>NC_082675.1:21747500-22997500 GCF_025265405.1 Mesoplodon densirostris | reverse complement strand
GCTACTTGAGAGGCAGTACTGTATTGGCTAAGATCTCGAGTCAAAACCCCCCTTCGCCATTTACTAGATATATGGTTTGGGGTACCTACCTCATTGAGTTGTTTTGAGAATTAAGTGTATGAATATCTGGCATTTAGGAAGTATTCAATAAATGATAACTGTTACCATCATGATAGAAACTGTATGGAAAGTTTAAGACACCATCTCTTTCCTCAAAGGTTTTTTTTTTTTCCCCAGAAAATTTAAGCTGTGAAAAAGGGAAACAAGTACTATAGACTTTCCAATAAAACGAGATGCAACTTATAATATCTGGGGTACATAATATTATCTAATAAAGTTTAAACTGTATAGAGCTGGAGCTTAAGCATGACACTAAAAACTAGAATTCGCTACCACGAATGCTTTCAGACTCTTGCAGTAACAATGAATGAAAACCTTCAGGAAGTGCTTCCAAACCCGAAAGCCCCATTAAAAAAAAGCAGAGATTATCTTTAACATGAGGATTTGGGCCTAGATGGCCCCTTCCAGTTCTGGTTGACTCTATCTTTGCCCAGAGCTGATATAAACAGAATCCCGAAGCTTCCACTTCCACTGTCACCGCGGCAAGGGCGTCCGCGTCGGTGCCGTACCAGCACCGGCCCGATCCCGCCGCGCTCCCCTTCGCCGCAGCCCGTTGCAGCCAGTTACCTCGCAATTGAACTCCATCTCCGCGTCCATGGTGACGATCCGCACTGTGAACGTCTTGGGCTGCTTCCTCTTGAGCGAGCTGAAGCTCATTCGGGAAGCGATGGCTCCGGCCATGGCGCGGGGCTCAGGTTCGGGACCCTCGCTCCCCGAGGCCTGCGCTCTGGACCTTTTAGCCTCCCTGGAGGAGCCTCACAGGCCTCAGGGCCACCATGGTGGCCGGCCGGCCGGCCCGGGAGCTGACTGAGCGGCGCGGGCCCCCAGCGGCCAGCATGGACCGCGAGGACCCTGCCCCGGGAACCGAAATGCGAGTTGGGGGGCGGACCCTGACGGCCAGGGGAAGGGATCGCGATCGGGGACCGACGGGGCGGGCACGGCCCGGCTCTCCGGGACTCGGGCCGGGGACGCTGGTGACGCCCAGGGACGGGGCCCCTAGACGCCGGCGGCCCAGACCCCGCGCGCTTCTCAGCCTCCGAGGGAGGTGTCGGGGCCGCGCTGCAGCCGGGCACGCACGTGCGCGCGTGGCTGTCACCGTCTTCACTCCGCGTGCCCGCGGGAAGCGTCCCCTCCCCGCAGCCCCCGGCCTGCTCCCCGCCCCGCCCTCGGGCCCCCTAGATCACTACACGGGGCGCAACCGAACTCGGCGGCTGCCGCCCCGACGCCGCGGTTGGCTGAGAATCCCGAGGGAGGAGGAATTTTCCCGCTCTGTTCCACCTTCTTCAACAACACTTCACCAATTGGAAGTTCCGATCTAATTGGAGGCGCCGGCCTGGGCTCGGCGTTGAGTGGCTGAGGCAGCAGTCTCTCCGAATGCTTTTGTTCGCAGGGGTAAGCCTACTCTAGCAAGACTGGTTGAGGTGGCGGAGCCCGGCTCGCCTTTCCCGGGAAAACACGTAGAGGCTCGTGCCGGGGCGAGAGAGACGGGTTACCCCTGGTACCGCGAGGGACTGCCCTTCGGACCAAGTCTGCGCCGCGTGTGGCCCCCCAGGGGATCGTGTTTCGGACACCAGGCGGATAATCCTGTTTAGCACTTAATTAATTACATGTACTGATCTCTGTTTCTCAAACTTTCAAATCACTTGTGGAGGCCGTTTAGGTAGCCGGCACTTTCCCCCCAAGTCCTTCTTCTCTTTAGGAGAAATTCTAATCATTACCGAGGGAGAGGGTAATAATTGTTCCTACGTTATGGGGTTGTTGGGGACTATAAAGCTTTAGAACGGTGGCTGGCCATATTAGGTTGAATCCTATGAAATTGCTCTTTTTGTAGATTTTTTTTTTTTAATGAAAGTATTTTGGGGGAATTCCCTGGCGGTCCAGTGGTTAGGACTCCGCACTTTTACGGCGGAGGGCCCGGGTTCAATACCTGGTCGGGGAATTAAGATCCCGCAAGCCACTGCCCGGACAAAAAAAGAGCATTTTTCATTTTACACTGTGTGATTTCCAATTTGTTTCGGATCATATACGTGTACTGTTTATTTTTTTAATGTCATCAAGGGTTATATGGATGTGTGTGTGAGGTGGGGAAGTATAACTTTGTGTATTTAAAAAAAAATACTATTTTTGAATAACTCTTAATGGTTGAATACCTGAATGGTTGATCAAGAAGCATTCCACGAATAACTATCATTAGCATCACCCCAACCCTACAGGTGAAGAAATAGAAGCTCAGCATGACAGAGCTACTTGCTGGCTATCACCCAACTAGTGAGGGGCAAAGCTGGAACTCAAACCGAGGCCTATCTCACCCAGAGGCTGTTGGTATCACCTCTACTCTGCTCTGCTTCCCTGGTGGTGGCTTCTAAATTGCTCCTCCCTGTTCTGGCCCCAAGACCATGAAATACAGTTTTGGAACACTGAGCAGACACTGTTGCTGTAACTATACTAATAGCATAAATTAGCTCTTTTCCATGGGCCCCGGCGGTGCCCGTGAAGCACCAGCCAGGCCCCAGGAATCATTTGCTGGCACACTCAGCAAGGCTGCCAGGCTGCCGTGGGGGAACTTTATGTCTTGCCTACTGCTAGCAAACTCTCCCCACCAAACTGGTTGTTTAGGGCACTCTAGTGTGGGAGTGTCTTTATTTTCATTGCTTCAGTTCTTCCCTGCAGGTGGGAAAACCAGGCTGGATTCTCCTATGGGCTCCCCACAGGGACAACAAATCAGGGCTTTAACCCAGGGCCAAGACTGCTGACAGAAAATAAGTGACTCTGAGAACCCACTGAGGAGTAGCAAGAGGAGGTGGATCAGCAGGGGGTAAAAATGACACTGATGACCAGTAATAGCTCATTTTTATGGAGGGCTCTCTAGGTGCTAGGCACTGGGCTAATTGGCCAAACATGCTGTTAACGTTCCTGGGGGACATCCAGGTAGATGTATGGGTCTGGACCTCAGAAAGGAGGCCAGGGCCAGGAATCAAAATAGACGTGATAGAATATTATGCTGGCATTAAAAGTGCTGTTCACACAGAGTAAATAGAGATGGTAATAGTACATACCAGATAAGGTTTTGAGAAAGAAAAATTCAGGTAGGGCTTACTAAGAAAGACCTGGCACACAGACACCAGTTACTGAATATTTGTTGCATGAATAAGTGAAGGACATGAGGAAATACTTACAGTCTCAACTATGGGAACAATGTTAATAGCTGCCATATATTAAGTGCTTACCATATAAGGTACTCTGCAAAGTGCCTGGCATGCTTCTTCTGATCTTTATCAAAACCCTATTTGGTAGGTATATGTCCCTTGTTTATACATGGGGAAACTGGATAAGGCTGAAATGAAGTAATTTACCCAAAATCATAATTGGTAGAGTTGCAATTTTCATATAGGACTGTTTTAATCCAGATCTCACCTGATATATTTTGTTCCTTCATTCTTCCAGAAGATCAGAGTTTCTCCAAGTGACATCCTTTCCCTCCAGGGGGGCATTTGGCAATGTCTGGAGATTTTTTTGTTTTTTTTGTTTTTGGTTGTCACAACCAGGGGGTGCCTCTCTCCCCTCTATGGGAAGATGAAGGATGTGTGACCTGGTACCTAAGACTTCTGAGGCGATAGCCTTTTTAATTAATTTATTTATTTTTTAAGGCCACACCAGCAGCTTGCTGGATCTTAGTTCCCCACCAGGGATTGAACCCAGACCTCGGCAGTGAAGGCATGGAGTCCTAACCACTGGACTGCAAGGGAATTCCCCTGAGGCCATAGCTGGGATGCTCCAAGGCGCTATCCTGAAGCACTGAGCCTGGATGAAAGTAGTTGCGGATAACAGCTCCTACCTGAATAACGGTGAGTAAGAACCTACAAGGCCTGGGACTTCCCTGGTGGTCCAGTGGTTAAGAATCCACCTTCCGAAGCAGGGAACGTGGGTTCAATCCCTGGTCAGGGAACTAAGATCCTACAGGCCTCAGGGCAACTAAACCCAGGTGCTGCAACTAGGGAGCCCATGTGCTCTGGAGCCCACGTGCCGCAACTAAGACTCGACGCAGCCATAAATAAATAAATAAATAAATAAATACTTTAAAAAAAAAAAAAAGTACAAGGCCTTAGGAAATCACTGGTGCTCACCCTCTTCCCTTCAGGCCCACGACTGAAGATTCTTGAATTTGCCCAGACTGTCACCTGCAGTGTTGGAAGCAGGCAGATCTGAGTAGCAATTTCAACTTTTCTGTGACCTTGGGCATAACTTAGCTTCTCTGAGCCTCAGTTACCTCATCTGTAAAAATGGGCATAATAATAAATGATATGACATGTTTAAGGGTCACTCTTAAATAGGAATTAATATTTATTGAGCACTATAAGGTGCTGTGTAACCTAAAAAAGTTTTTTTTTTTTTAACCATTTCTGGACCTCCGTTTCATCATCACTTAAAATGGGGAGAATAGGAAATGGGATTGCAAATACCAAAGCCTAAGAGCACATATAGATAGAACTTTAACTGGTGCTCATTTTCATATGCATGCATTTGCATTTAATTCTCATGACTAAGTAGATTATTATACCCATTTGACAGTTAAGAAAACAGAGACGCCCAAAGCTAAGTTACTGGCCAAAGACCACACAGCCTAATAGAGATACAGCCTGGATCCCAAACCCAGGTCTCTAACCCGGGTCCATGGCCTTTCAAGGACAGCATGCTGCAGGTTGCAAGGGGCCTTGTCTACAGCAGGCACTGAAAAATGACTGTTTTCTGGCCTAAAATTCATGCTCATGCCTAATTCGAAATTTTTGCTATTCCTTTTTCTTTTCTTTTTTTGAAGATGTTGGGGGTAGGAGTTTATTAATTAATTAATTTATTTTGGCTGTGTCGGGTCTTCGTTTCTGTGCGAGGGCTTTCTCTAGCTGTGGCAAGCGGGGGCCACTCTTCATCGCGGTGCACGGGCCTCTCACTATCGCAGCCTCTCTTGTTGCGGAGCACAGGCTCCAGACGCGCAGGCTCAGTAGTTGTGACTCACGGGCCTAGTTGCTCCGCGGCATGTGGGATCTTCCCAGACCAGGGCTCGAACACGTGTCCCCTGCATTAGCAGGCAGATTCTCAACCACTGCGCCACCAGGGAAGCCCAATTTTCTGCTATTTCTGTGCTCCTTACTGTGGTAGATAATTTTGAGTCTCAAGCTGACATTCTGTATTAGTTTCCAAGGCTGCTGTAGCAAAATCACACAAACTGGATGGCCCAGAGCAAAAGAAATGTATTATCTCACAGCTCTGGAGGCTAGAAGTCTGAGATCAAGGTGTCAGCAGGGCCCTGCTCCTTCTGTAACCTGTAGGGGAGGATCTTTTCCTTGGCTCTTGCAGCTTCTGGAATCTCCAGATGTTCTCTGGCTTGTGGCTGCATCGCTCTAGTTTTCCTATGGTGTTCTCCTTGTGTCTCTTCACATCCTCTTCCCTCTGTGCCTGGCTGTGTACGTGTCTGTTTCCCCTTTTTATAAGGACACCAGTCAGGCTGGGTTAGGGCCCACCCTAATGACCTCATTATAACTTGATTACCTCTGTAAAGACCCTATTTCCAAATAATGTCACATTCTGAGGTGCTGGGCTTAGGACTTCAATATCATTTTTAGGGCACACATGAGAAAAACACTCCTGTGTTTCTCCTTTACTCTCATACCCACAATACTTCTGACACCAAGTGCATGGGTTTTCCACACTAAGCAATCCTCTGGGACACCAGCTGCATGTCGTATAATTTAATCCAATTCTGACACTAACTAGAGTTAGTACAGACCCCACAGGTTAAGGGCTCAGTCCCACGAGACTGCCCCCCACCCTCGCTCCTGGCTTCAGACGCCAATCAGAATTCCAAGTTGTAATCTAAACTTCTGGAGGACTGGTTATAAATCAGGGATCCTGTGACCTCCTCCTTGGGTTTGATAATTTGCTAGAATGGCTCGTAGAACTCAAGGAAACATTTAGGTTAACCGGTTTTTTATTTAATAAAGGATACAGATGAACAGCCAGTTGAAGAGACACATAGGATGAGGTTTGCAGTGGTCCAGGGAGCAGGAACTTCTGTTCCCGTGGCATTGGGGTGCACCATCTTCCAAGCACATGCATGTGTTCACCAACCTGGAAACTCTCTGAACCCCATACTTTTGGGATTTTTATGGAGGCTTTCTCATGTAGGCATGATCCATCATCAACTCAACTTCTAGCCTTTCTTCCCTTCCAGGAGGATGGGGGCTGGGGCTAAAAGCTCCAGGCTTCTAATGATGGCTTAATCTTTCTAGTAACCAGCCCGCATCCAGGAGCCCATCAAGCATTGCCTCATTAGAGCAAAAGATGTTCCCATCACCCAGGAAATTCAAGGGATTTAGGAGCTCTGTGTTAGGAACCAGGATCAAAGACCAAATAATTTGAACACACAGGGCTCCTGGTGCTTTTATCACTTAGGAAATTACAAGAGTTTTAGGAGCTCAGGTGCCAGGAACTGGGGTCAGAGACCACATAAAGATTTTCTATTATTTCACAGGACACAATTCAACCTACAACATTCCCCTTCGAGCAGTGGGCTCCAGGAGCCATATTTCTACCAGGATATCTGGGGGAGGTCCAGGGAAGTCCCATTTTTTTCAGGAAGGATGCCTTCTGTAAACTTCACATGATTCAAAACGTTGCATACCAAGACCCATGTTTCCCCATAGGAATGAATGTGAAGGAGGCGATGAAATGCGCTCCCACAGCTCGTAAATCTATAACCATCTTACCATATTTTTGCTTTTGATGCTACTTCGTGTCTTTGCTGCGTTATCTCTATCCGCTGGCACTCTCCCAAATTTTCTGCACCGCCTGTCATGGAGGTGGTTCAATCTTCTTCACGGTGTTCTATCACGTCCAATAGTCGCTCCAAAGTATTGATTTGGGGGCGTGGTTTTCAGCATTGACCTCTCTACTTCGTGAACGATGTTGTTGAATGACGTTGTTATAGCTTTTTAAAGTTGTTTATAATGACAGTGAGTGGCAAAATAACAGCTCAGTATTCACAAAGAGGCAGTTGCTGGAGTCCAAAGCATGCTAACAACTGTGTGATTTGCTCCATAGTGACACAGAATGTGGTCGTTTTCCGGCTGTTAGTGGCGCCGCCTTGTGGCATCAGCGTAAACACAATTTATAATTTATTCCAACCCAACAGCTTTGAAATTGCTCAGTATTTAACCGGTTAAAATGTTCTCTTTCTCTGGCATTTGTATGATTTCCAGTTTACACATGGGGTGGCACATTGATCATGTTTTTATGTGGCACTGTGTCAAAGTCACAAAATTCATATACGTATATGATGCATACTACAGAAAGGTTGGAACTTGGCAGTGTGGCTCATGCCCCACCCGAGACATAAAAGCTTTCTTGTCTTTCCTGTCACTCCTGTTCGGGGTCTCATAGGAACTGGAGGATGCAATTCTCAGAGAGCAGTTGGGCCCGAGCATAAAAGCCCATCAATAAGGAGCGGGTGACACTGCCACAGCTGGGTAATTTGTCTCTTTGCTCTTCTGCAGCCCATTCGGTGATGATCTATTTGTCCCAGGGAATAGATGATGGCAGGTTTGTCCATATTTTACACTTATGAACCTGCCTGATCCTCTTCGCCTGGCTCTGCCCATCTGTCTTTTTCCCTGCTCCTCTCATTTCACTTCACAGATTGGGCAGTAGGTCTTGGCAATGAGTTATGAAGGTAGATCACATGAGGGCATCTTTGGGAAACGAGGGAGGGAGAAGAAGAAATGGGTCAGCTCCCTGCAGAGAGGGGAGGCTGAACAGGTTCAGGAGAAAGAGATGCCACAGACTCCGTGGTGAGCAGGAAGGGACCTCAGAGAGGAAGGGGAAGGGGAGATCCTAGAACAGAAGACAATGATGCTGGGGAGGCCTGCTCATAGAAGATGGCTTGAAGAGCTGAGTCCAATCCCAATAACTAAGTTGGGCCTAGTGCAGAACATAATTGTGGTAGCCAGCCTCCAAGAATCTCGCGTGTAGATATTCACACCCTTGTAATGTCCCCTCCCACACTGAGCAGGGCTGACAGGTGTAACCAATGGGATATTCAGAAATGACAGAGTGTGATTTCCAAGGCCAATTCATAAAAGTCCTTGGGGGACTTCCCTGGCGGTCCAGTGGTTACGACTCTGTGCTTCCACTGCAGGGGGCACGGGTTTGATCCCTGTTCGGTGGAACTAAGATCCCACATGCTGCACGGCCTGGCCGAATTTAAAAAAAAAAAAAAGTCCTTGAAGTTTCCACCTTACTCTCTCTTGGATCACTTGCGCTTGGGGAAGCCACCTGCCATGGGGTGAAGACACCCAAGCAGCATCTGGAGAAGCACACGTGGCAAGGAACCGAGGCACCTGGCCAACAACCAGCACTGACTTGCCAGGTGTGTGAGCGGCCCATCTTGGAAGCAGATCTCACAGCCTCCGTCAGGCCTTCAGATGACCACAGCCCAAGACAATAACTTGACTGCAAAATTGTGGGAGACCCTGAGCCAGAAACAGCCCAGCTAATCACTCATTCCTGAATTCCTGACCCATTTGGAACCGTATGAGATCATAAATGTTTATTGTTTCAAGCTGCTAAATTTGGGGGTAATTTATTCTGCAGTAATTGGAAATGGTCTAATTATATAACTCCTTATTTGCAGAATTGTCATCCAACATCCATCTGGTTACTGCTCAGAATGCACGGTCCATGGGGCAGGGACCCATTCATACCAGGTGCTCAGTTAACGAGCATTGCATGTCACTGAGTGCCATAAAGACAGCCCCCCTGGGCTTCCCTGGTGGAGCAGTGGTTGAGAGTCTGCCTGCCGATGCAGGGGACACGGGTTCGTGCCCCGGTCCAGGAGGATCCCACATGCCGCGGAGCGGCCGGGCCCGTGAGCCATGGCCGCTGAGCCTGCGCGTCCAGAGCCTGTGCTCCGCAACGGGATGAGGCCACCACGGTGAGAGGCCCGCGTACCGCAAAAAAAAAAAAAAAAAAAAAAAAAAAGACAGCCCCCCTGCCCTGCCACTTCAAACAGGGTAAATGGGGTTAGTTAAGCAAGGAAAAGATTCTGGGGTGGAGTGGATGTGTGTCCTGGGGAGAGGGAAAGGGCCACAGTTAGGATAACCATACATCTCAGTTTGCCCAGGATAGAGGGGTTTCCTGGGATAGGGGACATCTAGTGCCCAAACTGGGAAAGTCTGGGGTAAACTGGAATGAGCTGATCACCCTAGCTGGGGTGGGGGTGGAGATCTCGAAGCTGAGTTTCCAGTGAGCCAGCCGCACTGGTTCACATGGCCTGGGTATGGAGACTCATCTCCCATCTCTCCCGGTCAGGGGTGAGACCGTGCTCCCGGAGGACCTAGTTTGATCCTCCTATCCCACTCGAATAGGGAGAGGTGGGAAGCATCTTAGAAATGCCTAGACCCGTGTGAGGAGGCTGCAGGTCCGCCCTCCCTTGTTTTCTCCAGAAGAGGTGGCTAGAAACACCAAGAATTTGGTGAGGACTCTCACCCTAGACCAGGAGGGCCAGCCCTTCCCTGTCCAGGGGTCCTGGCTTCCTGTGGCTTGATTGCCAAATGCCCTCCACCACATGGCCAATAAGTTGCTGTGCAGCCTCTGTTGGCACAATCCAGTGACAGGTCACCAAGGCTGCCCACTCCATCGTTAGGAAAGTATTCCTTGTACTGAGAGAGAAGATGCCTCCACATCATCTCCACCCTCTGATGACATTCGATGGTGCTGAACAATCCGAACCCATTCCTTCCTGGGGGCCCTTTCGCGTACTGGGCACACATTGCTTCCTCTGCCTGAGTCTCTCCTTGCCCTGCTCCCTTCTGGCCGACTCTCCCTGCTTAGCCTTTAAAGCTTAGGTCTAAAATCAGGCCACCTGTGAGGCCCGATCAAGATGGTCACACCCACCTCTACACGCCTGCCACACCTGGTTTCTCCACCGCATGACACCAGTGTCACGTTACTTGCTACACTTCCATCTACCCATCAGGGCTTTTCCTGAGTGTCTGTGTCTGGGAACCCTCCAATCATGCTGACTTCCAGAATGAGGAGGTCACTCTCTTTTTGTCCCTCTGATAAACCCAAGGAGCAACTGGGCCCAGCTGTGTCTTCTTTGTTAACACAGAGAGCAGGCCCCAGGCTCATGGCCCTCTGCCTTAGCTTCAAGGTACGGGCGATACTGTTATCTGTTGCAGTATCTGTTGCAAATACTTTTGCATTTATTTTGATGGTCCTGCCTGTGTATTAACAGTTGATTTCGGTTTTTTATTTATCATGATGATATACAGTATCCTTTTAAAATAAATCATGCAAAGAATACATGTTCATTGTAGCAACTTTAGAAAACACAAGAAAAAAAAATCATAGTTCAAGCCTCACTTCCTTATAGAAGTTATCATTGACCCTCAAGGTCTATATAGGACCTCGAATTTTCTCTTTCCCACTGCCCATTATAAGTCCTCATAACTCCACATACTTCTTCATGGACTCTATCACAGTTGGCAAAAAATATTTTTGTGCATATTTTTCACTTATTCAGTAAATATTTAGTATGTCAGGCAGGAGAGGGGAGGGGAGGGGTAGGCCTAAGGTCTCTGCCCAGGAGGTTAGTACCAGCTTGATTTTGTCTCCCTGGCCAGGCCTTAAGTTCCAAGAGGGCTGGGGGCTTGTTGCTCTGGCCGCCTTTGGTGTCTCAGAGCTAACCACATGGCCTAGCCACGTGGACTCAATATTTGCTGAAGGAATCACAAAATCAAAGCCTGTCCTCACTCCTCCACCCCAGGCACACCACGGTGACCGTCAGCGTCAGCCTCAGCGGGTGGACATACTTTTAGGCACACATCCAGTCTCTCTGGAAGTTATTAGGCTCCTGGGCCCCCCTGTGGGGTCTGCAGGCCCTCTGCTTCTGCTGAGGTCTGTGACCTGGGGGACTGTGAGCCGAGAGGAGACTAGTTTGGAAGTTAGGCACAAGACCTGGGCAGAGCAGGAGAAGGGCGTGGGGCCCCAGGAGGCCCAGGCATCGATGGTAGGGGGGGATGGAAAGGGAAAAGGAGATGATGGAGAGAAAGTGTCCCTGCAACCCAGAGCCTTGCCCATCTGTCTTAAATTGTTAGGGGGTTTTCCTTTCATAATATGATAAACGCTACCTGTGCCGCCACCCCGCCCCCGCCCCCGCCCCCGCCCCCGCCCAGGAACGCACAGGCGCACATAACTGTATACGATTTCAGGGGGCTTACTCGCCCTCTGCCGCTCATCCTTGAGTGCCCCGTTAAGAACCCCTGGTATTATTATTGTTCAATGCTCCCATTTTACCGGGGTGGACACTGAGGCCCAGGGTGGGCAAAGGGTTTGCTCTAGGTCACAGAGCAAGTCTGTAGCAGGGCTGCAGAGGCTCAGAGGACAAGAATCCGGACTTCTGCCCAGCATCTAAGTTGCTGAATTCACAGGGACTACGCCCACCTGTTTGGGTGGAGAGGGGGCGGGCGACCAGGTGGGGCGGGGCTTACTCACGTTCCGCCTCCGCTGCTGGGTTCGGGGGCGGGGCCTTCCTCCAAGCAGCCGCGCTCCAACATGGCTCCGCGTCTGTGCAGCATCTCTGCGGCGGCTCGGCGGCTGCTGGGGCGCCCGGGGCCCGGAGGCCGGGACGTTGCGGCCGTGGCTGCAGCGCGGTATGAGCCGGGCCGGGCCAGGCGGGGGCGGCGCGCGTAGGGGGTACACGCGTGGGGGCCAGGGTCTGGGCTTGGGGGATGGGCAGAGACTCGGGCTTGTAATCTAGTGGTTAGAGGCGGAGCCATGGGGAGGAGGTCTGGTCAAAGAACGGAGGAGGTGGGAAAGGTATGCGCAGGGTCTTTGTCCTATTGGGTCCCTGGCTCTGGGCTGAGAATGAAGGGTAGGGTGAATGAGAGGGGCAGGTCCAGGGCCCTGGGGAGTGGGAGCTGTCAGAGGGCAGGAGGAGTGGCCCCTTCCGGGGCCTCTGCGGTGATTGTGAGATAGTCCCCCTGGGGGCTTCTAGGAGAGGCAGCACCTCCTTCCAGAAGTTCTGGGGGTAAGAGATATGGGGAGCAATAGGAGATCCCTAAAGGCCGTGGCTGCACAGATCCTTTGCTCCCCAACCCTGAACAGTAGAAGTGGGGCAAAGGAGGCCTGAGAAAGGATGGGAGTTGCCCAAGGTCACTCCCCCTGCCATCCTGTGGCAGCACTGGGTCTGGTCTGGACCCAGGCCTTCTGACACCCCTGTGCTCTTTGCACCACAACTGGTGGCCTCCTGGGAGGCCATGGGCTGGGCCTGGGCTTTTGTTTGGTCCCTGCTCTGGGCTGAGGCAGGGCTGGGCCTCCCTGACTGGCCCTGGGGGACCCCTCCCTTCTCCGTCTCTAGCACCATGTACTTCCCCCATCTCTGCTCTTACCACCCTGTACACACTTGCCTGTCCCTGCCATTAGAGCATCACCTCATATTTCTGTTTCCCCAGCCCCTGGCACAGGTCTCACAACAGTGTATGCTCAAGAACATTGGCCAAAGAAGTGAGGACACCTGTCCCCCCACCTGTGGAAAGGAGGGGTCTGTCCTGCCCAGCAGCGCAGGCATGAAGCTGCAGAGTTCTGTTAGGCTTTGCTGTGAGATGTTCTAGAGCGCTGTGCAGTGGGGGTCAGGGGAGGCTGGGTAAGAGGAGCCAGGCGTGTGCCCCCAACCTGACTGCCCAGTAATTGGGGAGAAAGCTGATAACATGGAGAGAGCCTAGAGTTTGCCCGGCACCAGCACATCTAACTCAGCCTTTTTCAGTGGGGTGACCTTGCATGAGTCATTTGGCCTCTTGAAGTCTCAGATTCCTAATCTGTAAAATGGGGGTGATAAAGTAGGATGTATTTCATAGAGTTGTTGAGGATTAACAAGGCCATGTGTGCGACGTACCCAGCCCCTGATGAATTTGCTGCAAATGTTGCCCCTCGCCCAAACCTGTGTCTCAAGCAATTTCTTCATGAACCCCCAAGATGTCAGGGCTGAAGGGGCTTTGGGGAGGTCACCTCCTGTGAGCCCCTTGTTTTCCAGATAAGGAAATGGAAGCTGGGGGCGGGACCACACTTCCCCAGCGTTACAAAATTGGTTGGTGGTAAAGCCATTTGTGTGGCGAATAGCCAGAGGCCACAAAAGGAGCATATGGGACATTAAGGCAGCCTGCTGCTCCTCACTTATCCACTCCTTAACCTTGGATGGGGCACTGAACCGCTGTGATCCTTGGTTTCCTTCTCTGTAAAGTGGGGATGGGGATCCCTGCCTGGTGTTTTTCGTAGGATTGCTGTGCAGGTACTTGGATTAATACTTATCAAGTCCCTAAAGGACTGCTTCAAAGTTACTTACTCCCTGGCCCCACCTTGGATACCTGGGAATCCTACCGACCCTCCATCTGCCCCGTATCTCTCTGGAGTCACTAGAGGGGCCCTCTGGCCTCTGAGCTTTGGGGGCCACTGGGGTATAGACACAGTGTGGGCTTTGAAATCGGATAGACCTGGATTGGAATCCTCTTGGCCATTGATTAATTGTTCTCGAATAAGGCCTGGTACATCTCTGAGCCTCATATTTCTCTATTTTGTTTTTGAGCCTCATTTTTCTCAAGAACATATTGTGAGGATCAGTTCTCAGCACATAGAAAGTGCTCAGTACACAGCAGTTGCTGCCACTGCATCAGTAATGCTCTCGTTAACAGAACTTTAGTTCTTCCAGTTTGTCTTCTAAAGACACACTTCAGGAACAATAAGCAGAAATGTGGCCCCTTTCTTTTTTTTTTTTTTTTAATTTATTATTTTTGGCTGCATTGGGTCTTCGTTGCTACGCACGGGCTTTCTCTAGTTGTGGCGAGCGGGGGCTGCTCTTCGTTGCAGCGTGCGGACTTCTCATTGCCATGGCTTCTCTTGTGGAGCACAGGCTCTAGGCGCGCGGGCTTCAGTAGTTGCAGCATGTGGGCTCAGTAGTTGTGGTGCACAGGCTCTAGGGCACATGGGCTTCAGTAGTTGTGGCATGCGGGCTCGGTAGTTGTGGTACACAGACTTAGTTGCTCCGCGGCATGTGGAATCTTCCCGGACCAGGGCTCGAACCTGTGTCCCCTGCATTGGCAGGCAGATTCTTTTTTTAAAAAAATTAATTTATTTATTTATTTATTTATTTTTGGCTGTGTTGGGTCTTCGTTGCTGCGTGTGGGCCCTCTCTAGTTGCGGCGAGCAGGGGCTACTCTTCATTGTGGTGCGTGGGCTTCTTATTGCCGTGGCTTCTCTTGTTGTGGAGCACGAGCTCTAGGCACGTGGGCCTCAGTAGTTGTGGCACGTGAGCTCAGTAGTTGTGGCTCTCAGGCTCAGTAGTTATGACTCTCAGGCTCAGTAGTTGTAGCACATGGGCTTAATTGCTCCGTGGCATGTGGGATCTTCCTGGACCAGGGATCGAACCCGTGTCCTCTGCATTGGCAGGAGGGTTCTTAATCACTGCACCACCAGGGAAGCCCCACCCTTGGGGCTTGATATATTCTTTTTTTTTTTTTTTTTTTCTTTTTGCGGTATGCGGGCCTCTCACTGTTGTGGCCTCTCCCGCTGCGGAGCACAGGCTCCGGACGCGCAGGCCCAGCGGCCATGGCTCACGGGCCCAGCCGCTCCGCGGCATATGGGATCCTCCCAGACTGGGGCACGAACCCGTATCCCCTGCATCGGCAGGCAGACTCTCAACCACTGCGCCACCAGGGAGGCCCTTGATATATTCTTAATATAGTTTAGATACCAGAATCTTTGGTGTTTCTGGGATGATTTACTGAGATTACATGAAGAAAAGAAGGAAAGAAAGTAAGTTGGGACTGCCTTAGAGCAGTGATTTTCGGGCCTGAGTGTGCATCAGAATCCCTTGGCAGGCTTGTTAAAACACAGATTACTAGGCCCACCCCCAGAATTTCTGTTGCAGTGGGTCTGGGATGGGGCCTGAAAACTTCTAACATGTTCTCAGGTGTTGCTAACGATAGGGAGTCTTGGCTCTGTGGTCACCAAATTTAAGAGGGAATTGGGGACTTCCCCGGCAGTCCAGTGGTTAAGACTCCGCACTTCCACTGCTGGGGGCATGGGTTCAGTCCCCGGTCGGGGAACGAAGATCCCACGTGCTGCGTGGGGTGGCCAAAAAAATAAATAAATAAAAATTAAAAATTTTAAAAAAAGGAGAATTGACTCTGGAAAGCTTGGCAAAATAGATTAGAGCTAGAATCCCAAGTGGAGACATCCAGCCTTGTTTTATGAGCAGTAGGGATCCATAGAAGATTTTCAAGTGGACGAATAGCATCACAACCATGGTGCATTACAAAATTGATGGGCAGGTTAGGAAAAAAGGGAAAGAATGGGAGCCAGGAGTTCAGTTAGGAAGTTAGGTAGGAAGAGTGATATTAGCTGCACTGCTGTGTCTGTCCCATTCTCTACAGGCGATCCTATTGCTCTTATTTTATGGATGAGGTAAATGAGGCTCAGAG
Organism: Mesoplodon densirostris; assembly: GCF_025265405.1. Lineage (NCBI taxonomy): Eukaryota > Metazoa > Chordata > Mammalia > Artiodactyla > Ziphiidae > Mesoplodon > Mesoplodon densirostris. Next base: position 22,981,853 of record NC_082675.1, on the reverse strand, counting down.
AGATGACGCTGGGCTGGGATTAGTCCTGGATTTGTCCAGAACCTGTGTTCTTAAGCACTAATTCTGCTGGTGGTGGTGGGGATGGAAAGGGCCCCTGAGTCCTGAGTCCACACTCTGAGCCAAGGTCCACACTTTCTCTCCATTCTAACCTCTCAGATTTCATCATTTTCATGCACCTCTGTCTTAGCTTCCCCCACACGCCTGCACTCATTCCCCAAACGTGGTCTGAGCATGTGCCACGTCCCCAGCACTGTTCCAGGCACTGGGGCTACAGCAGGGATACACGAGACAGACAAGATCCCTATCCTCCTGGGGCTCTGCTTCTAGTGGGAGACAATAAACAAGGCACATAATAAACAAAAAAAGTCTATAACGTGTTAGAAGGAGCTACAGAAAAATAGAGAGCAGGGTGAGAAGAGTTGGGGAGTTCAGGGACAGGAGAATGTTGTGATTTCATTGAGAAAGTGAAATTTGAACTCTTGAAAATGTGAACCCTCGGATGCTAGCTTCAAGTTCAGACCCTGCCCTGGGATATTCTTGGGACCTGTAGGGGGCATGGGTAGAAAAGGTCTTTAGAGATAGGCTGCTCTACCCTGCTCTTTTGACATGTGGGGAAACGGAGACCCAGAGGCAGGAAAGATTAGACAGTGGTGGGAGGAGATGGGAGCCCATCAGAGCTCCTGGACCCCCTCACTCCCCAGCCCCCGGGGTCCCAGGCTCTCTCTTCAGGGCTGGCCACTTGGCTGTTTATCTTGGTCAGTGCTGATGTTAATAAATTAGTCAAAGCCCAGTCCTGGAGCAAAGGTCTTGGTTGACAAATAGTAGGAGTGGCTGCCCTCCCTGTCACCACCCCTTCCAGCAGAAGCAGCCTCTCTACATTCAGACCAAAGGTCAGGTCCCTCTGCCAGTGGCTTTGTTAAAAACACCTGGTTCTTCACAGTATCTACCTGATGCTAGTTCCCCAGGTTGCTGCCAGATCTGAGGTGGGGCTGACTTTAGAGGAAAGAGCTCTGGGTTCTTTCCTGAGCTCTCTGCCCCTGATTTGCTATGTGACCTGGGGACAAGTTTCTTAACCCTCCCACCTCCGACCTTCTATTTTCTCATCTTGAAAATGGGGCCATTAATAATATCAACATTATGATATCCTTACATAGATTCAGCGGGATCATGTTAAGCTGATCACAGGTCCCTGGCCCAGAGGATATCCTCAGCCAACGTTAGCCATAGTGAGGCTCCCTTATTCTGGCCCCGAATTTTTCAGACTGCGTCGACCATCTGATGATAACAGTCTGTTTTTTGTTAATGAAACAAATACACACAAAATGATAGAAAGCCTATGAATTTGGAAATACTTTAAACAGTTTTTTTTACCTTTACAAAAAATTATAATGAATAACGAAAAGTTTAACCATCTTCCTCTTGCCTCTCCCAGGTAAGCAGTATTAACAGTTTGGGACTGGGAGTTCCTGGGCAGTTCAGTGGTTGGGACTCGGCACTGTCACTGCTGTGGCCCGGGTTCAGTCCCTGGTTGGGGAACTAGGATCCCACAGGCTGCTTGGCGTGGCCAAAAACCAACCAACCAACCAACCAACAAAAAGCAGTCTGGGACAGATTGTTACTTATCTTTCTCTATGATTATACAAATACTTCACCACTTTAAGATGCTTTTTAAATTTTATCAGTCCCAGTACTTGCTCCATATTTTGGAGAAAAGCAATACTTTGATTTGCAAAACACTTATCCTAGCCACAGAAAAGGCTTGAAAAAAGAGAGGACTTGCTGATGGGGCCCCCACTGCCAGGCTCCTTGGCTAGAAATCATCCAGCGGGAGGCTAGTGTTTCAGGCCTGGCTACAAGCTGCACCACTGCTGTTAAGTAAGATGATTTACCACTTCTGGCAGCCTAAAAGTAATCCCCACCCCTGCTGGGACCTTGTGTGGGGAGTGCAGTTATGATCTGGCAGGACCTGGTGGTTGGTCCCCCTGCTCTGAACAAGGCACGTCATTCATTCATTCATTCTCACAGCAACATAGCAATGTGCACAGGGCAGATATTTGTCAGTTAAGTGTTGGCTGGATGAGTGAATGAATCTTGCCTTGTGATGCCTTTGACCCCCTCTACCTGCCTTTATCTGCCAAATCAGCCCTGGAGATTTGGAGACTGGCCAGATCACCTCCTCTAGAGAGCCAACCCAGACTTCCAGAGGCCAAGTTCAGGCTCACACATCTGGGCTCTCCCAGAGACCTCTGGCTGTAACTGTGTTCCAAGGTCCACTTCTCCCAGCAGACTGTGACCTCCTCAAGGACAAAGTGTGCTTGTCTTGGGCTCTCCATTTGTGGGGCTGGGATTGGGCACAGGCCAGGTGTAGTGTGAGCACTAGGGAGGACGCTGAGTACAGCCCTCCCATCAGAGGGGACAGAAATTGCAAAGAAAGCACAGAGTGAAAGAGCCTGGTGTGTTCAGGGAGAAGCATAGCTGGAGAGCGGGATACACAGGTTGGGGATGGACAGGATGGGAGGCTGCCAAGGTAGGTTGGGCTGTCATGGGCTTTGGACATCAGGCAAGACGGGTGTGGGGTTGATCCTCTTGGCAAGGGATGCAGTTGTGTGGTCCAAGTGGAGGACCTCTTGGAAAGGGTTGAAGTGGAGGCAGGGAGGCTGGAGAGAGAGGCAGGAGGTGGGGCTGCCTCTCCTGGCCTCCTGAGGCTCTGCAGAGCTTCAAGAAGCAAACTGGGCAGCCAGGATGTTTGTAGAAAGGACCAGCTGTGCTCAGCTGGCTCCAATGATATGACATATTCTGGAGCTGCCATGGGATTCCGTGGCTTCATTCCCAGAAATGTGTGTCACTGGCCTTGGGGAGCAAGGCTTCTGAGCAGATGTAAGCAGGTCCCCCCTGAACTCTGTCCCGCAGCTTCTATTCCAAGGACAATGAAGGCAGCTGGTTCCGTTCTCTGTTCGTACACAAGGTGGATCCCCGGAAGGACGCCCACTCCACCCTGCTGTCCAAGAAGGAGACCAGCAACCTCTACAAGATCCAGTGTGAGTGGCTGCTGAGTTGGCCAGCCCTCCCTCCCAGGGCCTCTGGGGGCCTGCAAGGCTCTGGCTGGGACTTGAGAAGGTCTGGGACATCCCGAGCTGTCCTGGAAGCCCAGGCCCTGTGCAGCTACCCCTAGCGCAGCTCCCCACAGACACCCTGCTCCCCCTCGCTTCACCTCCTGCTCTCTGTCCTCTGTTGCAGTTCACAATGTGAAGCCCGAGTGTCTGGATGCCTACAACAGCCTGACGTGAGCTGACCCTAACCCTAACCCTCCTGTCCCAGTCCCTGCTTGGGTGGGGGCCTCTATCCCAGCCCTGTTCTCCGTGCAGAAATCCAGGGGGGTGTAGATTTCAGAGCCACAAGTCCTCTCGTGCCGCCTCTGCATCTTAGAGATGGGGAGACTGAGACCCAACTCTGTGGGCCTGAGTTGGAAGCCTAATCTCAGGGGCTCTGGTGGCTGGTGTGAGCCCTCCCCCTTCTCTGTGCCCCTCCCACAGGGAGGCTGTGCTGCCCAAGCTGCACCTGGATGAGGATTACCCCTGCTCGCTCGTGGGCAACTGGAACACGTGGTACGGGGAGCAGGACCAGGCAGGTGAGCTGCGCACCCCCCAGCGCCACTGCTTCCCAGCCCAGGTGGCTGCCCTCCACTTCCTCTGCAGCGGCACCCAGAGGGGTCTTTCTAAGTGCAGCCTCTGTCAGCTCACTCCCCTGACAAACATCTGTGGCAGCTCCCTCTGCTCTTGGGGTGCCCCACGAGGCTCTCGAGCCCTTCCCTGCCCAGCGTCAAGCCTTGTCTCACCACGTCCTCCTGCTTGCTGCACCATCCCACCCAGGACTTCTTTCTGTTCTTCAGATGGATAGTTTTTCCCTCTAGCTCTTGTTCATGCTGTTTCGTCAGCCTGAAGCATTCTTTCTCCTTTGCCTCCTCTACTTGGCTCACTCCCCTACTCACCTTTTATTTTGGTGTAGACATCACTTCCTCCTGGAGGCCTCCCCTGATTCCCTCCACCGCAGCTGGGTGAGGCACCTCTCCTGGCTCCCCAGCCCCCAGGACTTGCCTCTTCACAGCCCTGATCATGTGCCCTGTTCTGTCTCCCCGTGGAGGTGGTGAGTTCCGGGAGGGCGGGGGCCCTGCCTTTCTTCACCACTGAACCCCCGGTATGCCGTACATATTTGTGGAGTAAAAGGGACTCTTATCCGAGCTGGTTCCTTACAGCTTCCCAGCGGTACCCCAAGCACGCCCCATCCTACCCCAACATGCCCACCTCAGTTGGCACCAGCTGTGAGGACCCACACATGAATTTGGTTCACTCACAACATCCCAGCCACTTACAGGGGCCTTGGCATTTAGATCTGCACTGTCCAGGAAAGTAACCACTAACCACATGTAGCTACTTAAATTTAAATTGGGTAAAGTTAAATAAAATGAAAAATTCAGTTGCTCAGTCACACTAGCCACATTTCAAGTGCCCATTGATAGAAATATGTGGCTCGTGGCTACCATCTTGGATGGCACGGCTGTAGAACTTTTTCGTCATAGTATAAAGTCCTTTTGGACAGTGCTGATTAGACTGCGTACAGCACAGGGAGCTCCTCTGGTGCAGCCCTGATAGAGGGTCCTCTATGCTTCCCTTGAACACTCACAGCTATGGGGAGCTCACTACCACATAAGCCAACTTATCTCATCCTTCAACTGCCCTGATAATTGTATGTGGTTTTTTTGTTTGTTTTTTAAATCTGTGATCTGCAGTTAGGTAGATTCTCTTAATCATTTATTCTGTTTCAGTAACGGTCACTGACACATTAATAGTGGGGTAGGAGAAAAGCTGTCTTCCGTTCCAGCCCCTACAGTTTTCCCATTTTAGGTACAACCTAATCAGTTCCAGCAGTACTTCTTGGATTCTTCTAAGTATCTGCTAATTGAGAAATGAACTTTGAGGAATGGGAGCGTGAATTTTAAAGCATGTCCTATATTTTGTGTATCTTGAGGGGTTGTCCCCTATGTAGAATCATCTGGGGAGCAGATCCACTGAGCCACCTCCTGGGAGTAGGGCTCAAGAATCTACATTTTAATGAATTTGTAGATTTGGGTTTTTTGTAAAAAACCTCCAATCCATCTTCTAGATGGAACACTATCATTGTTAGAAAATTCTTTCTTCTCATGGGCCTTGGATGCCCTCCTTGTACCTTTTACCTCTTGGCCCCTAGAATTAGGCTAATGCCTCTTCCACAGGTCAGCATTCCTGGTCTTAATAGACTGCCATCCATACAGTACTTTTGCTGTTTCCCTTGGGAAAGAGGCCTTTAAACCATAGGGTCAGACCATTTTGCAGATGGGAAAATCAAGGCAGAGATGGAGTCAAAAGGCAGGTGAGCGACCAGCTGGGGATAAGTAACAAGAGTCTGAAATGCCAAGCCACTGGCCAGCCAAATGCTCTCAGCCTTAGCCTGCCCGATTGACCTTTTAGGGACCTTGCTCCCTTGGCCCCAGCCATGCTCCCAAGCATGACAAGACTGTTCCTTCTCTTGCACACAGACTAGGTTTCTTTATTACTGGAAAGTGTATCAGGGTTTTCCTGGGGATGCTGTAAAAAGTACCAACCACTGGTGGGCTTAAAACAACAGAAATCTATTCTCTCAAGTTCTGGAGCCCAGAAGTCTGAAATCAAGGTGTCGGTAGGGGCGTGCTCCCTCCAAAGGCTCTAGGGGAGAATCTTTTCTTGCCTTTTCCAGCTTCTAGTGGTGGCTGGAAATCCTTGGCACTCCTTGGCTCACAGATGCATTGCTCCAATCTCTGCCTCCTTAGTCACATGGTGTTCTCCCCGGGTGTCTGTCTTCACGTGGTGTTGCCCTCTGTGTCCAGGTCTCCCTCTTCTTATAAGGACATCAGTCATTGAATTTAGGGCCCACCCAATATGACCTCACCTTAGCTTGACTACCACTAGAAAGACCCTATTTCAAATAAGGTCACATTCTGAGGTTCTGAGTTGGCATGAATTTGGGGGTGGGGGTGGAGGACACTATTTAACCCAGTACAGAGACTGTGATTAAAAAATGCAAATGGTACAAAGAGTTTGCAATGAAAAGTAAGCCTCTCTCCTGCCTGTGAACCCCAGGCCTCAGTTCTTTGCCCCAAGGGCATCTCCTGTCACAATCTTGATGGTTCTCCATCAAGAGGTGGTGCATAGACCAGCATCTCTGGATATGTTCTTCCCCCTCTCAACACACGTGGTACCATACCTCACATGCTGTTCTGTTCCTTAGTTTTTTCCCTTTAATTCAGTGTTTTGGAGTCATCCATCTCTGCCCATCAGACCTACCCCTTCCTTTGGCCCAGCCTGTCCCTCACAGGCCTGGTGGTCTGCTTTATGCATGCGCAGTTCCTAGGGTACAAGTTCACATCTGATCCTCTTGTTGCTACTTAAAGAAGTTTGGGTGAGAGCGTTATTCTCATTTTCAAGATGAGGACATTGAGGCCTAGAGGGGTCAAAGGCCACCTGGCAGAGCTGCAGCTCAAACCTAGGTCTCCGGGGCTTGTGTCTGGCTTTTTCCCCTGCCTAGAGCTGCCGCCACCAAGGCAGAGGGAACTCAGAGAGTCCTGGTGCTATAGGGAACCAGACTGGAGCCTCCCCTTTTACATACACACCTAACCAGCCTCAGGGTAAGCAGGGCAGGGTCCCCGCAGCCCCCTGACCTGTACCCTCCTCCCTGCCCCCCAACAGTGCACCTGTGGCGATTCTCAGGTGGCTACCCAGCCCTCATGGACTGCATGAACAAGCTCAAAAACAACAAGGTATGTTGGCATACACTCGGCAAACCTCTCCAGATGCTGGTTCTGGCTCAGCCCTGTGCTGGGGGCTGCCTCCGTCACCCTGTGGGACACACCGATGGGGCCGGGGCACTTCCTGGCTGCCGTGCCCAAACCACCATGCCCACAGGAGTACCTGGAGTTCCGAAAGGAGCGGAGCCAGATGCTGCTGTCCAGGAGGAACCAGCTGCTCCTCGAGTTCAGCTTCTGGAATGAGCCACAGCCTAGAGACGGCCCCAACATCTACGAGCTGAGGACGTACAAGCTCAAGGTGCCTCCCCCGCCAGCTCCCCGCCTGTCTCCCACCCATGCTGCAGCAGCGCTTCTTTCCTGGTACCCTGAGGTGGGCGGGCCTGGTGCCCCAGCACCTAGATTGGGGCTTCTGGCCCCAGAACAGAGGTGTGTGTGCATGTGTGCACACGTGCACACCTAGGCGTGAGTCAGGGCCCCGTGAATAAGGTGAAGCGGCCCCAGGAGCTGCAAAGACATGACAGTTTCCCATCCCCACCCAACAGTGATGCTTGAAATACCAGAAGGGGGCTCATTTGCCTCCTCTGCTCTGGTTCTCTTTCAGCCGGGAACCATGATCGAATGGGGGAACAACTGGTGAGTGGTGGTTCTGGGGAGTTGGGTGTACCCTGCCCACCTGCTCCATCAAGGCCCCTGGTGGGCCACCTTTCCCAGGGCCCTGTAACAGGGAACCCGTCATCCTCCATGCCATCTCCAGGAGATGGTGATGATCCAACCAGGGGGGTGAGGATCCTCTAGACCACTGTGGTAGAATACCCAGCCAGCGGCTGCACCTCCATCACCCTGGTCCCTGATCATTTCTGAGAGCCGAGGGCCCTACCTCAGGCTCCTCCCTTGATGTGTAACTGAGAAACCAGCCTGGGAACACCCCGGAGGGGCCCTTTGCACTGGCCCTGGCCTCTGCCCCACACTTTTCTGCCATCCCCAGGGCTCGCGCCATCAAGTACCGGCAGGAGAACCAGGAGGCAGTAGGCGGCTTCTTCTCGCAGATAGGAGAGCTCTACGTTGTGCACCATCTCTGGGGTAGGCTGGGGACCCTCCAGGACCCTCTGTGGCCCCCTTTCTCCACTCTCAGTCCATGTCAACAATGCGAGTATATTAGTGCCCTTGTGGAGCTTACATTCCAGCAGAGGGAGACACCACCTCAGACGTAAAGTAGCAAAAAAGATAATTTTGGATTATTACACATCATAGAGAGGGAGAAATAATGAAGAAACATATGGGAAGCCTCATTGGCTTAGATAGACTAGAACGCCTCTCTAAGGAGGTGAAATGTAAGCTCAGCTAAAGGATGAGGAGTCAGCTGTGAATTGCCAGGGAAGGGTATTCCAAGTAGAGGGAACAACACGTGCAAAGGCCCTGCGGCGAGGAAAGGCCTTCAGGGTTTTGAGGAGTGCAAAGGAGGCCTGTGTGGAGGGAGTGGGGAAGAGAGTGGGAAGATGTGGATCTTCCAGGTTAGTCTGGGTCTTGTAGGCCGTGGGGATGAGATGAGTTGGGATTTATTCTTTTTCTTTTTCTCTTTTTTTTTTTTTCGGCTGCACCGCGAGGCTTGAGGGATCTTAGTTCCCCAACCAGAGATCAAACCCAATGCCCCTGCACTGGAAGTGCAGAGTCCTAACCACTGGACCATCAGGGAATTCCCGGGATTCATTCTAACTTCAGCGAGCAACTGCTGCAGCATTTCAAGCAGCATGAAATGACCTGATTTGTGTTCTAATGGTTCCTCTGGCTGCCATGTGCTTTGTTGGGAGCACTTTGTAGGGGAGCAAGAGAGGATGTGGGGCATCAGGAGATGGTTATAGTAGCTCAGGGGGGAGAGGATCGTGGCCTGGCCTAAGGTGGTGACAGTGAGGATGCTGAGAAGTCCACAGATTCATTGGTCTGGAGGTGGAACCAATGGGACTGGTGGGTAAATTGTCTGTCTACGGTGGGGGAGGGAGAGAGGACCCCAGGACACCAAGACTCCTGTTTGAGCAGCTCTGTATTGCTTACTGAGACCCTCAGAGGAGCAGGTTGGAGAGTCAGGAGTGTACTTTTGGTCCTTAGAAGTGTTACCTTTGAGACACTGACACATCTGAGTGGAAATGTCAAGTGGACACTGGATAGTCGAGTCTAGAGCTCAAGGGAGAGTTCTGGGCTGGAAATACACAAGAAATGTACTGATTGGATGAGATTGTCAAAGCAGACAGTGTTTGCTAACAGTTGGAGGCATCCGGGGAGGAAGAGACAGCAGGGTAGGGTTTGGGGCAACGGGAGGAGGGCCTTGTGCTGGGTACAGGCGCAGATCCTCTGTGCCTCAGGAATGAGCCTATGCCTTCCCCACAGCCTATAAAGACCTGCAGTCTCGGGAGGAGACCAGAAATGCTGCCTGGAGGAAGAGGGGCTGGGATGAAAATGTCTACTACACAGGTGAGCACCTCCTCCGAGGTCATCTGCCAAGAGCCCTATCTGAGGATGGAATCCCCTCTGCAAGTAGATCTGACCTAGTTTGATTACCTCCCGTGATGGAGAACTCACTTTCAGGACAATGAGTTAGTAGGTTCCTGTCCTGGTGGCATGCTCCCCGGGATGCAGGCTGTCCTGGGTGAGTGCTCTCAGGGGCAGTAACACAGCCAGGTGGTCCCTGTCTCAGAGAAGTGTTGTAGTTGAGCACACAGTGTGACCTTGGGCCTGGTTCTTCACCTCACTGATGCTGTTTTCAATCTGTAAGGTGGCACTGGTGAGAATGCCTCCCTCAGAGGGCTGGAGGGAGGGTTCCAGGAGCTAATTTATGAAAAGTGCTTGGCCTAGACTCTGGCGCAGAGGAGGTGCACAGTCAATTTTTTCGAGCAAGTTTTTTGCCTACAGCATTTGCCACTTTGCCGGGACCCCTGGGAACCACCTGGAGTCAGTAGGTGCTGGGTGAGCACTCACTGTGTACCAGGGACTGTGGTGGGTGGGAGTTGGGAGGCAGAGAACGCCCTGCCCTTAAGGAACTTCCAGCTGAGCTTCCACACTTACCAGCTGGTGTGCGGGAGAATGCATCTCCTGAAGGAGTTAGCGGGAGCCTTGCTCTTCCAAGTGTGGTCCCAAATGACAGTGTCAGCATCCCCTGGAAGCTGGTTAGAAATGCCCAATCTCAACCCCCTCCCTCCCCGCACTGAATCAAGATCTGCACTTGAACGAGAACTGTAGGTAATTTTTAAGCACGGTAAAGTTTAACTGCACTGAGCAGGAGGAAGGAGTCTGACCTTCTGGGTGACCTTGGGCTGACCCGCTCTGGGCTGCAGCGTCCCCACCTGTAAAATGAGTCAGTTGAACTAAATCAGTGTTTTTCAAACCTTAGCCCCTTGAGGACACCCTCACAGATTTTGTCCTGCCAGTTTTCTTCTGCTACAATTATTTTCTTCATCTCTTCCTTTAAATCCGCCTGCTTTATTCTTCACCTAGCTTTGTCCTAAGCAATAATATCTGTGAAATCACTTTTAAGCTATGCTGGTTGTTTTTCACATACATAGGAAATAAAGACATAATTATGAAAAATTTTAAAAATAAATTTATTTATTTATTTATGGCTGTGTTGGGTCTTCGTTGCTGCGTGCAGGCTTTCTCTAGTTGTGGCGAGCAGGGGCTACTCTTTGTTGCAGTGCGCGGGCTTCTTATTGCGGTGGCTTCTCTTGTTGTGGAGGACAGGCTGTAGGCATGTGGGCTTCAGCAGTTGCAGCATGCAGGCTCAGTAGTTGTGGTGCACAGGCTTAGTTGCTCCACGGCATGTGGGATCTTCCCGGACCAGGGCTCGAACCCATGTCCCCTGCATTGGCAGGCGGATTCTTAACTACCGCACCACCAGGCAAGTCCCAATTATGAAAAATTTTTAAAGCTGCCTTTCATCACAGCCTAAGTCCCCTCGTATCCCACAGTTTGGGAGATGTGGTGCTCTCCGTGGGCCATTCCAGGAGAGCAGTGGGGTTTCCCTGTCTCAGCATCCCAGGCCTCCTCCTCCTTCAGGGGCTAGTTTTGGGGGGTTGGCTCACCTCAGCCCCCTCGTGACCTCTGCCTCTCTCTCTGCAGTCCCCCTGGTTCGACATATGGAGTCTCGGATCATGATCCCTTTGAAGATCTCACCTCTCCAGTGATGCTGCCGCTGCCTCCACCTCCTCCCACCTCTCCCTCAGGGTAGCCATGGACAGAGGAGATCCCAGCCCTGATGTCTTGGTTTTCTCTCAGACTCTGTGGACTCTGGGGGTAGTGCTCAGCTCAGAGAAGGGGGAGCTGAAGGATGATGGGGTTCTGAGGACTCGCAGCCCTGTCCAGACCCTTCCCACCTTCCCCGCCCACCCGTTCCCCTTGCTGGAAGCAGTTGTTAATTTCTCTGAATGAAGAACAGCAACCTTTTGTGTCTTTTCACATTTTCCCCTAAGATTCCTCATCTCAAGACCACCAGTCCATAATCATCACCATGGAAATCCTCAGCTTTGCTTAAGTTGCACAAAAGGTAGTGTGTCCAGTGGTTAGAGGTGGGGTGGGAAGGGAGGAGGTCAGACCAGGCCAGGCTAGGTCTGGTCTCTAGTGGGCCACCCACTTGCTGGACAGTCTGAGCCAAGTCCCTTCTGCTGGAGAAAAGCCTAGAACTGCCTCAAGAAGCAAAAGGGAAAACCCTCAAGTTAGCTAAGTCAGCAGGACATCCACATATTCCACCCTGAAAGGCTGGGAAAAGGGATGGGAGCTGGGAAAGGCCTGGGGGAGGGAAACAGAATGGAACAGGAACCCAGAAGGTAGAACTTAGAACTCAGAACTTGGGTTTGAATTGAAGAATTTGGAATACAGAATTGGGAAGATAGAACAGAGATGAGAGAAGACCACTTGGGGAGGGGTTCCTAATACAAGACGGTTGGAGAGAGGTGCATCTCTTTCTTCCCACATAATGAGGTTGAGAACTTGAACAAGTTGTTCCAGCCCTTCTGTGCAGGTAGTGTCTTCTGCCCTCCCTACTGCCCTGCAGGCAGAGCTACGGGCTAGGTCCCGTATTTCCCTCACCCCGTATTCCTTTTCTCCCTCTTCACATTCTCTCAGCCCAACCCTCATTCCACTGGGCCATCAGGTGTGTTGAGTGGGGTCAGTGACTTTGGGGACCTCCTCAGTGACCCCCCACACCTCACGAACTTCTGAGTAGCTTGATTCTGCCTCCGTTTCAGGAAAACTGGTGCTGGAGTCACTGATGGAACCAGTTAAATATTTAACCATGGTGTCTTTTCTTCATCTGCAAGGAAATTGGGCAGGTGCCCCAGGCAGGGCCAGCTTCGCAGGTCCACCTGGCTGATCTACCCCACTGGAGGTTATTGCGTTCCCTGAGCTGCTTTTGGGGAGGGCCTCCTTCTACCAGAAGGAAATACACTGCATAACCAGGGATTCAGGACATCAGTGTTTCTACCTTCAGATGAGTAGGATTCACTGAACCTCATCAGTACGATTCGTACCAGGGATAGAAACTACTTGAAGCTGTCAAATGCTGCATTAGATTTGTGACTCTGCCCTAGGGCAAATCGGGCCTAAAATGGGGATGAACTTAGGGGTGGGGGAAGAGGCGGGGTAAGATGGGATTAATGCCCACCTTGAGTTGCTGCTCTCGCTAGAGTGGGATGTTCGGGTGAGTATGACAGTGGTTAAGAATCCAGGTTATGGAAGCAAATTCACAAGTGTCCAAATCATGGCACTACAACATTCTTGCGTTATTTTGGGCTCTCGACAAATTCATTCAACAGATACTTGGCCGAGCACCTACTAGTTGCGCATTGCTTTAGGCGCTGGGGAAAGAATGAACGAGGCACATAGTCTTTGCCCTTGCAACTTCGGTTTCCTGGTTTCAGAGGGCAGCGTGAGGCTGTTGGCCGGCTGGGACCCGCCCAGACAACCCAGGTGCCACCATCTCCTTGTCCCCTCGCAGCCCAGCAGCCGCCCGCACCGCTTTGTTGGCTGCGTCGGGACCCTTCGTACTCCGCTTCCGGCCTCCGCGCCTCACTTCCGATCGGCCGTTCCTTCCTTCCGCTTCTCTATGGTGCGCGAGCCGCGGGGAGTGGCTCGTTGGCTGTTACCGGTCGGGGTGCAGTGTGGTGAGGAGAGGACCGGGGTGGGGCTGGGCGCGCTGGGACTGGTGTGCGGACCTCGCGAGGGCGTCTCCGGGCTGGGGTCTGACCCGGGTTCTCCGTCCTCATTCTCCGGGGACCGCGGCCGCTCGGCGCCGCACTCTCAGTTTCCTCCTGTGGAAAATGGTGGCTGCAGCATCGTCAGGCCTTACAGGGCAGCTTCTAGATAACGACCACCACGGTGGTCACATTTATTATGCGATTGTGTGTGCCAGGCACTGTCTAGTGTCTTGCCAAAGTCAGGATTTCCCACACTTAACGCTTTTCGGGTCCCTCTGTGAAAAATCAACTTATCTTGCACGATTGTTTACTAAAGGCTTTTAATTGAGTCACTTTTAAAATTTAAATTTACTTTAAAAGAAAAATTTAAATCTTTACTATAAATAGAAAACTTTTCTCACTTGTCCTAGGCAGAAGGTAGTGATAAAAATTAATGTATTTAATATGTAAAGGTTATCGTTAATAATTGTGGCTAGATTTCATTGTCTAAGGATCTGAGATAGAGTCCTTTTGTTAACAAAAGGACGTTGTCATTCATAGATGTTAAAGACTAACTAGGGAAATGACACGTTCTCCTTGAAGCAATCAGAAGTTTCTAAAAAGAATTGAAAGGGATAAACTTTCTCCGTAGGTTTTTAACATTATTAACCACTTGTGTACCATCTAAAGCCCTGCTCTCAGATCATCTTCATCGCCTGCCTCAGTGGAGTGCCTCCTGCATTAAATTCCACAGCCACCTCTGAGGTAGGGATGGCTATTTTCATTTGATCTGGGAGGAAGTAGATGCAGAGAAAAGTGAAGTGACTTGTCGCAGGACTCATAGCCATGAAATAGAGAACTGGAGACTCCAGCCTAGGGTTTCTCTGACTCGACTCTGTTGAGGTATTGGCTCCCTCAATAAGTGTTGGTGACAGATTCACTGGGGTAGGGGGTTAGTGCCACCCACCTCAGGGGCTGCTGGTGACAGTCAGTAGAGGTAGCAGAGAGAGGATGCTTTGTGACGCTAGAGGCCCATGAATGTATGTTCTGTTCTTTTAAATTTTTTATTTTCTATTTTATTTTTATTATTTTCTTGGCTGCGTTGGGTCTTCGTTTCTGTGTGCGGGCTTTCTCTAGTTGCAGTGAGCAGGGACTACTCTTCGTGGCTTCTCTTGTTGTGGAGTATGGGCTGTAGGTGCGTGGGCTCAGTAGTTGTGGCTCGTGGGCTCTAGAGCTCAGGCTCAGTAGCTGTAGCACATGGGCTTAGTTGCTGCACGGCATGTGGGATCTTCCCAGACCAGGGCTCAAACCCGTGTCCCCTGCACTGGCAGGCGGATTCTTAACCACTGCACCACCAGGGAAGTCCCTGTTCTGTTCTTTTAAATTTTCGCATCAACCAGGGAGTTGATGGCATCATCAGATGACATGGTGGCAACACTCCAAGATACAGTAATATAGTTGTCAGGAGCACTGCTGTGGCATGAGTTGGACCCTAGCTTTAGCACACTAGCTGTGTGACCTTGGACAAGTCATTCACCTTCCTGACCCTCAGTGTTCTCACCTGTAAAATGGTGCTTGTTCATATCTGAGAGGATCCTTGTTATAAGAACCAAATGAGAACATACCCTTAAAGTGCTTAGATGAAGGTCAGCACACAATGATCAATCAGTAGTGTTGAGAATGGGGTTATGTGCCTGGCTGAGGAGTTTGGTCAGTGGGGTTGTGGTGGTGCCTTTAAAGGAGGTGGAGTTGGGGAAGATGAGTTCATTTTGAACAGGCTGAGGGATGATTCTGCTTTTTTTTTTTTCTGCGGTATGTGGGCCTCTCACTGTTGTGGCCTCTCCCGTTGCGGAGCACAGGCTCCGGATGTGCAGGCTCAGCGGCCATGGCTCACGGGCCCAGCCGCTCCGCAGCATATGGGATCCTCCCGGACCGGGGCACGAACCCGTATCCCCTGCATCGGCAGGCGGACTCTCAACCACTGCGCCACCAGGGAGGCCCAGATTCTGCTTTTTACAGAGGATTAAATTGAGGCTTTGGAGGATTGATGACTTTTCTTGAGTTACCAAGAGTGTAAGCGGGCACAACTGCTAGTTAGACTTCAGTATTCTGACTCCAGGAAAATCTCCAGTTCCAACTCTGGAAAAGCTCAGAAGCTTTCTCCTCTTAACAGGTCTCTGCTGTTTCCTCCTGACTTCACCAAACAACCATGTCATCGGAATCGAGCAAAAAACGAAAGCCCAAAGTGATCCGAAGTGATGGAGCTCCATCTGAAGGGAAGCGTAATCGTTCTGAAACTGAACAGGTGAGATCAGCCAGGGCTGCTGTGCTGCTGAGAAATTGCAGCTTGTGGCCAAGCACCTGGTTGTGGGTTTGCAGCAACCGAGGGTCATAGGCACAACCTCCCAGGTGGCCTCTGTTTGACCAAGTGCTTGGAATTCCCTTGGCTCTTCAAGACCTGAGTATCCACATCAGATTTAGCTGCAGCATCCCAAGAACCAACAAGCCTGTGTTAGATACGATTAGTGCCTGAACAGAGAATGCATTCTAGTATGGTGTGTGTCTCCAGCTTTCCTGATGGTCAGAAGAAGGTAGTCCATCCGCAGCAGGCCACTAAGGCTTTGGAGATGTGACATTCCTGGTCTGCTACTGAGACAGTACCAGAACCATGTAGCTAAAGAACGTCTTCTGAGACCTGAGTGCTCTCGTAGTCAGCAGGTTCTTCTTTTGCTGTTACTCTGTCCTTGAATCTGTCAAGCTAATTTTTGACTTAACTATTTTTTTCTTCTCCATTATGGTTTATTACAGAATCTTGAATATAATAATATGATATATATATATAATATAATAATATAATAAACTCTTCCTCCTTGTGCAATGCAGTAGAACCTTGTTGTTTATTCATTCTATATATAATAGTTTGCATCTGCTAATCCCAAACTCCCAATCCATCCTTCCCCTTGGCAACCACAACTCTGTTCTCTGTGTCTGTGAACCTGTTTTGTAAGTAAGTTCATTTGTGTCATATTTTAGATTCCACATGTAAGTGGTATCATATGATATTTGTCTTTCTCTTTATGACTGACTTCACTTCGTACGTAATCTCTAGGTCCATCCATGTTGCTGCAAATGGTATTATTTCATCTTTCTTATGGCTGAGTGGTATTCCATTGTCTATATATACACCACATCTTCTTTATCCATTCATCTGTCGATGGACAGTTAAGTTGCTTCTATGTCTTGGCTATTGTGAATAGTGCTTCTATGAATGTTGAGGTGCATGTATCTTTCCTAATTAGAGTTTTGTCCGGATATGCCCAGGAATGGGATTGCTGGATCATATGGCAACTCTATTTTTAGTTTTTTGAGGAACCTCCATACTGTTTTACATAGTGTGCACCAGTTTACGTTCCCACCAACAGTGTAGGAAGGTTCCCTTTTCTTCACTCCCTCTCCAGCATTTATTTGTAGACTTTAATGAAGGCCATTCTGACTGGCGTGAGGTGGTACCTCATTGTAGTTTTGATTTGCATTTCTCTAATAATTAGCGATGTGGAGCATCTTTTCATGTGCTTCTTGGCCATATGTATGTCTTCTTTGGAGAAATGTCTATTTACTGTTCTGCCCACTTTTTGATTGGGTTGTTTGGTTTCTTGTTATTGAGTTGTATGAGCTGTTTGTATATTTTGGAAATTAAGCCCTTGTTGGTCGCATCGTTTGCAAATATTTTCTCCCAGTCCATAGGTTGTATGACTTAACTGTGTTGATTTTTTGGTTGGTTGTGGTTTTTGTTTGTTTTTTAACTAGAATAGAGAAACATACCAGCTTCAATTTAAATGGAAGATGATGCTTTCCTCAGATTTAGGAAATTAAAATTAACAAAGAACCTTATCCTTTGGGAGGTATTGATTCTGACTCTTTTTTTTAAAAATTAAATTGAGGTATAATTGGTATATAACATTATATTAATTTCAGGCGTACAACATAATGATTGGTATTTGTTTATTTTGTGAAATGATCACCGAAATAAGTCTAGTTAACATTCGACACGTTACATAGTTGTTACAAAAATTTTTTTCTTGTGATGAGAACTTTTAAGATCCACTCTCTTAGCAACTTTCAAATATGCGATACAATATTTTTAATTGTAACTGACTCTCTCTTAAAGAGATGTGTTTGTTTATTCCAAAGTCTGGGAGACCAATTAGGATATTTTAGTTTCTGCTAAAGCTTGATTTGACCATCTAAACACCCATCAGTAGAAATTTGGTTAAATGAATTCTGGTTCATCTATATGTAGCCATTTTGATGGAGATTTATATTTATTGTGATGGGAAATTGCACTAAATAGCATGAACAATATAATCCCATTTTTTTTTAATGTATTTATCCACAATACTAACAATGGAGTTACTTCAGGCTGGGAGGTGAGATTATAGGCAAGTTTTCATTTTGTTTTTGATACTCCTCACTATGTTCTGAATCTCTGACACCAAGCATGCATTACTTTATAATCAGAAAGAGGAAAAGAGGAATTCTTTTCCATTTTGAAAAGAAGAAAAACATTTGATTTACAGACCAGATCCTTTAGAGACCTGATTTGGGGCTTCATTGTTACTTATCTCAGCCAAGTGTCCCTGTTCCAACAGAGAGACTTTTACTCTCCACCCAAGGCCTGTATCCTTGCCTCCACAGGAAGGTAAATACTACAGCGAGGAGGCTGAGGTGGACCTGCGGGACCCTGGCAGAGACTATGAGCTGTACAAGTACACGTGCCAGGAGTTGCAGAGGCTCATGGCCGAGATCCAGGACCTGAAGAGCAGGGGAGGCAAGGATGTGGTAAGGAGTGGGGCTGGGAGGACACGGACCTGGTGGGTCTGCATGGATGGACCTGTTTCGCACCTATCAGAGCCCTTCTTTGTATTGGTCTTACATCCTGCCATCATCAGGGGGTTAGAGCCTGAGGGCTCCAGAGACCTGCCTATTAATTTATTGTAACATCACCACCCAGTCATCAATTACAGTCATGAAAGTACAGGATAATTAATTTTTTCCATAACTGTAATTTGATAATTCGTCCAAATGATATTTATTAAGTGCTGGGCATGGAGAAATTATGGTACATGTCAATCACCATTGCTATTATAAGGCTAGATATGTACAAATAAATCATAGAGGCCAAAAATTAAAGTATTAATATTAAATGAAAAAAAAGGTTTCAGGGTAGAGAAGCAAAACAGTGTGACTGAAAACTGAATGGGTAAGTTCAAAACAAAACAATCCATATTTATCCAGGAATCTCACTTATTTGTGCTTATACTGGCCAATATTGTTAAGATTATTACATTCTATTTATTTTACTGTAGTCAAGTTTTACAGCTGTAATTCTGCTATTTTCATTTAAATTATTCTGTAATGTTGTTTACAGAGGTCAAGTTGTATGGCATGATGTTGGCGTTGTTAGGATCTCTGTGTACATTGTGTAGAAACAGCTATTGTTTGCATTGGCTGCCTTTGCTCCATCTTTGATTCCTGTTACTTTGGTCCAAGCAGAAATTAGTTTTTTATGCCTGGGAACCTTAAGCATTCCCTTATACAGTCATTCTTCCATTTCCCCCTGACACTTCTTATGGTTCTGAGCTCCTTCCAGTGTCTGTTTCTGGCTCTGGATGAGGATGAGCAGTGAGGGGCTGAAGGAAGCTGAGCCAGCTCCTGTTGTCAAGGTCTTTACCATTTTTTTTGGCCTGCAGGCAGTTGAGATCGAAAATCGGAAGATCCAGAGCTGTGTGCATTTCATGACTCTAAAAAAGCTTAACCGATTAGCCCACATCAGGTTGAAGAAAGGAAGAGATCAGACCCATGAGGTAGGAGCTGAGAGATTTAACCCTCCTCTTCTTCCTTCTCATCCCCCCTTTAATCTCCTTTACCCCTTTTCTGAGTTTGCTGCTGCTCTGCTTTGCCCCACCCCACCCCAACTTGCCCCACTCACCTCTGACCTTGTCCTCCTTTCAGGCCAAGCAGAAAGTGGACGCCTATCACCTGCAGCTCCAGAACCTGTTGTATGAGGTGATGCACCTGCAGAAGGAGATCACCAAATGTCTGGAGTTTAAGTGAGTTTTGGAGCACAGGGCTTTGGCAAGATGGTCTGTTGGTAACTGCTTTTTCCTACATAGCTCAGTGTGAGCCAGTTTCTTTAAAAAGAAGTCAGATGCACTTGGAGACTACAGGATCTGGGGGGAAGGGTGAATAGATCACTTTGAGTGGGAGAATTGGAAGCAGTAGTTCCAGGCTGCACAAAGAACCTCAGAAGCCTGTCTGACCCTTTTGAGTTTTGCGCTCTGAACCTGGTGAAAAACAGTTGTCTCTCCCCAGCAGGCAGAGCCTTTGCGTTACCAGTTTGATTCCTGAGCACCCTGTATGGGAGCAGCTCACTTCCAGTTACATCTTTTTAACCTTTTGGCCCAGCTTTCCTCTCTAAAGTTCCAGCATTCATTTTTGCAAATGGATTTCATTATTAGGAGCCTGAACTTCTTGCTGCCTATCTGCCTTTAGGTGAACAAACTACGGTTTGTCAGTGTCCTTAAACTGTGATGCCTCTTGGCAAATCCAAGCTGAGAGATGTGAAAGAGGAAGGAGTAGATAAAATAAGAGAAGGGAACGTGTTCTTGCCTCGTCAGATCTATTTGTGTAAACTGAAAGGAGTCAGGTTTTATTTGTAATAAACTTGGGATGAGGGGGACCACGTTAGGCATTGGGTCTGGTGTATGCTGATTTTTGAGAGGCATCTTTATCTGCTTCACAAGTCCATCCACATAATAATATTTAAATACTAATAGAAGTGAAATCCACATCAGGTACCTGAGTTAATAGTACTGTACAATTGTCAGTTTCCTAGTTTTGACAATGTATTATGCTTAGATAAGATATTATCATTGGGGGAACCTGGGAGAAGGGTTCATGGAGGAAATAAACTCTCAGTTTAAGACTTACAAGAAGTTTCAAAAATAGTACTATTTAAAAAGAAGAAAGATAGGATGCTCCACCTGAAACCGTTGTTCAGATGAAAGCCAGCAAACCCTGTAGCGAGGCAGGTGGCCATGTGGAAGGATCAGGGGCTCTGGAATCAGACAGCCTGGGTTCAAATCCCAGCTCTGCCTCGCCCTAGCTGTGTGATGTTGGGCAAGCTGCTTACTGATGGAAGCCTCTATCTCATTTGAAAAATGGAGATAAAAATCCCCATCTCAGTTATTGTGTGTCACTGTACATCAACAGAGCTTCTAGATCTTTTCACATCTGGTCATACTATGTTGGATCTTCCCCATGCTATATTTAGGCAGCTAATAGTTTGAACTTAAGTGTAGACTCTTCTGTTTATTCCTGTTAAATGGCATTTCTTGGTTTCAACCTGACAGTCTAGACCTAGACCATGGTGTTTTTATTTGATTCTTCAAGCTCTTAGCTCTCTTGCACAGCTTGGAGAGGTCTGTAAATTTCATAAGTGTATTTTTAGGTCTTCAGCTAAACCATGGATATAAGCTTGGGCAACATGGATAAGGATCCTGTGGCATGTCACCAACTACCTCTCTTCACATTGAAACACCTGCTAATGAGCATTTGCTGAGAAGACTGGATTCTAGGTTCCTGGGTAGCTGTAGACCAGGGCTGAGTTGACGTACATGGGGTGGAACTCTGGGCCTGTTTAAGCCACAGTTTGGGTTTCTGAGGGCAGCAGCTTGACATTGAGGGTTTTTTGGGTTTTTTTTTTTGCGGTACGTGGACCTCTCACTGTTGTGGCCTCTCCCGTTGCGGAGCACAGGCTCCGGACGCACAGGCTCAGCGGCCATGGCTCACGGGCCTAGCCGCTCCGCGGCATGTGGGATCTTCCCGGACCGGGGCACAAACCCGTGTCCCCTGCATTGGCAGGCGGACTCTCAACCACTGCACCACCAGGGAAGCCCTGACATTGAGTTTTTTTGACTGCAGATCAAAGCACGAAGAAATCGATCTGGTCAGCTTAGAGGAGTTTTATAAGGAGGCTCCTCCAGATATCAGCAAGGTGGAAGTCACCATGGGAGACCCTCACCAGCAAACCCTTGCACGTTTGGACTGGGAGCTGGAGCAGCGGAAAAGGTAGCGTTTCCTCCTTCCTGACCTTGTTCACCTGTGCAGACACGGACCTTTATCCATGAGGGACAGTGCTTTGTCCTGACCCAGGATCAGATAGCAAAGTACTATGGAACCAGCAGAATAGTCTCTAAGACCAAATCCTGTTTTGTGATTAATTCACACTTAGCAGTTCACACTTGACCAACTGTATCATAAGTGGGGTTGGGATTGCTTAACGCCGTTATGAGAAAGAGTAACCTTTCCTTTAAAATTTTAATGCCTAAGACCTAAATACCTTTTGTATTATTAATCTGATTTTTTTTTTGCCTTTTCCCCCACCTGTAAGCATATTTGTGTGGTATTGCAAAGCTTTGTAAACATTATTTTAGAAGGTTGTACAACATTCCAGGGTAAATTGTAAATCACATAATTGTTCCCATATTGAATTGGACTTTTAGGTTGTTTGCATTGTTTTGGTATCATAAATAATGCTTTGAAGCACACCTTTACATATAAAACTTTTTGTACTAATAAAGAGCTTTTATTTATTAACCGTAAGTAGAACGTCTATACTGTGTAATTTAATCTAGATCTTCCTTAGAACATGGTATGTATATTTTTTTCATCCTGAACTTTTTATGGTTGCATCCCTTCCATCATGGTGACCTTTTTCCCTTTCATGTTTGTACATGAGTTCCAGGGCTTTTGGTTGGCACATTTGTTCTGTTTTCTGTCAGAGAAGCTGCTGTTTTTAATTCCTTGCCTTTTTCTGTTGTTGAGTATATTTTGTGCCTTTGGTCTACATAACGAATTTAATAAGTACTGAGTCTGGATCTTAGGGACTTGGTGTCAGTTTTTTAGCAGATGGGGCTGGCTTGTCACACCCCTGTCCAGTAGGTCACTTGCCCTTGGCTAAGCCATAAGTGTTCCATTCCTGTGGCTCTGGTCTGGAGTCTATCCCCACTCTGCCCCACTCAGGTCCATGGGCCTCATTTGTGTCCTATAGCTTCTGAGTCCATATATTTGTGAAAGTTCTGGGTCTAGCCTCTGAGGCAAGAAATGGAGCAGTAGGTGATACCAGTGGTCATGGGCATAGCCTCTGGGGCAGACAGGCATGGGTTCAGAGCCCAGCTCTGTGCTTGCTCTTACTGGATGACCTTGGGCAAGTTATCTACCTCCCTGAGCCTTCGTTTCCTCCTTCGGGGATAAAAAAAGTCCCTATCTTCCAGGGTTTTTATAAGCATTAAATGCCATAATGCTTGTAAACCATTTTCCAAAGTGCCTGGCACATAGTAAGTGCTAGGTAAACATTAGCAGATAATCGTGACTGCTGTCATTAGGTAGAGTCTGATAGTGAACAGGTGTGTTGGGGTGTCCCTGGAGAGCATCAGACGACAGTGCTCTGTCTTCCCCCAACAGGCTGGCGGAGAAGTACCGAGAGTGCCTGTCCAACAAGGAGAAGATCCTTAAGGAGATTGAAGTAAAGAAGGAGTACCTGAGTAGCCTCCAGCCTCGTCTCAACAGCATCATGCAGGTGAGGGTCTCCCCACACCCGGCCACCTCCTCGGCTCTTGCTTTGCCTTCACCACTCAGTGACACATTGCTGACCTGAGACCACCAGCAGCCACATCACCCTGTGGGTTTTGTCGGGTCTGTTACCCTAATCAGTGTTAGAGCACAGTGCAAGGATGGTCCCGTCTGCATGCCCACAGCAGGTGTGATAAGGTTGTGTCCTGTGTGGAGGAATTGCTGGCAGGATTGGCTCTGGAACGTATACACACACGTACCTCGGCATTTTCTTTTCACCCAGCGCCTATTCCAGGTAAAACGCTTTCACAAACTGTAAGTTTAGTTTACACCTTGCATGATCTCCACCAGCCCACAGTCCCCGGGTATCTAAGCATGCTTCCACAGATGTCTATTAGATCCCCCTGACTGCACCTCAGGGGCCAGCTGCTCAGCAAATCTACTCGCTCTGAAAAGAACTTTACTCATATTTGAAAACCGTTAGGTACCTTAGGAGGAAAAGTCCCCACTTTACCTGTAAAATGTAATTTCTTTCTATATAGGTGACCTGATTTTTGTTTGCTTTGTGAAGCCAGATTTGATCTAAATCTTTATAGTTTTATAAAGCAGGGTAAATGGCTAATATGGAGGAACTTTGTAAAAGGACCCTAGTGAAATTGAAAATTCGCTTTTGTAGGATCTGGCAAGATCTACATTTCTTCTCTTCAACTCTAGGCATAGAATTAGAGTTAACAAATATGCTCAGTAACACTTCATATAGGACAAAAATCAGAAACTAAAAATTTTGGTTGTACTTAAATTTTTCCTGTTAACTGGAAACACTGAATGCTCCTAAATAGGGTACAGGTTAAATAAATAGGGTACAGGTTAAATAAATTCTTGTGTGGTTCAGTCTTACACCTATAATGGAAGTATGGAGCATCCTGTTACTGACAGAATAACTGGATAGAAAGATCTGTTAAATTATGAAATCAAAAACTGCAAGTTGTAGAACATGTAGTATAATCCCATTTGTATACCTTCATTTACAAAGTATTCGAATGGCTGTATATATATGCAAGTCATGTATGTGCTTAGAAAAGTATGTTTTCACACCAAACCATTAACAGTTACCTTTGGTGGTTGGGAACTGGGAATTTTTGCCTTATAAACTCGAATACAACTTTAAAAAAAATGTACATATACTACTTAAAAAAATAATTTTATATAAAGAAAAGCATACAACTCGTAAGCATACTCAGAGTTCAGTGGATATTCACTGTGTACACATTTGTGAACACATTTGTGTAATCAGCACCCAAATCAACATTAGCAATTTTCCAGAAGTTACTTTATTCCCCTCTCAGTCACTGTCCCCCCACCCCATAACCATTAATCATGACTTCTAACATCACAGGTTAGCTTGGCCTGTTTTTGTTGGTTTGTTTGTTTTGTTTTATTTTGACTGCTACGGGTCTTCGTTGCTGCGCATGGGCTTTCTCTAGTTGCAGCGAGCAGGGGCTACTCTGTTGTGGTGTGCGGGCTTCTCATTGTGGTGGCTTGTTGTGGAGCACGGGCTCTAGGCACACGGGCTTCAGTAGTTGTGGCACGTGGGCTCAGTAGTTGTGGCTCACGGGCTCTAGAGCGCAGGCTCAGTAGTTGAGGCGCACGGGCTTAGTTGCTGCATGGCATGTGGGACCTTCCCAGACCAGCACTCGAATCCATGTCCCCTGCATTGGCAGGCGGATTCTTAACCACTGCGCCACCAGGGAGGGAAGTCCTGGCCTGTTTTTTAACTTATATAGATGGAATGATATAGTACATATTCTTTTGTGTCTGGCTTCTTTGATTCAACAGTTTGTTTGTGAGATTTATCTAGGTTGTTGTGAGTACCAGGAGTTCATTTATTCTCACTGATGTTTAGTGTTTGATTTGGAGTGTTTCCAGTTTGGGGCTGTTGTGAATAATGCCACTAGGAGCCTTACACGTGTCCTTTGATGTACATGTGTACACATTTCTTTTGAATATATACCCAGGAATGAAATTGTTGGATCATAGTATGCTATGCGTATATTTAGCTTTGGTATTCAGTGAAACAATTCTCTAAAGTGATTGTACTGATTTTTGAAATTCCCACCATCACCATGTGAAAGTTCTAATTTTCCACCTCCTTGATGTTGTCATTTTTCTTGATTATAGCCATTCTGGAGGGTATCTTTTTTTTTTTTTTTTTTTTTTTTTTTTCCCTGTACGCGGGCCTCTCACTGTTGGGGTCTCTCCCGTTGCGGAGCACAGGCTCCAGACGCGCAGACTCAGCAGCCATGGCTCACGGGCCTAGCCGCTTCGCGGCATGTGGGATCTTCCCGGACCAGGGCACGAACCCGTGTCCCCTGCATCGGCAGGAGGACTCGCAACCACTGCGCCACCAGGGAAGCCCCTGGAGGGTATCTTTTATGGTTTAAATTTCCATTTCCCTGGGGACCAGTGACGTTGAGCACAGCACGTTACTAATTGGCTTTTGGAGTACCTCATTTGTGAAGGGCCTATTAAAGTCTTTTGCTCATTTTTCTGTTGGGTTGCCTGGAATTCTTTATATTTTCTGGAGATGAGTCTTCTGCAGGTATCTTTCCTTTTCACTTTCATAATAGTATTCTTTAATGAGCAGATGTTCTTAATTTTTTTTTTTTTTTTTTTTTTTTTTTTTTTCTTTTTGCGGTATGCGGGCCTCTCACTGTCGTGGCCTCTCCCGTTGCGGAGCACAGGCTCCGGATGCGCAGGCCCAGCGGCCATGGCTCACGGGCCCAGCCGCTCCGCGGCATATGGGATCCTCCCAGATCGGGGCACGAACCCGTATCCCCTGCATCGGCAGGCGGACTCTCAACCACTGCGCCACCAGGGAGGCCCAGATGTTCTTAATTTTAATACGATCTAGTTATCAGTCTTTTCCTTTCTCTGTCCCAAGGTCATGGAAATATTCTTGTATTTCCTTATAGAGCCCTATTGTTTAACCTTCCACATTCAAATCTATGGTCTTCCTGGAAGTGAATTTTGTATATAGTGTGAGGTGAAGGTCAGATTCTTTCCCCACATAGGTATTCAGCTGATTCATTTATTGAAAAGACCATTCTTTCCCCCACTGTTCTGCAGTGCCTTTTTTGTCATAAATCAGATATCTGTATATGTTTGGGTTTGTGTGTGCGTGATCTAGTTGTCTGTGCACCAATATCACACTGACTTATTACTCTAGCTCTATCAGAAGTCTTGATGCTCAATAATGTAAGTCCTCCAACTTAATTTTTCAGGATTATCTTTGTTATTCTTGGCCTTTTTTATCTACATATAAGTTTTAGAATCAGCTAGTCTATTTTCATCTGCTGGGACTTAGATTGGATTGCATTGAATCCATAGATACTTTCGGGAGAATTGACATCTGGGCAGTATTAAGCCTTGGAGGCCATTAACATGGCATATATCTCCATTCATTTAGCTCTTTCATTTCTCAGGTGTTTATGTAGAGGTTGACACACTTTTGACATTTAGGTATTTGATGTTTTCTTGATGCTAGGCAAAATGGTATCTTTTTTTAAAGTTCATTTTCTCACTGTTTTTTGCTGCTATCACTTTCAGAAATAAAAAACTATATACTAAGTAACTAAGAAGCCACATGTTCCTGTGTGGACTGCCTATAAAAGAAAAACAAAATCCCTTCTTCCTTGCTCGCAGGCTTCCCTACCAGTGCAGGAGTATCTGTTTATGCCCTTCGACCAAGCTCACAAGCAGTATGAGACAGCCCGACACCTACCACCTCCCCTCTATGTCCTCTTTGTCCAGGCCACTGCGTATGGGCAAGCCTGTGGTAAGTATAGGGGCTGGGCAGGGAGGGGCTGTGAGAGCAGCAGCTGTGGCCAGTTGAGTCATTTGGAAGCACCTCCTGCTGAGGAAAGCTCCCTGGCCCTACTCAGAAGCCCTCAGGTGATAGATGCTGCCTCCCCTCTGCACTGCCGGGCATGGCTGCTTTGACCAGCTGGCCTGAGGCTGGACTAACCTGATGGGCATTGCAGAATGGATGGCTTTGAATCTTTGATGAGCCTGACTGGTCGGCTATTGTGTTCAGTGCCCAGGCAGCCTATCTGGCCTCCCAAGCACTCACCCCATCAAGGCACACTTGGCAGATGGATCAGTGCCTCCTGCTCACTTCAGAGAGAGGGTTTGGTGAACACAGGTCCCAGCCAGCTGTCTCAGGCTTTCACCAAGCCCTGGAACAGGCTGCATGTCGTAACAGTGAATTACGGAAGGAGAGGAGGTGTCCTCATTAAGCTTGAAGGCAGCCCATGACTTCACTAGGATTTTGAGAAGCTTTTAGAGATCCTACTTTTTGCCCTACTGCAAGCTTTCACCTAGCACCTAAATTTTTCTTCCCTACGCCCACCCCACTGCATCAGACAGACACACATTGCACCAGTGCATGCCTCTCCTCCCAGCCGTGGGCATCAACACATTACTGTCTCTCTTCTTGTGTCTTCCTGGTCCTTTTGATCCTCTCCCTCCCCTTTCTTCTCCCTCCTGTTTTCATCATCAGCTCATATGAAATCCTCCCAGCCCCCTAGACAGGGTGAGTAGTTTTCTTTTGTTTTGTGTTTAAAACCCAGCCTGTTTCCATTCCCATTTTACTATAGAATTCCAGGAATAAACTAGTCAAAAGAACAGTCTAGCATTTGCCAGTGTTAAAGGGGGCAGCCAGCTTGTTTGGGATGAGGTGTGATGGTTCATGAGGGTTGTCAGAGATAAGCAGTGGTCAGCCACTTAGGAATATCTCAGGGGCCTGCCACCTGGGGGAAGTTTGTCATCCCTCTTTATGCACTTGAACAAACCCTTTCAGGCTCCTGTGACTATCTGCGTCTCTGTATACCCTTTTGAATGGAGAAGGAAGGGTGATGGCCTATCTGATCTCTCAGCGCTAGACCCACGGAGTTGCACAGAGGCAGGCCCAGGCATTGCTTATTGAGGTGTCAGGCCTGGTGCAGGGAGCAGGCCACTTAGCTTTGTGTTTGAGACACCAAGCTCAAGTTGAATAGACTTGGTCTTGAATCCTAGCTTATTTACCTCTTGGCTGTTGTATCTAACTTC
This sequence comes from Mesoplodon densirostris, assembly GCF_025265405.1. Classification (NCBI taxonomy): domain Eukaryota; kingdom Metazoa; phylum Chordata; class Mammalia; order Artiodactyla; family Ziphiidae; genus Mesoplodon; species Mesoplodon densirostris. Next base: position 22,954,139 of record NC_082675.1, on the reverse strand, counting down.
CCCGAGCCTTAATTTTCTCATCTGTAAATGGCTAGAGTAATAGTATTGCTCCTATAGGATTGCTGTGAGGATTAAAAATTAATTTTTAAAAGTAATTTTGTAGTTAAAATTCAGTCCTCCTAACCCAACTGGGCAGCCACCATTTGTCAAGTCCCTGTTTCATAGGTGCAGAAACTGAGGCTCAGAGCAGTGACATAACTTTCCAGGTTGTAAGTTTGGGAGTTGGTTGAGCAGAGACTCAGGCCGGGACTGGACTGCAGGGTCCAGGTTCCTACCCACTGTCCTGCTGCCTCCCAGTTAAACATTCCGGTACCGGGCAGGTGCTCGGTGCTGGGTGTAGTGCAGAACAGAGAAAAAGAACTGAGGGGAGAGCTGTCGTTTCCAGAATGTGGACAGTTACAGGTTCTGGATGAGAACCTTTAAGACAGTTGGTAGAATTGTGCCGTGTGGCTTTCGGCCATCGATTTGGATTTCTGTGCCTTGGTGTAAGCCTGAAAAGAGAGGCATTCACCCCTAGTCTCAGGTGATGTTTGGCCAGGAATCTGCATTTTGGGTTCCTTGTTTTCAGTAAACGATGGGAAAAAGACGTAGGTTTCTCACTTTGCTCCTCTTCATCTGGAGAAAGAACTTTTGCCCTCCAACCCCGGTCAGTAAGAAGGTGTGACAGAGGCAGAAGAAGTGCAGCCCCAGGGCGGGCCTGCTCGTGTAGTTTAGCTCCATCTCTCAGCAGCTTTCACAGGAAGCTGTTTCTTGCTCCTAGATAAGACGTTGTCTGTGGCTATTGAAGGCAGTGTGGATGAGGCCAAGGCTCTGTTCAAGCCTCCCGAGGACTCCCAAGGTAAGTGGTGGTCAGGATCCTCCCCGACGTCTACCGTAGCTGGTTCCAGAGATGCCAGGTCACCACCGAGGGCCAGTGCTGGTCCTTTGGTAATTAGCCGTACTGGTTCTGTGTGGCAGGGAGCTTAGCTTTAATGTCTTAGTGCTCGGGGTAGACAGAGAAAAGCACTGCCTTTGGATTTCAACCTGCCTCTCACTAGCTCACTGATCCTAAGTTCTTTAACTTAGTTCTTTAACGTTTCAGAGCCTCAGTACTCTCCTGTCAAAACAAGATAGTAATACCTCATGTAGAATTACTATGTGGATTAAATGAGGTCATGCATGCAGAGCCCTTAGCATCGTCCTCAGCACACAGTAACCCCTCAAATTATATGAGCTTCTGTTATTGTTGTTTATACTACTGTTATTACTGCCGCCACCACCACCAGTGGAGGAGCTTGTGGTCCACAGGATGACATTAAAAATCACTGAAAAAACCAGGGGTGATGGGATTGTAGGTCATTTTTCTTTTCCTTGCATCACTCTGTTTTCTATACTGAATAAGAAGCAGCAAATTTATTATTTATTCTAAAGAAACCCATTTACAAAAGCCTGGGCCCTATTATGCGCCCTGGGTTGAGGTGCTCTCAGGAGAATTGGGAGCCTTCTCACCTCGAGCTGCCTTCTCTCTGTCGCTGCAGATGACGAGAGTGACTCGGATGCTGAGGAGGAGCAGACCACGGTGAGAGTGTGGGGAGTGCCGAGCGGCTGCCCTAGGGGCCCACTAGTTGGTGGGTGCCATCCCCCCTTAGAAGCAGAAGAAAGAGGTTTGAAAGAAAGGGAGGCTGAGATCCTGGCAGCTGGAGAGCTGAAGCACGGGTCTCAGTAGTGAGGCCCTGGCCAGCAGGAAGGGGGGGACGGGGGAGATTCCCGTGAGCAGTGCTTACCGGCTCCACCCTTTCCTTTGTCCAGAAACGCCGGCGACCCACACTGGGAGTTCAGCTGGACGACAAGCGCAAGGAGATGCTGAAGAGGCACCCGCTGTCCGTCATGCTGGACCTGAAGTGCAAAGGTCTGGCTCCCCTTGGTCTGGGGGATCTCATAGCACCTAGGAGTGCAGCCAGCTGCCGCTCTGCGGGGCCCAGCAAGCTGATGCCTCCTTGCCCAGGAAAAGATTCTGGTTTCATATTTCTGTTTTCCTTTGTTGTTCTTCATGGAGTTTGATTTTTTTCCCCCTCCTAAGCCATAACTTTGAAAACATAGCAAAAACATCAGACACATTAGGGATGCTTGATGGAACTACACCTCTTTCTGAACTTGACAGGTTAGATACACAGAACAAGTTGCCAAGAGTATGCAGGCTTTGAGTAATATGACCAACCTGCTTAATTTAATAAATAAAATAGAACTTCGTATTTTGCGGAGACGATGGGTTTTGAAACTGGCTTCATATGGGTAAAGGAGCACATGGTAAAGCATCCCAGCAGGATAAGAGTTAGCAGTCAGATGTAAGTTTCCTTCTCACCCCAGACTTCCAGACCCTGGTCCTGGTCATTACCTCCAAGGGCAACCATTGTGACAGTTTCCTATGTATTTTCAAGAAATAAACTATGCATTTAGAAGCTTTTACACAAGTATATACTTATCCCCTTCACCTTTTATTTTTTACATAAATGGAAACACCCTACACACTTGTCCTCTCTTTGCCTTTTTATAAAAAAAATTCTGAGATAATTTTAGACTCAGAAGAGTTTCAGTGATGATACAAAGATTTCTCACCTGCTCTTCACCCCAATATCAACATCTTACTTAACCCCAGTACAGTTATCAAAATCAGTGTCAGTTTCATTGGTACAATACTATTAACTACCAAACTTATTCACATTCCCCTGATTTTTCCACCAGTGCCCTTTTTCTCTTCCAGGATCCAATCCAGGATCTCATGTTGCATTTAGTCGTCATGCCTCTTAGTCTCCTCCAGTCTTTGCTTATCTTTCATGACCTTGACACTTTGGAAGATGAGGTTTATGTATTATGTAGAAAGACTCTCAATTTGGGCTTGTCTGTTGTTTTCTCCTGATTAGACTGAGGTTGTGGGTTTTGGGGAAGGAATACCACAGATGGCAGTGTTCACCGTCACGTCTTATCAGGGATCGGAGGTGTCACTTCGTCTTTGTTACTAGTGATGTTAACCCAGATCACTTGGTGATCCCTTGATCGCTTGCTTTCCATGTTGTATTAGTTAGAAGCAGAGTCTCTAAGTCCAGTCCACACTCAAGGGAGGGAAATGAAGCTCCACCTCTTGGAGGGAGGAATAGCAAAGAATTTGTAGAGACTCTTTTTTTACTCAATGTTAAGTTGCCATCAAGTTGTTTTTATAGTGAAAGATCTTAAAAGTCTTGTTGACTTTCCTTTCTATAATACTGTTGACGCTCTTCTAGTGTTTAACTCATAAATGATGTCTTCTTTTCCTCCTCCCCTCCAGATGACAGTGTACTGCACCTGACTTTCTACTACCTCATGAACCTCAACATCATGACGGTAAAAGCCAAAGTGACAACCGCCACAGAACTGATCACCCCCATCAGTGCAGGGTATTGGACAGGTGCTGCGGGGGGTGGGGCGTGGGAGGGGGGTGTGGTGGGAGCCTCGGTGCTGGGCTCCTCTCGGATCCTCCCTCATCTGGCTCTGAGTGGAGTTCACGGCCACACTGGCTTCTGTTGTCACGCCCACACAGCCCCGAAGTCCTGGTACATCACAGGTATTTAGAAAGCACTTACTGACTTGAATTGGTGAAGTCCTCTCACTACACAGCAGATGCTAGAAGTGACTACAGCCTGTTGTAAATTGACTGGGCAGGGCACCACCTTTTATACCAGTGGAAAGAGTGTGAATGTGAAAGTGAGATTTGGCAGACCTTACCAGGTTGACAAATTTAGGCCTCTTTTTCTTGTCTCTTTCTGTCCCAAGGTGCTGGGATTTCACTTTGCAGCTCAGCTCAATCCCAGGTTGTCCTTACCTGGGCAGCGGGAGGAAGACTGGCGGGTCCCTGTGGGGGTTTTGAGTAGGGTGAGCAGAGGCACGTAGTGGCGGCCACAGGTGGAGCATCCCCAGAAAGGCCCTGACCGTGGCTGCTTGTTCCACAGCCAGCGCGGGAGGAAGGGAGGAGAACCGAGAGGGCCTGGGGCTGAAATAGGCTCACCTGGCCTTGCACGCCTCCTGACCCTGCCCCACCTGCTTCCAGTGAGTCCTCATGTCAAGTGTAGAAAGATCAGCGAGGGAGGCGTGGATCTGGTGCCTGGTGGGGTGGGACTCTTTCCAGGCCTGCCTGATGGTGGCGTTTCCCCTGGGTTTTCGACCCTGCACTTAGAGTCCACACCCCCTTCAGGCTACATCCTTGCTCCCTGTGCTTGAGAGTGTTGCTGGACCACCCCGAGCACTCTGGATGGAGTTGACCTTGTTCCCACCTCACCCCAGCAGAGGGAGCCCAGGGCTGGCTTCTTCAGAGTACCCAGTTGCAGTGCTGGTCCAGTGAGCAGCTTGAGGGCCCTATGACGGCCCTGGCCACAGTGGAGCTCTTTGTCGTGATCGTTCTGCCTGCTCACTTCTCAGATGTCCTATCTGCTAAGTCACGGGGCTGCAGGCTGGCCCCAGTGTACACTGAAGCCCACTCCCCTGCAGGGCGCTGCACATACAGTGATAGGGGCAGGACTGCAGACTGGCTGTGAGCTCTGCGAGTGCCGGGTCTCCCCTCACAGCTGTGTGTGCACCTTTAGCCAGATTACCTGGCCTCTGAGTCTGTTTCCTCACTCTGGTCATTAATTAGATCCCCTCCCAGGGTGCCTGTGTGAGTCAGATAAAATGCTTAACATAGGTGAAACACTTGGTAAATGACAGCTATGTTTGTCATCATCAGATTTAACTCTCACAGTAGCTCTACAGGGTGAAGAAACTGAGGCTCTGCAGAGTTAAGAGGCTGTCCCAAGGTCACGGGTAGTGCATGGAGAGTGATGATTCAAAGCCAGCCGGGCCTGTACCATGGTACTACACTACTGTCATTGCCCTGGTCCCCAAAGAGGGAGGAAACCCAAAAGGAAACACCACCCTGAAGCCAGGATTAGCTCTTTAAGGGCCTTCAGGTGTTGTCTAGCTCATCCCCCTATTTTACAGATGGAGAAACTGAGTTCAGGGGCATATGTCCAATTATGGAAGTGCTGGGCCTAGACTTCAAACTCCTAGCCTAGAGGCCTTTGCTCAAGGCTGCTTTGGCCCCATGGAGACACCATGGTGTGTGGTTTTATTTATTTATCAACTAAAACAGGGATACTTTTTAAAAATTTCAATTTAATCACAGTATGACACTAATTCCTTAATATCAATTATCTAGTCAGAGTTCAGATTTCCCTGATTTTCTCATAAATGTTCTTTGTTAGTTTTGTTCTTACAGTTTGGGTTTTGAATCTGGATCTTTTTAAGGTCCATGTGTTGCAGTTGGATGAAGCTTCTTTCAAGTGTCTTTCCATCTGAATGTCCTGCCATCTTTTATTTGTTGAGGAAAGTAGGTTGTTTGCTCTGTAGGTTTCCCCCAGGCTGCATTTTGATGATTGCATCCCTGCAGTACAATTGAACGTGTTGCTCCCTCCCCCTGTATTTCCTGTAAATTGTAGGTAGAGTTAGAGACCTGATCAGATTCCATTTTTAGCGGGGGAGGTGGGTGTGCAGCACTGTGTCAGAGACATTGCGTGATTTTATCAGGAGGCACAGGCTGCCTCTATTCTTGAGATGTTAGCAGCATTGACAACTGATGCCAAGATCTCTTAATTCATTAGGAAATTCATGTTTTTATTATAAACATTTTATTCAGAATTGTATGAACCTTGCTGAATTTTCCTCAAGAAATTGTTTTCCAGAATGATCTCCATTAGGCCACTTTAATTCATTAATCAGTTTTTCATTAAGGCATTGAATTATTTTCAATTATTTTCCATTTCCACTTTACAAAGATTTTTAAAATCTCTTCTTTTAAAACTTTATAACAAAGATTTGAGTAACTGAATAGTTTTTTGAATAGTCATATTTTTATGAGTGTATAGCCTTCGGGCCTCTCACTGTTATGGCCTCTCCCGTTGCGGAGCACAGGCTCCGGACAGGCAGGCTCAGCGGCCATGGCTCACGGGCCCAGCCGCTCCGCAGCATGTGGGATCCTCCTGGACCAGGGCACGAACCCGCGTCCCCTGCATCGGCAGGCGGACTCTCAACCGCTGCGCCACCAGGGAAGCCCTAGCCTTCTCTTTAATGGCCATTATTTTTACCAAATTCAGTTGTCCTGAGCCACATATTGCAGATGGAAATTTTGTCGAGAAGATTTGATTCTTCCATCAGGTTTCATCAATTTAAAATCCTTATCTTGTGCATTTTTAGCTGTTCTGTTTCATTTTGGCTGATTCTGTCTATTAGTAACAGTCACTAAATATTGGCTAAAAGACTGACAATTATTCATTTTCTAGCCGGTTCTCTGTGTGAAGCAGCAAAGGGGACAGAGACCCTTGGGGATTGTGGTGGTGCAGGGAGACACTGTCAGGAGAGAGAGCAGGGCAGAGCCAGAAGCTGCCACCCTCCCGGTGCTAAGTTCCTGGAGGCCTGCTGGCTCAGAGCAGCAGTTCCACCTGAGTCACTCCTGATGCTGTCCCTGGAAGGCGAAGGGGAGCTCCCGTTGGTGAAGGGAAAGAACGGGCCTCATTGACCTTTGTGATCAAATTACTGCATTCTCTCCCCATCTCTTCTCTGATTGTCATGTTTAATTACATGTTTAACCATTGTGAGTAGGTGGCTGTGGCATCACCGTGTCTCTCTGCTTTACAGCACTAGGTCGCCTTGTCTCCAGTCTATGTGATATATCTTTTTCCGGGAATTTGAAAGGGGACCTGTTTCTGTGATAGCATGAGATTTGGTAAAAAGTGAGATAAGCACAATATCAAAGCTTCACACTGGATCTCTCGGGGGTAGAAGGAATCTGTTTTGCTCCTATGAAAATTCTGATTATTCCTATTGTGTCACAGGGCTTTGCTCCCCTGAGGAAAAGGCTCTGGTCACCATGTAACTCTTGAAGGGATAGGTTTCTTAAAAAATTGATGGTTAAGAGTATTACTGTCTTTGATGGAATAGAGTAAATCCTGGCTCCAGCACTTACTATAGCAGTGTGATCTTGGACAAGCCATATCTTTTAAAGCCTTGATCTTCTCCTCTATAGAATGGAAATGATGATACTTCCTACCTCATAGGGTTATGAGTATCTGATGGCCTCAGGCATATAAAGGGTCTGGCTTTGATCATCTGTGAGAGGTGGCGTTACCACCGCCAAATGCCCACGTCTGCATGGAAGCAATGGGTTGGCCGGCGTTCTCACTGCAGTCTTTTCCCTCTTCCAGTGACTTGCTGTCTCCTGACTCAGTCCTGAGCTGTTTGTATCCTGGGGATCATGGAAAGAAAACTCCAAATCCAGCCAATCAGTATCAGTTTGATAAAGTTGGGTGAGTCAGCAGCATTTCCTCCTCTCCCAGCCTCTCTGCTTCTGAGTTCCTCCTGTGGCTCAAACCCAAAGCTGGAGACCTGTTAGGGCCAGAGTCCTCCCAGGGGGCAGGGGAGGTGGTGGGGCAGGAGGGAGTGCTCTGTCCAGAGAAGGGAACACATGCCTTTTCCTGCTTATGAGGCCATGGAGGGTGGGTAAGGGTGGAAGGATCAAAACTCTGGGAACGTGATAATAGATGTGTTTAACGTTTTAATTCTCTGAGGATTAAAATTTTTAAAATATTTTATAAATTGGTGGACTGATGAAGAGATCAAGTACACTGCCTTTTTATTGAGATTTACTAATGAGTTGAAGGCTGCCAAGGGAAAAAGAGAAAAGTGACTAGGAGAGATGAAATTCACAGTAGGGAACTGATGAAGTTAAGAGGCTTTGCTGGCAGCCTGGCCGTGGGTGCAGCTGAGCCTGTGGGACCGTTCTGTTTTGGGGGGATGAGAAGGTGGGAGGAGGGATATATCCGGGGACCACTGCAGAAATGACTTATAGAATCATTTCATTCTGTGTTCTTTTCTGCAGCATCCTGACTCTGAGGGACTACGTACTTGACTTAGGGCATCCCTATTTGTGGGTGCAGAAGCTGGGTGGCCTCCACTTCCCCAAAGAGCAGCCCCAGGTGTGTCTACTGATCTGGTCCCCTTGGCTGAGGACCTCTATTCCTCTCCTCCCATACAGACTCCAGAAGGGCTTTGGGACTTTGAACTAGCAGAATACTATCCCTCTGGGCTATGATCTATCTTCCCTCCACTCGGGATGCTAAAATGTCCAAGGCCTACAAGTGTTTAGGTACCTTTTGCCTTTGCCATGAGCCTGTTAGCCCTCTAGGTCAAAGTAACTTGGATCCTTGCCCTGTGTGCAGTGCAGCTCCAGGTGCTGCTACCCCTTGGTCTTATGTACAAAGGTGCCAGAAATGAACCCTAGGGGACCTGGCACCTTAGCAGAAGCCTTCCTTTTCCACAGCCTCTCAAGATCTCAGCAGCTTGTATCATTCCTGTTGGGACTCAACCTCTGGCCTGTCACAGCAGGAAAACCCTGCTGTCCCCAGAAGGCATCTCAGGACGTGGGTGGTCCAGGCTGCCACAGGCAGGCAGGTCCTAGGAGAGAGGGGTGCCTGGAGGAAGGGATAGGGAGCTACTAACGTGTGCCACTCGCTGTCCTCCACAGCCCACTGTGATCGCTGACCACTCGCTGAGCGCCAGCCACATGGAGACCACCATGAAACTGCTGAAGACCAGGGTGCAGTCCCGCCTGGCCCTCCACAAGCAGTTTGCCTCCCTGGGTAAGCTGGTGCTAGTTAGGGCTGTGGCCTGAGAGCCACTCAGACAACACAGGGACAAAGACAACGGAGCCCTGCACTCAGATTTCTTGAATCCTGATGACAAATCAAAGCGGGCTGGCTTTCTGGCTCTTGTTGAGCAGAGGTGTTAGCTGGGCCACTGGGGAGAGCTGTAGGCCGCCAAGCAGAGGTCTGAGCTCTCCTCAGGGCCATCAGGGCTGTCGCAGCCCAAAGCCTTTTGGGGGCCCAAGTTAGCAGATTGGTCAGGAGCATCATGCTAGGTCAGTGCACGTCAGACTTTGATGTGCGTTTTATTTTTTTTTTTTAAATTTTGATTTATTTATTTATTTATTTTTGGCTGTGTTGGGTCTTCGTTGCTACATGCGGGCTTTCTCTAGTTGTGGCAAGCGGGAGCTACTCTTTGTTGCAGTGCATGGGCTTCTCATTGCAGTGGCTTCTCGTTGCGGAACACGGGCTCTAGGCACGCGGGCTTCGGTAGTTGTGGCTCACGGGCTCTAGAGCACAGGCTCAATAGTTGTGGCACACGGGCTTCGTTCCTCTGTGGCATGTAGGATCTTCCTAGACCAGGGTTCGAACCCGTGTCTTCTGCATTGGCAGGCAGATTCTTTTTTATATATATAAATTTATTCTATTTTATTATTATTTATTTATTTATTTATTATTTTTGGCTACATTGGGTCTTTGTTGCCGCGCACGGGCTTTCTCTAGTTGCAGTGAGCAGGGGCTACTCTTTTGTTGCAGTGTGCAGGCTTCTCATTGCGGTGCCTTCTCTTGTGGAGCACGGGCTCTAGGCACGCGGGCTTCAGTAGTTGTGGCACACGAGCTCAGTAGTTGTGGCTCGCGGGCTCTAGATCACAGGCTCAGTAGTTGTGGTGCACGGGCTTAGTTGCTCCACGGCATGTGAGATCTTCCCGGACCAGGGCTCGAACCCGTGTCCCCTGCGCTGGCAGGCGGATTCTCAACCACTGCATCACCAGGGAAGCCCCAGCAGGCAGATTCTTAACCACCGTGCCACCAGGGAAGTCCTGATGTGCGTTTTAATAGGAGCCTAATTCATTCCAGGCAGCCAGAATCGTGCTGGGAGAAGAGCCATGAGCACAAGACAGAGCCCTGCTTTTGTGGAGCTTACGCTCAGCTTACTTGAATACAGCTGTCCAGGGATCCATGCCTCATCCCTCCCCTGACACCTGAACTGACATCCTCCAGGGTGGGGCTGAGCCCCTGTGTTTTACATAAGGTCCCAGGTGATTCTGATGAGCCCTTGACCAAGATGGTGGCCATGTGGGGCTTTTCATTTGTTCATTCTGTGAATAACTTGTAACAGCCTACCATGTACAAGGGACTTGTAAGGAGTGAGGGTTAAGATCTTTCTGATCTAAGAGAGCCACTGTCAGGAAAGGCTTTGAGTTCCCAGGACCCGTCTGGGGGCCTCACGTGGACCCTATTTTCTCCAGAGCAGCACTGCTTGCTCCCCATCAGCATTGCTTAGTTTGTTTTGTCCCAGGGTTGGGTGATCGTCATCCTGGACAGTGTTTACCGTGTTGGCACATTTGCTTATTGAAACGCCAGCAGGAATTCACCCTGGAGCAGTCGTCCTGCTCTTTTCCCTTAGAGGAACCAACACAGAACACTTCACTCCTTTCTCCATCAAGGTCAGCTCTGAGAACAGCCCTCTTGGCTATTTGGTCTAATTAACAGTCACTGCTGCAGAGACACTGTACATCTGATTCTGGCTTCAGGGTTTTTTTTTTTTGTTTGGCAGGCCATCATTTGCATTAAGGATAAAGTGCTGTGAATGCTGGTGCTGGGTCTGGCCTCAAGCACAAGCACTGGGTAAAGGTCAGGTTGGTGTGCCTTCGTTTCTGACACGTGTTGACCTGGACAGCTGAGTACTGAGTGTACCTGGACAGCTGGCAGGGCCATCTGAGCCCTGTACAAGATGCTAGTTACCCAGCTGTGACAGCTGATTTCTACCTGTGCCACCACCTGTCCTGCTCTCTTTTAGAACACGGCATTGTGCCAGTTACCAGTGACTGCCAGTATCTCTTCCCTGCAAAGGTTGTCTCTCGCCTGGTGAAGTGGGTGACGATTGCCCATGAGGATTATACGGTAGGTGGAAGGGTGACAGGCCACTGTTGCTGTCCTGGGGTCTGCAGGCCCACGTCACCTTTCAGCTCCTGCTCCTCCACCAGAAGGGCAGGGGATGTGACTAGAGGAGCCAGCAGTTCACCCCTTGTCCTTGGTGACTTCTAGGAGCTGCATTTTACCAAAGACATCATGGAGGCGGGACTGGCTGGGGACACCAATCTCTACTATATGGCACTCGTGGAAAGGGGCACAGGTAATTGCTCTGCTGATCACAGTTGCTGTAGGCAAGGGGAGCCGCTGAGAATAAAACATTCCTGGGAGTTGCCCAAAGGAAGTGAAAGATCCTGGAATCCTGCAGTGGGGACTTAGCAAACAGTCATGGTTGTGAGAGGCAGCATTCAGGCAGGACTTGTTCTGCAACAGTCATGTCCGTGATTTATCAGCTAATCCTCAGGACAGTCCTGGGGCTGGTGATATTCCTGCTTTGTAGGTGAGGAAAGTAGGGCTTAGTCACAAACCCAGTCTGACCTCTGAGCCTGAGCTCTTAGCCCCTTTGTTGCATTGCATTTTAGAATCAGATGCCTGCTCTTCCCCCTCTTCAGGGAAGGGCTGTCACTCTCAGGATGTGAAGTGTAGGACCCTCCTCCCTCTCTGAAGTCCCTGCACTCACTTGGGAGGCATCAAGAGCTGTGATTCCTCACAGCTGTCCTGGCATCTGATCGGCCAGGGCTTCCTGCTGGAGCCACCCCGATGCTGCCTGTGGTGCTGTCATCTGGCCCCAGCCTTGGCAGGTCTGGCACAGCCTGCAGGATCCCACCCCAGGGGCTCAGTGCTGAGGCCACAGGGCAGAGGAAGTTGTCTGTAGTTCCAAGACAGTACGAGACATGTCAGGAAAGCTTGCACTCTTTGATGTTCAAGTTTCTCTATTTCTTCCCTTCTCCTTTTCTTTTCTTTACATGTTTTTAGAAATATTCTGAGGAAATTAAATAATTTCGGATACAGTTGAGGCTCCTTGATCCCACTTCATTCTCACCCTGACAATAGGTGACTGCTATTAGGAATTTTGCATTTGCTTTTCATCCTCTCCCCTTTTAAAAAATACTTTAACCTCATCCCTAAACAACAGAGTGCTATTTTGAAAGAGCACAAAATATGCATCCAGTAATTTACAAAGCCCCAAGGGTGGGAAGTCATTGGAGGACATCACTTCTGCTTCCTGGTTGAGCGGAAGAAAGCTTGGAAAGATGATAAGTATTCTAGATTCGTACATGGAATGAATGTGATCATTTAAACTTTCATTAGATGCATTATAGAATTTGAAAAATTAAGAGTGAAATTTAAATGAATAAGTGAACAACAATTACATGGTATGGGTTAAAAACAAAAAATTAGTGAACAGAGATAAACCCCGAAATATGTGCAAACTGTTATGTCAGAAACAACAGGAAAGTGTCACTTTTTAATAAATGTTGTTGTGACTGGGAAGGATTGTTTTAACCTACACTCTCTTGTTCTCTTATTTATTTGAATTACTGGTGGGTCAGAGAGTTCCTTTTTTCCTCCATAAATAATGAAAAAGGAGTGGCTAAATGCTTAGCCCATTGATGGAGAGGATAAATGTCATCCTATTGAAAAAGGCAAAGGCTATCACCAGAGAAAAAATGAAAACGTTTAAAAATGCAAATATTTCATTTAATGATTATGAGCACAGCTTTGGCATCAGGTAGTTCTGATTAAACTCAGCATTGCTGCTTTGCAACTGCTTGATGATCTTAAGGAAGTTTCTGTCAGAGCCTCAGTTTTTTTGTATGTAAAATGGGATGATAATAATGGTACCCACCTCAGAATCGTTATTAGGATGAAATAAAATGTGTGCAAAGGGCTTAGCACAGTGCTTGGAAAACAGTAGGTAGTCATTAAATGTTAGCTATGAAAAAGCTGCACATAACAAAATAGATAAAAATGAAGAACAGAATAGAAAAAATATATTTGACTAATATAACAGCTAATACCCAATATTGTTGAAAAGGAAAAACAGATAGGAAACCTTCACGTGGGAAAATCCTTAACTTGCTGGCAAATAAATGCCAGTGAAAACAAACTTCTGTCAAAGGAGTAAATAGAACTCTTGGGCAAACTCATTGTGGACCAGACTCTGGGGAGTCCACACAGCTCTGTGTCCTTGGAGGGACCAGAGTCACAGGACCTCACATTCTGCAACCTGGCAGTTCCACTTGGGAGATTCTAGAACAAAAGTAAAAGTCAGTTAGTACCAGAATGTGCTCTGAGCACTTGGATTAATGTGAGACCCAGAGCTAGCCTCAGGGGTCCAGCGGGGAGGGTGCCTCGGCTAACAAGCCAGGTCTCAGAACTGAGTTTTCCTCCTTTCCCGTCCCTTCCCAGCTAAGCTCCAGGCTGCCGTGGTGCTGAACCCCGGCTACCCCTCCATCCCACCCATTTTCCAGCTCTGTCTGAACTGGAAAGGGGAGAAAACCAACAACAACGATGACAATATTCGGGTAAGGACCTGCTGGGGGTGGTGGGAGGAGCAGGGAGAGCCTCCTTGGGGAGGTGGGCAGTGGCAGAACCTGCCGCAGCTGAGGGCTTGGGCACTGGCACAATTCCCGGGGCAGAGGGGCCTGCCGGGATTTGTAGAATTTACTGGAGGGTGCATGCCATAGTAGCAGAAAGAGCTCAGACCCACCTCAACCCCTTATCTAGCTTGGGGTCCACAGGTTCACCCTGTTTATGAAATAGGGATAATATAAATACCTGCTGCGAAAGGTTGTTGTTTGGGCTTCTGTGGAAATGAGAATAAACTCAGATACACAGAAAGTGCTGGAATGAGATGATGTCCGAGATCATTGCATCTGTTAGTTATTGTTATACCTGTGGATTTGATTCAATAGTCATGGAGCACGTTTTTAACCCTAACACCTGATTTGGATCTTATCTTGAGATTCCTCTTCTACACATCTTCGTCTCTGTCTGTCTGTGGATGTGCAAGGCAGGGAAAGTTCTGAGTCAGGATCAGGAAGACCCCATTGTCTTGAGGAGAGGGAGCTTCAGGACAAGTCGGTCCGGCTTGATCTGCAGAGGCCCAGCTCCTGTGGAGGCCCGGGTGCAGTTCTTGTGAAACCATCAGACCCAGCTGGCCTGAAAGTGGTGCTGAGTTTCTGGTTTTTCCACCCATAGGCCATGGAGAGTGAGGTCAATGTGTGCTACAAGGAGCTGTGCGGCCCCCGGCCCGGCCACCAGCTCTTGACGAACCAGCTGCAGCGCCTGTGCGTGCTGCTGGACGTCTACCTGGAGACGGAGAGCCACGACGACAGCGTGGAGGGGCCCAAGGAATTTCCCCAGGAGAAAATGTGTCTGCGGCTTTTCAGGTGAGGTGAGGGGAGGGGCGGGGGTGCCGGGCCCAGGGACCTCCAGCCCTGCCTCTCACAGGGACCTGGGGCAGAGGTGAGCCTGGCATGGAAGGCACACACATTTCCCAGTGCACTAGTCTCCATTCACCATGGAAATTAAAATCCTGCTGCCAGATTTCCTCGGGAGAGCTTGCTCCCATCTTCCTAAAACTTTCCCTGTGGCTCCCATCCTACCAGCCTGGTCCAGTTGTTCATCATGAACACCCCCCAGAGGTGGGTCACATGCCAAGTGAGCAAGAGGATTTGACTGAACTTTCCTTTCTCTACTTTCTTTTTTTTTTTTTTTCTTTTTCCTTTCTCTACTTTCTGTGGAAAACAGTAGGTTTGCTTTTCATGGTCCAAATGAACTTTTTAAACTATATGCATCCCACCAGTCCCCAGAGTCTGCTGTACTTCCTAAGGTACTCACACATCTCAGGGGATCGCAGCTATAGGCAGTCAGGAGTCACAGAAGGAACCAGCTTTGAAGTAATACAAACACAAGTGCAGATCTCTGCTTTCCTGCTCACCAGCTGTGTGACTTTGGAAGAGTCACTTCAGCTCAGCTCTGAACCTTTCCCAAAGGTGTTACCTTCTAACTCATGATGAAGAAGAGAGAGTTCATGTAAAGCTTCCAGAATGGATCCTGGCACAGGCAGAGGCTCAGAAAATGCCAGCAGGTCCTGACAGCTTGGTATTTAGCGTGTCTGCACGCACAGCACTGCTAGCTGCTTTTCCTTTTGCCTTGGTGTTGGGTCCTTTCTTTCCCTTTCATCCCTTAACTAGTGTTCTTAGAGCCAGTTTCAGAACTCTAGAGTCCACACTGCTCAGGCATCCCTTCCCTTTTGGGCAAGGGGTTGGGGAGGAATGGTGTCTGCGAAGGGCTAGCATCTGTATCTAATCAGGACATCCCTTTGTTCTCTGTCAGTCTAAAAGGTGCCTTACCTGCCCCTTACCTTCTTCTCACACAGCCAGCTTCAGCTCCTAGAAGCTGCCCCAGCATCCTCCCACCTCCGTCTGGCACCTCCACCTGGCCTGGTTTGTCATGCTAGCTGATAATAACCAGCGGCAGCCCCGGAGTGGCTGCTGACAGGCAGAGCTGGCGGCTAGATGTTGGTGCCTTCTAGGACTTGCTTTCCCTGGTGTGTCTGCGTGAGAACTCAGCTCTTACCCCCACTCCCAGCCTGCTGTAGCACATTTCCAGGGTGGGAGTTCTCACACGGCCAGTGTTTATATTCTGTTATCTAATGGTTCCCGAAGGACCCATTTTCTGAAGTGGTTGGTATGTCTCCCAGGCTGAGCTCCTCTGGCAGGACATTCTGGGAAGGTGCTCCTTTGGCTACTCAGATCCAATTAATTCCATGACTGATGAGATGTGGGATGTGTGGTTCTTGGCCTGGAATTCAGCTGACCACTGGGATCAGGCCAAGGGGCTGGGCTGCAAAGGGCTGGCCTGGGCCGCAGGAAACGCAAGGTCTGGCTCTTCCCGTGGCCGAGTACCTTCAGGCTATGGGGTCTCCATCAGCTATGTGCCTAGACTTACCTGGATGACTGCACCCTTCTGATGTTGGGGAGGTACATGACGTCATGGCTAGGAGCAAAGGCTTTGGGGGACTTGCCCTGGTGGTCCAGTGGTTAAGAGTCTGTGCTTCTGACGCAGGGGGCTCGGGTTCGTTCCCTGGTCAGGGAACTAAGATCCCACATGCTGTGTGGCATGGTCGGAAAAAAAAAGAGCAAAGCCTTTGGGGCCAGAAAGGCCTAGGTTCAAATGGCAGCTCCAGCCTATGTGATTAGGGTCTGTACTTAACCCCTCTGAGATTCAGATTCCTCATCCCTAAAATGACATCCACTTCAGGTGTTGTTGGGAGGATGAAATTAAACCAGGCGGAGCATGTAAAGTGCCAAGCACAGTGCAGGCAGAGTAAGCCCTCCCTTAAGTAAGTGATTGCACACCCCTACACACACACACACCACACACTGCCTCTCACCCTCCCTCAGACCAAGATCCAAGGTGTCACCTCCTGGTTACCATTGAATGTCAGTCATAGGCAGATAAATGAGAGGCCCTTTAGCTGGATGTCATTCACTGTGGAGTTGTATGGAAAAGAACCCTGTGTGAAGTTTTGCTTGGGGGGCTCAGGATCGGAGCTGAAGCACCTAAGCTTCGCAGGATCCAGGCTTTGGCTGTGATTGTCAGCCTGCCTGTGGCCAGCAGGCTTTGGCATCAGACCTGGTTTTGAATTTGTGTGTGCTGTGCTGCTTTCTGACCACATAATGTTGGGCAGACAGTTTACGTCCCTAAGCCTGTTTCTTCATCTTTAAAATCTATAAAATGATAGAAATAGCGTCTAAGAAGTAGTGAGTATAAAGCACGTGGCTCTTGGCAGGAACTTTATACAGATTCTTTTCACACCCAGACTCCTACCTGCATGGGAATCTCCCTGCAAAGGAGGTTTTTCTTTAATCATAGAAATAAAACATGTTTGTTGTTAAATATAACAAACAACAATAAGCAGTTTTGTAAAAACACTAAAAAGTGAGGGTGCCCAAGCCCTGTCCCCCAAAGTGCACGTCGTCAGTGAGGGCCCTTCCAGGTTTGTGTTCATGGCTTTGCAGGCACATAAAGACATTTTTTCAGAAGTGCGTCACACCTTTCATATTGTTCTGCAGTCTGCTTTTCTTACATTCCTTTTTTTTTTCCTTAACAGCTAATAGTAGTCCCTTGTGTGGATGAATTGTAATTTATTTTATCAGCCCGAAGCGTATGGTATTAACACTATTCTCCCTTCTCCTGTTTCTCTAGGGGCCCCAGCAGGATGAAGCCGTTTAAATATAACCATCCTCAAGGATTCTTCAGCCATCGCTGACCTCCCACTCGGCCTGTTGTTCCCCCCGCAGACCCAACTGCTGCGCCTCTGCTTTCTGCTCTGGCGCACATGTGGCTCCTGTTTTTGTTTTTTTTTGTGTGGATGAATTTTTTTTTAAATTTTTTTTAAATTATGTTTCTGCTTTATAACAGAGTGAATCAGTTATATATATATACATCTGTTCCCATATCCCTTCCCTCTTGGGTTTCCCTCCCTCCCACCCTCCCTATCCTACCCCTCCAGGTGGTCACAAAGCACCAAGCTGATCTCCCTGGCACTTGTTTTCTATTTCTAGCCTATTAAAGTGTCACCTGACCATGTGGCCTTTGTCTGTGTCTCCTTAGGGAAGAAGGGGTGGCTTTGCAGTCTGGATGGGCAGGTGGGAGCCGAGGCACAATGTGAAAGAGCATGTGTGGATAGGCTTTCCCTATCCTTTTCCCAAGAAAAGCAGAGAACAATTCACCTTGCTTTGGCAGGTCCTCATTATCTTGGTATTTGTTATGCTAAGTCCCTGCTGTTAGCAGGTGGCAGGGGAAGCCAAAGTCGCATAGCACAAAAAGCAAAAGCTCTTTTTCCCCCTTCCCCTCACTCTTTCCACTAGACCTTGTCACTGTCTCTGATGGCCAAATTCTCCTGATTGGTGGCTGTTACAATCATCTGACAATGCAACGGAAACAGACAAATACATCCCAAAGAATAATTGTAAATCTTACAGGATTTCATGAAGTTGATGAGAGTGATGTTGGAGAATCACATGCAGATCTACTGTCCAGTGATGCTCTGGCAGAGTGCGACCAGGTGACATCTGAGGAGAGACTTCATGGTGATGACATGATAGGTACCTCAAAAAATAATGGTTTGACTCTCAAAGGATTAAGAGAAGTCCTGTGACCAAATGTAAAATAGACAGCTAGTGGGAAGTAGCTGCATAGCACAGGGAGATCAGCTCGGTGCTTTGTGACCACCTAGAGGGATGGGATAGGGAGGATGGGAGGGAGACGCAAGAGGGAGGAGATACGGGGATATATGTATATGTATAGCTGATTCACTTTGTTGTAAAGCAGAA
The DNA here is from genome assembly GCF_025265405.1 of Mesoplodon densirostris. Lineage (NCBI taxonomy): Eukaryota > Metazoa > Chordata > Mammalia > Artiodactyla > Ziphiidae > Mesoplodon > Mesoplodon densirostris. The sequence continues at coordinate 22,936,015 of NC_082675.1, read as the reverse complement.
ACTAACACAGCACTGTAAAGCAATTATACTCCAATAAAGATGTTAAAAAATGTGGAAATAGATAACAGCCTTTAAAATGTTTGAAAAATTATCTTTTTTAAAATTCTGCAAAAGTCAAACAAAATGAAGGATAGCATAGAGTGTTCTTGGACAGCTTTGTCAGAAAAATTATACCCCGTCCCCCACCAAAAAGTCAATCCTCAACTCTTAATTCATTTTAAGGAATAAGATATAAAGATGTGAAAATATTGAAAAATTATTACACAGTTGCAAGTATAATCTGAAATTTGCTAATTACAAAATGAAATAAATTTTATTTTTCCAGCTCTGTCGAAATATAATTGACATATAACATTTTGTAAGTTTAAGGTGTGTACGAAGGGATGATTTGATAGATGATGTATTGTGAAATGATTACCACAATAAGGTTAGTTAACACATCCATCACCTCACATAGATATGAGGGGGATGGGCTTGGGGGTAAGAACTTTGAAGATCTATTCTCTTAGCAGCTTTCAATATACATAAACTTTGTTTTCTGTGACAGTCCCAATCAAATGGATTTTTTTCTCCCAAAACATGCTTTGAAGTTTGGTTCCCAATGTACATGTATTCATCCTAGATGGAATTTTAATGGTTACCCTTGGATAACGTGGACCTCTGGTATGAAAGCCGTTTCTTCCTGTCCTCTCAGCTGACCACTGAGCATCCCTGTGGCAAGGATTTTCTGAGGCAGAACTAAGAGACTCCTAGTCCTGCCAGGACCATGCACTTCATAGGTGGAAGCCTGAGCCCAGTGAGGAAAGGAAAATGGCACCTCTGGGGGTTGTTAAATAACCACCACCACCTGTGCCTTTCCTTCCCCTCAGTCTGGATCATTCCTTTGAATTCTAGACCTAGATACTCTCCAGCCCTCAGGTCCTTGAACTTCATTGTGTGTGAGAGTCACCTACCCTGGGAGTAGGTTGGAAACATACATCCCCACTCTAATATTCGGACTCAGATGACCTAAGATGAGCCGGAGAGGTATATTTTTAATGAGCTCCCCAGGTGCATGTTGCCCTAGTCTCTTTTTGGAAGTCGCTGTACTTTCCTCATTTTTCTTGGTGACTCCTCAGGTAATGCAGGAGGGCTGATTCTCTGTGAAAAGCTCCCCTCTTCTGTCTCCTGCAACTTGGACAGACAGCAAGATGAACCTCTGGGAGCTTCTTTCTCTCCCATAGTGAGATTTCTTTGTCTTTTCCCTGACCTACTTGCCTGGGACTCTGTCTCTGCCAGCATCCCCTTGGTCTGGCCACTTTCAAGCCTAGCATCTCACGGCCCGTGCTGAATAAGATTGAAATGGGGCCTAAAAATAGTTCCTTTAATGGCCCCTGCATTGCAGCCTCCACTGTCTTCTTGGCTGGAAGGCGGCCAAACTGACTCAGCACACAAGCTCGTCTCGGAGAGCTGGGACAAGGTTGCAAAGATAGCTTGTGAGGGCTGGGAGGAGGCTCTGCTTCCTGGGAAGAGGATATCAGGGCCTGTCGTCCTCCAGAAGAGATTTTCCCTCTTGAAAGGAACAAGCTGAACAAAAGAATCCTTTGGCCTTAAGGAGTAAGGTTTTAAAACTAGTGAGAAGCCCAAGACAATCTAGCCCCTTGAGCTACTGAACTGAGCCTTTTGTGTCAACAGTGGGCAGATTAGGGGGAAGGGGCCTGGCTTGGGAGGACCTCAAAGCTTCCTCTTCAGCCTTGGCCTTGGCCTTGGCTGGGGCACGTCCCAGATGGCAGCCCTCTTCTGTCATCCTCCCACACCTGGGACTCAGCCCAGGTTCCTTGCCTTTTTAAAGCTACTACCCATATTCTTGATTTCTCTGTGTCTCCTAGCCTCTCCCTTTTTCCAAGCTTGCCCTCCCCTAATTGTTTTCTCTGCAAATAAATCCAAAGACCCCTTTTATTTTAAGGGTATAGCTGATGATCACTCTGGGGAAACAAAGCTAAAAGCTGTATCCATGGACGGCGCAGAGCTGCCAGGCTTCCAAAGGAACTTTCTCCCTGTCTCTGTAGCCCCAACTCTGTCCTTTCCATGGTGTTCAGCAGCCTCTCTGTTGAGCTCAGATGTCAAGCATCGACTTTGGGTCAAGCCCTGTGCTAGTCATGATTTTACATTCACTGTCCTATTTAATTACTGCATGCTGCCAAGGGTACATATTCCCTTCATGTTTACAGATGAGGAAACTGAGACTCAGAGGGTTAAATGACTTGTCCGTTGCTCACAGGATTCTTGAGCTGCCCACCCAGGATGCGAGCACAGCGAGGTCTGTCTGCCTCCAAGGCTTTCCTTTCCACAAGAGTAGCTTCAGGCTCAACGTAGCTTCAGGCTGGCGCTCTTTCTGGGCCATTTATTCATTTCAGCAACACAAGTACACCAAGAGTACTGTGGTGGTCAAGAGTTACAGCCTGGTGTCAGACCCACCAGCTGGGTCCTGTCCCACCCCTGAGCGGCTGTGTACCCTGGGCAGATTGCATGAATCACTCGAAGCCTCAGGAGTCCTCATCTGCAACTAGAGGTGACAGTCAACCTTTCTCCCAGGGTGGTTGTGGGAATTAAGAATCAACTCAGCACTGTGCCAACACCAAGCACCGCTCAGTAAAGGGGAGCAATTTTTTTTTTTTTACATCTTTATTGGAGTATAATTGCTTTACAATCGTGTGTTAGTTTCTGCTTTATAACAAAGTGAATCAGTTATACATATACATATGTTCCCATATCTCTTCCCTCTTGTGTCTCCCTCCCTTCCAACCTCCCTATCCCACCCCTCTAGGTGGTCACAAAGCACCGAGCTGATCTCCCTGTGCTATGCAGCTGCTTCAGGGGAGTGATTCTTGTCTCTGCCTCCAGGTTTCCGCCTGGAGAAGAGGCCTCCTGAGTGAGGAAGGCCTTACCTTTCTGATGCCCTTTCCCCTGCTGGAGGGTTCCCAGGCTCTGGAAACCTCGCTCTCTCTGGCCCTGTCCCTCCTTTTCGGCCGCATGTCCACCAGTCAGTGGCCAAGCTGGGCTCTGTCCTCAGCTGGAGTCAGGCTCTCATTACCCGTCACACTAGGCCAACCACAGCCCGTTAGCCATGCATCTGTTCCCTGCTGTCTGTGGGCCTGTGTCCTGGTCCCCACCAGAGGATCACCTCAACTTCCTGGGCTCTCACCACATCTTGTTCTAACTTGGCTTTCCCCCACCTCTGCAGGTGACCTAAGGTGTGAAAGGAAACCCCAGCACTCCCCAGTGGGGCTGGTGGAGAAGGACCCTCAGAGTATTTGTGAAATGAGTGAATGGATGGGGGTCCCAAAATATTTCAAAGATGGACCCAGTCTAACAAGTTGAAATGTAAAGTCCTACAGAAAGTCTTAAAATCCAACCACTCACCCATGTGCTGGGATGTAACAACAGCTTGAGTTAAAATATGTGACAGTTTGGGTGAGCAACTGGTTTAAAATGGCTGTTGGGGCACCTGTCCTGGCAATGCAGAGAGTCGGTAGACCCTGAAATTATGCTATTCCTTCCCTGATTCCACAGAACCAGTACAATATTTACTTCCCACTGTATCCAGAATAACCACTTATAGGCTAGATGTTTTCTATTTTCTGATTTCATACACATTTATATATTTTCTTACTAAACTTGGATCACAGTGTACACATTGGGTTTTTTTAATTTAATTTTTAGAATAAGTAATACATTCACAAGCTTCAAAAACCAGAAAGCATAAGAAGTGAAATACAGTGAAAGGTTTCACTACCAATCTTATCCCCCACCTGCCTAGTTCCCATCTCCCTCACAAATAAGCAACCAAGTTGCTTAGTTTCTTTTGTATCCTTTCAAATTCTTTAAGCAAACACAATTATTTTTGCACACAAATATCATACTATATGCATCTTGATTTTTTTTCATATCTTGGATATCTTTCCTTATCAGTACAGAGATACAAAGTTTCCTCGTTCTTTTTTAGAGCTGCATAATATTCCATTGAATGGATGTATTATAATTTATTTAGTCATCTTAATGGATATTTGGTTACCAATCTTTGCTTTAGTAAATAACCTGTACACAGAGCCATTTCACCCATATGCTAATACATCTGTAGGTTAAACTTTCAAAAGTAGAAATACCAGAGTAGAGGGTCTATGTTTTCATAATTTGGAAGGATATTTCCCAATTCTCTTCCATGAGAGATATACCAGCTTATGTTCCCACCAGCAACCTATGAGAGGACTAGTTTCTCCACAGCCTCACCAAAATATTATTAAACTTTTGGATTTTTGCTGATAGAATAACTAAAAAATTGCATTCATTATAGTTGTTTTTTTGTTTGTTTTTTTATTTTTAAGCAAAAGAGAGAATTCATTGACCCAGGTAACTAAGAAGTCCCACAGAGGAAGACTTCAGGCATGGCTCGATTCAGCTGTTCAAACCGTGTCATTGTCACTTAAACACTGGCAGTAATTCCAAGGTGCTGTCTTCTCTGCTTCTATTTGTTCTTGGGGTAGCCTTTGGTAAGGCTTCTCTGCACCAACAGCTCCCACAATATCATTGGAATTGGCTCTCATTGGATAAACTTGCATGACATGTGAATCTGTGAACTAATCACAGAGGCCAGGGGATAGCGTATGATCCGCAATGCCTGGAACATGTGCATCTCTGAGTTCTGGGTACATGGGGTCACCCAAACCATGTGGCCTATATTAGGTTTCTATGGCTGATGTAACAAATTACCACTAACTTGGTGGCCTAAAAACAACACCGATTTATTCTCTTACTATTTTGGAAGCCAGAAGTGCAAAATCAATTTCACTGGGCTAAAGTCAATATTTTGGCAGGGCTGGGGGCTCCAGGAAGGAATCTATTTCCTTGCTTTTTCCAGCTTCTAGAGCTAGCTTCCTGTTTTACTTGGCTTGTGGTCCCTTCCTCCATCTTCAAAGTGCATCACTCCAATCTCTGCTTCCATCATCACATCACTTTCTCCTCTGACTCCTGCTCCCTCTAATAAGGAGCCTTGTGATGACATTGGGCCCATCCAGGTAATCCAGGGTAATCTCCCATCTCAAAATCCTTGACTTAATCACATATGCAAATTCCAGAGATTAGGACTTAGACATCTTTGGGGGATCATAATTCACCCTACTACATGGCCTGAGAGTGGGGACGTGTGGTTTCTCTTTTTATCAGTAAAAGAGAAAATGGAAGCTAGAGTGGCAAAAGCCAACAGAGACCCACAAGAATGCAACATACAACCAATTTTATTACGTAACCCTTTGTGTTTACTCTTCTATATTTGTTCTCCTACTAGACTGCAGGCTCCAGAAAAGGCAGAACACACTTCTATCTTGCTCACTTCTATATCTCCAGGATCTTGCCCAAGGTGGGTACAGTAGGAGATCAATAAATATCTCTTGAGGGGCTTCCCTGGTGGCACAGTGGTTAAGAATCTGCCTGCCAATGCCCAGGACACGGGTTCGAGCTCTGGTCCAGGAAGATCCCACATGCCACGGAGCAACTAAGCCCATGCACCACAACTACTGAGCCTCCTCTCTAGAGCCCACGAGCCACAACTACTGAAGCCTGTGTGCCTAGAGCCTGTGCTCCGCAATAAGAGAAGCCACTGCAATGAGAAGCCCGCGCACTGCAACAAAGAGTAGCCCCCGCTAGCCGCAACTAGAGAAAGCCCGTGCGCACAACGAAGACCCAACACAGCCAAAAATAAATAAATTAATTAAAAAATATATATCTCTTGAATGAATTAACACATAAAGCTTATAGTCTGTAAGGAGAAGATTAAGGTAAAATGGTGTTAAATTCAATGAGTAAACAGATTTGGGATAGCAAGAAAGGCAGGAAGTTATTTTTATAATCATTAATGTACTATTTAAGGCTGACATACATATATATATAACTGTTAAGGAATCTCCAGGTGTTAGCAAAAACCATAACAGCAAAAAAAATCCCTCCGTCCCTGTATCTCCCTCATCTGGGTATTACAACCTGCAGGGTAGACTTCTCAGAAAGAAGCCAGACACCAGAGGTCACATATTGTATGATTCTATTTATAGGAAATGTCCAGAATATATAAATCCATAGAGACAGAAAGCAGATTAGTGGTTTCCAGGGGCTGGGGGGAGGGGGAAATGGGAGAGACTGCTTAATGGGTAAGAGGTATCCTTTTGGAATATTGAAAAGTTCTGGAACTAGATAGTAGTAATAATTGTACAACATTGTGACTATACTAAATGTCACTAATGGTGAATTTTATGTGTATTTTCCTACAATAAAAAAATTTTTTATATCTATTGAGTGAATAGAGGTGAAATTCACGTAACATAAATTAACCACTTTAAAGTGAACCATCCAGTGGCATTTAGTACATTCACAATGTTGTGCAACCATCACCTCTACCTATCCCAAAACATTTTCATCACCCAAAGAGGAAACCCTGTACCCAATAGGCAGTCAATCCCTATTTCTCCCTATCTCCAGTTCCTGGCATCCACCAGTCTGCTTTCTATTTATTTAGCCATTGATGGGAATTCAGGCTGTTTCTACCTTTTGGCTGTTGTGAATAGTTCTGCTATGAACATGTGTGTATATTTTTGTTTGAGTATCTGTTTTCAATTCTTTTGAGTATATAGCTAGGAGTGAAATTTCTCAGTTACATACTAATTCTATGTTTATCTTTTTGAGGACCCACCAAACTGCTTTCCACAGCGGCTACACCATTTCACATTCCTACCAGCAATGTATGATACAAGGTTTCCATTTTCTCCACGTTCTCACCAACACTTGTTATCTCCCATTCTTATTTTATTTTCATTTTTTTAAATATTTATTTATTTATTTTGCTGTGTCGGGCCTTAGTGGCTGCATGCGGGATCTTCATTGCGGCATGTGGGCTCTTTAGCTGCGGCATGTGGGATCTAGGTCCCTGACCAGGGATCGAACCTGGGTCCCCTGCATTGGGAGCTCAGAGTCTTAACCACTGGACCACCAGGGAAGTCCCTCCATTTTCAATCCTTTTAAATTTATTGAGGCTTGTTTATGGCCTAAGATATATGATCTGTCCTGGAGAATGTTCCATGTGCACTGGAGAAGAAATGTGTATTCTACTGTTGTTGCATGCAGTGTTCTATAGATATCTGTTAGGTCTCATTGATATAAATTACTTTTAAAATTAAAAACTTGTTTCTTTTCTGCAGCAACATGTTTACTAATATAGAGGTAATTTAGGGACTTCCCTGGTGGTCCAGTGGGTAAGACTCCATGCTCCCAATGCAGGGGTCCAGGGTTTGATCCCTGGTTGGGAACTAGATCCCACGTGCATGCTACAACTAAGAAGTCCACATGCCGCAACTAAAAGAACCTGCATGCTGCAACTAAGACCTGGCACAGCCAAAATAAATAAAAATAAACAATAAATAAATAAATATTTTTAAAAATAGAGGTAATTTAATTTATTTAGCCAATCTCCTATTGTATATTCAGAGTATTTTCCATTTTTCCAAAACATAAAGCGAAGTAAATATATTTTGTATTTGAATATTTCTGTACAGACATGATTATTTAGGATACATTCCTAAAAGTGGCATACTTTGGTTAGAGTGTCTAAGCTTTTAAGGCTTTTGATATGTCTCATTATGTTGCCTTCCAGGAAGGTTTTGTCAATTTTCATTCCAATCATTAGTGTCAGAAAGTTCAAGTTGCTCTGCACACCCACAAACACTGGGTATTACTGCCTATTTGGATCTTCTGCTACAAGCACTCAAGCCACTGTGGACAGTTATCATTGTTGCTGCCCAGCATCCACTCCTTTTTTTCTGCTAACCATCCTCTAACTTTCTTTTGGAACCACACCTCACAAACTCTCAGTTTCAGTTTGAGGGGCCCAACGAGAATCAACCCCTGGACTTTTCCTGGAATATTGAAAAAGAGTTCTTTTTTCCCCCCAAGTTTCCTAAACAGGTGGGATGTAAGCCTGAAGCTTCTGGAGACCACATGGAGAGGTCCTGCCTGAGAATGAAGCCTACACAAAAGGAGACAGCTGAGAGATGAAGAAACGAGTGACAGGATCTTGGGGAACATTATTTGAGAATTCCCCTGGCTCTAGCTGTATCTGAAGCAAGTCAACCTTCTTGAACTCCTTGGTTATGTAAGCTAATATGTTATATCAATCATTATTATCAGTAGCAAGTATTTTGCTTAAACTGGTTTGATTCTGTTTGATTCCCCCTAAAAGAGTCCCTACTCTCCTCCCTCCAGGCACTTGGTAGGACTGCTCTGCCCATCCCCTCTGATGTTAGATATAACTGTGTGGATTGCTTTGGCTGATGAAATGTTGTCAGAAGAGACCTGTGCCACTTCTAGGTAGAAGTTTTAAGAGCCTGTGCGTGGTTTGCTACATCCTCTCGCCCCTGCCTTGGTGAACTTGGAAACCTGGGTCTAGATGGATCCCCTATTAGCTTGGTCTTTGAATGACCATTACGAACAGAGACCCCTGCCGACCTACCCAGAGTGTATAACATAAGTGAGAAAGATGCTTTCTTTGTGTTAAGCCACCGAGATGTAGTTGTTTATTGTTATAGACAGAACCTAACCTCTTCTTTCTGAAGCAATCCCCCTGGGAAAAAAATGAAGGATGGTTTTCATCAGCTCAGCTGTATCTGCAGAGCCAACAGCTAACCAACAGGAAGGGCACATCCTAAAGCAGTCAGCTCCTTCCACATTTCGTCTCTGTCCCCCAGGCCTCTAACATCTGACAAGCAATTCCATAGCAAATTGACTCTATTGGTTTTTCCTAAGGTTTGTTATCCTCCCAGAGGGAGGATGATTTTGTTTGGCAGATGGTTAAAGTCAGTCTGGTTGGTATCTGGCCAGCGAATCCTGCCTACAGCATTGGGTACACATCCAGTTAGGGCAAAAAAGGAGGGGCATCCTGGTCAGATCCTTCTGCCCTGCCTGTGCCACTTAGGGCCACCATGAGAATGATATCATCAAGGAGGGCTGGAGCTTTTGGCATTCTAAATACCTTCAGCATTTGGTTTAGGGGTGGCCATGTAATATGTCCCTGGAGAGGATGGAGGCAGGATGGCAGAGTAAGGATGAGCCTGGGTTCTGTGGTCAGACAGGCCTGAATTTAAATCCACGCTCCACCTCTTCCTAGCTCTGGACTTTGGGCAAGGTCTGCTTCTCTGAGCCTCAGTTTCCTCAACTGAGAAATGCAGGTTCAATAGTGCTCACTTCATTGGGCTGGCTGTTTTAGACTGTGGACATAAAGTGTATAGTCCAGGGCCCAGTCCTTGGGGATGCTCAGTAAGTGGTGACCATGGATTCTAGTCTGGACAAGTCCCGTCTTTTCTTCTGTGGACATCAGCTGAGACAATGATTCATGAGAGAGAGCCCTTGTAGCTCTAATACCTTTCTTGTCTTCCCTGTGGTTTCAAAACTGAGAAAATGTAGATTTTCTAAGTAAGGGTCACTGAGGATAATTTATTAAAAAATCAGATTCTTAAGAAAACTAATATCCATGTAATTCATGTTTTCTCTATAAAACAAATAGGAAAATGTAGCTCTGCTACCAACTGGCTGTTGGGCCTTAGGCAGACTCCTGTCTCTCTGGCCTCAATTTCCTCATCTGTATAATGGGATTGAACTAGATGCTATTTGGGTCCCTATTTGCTTTGACTGGCTATGATTTACTTATAGTAATATACAGGGGCCTTTGCCTTCTCTTCCCAACCCCCATCTATTCTTATTTTCTTTCTTTTTTTTTTAAGTCTTTATTGAATTTGTTACACTATTGCTTCTGTTTTATGTTTCGGTTTATTGGCAGGGAGACATGTGGGATCTTAGCTCCCTGACCAGGGATCGAACCCACACCCCCTGCACTGGAAATCGAAGTCTTAACCACTGGGCTGCCAGGGAAGTCCCTATTCTTATTTTCAACCATAGCTCTTAGGTTTTGGTACTTACCTCCATGTTTTTTGTTTTGTTTTGCTTTTTGTTTTTTGTTTTTTGCGGTACTCGGGCCTCTCACTGTTGTGGCCTCTCCCGTTGCGGAGCACAGGCTCCGGACACGCAGGCTCAGTGGCCATGGCTCACGGGCCCAGCCGCTCCACGGCACGTGGGATCTTCCCAGACCGGGGCACGAACCCGCGTCCCCTGCATCGGCAGGCAGACTCTCAACCACTGCGCCACCAGGGAAGCCCTACCTCCATGTTTTTAATCATATACAATTTATTGATATATCTTAAACTTTTTATTTAAATATACAATTTATTGATATATCTTAAACTTTTTTCTTAAACTTTTTATTTTGAAGTAATTTTAAATTTACTGAAAAGTTGCAAAGACAGCATAGAGAGCTCCTGAATGTCCTCACCCAGCTCCATCTCATGTTAACAATCTTACATGATCATGGTACATTTGTCAAAACTAAAATTAAAATTAATGTTGGTACATTACTATTAACTGAATTACAAACTTTATTTGGAGGTCACCGTGTTTTCCACGAATGTTCCAGGATCCAGTCCAGGGTTCCACATTGCCCTGTGTCATTATGTCATCTTAGTCTCCTCTAGTCTGTGATAGTTTCTCAGTCTTTCTTTTCATTTATAAATATTAAGCATTTTCTCCAGAGGAGTATAAGAGATGAGTATTTTTGTCAATTACACACTCCATTTTCCCTTTCCCATTTTTTGTCTTGCTTTTTGGTATAATCCATATTCATTGCTTTTGTTATTTTTATGTAAATATTGTTACCTGTTGATTTGACTAATGTGTTATAATTACACTTCCTCTTATACATAATTTTTTTGTTTGTCTTGGAGTTATTTTGTTTTCTTTGAAACTGACAATCTTCCCACACTCTCCAATAGTTCAGTAAAGGGCTTTCAATTCAATTTTATACATGGTGGATCATGTCAAATAATTTATCAGTTTAATTTTTTTCTTGGAACCCACCCTTCTCTCCCCAGACCCACGCTAGTCTAGATAGGGCTGCACAGCTCTTGTCCATCAACTCTTCTTTGTCATCATCCTGGGGATTCCCTTCTTGTCTCTTCTTTGTTATAGTCCCTGTTTTCTGTATTCTTAGATTTTCTGTTTCTTGGTTTATAGTCTCCTGTTGTTGGAGCATGTCCCCCTAGTGATTTCAGAGAAAGGGTTTATGGGAAGTAAACTTTGGGGACTTTGTATGCTTTAAATTGCCCTTTATCTACCCTCACACTTGATTTATCAGTATAGACTTCTAGGCATTTCCCATCATTGAGAAGTTTGGGACCATTCTTGTTCTTGATCATTTTTTTTTTTCCTCCTCTCTCTCTCTCTAGAAGATTTTAGAATCCTCTCTATCCCTGGGTTCTGAAATGTCAGGTCCAGTTTATATAATTCAGATGGCTGACTCCACCCTGGATCTAGAGTTTGACATGTGACCCAGCAGGTCCAATTAGTATGTTCCATTAATTTCAGGATAGGCACATAACCTGACCATGTAATGAGACTCAGTTCTCAGACTTTGGTTGAACTGGTGGGGACACAGTCTCTCTCTCCCTGATTTGTACCTGGAAGGGTGCAAGCCCATAGCTACTTAGGATCTCCATGAAAAGAAGGCCTTCCTGAGAGGGAAGCTGTATTAGTTAACTATTTTATTTTATTTTAATTTTTTGGCTGCGCGGGGTCTTCGTTGCTGCAAGTGGGCTTTTCTAGTTGTGGCGAGTGGGGGCTACTCTTTGTTGCGGTGCATGGGCTTCTCATTGTGGTGGCCTCTCTTGTTGCGGAGCACAGGCTCTAGGCATGTGGGCTTCAGTAGTTGCAGCACGCGGGCTCAGTAGTTGCGGTTCGCGGGCTCTAGAGCATAGGCTCAGTAGTTGTGGCACACGGGCTTAGTTGCTCCGTGGCATGTGGGATCTTCCTGGACCAGGACTTGAACCCGTGTCCCCTGCATTGGCAGGTGGATTCTTAACCACTGTGCCACCAGGGAAGTCCAGTCATCTATTTCTATGTAACATATTACCTCAAAACTTAGTGGCTTAAAACAACAAACATCTATCATCCAGGTGCCGTTTAGCTGGGTGCTTCTTCCTTAAGGTCTCTCAGAAGGCTGCAGCCAGGGTGTTGTCTGGGTCTGAAGGCTCAGCAGGGGAGGATCTGCATCTATGCTCAACAGTGTGGTTGTGGCAGGATTTGGTTTCTTGTTATACTGAGGACTGCAGTTCCTCACTGGCTGTTGGCCAGGGGCCTCTTTCAGTTCCAGGCCATGTGGGCTTCTCCTTCCTCCATTGGAATGAGCAAGTAGAATGAGCAAGAGAGAACAAGCAAAAGAGAAGCCAGAATCTTTTTGTAATCTACTCTCAGAAATGACATCCCATCACTTTGCCATATTCTAGTCATTACAAGTAAGTCATGAGGTCAAAATTTTACAGTAAAGACCCCACATAAATCCACAAAAGCACCACAGCTTTGAAACTCGTGTCTGGAGAAGCATGTTGGAGTCCAATTAAGTGACTATTGACAAATTGTTCCCAATAGTGGTGACTATAGTCTTCACTACAGGTGAATTAGCTACATGTGGCCCCTCTTTCAGAAAGCTCATCCCTCCTTACAAAAAAGGACACATGCAGAGCTCTTGAATAGATGGCTCAGTGTCCTCAGGACCTCACCTCTTCCCAGACTTCAGCGTGCATTAGAATCAAGTGGGATTTGGTGAAGCATTCATTGTCCCAGGCCTACCCCTCAGATTCTGATTCAGTGGTCTAGGGTGAAATCAAGAAGTGTGCATATCTATAAGGCTCCCAGATGATGCTTATGTAGGTGGTCCATGGACCTCACTGAGAAACCACACACCTGTCTACAAGATTTTAAAGATAAAAGCACCGAGCACATTGCCTGGCACATGGTTTGTGCCCGGGAAATAGCCCGAGAGGCCTTGTAACTGGTCCCAGACCCGCACAAGACCTCTGATTCCCATTCAGTCCTGTGCGTTCTTAAGAGTGAGATCAAGACTTCCCTTGCCCATCCCCCAGCCTGCCCACGGGAAAAGAATAAATAACAACAGCAGCATTTTCATTTTATAAGCACTTGGTTTTATTGCACAGAAGCAATTGAAAGTGGACTCCAGTGGAAAAGTGCGCCCTGGCATGGTTCAGTGGCCAGCGCCCAGCCCCACCTGCTCCAGCTCTTCCAGGATAGAGAGCTTTGGGCAAGGGCTCGACCACTCCTTTGGAAAACAGAAGGCATTCAGGAATAGGTTAAGACATCTCAAGCATAATGTGTTTCTAACTGCTCATTCATTATTGCGGTCATCTGTCAGTTGCACATACAGGAAATAAATGCACTTATTTGGAGAGGAGGGGGCAGTTTTTATAGTCAAGTGTTTACATGTGGCATTCGGCATATATCACATTCGGCTACATAAGCTATCATAACATAATTGTCCATCGCCTAGGGAGGGTTTGGGGTGTGGGGCCGGGGGTTGGGAGGACCCTCTCCTGCTAACACGTTGCTAATAGAAATTCCTGTTTGGTGAAGGAGGGCCCATAGTCTAAGCAGAGTTTCTTCTTAAAGAAAAGGGAGAAAAAATGAAAATTTGTTACACCGACCCTTGAGCTCCCAGACCCTCCTGAGTTTCTTTGGCTGCTCTGGATGTTCCTTTCTCCCTGCCTTACTTCTCTCCTTTGGTGGCCTTGTCTTCTGTGGCCTTCTCTGGAGGCCTGCTGTCTTTCTGGTCTGTGCTAGAGGATTTCTCAGCCTTTTCTGCCTTGGCTTTGCCTGGTGTGGAGGCCTCCTTGCTGGGCTCCTCCTTGGCTTGGGCCTCTGCTTTGGGTTTCTCCTCAGGCTTCTTGGCCTCTGTGGCCTTCCCCTCCTTGGCGTCTTTTTTCTCAGGTGCCGCTGGCATCTCTTCCTTCTTTGGCTTTTCCGGCTCTTTCTCTGCTGCTTTGCTGGGTTCTTTGGCCTTGGCATCATCTGGTTCCTTCTTGGCCACCTCAGTCTTCTCTTTGGGTTTGGCTTCTTCCTTCCCCTTGGCAGCAGCCTCCTTCTCTGGGGTCGTTGCTTTTTTCTTATCTTCAGCCTCTTCCTTCTTGGCTTCAGCTTTGGGTTCTTTGGGCTTTTCCACAGCAGGGTCCTTCTTCTCCTTCTCGGGCTTTGGAGCCTCTTTCTTGGGCACCTCATCTTTCTTGCTGTCCTTCTTCTCCTCAGTTTTCAGTGTGGCTGGAGCTTTCTCTTCCTCTGTCTTCTTTGGGGGCTCTTTGGCTTTCACCTCCTGGGGTTTCTCTTCCTCCTTCACGGGGGACTTTGCCTCCTCCTTCTTTGGGACCTCCTTCTCAGGAGCCTTGGCCTCCTCCTTCACAGGAGACTTGACCTTCTCTGGGGATTTGGCCTCCTCCTTGACAGGGCTTTTGGCCTTCTCCGGGGACTTTGCTTCTTCCTTCACGGGAGACTTGGCCTTCTCAGGGGACTTCACCTCAGCTGGGGACTTGGTCTCTTCTTTCACTGGGGATTTGGCCTTCTCTGGGGATTTGGTCTCTTCCTTCACTGGGGACTTGGCTTTCTCTGGGGACTTCACCTCCACTGGGGACTTGGCCTTCTCTGGGGATTTGGTCTCTTCCTTCACTGGGGACTTGGCCTTCTCTGGGGATTTGGCCTCTTCCTTCACAGGGGACTTGGCCTTCTCTGGGGACTTCACCTCCACTGGGGATTTAGCCTTCTCTGGAGATTTGGCCTCTTCCTTCTCTGGGGATTTGGCCTTCTCTGGGGACTTCACCTCCACTGGGGACTTGGCCTTCTCTGGAGATTTGGCCTCTTCCTTCACAGGGGACTTGGCCTTCTCTGGAGATTTGGCCTCTTCCTTCACAGGGGACTTGGCCTTCTCTGGGGATTTGGCCTCTTCCTTCACAGGGGACTTGGCCTTCTCTGGGGACTTCACCTCCACTGGGGACTTGGCCTTCTCTGGAGATTTGGCATCTTCCTTCACTGGGGACTTGGCCTTCTCTGGGGACTTGGCCTTCTCTGGGGATTTGGCCTCTTCCTTCACAGGGGACTTGGCCTTCTCTGGGGATTTGGCCTCTTCCTTCACAGGGGATTTGGCCTTCTCTGGGGACTTCACCTCCACTGGGGACTTGGCCTTCTCTGGGGACTTGGCCTTCTCTGGGGATTTGGCCTCTTCCTTCACAGGGGACTTAGCCTTCTCTGGAGACTTCACTCCTTCTGGGGACTTGGCCTTCTCAGGGGACTTGGCCTCAGCTGGTGATTTTGCTTCTTCTTTCACAGGGGACTCAGCCTTTTCTGGGGACTTGCCTTCTTCCTTCACTGGGGACTTGGCCTCCTCTTTCTCTGGAGACGCGGCCTCTTCTGCTGGGGGAGATTTTGCTGCTTCTTCTCCCCCTTCCTCCTCCTCTTTGGCCTCTTTCTCTTCTTCTTCAGTCACTTCCTCAGTCAGCTGGACCTCCTCTGTCTGTTCCTGCACAATCACAGTTTCCTTCTCTGACTTTTCTACCACCTTGATCTTCTCTTCGCTTTTGACTTTTATATGAGTGGATATGGCAGGGATTTTGGGGAGTCCTTCTAGAAGGGAGAAAGGACTCGGGCCAAAGCCAATCCGACACTCTTCACCCTCCAGGAGTTTTCTGCAGAATGGATAATGGAACAGGTTACTATTAACTCAGAGCCGATCAATGAGTTAGGGGGCTTCCTGAGTTACTCTGAAGGTCCACCGCATCCAGTGATATGCACTTTGGTGGAGGAAGGGATGTGAATGGTGGGCACTTTGAGACTGGAGAAGGTCACTTAGCAGATCATCCCAGGGACCACCCAGAATCCACACCCCAATGGCACTGCTCTTGTTGAACGCAGCTAAGGTTGCAACTTATAAAACTTTTTTCTCCTGAAAAAATGGCCCTCAAGAGAAAACACCTATATTAACAACATTTATACTTATTGTCCCTCAACTAAAATGTTATTCAAGAGGAAGGTGGAAGTATGAGCAAGGAATTCCACATGTATAAACCTGGGTTTAAGAGGTCTTAGAATGTTCCCATTTGAATTTCAAGGGTCTCCTATTACCTTATAGTCTCATCCTTTGGGTTTTAGGAACGTGGTGGGGGCAGTTTCCACTCTTTCCTACTCACTAGACATGTGACTTTAGCTAAGCCACTCAAACTCTTTCATCCTCAGTCTCCTCATTGGTAAAAACAGGGTCATTAAGAGTCCCAACCTCAGAGGGTTGTTTCAGTGAAATAATAAATAAAAAGAACCTGGCAATACCTGCCTCAGAGTAAGTGTAGGGGTTACCCATACAGACCAGGGCTTTGCAAAATTTAACGGCATGCAAATCACCCAGGTATCTGATTAAAATGCAGATTTTCATTCAACAGGTCTGGGGTGCCTTTCTAACCAGCTTTCAGATAATGTTGATTGTGCTACTCCATGGACAACACTTTGAGTAGCAAGACTAGAGATTAGAGCCAAGAGGTGGGAAGTGAAGGGTCATTAGCCAACAACTGGGACAGGTCCTCATGGGGTCAGCCCTGTTCCTTAGCAGGAAACTGCTAAGCTGGGAGGTCTCTTGACTTTCTCATGGCTACTTTTTACTGAGGGGTTTCTCTGTGGCAGTCCAGTGGTACCTGTGTTACCTGGATTAGCTCAGGAACAGGATTAGCACCTCCTCCCAACAATCCCAGGACGTGGGTTACTGTTATTATCACCCCTATTTTATTTCCCCAGGAAACAACTGCTCAGAGAGCTAGAAATCTCTAAGAGGTAGAGTTGTGAAGGCCCTTGACAACTCAAGTACCTCCTTTCCCTCCAAGACAACCTCTAGCTGGCTGGATTTGGGAAGAGGGTGAGGAGCTTTAACCCTCTGAATCACTGTCAGAATGAAACTAAGTCACTCTCAAGATATTTGTCTCTCAAAAGGTAGAATGGTGGTTGCCAGGGCTCGGGGGAGGGAAGGGAAGGGAGTGGAGAGTTACTGTTTAATGAGCACTGAATTTCAGTTTGGGAAGATGAAAAACGGTCTGGACATAGATGATGGTGATGATTGCACAGTAATGTAAATATTTTGAATGCCCCTGAACTGTATACTTAAAAATGGTTAAATGGTAAATTTTCTGTTATATACATTTCACCGCAATACAAAAAAAAATTTTTTATTTTTTTGTCTCTAAGACTGGCAGGCTACCTCACTGTGGGGCTTAAAATCCAAGGCTTCTCCTTCTAAGAACCACCACCCAAAGGCCCCCTGGCCCCCTCACCTGTAAGCAGCAATCTCAATATCCAGAGCCATCTTGACATTGAGCAGGTCCTGGTACTCTCGGAGCTGGGCTGCCATCTCCCACTTGGTGTTCCTGAGCTCAGCATCCAGCTGCTGGATGGCTTCCTGGGGAGGAGAAGTCACATACATGTCACGCGCCAGTCAGCATTCTGGCCCTCAGCACTGGAGGAGCTGGGGCGGGCTATGCAGACCCAACGTAGTCCTGTTCAGCCAGGCTTGCTGGGGCCAACCCCCACCCGGTGAAAGCTACGGATCTCATTCATGGACATGAAAGCCACCTGGAACAAAACTCCTGCTGTGTGTATAACCTCAGCCTAGGGAGTGGTCTGGAACGAAACACACCAGACACCAACAATGGTCATCACAGGTCAGTGGGATAATGGGTGAATTTTTACAGATCTTAAGCTTAGAAAGGGCTCAGTGGGAACACGGCCTTGTCTGCTTTGGCTCCCTATTGTTTTCCCAGTGCTCCAAAGTGCCTGCCACACAGTACAGGCTCGGGAGGCATCTGTTGACCGAGACAATACACAGAAGCACGCTCAGTACTAGCTGAAGCTTCTCCCCTGACCCCAAGCCCACTTAGCCACTGCTTGAAGTGAATCAGTATGGCTGATTTTTATTGCCTCCTTTTTCTACAATCACCATATATTACTTGCATAATAAGCTCTTTAAAAGAGGTATTTTCTTTTGGCAGTTGTCTTTAATGGGAGGTATCTGCCAAGGCCTTCCCCAGGCTACCCTCACTCATAGACACTGTTTATTGTTTACTGAATGCTCACTATGACCAAGACCCTGCTGAGCACACTCACTCCTCGCATGAAAAGTTCGTCTCTCTCTTTAAGCTTTATAGCTCTGCAAAGGAGGCTTTTTTTTTTCCCATTGCATTGAGGGAATTCAGAGTCAGAGAGGCAGACACTTTCCAGGGGTCACACGGCTAGAAAGACATACTGGTACCCCTGGTATGTCTGACTCCAAGGCCCATGGTCTTAGCTATGATGACCCCACTCAAAGAGGGGCAATGACTTGTCCAGGGTCACCCAACCAGGTGAGACAGCCTGGCTCTCTGCCCCACCCCTGCCCACCTGGTAGGATGCGATGTCAGCCTGATGACGGTCCTCCAGCTCGGAGCGCTGCCTCTCCAGTGAGTCCTTGGTGCTTTTGAGCGCCTCCAGCTCTGTGGTCCTGGCCTGCAGCTGCCGCCGGTACTCAGTTATCTCCTCCTGTGCCAAGCGCATGGCGTCTGTGTTCACCTTGGCTGCCTCTGACAGTCGGTCCAGTCTCACTGGGAGAGAAGGGAGTAGGGCACAGGGTTAGACACAACTGGATTTGGATTCTACTGCCCAGATCTGGAAGGTGACACACATGGGTTGAGGACCTACTGAGTGCCGGTGCCATCTTGGATGCTTAACTCACCCTATCCTTTGTGATAGGCAAATGACGACTGCCCAAGGCCGGTAGGCCAGTTTGAGCAGCAGAGCTGGGGTTCAAATCTAGTGTCTATCTGGCTTCAAAGATCACACTGTCTCCCCAAATTCAGGATCTGGAAACTGCAGGGCAAAGGAAGCCCACATTTCTGGCCCTCCTGGTTCAGCTCCCCAGCAAAGGCTGGCAGTGCTGAGGGTTCATATGTGAAACCTGACCCATGGGGCTTAACTCTGAGCTTGTGGTTGAACAAGTTAATGAGTCTGTGACCTTTAGAGGCACGAGGGCGCCGTGAGCCACCATGTAGCCATAGCCCCTTCCTTGCAGGTTTCTGCTTTGCAGAGCCCAAGGTCACTGCAGAGCCTGGGGCCTGCGTGCCAGCTCCTCTGTCCCTTCCTCCCCCTTGCTGCGCATTCTCTAGCACAGGAGCCTCTGTGCCAATGGCAGCCACACCCTGGCCCCTGTGAGCAATGGGCTGCAGGTTCCCAGAAGACTTTTCAGGGGCCAGTGGGTATCTGGAGGCTAGTCTGAACCTCCTGAATGTGGACATCCTGAATCCTGAGATAATGACACTCAGGACCTGAGTCTTGGGCGTGGGGGAGGAAGAAGGGATGCCAGCTGGGTGGTCCAGAAGTCCTGAGATGGATGAAGGGCAACGCCCAAGAGAGCAGAGAGGTTTGCTCTGGGAGGAGCCTTGCTGCAGAGATGGGGGAGGGGATGGTTCTACCACTGCAGAGGAGAGGAAGGAACTGGAAAAGCAATGCATCAAAATCCCAGCTTTTCTGGTTTTTCTCTGCTAGTACTGGCAAAGATTTAGAAACCATCCAAGTCGGTGAGGATTCTTACGCACTGTGGATCACAGACCTGTCTGAAAATCACTGAAGCCTCTGTACCCTCTCCCAGGAACAATGCAGAAGTTTTACAGACAGTTTCAGGAAGGCTCATGGAGCTCCCCAGGGTAAGAAGCCCAGTTAGTCGACCCCCCTTTCAACCCCAAAAGAAATGAAAACCAGAGAGGGCAAGTGTTGGCCAAAGTCACCCTGCAGGTGCTGGGCACAGCTTCAAAGCTGCTGCAGCTGCAACCTAGCTGACTCAGGGTGGCACGGAGTTGGGGGAGGGAGATGGGTTTGGGAGGCTCCAGGCTTTTCTGAAGGGGAGCAAGGACATTAAAGGGCCCACAAGCCACTTGAGCTTCAGGTACCAATTGGTTGTAATGGTGGTCCCCCTGGGGAGAAAGAATGTGAGAATGACCCACCCTCCCCAACTGTAGTGGGGAGGAGCCCGATAGGTGTCAGAATAGGGTTCCCTGCAGTGTGCAAGAAAGGAGGTGGGCAGCATTGGACAGGGAAGCCATGTTACTTTGAAGGGCAAAGAGCGCCCCAGCGACTAGAAGCCGGCACCGCTTTGGAGCAGTAGAGGGAACCTGATGAAGAGGGGCCTCACAGTGGGGTTACCAAAACTCGGGAGAAGGAGCAGAAAGGACCCAGAGTTGAAGGACAGATATAAGGACCCTGGAGAAGGCCAAAGGAGAACCTACAGTTGGGGGGAAGTGGGGGTGTTCCACAAGAGACCCAGAGTAAAACTGTTTTTTAACTAAGGGGCATGCACTCTGCAGGAGGAAGCTGAGCAACGCACCATCCGGTCCAGCCACCTCTATGCAGAGTCCACCAGCACCCTAAGTCACGCCACCCTTCCCCTCACTAACCGACCAACAGAGGGCGCCCCATCCTCCCTGTCCCCGCTCGCCTGCGAACCTCGGAACCACTCCTCGGACTGTAGCGTGCTCTGCACTGCGTGGCCTTCCAGCTGCGCGCGGATCTCGCGCAGTGCCGACGTCACGTCGCACTTGAGGGCGTCGCGCGCCTCGGCCTGCGCCTGAGTCTGCGCGGCGCTGCTGCCCTGGATCTGGCCGAGCAACTCGCCCACCTCCTGCTGGTGGTGACGCCGCAGGTAGCCGCACTCTTCCTGCAGGGCCTGAGCCTTCTTCTGCAGCTCGACGCGCGCCGCTTCGGCCTCCTGCGCAAAGCGCGCAAGTGCACGCGCCGCCGCCTCAGCCTCCTCGCGCTGCCGGGCCTCGTCGTCTAGGCGCTGGCGCACGTGCGCGATGTCCTCCAGCAGGTGCTCTTGCTCCAGGCGCAGCTGGCCGCGGGCCGCGCCCAAGCGCAGCACAGCGCCGCGCATCTCGCGCACCTCGCGCTCGTATAGCTCGCCCATGGCGGCGCGGCCCGCCTGCTGCTGCCGCAGCGCCGCCGCCTCTCCCTCCAGGCTGCGGTTATGTGCCTCGAGCTGCCGCACCTTGTCGATGTAGCCCGCGAAGCGGTCGTTCAGCGCCTGCAGCTGTTCCTTCTCGCTGCGCGCCGCCGCCGCCGCCACCACGCAGCCCTCCGGTCCGTTGCTCAGCGTGTCTAGCGAGTCGGTGCTGGAGGCGGCTCCCGCGCCGCGGAAGCGGCTCGGCGAGGCCGACACGGAGCTCACGGACGTCCGCGCCCATGAGTGGAAGCCGCTGGAGGAGCCGGCTGCAGAGCGCGCTCCACCCGCGCCGCCCTTGCGAGTCAGCCCGTAGTGCAGACTGCCGCCTCCGTGGAGCGGCGGGAAGGCGCCCAGCAGCGCCTCAGCGCCGCTGAAGCTCATCTTGGCCGGAGCAGGTGCGGCTGCCGGCGGAGCGGGAACCCGAGGCCGGGACGGGGCGGGCGGCACTGCGGTAGCACCCGGACTGCCGGCCCTTTTATAGCAGCCCGGCGGGGTCCAGCCCCTCAGCGGTTGCTGGGGGGGTGAGCGGGGGAGGAGGGCCCCGCCCTCTCCGCCTCCTCCCCCAGCGGCCCGGGGCCGGCTGGCTCCGCCGCAGTGAGAGGGGCGGGGCAGGGAAACCAAGGAGTGAAGGGGAATCGACGACGCAGCGTCAGAGAAGCACCCCCGAAGCAGAGTCAGGCGGTAGAGGACTCCCGGAGTGGACCGAAGGGGAGCCCCCTGATGCGGGTCGGGAGACCCTGCTACTATGTTCGGAATTAAAGAAGGAGCCTGAAGTGGGGGGAGGGCAAGGAGACCTGATGGGAATAGGGGCAGGATGCCTTCGGGATGGAGCGATAGAAGACTCGGTAGGATGAGAGGACCCCCGAATGAGAGGGAGCACAGGTTTTTCCACATAATTAGACTCTCAGGATAGGGGATGCAGAGTGTCTGCAGCCGGCCCGGAATAGGGGAGGGAGAAAAGTAAACCTGAATGGAGGCATAGTGGGCAGTACAGAGGGTAGAGGTAGAAAACCCCTGAGTGGAGGTACACTGTTCCCCTAGTAACTAGAGGGGCCACCAGGAGAGGGCTCAAGGAACTTTGCAGCCGGCTCCGGAATACAGGAGGAGGACCTGGAGTTGGGGAGGGCAACAAGGCTGCCCTGAATGGGCGTGTGGGAGACACTGCAGAGGATGGAGAAGGGAAGCCCGGATTGGGGGGCACAGTGGTCTCCGCAGGATAGGAGGCAGGAGACCCTACAACTGGCCCCAGCAAGGAGGGCCCTCAGTGAAGTGGCAGAGGGTCCCCTGTAAAGGCAGGGTGTGTAAGGGTCAGGGAACCAAGAGTGGGCGTGCTGCGGGGAACTTGGCATGAAGCTGGGAGAGTTGACGCCTGTGGGGAGTGGGGGAAGTGACAGGAGGGCTAGGAGTCACTCAGGCCAGGGTCTGCACACTGAGGTCAGCTCCACAGTTGCTGGCAAATGACCTTGGACAAGTTGTCCCCCCTCCCCCCACTCGGTTTTCCCATCTTTACAGAGAAAGGACCTTGCCCTGGGTCAGGCTGTGACTTGAGACCCCCTGCTCCCCCAGCAGCTTCTGACTTGGGGGATCTCTGGCAGAATTGGGGGAGGAGAACCCTCCTACTGCCCGTGGATATAGCAGCCATTTTCCCACAACTAGGAAGTCCATCTTTGTTCCTCTCCCCTCCCCATCTCCTCAGCTTCAACTTGTAGTCTCTCCCCGACACCCACAACAGACAAGTGGGTGCCATGCTAGATTTCCCTTCTCCCCCCCGGAGAAGTGGTGGGATACTTTCAGGGTACCAGAGTCCCTCACCCCTATAAACCTTAATTCACGTAGAAAAGAGGACCCTGGTATTTGGAGGGCCCTGCAACAGTTGGTGGTTATTTGGCTTTTTCTTAGGTTTGGCTCCTGTCAAGTGCCTTGGGAGTGGGGGCGGCGCTGCGGCTGGTGCTTCAGCACCAGGGACAGGGCCTACTGCTCATTGTTGGGGAGGAAGGGGTTAATTAGCCTCTGCCTTTCCCTTGAGGGATGGGACAGAGAAATGCCATCTCCCCCTTGCCTGATCTCTGTGCTATGCAGATAGGGAACTGAGGAGGGATGGGTGAATGATCCAGTGGAGAAACACCGGCAGCCAGAGACCCAGCCCCTTGACCTTCTGCTAGGGATCTGGTCCCCTGTTTTCTGTGACGTTCTCCCACATACACACCTGGGCTGTCTTGCCTCTCCATTGGGAGCTGAAGGGACACCCCTAGATGCCAGATGCCAGGAGGGAGCCTTGAGACCTCCTGGGGAGTCAGTGTAGACTCCCCTCCCAGACCTGAGCCTCCCTCAGGCAGTTAACCCAAACATTTACAGTTTAACATGGTTTTCATTCTGTAGGATCCCCAGGATGGGGACAGAAAAATACCCTAGGAAAGACCTATGCCAGTTCTTTTCTTTTTGCCTTCCACCTCACTCCCAGACCCCTAGTTCTAAGCGGACCCTCAGAGATGGGGAAGTGATGGCGCTGTCCCTTTAACCACGTCTTACAGGGAGGAGAGTGTGCTGGGGAGGAGGTGGGAGGGGGAAGGGAGTTTCTGGTTTTGCATGGAGAAGCAGAACATGATGAAGCATTTTTCCCCTGTTTAAAGATCCAGCCATGCTCCAGTTTGCAGGGGGCAGAAGGGCACCTTTGCAGTTGGTGGAGGATGGAGGTGAGTGTCTGGTCTGAGGCTTCTGATAATGGCATTTGGGGGGCTCAAGAGGGCTCCCATGCTCTCACATGGCTCCCCATTACTTGTCATTCTGCTTGGAATCTTGCCATTAGAGCCCTGTTCCTTTGGGTCTTTTCAGTCATCTGCATAATGCAGATGCATCCTCTGGGTGTGGGGAGGCTGACAAGCAGCTGACAGCAAGGGAGAGTGGTAGCAGAGGCTGGGTAAAAGAGGGGAGGGGCCAAGATGGATTCTTTCAAGTCTAGCGGGGCACAAACATGAGATTCTAAGCAAGAAGTCCCAAGCATGATTCATGTGGCTGGGGAAAATGATACGAGAGTGGGAGTCCTGGGGTCAGTCCCCCTCAAAGGGCCCTTCAGGCTCACCTCCAGGAAGCCATCTGTTTTACCCCTACATGTAGTCAGTTATCCCCTCCATGGTCCCCAGTGCTAATCCACCACATCACACTTACCACTCCAAGTTGTCATTGGGTGAATGAATGGATGGATGAATAAATTCCATCAGTTCTCCAGCCAAACTTGTGGTCTAGAGGGGACTAAAAATGATCCTGCCCTGAGTCCTTGAGTCTCAAATCACTTTCATCTTCCTTCCCTCAATTCTTACCATTTGAAAGTGAGTAGAACAACATATTCATTCATTAATTCATTCATCCATTCTTCACATGTTTACTGAGTGCCTGCTATGTGATAGGCACACACAAAACACGGAGGTTCAGAACCCCATAAACCTCTAAAATTGCCTCCCTGGGACAAGGGTTCTCAAGTCCTTCCCAAATCCCAATGCAGCATTTCCCAGGGCACCTTCTTGAGGATGGTGATAAGTGTTCCACAAAAAGGAGAGGAAAAGAAGAATTTCACAGTTAAAGGAGTTAAACAGGGCTCTTGGGGCAGCCCTTGGAGCCTGGACGTGGTGATGACCATCGGGAATCTCCCAGAGGTGCCGAGTTCCCCAAACTTATTAGACCACAGGCCCTTCTTGTCCCCAAGTGTCGCCCACATTGGCCCGCACTGCAGAACCCACTCAGACATGGGCTTCAGCCCCTGTTCCCCCTGGGCTGCCATCTGGGCTCCTGCGTACCCCCAAGGTTAGTGCTTTTCAGGAACAGGGCTGCAGTGTGAAGGGTAAAGCAGTACAGCCCTCGGTGAATATCGGCCAAGCATTGCTGCCACTTACTTCATTCATTCAGTGTCTACAGGATTAGACCCTGTGGTGAGCAGTGGGGACTCTGAAGAATGAGACCCTAGTGAGGGGGAATCCCCCCATGTGTACAGCAGAGAGAACTCGGCCACCACTTTCTCCTTGGTACCTCCTCAAACTTGGCAAGGATCACTGTCCCTATTATAGATGAGTAAACGAAGGCCAGAGTAAGGTAGTGAGTTGCCCGAGTTGACCCAGTGACAGGGTCTCAGATCATCCAAGCTTAAGCTGGTGCTGTACACAGTGGGTGGAAACCCATTTCTCAGGCACAGTTGGGGCCCAGATGGCCTGAGGTTGGAGGAATGAGAGGCCCCCAGAGAGAGAACAGGCAGCTGGCTGGAATTGGGGTCTGGCCCTGACAGATCGCCCAGCTGAGAGCCCCTGTGACCTGTAACCCAATGTCAACACATCCTTTACGTGGGGGCTCACTCCCAGCCTGGGCATCCTGCACCACTGTGTCATCTCTCTGTGACCACTGTTTGGGGGGGTGCATTTGCTAAACTCATTCTCTTCCTCCTTTCCATAGAACTTGACCTTTTCTAACATGGAAAATTCTACTATCTTGTCTCCTCCCATACAATGTAAGCTTCATAAGGACAGGGACTTTTGCCTGTCCTATTCAGTACAGCTTTCCTCAGCCCTTGGAACAATGGCTGGCAAACAGTAGGTGTTTAACAAGTAGTCGAATACCTGAGCAGTCCTGCCTGAGAAGCTGGTGAGCACCTGGGCATTTCAGCACCAGGCATCTGGACAGCTCCCGGCCGGCTCAGCCCTTGGAGGGTGGCCGCCGCAGGCTTGGAGCCTCCCAGCCAGCCTGAGCTGCGCACGGTCACCTTTGCTGGGGCTCAAGCCCTGCCCACTGCATTGCTTGCAAACTCACCTCAGTAATACCTTTTCCTTTTTGAGTTCAGCAATTACTTTTATGTATTTGTGAAGTGCCAAGCATTTCTCTTTCTCCTTATCTCTCTTTGGTGCTCATCATGCCTCACATACTCTCTCTCCTTCCCTTCTCTCTGTTCCTTCTTCTTCTATCACGTCCTTCCATCTCTTCCCCACCCCCAGTTTCTCTGTCCTCCTTATCCCTTTCCTCCTCCCCTCTTCCTCCTCCCGCTCCTTAGAGGTGTCCTATTTTTGCAGGCCTTGATTTATAGTAAAGGGGAGGCAGCCTCCCTCCCCCTACTCCCTTTATGAAACAGACAGCAAAAACTGAACTACGTGCAGTTTTGCATAAGCCTCCCCCTCCTAGTATCCACCCATAGTTGTAACCACAAGGGGACTGGCCCAAAGCTGATGAAAGCCTGCAGCAGGTCTGCCTGCCCACCCATCTGTCTGCCGCCCTGGGATGACACCGTGTGGGAGGCTGAATTCTGCCACAAAGGTCAGGAGCTGGTGGGTGGATTTACAGATCAGCCCCATCTCTCCCGCTCTGGTTCCCTTTGCGAGCAATTATGGATGAATGATTCTCCGGCTGTGGTTCCCGAGTCTGAGGGTGAGATGGTTCATTCGTTTTCCCTAAGGGAAAAGTTCTAGCAACTAGATGAGGCTTTCGGAGTTACACACGCTCTAGGGCTGTTTTATTCTTGTTATCTAGTGCAAGAGGCTAAGCAATAATAGGACTCAAGGCTCTCCACTAAGTAGGGGAAGAGGTACCTCTGTTTTTCTCTCTTTTTTCTTTGGATGCATTTTATTTGCTTCAGTAATGGAAATCAAATAGTTGTGCTTTAACTAACATGATTTCATAAAAAAGCATTATTGCATGGTTTGACATTTTTGCAGGGATCTTCAAATATTTTCTTTAAAGCTTTGAACCAGTCATGTTCATCATTATTTCAAAACATGTTCATCATTATTTCAGTTGAGTATGACACATCAACTGAAATTTTACATACTTGCAAAAATGTCCATCTCATCATAATTTCACTATGCAAGTTTTTCTCTTTTTTTTTGGTTTTGTTTATTTCTTTTTTTTTATTTCTTTTTTTTTTTTTTTTTTTTTTTTGCAGTACGCGGGCCTCTCACTGCTGCGGCCTCTCCCGTTGCGGAGCACAGGCTCCGGACGCACAGGCTCAGCGGCCATGGCTCACGGGCCCAGCCGCTCCGCGGCATGTGGGATCTTCCTGGACCGGGGCATGAACCCGCGTCCCCTGCATTGGCAGGCGGACTCTCAACCACTGCGCCACCAGGGAAGCCCTCTTTTTTTTTTTTACTTAATTTTTATTGGAGTATATTTGTGAGGTACCTCTGCTTTTACACCTGGCCTCTCTCATTCCAGCAACCCTATGAAATAGATACTGTTACTATCCCCACTTCACGGTTTGGGAAATGGAGGTTCAAGAGAGGTTGGGAAACTTGCCCCAGGTCACAGCTAGTAAGTGGTGAAGCTGGGATTCAAACCCAGGTCTGATGGGCTCCACAGCAAACATGCTCAACTACAAGACTGTGCTATCACCTCTCACGTTCATAGGAAGGCCCAGCTAGGTTCCCACAGGACCACTGCTTTAGAACTGGACCCAGCACTTTCCTGGTCCCATCACACTGGCTGGAGCTTTGCTCTGGGAGTTCCTTCCAGCATCTTGATGGAAGCAAGGGGGGTTGAGAACTGGCATTGTCTTGGGGAAGGAGGCCCCCCAGGCAGTACAGTCAGGAAGTTGAAATGACAGCTGACAGCTTTCTGGATGGCCTACCCTGAGGAGACAGATAACTAGACAGCAGTCATGGAACCATGATTGATGTTCACAGTGTAGATTTTTTTTTTTTTTTTTTTTTTTTTTGCAGTACGCGGGCCTCTCACTGTTGCAGCCTCTCCCGTTGTGGAGCACAGGCTCCGGATGTGCAGGCCCAGTGGCCATGGCTCACGGGCCCAGCCACTCCATGGCATGTGGGATCTTCCCGGATCGGGGCACGAACCCGTGTCCCCTGCATCGGCAGGCAGACTCTCAACCACTGCGCCACCAGGTAAGCCCTCACAGTGTAGATCTTGAGTCATCAAGAAAACAATTTTGGCAACCTCTGTGTGGTGAGCACTTGCCTGCTGTGTGCTGACCCCCTATGTATGTGGTGTCTGCAACAACTGCCCTAGGTGTGCAGGGTCATCCTCCAATACAGAGTAGGACGTCTAAGTCAGAGAAAATGACCTGCCAAGGTCACCGAGCAAGGTGGTGGTGGGGCTGTGGCTCACAGCAGGGCCACCTGCACTTCCCGGGATCCACAATCGCTCTCAGAAAAAAATATTTCAGTGGTGCTTCATCTCTTTATTCTGGAGGAGAAGGCTGTCCATAGTACATTTGAGAAAGATTCTATGCCAATGAGTTTAAATTGGGGTGTTGAGGGGGAGAACTATCAGTTGGATAAAAGTTCATTTCTGATGGTCGGTGTTGGCAGGTAAATGAGGCATCACTGGGCCTTAAAAGAGGCCCCTACAAATGGGCACAGCCAGGGCTCTGGGGACATGAAGCTTGTTTTGCTGAGGGGCAGCCACATCCTGGCCCATCCCTTTGAAGTCAGTCTACATGAGGACACACAGGGCCTGGCAGCAGCCTGGCACCACCCAAAAGCAGCAAACGCCAGCAGCAAGGAGACATGCCAGGAAAGTTTCTAAAATCTCTTCCTCGGCCCTGAGCCAGGTGCCTGCCACGGATGGGTGGACGGAAGATTGCGGGAGCCCATAGCAGACCTGGACCGGGCACTCGGTCACACACGCCAGTAAAAACTCTGCTGGGCACCTGAACCGCCTTCTGGCTTCTGGGGAGGTTAGTGGTGAAGGAAGGAGGAGACAGCTGACCTTGAGGTCTTTGCTCTCTCAGAGGGAGTTAGTGGAGAAAATGTGCTTTTTATTTAAAAATTTAAAAAATTCTGCCACAATGCTGGTCACCAAAGCAAATCCCCTGGCCCGCCTATAACCTCTGAGTCAGAATCTCTGGTGGAGGGGCCTGGGGATGTACATCCTGCACCAGTGTCCCTACAGCAGAACTGCCTGTGTTGATCTGGCCTTGACCAACCTTCCAAGTTCACTGATTGAGCCCTGCTGGTAAGTTTTTTACATACCTTATCTCATTTAGGTGTCACATCCACTCTAAGAAGCTTTGGTGAGAAAAATTGAGGCCTGGAGAGGTTAAATCACTTGCCAAGCACAAAACTTGGCTCTAGAACATGGCCACCTGGTCCCACCTCCCTGTCTTTGCTCACAATTGGACCTCTCCTGGGAATGCTGCCCCGCCTCATCTCTTTCATCCGAGACTTCCTCCTTCTCCAAGTCCTTCCTGCTGCCTTGAACCCCATTCATCACCTAAGTGCCTGTCCTGGGACCTAGGTGATGGCATGTGCTGCAGTCCCTGGTGCCTGTGCCTTCATATCCTTCCTAGACCATGAGTCCATGAGTGCAGGCAGTGGTCCTTGTACTGGGGCACTCAGGATGTGTGCAGTGGGTGAACATATGGCGGGGATATAAACACTTGAGGCACAGAGAGAAGGACACAAGAATGTTTCCTGGCGGTGGCTTTGGAGGGGGCAGGGCTGGATGGAAAGGACAGAGAGAGCTGGTATGCCCTCCCCTGCCCACATCCCTCTCTGCCCAAATCTATTCTGCCTTCCAGGCCCACCTCTGTGAAATTCTTTTTTTTTTAAATTTAATTAATTAATTTATTTGGCTGCTTTGGGTCTTCGTTGCTGTGTGCGGGCTTTCTCTAGTTGTGGCAAGCGGGGACTACTCTTCATTGCAGTGCGTGGACTTCTCATCGTTGTGGCTTCTCTTGCTGCAGAGGACGGGCTCTAGGCGTGGGGGCTTCAGTAGTTGTGTCACGCGGGCTCAGTAGTTGTGGCTCGTGGGCTCTAGAGCACAGGCTCAGTAGTTGTGGCGCACGGACTTAGTTGCTTCGTGGCATGTGGGATCTTCCTGGACCAGGGCTGGAACCCGTGTCCCCTGCCTTGGCAGGCGGATTCTTAACCACCAGGGAAGTCCCTCCATGAAATTCTTGATTCTGCCATAATCTCTTGTACCCGGAGCTTCTTCTCTGACATCGTTTCCCCCACCCCAAATTCACTTCCCCCCTTTACATAACTTCTTTTTATGCTTTAGCTATTCCATGTTAACTCTGCCTTCAGGGAGCCTTCCCTACCCCCAACGTGTGGGCTCCATAGCCCCCTGCCTTTCCCTCATTCTAGCCTAACACTGTATTCTAAAGGGCTATTTGTCTCCTAACTGGACTTTGGGCAAGGGTGACAGGCATCTCTTATTCAATGTTGCTTCCCTAGGACCTGGTACCAGAGTATTAGCTCAGTGAAGTTTGTTGAATGAATAAATGCCAGTCCACGGTGACTTCCTATAGACTGTCCTCCACCTTATCCATCTATAATTAGAGCCATCTTAGACTGCGTTTCACAGCCCAGAGTTCAAGGAAGCCAGGCTAGAGGGACTTAAAGGCCATCAGTTGTACAGATGAGGAAACTGAGGCCCAAGTGGTCAGTGGCAGGTCTGACTCCCAGCCAGTGCTTTCACTGTGGCTCACAGCTACCTTGCTTCTGGTTCTGAGGCTGAAGGTCCTTGGAAGCAGGAATAGACACGTGGACTTTATTTCCTGTCTTGGCAAGGAGGGTACTTTGCCCATTATCACAATTATTGCCTTTTACTGGGTGCTTACAAGGTGCCAGATCTTTTACATGTATCTTTCCCACAGTTTGCAATTCTCACAATTTACACAGGGAATTGTAATTACCCTTAATTACAATGAACAAACAGGCAAGTTAAATAGCGTGCATATTTATCAATGTGTCTTCTAGTTTCTCTCAAAAACTTATCGGGGTTCCATTGGAGCCTCACAAGACTTGTCATCAGCCCATTTTCCAGAGGAAGTAACCGAGGCTCCAGGGTTACAGAGCCTGTTTCTGTGCCTCCTAATACGTAGGCCGGCTCTCTGGCCTGACAGACTCGCGCCGGCAACAGCGCCCTCTACAGGCGGAGGCGGGTACGCCTGCGTTCACGGTCAGCCTCGCCCCTCGGCGCCGGAAATGCCCGAGCGCTCCCTCCGGCTTCCGAAGACTGTCGAGCACTCCTCCGAAGCACGGGCTCGGAGAAGCCGGGAGTGCTGCCTACAACTCGGACCTAACTCCCAAGCAGCCTTGGTCAGAAGTCGTCGGGTCAAAAGCATCCCTGGAGGGCTTCCCTGGTGGTGTGGTGGTTAAGAATCTGCTTGCCAATGCAAGGGACACAGGTTCGAGCCCTGGCCCGGGAAGATGCCACATGCCGCGGAGCAACTAAGCCCATGTGCCACAAGTACTGAGCCTGAGCTCTAGAGCCCGCAAGCCACAACTACTGAGCCCACGTGCCACAACTACTGAAGCCCACGCGCCTAGAGCCCGTGCTCCGCAGCAAGAGAAGCCACGACAATGAGAAACCCGCGCACCGCAACAAAGAGTAGCCCCCGCTCACCACAACTAGAGAAAGCCCGCACACAGCAACGAAGACCCAACGCAGCCAATAAATAAATAAAATTTATTTTAAAAAAGCATCCCTGGAGACCGCAGAAAGGTGGCGGCGGCCTTGGTTGCCATCGCTCCCTTCGTCGTGAATAAAGCCGGGACAGAGGCCGAGAGACCACCGGAAGGGCGGGACGAACAGCCTCGAACGCAGGAGGCGGGGCTCTGAGAGGGGCCCGGCCAGCGCTCTTCGGGGACGGGGGCTCCTGGGGAAGGGCATCGTCCCTGGGCTACCTTGCCACAAGCGAGGACACCGGTGCGTCATGCCATGGGCCTGTGTCCGGGCGTCTGTGCATCTGTGGGCAGCAACCTTCCCCTCCCCAGGCCTCAGTTTCTGCACCTGTAAAATGGGGGGCTCTTCCAGGACACTTCCACAACTGCAAAAATCGGAATTTCCTCCAGCATTTTCAGAATTCCTGTCTCCAGGCAGGCACTGAGAAATTAGAGCTGCGTCCCCGTGGAGGCGCAGAGCTCTGAGATCTCCTTCCCTTGCTGCGTTAGCACTCCAGACACTGGAGAGTTCTGGAGGTTGGGGACCAGATCCTTCCTGGTGGAACAGGCGCCCTGCAGCCAGAGATGTGACAGACATGTGACATGGCCATGAAAGTAATAAGTAATTGTGGTAGCTCAAATATGTTGAGCACTTACTATATGCCTGGCTTTGCATTAAACCTGTCACATGTATTATTTCCATCCCCCAACAGCCCTGCCTGGTAGGTCCTGTATTTGCCATCCCCAGTTTACTGATGAGACATTTGAAGCCCAGAGTCACAAAGTAGTAACCAGTCCAAAGTCACCCACCTAACAAGTGGCTGAAGCAGTAGTCCACAGTCTTACCCACTGTACTGTACCGAGAAACGTTTGACCTGGAAGGCAGATGGCAGAGGAGGAAAATGACAAGAGCCTACCAGTGTTAATAAAATATACCGTGAATTGAGCACTTAGTAAGTGTTGGGTGCTGGCCTAAGGTCCAGCATCATTTATACTCCTGACAGTGAGCCTATACTATAGGTTTTATTATTGCCACTTCACAGATGAGGCTCTGATAGGTCATCTCATATGTCTGGTCACTGCTAGTACAAAACTGGAACTTTTGGGTCCATTAATGGTGCACCCTGCCTGCCTGTATATCACTCTTAGAAGACCCCACTCTTCTCTGAGTCTCGGTTTCCCCTTCTGTAAAATGAGAGGCTTGGACTGGAAGGCCCTGGACATTGTTTGCTGAGCTCACATTCTTTGATTTTAGGGAGCATTGACATGACATCCAGAGTCCTGGGTTTGTTCCTAATTACCTGTGACTTGGGAACACCTTGTCCAAGTCGTGCGAATCTCTGGACCTCAGCTTCCCGCTTCATAAAATGTGGAGACTAGACAATCCCAGTCACCAGGGCATCTTCCGGCTTTAATATTTTATGACTGCAAAT
Organism: Mesoplodon densirostris; assembly: GCF_025265405.1. Lineage (NCBI taxonomy): Eukaryota > Metazoa > Chordata > Mammalia > Artiodactyla > Ziphiidae > Mesoplodon > Mesoplodon densirostris. The sequence goes on along the minus strand of NC_082675.1, from coordinate 22,903,247 downwards.
GAAGAGACAAGCTGAGGTTCGGCAAACTCTGCATCCTCTGAGAAATGGTAATGAATGTGAATCTACCACCCCACACAGAACATTCCTGGTGCTGGGCTTCCAAGGACAGACACCTATACAGGTGAAGGGGAACAATCAACAGTAACTAATGGTTCAGAATCCACCCTCAGGTCAGACCAACCCAAGACCGAATGCCTGCACTCCCTCTGGGATACCGCAGACAAGTGACTCTCCTTTCTGTGGCTCGGTTTCTGCATCTGTAAAACGGGGTGTAACAGGACCAGCTTCATTTGAGATTTGGTGAAAAAACATACGCAAAAAGCCTAACACCATTTCTGGCTTAGAAAACCCTCAATAAACACAACTGTTACCGACTGTGTCTGCAGCACCATTCTGGACACCGGGAGAGTTCCTGAGCCTTGGAACTGCCCAGCCTCTGCCCCTTACGGGTCGAGGGAAGAGAGGCAGGGTCCTGCTGAGTCATCGGGGGACCCAGATGTGGGATGCAGGCTTCCCTGTCCCGGAGGCTGAGGGCGTAGGCTGCCAGGCCTGATGACATGACGGCTTAAATAGCATTAACAGCATGCCAGCACATCCCTGGCTAGTGGCAGCCCCCGGGGAGGGACAGCAGGCCATGTGAGTGAGGAGGGAGGAGGTGGAGGAATGGTGTCAGAACTGCTGCATTGTGTGCCAGGGGCTGCAGCTCCATACAGGCTCGGGGTCGAGACAGTGTGCTGTGCTTCAGGCTCTGGTGAAGTGTGTTCACGTCCGTTGTGTCCCCAGTACAGGACTGTGTAGCCTGCACAAGGTTCTCAACCTGCAGTACAGAGACTCGACTCCTGGGGGCCTGTGGGTGAGCTCCAGCGGGCCAGGAGCCCTCAAAACTGGGCGCAGGATTGTGTGAGTGACTCCCCAAGAGGCATAAGACCCACAGATGTAAAGAGCTCTAGATTCAGGAGTCAGAAGAATTGGTGTAAGACCCTGTGATTCTAGTAAAAGGCATCCTGCGATTCGGTTTAACGGCCCACACCACCCCCTACCCCCCCACCCGCACTCCTCCCTTCCTTCCCTTCTTCCATCATCCATTCAACAAACAATTCCTGAACCTGTTCCAGGCTCAGGACTGTGCCAGGAATACAGCCACGAAGAAGACGGGAATCCCAGCTCCCCTCATCACCAAGTAAGGAGCCGATTTTATGAGGGTTGGTAGAGGGGCAAGTCCAGGAGCCATGGGAGCCACACGCTGGGGCTCCTGACTCAGCGTATCTGGTGGGGGAGGTTGGGGAGCCAGCAGGGGAGTCCTGGCTCAGTGCCTGTGGCCTTGAGCAGATCACTAACTCTGCTGAGGTTTCCCCCTCTTGCCCGTGGGCCTGATGACACCACTTTCAGGGTGGGATAAGGGTGGAGGAGATGAGGGCTTCCTGTTTGGAATAGCCAGGAGGAAGAGCATTGGTGTGGGAGTCAGGAGTCTGGCCCTGCTCCCCGCTCTGCCTTATCTCACTGGGTGACCCCAGACACCTCCCCAGGGCCTCCATTTCCCAATCACAGAGAGGGAGCCAGGCTGCCCGGTCTTCTGTGGGCAAAGGCACATGGGCAGTGGAGTGCCAAGAAAGCGAGCAGTCAGGGAAAGCTTCTCAGAGGGGGTGGCATAGCTGAGGCCTGAAGGATTGAGAGCAAGGGTTATGAGAGAACTGTGTGTGGTTTCTGGGCCTGGGGTTTCCCTGGCAGAAGCCCTGAGTGTGATGGAGGAATTTGGGTGTGGCGCCCTGGATTCAGGTAGAAGGGAGGGGATGAGTGGGGTACTCAGTGAGCTCCCAGGCTCCCTAACTGGGGGAGTTGAGGATGAAGAGCATGGCCTCTGGAGTCAGGTGGGCCTGGGTTCCAATCCTTCCCATTATTGCTTCATTGAGGCCCTTGGTAAGGTTTTCACCTGTCCAAGCCTCAGTCACTTTCATCTGGGAAACAGGAGCAATAACACCCCGTTCAAAAGGTTGTTGGATATTATATGACTCCATTTATATGAAATATCCAGAATAGGCATATCTACAGGGAAGAAAGTAGATTAGTGGTTGCCTGGAGCTGTAGGGATGAGGGGCTTGAGGGCTAATAGTTAAAGAGTACAGGGTTCATTTTGGGGGTGATGAAAATGGTCTAAAATTGATTATGGTGTGGTGATGGTTGCACACTCTGAATATACTAGAAACCATCGACTCATACACTTTAAGTGGGTGAATTGTATGCTATGTGAATTATATCTCAATAAACTGTCACCAAAAACCCAAAATGTTATTGGGAGAATTAGATAACATGCTACATACCAGGCCCATTGTAAGCGCTCCCTAAACGTTAGCTACCACTGGCATCGTTTATTCCTGGCAGCAAGCCGGCCCTCCCTCACAGAGGGCTGATAGGCTCTGGGAGGAGGAGGGGAAGGGTTCTGGCCCACCACTGCTGGCTGGGGCCCTAAGCAAGGCACATAACCTCCCTGAGCCTCAGTTTTCTCATCAGTGAATTGGGGGTGATTTTCCAGGCCTTGGCCACCTCTTGAGGCTCAGATCAGACCGTGGGTTTTGCCAGACACAAATGCAGGGTTGGACGTGTCTCCACTTACATGGAGAAGTGGGGGAGGGTGGTGGGTGTGCCCTCTCTCTGCCCCCCACGGGGCTGGCTTCCTCCATCCACTTATCTTCTGTACTGAGTGCAGGTTGGGTTGAAGGCTCCGGGTGGAGGAAAGAGCAGGGGCCAAGATAGTCAGAGCCCCCCCCGCCCGGAGCTCAGAGTCCAGGAGGAGGGGCCTACAAGGGTCTCGGGGCGAAGATGGAGCAAGCCAGCTGTGCAGGCCTCAGTTACCTCATCTGTAAAAGGGGGAAAAATAATGCCTCCCTCATAGGGCTGTGCTGAGCCTCACAGTGGCTGGCCCAGCACCTGCGCTGAATCATTATTGTCACTATTGCTATGATTAATGTCATTATCATCATCCATCAAGTGCCTTTTTTCATCCCACCTCAACTATCTTGTCACGCAGTGAATTGTGTCAGGGCTACATCTCCCCTTTCCCTGCTCCAGGCCATCAGTCAACTCCCTCAGGGCAGGGACTGGATGCCCCCTCCTGGCACTGCCCCTTTCAGACCCAGCCCCCAGGCCTGAAGAAGCTCCTCCTCTGCTCAGCCTCAGGCCCCCTTTCTGCCCCCTTTCTTCAGGCCCAGCCACTAAAGACACGTCATCCTGGGGCCTGCAGGCCTAACCAGGCAGGAAATGAAAGCCCAACTCCTGCCCTCTCCTTCTGCCCAGCTGCAGGGTAAGGTCACCAGGCCACCCCCCAGCGGGCCTTTCTGGGCATTCTGCTCTCACTGCAGCTGGGGCTGGAGCGGCTCAGCATCTCCTCCCACGTCCCTCCCTCTGCAGAGCTGCAGGCCAGGCTGGGGACTCAGCCAGGGCTGCAGCAGCCTCTGCAGCATCCCCACTGCTGTGGTGGCAGCAGGCACGGGTTGGGGTGCGGTGGGGGCGGCTGCTTCCTCTGTTGGACACTACTCCCTGCTCTGGACCCTTAGCCGCAGTGCCAGTTATAGGGCTCCCCCAAGGCTCTCTCCAGCAAACTGCCTGCAAACCACTCCCTCCCTCCCCTTTTTCCTGGTTCCCATTTGCAGACAGTCAGGTTGTTTCAGGCTGAAGCCTGCGGAGCTTCCCTGAGCACTGGGAGGAAGGAGCAGGTCCCATCCCAGCCCTGCCATAGGTGGGCTGGGCAGCCTGACGACGTGACTTACGGATTCTCTCTGGGCCTCAGGTTCCCCTTTTGTACAGTGTGAATGATCTTGAAGGTGTCCTCACTGCATCCTGCTTCTGATTTACCCTCACCTCCCCCGACCCTGAATTTCTCACCTTGGAACTGAATCTCCTCTGTGTCTGAACAGGGAGCTCGGCAACCAGGCAAGGCAGACAAGGGAGAGGAAGGATAGGGTGGGTGATGGGGATGGTGGAGAAGCCCAGCCTCGGAGCCCCATGGCCTAGGGCAGGGCTCCCCTCCCTCCAGGCCAGTCCTCACCTCCCTGAGAGTCAGACCTGAGTTACTGGAGGTGTATCCCTGTGCCAGACATGGTACTAGCGGGTGACAATAAACAAGGGTCTCCTTCCCCTTTGAGGCCCAGCACAGCCCCCTCAGCCTGGGGTGGTCAAGTCCAGGCCCCTGTAAACTGTGTAGGAGATGGGGGATGGGCTGGCAGTGGGCATGTTGTGACCAAGGTGGTTCCCAGATGTGGGGGGGGTGGGGGGGCATCACTGAACCTCCAGGTGATCTGTGATCCCTGCTGAGTGGTCAGGAAGTGGAGAGGCCAGGGCAGGCCACAACCCTGGGTGTGGGCAAGGGGCCATGGGACTGTGCAAGGGTTTGGCAGGCTGTTTGCTCATTTGTTCATCCACTCGGCAAATATTTAAGCAGCATCATATCCTTGAAGGCTGCTGTGTACCTGGGCCTGCAGAAGACAGCTGAACAGGGCTATATGCCAGGTCCTGTCCTAAGCACCTTACATGAATTAACTCACTTTTATCCTCACAGAAACAGTATGGGGTAAGCACTGTTCCCCTCATTTGGCACAGAGAAGTTAAGTAATTTGCCCAAGGTCACACAGCTGATAAGAGGTAGAGCTGGGCTCTGAAACCAGGCAATCCTTTAAGGTGGATGACAAAAGACTTTCCTCTGCTTCCCACTGCCCTCAGCACCAAGCCTCCTTCCTGTTTGTTCTGGAACAACCCATTGGGTCTTCTACCTCCAGCCCTTGCTCTTACTGCTTCTCCTGCCTGCATTTCCTTTTCTGACCCCCTTTCTCCTTTTTAAAAAAATTTAAAATTTTCTTTCTTTATTTATTGGCTGCGCTGCACGGCATGCGGGATCTTAGTTCCCTAACCAGGGATCAAACCTGTGCCCCCTGCAGTGGAAGTGCAGAGTCTTAACCAGTGGATCACCAGGGAAGTCCTCCCTTTCTCCTTTAACTGACTGACCAACCCCTGATCATTCTTCAGTGCTCAGGTGTGGCAACACCTCCTCCAGGAAGGCTTCCTTGTTGTCCTTCCCTTCCCAGGCTGGGTTAGGCTCCTTTGCTGGCCTCTCTTAGTTCTCTTTCCCTCATCCACCACGTCTCTCTCTTGTAAGCATTGGTTAATATATCTGCCTCCCTCCCCCACTGGACTGTGAGCCCTTCACCCTTACCCTGGCACCCTGTGCTGGGCACCATATGCAGTACCGAGATCGCTAGGAAATGTTGAATGACCAATCTTGACTGTTAAAGTCTTGTGGATAGTGGGCAAGTTCTAATGTCTCTGTTTCCCAGAGGAGGAAACAGAGGCACAGAGCAGTGACATAATCTACACAAGTCACAGAGCTAGTGGCAACAGAGCTAGCGTTTGCTGGAATGGCCTCCATATTGAGGATGAGATCCTGGAAGGTGACAGAGGACTGTGGCAGTAGCCCTTGCCTGGGGTCTGTCAGGCAAATGGCCAATAATCATAATAATAATAGCAATCCCATTCTAGGAGCTCTTATTGTGTGTCAGGTGTCATGTTTAACTCTTTGCATGCATGCTTTTATTTATGCTTTACCCTTACCCTATGGAGTAAGTGCTATAATTAACACTCTTTTACAGTTGGGGAAATAGAGGCTCAGGGAGGCTAAGTGACTTACTCAGGGTCACACAGTGATTTACCAATCCAGGATTTAAATTTTTAAAATTATTTATTAATGGTTCAAAAGTCCAAGGGCCCAAAGGATAGACAGTGAAAAGTCTGCCTCCTCTGCCTTGGTCCACAGCCACCCAGCTCCTCCCCTGGAGGCAACCAGGATGATTCTCAAGTGTCCTTCGGAGCAGGATTGTGTGTTCACAGGCAAACCTGAATGTGTGTTATTCAGAGCCAGGTTTAAACCCAGGTCTCTGAGTGGCTCAGGGCTTGACATAGAATGTCTGTCATGCCCTGGTGGAGACGTGGGGGTCACTGAAGTCCTCCATCCCCCCGCCGGGGCCCCTCTCCCCGCTGCCATTCTGCCCACCCCCACCCCCCAGCAACTGCCTCTCCTCTTCAGGCTGCAGCAGAGCCTGGGCGCTGGTCCAGGGCCCTGCCCGGCGACTGGGAAGGGCTGCGGCAGGCCTGGGGAGACCTCTTCCGCCCAATCTGAGACCCCCTTCATTATCCCTCACGGATGCTGCTCAGTGTGTGGGAACAGCATGTGCAAAGGCTGGGAGGCCAGAGTGAACAGAGGGGGAGTGTCAGGGCAGGCGGGGCAGCCTTGGTCTTTGGGGACCAAACTGACTTAGGTGTGGGTCCCGGCTCCAGCCCTTCCCGCTGTGGAACCAGGTGAGTCCACCTCCCTGAGTAGCCTCTGTTTTCTCATTCATGAGGATTAAGAGACAAAGTACCTCAAACTGGGGAATGTAGTTGGCCCTTGATAAGTGATAGGTGGGTTGTTTCAATTATGGAGGCCTCTGCTCTGAGCTTTTCCACCATCCCCTTCTATCTGACCGCTGAAAAGCACAGACACGAGACCCTCAGAACTCTTCCTTCTTTCCCACTTGCAGAAGGAATTGAGTGTGAATAAACATTAGGTGGTATTATTATTGTTGCTGTTGTTGTCATTATTCTTATTTGGTGCCCAGCCCTGTGGTGTCCTTGGGTGTGCAGACCCCAAGGACTCCCACCCCCACCCAACTCTCTGGGATGACACTTTGTGGGGAAGCTCAGTGGCAGGAGTTTACCCCTGATGGTGGGCAGGGCAGCAGGGGGTATGTGCACGGGTTTGGAGAGTGGGGAAGTGGGGAGCTAACAGAAAGCTGGGGAAGCTAAGAGGACAGAGCACAGGGCTTGGAATTGGATGTCTTGGTCAGTAGCCTTGACCTGCCTGAGCCCCAGTTTCCTCCTCTGTGAAATGGGGGTCATCTTCCCTCTCCCATTAACATCACGGGCTTTGGGATGCTCAGGTGGGGGAATTCATGAGAGGGTATTTGCCACCTGCAAAGTGAAGGTCACGCAGGCTGATGTAGGCTGCAGACCAGCTTGGTTCAACCCCAAGGATATTAAAAGGCTTTAATTTGCAAATGGATAGTCATCATGGTTGCCCAACATTGTGAATGTAATTAAAGCCACTGAACTGTACACTTAAAAATGATTAAAATAGTAAATTTTATGTCATATTTTTTACCACTTTTTTTTTTTAATGTGGGGGGGGGAAAAGAGGATTTGAATTAGTTACTGTATCAGTCAGAAAAACAGAGCCCACTTTTTTTTTTTTTTTTTTGTGGTATGCGGGCCTCTCACTGTTGTGGCCTCCCCCGTTGCGGAGCACAGGCTCCGGATGCGCAGGCCCAGCGGCCATGGCTCACGGGCCCAGCCGCTCCGCGGCATATGCATCGGCAGGCGGACTCTCAACCACTGCGCCACCAGGGAGGCCCCAGAGCCCACTTTAAGGGGTTCCATTGGGGCAATTTTGAAAAGCCAAACAGGAAATGGGGGAGTGGTTACTGGAACTCATGGCCTGGAATCATGGAGAATGGGCTGCAGGCCGGGCAGTGGAGCTTCGGAGGATACCCAGCCACTGCGCACAGAGGGTGGGGGGGAAATACCCTGGCTTCTTCCCACCCCCCAGTCTCCGTTCAGTGCCTCCCATTGGCTGAACCCAACCAGGGCCAGTTGGCAAAGGAACTTGGGAAATGTAGTTCACAAGGGTCAGCCTCCCGGGATGCCGAGCAGAGCAGCAGAAGGGCAGTTTTGAGATCACATAGCAAATGACCAGAACTGTTGTCTACATTTAACAACCAGGTGGGGACTTCCCTGGCGGTCCAGTGGTTAGGGCTCCGCACTTCCGCTGCAGGGGGCCCAGGTTCAATCCCTGGTCAGGGAATGAAAATCCCACATGCTGCGTGGCACTGCCAAAAAAAAACCCAACCAGGTGATTTAGCATAAAAATCTGAATTCATAGCTTCTCCTAAGACACCCTTGGGCCCATTTTCCCAGTAATCACCCCAAAGGAGGTGGGTGAAGAAAGGAAGATGGGGGTTGGGGGGTGGTGAGGCCCACCTCTGCCTCGTCGTGCTGGTGCACTGGCCTTGGGGGGCCCTGCTGAGGAGTCCTGAGGCGCCTACAGGGTCCCTAGTATTCTGACTTGCACTCAGTGAGGCATGAGGGGACCCCAGGTCCTCCGGAGTGGGGTAGAGGTGGGGGAAGCATGAGGACCCTGCACCAGGTGGACTGAACGGGCAGCCAGAGGGGCCGGCGGGGCAGGACTGGCCCCTAGAAAGAGTGCATCGGGTATCTGGGACTGCGGGAACCTTCCTATCGTAGCTCTTGGAGACTGTCTGGGCCTATGGGGGTTCTGTTTGTCTGTCTGGTTGCTGTTTTAGTTCACTTTCTGAGGCTGTCAGGCCCTGTGTTCAGATCAAATCTTCCAGGAAAGTCCAACATGTAAACGCATGGCAGAGCTATCCTGGAGGAAGAGGTTAGGTGGCCCAGAGTTTTCCTCTGAAAATCCAGAGGCTTTGGGGGATATGGAAGCATTCAGGAAGGGTCTCAGACCTGCCCAAGGTTGCACATGTTGTTTGAAGAGAGGTGTGCTTAGGCCACGGGCCTCTGGGCTCCTAGGAAACAGAGAGCACCGGCTCCGGAGTCAGTCAGACTTGGGGCAAATCCTGGGTGTAGCTCAGTGACCTCAGACAAGCCCCTTCACATCTCCTTAGAAAGGGCCAGTACCTCCTTCACGGGGTGTGGGGTAGGGTAGGGGGGCTTATGTTTGTCAGGTGCCCACACAATACCCAGCATCAGGGTTGTCCTGGTTACCAAGGGTCTAGTCCCAGGGCTGCCCTCTGACACCCACCCCCCAGTGGGGAGAACTCCCCAGATTCCCTCCTTTGCTCTTCCTGCCCCCTCCCAGGCCACGCAGCCAGCAGGAACTTGTCCTCTGCAGGAATGTGCAGGGAGAAAGTCTCCTTTTTTGATGAAACAGCGATGAGGTGATGTCTGGGTTTTTTATATCCCCATTGCTGAACTGGTGCCAGACACAAGAGTCCAGGCCAGATTCCATTAGCCACATTCGTCCTCTGGGCTCCTGGTCTTGTGGGGACCTTCTGGGGGTCCAGCTTGAGACCCAACAGCTGGGAAGAAGTTGGGGGGGCAGTGAAAGTGGTACCAAGACCTAGTGACTCCACTGGGGACCCAGGCAGGGTCTTTAAGAGCCTGCCTCATTCAAGAGTCTTTTCTTTAAAAAAAAAAAAAAAATTAAAAATAAGTAAATAAATTAAATAATTATTTTTCCTTCTTAGCAAAGTAAGAAACCCTTTGAGGCATGAACTGAGGATAAACTCCATTTTGGAGGGTAAACTGAGGCCTAGACAGGTTAATTACCTTGCCCGTAGGAACCCAGTATTAAGTGTCAAGTCATGGTCTTAATCCTGTTGATCCCTTGCTTATCACATTTTAGAAGCCTGAGTCCTCAATACCATCTGGGTCCCTGGTTGACTCAATGTGCTCAACAAAAGAAACAATGGTCTGGTGAACTTGGGGTTGTTGGTGATACTATAATAGGATCATATTTTAAATGGGAATAAAAGAAATCCCTAAAAGCATACAATTGTTACAAAAATATTCAGTTCCAAAAATGTCTGAGGTACACAGTAAAAGATCCTGAAACCACACACCCTAGAGACAAGCTCTGGAATAATTTTTTATATAGATTCCTTTAGATTTTCCTATGCATTTACAAGTAAATGCTAATATTTATGTTTTTAAAAAGATGATACGATACATTCTGTTTTGCAGCTTGCTTTTTGAAAATAACAGTAGCTCTGGAGACACAGAGGTACCTAACCAGGCAGAGTCCAGAGTTGTGGCAGATCTGGTGGAGGAGGCAGCTGGTAAAGTTTGATGCAAAATTGTGTGTTGTGTGTGTGAGCACTTTTTAGGGGTAGTGATTATGACTCTCATTAGGATCTTTTTTTAAAAAATTTTTTATTGGAGTATAGTTGATTTACAATGTTGTGTTAGTTTCAGGTGAGGATCTTTAAAAAAGATTCAGACCCAAGCCTCTTGTTTTTCAGACGGAGAAAGCGAGGCTGGTTGAGAGGGAAGGGCGTGGTGAGTGGGGAACCCAGCCCTGTGGGATGGCCTGGAAGGATGAGGGCAAGAAAGCTGCAGTCACCTGCCCTGGGCATCCTGCCTGGGCTACAGACAGGAGCTGTGCCCTACAGAGCCAGGAGGAGGGCAAGGGAGTCAGCCCTGCCTGAGCTGCCAGGCAGCGCCTCTGCAGTCCCTGCGAGGAGAATATTTACAGCCACTGGGAGCTGGGGAGGGTACAGAGGAAAAGCCTGGTGCAGCACTTTGGAAGTATGCTGCCTGCAGTGCCTGCAGTGGGCCAGCTTTTGGGCAGGCCTGGCTCCTCCAGGCTCAGAAAAGCCCTCCAAGGGGAAGGCATGGGGGTGGGCGAGGGGGAGGAGTTAAAGGATGCTGTCAGGATCAGAAACACCCCCTCTCCCCCAAACATACACAGAGCTGGTGCTGTACCCAGACCCTGAGGAGGGTGCTGAGCATGGGGCCTGGCCAGCTCTTGTTACTGATCCGTACAGCCAGCAGGCTCTACAGAGCTTGGGCTGCTCAGGCCTTTTCCAGCTGCCGCGGTGGGAGGGGGTGGGGTATGATATCACCAGTAACGATGGGCACCGTCCATCGATCGTGTCTCCTATGTGGGCCTGTGCACCCCAGCCTTCAACCCCCACAGCAACCCCCTGGGGCGAGTTCCTGTTATTCTCCCCACCTCACAGTGGCTCAGCGAGGCCAAGAGCCCACCCAAGGCCATGGGGTCAGCAGTGGCACCGTGCAGATGTGAGCCTCATACGCCCGGTGCCTGAGCCCCTGTCCTCAACCAGAGCTGCTCTCCTCTGCCCTGCTTGGGCAGAGCGGGGTAGGGGAGCCACACCCTGGTGCAGGAATAAACTATACAAGGTGAGGGTGGAGGAGTTATTATTGTTTTTGAACTTAAAATTTTTTATTTATTTATTTATTATTTGGCTGCGTGGGGTGTTAGTTGCAGCATGTGGGATCTAGTTCCCTGACCAGGGATGGAACCCAGTGTCCCCTGCATTGGGAGCATGGAGTCTTAACCACTGGACCACCAGGGAAGTCCCTGAACTTTTTTTTTTACCGCAAGTACACATCACTTTTGTAGTTAAGGGGAAAAAAAAATTTTTTTAATCTGTATTCCTTTTTTTAAATTAATTAATTTATTTTTGCTGTATTGGGTCTTCGCCTCTGTGCAAGGGCTTTCTCCAGTTGTGGCAAGTGGGGGCCACTCTTCATCACGGTGCGCGGGCCTCCCACCATCGCAGCCTCTCTTGTTGCAGAGCACAGGCTCCAGACACACAAGCTCAATAGTTGTGGCTCACGGGCCCAGTTGCTCCATGGCATGTGGGATCCTCCCAGACCAGGGCTCGAACCCGTGTCCCCCGCATTAGCAGGCAGACTCTCAACCACTGCGCCACCAGGGAAGCCCTGTATTTCTTTTTTTTAAATTTTTATTTTACGTTGAAGTATAGTTGATTAACAATGTTGTGTTAGTTTCAGGTGTACAGCAAAGTGATTTAGTCATATATATACATGTATTTATTCTTTTTCATATTCTTTTCCCATTTAGGTTATTACAGAATATTGAGCACAGTTCCTTGTGCTATACAGTAGGTCCGTGTTGGTTTAATCTGTATTTCTTTTTTTTTTTTTTGCGGTATGTGGGCCTCCACCGTTGTGGCCCCTCCCGCTGCAGAGCACAGGCTCCGGACGCGCATGCTCAGTGGCCATGGCTCATGGGCCCAGCCGCTCTGCGGCATGTGGGATCCTCCTGGACCGGGGCACAAACCTGCGTCCCCTGCATTGGCAGGCGGACTCTCAACCACTGCGCCACCAGGGAAGCCCTAATGTGTATTTCTGAAATGACTAGCAAATAGCTCAGCTTAGTGCTTTACATGCGGGGCCCAATAAAGGCCCACTGAGGCTGGACACCGCAGGCCTCCTGCCCATGGGCACCCTTCTCAGGTGCCACCTTCCTCAGACCCAGCCTTGGGCCAGGAGAAGCTTCTTCCTCTGAGTTCCTGGCCTCAAAGTAGGGTGGGCTTCCTGGCTGAGGAGGCTTATGGGCTGCTGGGGGTGTGGTGGGGTAGGGGTGGGGTGGGGGGCTTGGGAAGGGTGTACAGCCTAGATAAAGGCTCAGAAATGTGAGCAAGTGTGAGCTGATTTTGGAATAAGATCAGCTCAGGAGAACTTCTGGAACACTGCCAAGAGCAGAAAATTCTAGGCAACAAGGCCTGCTCACTGTTGGTGAAACCGCTGCGGACAGAGGGCCAGGGTGACACAGGAGGCAGGAGCCATGGTGGGGGCCCAGGCATTTCAGCGAATCCAGACCACCCTAAGCTGCTGCTTAATCACGTCATTTCTTCCTTCAGCCCAACAGACTCTATTTAGCCCCGCTTGGTGCCAGACCACGTGCTCCTAGCCACTAAGACAGGAGTATGCAGTGACATGGGAGGGGCAGGCACACACAGCTCAGGGTGGTGGTTAAAAGTCAGGCTTTGAAAGGAGCCTGACAGGGAATTCCCTGGCGGTCCAGTGGTTAGGACTCATCACTTTCACTGCTGGGGCCCCTATTCCATCCCTGGTCGGGGAACTAAGATCCTGCAAACCATGCAGCACAGCCAAAAGTAAGTAAATAAGCAATAAATAAGTAAGTAAGTAAATAAATAAATAAATATAAAAGGAGCCTGCACATCCCTGCAGAGGACAAATCCCTGCTGGCTGCGTGGCCTGGGAGGGGGCAGGAAGAGCAAAGGAGGGAATCTGGGGAGTTCTCCCCACTGGGGGGTGGGTGTCAGAGGGCAGCCCTGGGACTAGCCCCTTGGTAACCAGGACAACCCTGTTGCTGGGTATTGTGTGGGCACCTGACAAACATAAGCCCCTCTACCCTACCCCACACCCTGTGAAGGAGGTACTGGCACCCCCTTCTAAGGAGATGTGAAGGGGCTTGTCTGAAGTCACTGAGCTTAGCTCAGTGCCTGGCATACACTGAGCCTCAGTAGATGGTGGTTCTGATTTACAACCACAAATACAGTCATTGAGGAAGGTGGAAAGGGCCGTGCTAAGTGGACAAAGGCACAGGGTGATAGGGGAGCCCAGTGGAGGGGCAGCAAAACTTTCCTGGAAGAGATGCAGCTGAGCTGAGTCTAAGGGAACCTTGGAAGTGTTCTCGAGGATAGAGGGACCAGTACAGGTAGAAGGACATGAGGAATTCAACAGGTGGTCCCTGTGGCCAGAGCTCAGAGTGGGAGGGCAGGGGAGGAGGGGGAGAGGCTGCAGAGGTCACAGGGCCAGGTGCCAGGTGGAGAGCTGGACCAGGGAAGGTTCTGAGAAGGGCTCAGGCAGGGGCGATATTTGAAGGCTCCTTCTGACAGAGGCTGGATCTGGGGGAGCTGGGGATGCGACGGTGGCGGGGAGGCACTGCTGGGGGGCTGTGTGCCACCCTGGGCTGGGTGCAGACAGAGAGGGGCCACAGAACAGGCTGGGGGGGCTCACTCTTTGGCTCTCTGCCGTGGGTCCTGAAGCCTCCTCACCAGGGCTTCATGCCAGTACCCTTGAGAGCAGCTCAGCATCCCCCCTTCACCTCCAAACCCACCTCTAGCGCCCAGGTGGTGGTGCCTAGGTGTCTCAGGAAGGTGGGCGTTGGCTGGGGTGGGTAATTGTGATAGCCCCAGGCTGTGTTCGCTTCTCTTCAGTGGCTCCGGGAGGTTAGGACTGCTACTCCCCCTGGTTTACAGAGAAGGAAACTGAGGCTTGGGGAGGTTGAGAACCTTGGCCAAGGTCCCACGGCCTCTGAGTGGGGGCAGACAGAGCCAGGACCCAAATCCAGGGTCCCAGTTCCACTGAGAGCCCCTAAGTCCCCCAGATCCACAGGCCAAATGCAGCCTTGTATTACTATTCATTCATTCACTCATTCATTCACTCATATCACTCTCATGAGCCCCAGCTGCTCTGCTAAGCACTGGCGAGGCCTCAGGGAGGAACGCAGGCAGCAGACCCTGTACTGCCAGGGGGCTGCCCTGACTCTGTGTGCAAAGGACAGCAGCTCCAGCAGCAGCCAGGTGGTGGGGACTGGGGAGACCAGGGACACCACCAGCCCCACCCCTTGATGGCATCCACCAGACGCTACTGCTAAGGGACGCAGCGTAGATGCCAGCAACGTCCTCTTTGAGAACAGTATCTCCTCAGTACCCAGGCAGGTAAGCCATGTTGGGACAAGGGGATCCGCCAGTTTGGGGGTTACTGGGTGAGGAATCGGGCAGGAGTTCGGGGCTGGGGGGACACTAAAGCAATATCTTCTAAAGGGCAGCTCATGAAGAAGTTATGAGGGGTTCCATTATTTGTGGGTTTGGGAAACTGGAAACTGAGGCTCCAGCAGACAAATGCCTTCTCGCCTTGGACACTCAACAGAGAAGTGGTGCCGTGTGCATTCCTGCCCTGGCCTGAATTCAAGTCACTCTGCCACCCTGGTGAGGCCTGGGAGGTGGTCTCCTGCCCTGTTGTCCAAGCCTCTGGAGCATCCACGGTGCGTCCCCCGTGCTGCGGCCCCACGTGCTGTCCCCCCACTGGATCCTATCAGGCCAGAGCTCTTCCTGCAGAACGAGTGCCTGTGGGGGGAGCACAGGGAGGCTGAGATTAGGCAGCTGAAGTAGTAGGTGAGCATATGGGGGAGGGGGTGGGCTTGACAAAGAGGACCAGCCAGCAGGGCCGGGAGCAGACTCTTCCCCTCTCAGCGCTATTTTCAGTGTAGGGGTCTATGCAGCACGTGGCATTTCACGCTTGGGTTTTTGTCCACATCTTCTCATGCAGCAGGTGGGGAGGGTGCTATGATCATCTCCACTGTGCAGATGAGGAAACAGAGACTCAGGGAAGGCAAGTGACTTGCCCCAAATCACGCAGCCGGGCCAGGTCATCTGGCTTCTGACATCCTGCTGCACAGTGAGTGGCCCAAGAAATTGTCCTCTTTTTGGCCCTCCTGCCGTGGCTTGGCAGGAGCTGAGGTGGACGTCATCCTGGTGCTTCACCAGCACCACAGTGGCCACGTTCATCACTGGGGACCCACCGCAGGTGAGGCACTGTGCTAAGGCTCCACATTCATTATAAGGTAAATCCTCCCAGCGACTTCCAAAGGGAAACATTTGTCCCCATTTTATAGGGGATGGAAAGGAGGCACCAGCAGGGTAAGAAACTCACCCAAGGCCACGTGGCTAGAGTCAGCACTGTAACCCAGGTCCTCTTTCTCCTTGTATAAAATTGAGATATAATTCACATATTATAACATTTACCATTTTTTAAAGTATAAAAGAAGCAATTTTATTAGATGAACTCATTTACTTGGTACATTAAATCAGACAAAGAAAACTATATGCACTGCGTAAAAAGAATCACATACTCATACTCCTTGAACACCCAGCAATGGTCAAAAATAATGAATGTAGAATGGATCCCAGGACTGAATGCCAAAGACACGCGTACAGAAAAACATCAGGCTTCTAACTTCACTGAATCCAGTACTAAGCGTCCTCCTTATATTCCTCAGCATCTTCTCTAACAACTGCAGAAGATCGGTAGAGGCAGCTCCCATCCTGCACTGGCAGTCTGGGGTCAGCAGCTCTGGAGACCCCCAAAGCTGGGGCAGCTGTTGGGCGTCTGGTCATAGGGCTCTCCCAGGACCTGGTGGAGAAGTGGGATGCGAGCTGAGCCTGGCAAGGGGGCTGAGAGTCTGGTGAGATCCTGGGGGCGGAGGCTGGCTCTGAGACTGCCAGGATGGGATGGCAGAGGCTGCTGCCCAGGTGAGGCAAGAATACCTGTGCAGCCTGGGAGCAGCCACACCTGGCTGGGGAGTTGGGCAGGCAGCTTCCTAGGCGCCCGACAGGCCTGATGTGCAGCTGTGGCGACCTGGCTCCTCTAGGGGGCAACCTGAGCCTGTCATGAAATGGGAGTTCTCAACCCAGGCAGCATCTCACCTCCTGCTTCTGCAAGGATTTACCCAGAGGGTGGAGAGCCAGGGCTGTGGGATCCAGTGAACTGTGGTTCAACCTCAACCACAGACAGTGATGCATTTAGTCTAGAACAATGGTCGATGTCCACGGTATGCTCCCTGGGCACCAGGCATTGGGCATGACCTCCTTTGGTCCTCATGGCTGCCCTGAGGAGTGGTCATCAGAGGACACAGAGGCACAGAGAGAGCTAGTCATTTGCTCAGGGTCACACAGACAGAAACGGCAGAACCTGGGTCCAAGCCCAGGTCCATGTGATCCTGGGCTGGACTCTTCCCAGCTGTGCTATCTCCCAGCTCAGCTCCTTTCCAGCTGTGTGAGCCTCTATGTCCTCACCTATGAAATGGGGATGACAACTGTGCCCACCCTATGGGGTCATCATGCAGAGTAAGGGACACAGCCCAATTAAATTACTTTTTTCTCTTTTTTGGCTGCACCACATGGCATGCGGGATCTTAGTTCCCTGACCAGGGATCAAACCCACGCCCCCTGCAGTGGAAGTCTTAACCACTAGACCACCAGGGAAGTCCCAATTAAATGACTTTTGTGCAGAGTCTGGCACATAATGAATTCTTGGCAAGTGGCACCGCCATCACCATCGCCACCATCATCTCTATTATTACTGGTAAGCTGGGAGTCACCTGAATGATCTTCCAATCCACCCCCTTATTGTACAGATGGGGAAACTGAGGCCTGAACTGAGGGGTCGGTGGGTCACATGATCGGTAAGCAATGAAGGAGTAACAGAAATCCTCACGCAGCTGAGGCCTGCCACATCCAGCCTCCCACCCTGCATGGTGATAACCTCAGGCCTTCCAACGAGTGTAGCCCTCCTGGGGGTCCCAGGTGGCACCAACCCAGCTCTGTACTCCAGCTGCCCAAGGTGGAGCAGATGGAGCCAAAGCACCAAGGGTTCCTACAGATACAGTGGGCATTTGCCCTGCTCAACCTTGGAGACCCCCATTCCTCTACCCTGGATTCTTCCTAACTCCCAGGCACCCTGACACCCCTAGGGACATCACTGCCATCTGGGCATGGCCTCAGCGCCCCCTGGTGGCCACCCCAGGCCTGAGCTGCAGAGTCTGGCCATCACAGATGTCCAGCTCACCTGTGTCTCTTTACCCAACTGAGTTCCGGAGCAGGGTCCCACCCTGGATGCTGAGGCCCAGCCCTGCTCCTGAGGAGCGGATGACCCCATCCTGGTGGTGGTACCCACCCACGGAGTCCCAGCACCAACTTTGTCCCCTGGGTGCCCCAGTTCCAGGATGTCCATTTACCAAAATACCCCCAATGACACAGAGCATCTGATTTTTATGTAAGATTCAGTAGGTAACTGCAGCTTTTTGTTGTCAGCACCAGCTTGGGAAACTGTGTCCTCCTCCTCCACTGATAGCTGCAGGACAGATAGGAAAGCTGGACTCTGAGCAGGCCTGGCGGGAGGACCCCGATGCTGGTGACCCTTGGAGGCCCTGAGCTCTAAGGGCCCACCTGCTCTGAACCACTGTCTCTCCTCTGATGCAGTTAGGGTTCAAGTGGAAACACCTGGCCACAGAGAGTAAAGGATTTGTCACAAGTGTTTGAACTTAGGGTGACTGTAGGGGCATCTTAAGCTGTCTCTGGAAGGCTGTATCCTTGAGTCTGTTGCTGGAGCTTGAAGCCACGGGGTAGGCTGCCGGAAGGGCAGATGGATGTAAGCGGGCGGGGGAGCAAGAACGTGCTGGAATCCACAGACACAAGCCCGTGCAGACAGGCTGAAACCCAGGTCAGTTCTTACTGCCAGGCTGCTCCTCACAGAGCCAAACACACACCATCGGCCTAGGAGTTGAAGTTACAGGCCCAACCCTGGGGAAGGTGGGCCAGTGGCAGGCATGCAAGGACCTCTCCTGTGACCCACCCAGGGAAGGGAGCTGTGGGAAATGTCACTCAGTCTAGCCAGAGTGACACGTTACACGTCCACCACAGCCTCTGAGGCAGCCATCACAATCCGTCTAGATGCTGATGTGGACTTGGCAGTTCCCTCATGCCCTCCCTAAATTCCAGTCTCCATCAGGGAAAAGATCCTGGGCTTGGAGGCCTACAGACCTGAGCTCAAACTCTCCACCTGGATGGATGAACTGAGCTTTGAGCCTCAGTTTTTCCATGTGTGAAACAGCAGTAATAATAGTACACAGCCTGCAGCAGTAATATGAGGATTGAAGATAATGCACATAGCACACCCAGGATGCTGTGTTCAGGTAACCTAGTTCATATTAACCTAAAGAAAGCATAATGAACAAATTTAATCTGTGGTTAATAAAATCATGATCCCAAGGTAATTTGTTTGGAAAAATGGTTGATTCCAGTGCTGGGGCAGAGAAAATACAAGATGGGTCTGGAAACTTCTTTTTTTTTTTTTTTTTTTAACAGAAGAAATGTTTAATATTATCAAAATGTGTAACATTACATTTTGAACAGTTTTTCTTTCATATGGTAGCTGGATATTTGAGGGGTTTGCCAGGGTAAGGTTGTAACTCTGTAATCTCAAAGCTTAATTTGTGGTTGATGGGACGGGACATCATTTCAGATCTTTTTTTTTTTGGCTGCGCCACACGGCGTGCAAGGTCTTAGTTCCCCAACCAGGGATTGAACCCGGGCCCTTGGCAGTAAAACTCGGAGTCCTAACCACTGGACTGCCAGGGAATTCCCCATTTCAGATTTTTAATCCAAAGTTGTATTGATTTTATTGGAGCACTAGATCTTCCATGAACAAGGACTCCTTTTTTGTGTGTGTGTGTGTGGTACACGGGCCTCTCACTGTTGCGGCCTCTCCCGTTGCGGAGCACAGGCTCCGGACGCACAGGCTCAGCGGCCATGGCTCACGGGCCCAGCCGCTCCACGGCATGTGGGATCTTCCCGGACCGGGGCACGAACCTGTGTCCCCTGCATTGGCAGGCGGACTCTCAACCACTGCACCACCAGGGAAGCCCAGGACTCCTTTTTTTTTAACCCTATTTTTTAAGTTGAAGTGTAGTTGCTGTACAATATTATATGTTATAGGTGTACAATATAGTGATTCACAATTTTTAAAGGTTATACTACATTTATAGTTATTGGAAAATACTGGGTATATTCCTTGTGTTGTATAATATATTCTTGTAGCTTATTTTATATGTAATGGTTTGTACTTCTTAATCTCCTACCCCTGTATTGCCCCTCCCCCTTCTCTCTCCCCACTGGTAACCACTAGTTTGTTCTCTATATCTGCGAGTCTATTTCTTTTTTGTTATAGTCACTAGTTTGTTGTATTTTTTAGATTCCACACATAAGTGATATCATACAGTATTTGCCTTTCTCTGTCTGCTTATTTCACTTAGCATAATACCCTCCAAGTCCATCCATGTTGTTGCAAATGGCAAAATTTCATTCTTTTTTATGGATGGGTAGTATTCCATTGTGTGTATGTGTGTGTGTGTGTGTGTGTGTGTGTATACAACTTCTTCATTCATCTCTTGATGGAGAACCTGGAAATTTCTTGAGGTACCAGAAAGTAAGGAAGTGCTGAAAAAAAAGATGAGGGCTATTGACAGGAGCTAACCTTAAGGAATTCCCAAAGGCTGAAGCTGGACAAAATGATCCACAAAATAAATAAGTATAGAATTGGATTATAACTCAGAAAAAATGTTCATGAGTTCCTAAGGCTAATAATTGGATTTAAATAAAAATCAAATATGAATAGAAATAAATAATTGAATAAATAAATTAATGGGGAAGAAAGGGCAGCTCTTCCTTACAGTAGAATTCCAATTAATGCATACAGAAGAAATGAGGGAAATAGAAAATCATCATTAGGCAAACACCATAGTGATAACTGTTGCAGTCAAGAACAAGTGAGGGATGCTAAAGTTAGTGGGAAAAAGTGCGATATGAAACAGGATTTTGTATAATCTCACAGTATTTCCCCACAACATATTTATTAATTACAAAGGAAAAATAGTAACTTTACAGTGGAGAAACATGACAGATAAAACTTCAACCAGGTGACAATGGTTGACATCACCAGTAATAAGATCTATGGCAATCATGTACCATGTATCCCCTGATACCACGTACCAAGAAGGGCACATCACTTTTGTGGTATTACCAAAAATGCATGATGCTTAACGTTGATAAATTAAGGGAAAGACTGAGAAACTGTCACGGACCAGAGGAGTTGAAAGAGACATGATGGTGAAGTATAATGTGGCATCCTGGATCCTGATGCAGAAAAGATATTAGTGGGAAAACTGGTGACGTTTGAATAAAGCCTAGCGTTTAGGTACTAGCACTGTATGAACAGTTTTGATGTTTTGGTTTTGATCCTTGTACTACAGTTAGGTAAGATATAAACATTAGAGGAAGCCAGGTGAAGGGTAAATGGGAACACTCTGCTATTTTTGTAACTTCTCTGTAAGTCTAAAAGTATTTCAAAATGAAAAGTTTAAAATAATTTTATAGGTTCAAAAGGAAGTTCAGTGGGAAATCTCCTTCCCTCTGGTGTCCTTCAACTATGCAAGTCCCTTCCCCACAGGGATCAATGTTATCAGTTTCTGATATTTCCTTCCAGAATAATCTATGTGTCTGCAGCAACTAGTCTAGATCATATCTGTGGGGTTTTTTTGAATTTTATTTTATTTTTTATACAGCAGGTTCTTCTTAGTCATCAATTTTATACACATCAGTGTATACATGTCAATCCCAATCGCCCAATTCATCCCACTACCACCACCACCACCGCCACTTTCCCCCCTTGGTGTCCATATGTTTGTTCTCTACCTCTGTGTCTCTATTTCTGCCCTGCAAACCGGTTCATCTGTACCGTTTTTCTAGATTCCACATATATGCGTTAATATACGATATTTGTTTTTCTCTTTCTGATTTACTTCACTCTGTATGACAGTCTCTAGATCCATCAACATCTCTACAAATGATCCAATTTCATTCCTTTTTATGGCTGAGTAATATTCCATTGTATATATGTACCACATCTTCTTTATCCATTCATCTGTCGATGGGCATTTAGGTTACTTCCATGACCTGGCTATTGTAAATAGTGCTGCAATGAACATTGGGGTGCATGTGTCTTTTTGAATTATGGTTTTCTCTGGGTATATGCCCAGTAGTGGGATTGCTGGGTCATATGGTAATTCTATTTTTAGTTTTTTAAGGAACCTCCATACTGTTCTCCATAGTGGCTGTATCAATTTACATTCCCACCAACAGTGCAAGAGGGTTCCCTTTTCTCCACACCCTCTCCAGCATTTATTGTTTGTAGATTTTCTGATGATGCCCATTCTAACTGGTGTGATGTGATACCTCATTGTAGTTTTGATTTACATTTCTCTAATAATTAGTGATGTTGAGCAGCTTTTCATGTGCTTCTTGGCCATCTGTATGTCTTCTTTGGAGAAATTTAGGTCTATTTAGGTCTTCTGCCCATTTTTTGATTGGGTTGTTGGTTTTTTTAATATTGAGCTGCATGAGCTGTTTATATATTTTGGAGATTAATCCTTTGCTGATTCATTGGCAAATATTTTCTCCCATTCTGAGGGTTGTCTTTTCATCTTGTTTGTAGTTTCCTTTGCTTTGCAAAAGCTCTTAAGTTTCATTAGGCCCCATTTGTTTATTTTTGTTTTTATTTCCATTACTCTAGGAGGTGGATCAAAAAAATCTTGCTGTGATTTATGTCAAAGAATGTTCTTCCGGGCTTCCCTGGTGGCACAGTGGTTGAGAGTCCGCCTGCTGATGCAGGGGACGCAGGTTCGTGCCCCGGTCCGGGAAGATCCCACATGCCGCGGAGCGGCTGGGCCTGTGAGCCATGGCCACTGAGCCTGCGTGTCCTGAGCCTGTGCTCCGCAACGGGAGAGGCCACAGCAGTGAGAGGCCCGCGTACTGCAAAAAAAAAAAAAAAAGAGTTTTCTTCTTATGTTTTCCTCTAAGAGTTTTATAGTGTGCAGTCTTACATTTAGGCCTCTAATCCATTTTGAGTTTATTTTTGTGTATAGTGTTAGGAAGTGTTCTAATTTCATTCTTTTACATGTAGCTGTCCAGTTTTCCCAGCACCACTTTTTAAAAATAAATTTATTTATTTATTTTTGGCTGCACTGGGTCTCAGTTGCTGCGCACAGGCTTTGCTCTAGTTGCAGTGAGTGGGGGCTACTCTTCATTGTCATGCACGGGCTTCTCACTGCGGTGGCTTCTCTTGTTGGGGAGCATGGACTCTAGGCACACAGGCTTCAGTAGTTGTGGCTTGCGGGCTCTAGACTGCAGGCTCTGTAGTTGTGGCACACAGGCTTAGTTGCTCTGCAGCATGTGGGATCTTCCCGGACCAGGGCTCGAACCTGTGTCCCTTGCACTGGCAGGCAGATTCTCAACCACTGTGCCACCAGGGAAGCCCATCCCAGCAGCACTTACTGAAGAGACTGTCTTTTCTCCATTTTATATCTTTGCCTCTTTGTCATAGATTAGTTGACCATAAGTGCGTGAGTTTATCTCTGGGCTTTCTATCCTGTTCCATTGATCTAAATTTCTGTTTTTGTGCCACTACCATATTGTCTTGATTACTGTACCTTTGTAGTACAGTCTGAAGTCAGGGAGTCTGATTCCTCCACCTCTGTTTTTTTCACTCAAGACTGCTTTGGCTATTCGGGGTCTTTTGTGTCTCCATACAAATGTTAAGATTCTTTTGTTCTAGTTCTGTAAAAAATGTCATGGTAATTTGATAGGGATTGCATTGAATCTGTAGATTGCTTTGGGTAGTATAGTCATTTTCACAATATTGATTCTTCCAATCCAAGAACATGGTATATCTCTCCATCTGTTTGTGTCATCTTTGATTTCTTTCATCAGTGTCTTATAGTTTTCTGAGTACAAGTCTTTTACCTCCTTAGGTAGGTTTATTCCTAGGTATTTTATTCTTTTTGTTGCAGTGGTGAATGGGATTGTTTCCTTAATTTCTCTTTATGATCTTTTGTTGTTAGTGTATAGGAATCCAAGAGATTTCTGTGCATTAATTTTGTATCCTGCAACTTTACCAAATTCACTGACTAGCTCTAGTAGTTTTCTTGTGGCATCTTTAGGATTCTCTATGTATAGTATCATATCATCTGCAAACAGTGACAGTTTTACTTCTTCTTTTCTAATTTGTATTCCTTTTATTTCTTTTTCTTCTCTGATTGCCGTGGCTAGGACTTCCAAAACTATGTTGAATAATAGTGGCGAGAGTGGACATCCTTGTCTTGTTCCTGATCTTAGAGGAAATGCTTTCCATTTTTCACCATTGAGAATGATGTTTGCTGTGGGTTTGTCGTATATGGCCTTTATTATGTTGAGGTAGGTTCCCTCTATGCCCACTTTCTGGAGAGTTTTTATCATAAATGGGTGTTGAATTTTGTCAAAAGCTTTCTCTGCATCTATTGAGATGATCATATGGTTTTTCTCCTTCAATTTGTTAATATGGTGTATCACATTGATTGATTTGTGTATACTGAAGAATCCGTGCATCCCTGGGATAAATCCCACTTGATCATGGTGTATGATCCTTTTAATGTGTTGTTGGATTCTGTTTGCTAGTATTTTGTTGAGGATTTTTGCATCTATATTCATCAGTGATATTGGTCTGTAATTTTCTTTTTTTGTAGTATCTTTGTCTGGTTTTGGTATCAGGGTGATGGTGGCCTCATAGAATGAGTTTGGGAGTGTTCCTTCCTCTGCAATTTTTTGGAAGAGTTTGAGAAGGATAGGTGTTAGCTCTTCTCTAAGTGTTTGATAGAATTCACCTGTGAAGCCATCTGGTCCTGGACTTTTGTTTGTTGGAAGATTTTTAATCACAGTTCCAATTTCATTACTTGTGATTGGTCTGTTCATATTTTCTATTTCTTCGTGGTTCAGTCTTGGAAGCTTATACCTTTTTAAGAATTTGTCCATTTCTTCCAGGTTGTCCATTTTATTGGCATAGAGTTGCTTGTAGTAGTCTCTTAGGATGCTTTGTATTTCTGCGGTTCCTGTTGTAACTTCTCCTTTTTCATTTCTAATTTTATTGATTTGAGTCCTCTCCCTCTTTTGATGAGTCTGGCTAAAGGTTTATCAATTTTGTTTATCTTCTCAGAGAACCAGCTTTTAGTTTTTTTGATCTTTGCTATTGTTTTCTTTGTTTCTATTTTATTTATTTCTGCTCTGATCTTTATGATTTCTTTCCTTCTACTAACTTTGGGTTTTGTTTGTTCTTCTTTCTCTAATTGCTTTAGGTGTAAGGTTAGATTGTTTATTTGAGATGTTTCTTGTCTCTTGAGGTAGGCTTGTATTGCTATAAACTTCCCCCTTAGGACTGCTTTTGCTGTGTCCCATAGGTTTTGGATCATCGTGTTTTCATTGTAATTTGTCTCTAGGTATTTTTTGATTTCCTCTTTGATTTCTTAAGTGATCTCTTGGTTATTTAGTAACGTGTTGTTTAGCCTCCATGTGTTTGTGTTTTTTATGTTTTTTTCCCTGTAATTGATTTCTAATCTCATAGCAGTGTGGTCAGAAAAGATGCTCGACATGATTCCAATTTTCTTAAATTTACCGAGGCTTGATTTGTGACCCAAGATGTGATCTATCCTGGAGAATGTTCCAAGCGCACTTGAGAAGAAAGTGTAATCTGCTGTTTTTGAATGGAATGTCCTATAGATATCAATTAAATCTATCTGGTCTATTGTGTCATTTAAAGCTTGTGTTTCCTTATTACTTTTCTGTCTGGATGGTCTGTCCATTGGTGTAAGTGAGATGTTAAAGTCCTTATTACTTTTCTGTCTGGATGATCTGTCCATTGGTGTAAGTGAGATGTTAAAGTCCCCTACTATTATTGTGTTACTGTTGATTTCCTCTTTTATAGCTGTTAGTAGTTGCCTTATGTATTGAGGTGCACCTACGTTGGGTGCATATATATTTGTAATTATTATATCTTCTTCTTGGATTGATCCCTTGATCATTATGTAGTGTCCTTCCTTGTCTCTTGTAACATTACTTTAAAGTCTATTTTATCTGATATGAGTATTGCTACTCCAGCTTTCTTTTGATTTCCATTTGTATGGAATATCTTTTTCCATCCCCTCCCTTTCAGTCTGTATGTGTCCCTAGGTCTGAAATGGGTCTCTTGTAGACAGTATATATATGGGTCTTGTTTTGTATCCATTCAGTGAGCCTGTGTCTTTTGGTTGGAGCATTTAATCCAGTCACGTTTAAGATAATTATTGATATGTATGTTCCTATTACCATTTTCTTAATTGTTATGGGTTTGTTTTTGTAGGTCCTTTTCTTCTCTTGTGTTTCCCACTTAGAGAAGTTCTTTTAGCATTTGTTGTAGAGCTGGTTTCGTGGTGCTGAATTCTCTTAGCTTTTGCTTGTCTGTAAAGCTTTTGATTTCTCCATTGAATCTGAACGAGATCCTTGCCAGGTAGAGTAATCTTGGTTGTAGGTTCTTCCCTTTCATCATTTTAAATATATCGTGTCACTCCCTTCTGGCTTGTAGAGTTTCTGTTGAGAAATCAGCTGTTAACCTTATGGGAGTTCCCTTGTATGTTATTTGTCATTTTTCTCTTGTTGCTTTCAATAATTTTTCTTTGTCTTTAATTTTTGTCAATTTGATTACTATGTGTCTTGGCATGTGTCTCCTTGGGTTTTTCCTGCTTGGGACTCTCTGCACTTCCTGGACCTGGATGGCTATTTCCTTTCCCATGTTAGGGAAGTTTTCGACTATAATCTCTTCAAATATTTTCTCAGGTCCTTTCTCTCTCTCTTCTTCTCCGACCCCTATAATGCGAATGTTGGTGCGTTTAATGTTGTCCCAGAGGTCTCTTAGGCTGTCTTCATTTCTTTTCATTCTTTTTTCTTTATTCTGTTCCCTGGCAGTGAATTCCACCATTTTGTCTTCCAGGTCACGTATCCGTTCTTCTGCCTCAGTTTTTCTGCTATTGATCCCTTCTAGTGTATTTTTCATTCCAATTATTGTATTATTCATCTCTGTTTGTTTGTTCTTTAATTCTTCTAGGTCTTTGTTAAACATTTCTTGCATCTTCTCGATCTTTGCTCCATTATTTTTCTGAGGTCCTGGATCATCTTCACTATCATTATTCTGAATTCTTTTTCTGGAAAGTTGCCTATCTCCACTTCATTTAGTTGTTTTTCTGGGGTTTTATGTTGTTCCTTCATCTGGTACATAGTCCTCTGCCTTTTCATTTTGTCTGTCTTTCTGTGAATGTGGTTTTCCTTCCACAGGCTACAGAATTGTAGTTCTTCTTGCTTCTGCTGTCTGCCTTCTGGTGGATGAGGCTATCTAAGAGGCTTGTGCAAGCTTCTTGATGGGAGGGACTTGTGGTGGGTAGAGCTGGGTGTTGCTCTGGTGGGCAGAGCTCAGTAAAACTTTAATCCTCTTGTCTGCTGATGGGTGGGACTGGCTTCCCTCCCTACTGGTTGTTTGGCATGAGGTGACCCAGCACTGGAACCTACGTGGCTCTTTGGTGGGGCTAATGGCGGACTCTGGGAGGGCTCACACCAAGGAGTACTTCCCAGAACTTCTGCTGCCAGTGTCCTTGACACCATGGTGAGCCACAGCCACCCCCTGCCTCTGCAGGAGATCCTCCAACACTAGCAGGTAGGTCTGGTTCAGTCTCCTATGGGGTCACTGCTCTTTGCCCTGGGTCCCAATGCGCACCCTACTTTGTGTGTGCCCTCCAAGAGTGGAGTCTGTTTCCCCCATTGTACACCAATGTTTCTATAGCATTATTCACGATAGCCAAAAGGTGGAAGCAGCCCAATTGTCCACTGATGCATGATGAATGGATAAATATAATAAAATATGGTCTATCCATACAATAGAATGTTATTCAGCCATAAAAAGGAATGAAATTCTGACACATGCCACACCATGGATGAATCTTGAGGACATTATGCTAAATGAATTAAGCCAGACACAAACGGACAAACACTGATTCCACTTACATGAGGTACCTTGAACAGTCAAATTTGTAGATACAGAAAGTAGAATCGTGGTTGCCAATGGCTAAGGGAAGGGGGAAATGGGGAGTTTAGTGTTTAATGGGTTTAGAGTGTCAGTTTGGAAAGATGAAAAAGCTCTGGAGATGGATGGTGGTGATGGTTGCACAACAATGTGAATCTACTTAATCCCATTAAAGTGTACACTTAAAAATGGTTTAAAAGGCAAATTTTATTTTATCTATAGTTTGTCAAAAATTTAAAATTCCCTTACTGTTATTTTAGTGGGATTTCAGAAAGGAGCAGAATCACATGCCCATGTTGAATCCACTACCTGACCCAGAAGTCTCAGGAGTTGTTTAAAAGAAAGGGTTTTATTTGCCGGGTGTGGGGGTAGTTCTCTGGTTTTATTTTTAATTTCTAGTTTTGTAGATTGTTATCAAAGAAGGATGTATGAACTCCAGTTCTTCTATATTGGAATTTATTGACATTTTCTCTGTGCCCTAATCTATGGCCTTTAATAAATGTAATCACTATGCTTATTTAGTGCCTGCTAGCTGTTGCTCTAGGAATATTACCTACAATATCTACTGTAATTTTCTTGACATCTGTATAGAGTATTAGTACCACTTTCTAGATAGGGAAGCTGAGGCTCAAAGAAGCTACGTCATGTGCTCACAGACACAGCCAGGAAGTGGCTGAGCCGAACTAATATTAACACAAATAACAGCTGCCTTGAAGGAGGGTTTCTAGGTTGCCAAGCGCTCTACAGAAGTTCTACAATTTAATCTCTGTAACAGCTTTGCACGAAGGCTCAATCAGCCCCATTTTCCAAATTGGAAAGTGAGGTCCAGCTGGGGATTTGAACCCAGGTGTGTTTCAGAGTCTGGGCCTTTTCGACTGCACCAGCGGAGGGTCACCCAGCCCTCTCAGGGGCACCTGAGAGAGGGGAGCAGAGCCCTTTGAGAAGCAGCCTGCGGTGGCGGAGAAACCAGGAGGGTTGAGCAGCATTTTGTTCCTGGGAAGCCCAGAGACGGTGTAATGAGAACATTTGCAGCAGGGAGAGATGGGGGCAGCGGAGGAGGGGTCCTGGGCAGACTCTAGGCCCCTCTGCCCTGGGGGCTGTGCCAGTCCTGGCCTGGGCGGGGGAAGATGTAGCTGCCCACCTTCAGCAGGTGGGACACTGGCCTAGTCAGTGAGGCTTGTGGACAGTCACCTCCTGCTTCCTTCCAGAAAGGCTCTGCGGCAACTTTTAGAAATGTGTAAGATAAAAACAACAGAAACAACAAGCACACACAAACTGAAGTAGAGGAATAGTAATCACAGGAAGAAGAATCTAGAAAGAAGGCCTAGACGTAGAAAGGCTGATGTGGGGCTGCCCATGCAACAATTACATTGGAAGGGAAGGGTGGCAATTAATGTCACCCGTGCGCCCTCTAGTGGGCACAGACGGAAAGAATATTTAATTTGTTCAACCTTTATTTATTATGCACCGGTGTGGAGGGAGGGTGGGAAGGGCGTGCTCTGAGCTTCTGTGTGTCACAAAGAGGAAGGAACTTGCTGAAGGTCACACAGCACCAGGTCAGTTCTCGACACCACCTTCCTCTGATTGGATGAGACCTCATAGGCAGGTGAGGATGGGACAAGGGGGAAAGCCTGGGCCCTGCAGTCACCAGCCCTGGCCTGGACTCCCAGCTTGGCGCATTGTTGCCTTGTGAAGTTGGGAAAGTTCCTCAGCCTCTAAGGGCTTCAGTGTGCTCACCTGTAAAGTGAGGGTTATCGTAGCACCCACCTCTTGAGAACAGTGAGTGTTAAATAAAGTGATGTAGGTCAAGGGTATACAAAGTACTTGGCCCATGATGGGTTCAGAGTTCTCAGAGTGGAGAAACTGGGGCCCAAAGAGGTGCACAGGCCTGTCCAACATCAGCCAGCACAGTAGGCCAGGGTAGAAAATGAAAAACGTCCTCCTTCAATCAGGAGGTGATGTTGTTAGTAATGGTGTATTTGTTGGAAGAAGCTGATTCTCTCTCCAGGTGGGCTTGGCCATCACGGCTCTTCTCCACCCATCCTGGAGTCTCAGAGGGCCAGGGTGAACCACACGTGCCCCAGGTGCGACTGTCCTAGCCACAGCGCTCAACGTTTGATGGTGAGTGTGACTCGGCCGTGTGGCCAGCTGGGTTTGGTGGTGGAGGTGGAGAGGGAAGCCCCCAAAGGCCCCCTTTCCCTGCTTCCGTCTCCCACCTCTGCAAGCCATAACTATCCGGCCTTTGGCCTCGTCTTGTTAGTAGCATCCTTTTAGCTTTCCTGTCAGGCTGAGCTGTGGGAGAGAAGGCCCAGGCCCACAGGGGAGTGGGGGAGAAATCGGCTCTGCCCACTGGCCTAAGTCTTCTCATCTTTCCTTGGAGACAGTCATGGGATTGAATTGTTGGGAGAGTTCAGTGGGTTAATATGTGAAAAAGCCAAGCACAGTGACTCGTTTACAGTAACTGTTGGTAGGAGGAATATCATCCTTCACAGTTCAGGCTGGATGTCACCTCCTCCAGGAAGCCATCACTGAGTGGTGTTATAATTATCCCTTTGTCTTTCTCCCACACTCCACCATAGCCCCAAGGAGGGATCATGCTGCCTTTTGCTCATTGTTGTATTCCCAATATGTCTGGCTTAGTGACAAATATATTTTAGGTGAATGAGTGGGACTTGTGAGAGCACATATCCAAGGGCTCTGGGGCCAGTCCCTCAGCGCTGCCACTCACACACTGTTTGGCTTAAGCTCTTGGAGTTGCAACAACCCTCCACCTGGATAAAGTGGGGCTGAAGTGAGAAGGAAATGAGACCCTCTGCACACTGCCTGGCCCACCATAGGTGCTCCATAAACATTCATTGTTGCTCTGCACTTCCCGCTTTGGACTCCCATAGCCCCCAGCCCATCCCCTACCACAACACCAATCACACTCGTGTCTGCTGCTCTGTCATCCTACCCAGACAAACTGTAGGGTCAGCAAGAGCAGGACCTTTGCCTCAGCCATGCGACTATCCAACACCCAGCCCAGGGCATGATTCAGATCAGGGACTTAGGAACTGCTTTCTGAAAGACCCAGATGTCTGGTTCCCTTGCCTTCCTGCCTCTACACTGTTGTCCCTGGATCACCTTTTCCTCCTGTCTCAGCCTATGCAACTGTGTTCTTATGGGGCAAAGCCTAGCACAAATGTCACTTTCCTCAGGATATCCTTCCTGAGCAAACTGACGCTGTGACTTCTGTCTCCTTGGAAATCTTCAATCTCTGACTGCTTCTACCACTAACTTGTCACTTTCACATAAGCTGTCCAGCTTGGTACCTTTAAGTTCCTTGGTTTGTTTTGTTGGATAATTCTTCTCTTTCCATGTCACATTCCCAGTGAAATTTTGTTTTCCAATGAGGCCGATGGCATTTGCCAACATTTGTCATTAGGGGAAAGGTGGTTCCTCCAGACAGCTGTATATAGCACATGGAACATGGCATGTACATTTAGAATTCTATTTGTTTCCTGTCTACTTCAGAAGAGGATTTTAAAAGTGGAGTAAGGTCTGTAATGTAGTTAATGGTATTGTTCCAGTGACAATATCCTGGTTTCAATATTATACTACCAATATATAAAATGTCACCATGGAGGGAAGCTGGGTGAAGGGTACATGATACCATTTGTGTACTATTTTTGCAATTTCCTGTAAGTCTATAATTATTTTAAAAATAACATTTTATAAAAAGTAGTTGAGGGACTTCCCTGGTGGCACAGTGGTTAAGAATTCACCTGCCGATGCAGGGGACACGGGTTCGAGCCCTGGTCTGGTAAGATCCCACATGCCGTGGAGCAACTAAGCCCGTGTGCCACAACTACTGAAGCCCACGCGCCTAGAGCCCGTGCTCCACGACAAGAGAAGACTGCAATGAGAAGCCCGCACCCTGCAACGAAGAGTAGTTCCCACTCGCCACAACTAGAGAACGCCCACATGCAGCAGTGAAGACCCAACGCAGCCAAAAATAAATAAAATAAATAAATTTTTTAAAAAAGTAGTTGAGGCTGATTAAACATATAAAACTATATTAAATATTGAAACAGTAATATCTGGATTAGATGGGACATACAGACTTGGCTGTGCATGCTTATTTATCAATACATTTTATAATATTAAAAGTTTGGTGACAACCTAAGTGTTCAGCTGTAGGGGATTGTTTTTTAGAACAGTGATGCCACCCATATGTAGAATTCCATGCAGGCATTGGAAAGCACCAAATAGAAATGTATTTATTGCTTTGGGAAAGCTTTACCAATATCTTGGTGAGTTAAAAATACCGCATGATATGTTGAGTCCGGAAGGGTATTCACCAAAATGTTAAAAATGATTGTCTC
Source organism: Mesoplodon densirostris (assembly GCF_025265405.1). Lineage (NCBI taxonomy): Eukaryota > Metazoa > Chordata > Mammalia > Artiodactyla > Ziphiidae > Mesoplodon > Mesoplodon densirostris. The sequence goes on along the minus strand of NC_082675.1, from coordinate 22,871,784 downwards.
AGGTCGGTGGGATTGCAGATGATTTTTTATCTCCTTTTGCTTACTAGTATATTTCCATTTCTCTACAATGCAAATATTATTTTAAATATTTTAAAGAGAATGATCAGAAATTATCTAGGAGGAGGAGAAAGTTAATAGTACCAGAGTTGGGAGCGAGATAGCTATAGCAATTGAGGTCCTGGCCGACCCAGCAAAAGGGGAAATGGGACATTATGAAGTTCTCCTTGGAGGGTCTGAGGTTTTCCCCTAAAACGCGGAATTCCCCTAAGGGCTGCACTGAAGGGCTGCGAGCGCTAGACTAGACTTACAGCTCAAGTTTAACTCTTCCCTTCACAAGGTAAGTGCTCTTGAGCAACACCTGCCCCTTTCAGAAACTCAGTTTTCCCGTCTGTAACACAGAAGGGAAACGGACCTCAAAGTCTATGCGAACTTTTCCATCTCCATCACGTTAAATTGCTTAACGGTTAGCTGGCCTAGTTTTTCTCCGCGCTCTACCGAAGACAGCGGCAGAGAAGGACGTGTCGGGGGCGGAGTTAATTCCGGTAGGCCGCGCCCCTTCTGGCCCCACCCCGCGGGCCCCAACCCCCGCCCCAGCCAGTGCACCCTTGACCCCGCCCCCAGCCCGTGCGTCCACCGGAAGTGCCCGCACGCGGGCAGCTCACTTCCGCCCGGCAGGTGACAGCCGTGAGGCTCGGAGCGGCCGGCGGCACGGACGCACCGGGAGAGCGGGAGGACAAGGCCGCAGACATTTTACTGCCGCGTCGAGCAGCGCCGTGGCGCCGGGAGCCGTTCGGACCTGTGGGTGAGGAAACGGGAAGCCCGGCGAGGCCGGAGAAGTGGTGGGGCGGGGAGTCAGGGGTCTGAGGTGAGGGGTTTCTGGGGTCAAAGGTCACGGAGAGGACAGGGAGCTGGAGGGGCTAGAGTGGCTTCCCAAGCCAAGACGAGGCAGAAGGGCTGCGGATTCATTCATTCGCGCCCCCTTGGCCACCGGCCTGCACCTCAGCCACCCCAAGTCCGCAGACCCTCCCGGGGCGCCCTCCCGGAGAGACTCCTAGACTTAGGCCTGAGGGAGCCTGTGCCTGGCCAGACAGGAAACTTCTCTTCGGGTACTGGTTCCCCCGGCACAGTCACCCCCGTGGCTATCTTGAGGCCTCCTCGTCGTTCAGGGCCTTATCTCTTTGCCAAGGTTCAAAAAGGAAAAAAAGAAAAACTAAGAAATGGCCCGGCGCCTCCTCCTCTGGGGTGGGGTTGGGCTTGGTCTGTCCGTAGGCACCTCACGGACAAGTTAACTGGGGACACCTGTAATAATGCCAAAAGTACTGATGGAAATGCTAGCTACTGGTTACTGAGCTCCTACTGTGTACCAAGCCCTATGCTAGGCACTTATAATGCCACATTTAAGCTTCCCAGCAACCTTTGTGAGGTAGCTACTGTTGTTATCCCCATTTTATCCACGAGGAAACTGAGGCACAGAGGTTAAATCACACCTGTAAGTTCAATCGGGTAGTATAGACAAGAGCCAGGGTTCCCACCCAGGCTCTCAAGGACCTGTAAGTGCAGAGACAAAGGAGAGGCTGGGGCAAGGTTGGGGTGTAGGGGCTATTTAATATCCTTAGCTACCATTAAATTTGCACGTATATAAAGATGTAGGCTTCTTGCTTCTCGTCTGATCTTCATAAGGAGTATTTGATTCACTTTCTTCAGGATGAAACAGCCCTGCAGGCTATTGCTATAACTGATTACCTTTCAGGGCAAGAGAGGAAGTTTTTCCTGACTATTGAGAACTGTGAGACATAAAACAGGCTGGCCATGAAATGAATTTAAGAATATCCAGGACTTCCCTGGTGGCGCAGTGGTTGGGAATCCGCCTGCCAATGCAGGGGACATGGGTTCGAGCCCTGGTCCGGGAAGATCCCACATGCCGCAGAGTAACTAAGCCCATGTGCCACAACTACTGAGCCTGCGCTCTAGAGCCTGTGACCCACCGCTACTGAGCCCACACAGCACAACTACTGAAGCCCATGCACCTAGAGCCCGTGTTCCACAACAAGAGAAGCCATGACAATGAGAAGCCCGGGCACCTCAACGAAGAGTAGCCCCCAGTTTGCTGCAACTAGAGAAAGCCTGCGTGCAGCAATGAAGACCCAACACAGTCAAAAAACTAACTAAAGAAATTAATTAAAAAAAAAAAAAAGAAAAAAACAATATCCAGAACCTCTCTTGAGAGTGGTTGAGCTGCATTCTTTTTGGAGTGAAGAGAGGAACCACATGACCGCTAGAGGATCTTTTGGCCCTGGGTTCTTAAAGAACATTCCCAAGGGAAGGGTCTGTGTCTCTGAGAAAAGTACAGGCCCCATGGCTTCTTGACTGGGGAGCCACATCTTGTCCAGGAGCTGGTAAGGTGGTTTCATGGCCAGAGGATGAGGCTTTGTGAGTCTGAGCCTTATTCCTTTGCAGAGACATTCACTTGCTCCTGTTCTGCCTCAGTTTCCCTGACAGCAGCACAGACCTGCTGATTTCCTACCCACTCCTAGGTATTATAAGCCTTAACGAACCCTTGAGGGTTTCTACATACTTCTGAAGAAAGCTGCGATATAAATATTACTGTAGTGCCTGTTTTTAAACTCTACGATCTGTTCTCCTAGTTCCATTGAATTCACGGAAACTTAATATTGTCACCTTATCCCCATCCTTCCAAGGGAGGATTTGAGATGAAGTGACTTGTCACAGATGGTAGGAACATGAGCAGAGCTCAGAGCATCTGGCTCCCTGTCCTGAGTTGAGCCCACCAGGCTCCTTCGACCTCTTAGAGCAGCTTCATGAAGAGTGGCTTCACTAGTTTTCAAAGACTCAGATCCCTTAGAGGTTGTGTAGAGATGATCTGTTGAGTGTGGTTTGAGCAGAGGCTTCACCTGAGCGACATGAATAGCTCAGAGGTGTGATGGAAAAAGCACTCCTCGACTCCCCATCAGTCAACCCTGGGTTCCAGTCCCAGCTCAGCAGCTTCTTGGTAGTGTAACCTGGAGCCTTCTTTACCTCAGCTCTCAAATAATACCTTCCCCTTCCCCCCGCCCTGCACCGAACACTGGCATATGTGGGGGTTGGACAAGGACATTTGTCAGAGCCTGTTGTGGTGGTGGGTGCCTTGACCCTAGGCAGTTGACGCCCACTGGGGGCCTGGTTTTGGGGGTGTTACTTCCATCTGCAGACAGAGACCTTTATGTACATAGGACTTCTCCCATCCTTCTTGTTTCACTTCCTAAAAGTGTTTCAGAAGAAATTCAGTCTGTTGGTCCTGCTGGCTCTGGGCTTGGACTTTCATCTTTTTCTAGTCATCCTTTGAAGCTGTTGCATGTCTTGACTGCTCACTTCCTGAAAACCCCCACGCCTGGCTCCAAAGCCTGATGTGCTGATGGTGAGCAAACATTGCTTGGTTATGAGTTTCGCGCTTTGGTGTCTTTCTGAAAGCTAAAGGGGCATCTGTTGCTTGTAGGTATTTCTTTTTCTGAACAGGTCTTTTTGCCTAAGATAGGTCACTGATAAATTATCAGAGCACAGGAATGGTTTTTGTGTTCTTCTTCGCTTCACACAGAGAGGAACAAATAACTCCAGAGAGAGAATATTACTTGGGCAAGTGGGGAATCCTTTAAAAAAAAAAAATTCTGGGCCTCCCTGGTGGCGCAGTGGTTGAGAGTCCGCCTGCCGATGCAGGGGATACGGGTTCGTGCCCCGGTCTGGGAGGATCCCATATGCCGCGGAGCGGCTGGGCCCGTGAGCCATGGCCGCTGAGCCTGCGCATCCGGAGCCTGTGCTCCGCAACGGGAGAGGCCACAACAGTGAGAGGCCCGCTTACGGCAAAAAAAAAAAAAAAAATTCTGCTTGAATATCCATCAGTGGATCCTCATTGCTCTCAGGCTGAAACTCACATTCCTTAGCATGGCCGTCAAAGCCTTTTGAGCTCTGACCTCTGCCGGGTTCTCCTGCCTCATCTCTCCTACTCCTCACTTCCAGCCTCTCCCCAAGTTCCAGTCAAACTCAACTGCTTGCCACTTCTGCCAGCCCCAGTTGTTTACCTCTGTGTCTTTGCATTGTGCTGAGCACCAGTTCCTGTCACACACACCTGCTTCTTTGCTAGATGACTACTTGGTGCTTCCCATCTGATCATCTCCCCCATCTTGCAGGCCTGAGCTGGATGTCCTGTGGCATTGATCACAGTGGGTTGTCATTGTCTGTATACTTGGCTGTCTTCTAAGTAAACAGCTCTTAATCCCTGGAGAGGACTTGTTTTAACTGTCTGTGTCTCCAGCACCTAGTGAAATATCTGGCACATAGTAGGTGCTCCGTAAATGTTTGGTGAATGAATATCACATTGAATTTTTAGGATTCCTTGACTCCTAAGGAATTCAGAGCACTTCCCAGGTGATCTCCTGTCCATCCTTATGTCACCCCAGGAGGGTAGGGAGAAATCTGCCCAATGGTGGGAATAACTACTCTCGAACTACTGCTCCCACCCAGCCAGCCATCAGAGTGCTTCAGGGCCTCCAGAGACCTGGGGGTTGGGGAGCAGCAGGAGATGCTGGTGGTAACGGCTCTCCCTGTGTAGTAGTAAAAGTGGCTAACATTTATCACGCACTTGGTGGGCTGGGTACTGCTGAGGGCTTTGTATGTATTCACTTGTTTTAGCCTCACAAACCCCTCAAGTATGTGACATTGTAATTCTCGTTTTGCAGTTGTGGTATGGTTGTGCCTGTTAGGTTGTGTAGACCCCTTGAGAGCCCAGGTTGTACCCTCTGTGGCCACCTTTCCTTTCCCAGTCCCTTGTTCTTGAATTGTCTCCTGTTATTTAATGGAGCTGAGGAAGAACTTGGCTATGGTTCTAGCCTCCCAAGCCTCATGCTTTTTGGGTCTTTGGCCTTGGGCTTGACCTCTGACCTCCATTAAGAGGGTCTCCCTGGAGTTGGGAGGGCTTCTCTAGTCAAGGTAACAGTATGGTTGGTTGACTACAGAATGCCCAGAGGTCATTATCAGACAGGATGCCTTAGTCACTGATCCATTGTCTCCTCTGTGGACTTGAGTTGCAAGATGGTAGGTTTGGAAGTCAGGTCTCAAAAGCTTTAAAACTGGGACTTCAATGGCGGTCCAATGGTTAAGACTCCACACTTCCACTGCAGGGGGTGCGGATTCAGTCCCTGGTATGGGAAATAAGATCCCACAAGCTGTGTGGCGTGGCCAGAAAGTTTAAAAAAAAAAAAAAGTTTTAAAACCAGCCCTTCAGTGTTGTTTTTCAGCACTGAAGACATTCGTTACAGCTGAGCTCTATAGAGGACTAGCCTTGGGTGACTTACTTTTTTATCACACCCTAATTGCTTTTAGGGTCCTAAGCATATTTAGAGTAGAATGACAAAATTTCATTATAGCAAGCTATTGAGTCTGTTCTGTGGTTTTCACTCTGATCTCTAAGGGCTAGGTGGCTGGATGTTGAGACACTGAGGACAGAGCCTTCATATGCCCAACATTCATTTATTCGTTTGTTCGTTCCTTCATTCATTCAGTATTTATTGAGCCCTGCCGTGTGCCAGCACTGGGCTAAATGTGGTGACAGGTAAACAAGCCAGACAGTTTCTGCCCTTGGATTGCTTACCACATTCTAGTGGGGGAGAGAGACAAAGAAGAAATAGACAACAAATGTAATAATTAGAAGAACAGATAAATCATGAGGGAAATGAGGCAGAGCAGCTCACCTCTGTTAAAATGTAAGCCAGATCTCAGGACTATTGCTTAAAAACCTCCAGTGGCTCTCAGCTCATTCAGAGTAAAAGCCAGAGTCCTTACCTTGACCTGTAAGGCCCCCTCCATTCTCTGACCTCATAACCCACTGCCCTGCTCACAGCTCACTCTGTTCAAGCCACATCGCCTCCCTGCTGTTCCTCAAACAGGCCAGACATACTCCCACCTTTGCACTATTTTTTATGCCTGGAAGGCTCTTCCCCAGGCAGTGTCACCTCTCAAGGAGGCCTTTTGTGGCCACCCTGGTTAAATTTCAACCTCCCACTCGTCCTCCCCCACACTCCCTGTCCTCCTTCCCTGCTTTCTTTTTCTCCATAGCATTTATCACTGTCTGAGATACTATATATGTTACTTATTTATCTTGCTTATAGTCCCTGTCTGCCATTAGGATGTAAGCTCTATGAAGGGAAAGGTTTTTGTCTGTTTAATTCACTGCTTCATCCCCAGCATATAGACCTATTTATGGCTCAGTAAATATGTGAATAGGAGTACTGGGCTATGAGGACAGAAAAATACCTACTTAGTGCGTTCAAGGATGGTATCTTTGAAGTGATGTCACCTAAGCTGAGATTTGAAAGATAAGTCTAGAAGCTGGAGAGATAATCCAGGCAGAAGGATCAGCAAGTATGAAGGCAGTGAAGAGCTTGGCAACTAGAGGAACACAGAAGGCCTGTGGGCCTGGAGGGTTATAGGCGGAAGGAAGGGCCTAGCTGAGCTCACATCATAGCCTGTGTCAGAGCCCCCTCTGCACACCTCCCTCAGCAATTCGTTTCCCCACTTCCTGCAGCTCTGGTCACTCTGAGCTGATGCCCAGGGCTGGGGATAGTGATCTGATGGTGATCTGAAGGAAGTGGCCTGAACGTTTTTCCCATTGGTGATGTTGCCACCTGACCTTCTACGCTTTGCCCTTTCTTCTCTCTCTTATCATTTATTTACTTACCTTCCATTTACTGTCTGTAAAATGGGCTAGGGCGTTTGGCATTCTCAATTTCAAAATAGCTTGACAACCAGAACAGATGTAGCTCTGACCCTGGCAAACACCATGAAATCAACGTTGGGAAGCTGCTCTCTAGCTGAGGTTGGTTTACAAAACATGAAATATCCCCAAGAGGAGGATTGAGCACCAGTCATTTGAATATTTACTGAGCAGCTACTACTTGCCAGGTACCAGTCTAAGAGCTAGGAATACGGTAGGGAACAAAATGAACAAAATCCTTGTCCTTATGGAATTTCATTATGGAGGGGAGAAAATAGGTAAGTGTTTTATCCTATGTTGGTGATAAGTACTTAGAGGAAAAAACAAAAAGAGGAAAGAAAGATAGGAAGTGTGGGGGATTTGTTGGGGGCGTGTACAGTTTTAAATAAAGTGGTTGGAGAAGACCTCAGTGAGAAGGTGACATTTGAGCCAAGACATGAAAGGGGTGAGGGATACATAGACTACCAAATGTAAAATAGATAGCTAGTGGGAAGCAACTGCATAGCACAGGGAGATCAGCTCGGTGCTTTGTGAGCACCTAGAGGGGTGGGATAGGGAGGGTGGAAGGGAGACGCAAGAGGGAGGAGATAAGGGGATATATGTATATTTGTAGCTGATTCACTTTGTTATAAAGCAGAAACTAACACACCATTGTAAAGCAATTATACTCCAATAAAGATATTAAAAAAAAGAAAAAAAAGAGGTGAGGGACTGGGGTGGGGGGGAGGAAAGAAATAGGTGCGGGAGATTAAGAGGTACAAACTTCCAGTTACAACATAAATGAGTCACAGTTATGAAATGTACAGCGTGCAGAATATAGTCCATAACTATGTAATATCTGTATGGTGACATATCACAACTAGACTTACTGTGGTGATAACTTGGAAATATGTATAAATATCGAATCACTGTGTTGTGTAAAAGGAATTAACATAGTGTTGTAGGTCAATTATACTTGAAAAAACAAACAAACTTATAGAGAAAGAGATAAGATTTGTGGTTACCAGAGGTGGGGGTTGGGGGAAGGGGAATTGAATGAAGGCAGTCAGAAGGTACAAGCTCCTAGTTAAAAGATACATAAGTATTAGGAATGTAATACACAACATGATAAATATAGTTAACACTGCTGTATGTTGTGTATGAAAGTTGTTGAGAGTAAACTGTTAGATTTCTCATCACAAGGAAAAAAATTTTTTTCTGTTTTATTTTGTATTTATATGAGATGATGGATGTTCACTAAACTTATTGTGATTATCATTTCATGATGTATGAAAGTCAAATCATTATGCTGTACACCTTAAACTTATACAGTGCTGTATGTCAATTATATCTCAATAAAACTGGATGGGGGGAAAAAGATGAGGAGCTGAGCCATGAGACTTTCTAGAGAAAGAGCCTCCTTGGCAAAGTGAACAGCATGTGCAAAGGCCCTGGGGTTGAAACATGCCTGTTGTGTTCCAGGATCAGCAAAGAGGCCCATATGGCTGGAACTGAGGGAGTGATGGGGAGAACAGTGGAAGAAGAGTTTGAAAGAGATAATGACAGGGAGGGTGTGTGTGTGAGAGAGACAGAAGGGGTATGCATCTCATCCAGGGCTTTGTGGGCCATGAGGCCATGGTAGGGACTTTGGCTTTTACTCTGAGTGAGACAGGGAACCATTGGGGGATTTTGAGCAAAGGGGTGCCACTGTCTGATTTAGACTGTCATGGGACCATTCTGGCTGTTGCCGGGATGGGTTGTCAGGTGCAGTGTGGAAGCAGCTTTGGTAGCAATCTCAGTGGGAGGGGATGATGGCCTGGGGCCAGGTGGTAGTGATAGAGCTTGTGAGAAGCCCCTTCATGGACTCTGAATTCATTTTGAGGGTAGGCCCGACAGGAATTGCTGATGGATTAGATGTGTGATATGAGAGAGAGTGTGTTATCAAGGGTAACTGAGGTTTTGGGCCTGAGAACCTGTCAAAGATGGTTTTGGTAATAACTGGATAATGAAGACTGCAGGATGAGTCAGTTGGGGGATAGGAGGAAGCAAGTGGTAGTTTTTATCATTTTAAGTTTGAGCTGCCTGTTAGCTATATAGACATTCCAGTGATATCAGGCACTTTGAATATATGAGCTGGGAGTTCAGAGGAGAGGTTGGGCCTGGGGATGTAAAGTTGTGAGTTGTCAGCACATAGATGGTACTTAAAGGTACGACACTGGATGAAGCAAGCAGCTGGAGGAGGGAAGAGGGCCTCTGGGAAAGGGCAGAGGAACCAGGCCTGAGCCCTGGGGCACTCCAGGTGTTGAAGGAGAGGGAGAGGAGGAGGAACAAAGGAGACTAGACAGTGGGGTAGAAGGGAAAGTAGAGAGCATGGCATCCTGGAATCCAAGGGAAGAAAATGTTTCAAGGAGGATGGAGTGATGAGTAGCATCAAATGCTTGTTAGCATGAGACTTGTCATTTAATAAGATCACTGCATCTTCTGCTCGCAGGGTCCAACTCACCCTGGCATCCAAGGCTGTCTTTGAATCTCATCCTTCCCTGACTAACCTCATCTGCTCCTTTCCCTGCCATGATCTTGCCTTCAGCCAAGCAGGACTCTCACAGACTCCTAAATATGTGTGCTTGTTTTGGCCTTGGATATGTCACTCCTCTCTCAGCATCTCTAACTCCTCATTTTTAAATAGAATTAAATGACACAGGGGCTCTAAATTACTTAGCACAGAACCTGTGCCCCAGCCAGTGTTTGTGTTGGTTTAGTTATTCCCAATTCACTCCCTGTTATGCTGGCATCTTGTGGGTCTTCTCCATGTCACCTTCGCCCCACCCTTTCCAAATCCAACACATATTTTCATGTCCAGCCAAGCCCCTTTTAATCCAAGAGGGCTTCCTTTGATGCTCCACTTATCTCAAAGTCTCCTCCTCAGAGCTTTGGTGGCAGTTATCTGGAGGGCATGATTACTCTGCTGTTCCCCTGAAGTCCTTCACCTGCCCTCTGAATCTGTAGGGGCCATCAGGAAAAGATTGCTCTTTGTCTACTGTGTGTGAGCTCCTGTGTGGGGCGCAGTTGCAGGCTTGGAGCCAATGGTGCTCCACACTGTTAAACATGCTATATCCAAAATGTGACAGATTTTCAGAAAGTGTTCCCAATGTATAGGCGGGAAAACTGAGGTCTCGGGAGCCTAGTTCTGTAGTCTTTGGCCTCTGTTTCCTCATCTTCATTGATTTAAGGATTGTTCAGAAGAAGCCCCTATTATTTCGTTTATTTATTTATTTATTTATTTATTTTTGGCTGTGTTGGGTCTTCATTGCTGTGCCCAGGCTTTCTCTAGTTGCGGCGAGCGGGGGCTACTCTTTGTTGCGGTACGCAGGCTTCTCATTGCAGTGGCTTCTCTTGTTGCAGAGCAGGGCTCTAGGAGTGCGGGTTTCAGTAGTTATGGCTCACGGGCTCCAGAGCACAGGCTCAGTAGTTGTGGCACATGGGCATAGTTGCTCCGTGGCATGTGGGATCTTCTCAGACCAGGGTGCGAACCTGTGTCCCTTGCATTAACAGGTAGATTCTTAACCAATGCGCCACCAGGGAAGTCCCTATTATTTTGTTTTTAAGGAACTTTTCCTTGGTAGCAGATCTTTCCACGCATTACTGCTTGTAGATTAGTCGAGAACTGGCCCTTGATGCTAGAATTCAGTCCTAGAGACTCAGTGCTGATAGAAGAACATTTGCATGTACCATTTGTCTGCCTTTAGTTCCTTTTCATTTTGAGACTTTAATTGCTAGTGGGTCTCAGAAGATTGACTTTGACTAATCAATTTTCCTCCAAATCCCAGGAGACCCATAACTGGGTGATCTCACCCAGACAGGCTTTCACTAGGCACATTACCAAACTTGACATTCCTGCTGTCCAAACTGGATGGGCTGGCCCTAAAATAACCTCTAATTCAACCTTCGCGGGACTCGGCAGGGATGTGTGGCAACATACTTCACATACCATTTAGCCTTAGAGTGTGTGTGTTTCTGCCAGGGTTTCCTCAGAGAGGAGGAGCTGCCTCACTGGACACAGTGGGACATGTGTGACCTCATTATGGGGCAAGAGTAGAGTGTGTCGGCGCTACCATTTTCTAGCTGTGTGACCCCAGACAAATGCCTTGACCTCTCTGGGCTTCAGTTTCCTTATATGTAAACTTGGGATATTATCAATACCTTCTTCACAGATTACTGTAAAGCTCTTTACGTAGTTTCTGGCCTATAGCGCATATCCATCTGTCATTACCACTTCCACTGCCACCTTTGTTTCAAATCTTGTGCCAAGCCCAAAGAAGAATACAGCTTTTTTTCTCATAGTAATTGAACTGGCTTGAAAGAGCCTATCTGAGTTTGGTGACCACATCGTCTCAGAGAGAAAGTCTGAAATCTGGTTTTTCTACTGCTGACTCACCTTTTAATCTTCAAGGTGGCCTTACCTGTTTACCTGTCTGTAATGTGAACTTTAGTACTGACTTGTGAGGACCTTTTCCTTTTTTTTTTTTTTTTTCAATTTATTTATTTTATTTTTCTCTGTTTTGGGTCTTCATTGCTGCACGCGGGCTTTCTCTAGTTGCGTTGAGCGGGGGCTGCTCTTCATTGTGGTGCGCGGGCTTCTCATTGAGGTCTTCTTGTTGTGGAGCACGGGCTCTAGGCACATGGGCTTCAGTAGTTGCGGCACACGGGCTCAGTAGTTGTGGCTCGCGGGCTCTAGAGCGCAGGCTCAGTAGTTGTGGTGCACAGGCTTAGTTGCTCCACAGCATGTGGGATCTTCCTGGACCAGGGCTCGAACCCGTGTCCCCTGCATTGGCAGGTGAATTGTTAATCACTGCACCACCATGGAAGTCCCCCTAGCTTAGTCTTGACTGTCCTTGAGCAGGTTTCTGAAAGCTATTCATCAGGCAAGGGTTTAACAGTGAATTTCAGCACTGAAGTTGGAAGCCACCAACACAGACTTTTAAGGATCAGTTTTCCCTGCCCGGATATCCTTGAATTCAGAGATGGGTCTTGGGAGCTGGATCAGACCCTGTCAGATGTCTCTCTCCCCGTTTTGTTTCCTCAACTTCTCTGGCTGGTCTCACTACACCGATAGTCTCCCTGGTTCCATCACTGGATGCTGATGGCGTGCAGTCCACTGTGCTGGTGCTGCTAACTTCATGCTTCTCGTCCAACTGCAGAGTATGGGCTGCTCTGACATGAACCACTGCCCTGAGACTAGAAAAGTCCTCTCCCTGGCCATTGGCTGGCCATTTGGGGAATTGCTTGGCTTGTTACTGTTTTCCCTTCTACTGAAGACCTAATGAGGTTTGCTGGCCCTGGCTGCATTCTGAATTTGTTTTCTTTTTTGTCCCCTTGGAAACGTTTTCTGTCAGGCTCTGTGAATGATCATGCTCCATTTTCTCTTGTTTGATACCCAGGAAGAACACTCTGGTGAGGAAGTGGATTCCACCTCTAGCAAGGAATCATAGAACATGAGATTCAGGAGGGATCTTGTCCTTTAAACTTTGTTTTCAAACTTTGTTCTATGGAACTATGGGGTGTCTGAAGGGCCCCCGGTGAGGAGGGGGAAAAGTGGGCATAGTGAAATGAGTCAGGCTCTGGGCCCTCACCCTTACTTCAATCAGAGCAGTTCCACTTTTATTTTAAACAATTTAGAAACGGGGTGACGGGGGGTGGGGCTTGAAAAGCCATTGATCTGGTTGAATTCTCTTGTTTGACAATTGGAGAAAGGAAGGCCCAGAGATGGGGGGTATTTGCCCAGGGTCACACAGCTGTTGGTAGCAAAGCTAGAATTCCTGGCAGCCATCTTGGCATTGGATCAGCCGTGCCATCTTTGTGGAAGGTTAGCTGCAAAGCCTCACGTTCCCGGTTTGCCCAGTTGTCGCTGTCTGGCACTCATCAGGGAGTCCTATTGTTTTGATCTGTTATGGGCCTTTGGTTTTCTAGCTTCTCTGGGAACCTGTCCTTTCATTTTGCCAGCAAACATTTGGTGAACTCCTGGAATATGTCAGACATTGTGCCAGTCACTGGGTTGACAGCATTAAACAGGAAAGATCCTAAGTTAGAGTTGTGAGGAGGGCTGTGGAGAAGTCCACAGTATGATTGACTCAAATGTCAAGGAGGCTTCTGCCCCTCTGGGTCTGGAGAGGGGTCCTCTGGAGCAATCGTGTTTGAGCAGAGACTGAAGGAGGAGCCCGGGGCTGGGGATAGTGTTTTGAATTAGATGCACCATTGTTTTCTAAACTGCATTATGTTTAAAAGAGATGATACATGCATAGGATATAAAATTCCCAAGATAGACAAAGGTAAACGATGAAGGGTCAGTCTCTTACCCCAACCATTGGTAATCCAGCTTCCTTTCTTGGGGAAACCACTGTCCACTTTTCTTATTTACCCTTTCAAGGATAGTCCATGCATTTGCAAACACTTGGTATTTATTTTTATTAATATTTTAATTTTTAATAGAAATGGTAGTATACTACATATAGTTTTTCATCTTGCTTTTTTTCAGTTAATATCTTAGAGAGTGTTGCATACAAGTACATGTAGAACTGGCTCATTCTTTTTCATGTTTGCACAGTATTCCCCATGTCTGTATGTAGTGCCATAATTTTTTAAACCAGTCAGTCCTCTGTGGGAGGACATTTAAGGTGTTTACAGTGTTTTGCTATTATAAAGGATGCCACGTGAGTAACTGTATCTACATAGTTTTATACATATAGAAGAAACTCCTGGAAGCAGAATTGCTATGTCAGTGGGTAAATACCTTTGCAATTTTAGTAACTGCTGTTGCCAAATTACTATAGAGGTTGTAGCAATTTAGACTCTCACTACCATCATATGAGGGTATCTATTTCCCCACATCAACACCAACAAGGAGTGTTAGCAGACTTCTGGGCCTTTACCAATCCAATAGCTGATGGATGGTATTTCATTGTAATTTTAATTTCCATTTCTCTTACAAGTAAGCCTAAACCGTTGTATTTCATGTTCTATGAATGGGTCACATCCTTCGCCATTCTTCTCTTTGTAGTCAGTTTTTATGTATTAAGGAAAATAAGCTTTTGTGATGTGTTGCAACTTTTTGTGTGTGTGTGTTTCTTTTGTTTTGTACGCCATTTGGTTTTTATTGGTTTTGGCCATGCAGGAAAACTTGATTTTTATAAAATTGAATTCATAGATCTTTTAAGACTTCTTGATTTTATGTCATACTCAGAAAGGCTTTATTTCCTTTGGATTATACAGTGCTCTATTTTTCCTCTCCAGCATTGGGTTCTACTTTGTTATTTAAAAAAAAATTAATGTTTGTTTAATTTACACCAAGTGAAATGCTCAGCTCTTACGTGTACAGTTTGGCTAGTATCTGCATCTAAATACAGATCATTTCCGTCACCCCTAGAGTTCTTTCACCCACACATAAATCAGTCCTTCCCACCTAGAAGCATCCACTGATCAGATTTCTGTCACTGTAGGTTAATTTTGCCTCTTCTGCTTATTCTAGAATTTCATATTTACGATGTTTATGTTTGCAGTTGTCAGTGTCTTTCATTCTCACATTATCCCCTGTCAGTGGTGAATTCCCCATTTTTTTTAAATTTATTTTTTTATTTATCTTTGGCTGCTTTGGGTCTTCGTTGCTGTGCACGGGCTTTCTCTAGTTGCGGCGGGCGGGGGCTACTCTTCATTGCAGTGCGCGGGTTTCTCATTGCAGTGGCTTCTCTTGTTGTGGAGCACAGACTCTAGGCGCGCTGGCTTCAGTATTTGCGGCTCGCGGGCTCTAGAGTGCAGGCTCAGTAGTTGTGGCGCACGGGCTTAGTTGTTCCATGGCATGTGGGATCTTCCTGGACCAGGGCTCAAACCCGTGCCCCCTGCATTGGCAGGTGGATTCTTAATCACTGCGCCACCAGGGAAGTCCCTGAATTCCCCATTTTTAAGAGATGAAGTTGAATTGTAGAGATGAAGTAAACTGTAACCTCAGCTCAGTATTCTTCAGTTAATTATTATTAGCAAGTTTGAGACCTTGGAGAAAAGTTGAAATATATTCAATATTTTCTTTTTTAAAAAATTAATTAATTTATTGATCTTGGTTGTGTTGGATCTTCGTTGCTGTGCACAGGCCTCTCACTGCAGTGGCCTCTCCCATTGCGGAGCACGGGCTCCAGGCACGCGGGCCTCAGTAGTTGTGGCATGTGGGCTCAGTAGTTGTGGTGCACGGGCTCTAGAGCGCAGGCTCAGTATTTGTGGTGCACAGGCTCAGTTGCTCTGTGGCATGTGGGATCCTCCTGGACCAGGGATCGAACCCTTGTCCCCTTCATTGGCAGGCGTATTCCTAACCACTGCGCCACCAGGGAAGTCCCTCAATATTTTCTCAAAAAATTTTTTTTTTGGTGGCGCTGTGCAGCATGCGGGATCCTAGTTCCCCAGCCAGGGATCTAACCCATGCCTCCTGCACTGGGAGCACGGAGTCTTAACCACTGGACCACCAGGGAAGTCCCTTAATGTATTTTTTAATAGATTTAAATTCATTTTATTAGCTTAAAACACAGAAAGATATTTTTAATCTCCTGGTCATAAAATTACATTTAGATTTGTGATGACTCAAAAATTTAAAAAGTGTTGAGGACTTTTTTTCTTAAACCCAACCCTAACTCCAGTTGCTAAAATTCAAAGTCTTTAGCTGACAACATTTTTTATGAGTTTTTTCCTTTCCTTTTCTTCCTAGGGCCTCATTTTTCCACTCTTAAATTACATCTTTGTCCCTGGCCAGTACGTCACTGATTCTCACCAAGGACTTCTTTATAATTCTAGAAAACGTAAGAGAAAACGACTCTGTTTCAGACCTTATTACTCAGTTCATTTCTTTACACCTAGTGACAAGGGAAGCAGCCCTGTCAATAGGATTTAAAACCAAGAAAAAAGTGAGATTAACAGGAACTGGCCCTGGGATTGTGGCATCAGAGTCATCTACTGAGAATGGATGTGGGGAGGGAGGACAGAGGTAGGGACAGCAACAGTGTCTCCTCAAAGACAAACTGGTCCCAGGTGTGCCCCGCTTTGAATTTGGACAGTGCCATCCCCTTCAGGCATTGTTTGGCCTGTAAATACTGAAACTGAGGGGTATCCCAGCATAGAATGCTGTATCCTTAGCAGAAGTAACTCATCACATTGGCCAGAGCAGCTTCTGAAACAAAAATTCCCTCCAATGATTGCTTTTTTTAATGCTCTCTCTCTTTTTTTTTTTTTTTGCGGTACGCAGGCCTCTCGCTGTTCTGGCCTCTCCCGTTGTGGAGCACAGGCTCCGGATGCGCAGGCTCAGCGGCCATGGCTCATGGGCCCAGCCGCTCCGTGGCATGTGGGATCTTCCCGGACCGGGGCACGAACCCGTGTCCCCTGCATTGGCAGGCGGACTCTCAACCACCGCGCCACCAGGGAAGCCCAATGCTCTCTTTTTTTAATGCTCTCCAAAGTTGGAATCTAAACACTAAGCTTTTTCTTGCCTAAATTGGCTGCTTGCTTTCAATTGTGGCTCATGTACATGGTCAGAGTCTTGGCCCCTGTGGCCTCCATTAGCAGGGATACAATGCATAGTGACGGCTGAGAGCAGGGCCAAGAAAAGCACCAGTCTTTCCTGTGGCATCTGCAAATCTGAGCTCAAAGTCTGACTGAACTGTAGGGTTTTTTCCATTCCTGCAGAGAGAATGAAAAATCTCTCTTGCGCTGATAGCCTAGGCAACTGCAGTGAAAGAACATGAGGAGAGAGCCACCCTCAGTAGATCCACATGGTGCTGGTGATCTTTCATGGTGAGGTGAGGTTTTTTAATCGGTGCTCTGGGGTGGCTTTGCAAAAGCATTTTCATTTCTCCCTATCTTCTCCTTCCTCCTCTACCTTAATTTCCTGTATGTGAAACAACTTCAGAGGGATACAGTTTCTGCATCAGCAGTCCCACTGGGCCCTCTGCAGAGGGATATGTGAAATAGATACTGCGGAGGAAAGAGGCCGCCAGCGCCAGCTGTCACATGGGGTGGCGGCTTAAGTTTGTGAGTAGTTGCTTAGCACCTGTAAATGGAAGAGTGTCATCAAAAGCTCCAGCTGTAGGGGCATCAGCAGCTGTGGTGGCTTCACTAGTTGACCCTGCAGCTCTCTTGCTTTTTTTAATCCCCCAAAGAGAAATTTTCCCACCCTTTCTTCCATCTGGGTGGTTGCATCCAACACAGATCTGCCAGGCTGTGTTCTGGGAATTCAGGGCCCTTGGATGTTGTGTTGTGCCTGCAGATGAGGGGAAAGCCTGTGACACCCTCCTCTACCAGAGAAGGAAGAATTTCTGGGCAGCACTGAAGTTGGACATCTAAGGTAGTTTTTGCTTTGTTCACTTTGATTTCCTTCTAGATTTAACGTTGGAGGGGTTTGTACGTTACTTTCTGTGATTCTTTTGGCCTGTGATTTTTAACCCTTCTTGCCTTCATTGATCCCTCTTCTTCAACTAAATTTAACCTTGGGAAACCCAAGGTACTCTCCTATTCTGGATACCTCTGGTTTTGCTCTCAGGCCTGTGACTTCTGAAGCCATACAGCCTTTTATTGTGTGACAGACATGCCATTGCCTTCTTTACCTGCTCATTCTCAGAGCTCCACAAAGAACCTCTAGGTTGGTGAGGTTTTTCTGAGAAAATGGCTTTCTCTGTGCTCAAAATGAAATTATTATTATTATTTTTTTTTTTTTTTTTTTCTTGCGGTACGCGGGCCTCTCACTGCTGTGGCCTCTCCCGTTGTGGAGCACAGGCTCCGGACGCACAGGCTCAGCGGCCATGGCTCACGGGCCCAGCTGCTCCGCGGCATGTGGGATCCTCCCGGACCAGGGCACGAACCCGTGTCCCCTGCATCGGCAGGCGGACTCCCAACCACTGCGCCACCAGGGAAGCCCAAAATGAAATTATTTTTAATGTATGTAAACTCCGGTAGGAAACAAATGCTTATATAGTTACCTCACAGCTGTTGAAGAGCAGGCTGAGGGTCCCTGGGCTTTTCAGTGGCAACTTTTCATTTCTTTCAACAACTATTGACTGAACCCTGGCCACGCTTGTGTGGAGGATGGATGCAGCTGTGGACCAGGCCGACTTGGGTCCTCGCCTTTGTGGATCTGTCTGCAGCCCTAACCCCTGCTGCTGAGACTGGCAGTTAGCGGCCCCGCAGCGGCACTGGCATCAGCAGACACAGGGGTCTCTTCTGCTCTTTCCCACAGCTCCCACAGAAAAGTGCCATCATCCCTTTTCAACCTGACAAAGCAAAGGGAATGTGGAATTGTGTCTTTTTCTTTATACTTTTGTCAGCGAAGCCTTTATTCCTTTATCCTAATGGGATCCACAAAGGCTTTAAGACAGCCCTGAGGCAGTACTTATTGGTTCCCTGTTGGTTACTGAAACAAAACCTATGGGCAGGCATCTCAGTTGGGAAACAGCCCTGTTGCCATCCTGCCATAAATACAGGCTTAAACTGGAAAAATACAGTTGGGCTGCAGGGGAGCTGTGTTGCCATTGTTTCCAGAGATTTTTTTTTTTTAATAAATTTATTTATTTTATTTATTTATTTTTGGCTGCGTTGGGTCTTCGTTGCTGCGTATGGGCTTTCTCTAGTTGTGGCGAGCGGGGGCTACTCTTCGTTGCAGTGCATGGGCTTCTCATTGCAGTGGCTTTTCTTGTTGCAGAGCATGGGCTCTAGGGGCACGGGCTTCATTAGTTGTGGCTCGTGGGCTCTAGAGCTCAGGCTCAGTAGTAGTGGCACACTGGCTTAGTTGCTCCGCGGCATGTGGGATCTTCCCGGACCAGGGTTTGAACCCATGTCCCCTGCATTGGCAGGTGGATTCTTAACCACTGTACCACCAGGGAAGCCCCTCCAGAGACTTTTGAGATGTTCCTTGACTCTTCACATCCATCCCGAGAGTAACCTTAATCTCCCCCCACCGATAGCAATGAATTGAAAGAAGATAATAATGGTTTACATGTTTGAGTCTCTTCTATAGAGGCAACAGAAGGGACCAAGTGAGTGAGTTTTCTGCATGCAAATGTCTGTTCTTTGGGGTGTGTGGTTTTCTGTACCATGTGAAACTATAGGTAGGACTGGAAGTTGAAAGTCTCATGGCTTTTTGGACTGAGTCCTTAAGCCACTCTCAGGGTTCTGTCCTTTCTCTCAGATGGGGAAGCAGAATTCCCTCCTCTCTAGAGCACAGGTGCTGAGCTCAGATGGACCTGAAATTGTCTCCCAGTCCAGCCACTTACAAGCCATGTGACCTTGGGCAAGTTACTTAACATCCCCGAGCCTCAGTTTCCTCATCTAAAAAGGGGGTAAAAACAATTACTTTATTGGTAGAATTAAATGAGATGATGTGTGTAAAGCTTTAATAGGGGTTCAGTAAATGATAGCTTCTTAATACATGTTAGAACAACCCCTGAAGCCTCTGCCATGCATCCAGGGTACTTGGCTCCTGTGTAGCTTCTTTTATCTCTCATCTGTTGACCAAGAAGAACTATTGAAGTTACGTAGTAAATGCTCAGCAAATTGTTGAATGAACGAGAGGGCCTTGGTACTTTCTTTGCCCTGTTGCCTTAGACCAGTACTTCACAGTGTGAGTTTTACCCTAGGAGGTGTCCTGAGAGATGCTTTGAGAAAACTGGCCAGTCAGATTTGGGGAGTGCTGTAGAGTCTGCAGTGTGTAGTTTCTAGCCCTCTCTAGAGATGAATAGTGCCTATCACTGTTTAGAGAAGCTTGGAAAAGTTGGATAGAGAAGAAATCTCTCTAGCTTTTTAACCTTGGCATTTTCCAAGCTCCTTTGACTATATAGGCAATGATAGTGATAGTACTTCCATGAGGCTTCATTGAGTTCACGTGTGAGAAGCACTTAGTGCTGGGCAGAGTGAGCACCACAGAGGGGCTGCTGTAACCATGACTGTTCAGCGCTTTTTAATTTGTGGACTCTTCCAAAGTATTGAGCCATTCCCTACTGATGGACATTTAAGTTATTTCCAGTGGTATATTGTTATGGACAGTGCTGCAGGATATAAAACTCTTTTATCCTGTGCAGGTATTTCTGTGGGAGAGATTCCTAGAAGTAAAATCACTGGGTCAAAGAATATGCACATTTTAAAATCTGATAGATCCTTTGGAATTACCCTCCAAAATCTAATCAGCCATTATCTAACAGTTCATTTGCCCAGTAAAGAGATGAGAAGTTATCTCCCCTCACCAGGCATGCACTGGATCCCTCTCCCCTCTTGTGAAATGAAAATGGAATGGAACACAAGGGCAAGTCACCTCTTTTCTGTCTTGCAGAGTCTGGCCACAGATAAGGGACCAAAATGACGGACTCAAAATATTTCACCACAACCAAGAAAGGTACTGTTTGTTTCATTGTGGGGTCTTTTTTTTTTTTTTTTTGGCTGCCTTTGGTCTTCGTTGCTGCACATGGGCTTTCTCTAGTTGCGGCAGGTGAGGGCTACTTTTCATTGCAGTGCACGGGCTTCTCATTGCAGTGGCTTCTTCTGTTGCAGAGCACGGGCTCTAGGCATGTGGGCTTCAGTAGTCATGGCACGCGGGCTCAGTAGTTGTGGCTTGTGGGCTCTAGAACGCAGGCTCAGTAGTTGTGGCGCATGGGCTTAGCTGCTCTGTGGCATGTGGGATCTTCCCGGACCAGGGCTCAAACCCGTGTCTCCTGCATTGGCAGGCGGATTCTTAACCACTGTGCCACCAGGGACATCCCCATTGTGGGGTCTTACCCTCTTCTTTCCTTGCCCGACCCTTCTGCTTGCTCCCTGTGGTAGTGGCATAGAGGCCTGGAAGCAAGTGGCAAGAATCACTGAGAGCATTTTGAACCTTGTGGATCCAGAAATTTGAACTGCGGATGGTGTAAGAAGTATGACTACTTCTTTCAGAATTCCAGAAGGAAAAAGCATTAGCTCCAAGTATAGAAAAAAGCCCTCTTTTGCTCCCCATGGCTTTAAATTGTTAAAAATGATGCCTCGGCTTCCCTGGTGGTGCAGTGGTTGAGAGTCCGCCTGCCGATGCAGGGGACACGGGTTCGTGCCCCGGTCCGGGAAGATCCCATATGCCACGGAGCGGCTGGGCCCGTGAGCCATGGCCGCTGAGCCTGCGCGTCCGTAGCCTGTGCTCCACAACGGGAGAGACCACAACAGTGAGAGGCCCACGTACCGCAAAAAAAAAAAAAAAAAAAATGATGCCCCACTGCCCAGAGGAACGAAAGCACACAATCCTGTCATCAACTGCACAGTGGTATCTGTGCATGTTTGGTCCTTATCGTTGGGCACGTTTTACGTGGTTGAAGTCAGAGTTTATATCCTGTTTTTCATCTGGCATTATCATAAACGTTTCCCCACAGTTCTGAAGACTCAGTCTGTTGAGTTGCTGCATCAAAATTTGCTAAGCTAGTCTTGTATTGTTTGGGTATTACAGTTGATTTTGCTTTTCGGGAAACGGAGTTTGTTGTAGTGGCTGACAAATGCGCTTTAACCCTGTAAGTATCTTTCTGGCTGGCCCTTCCTTCTTCCTTCCTTCCAAGTGAGATTAACACTCGCCTGCTGACCAGATGAGGAGAGTTTGTTGTTGGGTCAGCTGAGTCAGAACCTGCAGTCCCCTCATCAGGTGGTTCATTTCTCAGTCCAGTCAGTTTTCCTGTGTCTTCCATGTGCAGTGGAGGAGACAAACGGAGTCTCTGACCTGGCTTTGGTTGTCCTTGGGCAGAGAGGACAGTTTATTTATTTATTTATCTATTTATTTTAATTAAAAATTTATTTTATTTCATTTATTTATTTTTGGCTGTGTTGGGTCTTCGTTGCTGCATGCGGGCTTTCTCTAGTTGTGGCGAGCGGGGACTCCTCTTCGTTGCGGTGCGCGGGCTTCTCATTGTGGTGGCTTCTCTTGTGGAGCACGGGCTCTAGGCGCACAGGCTTCAGTAGTTGTGGCTCATGGGCTCTAGAGCGCAGGCTCAGTAGTTGTGGCGCACGGGCTTAGTTGTTCTGCGGCCTGTGGGATCTTCCCGGACCAGGGATCAAACCTGTGTCCCCTGCATTGGCAGGCAGATTCTTATCCAGTGCGCCACCAGGGAAGGCTGAGAGGACAGTTTATTAAGTAGTGATCACTCTAAAGGGCAGTGGGTGCTGTGATAAGGGAGGGGTGGGGCCCGTGGGAGGGCTGGGGTGGAGCTAGACAGATAAAGGGGGGCGGAGTGAGTGCTGGCCCAGGTCCATCAGGGAAAGGAAAGCCTAGGCACAAGTTACTGAAGAGTGTGATGGAAGAAAGGTTGGAGAGGTTTGTGGGGCCTGGCGAGCCAGGTCAGAGTGGGTGAACAGTGCCGAGTAAACTGAGGTGTCAGTAGTGGGTTTTTTTTTTATGGGTTTTCTTTTGAGGAAAATGTCTAGAGAAATGTCTGGGACCAAATTTGACATCATTGATGGTTTTAAGCAGGGGGAGGTCAGAGGCAGATTCTAATCAAGGATTGAAGTGGGTGAGGCTGTGGGGAGGCAGGGAGATCAGAACCACAGTTCGCATGAGAGATGATGCTGCCTGAGCTGGGGAGGAAGGTGGGGGTGTTGGGGATAGAATTGGATGCCTCGTATGTGATTGAGGAGGTAGGCTTGGTGACTGGTTGGATTTGGGGCACATTATAGGAAGGAGGCATTTCTGAAGCAGGCAGATCCTGGGATCACCCCACTAGCCTTCTTGGGGCCAAGGTGACTCGGGCCTAGATCCATCAATTGACTGCCAGTTGTACTGAACCTGGCCAAACACCTCAAACAAAGCAGGGGCAGCCCAGCAGCAAGGCCCAGGGTCAGTCACATGGTCTGTTGGATCCCATAGCACAGACACAGCCCCCTTAGTCTCTTGGAGGAGAAGGGCGTGTGTTCCTTCAGCTCTCCAGAGCCTTGGATTTGAACTGCAAGGTCTGCAGATTCCTTCTGGCTCTGTTGAGCAATATCCTCAATGTGGCCTTGCCCGGGCTGTGCTGCACGATTGTTCTTAATTAACCTGCTTACTGTCTCTCATCTCAAGTTCTTTGCTGAACACCACATTGTTCAGTCATTTAAAAAATTTTTTTAAAAAGAACAAAACAAAATAACTCTGTTAGTTTTCTTTTTTTCACTGTAAATCCATCTAGAACTTCTTCTAGGACTTCCCCCACATGATAGTTTCTGCTTCACCCCCAACCCAAGTAACTTGAGAGGGAAGCCCGGGACTCTCCTACAAAAGAGAGAGCCAAGACAGAGGTTCACGTGGTAAATTAGTAATAATAGTGACCACCTTTAATGCAGGCCACTGAGTGCCAGGCACTGAGCTGAACGTTTTGCATCTGTTACATGAGAAGAGTCAAGGCCCCAGGCAAGTCAGAGAGTACAGACAAGGAAATGGTTTCAGAGAAGCAGGGTGAATGTCCTGGGTCGGCCAGAGCACATGGGCTTTGGAGCTGGCAGACTTGGTTTTGAATCTTAGCCTTCCTCCTCATGGCTGTGTCCTTGGGCAAGTTCCTGAACCTCTTCTGGCCTCCATTTGCTCATCTGCAAAATGGGGGCAAGTGTGGAGTTGTTGTGAGGATGCAATGAGAAAAGGTGTGGGAAGAAGTTAGGGAGGTGCCTGGCTTAGAGAAAGGCTCAGGAAAGGCTGGCTGCAGCTGGTTTAAGGGCAGGAGGCCTGTCTCACTCCAGCATCTGCCCTCTTAACCTGTTATTGGGGTTATCAGGCCCCTGACTACCTCTCCATGGCAGGGCCCTGAACAGTCCTACTTCCTCGTTTGCTTTTTCCAGATCATCAAGTTCTTAAGAACAGTTTATTAAATGCTAGAGCCCTCGTGGGACAGCTGAATTCCCATTTTCAGAGCCGAGCAACCACTTGTGGATCAGGAAGTGAAACCCTGAGTGAGCTCTTTTAACTCAAAGCTCTAGGAAAACAGGAAAAGCCTATGTGTTGAAACTGAGCAAATCCTGCCCTTTTCCCTCAAACCTTAAGTCCCCAGGTTCCATCCCACGCTGCTTTGAGGGCTTTGGGTGAGGGTGGCTGAGGAGAGCTTTGCTTCCCTCGGCATGTTTTTAGCCATCTGGCTGAGCAGGACCTGGCAGCACACTTTTTGTCTCCCTCAGAACCTCTGTAGCTTCCATGGCTCCTCTTCCCTCAATCTGACGTGATCTCCAACCTTCCTTCCTGATAATTCAGTTGTTTCTGCCTCTGCCCGCCCAGGGCCAGGGTCTGAAACTGCCTTCCGCGGGCATCACAGAGTGTCTTCGCTGCCTCCCTCCCATTCTTTTGGAAGTTGGGGACTGGGAATCGCCCCTTGGCAGAGTGGAAATGGATCACTCATGCTGCCTCCTTTTTTAGGGGAGATCTTCGAGCTGAAGGCAGAGCTGAACAGTGACAAGAAGGAGAAGAAGAAGGAGGCGGTGAAGAAAGTGATCGCGTCCATGACCGTGGGCAAAGACGTCAGGTGTGCAGGGGTAGGCCGGCTGGCAGCTGGAGGCAGCTGACAGAGGGAAGCTTTTGAGCTTGGGCCCAGTTCGATCCCTCCTTTAAGGTATCCCTAGGGACCCATGTCTCCCCTGGTGTAGCTCCCTTCACAGATCTTTCCAAATAGAAGGTTTTGTTTGCAGAGGGGTCATGCGCTCAGATGTTGATGGGGTCAGGCAGCAATGGAGCAAGTGAAATGGGCTGGGTCGAAAAGGCAACAGGCAATGCAGTGGATGTGCTCTGAGCCCTGTCAGGAACTCCAGAGGATGCTGCCTACTGGAGAAAATGACCCCAGGTCTTTCGGTTTTTAAAAAGAACAGGGAATCTGGATTTTTCATTTTAAATCTCCTTGTTTTAGATTGCCAGATGAGGAAATTCCCTGGCAGTCCAGTGGTTAAGACTTGGCGCTTTCACTGCTGTGGCCCCGGGTTCAATCCCTGGTCAGAGAACTAAGATCCCACAATTTTTTTGGTGTGGGCAAAAAAAAAAAAAAAAATGGCCAGATAAAACTAAACAAACAAATAAACACTGTGCAAGTAAAACACACCTGCACATTGGGCTTGTTAAATTTGTCGTCAGTTTGCAGCCTCTGGTGTGCATCTGTTGCCAGAACACATCACATGTAGAATTGTGGCCACTCTTTTGCTCATGCATCTCCCCAGCCTGGAACGTCCCTTCCTCTTGTCCATTTACACTTCTGCCTCCCTCATCATGCCGGCTGACTACCCTGAACACGCAGCATTTGCTGTGTTCGTGTCGCCTGGCACTAATTGTAGACTGTCCTCCTCTTATGTATACTTATGCTTACCTGCCCACCACATTGTTGAGTCCCCAAGGACAGGAGCTGGGTTCTGTGACAACTTAACACTTGCACAGTGCTTGAGAGTCAGCAAAACACTTTTAAATGTTTTCCTAGCAATTCCCATACTGTAGGTAAGGATATTTTTCCTGCCAAAGAAACCAGAAACAGTGACTGCCCCATGGTCTCATGGTTAATGGAGGAACTGGACTCATGCTCAGCCCTTCTGAAATCCAGACCCAGGGTGCTTTCCCCCATTCCCTCTCCTTTGGGCCCTTTTGGTGCCCAGTCCTGTGCCTCACAGGCCTGGGTGCTGACGTGGAGCAGCTCCCCATCTGGATCCCTCAGCAGGAACCCACAGCTCCAGACTTCTCCATGGATTTCCCTGTCCCATTGCCATGCTCATCAAGGGGCCTCTTGACAGCACACAATAGAAACAGTTCTGCAGAGAAACCTGCTGAGGACACAGCGGCAAAGGAATCAGGCATCTGCTGGAAAACTGGGCCTCCTTCCGAGACAGATTCTTCCCAGGACAAAGCTGCTTTCCTTCAACTAGAACACCCCTGTCACAGAGGAGGCACCCCTGTCATCTCAAATGAGCTTGTTGTGCTGATGTGATGGGCCCAAAAGAGCAAGTCAGTCCTCTCAGCTCCCCCCGTTCCTGGTTCGTCATCTTCCAAGGTGATGCATCAGCTTCAGCTCTGACTGGACTCTGCTGCCTGTCGGGGCTCAGGAAATTAACTTTGACCTCTTAAGTCTGTGTTACCGGGTCCTTGCCCATAAAATCACAAAAATTGAGAAGGGAGGTGATAGATAATTCCAGAGACAGAAAATTGACCACTAACCATATTTCACATGTCAAGGGGCCTGTGATCCTGGGACTGTGGGGTACCATGTTGGGAAGGGTTCTGCCCAGTATAACAGCGGTCCTGAGCACGGGCTGTGGACTCAGACCTGGTGCCTTAGGCAGTTGTTTGATATTTGTGAACCTCAGTATTGTCTTCCGTAAAGTGGGGATAATCCACTGACTTCTCAGGGCTGTTCAACGAGATCATTATGTAAAGCCCCTAGCACCAAGCCTGGTGTGTAGCGCGTGCTCTGTACACATGGGCTGGTTCTTAGTGGGTGCCTTGTAGTGACTGCAGCCCAGCCCACCCCTGCTCCCCTAAGCCCTCTGCAACCAGCAACCCAATATAAGCAGCCATGTCAAGTATCAGAGAAGGAAAAACAATCGTTTTCATTTCTGTAGTACCTCCTAGATGTCAAGGACTAGATTCCTTAAGTATGTTGTCTCTTTCAATTATCACAAGGGCACTGTGAAATGGGGTTTTGTTATATCTTTCTTGCAAATGAGGAAACTGAAACTGGGGATAAAAGAATTTTCCCAACTTGATTCAGCCAGCAAGAGGCAGAGCTGGGTTTGAGCCAGGTCAGATGGGCTCTAGAGCTCATGTTTGAACCCTGTGTAAAGAACAGGGGACTTTTTTGCTTTTAAAGTCACCCTTTGGAATTCCATTTCTACCAACAGATGTTCACGGTAATGGAGCTGTTACCCTGCCTTTTACTAAGAAGTCCTGTTATGTTTTCCTTCCCTCCTTCCCACTCACCCTCCTCTCCAGCCCCCATTAGCTGCCTGAAAAGTCTTCCTCTTCTTTTTTTCCACCTTTCCCACATTGACGCTGCTTTGACCTGCCAGTGCCCTCTTCCCCGACGTGGTGAACTGTATGCAGACGGACAACCTGGAGCTGAAGAAGCTGGTGTACCTGTACTTGATGAACTATGCCAAGAGTCAGCCCGACATGGCCATCATGGCCGTCAACACCTTTGTGAAGGTAAGTAGAAGCTTGGTGTGGGGCTGGGGCGCTCACTGCTCCATCTCCCCTCAGTCTCCCGGGGTGGGGCGCTACAGCCTTGGGTAGAAACACGGAGGATCCTTTCCAGGCCATCTGACTCCCAGCCTGGGGGTCTCTTCCTCCAGCAGAGGGCTCCCGTTGTCTCCAGAAAATCTGATGCTACAGACCCTGCTAACTCATTCCACGTGAGGTCGCCCCAGGCCTTTCGATCCCCGTGTGCCCTGGGGTGAGCCATGGCCCTGTGTCATTTGCCAGCTGAGGTTGCAGCATGTGTCTGAGGGCTTCCGTATTGCCCTTCTAGACTTCGCTCCTTTCTGCATGTTCTGTCCTCCAGATTGAGGAGAAACAGGGACTTGCGTTGTCAGCTCTGTGCACCTTTAAAACCTTAGCTCCCCAGCCCTGTCGATGCTTATATGTGGGCGAATGAGGGTTCTGTGGCCCAGTGGGAAGATTGAGGGTTGTGGTGTTGGGTGGACGCGGCTTGAATTGTGGCTCTGCTCTGTGACCGGGTGAGCTCCCGACCTTCCTGAGGGCCTCAGCTCCCTCACCTGTGAAATGGGAACAGTATTGTGTGTCTGCTGTAAGGATCAGAGGGAACAGTGCAAAGCCTGGTATCTGGCAGATGCTACGTGCTACACACATGGCACTTACTTTTGGTGCTGTTGGCCGCAGTCGGTGGGAGATCTCACAGCAGCTGTCTAATGTTGCTCAGCTCACCCCTGCCCCTGGCCAATGGCTGGTTTCCCTCAGGACTGTGAGGACCCCAACCCCCTGATCCGGGCCCTGGCTGTGCGGACCATGGGCTGCATCCGTGTTGACAAGATCACAGAGTACCTGTGCGAGCCACTCCGGAAGTGTCTGAAGGACGAGGACCCATATGTGCGCAAGACGGCGGCCGTATGCGTGGCCAAGCTCCACGACATCAATGCCCAGCTGGTAGAGGACCAGGGCTTCCTGGATACCCTTAAAGACCTCATCTCTGACTCTAACCCCATGGTAAGTCTCTGCCACCCACCCTGCCACCTCCACCACCTCCAGGGTTGCTTGGGAAGACCTCTGCTTGACCCTCCACCAGGCAGCCCCAGTTCTTGGAAGTTGGAGCCCTGCGGGGTGGGCTAGCTGTTTTCCTACCCGCAGTGGTTTGGGCGCCATCTTTGGAGTGAGCTAGACCTGGATTCCCTTCTCTGCACAGCCCTCTCTAAGGAGCTGTGTGACCTCAGGCATCCTACCTAACCTTCCAGAGTCCTCTTTTCTTCATCAGTAAGATGGATCTAATTCTGCATGGCTGCCGGGGGTGTTGGGAGGCTTAAGCCGTTAAGGTAATGTGCCTGGCGTAGCCTGGCACAGCCTGGCACACAGTGGGTGTGCACCTAAGACTAGTACCCTCCTCCCCCTTCCAGTCACTGTCATTGTCACCATCCTCTCACCAAGACTGTCAGAGAGCTCTGAATGTGAGGTACTTCTCCCTTTCCCCACTTCTCTGCAGGGTTGTAGAGAATCACCCTTAAAGTAGCGTAGCCTGGAGGACAGGGCACCAGAACGCAGCTGGGAGGGGAGCTGGTCTCCTCACGGCTGGTGATGACAGCAGTTTGGAGAACAGTTCGGTAGGGCCATGTTTAAAATGAAATATACAACCCACCCAGCCCAGACGTCTCATTCTGTGTCCCTCTGAAACACTGATCACACACGGGTGCCGAGTGGCCAGGACGGCGATGGCCGTGGGAGCACTGCTTAGTTACAGGAAAGTTGAAAACCACGCAGAACACACATAAAAACGGCTGCTCTGGTGGAAATGGGTTGCAGCCCCAGAGCTTCACCTGGCAACCCCTCTGTGCTCCAGCCCCTCCAGCCCCCGAGGGGCTCTGCAGGAGGAACCTTCTAGCTCTGAGAAGCACAGTTGTCAGCTCCCACAGTGAGCTGCTTTAGCTGGTAGAGTGGGACTGCGTGTTAGGTAGCAGGGAGCGCTATCTGTTGCGGGAACGTGGAGCTACATCTTTCTTGTTTTGTGTTTTTCTTTATTGGCAGGTGCACTGACTTTAGTTTCAGCTTACAGAGGAGTCAGTAGGGTGCGTGCTTGGAGTGGGTCTCGGTGCTCCAGACCCTGCCCTTCATATTCCTTTCATATTCCTTTCCGGATGTTTGAGCTCTGACTGGCCAACATCATTAGCCTCACTGCTTCCCTGGCCTGAGAGCAGCGTCCCAGCCTCTGCCCCTTCCACCCTCTCAACCAGGTGGTGGCAAACGCAGTGGCTGCCCTCTCAGAGATCGCCGAGTCTCACCCCAGCAGCAACCTGCTCGACCTGAACCCGCAGTCCATTAACAAGCTGCTGACGGCCCTGAACGAGTGCACCGAGTGGGGCCAGATCTTCATCCTGGACTGCCTGGCCAACTACACACCCAAGGACGACCGGGAGGCCCAGAGGTAAGAGGCTGCCCTTGCTTGCCGGCCTCACCAGGCCCTGGGGTGGGAGGCTCCAACCATGAGCTGGCCCCAGGCCTCCGGGGGGCTTCTTTCCAGGCCTTGCCCCACAGACCATCGTCAGACACAGAGCCAGCAGGTTGACAGTGGTGTTGCTTCAGGCAGTCAGCTCACTGCTCACTGAGGGCACAGAACAGAAGCCAGGGCCTGACCTGGGAGCTGACAGATCTCGGTCACTGTGGACTGAGGAAAGAGGTGGACAGCATGAGAGCCACCACTCGTTGAATTCTTACTGGGTGCCTGGGGTTCTGCTGGGTGCTTCCTATGCGTTAGATAATCTTTAAAGAAACTCTGTGAAGGCAGCCCCATCATTGTCCCCGTTTTACAGGTAGGGAAACTCTGGCTTAGGGAGGTGGAAGAAATCACCTGCGTCACCCAGCTGGGTCTCCCCTGACTCTTGGTCCTAACCAACATGGTATCCTGCCCCTTTTGAATGCCCTCACAACAGAAGGGCGTGAGTTGACATTCATCCAGTGTTTACTGATTGCCAGGCACTGTGCTCAGTGCTGTACATGCATTGTCTCATTTAAGCCACCAGCAACCGTGTGAAGTTGGCATCATCATCTCCATTTTTTTAGATGAGGAAACTTGAGGCTCAGAGTGGTTTTAAACTGCTTGGGGTCAGTTAGCAGGAAACAGAACCAGGAGCTAGGTCTTCCTCCTACAGAAGACATGCTATCTTGATAACTAAAAACAAGGTGTTTCCCCTTGCTTGTCTCTCCTATTTGTCCCCCTTGGAATGGACCACAGCATCTGTGAGCGGGTCACCCCCAGGCTCTCCCACGCCAACTCTGCTGTAGTGCTGTCTGCTGTGAAGGTGCTGATGAAGTTCATGGAGATGTTGTCCAAGGACCTGGACTACTACGGCACGCTGCTCAAGAAGCTGGCCCCGCCCCTAGTCACACTGCTGTCGGCCGAGCCGGAGCTGCAGTACGTGGCCCTGCGAAACATCAACCTCATCGTACAGAAAAGGTACTGGGACCACCACATATGGGTAGTGTGTGCCCTGGGGGAGATCTCCTGCTGGGAACAGGGGCTCTGAAGGGAAACTGACCTGTCACCGTGCAGGATATCTCAACAGCTTAACCCAGGGGTTCTGAGCCATTGGTATCTTTGTCCCACAGGGGGACATTTGACAATGTCTGGAGACATTTTTGGTTGTCACAGTGGGGACTACTGGCATCTAGTGGGTGGAAGCCAGGGATGCTGCTCAACATCCTACAGTACACAGGACAGCTCTGCCCCCCCATAGAACTATCCATACCAAAAATGTCTGTAGTGCTGAGGTTGGGAAACCTCGGCTTAGCCTAACCAGATAGCATGCCGGATAAAGGCTAGCATGCACTTCTTAACCATGGAGAGTGGATGGTCCACAGTCCACACAGCCTTCCTGAAACAGGCTGTAAGATTGTGTATGTGTGCGCACACTCATTTTTCCTGGGTAAGAGTCCATAGCTCTTGGGCTTCCCTGGTGGCGCAGTGGTTGAGAGTCTGCCTGCCGATGCAGGGGACACGGGTTCGTGCCCCAGTCCGGGAAGATCCCACATATCGCGAAGTGGCTAGGCTCGTGAGCCATGGCTGCTGAGCCTGCGTGTCCGGAGCCTGTGCTCCGCAACGGGAGAGGCCACAACAGTGAGAGGCCCGCATACCGAAGAAAAAAAAAAAGAATCCATAGCTCTAGAGGCTGGAGGACTCCAAGATGAGGCGCCATGGATTTTGCATTAGCCTCAGGGCCACTCAGAATGCTGAGCACCCAGTTTCCGTCCACCCAGTAGGAATGACCACAGTAGTGAGCCACTGCTTAAGGGAAGGCAACTGACACCCGGGGTGGGTTGGGCTAAAAAACAAGGACCAATCCAGTAAGGGTGCTGGGCAGCTCCGTGGAGTGGGGCCAGACTCTGCAGTTCTACTCTAACTCCAAAGGGCCAGCCTCTTTGGTCAAATGGCTGGATCAGCAACTAACTCAAAAGCAGAACAAGGGTCTCTTGTGGACAGGGAGCATGTGTGGAAGACCACACATGCTCCCTGTCTTTATAGCTTCAGTCTGGTTCTTAGTACACACATGGGGGCCCAGAAAGATCAGTGGAATTCAGACATTTGTGAGGGTTTGGGAGGTAAATTGGGGCAAGCTTTCTGAGTGCCTGAACAAAGGGATGAGACTAGGGATTCACAGTTGCAGTGCGGGGTTTAGTGAGGTGTCGTGACCTGTGGATCCCAATCAGCAGGAGGGGCTCCCTGTGCTATATTTAACAAGGCAAACCTCCTAAGAAGTTGACCCTGTTGCTGAGGCACCACCAGGCCCAGGCCCAACATGTTGTTGGGCAGCTTGTGCCGAGACCTGATGGCAGAAATCACAACTTCTGCCGCCCAGCTCAGGATCCTGCCTCACTTTGCCAGGACCTCCCCGCAGGCTGCTAAGCAGCACTGAGGACCACCTGGGCAGGGTCCCTCCTTTCTCTTTGCTGGGTCTTCTCGCCTCTTCACCGTCTGTCCTCATTCCTTTTTGTTCCTGCTCTCTTTTCTGGAAAGGGTGCGGGAGTAGGAGTCAGGTAGGGGTGGTGACTCTCATCTTGCTCCCGCCCTATTAGCACTAGATGTGTGACCTAGGGCAGGCCCCTCCCCCCTCAGGTGCCGGTGAGGGAGGAGCAATGACACTGGTGACAGTTCCTGCCTAGCAAGTGCCT
Source organism: Mesoplodon densirostris (assembly GCF_025265405.1). Taxonomy (NCBI): domain Eukaryota; kingdom Metazoa; phylum Chordata; class Mammalia; order Artiodactyla; family Ziphiidae; genus Mesoplodon; species Mesoplodon densirostris. Next base: position 22,839,706 of record NC_082675.1, on the reverse strand, counting down.
TCTCTGAGGCAGATACGGATCATGCTAGATGCTTTGCATCTGCCTCTCACAACAGCCCTGTTATGTAGGTGCCTGTGTCGGGATCCCCAGGACCACCCCCCCACACACACACACACTTAGAGATTCACTAGAAGGACTCCCAGGAGACAGCATATCATTGTTTTCATAGCTGAGGTTTATCATCCACCTAGTAGGGCTGCACAGCTGGATCATGAGGGAGAAAGACAGGTGGAGTCTGGAGGAATCCTCGTGCAGGCTTCCCATGGGGGGTCACACAGAGCATGTTCCTCCCCCAGCGACAGTGCAGCAGCATGTGTGTAATGTTTCTGCCCAAGGATGCCTGTTTGAGACTTAGCACCCTGGGTTTTTTGGGGGGGGATGAATCATAAAGGCACCCTCTGCCTGACACCTACCAAAATTCCAGGCTCCTAGAAGGAAAACAGGTGTTCAGCAAAAACCATGTTGTTTATACAAACAGTCAAGGCACAGTTAACCACGTTTATCATTTAGGGAATGATGAGAACACTCCCAAAAGCTGAATTCCCAGATGCCAGGCCTTTCTAAGACTGGCAACTCAGGCCTGCAAAGGTAATGCTTCTGACACAGAACGCTTCCTATTTCGTGAGTGAGGAAATGGGCCTGAGGTCACCAGCTAGGATTGGAACTGAGGCCTGACTCCCAAGCCTGTTGCCTGATGCCTGTGGCCTCTTGAATGTGATCTGTTTCTTGCTCATATTCCCTCTTCCCTTCCTGGAATGTGGTTGGACACACAGGGGCTGGTCAGAACCTTGGTTGGCAGGTCCTGTGCCCAGGAGCGTGCAGCCATGGGGGCGACTGCTTTCACGGATGTCAGTTTCCATGTCCGACCCCAGAAATGTCCCAGCAAATGTGAAAGGGTTTTCTCACAGGGCCTGTGACTTGCTCTTTGCTCTTTGGGCAACCTTGCCCACCACCAGGCCTGAGATCCTGAAGCATGAGATGAAGGTGTTCTTTGTGAAGTACAATGACCCCATCTACGTGAAGCTGGAGAAGCTGGACATCATGATCCGCCTGGCCTCCCAGGCCAACATCGCCCAGGTCAGCAGAGGGTGGTGCCCAGCGCACCGGGCTCTGTGAGCAAGCTCTCCACAAATGTTAACTGATATTTATGTGATTAAAGAGTTTGTTCTCTCTGTTATTACTTCACATCCATTGAAGTGGTAGTTAGGTGGATATGTTAGCTAGATCAACCAAACTTAAGGATTGTCCATCCCTGCCAATTAGTCCTTCCTGTTTTCCTCTTGGGGCACCTGACAGCTCTCTCCCTCCCTTGGAACTTCCACCTTGAACAGGAGGCAGAATCCCACCCTTTTAGGGGTGTGTGCATACCCGCAGACCAGGGGTGTTCCAGGAGGTTGCCCTGCCAGATCCCCCCCAACTGCATCTTTGTTTGGGCCACAGGTGTTGGCGGAGCTGAAAGAGTATGCGACAGAGGTGGATGTGGACTTTGTACGGAAGGCTGTGCGAGCCATTGGCCGTTGCGCCATCAAAGTGGAGGTGAGGCTCTGAGACTCTGTCCTTGGCGGGGGGAAGGAGGAAAGGAAGCTGAAACCAGGAAACCAGTCTGATTCCAGCAGAATCTGCCAGCTGCTCATGGTCCAGGAAGGCCTGAGGGTCACAACTGGAGCCCCCAAGGCACCCACGGTACAGATTTGGTTGGGCTCCTTCTCATCTGTAATCTCCCTTGGGCCTCTGAGTTGCTGCAGATGAAATTAGCCCGTCATTGTCAGGGGTCTCCTGCAGCATTAGCTAAGACAGTGTGGCAGCCCAAGCTGGTGGTGGCCCTGGTAGACTTAGCTCTCACTTTGTGGAGCTTTGGGGCAGGGGCTCTGCCTATTGGATGTTTTGGCAGGTATCATGATTCAGCTGTCCATGTGCCCTTATCTTCAAATTCCCAAGGGTCATTCAGACCCCTGTGTCCTGGCACTTCGTCCCTCCCATTCTCTGCCTCTGGAGAGGTTCCTTGATCACTGATCTGATTCTCCTTAAATGGGTCTCCTGGAGGCTAGGGGATCTGGGACAGCTGGTCAGTTCAGCCCAGCCCCTTGAGACGTTTTCCATTTGGCACCCGTGATGGCAGTCTGAGAAATCTCTCCCATAGAGCCTAGTGCAGTGTGTTGGAGTAGAGGGTGTGGGGAGGGCTGGTCCAAGCAGAGACCTCCTAAATGCTTTTGGTCATGGGAGCCCATTTTGTGGAACAAGTAGAAGTGAAGCCCTGCTCTCAGGGCTTGGCCTAGAAGAGCTCCAAAGACCCTCCCTGCTCTCAGAAGCTCTACTGGCCTTCTCCTCAGTTTAATTCTATCTCCCTGTGTCCCTGCCATCCCAGGACCATCATTTTGTACTCATTCTCCCACCTGTTACCTGCAAAGAGGGTTGTCCCGTTTTCCTACTGTGAAAAGGAAGGTGGGCAAGGTGTGACGAGCCCTTGACCAAGGCATGTCGGTCAGAGGTTCTGCTGCAAGTGGGTGCAAGGCCTTGCCCACACTCTCCTCTTTCCACACAGCAATCCGCCGAGCGCTGTGTGAGCACGCTGCTCGATCTCATCCAGACCAAGGTCAACTACGTGGTCCAGGAAGCCATCGTGGTCATCAAGGACATCTTCCGCAAGTACCCCAACAAGTATGTGGCTGCCCCCCGGCCCCATGAGGGTGTTGTGGCTCTACTGGGGATGGGCTGGTGGGGAGGAAAAGCAAGGAGGAGCCTCTCCCTCTTCCTTACTTTTCAGCTGCAAACAGCATTCTCAAAAGAAACCCTTTATTTTTTTCTTATTTCTCCTGAGCCGCCCCTGCTCTGCTCCCCAGGCCCAAATAAGAACTGAAATGTAAAGGATAAAACTCAAATCCTGTTACTCGCCAGCCTCTCGGGCTCTTGTGGGGCAGCTGCCCGTCTCTGTTGGCCCCTCCTGGGCCTCCCCTGGGTGGCCCGGGCTCCCTCAGTGCTCACGTGCCAGCCGTGCCCTGGTCTCCAGGTATGAGAGCGTGATCGCCACGCTGTGCGAGAACCTGGACTCCTTGGACGAGCCTGAGGCCCGGGCCGCCATGATCTGGATTGTGGGCGAGTACGCTGAGCGGATAGACAACGCGGATGAGCTGCTCGAGAGCTTCCTAGAGGGCTTCCATGACGAGAGCACGCAGGTGAGACGTTGGGTGGCCGACTTGGGCATGGCCGGCAGCTCAGCACCTGCGGTCCCTCCTGCCCTGAAACCCTCCTCTCAGCCAGGAGGCCTCAGGGCCCTGCCCCTCTTAAAACTGCACTGATGGTGCGGACAGACACAGGAGTGCCGTATGGGTGACAGGTGTGGCCCCTTTCCTCCCACACTGCGGTACCTACGGGGGACATATGAGGACACTCTGTGGTGGTGGATATTGAAGACTGCTAAAGTTTCTGGTTTTTTTTTTTTTTTTTTTTTTTTTTTTTTTTTTTTTTTTTTTGCGGTATGCGGGCCTCTCACTGTTGTGGCCTCTCCCGTTGCGGAGCACAGGCTCTGGACACGCAGGCCCAGCGGCCATGGCCCACGGGCCCAGCCGCTCTGCGGCATGTGGGATCCTCCCGGACCAGGGCACGAACCCATGTCCCCTGCATCGGCAGGCAGACGCTCAACCACTGCGCCACCAGGGAAGCCCTCTGGTTTTGTTTTAATTTTGTATTTATGTTTGGATAGGTAGTACATTGACTTGGTTCAAAATTGAAAAGACACGAAAGGATATATAGTGAATATTCTGTTTCCTACCACTTTCCTGGTCACAAGTTCTCCTGGAGAACACCATGTTATTTATTGGTTTCTGGCAGGTACTTCCAGAGAGAGAGAGTTTAGGAACACACTAGCCAGTTCCTCTACAGAGACTTGAATAGTCAATTTTCATCGCTTGTGGTACTTATATTCCGTAAAGTCAAACACTAATTTAGTAATGCTAGACCATTGCTCCCAGGAGAAATATAGAGTTGGGTTCCTACAAACCCCAGTCACAGCATTTTTATCAGCTGGTCAAGGTAAACCTTATTTTATGTGTGTCTCTGTTTAGAGACACCTTATTTATTAATACATACTGTTGATTCATTAGCATTGAACTCATAGCCAGCAGCATTGTAACTCACGCCTGAACAAAGCTCATCTAACACATGTATTTTCTCTAAAAGGCACTTCACAGCCTTCTTGCGCTTAGGAACACCAGACAGCGCTTTAGCACTACACTGGGAGTGGGGTGGGGGCATTTAAAACAGCAAAATCACCAACTAAAAGCACCAAAGTGTGAAAGACATGGCACTAAGTAGACTGTGAAGAAGTCACTTGTTTACAATATGAGAGCTGAGACAGACGGCAGAGCACCGCCTCACTCGACCTCATCTGGGAATGTGTACTTCAGGCAACTCGAATTTTTCACTGCTGTGCACGTCTGTGAATGACCGTGAAAATGCCACAAGCACTGATTTCAGGGTCACCAGTAAATTTTAGCAAGCAGACAAATTTGCAGATATGTCCTCTGTGAATAATGAGGATCAACTATATATATATATATATATTTCCTTCTCACTTTTAAAAAAAATTATTTATTTATTTTTGGCTGTATTGGGTCTTCATTGCTGCGCACGGGCTTTCTCTAGTTGCGGCGAGCAGGGGCTACTGTTCGTTGCGGCAGGCTTCTCATTGCAGTGGCTTCTCTTGTGGCAGAGCACAGGCTCTAGGCACACGGACTTCAGTAGTTGTGGCACACAGGCTCAGTAGTTGTGGCTTGTGGGCTCTAGAGCGCAGGCTCAGTAGTTGTGGCACACGGGCTTAGTTGCTCCGTGGCATGTGGGATCTTCCCGGACCAGGGCTCAAACCCGTGTCCCCTGCATTGGCGGGCGGATTCTTAACCACTGCGCCACCAGGAAAGTCCCCTCACTTATTTTTAAATACTGATAGTAAACTATACAAATTGAAACTGATCAGTACCTTTCATTTTTCCCTTAAAAATACATTGGAAGGCCATGCCATTATTAATTTATGCCATTATTAATTTATTAATTTACAGTTTCAGAGGAGTCCTTCATGCAGAAGGACCATGTTTGTTTAACCAGCCTCCCCTGATGGATATTTAGGTGTCCACAGCAAACAGTAGTTGGGTGGTGGTGGTGGTGGTGTTTTAATTCGGTGGCCTGTTTCCTTTGCCTCCTGGGTTCACAGCACAGTTCAGAGCTTTTATAAGAATACTTAATGCTTTGCAGTTTGGGAACTTATTTATTAATTTTTGGCTGCATTGGGTCTTCGTTGCTGCGCGGGTGTTCTCTAAGTTGCGGCAAGCAGGGGCTTCTTATTACGGTGGCCTCTCTTGTTGTGGACCGCGGACTCAGTAGTTGTGGCACACGGGCTTAGTTGCTCTGCGGCATGTGGGATCTTCCCAGACCAGGGCTCAAACCTGTGTCCCCTGCGTTGGCAGGCGGATTCTTAACCCCTGCGTCACCAGGGAAGTCCTAGAAACTTACTTTAGATTGTCTCTTTGAGCCCCCTCGTCCTGGCTCCTAAGCCTCTCCAGCCGTGGACAGGGAGCGCTGCGTCTGGCCTGTCTGAGGGCAGGGGCAGTGGCATCTTGGCAGGGGGACTGCTCTGACCTGCAGACTAACAGGAGCCTCAGTGTGTGGGGGGGGAGACTAGAAGGGAGCTGAGGTGGCCCTGTTCCCAGGCAGCACTGCAGACCCGACAGTGGTGAATGAGCGCTGGCAGCCAGCTGCCCGGGGTTGAGGAGAACTTGGTAAAGAGTCCCTGTGTGGCAGTTGTGGTGACGTTGACGATGATGGTAGCTGTTGTGCATTGAGCAGAGGACACAGTTAGTTCTTTCTGTTTGTTGTCTCATTGACTCTTCCCATCAACTCTGTGAGGTGTTGCCTGCATTTTATAGATGAGGAAACAGACTCAGAAGTTAAATGGCTCGTCCAGGGTCACCAGCTGGGAAGTGGTAGAATCAGAGTTCAAATGAGGTGTGATCTAACTCTGGCTCCAAGTAAGCTGCCATAGATTGGTCTTCAGAGCTCACAAGAACCCCCTGAGGTAGGCCACACCTCTCCCTCAACGACTGAGGGTAAGTGGCTTTCTCTAGGCTACCCAGCCAGTGACTCGAGCCAGGTCTGGAAGCCAGTCCCCGAGCCACCTCCTGCCTTGGACACAGCTAGCCTGCTCTTCTGCCATTGGCCCATGTGTCACCAAATTGCAGGGCCTCTGGATGCTTAGTCCCAGAAACAGACTGCATCCCCTCAATCCTGCCTCCTGCTGTCAGCCTGCCCTGCATACCACGGTAGTAGCTAAGCCATTTGTTTTTGTAAGTGCCCTCCTGCCACACAGGCCCAGGAGGTGCAGCCAGCCCCGTTGCCACCCTTCTGCCCCAGGCCTGTCCCTAGCACAGTCCGGGGAGCCTCAGGCTCTCCTCTTGTCCCAGGACTGACAAAATGCGATGGGGCTAAGGAAGGGCTATGCACAGAGAATTGTTCTTTCAAAGGTGTGTTTTTAGTCAGCAGGTTTTTCTTAAGTGCCTGTTACACACCAGGCACTAGAATGAACAATAGCCAGGGATGCAGCAGTGACAGACACGGTCCCTGCCCTCAAGGGGATCTCTCCATAGGGCGGCCCAGTGGCTGGAAAGCATTTCCAGTACTGTGGGGTGGCGCTAGTGAGGGGGACAGGAGGCTACAGAAGTGGGGAGGGGACACAGGAAGGTACGTTCAGGTGAAGGCAGTGGCAGGTGAGAGGTGGGGCTGGTGAGGGCGGGGCAGGAATGGTTCCTGCCCTCTGGTGGAAGCACAGTTCCTCACAACAGGCTGACTGTGTGGGCCCTGCTGCCCTAGTCTGCTGGGCATCCCTGGCACCTGTTCCACTTGGTGGCAGATGGTCTTTAATAAGGATACCAGGCACACGCGTTGCCTCCGTAAGCTGCGAGCTCCTGAAGGCTGTGAGGCCTGGAGCCCTGATGGGTTTCTGGGACCCTAGCGCTGGGCAGCAGCCCCCACCTGCCTTGGGTTGCCAGATAGCACCGTGGCCAGCTCCTTCCTGAGTGGTCGGGCCAAGGTCCAGGCCTCTCAGCACTACCTCACCCCTGCTGGACTTGGCCTGTTTGTGTGGCCAACCCCAAACTCAGGAAAGCTCTTCTCAGCCTTTGAACATCGTTTTCCCCCTCTGAGGTCCTCACCTGGTTTCCTACTGTCCCCACAAGAAGCTTACACTCCTTCCTCGCCTCCTCTCTGTCTTCCTGCAGGTCCAGCTGCAGCTGCTGACAGCCATTGTGAAACTCTTTCTGAAGAAGCCGACAGAGACTCAGGAGCTGGTGCAGCAGGTCCTCAGCTTGGCCACTCAGGTGGGTGCGCAGCCTCCCTGCTGTGCCCAGCACAGCCCTTGTTCCACGGAGGGAGCTTCAGTCCAAGAAGCCAGACCTGGGTGGTCCTGCCCCTAAAACTGGCACCACTGGGATTTGGCCTCAGAGCATTCCAGGATCCCTGCTCAAGGAGCTCAGTCACAATCAAATAGAGGTGGGGCGGGGGCAGGTGGTGACTTTGAGCTAGACCATACTTGAGAGAGGAGAGGGAAGTCCCTGAGAACCGGGAGGGCAGACGGTGGAGGAGGCAGGGAACAGAGGCAGGAGCGGGCTGGGGGGAAACCCGGGGGCTGGGCCACATCTATTCAGGTGGTTTACAGGTGTGCTCCCGCCAGCGCTCAGGTTGCCATCATCAGTCGCCCTGTGATCCCACCCATGTCATGGGACTACGGATGGGGTTCCCCCTTCCCCTCACCTGGTTGCTCTGAGTTTCACTGGCTTCTCATCACCTCCCAGGACTCAGACAACCCGGACCTGCGAGACCGCGGCTACATCTACTGGCGCCTGCTCTCCACGGACCCCGTGGCTGCCAAGGAGGTGGTGCTGGCGGAGAAGCCGCTCATCTCGGAGGAGACAGACCTCATCGAGCCCACGCTGCTGGACGAGCTCATCTGCTACATCGGCACCCTGGCCTCCGTCTACCACAAACCTCCCAGCGCCTTTGTGGAGGGGGGCCGGGGCGTCGTGCATAAGAGCCTGCCACCCCGCACCGCCTCGTGAGTACCGGGGGCCACTCGCTGGCCTGAGCCTCCCCACCTGCTTCCTCGGTTCAGTAGCACAAGCACTCGGGCCTGAGTCTGAGCAAAATTACGATTCTAGCAACTTTTTAGTGAATGCTTACTATATACCAGGTATTGACTTGGTGACAACAGCTCTGAGAGATGTCCCCTCTTAAGAGATGGGGACAAGAGGCATAGAGAGCTTGAGTGCCTGGTGCAGCATCCCAGGCAGCAGAGCTGGGCTCAGACTCGATTCTGCCTGACTCCAGAGCCCCGTTCCTCTCGCCTTCCTGCTCTGCGGCTCCCAGGGTTGTTGGCCTGGTTGTCCAGTCCTCTGGGGACCAGCACCCGCTCTTCTCTTTAGAGCGGGCTGAGTGAGGGGAATACAGATGGCCCTCCCTTCCCTCAGCCCATGAAGCTGGATCTCTCGGAGAGCCAACAAGATGGATCAGGCGTCGGAAGGGGGAGGAAGGGGGGATATAGACAGGCTTCTGGGACAGTGAGGAGACCCAGGTGCCTGTCTTGAGGGTGGATCCTGGAGACTGGGGGCTCTGGCCTCGCTGAGATAGCCTGACCCCCCACCCTGCTGAGTCTCTTTCCCTGTCCTGGCAGGAGTGAGAGCACGGAGAGCCCAGAGACGGCCCCTGCCGGAGCGCCCCCTGGCGAGCAGCTGGATGTCATCCCCACCCAGGGCGACCTGCTGGGCGACCTCCTCAACCTGGACCTCGGCCCTCCGGTGAGTGGCCCACCCCTGGCCACCTCATCGGTGCAGATGGGAGCTGTGGACCTTCTCGGCAGCGGCCTCGACAGCCTGGTATGTCCTGGGGCCCCCTCTGGATGAGGTTGATAGTGATCTTTGGAGGAGCGATCGTTGAACGCCCTCTCAGGCACATTTGCCTGCGAAGGTGATCATGTAGCTCCTTACACATCGGTGAGAGACTGAGGCTTAAAGAGGTCAGGTGACCTTCCTTCCAAGAGCACACAGCTGCTAAGTGGCAGACACAGGATTTAGCCCCTTGCCGGGCTGCTGAACCCCAAGAGACCTGGGGCAGTGTAGGGCTGTCCTAGCCCATTCCCCTGAGTCTGGCACCTCGGCCCTGTAAGGTTGGAGGAGCCATACCTGCATCCACTTACCCCACATGCTGCACTGGTTGGGGGTAACAGCCCAGCAGGCCTGAGAGAGGCCCATGAGAGGTCAGGGACAGTCCCTCCTCCCCTGTGAAAGGGGGTGGTAAGACTGGCCTGGGTGTTTCCTTGGGATTTCTTCAGGCAGCTGGTAGAGCCGGGTGGAGGGGGCAGTGGGCCCCTTGTCACTTGGCCATGCCTGGCTCAAGTCCCCAAGGCCACAGTATAGGAAAGGGTAGGAAGGACAAGGGTGGTCAAGTGAGGCCAGTGGGTCATGCCCTTCATAGAGACAATGTGAGCCCCTCAAAGGCCCGGCACAGCCTCGCACCAGGCCCCTTTTGGGTGCAGCAGCAATGACTAATTTTCTCCCTCTTTCCCTCTCTTTCTTATCTCTCTGTGTCTTCTTTCCTGGCTTTTCTCTCTGCATGTGGCTGCCTGTTCTCTTCACCCTGCCTGCTTCTGCTTGGAGATGGGGGATGAGCCTGAAGGGGTATGGTTCAACCCTTGTGCCACCAACCCTGCTCCTCCTAGATCTCCCACCCAGCATCCCAAGGGTCGGATGATGTCAAAGCAGTCCCTCCCTGCTAGCCCTGGCCTCTGTCCAGTGTCCTGGCAGCCTCCGCATTGACTGCCCAGCATCCAGCTGCCGTTGGGCCCCCATGTCCATTAATTCCTCATCCCATCCTCACTACCCTACAATGAAGTTGCCTTGTCATCCTGAGGCTTGCCAGCCCTCTCAGTCCCCACAACCCCTCTCTGACATCCTGGGGTGCGTGCTCTCATCTGATGAGCACAGCCCCCTCGCAGCATTGTGTCTCAAGTACCCCTTTATCCATGGGCTGTTTGTGAGTGTCCCCAGCCCTTTCCCTCAGGGCCTGCGGAGCACAGGAGGGCTCGGCCTCTCCTCTCCACCCACCTCACTCTGTCTTGTTTCTGCAACTTAGAGTTGATGTGATGGCAGCCCTGCAATACCCCCTCCTGGCCTGCCCCCCTGTTTTCTAAAGGGCCAGGTGGCCACACTCATCCTGAGGCCCTGATGTCCCTGCCTTTGATGCCCGCCTCTGACCCGTTTCCCTTCCTTTCTAGATCGGGGCCCCCAACTTCGTATCACCCCCAGCAGCAGCAGTACCAGCCAACCTAGGAGCACCCATGGGCAGTGGCCTGAGTGACCTCTTTGACCTGACCAGTGGCGTGGGCACCTTATCAGGATCATATGTGGCTCCCAAAGCAGTAAGTGCCATGGCTTCTCTTGTGGCGGGACGTGTGGGCTCCTTAAGTGGCCCACTGTGTGGGATCGGCTCAGGCCGGCCAGGATGGGCTCCTGGAGCAGCAGTTGGCCAGCACGATGCTGAGGGCAGCAGGGAGCACAGGGAAGGGATGCTAAGTCGGGCGTGGAGGCCTGGGGAAGGCTTCGCAGAGGGTGGTGTTGCTGGAGCTCAGGCCTTCAGATCAAGTCAGAATTAGCAAGGCAAAAAGGGGGAGAGGGCTCCAGGCCCAGAGCTGAGGGAGAGCCCACACCTTCCAGAAAACTGGCAAAAGTTCCATCTAGTTGGGTCAATGGTTCTCAGTGCTGTCCTACCCAATGCTCCTTATTGATAACGGGTTTTATAACGCCCCTCCTTTCATAATAAATGAGATCTGTGGACTGTACATCCTACCTATACATATAATTTCAAAAATGGTAAGATGTCATCGCATAAAAGAGACTTAAAAGGAAGAGAGTAAAATGATATATTTCAGTGTCGTGGAGGCTTGGGCATGCCCGCCCCGGATCTGATCACATTGTTGGGTGCTGGCAGTAGTGCAGAGTCACAGTGACACCACAGCTATTGAGAGTGTTTGTAGCTCACGTGCCATGAGTGATGTGGCCAGAGGTGCCATTAGTTTCTGAAATGGTGACTGCCAGTTAAGTTCCAAACAAAACAAGGAACAGGCTTCCCTTGATTTTCACCATCATTAGTTTCCTGGAAATTTCAGGGCATGTTGAAACCATGCAGAAAATACTCAAGGGCTACAGGACAGTGGCTCATTGTGAAGACCGTTGTCCTCAAGGCAGCATCCCTGACCCCAGCCCACTAAACACAGTGTGTCCCCCCTCACCATTGCCTGCCTGGCGGTGCCCCACAATGCCCACTGGGCCAGCCCGGGCAATACCCCCGCCCCCAGACTCCCGCCTGGACTAGAGCTGAGGAGGGAGGAAGCTGGCGAGGTCGGCGGCACCAGCTTTGAGGCTTTGTTCTTGATCCTGATTCAGCAGGAGACATTGGAAGGTTTTAAACAGGGCTGAAGCAGATTTGCACTTGAGAGCGATCCTCTGGCCACCATGTGGAGGTCAGACTGGAAAGGCTAGAGCAGAAGCAAGGAGCCGGTGAGGAGACTGGCAGGAGTTGGCTGATGGCTGCCGGACAGCAAGGCACTTGTAGGGGTGGAAAGGAGGCTGGACTGGAGGCAGGCATGGCAGGACGTGGCAGGACATGGGGCTGGCGGGGAGGGGGATTCCAGCTGGAACAGTGGGCAAGGGGCAGGGTGAGGGAAGGAGAGCTGAGTTCGCGGTGTGAGAACACGTGGGCCTGGCACTAAGGAGAGCACAGTGTGGGCCAGGCTTTCAGCCTCAAGGAAGCTGCCAGAGGGGACAGACGTGGCCTGATCCCTCACAACACTCAGGTCACACGCCACGTCTGCCGCTTCGTTCCCAGCCAGAGCCCCTCTCTCTCTTCCGAGGTCCCCTCCCCAAAGCAGGACACAGCAGGGCTTCAGGGGCACAGGGACATCTCCCTCATGACTGGGGAGCTATGAGCCAGCACCTGCCCTGCCCTGCCCGCTACACCACAGTGCTGGTGGCCAGAGCCCCCAGCCAGGATTCCTGGCAGGATCTGGGCCCGAGGGGCCCCCAGCAGACGGCAAGTCTAGTGCTAGCAACCACACACTTCCGTGCCGGGTACTGCATGAACATGGCATGGCCACCATCCCGCTAAGTCCTCCCAGCAGCCTTATGATGCTGTTATTCCCATTTTTGCAGTTGAGAAATCTGAGTGCTTTTTCCTGAGGTCACATAGCTGATAAGTGACAGAGTCTGGAACTAAATGTAGGGCTGTGGCACCAAAGCCTCTGCCCCCAGCCCTTATGCGATCTTCCTGTTTTTCTTTAAAGATTTAATTTCATTTATTTTTGGCTGCATTGGGTCTTCGTTGCTGTGCACAGGCTTTCTCTAGTTGTGGTGAGCGGGGGCTACTCTTCGTTGTAGTGTGAGGCCTTCTTATTGCAGTGGCTTCTCTTGTTGCAGAGCACGGGCTCTAGGCGCGCGGGCTTCAGTAGTTGTGGCTTGCGGGCTCTAGAGCCAGGCTCAGTAGTTGTGGCTCACAGGCTTAGTTGCTCCACAGCATGTGGGATCTTCTTGGACCAGGGCTTGAACCCGTGTCCCCTGCATTGGCAGGCGGATTCTTAACCACTGCGCCACCAGGGAGGTCCCCCTTATGTGATCTTAAAGTGTTTTAAGAACCTCAATGTGCCTATCTTAATGTCAGGGGTTGTCAGAATCAGCTGGCCCTCAGGGAGCTTGCCCTCTGCATGTGGGTTCATTTTAACAGGTATTATCACTGCTTTGTCTTAGTGGAGAGCCAGATGAGTGTACCAACTGGAAGGAGAGGTGAGGGGATCCCAGGTTAGGAGTAATCAGGGCAGGCTGCCTGGAAGAGGAGTTCTTGCAACATGGGCAGGACTTTCCCTCCCGCTACCGTAGTCACAGGCGGGTTCTGGGATGTGGGTGTGCTCTCCCTCCAGAAGCAGTGGCTGTGCGGGCTACATTTTCCTGACAGCGCTGTGACTACCTCGAATTGTTCTGCGTGCATTCCCCACTCCTCCTAGTCAAGGGGAATGAGGCTCTCTGTACAAGAACTTGGAGTTCCTCAGCACTTGGGCCAGTGGATGCTGACAGTTCTAGACTCCATGAACCTACAATGACCAAGAGAGATGAGGTCCCCACCCTCGGCAGTCAGGATGGTGACAGTGCCAGAAAGAGCCAGTTCTGCAAGAACCTGGGAAAGGAAGCCAGGTTCCTTGGAGGGGCAGAGAGCAGGGAAGTCACCGTGGGAGCCCTCTGAGTGCTGTGTGCCAAATCACAGCTCATGGCTAGAGCAATGAGATTCTGCCCTCACAGATTTGTCTGGGGGAATCAAAGAATGATCAGAGTTAGCAATTAGGACGGGGTCAGGGTGGGGTGTGCTTTCCAAGCAGAGGGAACAGTGTGTGTGTGAGGACCAGAGCCCAGGGAGAGCAGGGCACCAGGCCTCGGAGGCCGTGGGCAGTGGAAGCATTGCAGGATTGAGGGGGTTCAAGGGTGCCCTGATCAGATTGCATTTTAAAAGGTGGCTTTGGGGCTTCCCTGGTGGTGCAGTGGTTGAGAGTCCGCCTGCCGATGCAGGGGACACAGGTTCGTGCCCCAGTCCGGGAGGATCCCACATGCTGCGGAGTGGCTAGGCCCGTGAGCCATGGCCGCTGAGCCTGCGCGTCCGGAGCCTGTGCTCCGCAACGGGAGAGGCCACAGCAGTGAGAGGCCCGTGTACCGCAAAAAAAAAAAAAAAAAAAAGATGGCTGCTGTGGAAATTGGGGATAGAAGAATTGGGCAGCTATGTGGGTGGCTACCATCTTACCTGGGGAACTCTGATGGTGGCTCAGACGCAAGCGGTGCCTGTGGAGAGGGGAGAGCAGAGAACGTGGTAGCAGATGGGAGGAGGTGGTGTTGACAGGACCTGAGCTGCATGACCATGGTGTGGGGGTCAGGGTGGGCTGAGGGCTGGTGCCCAGATGCTCTGGTTCCTGGCGTTGGCGACTTGAGAGACAGTGGGGCATTCACTGACACAGGGCACCTGGGGAAGCTGGCCTGGGGCGGGGCTGTGAGCTGTCCTGGTGAGAATGGCAACTTGAGAGGCATTTGCGCGTCCACAGATGGCCCCCACTGGTGTCCCTCACGGGCAGAGCTTTAATTCATGCTGTTCGCTTAGCAAACGTTGCCTGCATACCAATCTCACACCAAGCTCCGAGCCAAGGATGCAAAGACAGAAAAGCAGGGCCCTCCCCTCAAAGAGCTGTCTGGGGACCGAGAAGACAGTTTATTTGCTAAAACGTCACTGCAGCGGGAGCCTGGAGAAGGAGCCTGGGGGCAGGCTTCCCAGAGGAGGTGGGCTTGAGCTGAGACTCGGATGACAAGGGCAGCCAAACAAGCAGCAGAAGGCCTGCCAGGCAAGGGGTCCTCTTAGTACTGTCCTTGGTCAGGCCAGTTTGTACAATTAAAGGCCAGCCCTGCCTTCTGCGAGGAAGGGCAGGCTGTGAGAGCCAGGGAGGCCTCAGGCTCTGGCCGAGGCCCAGAGTGCCCTTGGCTCTTGACTCTCCTTGGCTTGTCAGGAGGCTGGCAGGGCCCGCTTGTCTCATCGCCTTCCTCAGCCCTGCTTCTGAGTCGTCCTTCTCTGACATCCGGAGACTCGGCTCAGCCTTGGGCACACCAAGTTCCTCCCTGCCCTGCGCTGCTCCAGCATGTGGCCACACGGCTCGGGGGTCCTGGGCAGGCTGTGCAGGAGCCTTCCTCCCATCCCACGGTTCACATGGTCGTCCCCTGATGGTAAAGGCAGGTGTGATTGATCTGAGAGGCCGCTTTAGGTGTGAGGGAAGGGGGGGGGTGGGGGAAGGACCCTCATGTGGGCTGTGGAGTTGGGGGCATGGTGAACACCAGCCCCCTTCCCATTGTCTTCCCTGCAGGTCTGGCTCCCAGCTATGAAGGCCAAAGGATTGGAGATCTCAGGCACCTTCACCCGCCAGGTGGGCTCCATCTCCATGGACCTGCAGCTGACCAACAAGGCCTTGCAGGTCATGACCGACTTCGCCATCCAGTTCAACCGCAACAGGTGAGCTCCCTGAGGCCAGCCTGCTGAGAGCCCATGCTGGTGACTGCAGGCAGGCGCTGAGGGCTGTGGGCCTGGAGCTTCTTTCTGGTGAAGGAGGATATTCCTCACAACCACATCTCAGGCCAAAACTCTCTAAAGCAGTGATTTTTCCCCACAGTAACCTCTTTATGTGGACACCAAAGTATGAGGTGGAGGGGCAGCATACCTCCCCTTATTTTTGCCTTCCCCCACTGCCCGGGGGGCATTTTACTGACATAATCTCCAGATCTGAGCAGCTCCCGTCTCAGGAGTCTCTAAGAAGGAGGATGGGGAGTGGGCCTGCCCGCCAGCCTCCCCCATGTGGCAGGATTAAACCACCAGACAGGGCCTCTGTGAACGGTGGCTGCTCCAGGCTCCTCACCCCCACCAGGTCCCCTGTCAGTAGGGAAGTTCTCCTGTCTGGCACCATCAGGGTCTTCATGGACCAGGCCAGCTAGGCCAGGGCTCTCTGGGGGACCCCAGCAGCCTCTCCTGATGATCCTTCTTCCTGAGTGGCTCTAGTGATGAGCAAACTGAGCCTCTAAGAAGTTGACTGAAGGGGCTGTTTCCTCAGGGAGAGCCTGTGGGCCAGTGGTTTCCTACCGTCTGTCAGACCAGGGAGGGTGGGCAGCTCTGCTGCTTACCCTCAGGGAACCCTAGAGGCCACAGAAACACTCCAGTGTCTCTTACGCTCTTGAGCATCCTCCTGATTTGCTCACATGCTGCTATACCAAGAAGCGGGGCTTTTCTGAATCTCTGTGGCCATCTTATGATCTAGCCAGTTCTGGCCCAGACAGTAAAACCCAGTATCTCGCTTGGGATGGTCACATCCCTCCTGGGAGATGGCGGTTGGTCACTGAGAGTTGGGCAGTCACAGAGTTTTCAAATTAAAAGAAACTTAAAGTCGCCCTGGTTTGTTTTGTTTTGTTTTGTTTTTTCCCCTGGTTTTAAATGGAACTCCTTGAGGGCAGGGCAGGGCAGGGGCACGCTTACCTGGGCCTGCCCAGCACCTCACCCAGAGGAGAAAGAGGAACAGAGATGGGCTTCAGGCCTTCAGCTGTCCCAGATTTCTCTTCCTGTTCCTGTGGCCATTGAGGGGTGGGGAGTGGGGGTCAGGAGCTTGTCCTTCAGGCCTGGGTCTGGGCCTGGGATGAGGCCGGCTCACTGGAGAGGCTTCTCGCCAGCTGCTGCCCAGGCTCCGGAGCCCCAGGAGCCCACCTGTCCTGTGTCAGCACCTGTTCCCCCGCCACCCCCACGGGGGCTTCTCTCTCCCCAGCTTTGGCCTGGCCCCCGCCGCCCCACTCCAGGTCCATGCGCCGCTCAGCCCCAACCAGACTGTGGAGATCTCCCTGCCTCTCAACACGGTGGGCTCAGTCATGAAGATGGAGCCTCTGAACAACCTCCAGGTGTGTTCCGGGCAGGGCTTGGCACCCCAGTCCTTACCTACCTGCCCCGGGGAGGAGCCTGGGGGAACCGTCTGGGGCCTGGCTGGTGCTGGCAAAGGGCTGTCTGTGGAATCTTGCTCTTGGACACAGACTGGGGGCGGGGATGGGGAGTGGGGGAGGCCGGTGGGAGGGGGTGTTGGGCATGGCTACTGGGGAAGTCATGAGGGGGAACCTGCTCAGGTGGGCTCACAGGAAGCAGGCACTTCCTGGGGCCTCAGGGTGTCAAGCATCAGGGACTAATCGGGGACCCCCTTGTTCCTAGGTGGCCGTAAAGAACAACATCGACGTCTTCTACTTCAGCACTTTGTACCCGCTGTACATCCTCTTTGTGGAGGATGGGAAGATGGGTGAGTCATGAGGGTGCCCCTGGGGTCCCTAGAACAGATGGATTGGCTTTGCCCCACGATAGAGTCCATGAGTTGCCAGCTCCCCTGCAGAGTCCGGAGTGAGGGTCACACCTTCACCGGGGCCCCCAGGGTCTTATCTGGCCAGCTCTGCTCCTCAGTCTTGCCTGCAGCCTCTATACAGTCGTCCCATGGGCCCCCCGAGGCAGGGAGCCTCGGCCATGTGTCACACCTGATGCCCATCCCCTGTGCCCCAGCTGGAACCCCTGGGAAGACTCATTCCAGCACCCAGAGGGCATGGAGCACTTTGCCCACATCATCTCTGTCACATCAGAAGCCCTGTAACACTGCTGTGACTAATGAGCAGGGTGCTCGGCTCCAGAGCAGCGGGAGGTCAGATGTGGGTGGTAGTGGGGAGAGCTCTGAGGCCCAGAGGCAGGAACCCTCAGTCTTTTGGGAACAGCACAACTGGCCATCCTCACAGAGCTCAGGGTTTGCTCAGGGAAGCAGGAGGGGCTGTGGCAGAGCCAGTCCTGTCCTCAGCTACAAGGTGGCACTGCCCCCCAACCCACTTCCTGCTAAGGGTTACTGAGCGGGACCAAAGGTGTATCAGGATCCCACCTCTACCCCTCCAGACCGGCAGATGTTCCTGGCCACGTGGAAGGACATTCCCAATGAGAACGAAGCCCAGTTCCAGATCAGAGACTGCCCCCTGAATGCGGGTAGGACTCCTGAACCCCGCCCCCACTCCATGCTGCCCCTCGCCTGTGCCCCAGGCCTCCCCATCTCTGACCGGAGGCCTTCTGACCCCCAGAGGCTGTGAGCAGTAGGCTGCAGAGCAGCAACATCTTCACCATCGCCAAGAGGAACGTGGAGGGCCAGGACATGCTTTACCAGTCCCTCAAGCTGACCAATGGCATCTGGGTGCTGGCGGAGCTGCGCATCCAGCCCGGCAACCCCAGCTTCATGGTGAGGGCCCCCGCTCCTGCCTGCCTGCCATGGGGCCTCTGCCTTCCTGTCTGGGCAGCCTCTCCCGTTCCCCTCCTTCCCGGGCCAGGGGTCGGCCCTGAAGGGGGGGCACTCTAGCCCAGCTGAGCTGGGATCCCTTTGAGCCTGGCATTGGAGGAGCATCAGAATTCTGACCTTAGAAAGCTTCCAACTCAGTCCCATCTAGTTTCTCAGATAAGACACAAAATTGGGTCTCAGAACAGTGAGTTGGACCAGAAGATTCTGTAAAATTGGGCCCTGTGAGGCGGCCCCATTGGCCCAAGGCCCGTCTGACTGGGAAGTGGCTCTGCTGGGCCCCGGCCCTGGCCCTCCGGCTCTTCCCCACCTGAGTGTCCTCCTGGGAGGACGTGGATTCTGAGCAACTCATCCTTCCTGACCTTTGAGTCAGACCTCAGTCAGGATGTGGCTTCCCAGAGGCCAAGCCGTTGTTCTAGGCCCCAGAGAGCCCAGGCTTTGCTTCTCCCTGCACCCAAGTCTCGGGCAGGCATGACCCTCCAGAGGCTGCTCCCTGGGCCCCACTGGTGGTGTGGGTGCAGAGGTTGGGTGGGGCCTCGGCAGTGGCTTCGGTGGTGGTAATTTCCGTCTCCCTGTGTTCGGTTGCTGCATGTCCACCTTCCCTGCTGGTGCCCGTGGTGCAGGACTTGGAGGTTAGCGGATTGCTTTTCTCTTCCTCTTCCCCTCCATCCTCCCAGCCATACCTCGCACACCCCATCTCTTGGACCGGCTCTCCTGAGTTGGCCTCACCCCGCTGCTCCCCAAAGCCGGGCAGACATGCATGCAGTCTGCAGGCCGGAGGATAGGCTGCCCTGTGCTCCCCAGCCTGGTGCCTTCACTTCCCACAGTCAGTGTGCACAGAGCCCTTCGGAGGAGACTGGGGCCCTGACTGCTAGAGCGCCACGTGCCCCTCCCCCTTCCCAGCGGCCCCCTTCAGAGCAGTGATGTTGGCAGGATGGGTGGCTGCGCTTGTCTCTGCTGCCAGGGCTCTCCAGGCTCTTCCCACAGTTAGAGCCGAGCCAAGTCTGGCGTGCCTGCTTCCTGTGCAGGGAACCAGAAAGACCACCCAGCGTCCCCATGGCCTCCCTCCTGGCCCCAAACTTCCTCTGCCTTCCATGGGCTGTGGGGGTCCTGGCAGCTCTGCAGGGTGCGGCCAGCACTGCCTGGCAGCCTCGGGCTCGTGATTCACGCTGCAGAGGGCCATGGTGGCAGGCGGACAGCAGGCGTGTGGGCTGCGAGTAAATTTGGTCCCCACCCGGCTGGCTGCGGCGGCCGCCCCCTCGCCTACACCACACAGCTGCCCCAGCCGCTGCTGCCACCAGGCCATGTGTGCGCACCACCCTCTCCCATCTGGTTCCCTCCTTCTCTGCCTTCCCCACCTGTTCCTTCCTGGCCCTGGAGAGGAGCTCTGGGAATGAGCGCTCCCTGTCCCCCGACCCCTCTCTCCCTGCAGCTGTCCCTGAAGTGCCGAGCACCGGAGGTGTCCCAGCACGTGTACCAGGCCTACGAGACCATCCTCAAGAACTGAGGCCCAGTCCAGCATCCGCTCTAGCCTTCCACCAGCCGCGTCAAGGAGCCCCCTGGGAGGTGGCAGCACCTCCTTCTCCCGGGAGGGGCTGGGTGAGGCTCCTGGCACCCACGGGCTTCCCTGGTCCTGACAGTAGGGCCTGCCCGGGTCCTCAGGATACTCCCGTGTTTGAGACCCCCCTCTTTCCATTGCTGCTGACGTTTAGCGTCAGGTGAGGAGGGGACCAAAGGAGCCAGAGCGGCACAAGAGCTGGACGGGGAGATCCAGGGTTTTTCTCTTGCTTTTCCCAGCACCTGAGGGCGAGCACACAGTTCCCTCCTCAGGCTCCCAGCCCAGGAAGCCCCCTGCCCCAGTCTCTCTTGGGGTGGTGTTAGTCTCTCTTGGTGGTGCCCTCCCCACCGCCTCTCTCTTGGGACGGGCCCTGGCAGGCATCCTGGTGTGTGTGGAGGGTCCACTGGGTACCGGGAGAGCTGCTCTGTCAGGGCCTGGGGCTCCCAGGGCCTACAACCCCACCCTCCCGAGCACTGAGCTGCTCGGGGAAGACCAGGCAGAAGCTCCCAGAGCCCCTCCTGGGCTCCTGCTCCCCTGGCAGACATGCACGCCTGCTCCCCCTCTTGCCCACGAGGACGGTCTCTGCCTCTGATACATTCCTCGATGTGCCCAGGGTTCCTGGAGCGGAGACACGGCTGAGAGGTGGGGCATGTGGGCGAGCAGGGTGCATCCTGTCTGGGGTTTCTCCTTAGCATCTGCTGCCCCTCTCCTGGCCTCCTTCAGTTGTGTCTGACAGAGCATTAGGTTTTCCTGTTACTGCTGTTTAATAATAAAGAAAGATTCTGCTTTTGGCAATCACGGACACTTTTTTCCTCTTCCACCAAATGTCAGAATTAAAAACTGCTTCCAAGTGGTTGAGGATGGTTTTCTTGAGCCCTGCAGTAACGATGTCTAATATATATAAATAGAGACTATATATTGTATGTTTACTCTTATTTTCAAAAAGAGAAAGTGAATAAAAATGATGACATCAAGTGTGTCCCTGGCCAGTGTGTCAGGTCCTGAGGCTCTTCTGGGCAGGGTCCTGGATCTCCTGGGGTCCAGGGTCAAGGGTTTGAGCTGTGTCAGCCCCTCCCTAGCCCTGCTGACAGTACCTTTCCCTCTCTTGTCCTTGGAAACTGCCTGCTGAGGCCTGCTGGTCTCCCAGCACCTCTCCCACCCTTGACTCCAGCTCCACCCCAGCCCACGCCGTCTTGCCTTTAGATGCTGGGAGGGCCGAGCCCATCTTGGTTTTCCTCAGCTCCTGGGAGCGGCAGGGAGGCCCAGCACCAGGCCTGGCTGGGCGGGCTGTTCCCCGCCCTGCATCTGCAGCAGCCTCCCCAGCCACCACCAGGGACACCTCATGTGGCCCCAGTTCTGGCACTGGCCTGGCTTCCGGGGTGGGGAGGGAGGTGGGGGGACTCTGGGCAGGGCTCTGTGGGCAGAGCTGCCAGTGGGTTGTCAGTGCCTCGTGGCTGGTGGGCCCTCAGCCCCTTCTTGCCATGGCCACTCCCTGCACCCTGCCCATGCCAGACACACTGCTGTAGGAATTGGCAGGGGCGCCTGGCCTTCCACTGCCCCACCTCTGACCCCTGGGGTGTCACCATACTGCCCTGGGACCCTAGAGTCTAGAACCAACCAAGGCCCCTGACTGCACAACCCCAGTTCTCTCCTCACCTGAAAGTTCCGGCTCAGAAGGCCCCACACAAACGCAGCTGGAGTCCCCTCCATCTGTGGACTCACCGCAGCCTGCCCTGTCGCCTGCTGTCCTGACCTGCTGAGACCCAACGCCACCCTGCCTTGTGAGTGCACTGCTGTCCCCAGTGGGGTGATGATGAGGCCCAGGACCAAGCTAGCCCCTGAGGTGAGGGGGAAGTGCCAATGAGGAAGGCTGTCCCGGCCAGACAGAGGCCCTTGGACTGTCATCGGACACCTTGGGTTCATGTACTCAGGCCTCAGGTGGTCGTGGGAGGAAACTTACCATGATTTTGTCTCTCCAGCTTTCCTGTCCCTCCCTCACCCCAGTGACACCCATCACATGCCTCCTCCCTCTCACGTGCTCTCCCCGGTCCTGGTGTGCTCAGGCGTCCTTATTCTCAGCTCCCGATGCTTCTCAGGGGCCTTGGCATCTCGCAGAAGATTCTCCAGGGTCCTGAGCCTTCCCAGCCAGTCGGGGAATTCAAGACAGCAACCAGTTATTTGAGAGGGTCCAACAAACACCCAGGGGCCTGATGGGTTCCCTGTGTGCCAGACACCCTGCCAAGGGCTGCGGTGTGACCTCACTGTACATTTTTTTTATCTTCAACTAGTGGTTTGTTTTATGGAGAGAGTGTTTCTGGACCACGGTGAGATCAGTCACACAAAGGATAAAGTTCTCCCTTCCACACTTCCTCAGTTCTTATTTTCCTCCCTAGAGGCAAAGTTCATTGCTACATTTTGGTTTTCCAGGAATAATTCTGTGCCTGTATAAAGCAAATCCAGGGACGTGTTTACTAAATAAATAGTAGCACATCCTAGACGCTACCAGCACTTTGCTTTATTTACCTATCAGTACAAATAGAGCCACCTTGGAATTTCTTGTGCAGATGGGCTGGTGTCTGCAGACAGACATTCTGGCTGTTTCCATCTTCTGCGAGTCCAAGCAAAGGTGCAGTGAATATCTTTCTAGACATCCTTGCTCGTAGACACAAATGCAGCTATAGGATCTAGCCCCAGAATTGCTGGACCAGAGGGTATAAGCATTTCACATTTTAAATTTTAGTTCTTGTTTTGAAAAGATAATGCATTCACATGGTTCAAAATCCAAAAGGCAAAAAGAATGTAGAAGTGAAATAATCCTCCTTCTCATTCCTCTCCCTAAAGGGACCAATGTTACCTTCCAAAGAGACTCGATGACGTCTAATACGATTTTTTCCCTTTTTATACACAAAGAATAGCATGGAATACACCCCAATCTGCATCGTACTTGTATCTTGGAGACTTTTCCATTATTAGCCCATTATAGAGAGCGGCCTCATGCCTTTATATAACAGCCGTGTGGTTTTCCATCGAATGGAGGCACCGTGATGAACCAGTCCTCGCCATGATGTCCTCTTAATTGTGTCTGGTGGTGTTGGTGCAACTGATACTGCAAAGAACAATCATTTTCATGTCGGTAAATTCCTCAGACTGAAATTGCTGGGTCGAAGGTAGGTGTGTTCATCATTTTGATAGCTACTGCTAAAGCTTCTCTAGTTTACAGCCCCACCAACCAGGAATGTGACGCCTGTTTCCCCACACCCTCATACACTCGGCGTATCGCAGTGTGTTTAAGTGACGGGCAAAAAACTGTACCTTACTGTGCTTTAAACATGCCTCCGTTCATGTGTTTTCAAGCCATTTGTGTGTCCTTTTCTGTGAGCCGTTTTCATATTTGTTGCCCTTTGTTGATATGGTTATTGGTCCTTTTCTTCCCGATTTGTCATTATTTCTCCCCATGTTTTTACTTTTCCATGCTGAAATTGTGTTGGGCATTGTCTTCTTTTAATCTCTTCTTGCTTTTTTTAAAAATAAATTTATTTATTTATTTTTGGCTGTGTTGGGTCTTCGTTGCTGTGCGCGGGCTTTCTCTAGTTGCGGCGGGGGGGCTACTCTTCGTTGCGGTGCGCGGGCTTCTCATGGCAGTGGCTTCTCTTGTTGTGGAACACGGGCTCTAGGCGCGTGGGCTTCAGTAGTTGTGGCACGCGGGCTCAGTAGTTGTGGCTCGCGGGCTCTAGAGCTCAGGCTCAGTAGTTGTGGCACACGGGCTTAGTTGCTCTGCAGCATGCAGCATCTTCCTGGACCAGGGCTTGAACCCGTGTCTCCTGCTTTGGCAGGTGGATTCTTAACCACTGCACCACCAGGGAAGTCCTAATCTCTTCTTTCTTTCCAGTGCTTGTCTCATCTCAGTTTTTGCATTTTGAGCCTGTTCCATGTGGGCTTTATGTTAGGAACGAGGTAGGGATTCAACTTTCTTTCCCCAGATGGTTACCTAGTTGTTTCCACACCATTTACTGAATAATTCATCTTTTCCCCACAGATCTGAAATATCATTTGTATCATATACTAAATTTCCACATATATATCAGCGCTTTTCTGGACTCTGTTCAGTACCAGAGAATTTGTCTATTCTTTGGTCATTGTGTTTGTTTTTGTTTTTGTTTGGCTGTATCGTGTGGCTTGCGGGATCTTCCCCAACCAGATATTGAACCCAGGCCATGGCAGTGAAAGTCCAGAATCCTAACCGCTAGGCCACCAGAGAACTCCCCACCACTGAGTTTTTTAAAAAGTATTGTACCTTTATATTTTCATAATTTATAGTACCCTCTTATTCACCCTTTTGGTCCCATTTGAACTTTAGAACTAAGTTTCTTTTTTTTTAATGATGGTATTATTTTTATTTGGATCACATCAAATGTTTATATTAACTTATGGAGAATTGACATCCTCAAAACTATGTGAGGATAATAATATTAATAATATTAATCTGGACTTCCCTAGTGGCACAGTGGTTAAGAATCCGCCTGCCAACGCAAGGGACACGGGTTCGAGCCCTGGTCTGGGAAGATCCCACATGCTGTGGAACAACAAACAAAATAAATAAATTTTAAACCTGCCGAAAACAAATAATAATAATATTAATCTGTACATCCAAATATAGGAGTAGATACCTTTCCATTGGTTCATGCTTTCTTTTACGTCTCTATAACCTTTTTTTTTTTATAAATTTATTTATTTATTTTTGGCTGCGTTGGGTCTTTATTGCTGCACGTGGGCTTTCTCTAGTTGCGGCGAGTGGGGGCTGCTCTTCATTATGTGCACGGGCTTCTCATGCGGTGGCTTCTTTTGTTGTGGAGCACAGGCTCTATAGTACAGGCTCAGTAGTTGTGGTGCACGGGCTTAGTTGCTCCACAGCATGTCGGATCTTCCCGGACCAGGGATTGAACCCGTGTTCCCTGCATTGGCAGGTGGATTCTTAACCACTGCTCTACCAGGGAAGTCCTGTATAACCTTTTAAGTTTTCTTCATTTAAAAGTTCTTGCATGGGGAATTCCCTGGCAGCCCAGTGGTTAGGACTCAGCGCTTTCACTGCCAGGGCCCGGGTTTGATCCCTGCAAGCTGTGGTGTGCCAGAAAAAAAAAATTCTTGAATGCACATTTATTCTTCATAGATACATGTGTTTTTTCTATTTTTTTGTTCCTTTTGTAAATGGGATATTTTCCATTCTTTTCTATATATATAATATGTTTATGATGTAAATGTTTATTAATATATAATACACAAGAATAAGAATAATATAATATAAAGTAAATAACAAATTATATAACATATAATTTAAAAACTAAACTCCAGACTTTATTCAGTTTTCACTAGTTTTCCCACTCATGTCCTCATTCTGTTCCCGGATCCCACGTTCCATGTGGTTGTCATGTTTCCTGAGTCTCCTTAGGTCTGTGACAGTTTCTGAGACTTTCTTTGTTTGTCATGACCTTAACCATTCCGAGGAGTGCTGGTCAGGTATTTTGTAGACTGTCCCTCAACTTGGGTCTGTCTGATGTTTTTCTCACAGTTAGACTGGGGTTACAGGTTTTTAGGAAGGAGGCGCCCTTCTCATCCCATCGTATCAGGGGTCCACGCTATCAACGTGAGTTGTCGCCATCACATCAGCCTGGATCACTTGGCCGAGGTAGTGTTTCCAGTGGTCTCCACTGCGAAGTTACTTTCTCCCCTTTCCACACACTGTTCTTCAGAAGCAAGTCACGAAGTGCAGCCTACACTCGGGAAAGAGCATGGGGGCAGGGAGCAGCTACATAAAATGTTTGGAATTCTTCTGTAAGGAAAATTTGTTTCTTCTCCTGCATTTATGTATTAATTCAATCATTTTATATCAGTTTGGACTCATGGATATTTATTTTATAATTTGGGTTTAATCCAAAAGTGCATTATTTATTTTGTTGCTCAAATTTTTTAAGCTTTGGCTACTGGGAGCTCTTTCAAGTAGGCTCTGTGTCCCTTTGACATGCCCCCATCCTTTGGCTTCTTTTGAGCACTTCCTTACTTTCCAATACTATAAGATGCTCCAGGCTCATCTTTTATTCATCCTGCTCCAACCCTAGCATCAGCCATTTTCCAGGAAGCCTGGAGAACAGAATTAGAAACCAAGATCTGGGTGCTGGGTGTGTTTGTTGCTCTTGGGGTGGTACTTCTAGGCCCTTTCGGCAGACAGAACTAGGAAATATCCGTCTACATACTTACCTGTGTGTACACACACATGCATCCGTTATAGTTTGTAAACTACCATATAAAATGAAATTATTTTATATGTACAAACTTAGTCTCCCCACCAGCCTTACTAAATTGTCTTGTTTTCCTCTTTGTATCATCTCATTTCATCCCACAACAACTATATGAAGTCAAGACCATTATTATCCCCTTTAGAGAAGGAAACTGAGGTTCAGAGAGTTTAAATAACTTGTACAGATGACACCCCTCCATGGAGGAGGTTTCAAACCCTAGAGGTCTCACTCCAGAGGCCTGGAAGCCCTGCCCTGTGCTGCCTCCTTGTGTCCTGATGGTTATAAAACCCCACGGCATTCAAGGGGCTGACCGGCTACAATCAATGGGCAGTCTTACGATGGCCACCAAGGACCCACCATGCATGAGGCATCCAAGTGGTAA
This sequence comes from Mesoplodon densirostris, assembly GCF_025265405.1. NCBI lineage: Eukaryota > Metazoa > Chordata > Mammalia > Artiodactyla > Ziphiidae > Mesoplodon > Mesoplodon densirostris. The sequence goes on along the minus strand of NC_082675.1, from coordinate 22,813,523 downwards.
GGGTTTCCCCCATCAGGACTCTGGGGGAGTGAGTTAAGCTGGGACAAGTGATTAACAGGCAGGACAGACTATGATTAATGGTCAGTGGACTGACGCAGATGCCTGGGCGAGAGGAGTCCAGAGCAAATACCCCTGGGAGCTGGACGTGGTCCACGGTGTTCAACCCCAGAGAAGGGCTGGAATCAGGCCGGATGGGAAGAAACCTTTTGGGCAAATGTCAGGCAGTGGCCAACAGGCAGCCCGAGTTCTCTGGCTAGCTAGTCTTTGGGAAGCCTGGCCCTGGACGGCCCACTCCTGTCTCAGCTCAGCTCCCTCAGTGACAGGGGCTTCCTCAGAGTCCCTCCCTACAGGGCCACAGGCTCCAGCTGACCTCCTTCTGAAGCCCTTCTGGTCTCTGAGCCCCAATGAGGTTGGGCTTCTCAGAAAGTCAGCTTCAGTGGCTTAAGGTCCTGGGTTCTGGTCCCTGTGCTGCCACTTTCCTGCTCATCCCTTTGAGCCTCAATGAGCACAGCTACAGTCAAGGCTTGGCACATCACAGGTCCTTTTTTTTTTTTTTTTGGCCGGACCTTGTGGCTTGTGGGATCTTAGTTCCCCGACCAGGGATCGAACCCATGCTCCCTGCAGTGGAAACTTGGAGTCCTAACCACTGGACCACCAGGGAATTCCCCCACAGGTCCTTGATAAATGGGAACGGCTGCTAGTGATACTGATAGGAGAGTTCCCTTGGGAATGTGTCACCCCCGTGGAGTGTGACGACTTTGTGGGAGCTTTTGGATGTACTCTGTCCAGAGTGTCTTCCATCACTCCAAAAACCACGCGCTGGGGCCCTGAGATGCCTCACACACAAGCCCTGTTTGTGGTTCCCAAAGAAGCCCTACCCAATAAAAGGGCGCTCTGTCAGAAAGTGAAGCAAGGAAGGTTTCCAAGGTAAGGACACCCAGAGCTGGCTCCCACGTGTGGGCGGGAGGGTGGTCCAGGCAGGGGTTGGTCCCGAGTGCCCCAAGGAAGACCATAATGATGTCAGCCCCACACCCTGCTGAGTGCCAACAGGGAAGGTGGTGCCTAGTTTATTTACTCCCTGCCTTGTTCCCCAAAGGAACTGAGGCAGCTCACAAAACCCAGATGCCTGAAAAGTTAAAAAGTCAGAGGGGAAATCGGGTGAAGGGAAAAATCACAGCAGAAAGTAAGATAAAGCCAAGGGTCCCCACTCACTGGGCCTGAAGACCTGGAACACCTGCCAGATGTAGCCACAACTCTGGCTCTGCTCTCCCTAGTGGCTGAGAAGAAGAGTGAAAGCAGACCCATATCCCTGATCCAGGTACCATCGCCTGCTCCCAGGAGGATGAACCCCACTCCCCACTTCAAGACTCAGCTCCTTCTCCCTCTCCCACTTCTCCCAGGCTGGGGTGGGCATGTTGTCTGTGCTCTTACAATTCCTGCATCCCATCCCTAGAACCTTCTCTCTTAAGGCAGGACTTTTTAAAAATATCTCAGCATCCTGACAAGCAGTAAGATTGGGGATGTTTGTTGAAGGGACAGATAAGAAAAACCCTTGTTCAGTGCAGAAACAGACATGCCTGTGCATTACCCCCAGTACCTGGGCCTCAGAGATGTGGGAGCCCCCCACTGTAGGGGGTAGGCAAGCAGAGGCAGAGGATGGTGCCAGTAAACCCAGACTTCCCAAGCCCTGATGGGGAAGGAGCTTCCCGCCAGCTCCAGGGAGGGATTTGGGCTCTGGGAATCTGGCGTGGAGGCTGCAGGGTTTGAGGGAAGCTACAGTGGAGACTTAGGCAGAAAACTTGGCCTTAGCTATGACGAAGGTGGTGTCGACCAATTTCTGGATCTTTCAGCATTGTTCGGACAGGGATTTGGGGCTGAGCTGCTGGGACCTGGTGCATACCGGGTTCAGCACCCTCTGTTCCATGCCCCCCTCTATGATGCCATTTGACATGTTATTTAGTGCTGGCCATTTACCCCTGTGGGCAGGAGGGAGGTGGGAGAGCTCCTCAGAAGAGACCACAGGGAGGTGGGTCAGGGGCCACCCACTGCCCCCCAACCTCGGAGAGTCCCCTCTCCAGCCTTAGTTTTCTTTTCCTCTCTCAGAGACACCAGGTTGAGGCTTTGATTCAAGGGTCACATATCTTAGTATAGGGCTTGGCACATAGTAGGTTCTCAAGAAACGGTGTCTGCCTTTGATGGATGTGGAGCAGAGCCGGCGCAGTGCGGCAACTCGCCCAAGGTCACACAGCTGGGCCGGATCCGACCCGGGCGCCCTGACTCCAGCGGGCCAGATTTGTGAGGAGCCAGCTTGGGGGAGCGGTGTTTGGAGGAGGGGACAAGGATGTGGGCGAGAAGGGACTTCTATTTTGGAGCGGGTGACAGGAGTGCGGAACGCAGAGGGGGCTGGGTCCCTCCCCGGGCTCCCCGAGTCCCAGTCACCTTCCCGCGACCCTTCCCGGGAGGGGCGTCCCGGGCGGGTAGGGGGGAGGTGGGAGGGGCGGGCGGGCAGGCAGTTACCTCATCGCCGCCTCCGGGAGGCTCCGCTCGCTCGCTTTCTCGCGCCGCCGGCTGGGGCGGCGACTCCGGGCGCCGGAGCTAGAGAAGGACAGAGGGACGGAGGCGCCGAGAGGCAGTGCCGCCCCCAGCGCCCCTCTCCGCCGCGGGACCCAAGCAGGGGGTCCGACCTCGGTGCGCCGCGCTGCGGGCGGCGCCTCCAGTCGCGCTGCGGGAGGAGGCCGTGTCTGTGCGCGGCGCGCTCGGTCTGTTCCCTCCGGAGCTTGGTACCCGCCGGAGCTGCTCGCACGTCTTCCGTCGGCCTGCTCGGCTGTCTGTCTGCCTTCCCACCGCCAGTTGCGTCCTCCGGCCTGGCCTCCCTGGGCCCCGGGTGCTCCGAGGGGCGATGAGGAGCGCGGCGGAGCCGGGGCGCACCGGGCAGGGCGCGCGGCGCGCGCCGAGCGGCGTCGGCCCATGAGGCTTCTCAGCGCGGGGCGCGGCAGCACGCGCGGGCCATGGGGGGCAGCCTGCGGGTGGCGGTGCTGGGCGCCCCGGGCGTGGGCAAGACAGCCATCATCCGCCAGTTCCTGTTCGGTGACTACCCCGAGCGCCACCGGCCCACGGACGGGCCGCGCCTCTACCGGCCCGCGGTGCTGCTCGACGGCGCCGTCTACGACCTGAGCATCCGCGACGGCGACGGTGCTGGCCCCGGTCAGAGCCCCGGGGGGCTAGAGGTAGCAGCTCGAGGAGTGGGCAGGGGCGTGTGACAGCATGTGTGTGGGTGGTCGGTACACACGTGCGTGTCCGCGTGGACGGCCCAGGGGTGCCCGACTGTGTTCATGGGCTGAAGAATGAATGTGTGTCCTGGCGTTTGTGTGTCGTGACCCCTTCTGCTGGCCTGAAGTTGCCCCAAATCAGGCCCGAGACCCGGCGAGTTTGCAAGGTGGCTTTTTCTAGCTCGCTTAAGTGCCTCTCTATTTGCCTGCCTCCGCTGGTGGGTGGGGATCCGTGCGTGGGGGAGCATGGTCCTGCCTCCCTGAGGGTGAGCGTTGTGGGTCTGGGGCCTTGAGCAGAGCCGCACTGGGAAAGGTTGAAGCCAGACATAGGGGTGTACTTTCTAGGGGGATCATTCTCTGCTCCCTCATTCCTGTGACCTTTAGCAAAGACTCGTCTAGTAATTTTGCAAAGTCCAGGACAGACTTTGAATCCTTAGAGCTGATGCCTTCGAGAGGTGAAGAGGAAAGAGCAGGCAGCATTAAGCAGGGGTTCCTGGAGGGGGTGGCATTTGGGCTAAACCTGGAAGGATGAGTGAAATTTTGATGAAAAGAAGTGGTGGAAGCATTCCAGGTGGAAAGAGCAGCATGTGCTTAGGCCAAAGGCCTAAACGTGTACAGCTGCCGCTAATTAGTGGTCTCTGCGGGCTGGGGGAACACCGGCCAAGGGCTTTGGAATTAGGCTGAGGCATAACTACCAAGGAGGAGGTCTGGGGAGGGGCGGGGTTTGCCCCGAGTTGAACTGTGGGAAACTGGAGGAGGAGGAAGAAGATAGGAGTGAGGGGAGAGGAAACCCAGAGTGAAGGAGGGCTGGGGGCTGACTGGCTTCAGGCACGGTTTTAAAATTCATACCCCAGCGGCCGTGAGGACAGTTGGGCCCAGGGAGCTTGGGAGAGAGGGCGCACAGACGAGGATGAGGTTGGCCAAGGCCTGAACATGAACTGTGGATTTAGCGTCAAGGCCCCTGCTGGAGGCCTGGGCATGGAAGAGTGGGAAGGGGGGCTCCGACAAATTCTGGCCTCCCGCCCCCAGGAGTGGCCGGACCCTAAAGACTGGAGCTTGCAGGACACGGACGCCTTCGTGCTCGTCTACGATATCTGCAGCCCAGACAGCTTTGACTATGTGAAGGCGCTGCGGCAGCGCATCGCGGAGACCAGGTAGGTGAGCGGCAGGTCGGAGGGGAGTGTTTGCGGGTCTGGCCAGGCCTTTGCCCGAGGTGAGTGAGGGCGTTCTTCCGCCATCTTGGGCCTGGTCTCAGGCCTTCCGGGCCTGGCCTCTAGCCCTATGCGGTCTTTAGGCCTGGGTCTTTGTGTCTTTGTGGTTCTGGTAATTTGCTGGGGGGTCTCTGGCCGTAAGAGGGGAATGTATATACCCACTTGGGGGGGTTCTCCGGCCATGGGGTCCGTGGCACCGCGACCCTCTTCCCCATTTGGCCCTCAGGCCGGCGGGCGCACCCGAGGCGCCCATCCTTGTGGTGGGCAACAAGCGGGACCGGCAGCGACTGCGGTTCGGGCCTCGGCGCGCACTGGCTGCGCTAGTGCGCAGGGGCTGGCGCTGTGGATACCTCGAGTGCTCGGCCAAGTACAATTGGCACGTGCTGCGTCTCTTCCGGGAACTGCTGCGCTGCGCTTTGGTGCGCGCACGCCCTGCGCATCCGGCTCTGCGCCTGCAGGGGGCGCTGCATCCGGCGCGCTGCAGCCTCATGTGATCGAATTGGACGACACCGCTGATGGCGGGGAGGGGTCCTCCATTTGACTGGAACAACTAGGGACCCGGATTGGACGAGATTGCCCAACTTCTCTCGGATTGGACAGGACAGTCTCCTCCCTGATTGGCTGAGGAACGCTCCCACCCAGTCTCCTGGGCGACAGGCTTCTCTTTGAATCTCATTGGACCCAGCTAGGCCCCATTGGACAGTCCTTTCTGGGACCTCATTGGGTCACGATCCCATTGGATGGAAGGGACTTGGTATGCATCTGATTGGAAGCTCTCAGACTGCTCTTGGAGTTTCATTGGACAAACGGTTAAATCCCGCCTCTCAGGAAATAAAGGGGGAAACAACTCAAGTGCACCTGGCACTTCTGGGATGGCAGGATAATCTTAAACCTAAAGGTTAGAGCTGCCAAGTATTGCCCCCTGGCAATTAACTCCAGAATCCCAACCTGTAATGAGGGCCCCCAAATGGGTGTGATGGCCCCAAGGCTGAGTCCCCAAGAAGCAGACACAAGTAGCTGGAACAAAACTTTACTGTCAGGCTCTGCAGGGCCACAGGACCTCAGGAAGGGTCCTTATTGGGCTGGCCCAGCCCCCTCTAAGGCATTCAATAATATTAGTAATTAAATAGCAATGCTCATCCCCCAACCGGAATGTACAACAGAGGTCCCATTGTGCCATGTGGTCCCAAGGGGTCTGGTCCCATGAGGTCTGGTCCCCAAGAGGCAGGGGGTGCTCCCTGATGCAGAGGGGTTAAGGCCACAAAGGAAAAGGAGAAGGAATGGGGTATTGGGGGCAGCTGGGCTGGTCCATCACATCCAGGAATCTGGCTCAGCCCTTGGGCTGACTGAGTGCAGGGCATGCCAGGCCCCGGACTCCGTAGGTCCAGATGGGCGGCGGGGGCCCCTCGGTGTGGGGATGCGTGAGGGTTTTCGGTCTGGCTGTGTGTCCATCCGGCCTCGTGCCCAGGTCCTCAGGGGCTCTGGGCCGGCCATGGGGCTCCCAGGTGCATCTGGTGGGCCCCCTACCCCGGGGCAGGGGTTGCCTTCATCGGAAGAGCTAGACAGAGCTGGGCCTCGGGGCCCGGGCAGCCCATTGGCCATCCTGCCAGAGTCTGCGGGTTGGCCACACTTGCCACCCAGGATGCTGAGGGACGAAGAGGAGGAGCTGGAGGAACAGTAGGCTGAGTCAGGAGCTGGAGGGTCTGGGCCCCGAACCAGGTCAGAGGCTGGTCCCGTCGGGGTCCCGCCAGCAGCAGTCTCAAGGGCTCGGGCATTGGCCAGGAACTCCTCTTCCAGGCGCCGGAATAGTTGCTGCTCCTGCTTTGGGTCAAGCTGCAGGGGGGTGCGGAAGACACTGGCCGGGGTGGTGCTCAACTCTGGACTGGGGCTGGGGACCCGGGGAGACCGGGGGGCTGCGGGGCTGTGGGCACGGGGAGTCTGGGGGCTGCTCCTGCCCCGTGGCATCCACGAGTGGTGCCCATCTCGGTCCCGACGCACCAGCAGCACAGCCTGCTCTTCACGGCTCTGGCTCCGGGCCCGCCGGGCAGGGCTGGGGCCCAACAGCTGGCCTCCCCTGCCTCCTGGGGCCCCACGCAGCCGCCCCCGATCCAGCCGGTCTCTGGACTGGCTGCGCGGGGCGGGGGGGCGTCTCGGGGAGGCAGGAGTGCCTGTGGTCACCCGACGGCTGGGCCGTTCCCGTCGGGGGCCAGTGCCTGAGTCTTCACTGCGGGCACCAAGGGGGCCGCTCTGGGCTGAGGAGGCTGAGGAATCGCTGTCCCCGGAGTAGCGGCGGGAGCGGGGATGGGGGGGCAGCTGGTCCCGGGCCCTGGGGCAGGGGAGCAAGAGAGAGAGCTGGGGCAACGCGGAGCAGACTGGCGTGCAGAAAGGGCAGGGAGAGTAAGGAACCAGCAGCCGCGTGGTTGGGGGGGTGGGAGAGGCACCTGTGGTGTGGTGACGGGGGTGCCAAGGGTGTCTGTTGCCCTGGGGACTTCCAGGGAGAAGTGAGAGGCTCTGCCACAGCTTCCTGCAGCCAGGGCCACCCCCGCCGCCCCAGGGCAGCAGAAGTAAGGCCCTAAGCTCCCCCTCCCCGGGCCTCCAGTTTCCTGGGCAGGCCAGCGGGAAGCAGGGTTGGACTGGCCGCCACCCAGCCCCCAAGGCCCGCCCAGCTGTGTTGTTCGTGTTGTTCGTTTGGTTGGGTTGCCATGGAGACGGGAAGCCAGGCCTGCCGCCACCCCGCCACCGCCCTCATTTCCCCCCCCCCCCCCCCGGGAACTTTTCCCAGGGTGTGAGTCACGGAGCACAGTCATCCAGGCCAGGGCGGGCGCCCCCACCCCCACCCCCTGGACCCCTCACCCCGTGTGTCCTCCTGCTTCTCACCTGAGCGGGGTCTCGGGCCCCTCCTTCGAGCTGCGTAAGCTGATGGGTGTCACCTCCGGGCGGGAGCCCCTGCGCTCACCCCCGGGGGCCGGGCTACCAGCTCGGGGGCTGTGGGTGGGCGACACCCGCTGTGGGGAGAAAGTGCGGGCCCTCGTCTGGGGTGGGCGGTGGGCTGCAAGGAGAGAGGACGGGTGGCGCATGAGAGGTGGGGCCACAGAGGTGCCCCCCCGCCCCCCCCCCGTGGGCACTGACCCGTGGAGGAGCAGCGGCAGGGGTCGTGCTTGTCCAGGTAGTGCTCCAGCGTGTCCCAGCCACCGCCCACGCGCACCATCACGTGGCTTCTCAGCACCTGTGGGAGCCCGGCGTGGGCAGGTCACGGCCTGTCCCCCCCACCTCTCAGGCTGCCACCTGCTCGGGTAGCCCCTGGCTCTCACCCGCACAAAGATGAGCAGACTGGAGTCTCCCACGCGGTACTTCCCCTCCGAGACTTTGATCATGGGAAACTGGTCTGGGCAGGTGCAGCGCCCCAAGATCTCTCTCACCTGAGGCCAGAGAGAAGCTGGAGGTCAGGAGTCAGGTCACTCCTCCCCTGGCCCGATGTCAGCAACTCCAGGGTCAGAAGGAAGTAAGTCCTTCTGGAAGCTCTCCTTCCCCTTTGGCTACCAGGGGTCAGGGAGCTGACTAGGAAAAGATGGAGGGACTGTGGTCGGGCCAGGGCCTGGGACCCCAACAAGGCACATCCTTGAAGTCCCTGAGCCCTGGGGGAGTCCTCACTCCCCCTCACCCACTTCACAGACATGAATGTTGAGACCCACAGAGAGGCCAGGTTTGGGGTGGAGGCAGGTCCCACACCCCATGGAGGCAGGAGTGCCACAGACATATGGGGCACACGCATACACCAATGTGCACACCAGCCACCCGCCCAGCTAGCATACATCTGCCCACATGCTCCCCCAGGTCGGGAGCTGCCAGGCTGGCTATGTGGGCGGCCCGCCCGCCTCCTTGCCACAGCGGAGCTGCTGAGAAAATGAGCAGGTGGAGCTTCTGGTGAGCCTGGCCCAGGATGGGGTGGGGTGGCAGCCTCTGCCCACAGCCATCCGGCTACCCGCCTCCAGGGCGGACACATCATGTTCTAACCTCCTGATAAGAAGGAAACTCTTGGCCTAGCTGTGGGGGTGTTAGGGACACCTAGGTCCCGGGAAGAGGAGGAGGGAGCTGGGGTCATGGTCTGGCACCTCCTATGCTCAGGGTAGAACTAATCCTGCAGCTCCTGAAAGGACTTCAGCTCCCAGTAGCAGCAGCTACTCCAGGCTTGGGTTCCCAGATAAGTGATGTGTGCAGGGCCCTGGGGAGAAGGAGGGACCTGCAGAGCCCCTGGGAGCTTCCCTAGGCACTCACTGAGCACCTACTGTGTGCCAAGCGCCTTGCCCAGGACCAAACAACACAGGCACCCATTCAACCTCGAGCTCAGTGATGGTGTGAATGCAAATGTCTAGCAGCTGAGTGCAGGGAGGGCATACAGGAGGGGCTCAAATCACGCAGCCCCCAGGATGAAGGAACACCTAGCACTTATCTGGTGCATGGTTACCACAGAAAGGAAGCAGGGAGATCGTGCAATGGAGCCCGAGTTTTCTCCCAGGCTGTGCTGGGCCCTGTGACCTCACCCAGCACCTCTCCCTCTCTGGGCCTGCTTTACTCCTTGGGGCCAGGTATCCACTTGGTGCTCAACATAAGCACTCTTTCCATGGGGCAGGCTGTCCTGCAGATATGAGGATAGGCCCCCGGAGGTTGCGGGCACCACCCTGCTGTCTGGTCCCTGGGTAAAGGGAGAGTAAGCCAGGCCGCCGGGCATACGTACTCGGGGACTCACCAGCTCGTCAAGGTTGCGCAGGTCGCTGGGTGTCATGCGGGGCCCGCGGGTGGGAGCCCCCGGGGCGGTGGCGATCTCGGCGGCAGCAGCAGAGGCGGTGGCAGCGTCCTCCCCGGCACTGGGGGCGTTGGGGGCCGGGGGCGCAGCGCGCAACTCCTGCTCAATCTCCTGTTCGAACTGCACGAGGCGAGGGGCCAGCAGGCCGAGGCGGGCCCCGCGCCGCGCCACCTCCAGCAGGCACAGCACCACGCTTTTCTCGTTCTTTCGCAGCACCAAATCCTCGGTCTCGAACATGAGCACTTCAGGCACACCCAGCTCTGCGCGGCACCAGCCGATGAAGGTGGCCACATTGTCTCGGGCCATGAAGGAGCCGGGTGCCACGCTGTGTGCCTGGAAGGCCACCCCACGGGCTGGGTGGGCGGTGGCCATCGCGCGGGCGGCCTCGGTGATGGCATTGGCATGCTGGCACAGGGTGGTGCCCGTGGCCAGCCCCGTCAGGAAGCCATCGCCACCGCTGGGCAGACCCAGGCCGTACAAGGCGTTGAGCCACTCGGCCAGGTCCTCCTTCATGGCCTCCACGTAGGCCTCACTTGAGCGGAACGGCCGCACGCTCTTGGCTGCCGAGCCCGCGATGCCCACCACGGGATCTGCCATGCCCAGGCCAGCTGAGTCACTGTGGGCAGGGACACGGGTCAGGATGGCTGTGAGGACCCAGCAGGCGCTCAGTACAGGCTATGCCGCTGACCACCTGCACCCGCCTGTCATTTCAGACCAAATGCCTGGGTTTGAGCCCTTGCTGTGAGAAACTCTTCGCCTTAGTTTTCCCGTCTGCAAAATGGTTACAATAATAGTACCTTCCTCATAGGAACTAATGGGATGATTTTTATAAATGACTTAGTGTCCATAAGTGTTTGCTGCTTGGTTCTTTGGGGGAGGGGGGATTTAAAGACTTGACAGAGTCCTCCCGCCCAGGCAGGGAGGCACCCATCCTTACTGCCTCTGTGGTAGGTGAAGAGATGAGCCCTAGAGAGATGTAGCCCACGGCCCTGGACTCACAGTAGGAACCCCGGTCCCGACCTCAGAGAGGGGTTAAGTCGACTGCTCAGGGCTGGTGGCGATCCCACTTCCTCCGGAAAGATCCCAGGTCCTCCCTCAGCCCCCCTTCCGTAAGGACTGTGTCATTCTAACGACAGAACAGCAGCAGTAGTAAAGTAATCGCAATGACCTTGGCCAGGTCAGAGCGTGATATTATCTCCATTTTACAGATGAGGAAACTGAGGCGCAGAGCTCACTCAAGGTCACAGAGCAGTGGGTGGCGGAGCCGGGCCGACCTGCCCGCGTTGCTGAAACGGCAGCCGGTGGCCCGGGCCAGGCCCCGCCTCCTCCAAGGAGCCTCTCTAGCGCCCCAGGCTGGTGCCTGTGAGCCGGGACTCAGAAGGGCCTTCGCCAGTCCTGGCTGTCCTCTGGACTTCGGCCCAGAGAGGGTGCGGGGCTGCCCAAGGTCACACAGCCCTGGGGAACAGAGGCCCGCGGCTGCCGCCGCCAGGTCCCCTTCAGTGTGCGCTGGGCAGTGGGTGCTGGGGGTCCCCGCGCTCACCTGGCTCATCCCGCGGCCTCGGGGAGCATCGCCCCGGCGGGGCCGGAGCCGGGCCGGGCCGCCGCAGGGAGGCGCCGCCCGAGCTACAGCGGATCCCTGTCCCACCACCGCGTCCTCCGCGCCTGCAGTCTCCGCCCCGCCTTTCTGGAATTCGGATCCGGCCCGGAGGGGGTGGGCGGGGCCGCGCTCTCTTAAAGGGGACGCGCTGTTCCCCGGCCTGGGGAAGGGCTGGAGTCTCCAGATGCGGGGCGGGCCAGGGACTCGGCCCAGCCCTGAGCGGAGGCGGGACCACGGCCCCCAGGCGACCCTTCCAGCCCAGAAGTCCCATCCTCAGCCAGGCTAGTCCCCACGGTCCTTTCCACCCTTCTTGGTCTCCTGGGGGGGGGGGGGGTTGGGTGTTTCTAGTTGCTCTGCCTCCCCAGATAGTGGCCTCCCCGGGTGAGCACAAACGGGCAGTTCCCAAGACGAACTCAGGAAGCGATAGGGGCCTGGGGATGCAAGTCACCTCCGGCCGGAGTGGACCTCCTTAGCTCAGATAAATGAGGCCGTCCAGCCTTGGGTGGCGGGCTTCCTATCAGCAACGCCGGCCTGGGGGAGGGGGAGGATGGCTCCGTTTTACCCCCACTCAACCAATGGCTCCTTATCGAGTGCTCTTTGTTAACCCTCATGTTAGGGGAATCCGTTTCTCACATGAGGACACTGAGGCTGGGGGTGGGTTAGGTGGGTGGCTGAGGCCCACGTTTCTGATGCTGCGGCCCATACCCTGCAGTGGGGACAGGCCAGTCCTGGACCACCTCTGGCTATCGGGGTGGGCCATGGAATAAACGGCAGAGGCTAGGCGGCAGCCTGGCTCTGGAGAGTTAAGAGCCGCAGGTTTCTTTTCAAACGGCAGAGGAGGGACCTGGCTGGGACCTGGCTGGGACCAGCGGGAAATCCTGCCCCAGCTGCCGCTGGGCGGGGACACCAGGCCTGGCTGGGCAGCAGCCTCACTGGCCAGGCGGGGCTGCTGCAGGGAAGCACCACCACCAACAGCCGATGCTCAGAGCTTTAATAAAGCTCCTACTGTGTGCCAGGCCAGCTGTGTGCCCTTGACCTGAAGGAACCAATGAGTCACCTCTGTGAGGGACACTCATGCCCAAACTTGGGCTGAGTCAGGAGAGTAGCTGGTGGCGCCGGGATTTGAACAATGACTATTATGGGAATACCCTCATTCAAGGATCGGGGCATTTGTTACCTACTATGTGCCTGACCTCCTGGTGGCAGGCTGCTCACATGCATTATCTCACTGAGTCCTCATGACCTTTCAAAAGGTGGGCTCTTGGCTTCCCTGGTGGCACAGTGGTTGAGAATCTGCCTGCTAATGCAGGGGACACGGGTTCGAGCCCTGGTCTGGGAGGATCCCACATGCCGCGGAGCAGCTAGGCCCGTGAGCCACAACTACTGAGCCTGCACGTCTGGAGCCTGTGCTCCTCAACAAGAGAGGCTACGATAGTGAGAGGCCCGCGCACCGCGATGAAGAGTGCCCCCCACCCTTGGGCTTCCCTGGTGGCGCAGTGGTTGAGAGTCCGCCTGCCGATGCAGGGGACATGGGTTCGTGCCCTGGTCTGGGAAGATCCCACATGCCGCGGAGCGGCTGGGCCCGGGAGCCATGGTCACTGAGCCTGCGCATCTGGAGCCTGTGCTCCGCAATGGGAGAGGCCACAACAGTGAGAGGCCTGTGTACCGCAAAAAAAAAAATAAAATAAAAAATAAATAAAGAGTGGCCCCCACTTGCCACAACTAGAGAAAGCCCTCGCACAGAAACGAAGACCCAACACAGCAAAAATAAATAAATAAACTCCTACCCCCAACATCTAAAAAAAAAAAAAAAGGTGGGCTCTTACCCCAATACCCAGGTCATGCAGGTCCCACTCTACCCTCTCCACAGCCCCCTCCAACCACTGCAGAGTGAGGAAGGCCCGTGCCTAGAAGTAGTAACTAACGGCTGACATTGACATGGAGCCTACTGGGTGCTGTGTCTTTTGGCACTGCAAACCAAGAGCAAAAAAAGGGGAACAAAACAGAGCCAGCTCCCAGGCTCACAGTCTAGGGGTGGCTCCTGGGCTGCAACGGGGACAAGGCACTGGGGAGAAGAGAGCGGGAAGCAGGAGTAGAGGTGGGATGGGCCTGCAATTTTTTTAAAATTTATTTATTTAGTATTTATTTTTGGCCGCGTTGGGTCTTCGTTGCTGTGCGAGGGCTTTCTCTAGTTGCTGCACGCGGGGGCTACTCTTCGTTGTGGTGCGTGGGCTTCTCATTGCGGTGGCTTCTCTTGTTGCAGAGCATGGGCTCTAGGTGCGCGGGCTTCAGTAGTTGTGGCTCACAGGCTCTAGAGCACAGGCTCAGTAGTTGTGGCGCACGGGCTTAGTTGCTCTACGGCATGTGGGATCTTCCGGGACCAGGGATTGAACCCCTGTCCCCTGCATTGGCAGGCAGATTCTTAACCACTGTGCTACCAGGGAAGTCCCTGTTTGTTTTTTAAAAAATATTTATTTGGCTGCACTGGGTCTTAGTTGCGGCAGGAGGGATCTTTTTTTTTTTTTTTTTTGCGGTACGCAGGCCTCTCACTGCTGTGGCCTTTCCCGTTGCGGAGCACAGGCTCCGGACACGCAGGCTCAGTGGCCATGGCTCACGGGCCCAGCCGCCCCCAGACCAGGGCACGAACCCATGTTCCCTGCATCGGCAGGTGGACTCTCAACCACTGCGCCACCAGGGAAGCCCACAGGAGGGATCTTTGTTGCAGCATGCGGAATCTTTAGTTGCGGCATGTGGGATCTAGTTCCCTGACCAGGGATTGAACCCAGGCCCCCTGCATTGGGAGAACGGAGTCTTAGCCACTGGACCACCAGGGAAGTCCCGGGCCTGTAATTTTTTTTTTTTAATTAATTTATTTATATTTGGTTGTGTTGGGTCTTCATTTCTGTGCGAGGGCTTTCTCTAGTCGCGGCGAGCAGGGGCCACTCTTCATCGCGGTGCGCGGGCCTCTCACTGTTGCGGCCTCTCTTGTTGCAGAGCACAGGCTCCAGACACGCAGGCTCAGTAGTTGTGGCTCACGGGCCTAGTTGCTCCGCGGTATGTGGAATCTTCCCAGACCAGGGCTCGAACCCATATCCCCTGCACTGGCAGGCAGGTTCTCAACCACTGCGCCACCAGGGAAGCCCAGGGCCTGGGGTTTTTGATCAGTGAACAGTAAAGGTGAGGGAGGTAGCTGTGTGGATATCTGGAAGGAGAGTGTTTCAGGCTCAGGGAATAGCCAGGGCAAAGGTCAAGGTGGGTGTGTGCCTGGTGTGTTCAAGAAAGAGGGAGGGGGCCTGTGAGGTTGGGTGGAGGCAGATGGAGGTGGGGCTGAGGGGGCCATGCCTCTTTTGAGGGACCTGGGAGCCATGGAGGGAATTAGAGCAGGGGAGGGGTCTGACCTGACTTAGGTCATAACAGGTTCCCTGTGGTACTGTGGTGGGCAGGGCAGGGGCCCTGGAGGAAACCAGGTGGTGCCAGTGTTGAGAGGAGTTGGATTCTGGCTGTATTTTGAGGGGAAAGCGGATAGAATGTGCTGGTGAATCGGCTGTGAAGGTGAGGACAGAGTCCCAGGTTTGGGGCCGCTGATACCTGGGGAGGACAGGGTTGCTGCAGATGGGGCAGGGGAAGATCAGGGTGTGGAAACTAAGTAAGTCAATTCTCAATGCTTTTCTGTGTTCTCCTTTTACAATTTCGGGAAAATGAGGCCCAGAGAGGGCAAGGGATGTGTGTGGTCAGCAGCAGCTGTGCAGGAATTTGACCCCTGCTCATATCTACCTCGTGTCACTGCAGGGCCCTGGACACAGGAGAGGTCAGACTGAACCTAGGCCCTGCTGTTGGTCATTGGTGAGACGGTTAAGCTCCCTAAGTCAGTTGCACTGTCTGTAAAATGGGACAACAGCAGTCACACCAGAGTTGTGAAAATGTTATTACTCAGCCAAGTGCAGCCAGGGCATATATCCACTGCTCCTCTGAGGAGGAGGAGCCATGGGGAGATTGTTCCTCCCTATCTCCAGTCCCCTGAGCTGTGGCCTGCCATCACAGAGGCCCACTGCAGACCAGAGACTCCAATATTCTGACTCTAGGACACATGGCAGGTGTGGTGCCCACTGGTGTGGCCAGGCCCATAGCCCAGGCCATGGAGGGCCTTGGCTTTGACCCCCTCTATCGTAAGGCGTCCTCTCCTCTTCCTGGCGGGACCAAGGGAAGCAGGCACTGCTGGTGGGACGAGAGGTTTGGGCTATGGTTGTCCTGAGCCCATCCCCACAGACCCCACAGGCCACCTTCGAGTACAGAATGCTGTGGCTCCAGTGTAGGCTTGGGCTGGCCCTTGGGCAACGGGCTCATGGCTGATTTCCAGCCTCGGCTGCTGGGTGCTAGGGCGCAGCCTGCTGGCCTTGGTTGCAGCCGGAGGTTGGATGATGGGCTTGCCGGCAGGCCCCAGTGGTGCTGGGCAGCTCAGGGCCTGGCTGGTTCCATCCGATGCCCTCCGGGCTAGACTGACCTGTGAGCATGGCCCAGGATGAGTTGGTGACCCACCGGGGGCTTCAGGATGCTTTGTCCAGATGTGGGTCCAACCATGACGACTGCTCCTGCCCCGGCTGCGGGGTGAGTGACCCCAAGCTCCCCTGAGCTGCCTCCTGTGCCCCGGAGAAGCAGGACCGGAAAGCCTGGAAGGCCCACTTTCCCACCAGCCTCCATCTCTCTGTGCTCACGCTCACTCTGCGCCCGGCAGCTCTTGTCAGGAACGGGGCAGGATGGGGCGCTCCAGGGCCCGTGGTTGGGCCTAGGGGCGTGGGGTTTGGCCCTGTCACTGCACTGTCCTCGGCTCCAATTTCCTCCCTTGGAGGTGAGCCACTCCCTGTGAGCCTTTGTCCACGTGTAGGGGCAGAGATCGGTCTCTCACTCACCCCTGAACCTTGGCCTGGATCTGCGGGGTGTGGCCTTGTGGGACCACGAGGGTGTGCGGAAAATTTTTATTCTAAGTGTGACTGACCAGGAGCTCTTGAGAATTGGGAGCGGCGTGAGGAACCTGGTTTCCACTCCCCACCCCATCCCCAGGCTTCAGCCAGCTCTGCGCAGCCCTTTGAGACAAGGCTTGGAACCCACGCCGCCTGAGGGCATCTGAGGTCAGTGCAGTCCAACGTTTCTTTTGGCTGAGAGGACCTGGCCTGCCTGACATAAGCACCTCCACCCTGGGCCTAGGCGCCAGGGACTCGAGGCTGCTCCTGCGGGGGGCCTCAAGCTCTGGGCAGGAGTTAGGCAACGCCTGTCACACTCGGTGGCTGTCCCTGCAGCAGCTGCTGGGAGGGCTGCTCGTGATCCCCTAGCTTGGGCTGCAGGCCGGGGAGGGGGTGGACCGGGCACCCAGCCCTTTAGAAATAGGATGACTGTGGCCGGCAGGTCAGGAGCGGGAAAGCACAGGCTCTGAGGAGCCCCCTCGGGCCTGAAGGCAAGTCCCAACTCCTCACCTGAGCCACGGGGCGCTCACACTGCCTCAAGGGCTGATGAGCACTTGGCACGATGCAGGAGCCCAGTGACAGAGCCCGGTGATGTCGTGGGTGCATTCGGGCCTCAGGAGTGTGAACTCTGGCTCTTGACACCTGCCAAGACTGAGGTGGGAGCGTCCTCGGCTCCTTGCGAGAACAGCACTGGCCTGTGTGGCGGGACTGCGTAAAGGCAGAGAGGGCAGCTCGGGTCACGGGGGACTGAGGGAGGCCAGATCTCATGAGTCATGGCCAGGGTGGCAGGAGCCTCCAGAGGGTTTCGAGAATGGTGAGGTCGGTCAGCCTCTGTGGGGTAAGGGCTAGAAGGGTGGAGGGAAGCTGGGAGCCCTGCGAGAGGGCCGTGGGAGGCATGGGATTTTGGTGCTGCGTCTTGGAGAGCCTGATGGTTTGCTTTGGGGTCTGAGAGAGCAGGAGTCAATGAGGAACTCCAAGGTTCAGGACGAGGGGACAGACTTCCACTTGCTGAGAATGGAGTGGAGGGAGTTGCGGGGCAGGATCCAGCCCTTTCAGCCCATCAGATCCTGGGAAGAGCTGGCACTTGGGAGAAGGGTGGGCGGTCAGCCAAGCAGTCAGGGGTCAGAGGAGCCCTATCATAGCCTGGGAGCCCCTGTATTTAGAGGTCAGGCAGAGGAGGAGGGCAGCAGGAGCTGGGAAGGCACCACCAGTGATCTGGTGACATGGAGATCGCTACTGTCTGGGCAGAGGCAAGACTGGTTGGAAGTGGTTTCTAGAAAGGGAGAGGAGGTGGATGCCGAGGAAACAGTAAAATGGCTTGGTGGCTGGAGGGGGATTAACGAGGGGTAAGGGAGGGTTTTCTAAAGGTGCAAGAGCAATGCGTATTCATTTGGGAAATGGGCTGGTAATGCAGAAAAAGAGGAAACAGGAACCCACATGGTTGTGTGTAAAGTACATCCAGGTGGGCTGGGGAGAGAGCAGAAGACCCGGGGTGAATGGTCAGACCGTGAGGCCAGTAGGGTGCTGTAAGCAGTGTACCCACTTCCCCAGGCCCTGCTCCCACTGGGCAGGGGATGGAAGGGAAAATTCACTCCAAACCCTTGCCCCTTCCCCTGGCTGAAGGTGACAATCTCTCCTTGAGCATCTGCCTGGGGACACATTTATGGACTAAGTTACAATTGCTTACCTGGAAAATGGCTTTTCCCAGATGGACGTGTTAAGAGCCTTGGATCTTTGAATGACTGAAACCTACTGGCCTGCTTTGGATACTTATCTTCATGCGGCTCCAAGAAGAGACCAGACTGACCACAAGGCCAACAGGTGATGGGTCTGGGGCTCTTCACATCTCCTCCCCGACAACAGAAATGTGCTCTGACCCCACACAAGGCAAACAACCAAGGCAGTCTTAACCAAGGCCTCCATTTTAGTCTTAGGCTGTTTACCTAATTTTAAAACTCTAACCCCATAACATCAAGGAAGCACAATAACCACTACCACTTGAGTAGCAAATATAAAAACGGTTCCCCTCCTTAGCTGTCACTAAGGCAGACCTGCATCCTGAAGCGTGTGGAGCCTCAGAGGCCCACCAAGTCCGCCACTGCTGGGAGAGGCGTTCACAGAGGGCCCTGTGACCCAACGCTCCCTCAGAGGGCTCCCAGCCACGGATCCCCAGCACAGCACCCGCCCCCCACTGCAAATCCGACAGACCTGGGCTATGACGTCCCCTTGAGACACGGCTCAGGGTCAAAGTGACACTCGAACCCCCTTTCCTTTGCCAGCAGCACCGTGACCAACACCGCACTGTCACATCTTGACCGTTCTGATTTCCTCACACATGACGCTTGAATGAGCTGTGATCTGGGGGGTTGGGGGCATGCTCCCAGTAGATGTGCAGTGGCTGCAGAACAGAGGCCGAGAAGGATGACGGTGTATAAACATTTGGAATTTTATTTAAAAAAAAACATCACAACCATGAACATTGTTACAGTTAGAGAGGCCCTCTTGGTTCTCCACAATGATACTGAGCATGCTCACAAGGGATTCCCATTGTTTAGTCTTAGTTAAACAACCATCTTTAAAAGAAGGAAAAAAAAAACTCGGCACACTACCATTTAACTTGTTTTAATGTTTCTTCACAAATGGTGAAAAATACTAAAGTACAGACAGGAATAATCATAATGTTGTGGCCAACATTATAAATATGGAATTATAAATTTAAAACATTTTCTGGTTTAAAAAATAAATCTGGTAGTCAATGCAGCTCTGCGGGGTCTCTGCGTCTAGTAGGGCCGGTCTCTGCGTTCCTGACGGTGCTCGCCTCTGCAGGGCAAGAAGGAAAAAGGGGCAATGTGTTAAAATGGGGAGAGGAAAGGAAGCCCTTCCACAGCCCTGTGCTGAGCTTCTTGCCTCATTCCCACAGAGCGGGTGAGACCTGCTCCACAGCTGGTTCTACCACCACATACTTATCCATTTTTCCAGGTCCTCCACGCCCGCCTCTTCTTCCTCCCATCTGTTCCATCAAAGGTCCAGGGGGTCCCCCAGGGCCACCTCGTCTTCCTCCACCAAAGCCACCGCGGTCCATGCCCCGGGTGCCACGGAAGCCCCCTCTGTCTCCACCACGGCCACCTCTGAACATTCCACCAGGACCACCTCGATCCATGAGGCCACCTCTTCCTCCCCGCATGCCACCAGGGCCACCTCTGCCACGGTCACCGCCTAAGGGAAGGGAAAGTACAGGAGAGGACAGAGAATGGGTGAATGCAGAGGTCCCCTCAGGATCTGCTGTCTTCCCCCAGAGCAGAACGGATATTTTACTCACCCGAACACCTGGGTCACAGTTTAGAACTGATGATGGAACTACAGGTGACCCTTGAACAACAGGTTTGAGGTGCATGGGTCCGCCTATATACACATCGATTTTTTTCCACTAAATATCAACTACAGTACTACACGATCTGAGGTTGGTAGAATCTGAGGAGGTGGAACCACAGATATGGAGGGAGGGCCGACTGTAAAGTTCTAAGTGGATTTTTTTCTTTTTTCGGTACGCAGGCCTCTCACTGTTGTGGCCTCTCCCGCTGCAAAGCACAGGCTCAGCGGCCATGGCTCACAGGCCCAGCCGCTCCGCGGCATGTGGGATCTTCCCGGACCGGGGCATGAACCCCTGTCCCCTGCACCAGCAGGTGGACTCTCAACCACTGCGCCACCAGGGAAGCCCCTAAGTGGATTTTTTGACTGCACAGGCCCAGCGCCCCAACTCCCGCATTGTTCAAGGGTCAACCGTGTAACTTAAAGAGCCCCAGTGTCCAGGGCTGCACTTGCTGAAATCACCAACCTGGTTTGGGCAGCTGAATTTTGTTTACCAAGCCCACCAAGTTAACACAAGAGGTTTAGTGCCAAGAAGCTGAGGGTACCTACCCGGGGGTGGGAAAGGTGGTGGGAGGAAGCCTTCAGGCTTTGGGGCCTTACACTGGTTGCACTCTGTTCTCCACGCAAAGTTCTGGTTTCCACACCCCCTGCATAAAGTTACATCACAACAGTATCACTTACTGAACAAGTGAAGGCACCACCTATTGAACAAGTGAAGGCACCACCTGAGCAGAAACCACCATCATCATCACTGAGTCCCAGGGTCCAACACCAGTAAGAGGATCAGTCCACAGAAAACGGCTTTTGAGCCGTAGCCTCAGGCAGCAACACACCACAGCACCAGAGTTTGATCCAGCAAAGTCTCTGTACAACCCTGTGGGCCTGAGTCCAGTGGACTGTGACCTTCTCCCAAAGGCTCCAAAACAGCCAGTAAAGGACCGACTAGGCCACCACCGCCCCCAGCAGAGCCATCAGGGTCATCATGACGCTCCTCGGCCTCTCCAGAATGGGAATATGGGGCAAGATGAAGGGAGACTGCACTCGCGGGCTATCAGTGCGCCCAGAGGAGTACATACGGGTTGGGGCACTGCCAGTCGCCAGCTCGGTGCTGGACATTTCCTCCTCCAGAAGGGTTCCCTCGGGAACCGCGGGGCCCTCTTGGTGGGAAGCCTCCTCTGTCTCCTCCACGGCCTCCCATGCGACCCATGGGTCCTCCAGGACCTCCTGGGCCTCCTGGACCTGCAATAAGAAAGCATCAACCACCTCTTTGCAGCACCAGACTTGCTACAGGCATACGTCTCATGAAGGGAATCAGAGATCACAGCTGTCGCTGCCCCATGACCTGGCCCATACTCTCCCACAGGCCCAAGGGCTAGCCACTATCATCACTGCAGTTAGCTCCACAACTTGAGAAGGGCAGATGAAGAGAACCCATCCTCTTTCTTTTATTCCCACAAACTTTTACCGTCAGCATCCGGTAGGCTAGTATCAACGCTACACACCTTTTCAGTATTGCTAATGGGCTTGCCTTCACTCTAGAAACCAAGTTCCTCAAAGACAAGTGTACTAAAAAACTTCCGAAGCAACACAGAAAGAGCGCACAGACAGCATCCAGTACATACCTCCTCGGAGCGGCGGCGGCATCCCTCTGCCCTCACGGGGGGGCATTCCTCCCCGCATGCTGTTCATTGGAGGCTTCTTCCGAGCAAGAGAAACTTTAAGTTTGCTCCCTTGAAAATCTTTCCCTGAAACAAGGTAACAGAACGCCAATTACTCCCAACCTCCAACTCTTAGTCCCCTTGAGGGACCAGGCAAGGTTAGATGACTCCTTTTTCACCAACCCCGCCCTATTATCAAACCAACCATTCCTGCTTCATCAAGTGTGCCCACCCATGATGTTCCCTAAGATTTTGACAGGCAAGGCCAGAAAAGCCTTTAAAAGAAACAAACAGAAGAACAAAAAAATAGGGTGAGAAGCAAGGACAAGCAGAGCAGGAAGTGGCCAATAGAGGAGAGGCAGAACTTTCTGACACTTTAAAGTTGGTTTTGTGTGAAGTGAAATTCCAGGACCAATGTCAAAGCCACATATATATGTAAACGCAAATGTATACGGCTGAGGTGTCTGTGGGACTTCTGCACCTCTGACATCTGTGCTTAGATAAGAATTACAACTTTAGCATGAGGCTTTGAACAACAATGACGGAAAGTAAGGGATCTCTTAACCCACGGTCAGCACCCGGGCCCTCATGTGGCTGAGGGGAGCGCGACAAGCACTTCCCAGCAGCCATCCAGTGCTCCTCCAGGAGCAGACAAAGGGTCTTCTTGCTCCTTTGGCTCTTGAGGTCCTCCTTCCTGCCATGTCCTATGGCCACACAGAGGGAGAACCTATCTGTCCCCGGTCCCTAGAACCACTTTAAGAGAACAACATTCTAACAGCCAGAATTAAATACATCAGAGCAAGACCCTTTCTTTACCCACAAGCTAACACAGGCAACACTTGCTACCAGACCCTCTGTGTGCCCCAGAGGCGGCAGAGCTCAGAAGGCCTGGGGCACACACCCTTGTAGACCTTGGGTTCCTACCATCAAACCACTCGACAGCAGTTTTAGCAGTTGGCGGGTCTTCATAGGATACAGTAGCATCGCCTTTGGGCTTTCCTGTTTCCTTGTCCAAATAGATATGGATCATGGGTTGTCCAGTCCTCTTGTTTATCTAGGCATAAAATAGCATAATGAAGCTGTGACTAGAATATACTAGTTTTCAGGGGAAAAAATCCATGTGAAATTCTTCTTTTTTTTTCCATCCAAGTTCTTTAAACTGTCAAAAGCAGTAAATTTTCCAGATACACATTCAGAAGGATGTTGTTATAGTTTATCTCTGAGTGGTGGAATTATGGGTGACTTATTTCCTAAATAGCTACCACAAATCTGTACTTAGAAGACTTTCCCTCTTAGATGTGTTTTATCGTAAAACCAAAATAGGTTTTATCATAAAACCAAAGTTCCAAATTGTGTAAATGAACAGTACAGGTCCCATTCCTTCCCCAGCCACCTTTTCCTGTGTCCCTGCACCTGCCCCAACACCCTGTACGTCACCCTAACAGGCACCCAGTGAGCAGCCACCTAGGACTCAGTCAGGCTTTGATGCCATCATATAAGACACATCTCACATAAAAATTACCCTGAAATCATTAAGTAAAACATACAGGGCTGTGAGTGTGCTAAAAGGAGTCTTGGTTATCTCAAGTTCAACACAGCCAGTTTTTCCTCCAGAGACAGAACAGATGACTAGTTTTTCAGCTCAACACCAGATGCAAGTGGCTTGAATTCAAGAGCCACACTGCACAAGAATATGGCTTTATGTGTTTTTTGCATATGATCAAACTCTTATCTGCATTTATAGATAAATTATGATATATATATATGCTGATACCTATGTTTTTATAAAGGACACACACATAAACACTGAAAGGAAATGTGGCGAAATAGTGCTATAAATGATGGGGTATGTCAGTTTAAAATCTGTAATTTTACAAAACTTTGATAGTAAACACTGCTTTCTTAACTACAAATAAACCCCACATACCCAAATAAACAACATATAAATCACAAGTAGAGAGAAATCTCCTTATATGATTTAAGATTTACCAAAATCGCTGGATCAGAAAACGCCATTCAAAATAGACCATTAACTAAAAAATAAATCTAAAAATAAAATAAAGATCTGCAAAACTTTTAAGGAGATTGGCTTTACCAAAGACCTAATAAATGGAGAAATACAATGTTACAATGTTAATGGGGAGTGAGGGGGGAAACTACTCAGTACTATAAAAATGTCAATTCTCCTTAAATTCTTAGACTCAGTGACTTCCCCGCAGTGGTTAAGAATCCGCCTGCCAGGGGCTTCCCTGGTGGCGCAGTGGTTGAGAGTCCGCCTGCCGATGCAGGGGACACGGGTTCATGCCCCGGTCCGGGAAGATCCCACATGCCGCAGAGCGGCTGGGCCCGTAAGCCATGGCCACTGAGCCTGCGTGTCCGGAGCCTGTGCTCCGCAATGGGAGAGGCCACAACAGTGAGAGGCCCGTGTACCGCAAAAAAAAAAAAAGAATCCGCCTGCCAATGCAGGGGACACGGGTTCGATCCCTGCTCCGGGAAGATCCCACATGCCATGGAGCAACTAACCCCGTGTGCCACAACTACTGAGCCCTCACATGCAGCAACGAAGACCCGATGCAGCCAAAATAAATAAATAAAATTCTTACAGGTTCAGTAAACATCCAATAGGTTTTTGTGGAGGTTTTTGCCGCTCTGCACAGCATATGGGAATCTCAGTTCCCTGACTAGGGATCAAACAAGTGCCCCCTGCAGTGGATGCGTGGAGTCCTAACCACTGGACCGCCAGGGAATTCCTCCAATTGGGGTTTTTTAAGGAACTTCATAAACTGGTTCTAAAATGTATATATATATAAAATGTATATATATAGAAGAACAAGGAGTAAACAAGAAAACATTTCTGAAGAAAAAGAATAAAACAGAAGAATGTGCCTTACTGGGTATCAATACTGAGCGTAATTAGCAGTGCTACTAGCATAGGATCACGCAAATTAACCCAGTATACAAAACAGCCAAGAAACCGCTCCAGGCAGAGGTGTACTTTCTATGTGAAAGCATTCTATACCACCAGGGAGAAGATGGCTCTTTCAAAAGATGTTGCAGAATAAAAGGTCTTGCAAATAGAAAAAAAAAAAAGACACACACCAGTAAGGTAATGACCTCTAAGTTCAACTACAGTAAAATTAAGAACTTCTACTCATCAAAAAAAAAAAAAAGAATAAGTGGGCCACAGGGAATTCCCTGGCAGTCCAGTGGTTAGGACTCTGCCCTTTCACTGCTGAGGGCACAGGTTCAATCCCTGGTTGGGGAACTAGGATCCTGCAAGCTGTGTGGCACGGCCAAAAAAAGAAAAAAGTGAGCCACAAACTGGGAGACCTGTATTTGCAACAAAGACAAGAATCAGCATTCACAGACCTACTTGAGAATGGACTTGAGGATATGGGGAGGGGGAAGGGTAAGCTGTGACAAAGCGAGAGAGAGGCATGGACATATATACACTACCAAACGTAAGGTAGGTAGCTAGTGGGAAGCAGCGGCATAGCACAGGGAGATCAGCTCGGTGCTTTGTGCTTTGTGACCGCCTGGAGGGGTGGGATAGGGAGGGTGGGAGGGAGGGAGACGCAAGAGGGAAGGGATATGGCAACAGATGTATATGTATAACTGATTTACTTTGCTATAAAGCAGAAATTAACACACCATTGTGAAGCAATTATACTCCAATAAAGTTGTAAAAAAAAAAAAACAGCATTCAGACAATAAAGAACCACTAATAAATCAACAAAGGACAAACAACTCAATGAAAAATGCGTACAAAACACAAACAGGTATTTCAAAGAAGACAGTGTGCCATTATAACACTATTAATGATCAGGAAAAAGCAAATTAAATTACATTTCCATTTTCTTCTACCAGATTAGTGAAAGTTAAAAAGAAGGTGATCCCGGTGAGGCTGTGGCAGGTGTGCAGTCAGAGTGCCAGTGGGAGTCCAAGCTGGTCAGCCAGACAGTTATTTTGAGGTTAAACACTGTACACATCTTAAGAACCAGCAGTTCTACACCTGGGCATAGTGGGTTCTCATTATCTGTGGATTCCAATTTGCAAATCTGCCTACTCATCAGTATTTTGCCTACCAAAATCAAAACTTGTGGCACTTTTTGTGGTTACTTGCAGACATGCACAGAGCGTGAAACACATGTTGCCAGATGCACATGTTCCCAGCTGAGAAGGAACAAGATGATGCTCTCCCCTCTCGTTCTAGCTCTCTCTAGAAGACCAGAGGACAGAGACTGGGAGGATGGGGCAGTGTTCTGTAAGAAGTTCTGGCTCTGGGACTAGATGGATGAATATGAATACCAACTTGGGCAAGTCACATTTCTGAATCTTTTTTTCTTTGTAAAATGAAGTGAGTAGGATCTATCAGGATGACTTTTTTTAGAATTTATGATTATAATATATGTGAGATGTGTGTATTTGTACATACTTCCCCCAGGGACAGTGGCTCAGCATTCACTAATTCAGTGTTTATAGTGATTTTACAGAACTTAACTACCATGAATAACAAGAATCAACTATATACACAATAGAGAAACTAGCACACCAGGAGACAGGTACAAGGACATTCACTGGAGCACATGGCTTATAAACTAAAAAGTTACCAACAGCCCGTTAAGAGAAGTTATGAATAACTTGTGATGTATTTATGAATGAAATACAAGATGCCCAGACTTTTGGAATTTTGACCTAGGGACCCCACCCTTCTCAAAATCCCAGTTTCTCTTAGTTTTCCTCATCTAATTAATAACCCCACCACCATTACAGCAGCTCAGACCAAACCATTCTAGCCACACTAGCTTCTTTGAGCTTACCAGGCAAGCTCCTGCCTCACTATTCCCTCCACTATTCTGAAATTATTTCCCTGCTCCTAGTGGCTCTGTTCCTCATTTTATCCCTGTTCTATCTTGCTGTATTTATTTTCCTCCCTAACAATCATGATCACTGAATATAGCACAACTATATTCCTTTTTACAATATGTTCCCCACTATATGTAAACTCCAAGGGTTCTTATCTGTTTGTTCCCAGTATACTGCCTTACAGTAGTGTTTAATAAATACTCTTCAAAATTATGTAAAACAAAATATTACTGAGGACACATCTATAAAGTAAAGAAAGGGAATGATAAATTTCAGGATGGGAGTTGAGAGAAGGGGTAAAACTGGGAAGACGTATACCAGGTACTTCAAAGGTACTCATATAAAGCCGTACTTCCTATGCTGGGATATGGATACGTAAGTGTTTTGTTTTGTTTTGTTTTTTGCGGTATGCGGGCCTCTCACCGCTGCGGCCTCTCCGGCTGCAGAGCACAGGCTCCGGACGCGCAGGCCCAGCCACTCCGCGGCACGCGGGATCCTCCCGGACCGGGGCACAAACCCGCGCCCCCCGCATCGGCAGGCGGACTCCCAACCACTGCACCACCAGGGAAGCCCCGTAAGTGTTATTTTTAAAACTATGTCATATTCTGTATTTCACAGTTAGTAATGTTCGTGTTAAGTATTCTTACAATTAACATGATAATTATAAAAATGACCCTGAGTTACCAAGTATGCTTAAATCATGTTTAGCATTTCTTTTCTATAAAAAAATTTTGTTTTTTGTATTTTAAGGAGCAAACCACAATATGGACAGTCCAGAAGGAAAAGTCATGCAACTTCAGAAACTCTCAATTCTCTTTAAAATGCTCTGTGGTTGAAAGATCTGCCAGATCACATGGTCACGCTTTTACTTACCTTGACAACTCCACACTGCTTAAAGAAGTCTGCCAGATCATCTAGAGTCACATTGTCACTTAATCCTTGCACATAAATTGCACTGTTGTCACAGTCTTCATCTGGATCTACAGGTGGGCCTTCCAGAGAAAAGTAGACAAAGGGAGTTACTGTCATGTATCCATAAGGGCTTATTAACCAATGGTCACTACTGCCCACTGGTATTCATCACAAAGCTAAGAGAACTACCAACCTTACTAATAAGAATGACATGGAACTCTTGGTTTACTTTATTTTTGTTTAAGGTGGTTATGAGTAGTCACTCATGATAAAGGAAGCCCCAAACTGCTCTTGACAGCAAGAGTATCCCATTGATTTACCAGGCTGTTGAACCCCAACACACACTTGCTTCTGTGCTATTCATTTATAAAGTACAATATAAAAATCAGGAATTTGGAATTACCTAAATCAAGATCTGGTCCTTCGTCCATGGGTCCTGCCAACCAGGAAAGATCATATAAAATACTGTTAGTGCACGTCTTGCAAGCTACAAACCTTACAAACACACATAGCTATCTACTACACCACCATGTGATGGGGCTTCATTAAATTCAAAATGACCCGCACTGCTAAAATGGAGCAGTGCCCCTTTAACATTGTGAAAGGTTTGCTAGGGTTTGCTTTTTCTTTGCTGGTTTGCTTTTAAACCATTAACCAAATACACTCTCAATGCTTATGTGCCAAATTAGTGTTAAATTTAAGTCAAATTTTTTCCTCCAAATAAACCAAATTTTAAAACTGTATTCTCCCCCATATTACAGAAGCAGTTGCTCAATACTTCAAGTTACCCTTTGTTTTGTAACCATAGGTTAACCTTATTACCCCTAAGACAATGCCGGCAGTACCCATTAGTCTCTTTTGTATAGATCATTTTTAAACCGCTTATGAAACTAATATAAAATTATAGTTTTCTAAAAACTGACTGTATTTTTTTTTAAACACTATCCATGGTAATACTCAAAAACTTACCACCAGGCTTATTGAAGCCACCTCGCTCTCCAGCGCTGCTGGGGGGATAAACGAAGAAATGAAGGCCTTTCCCTTTAAAAGCCAGTACCGCTCTGAGCCTTGGGGGGGCTCGTGGGGAAGAAGGGCACTGGCTAAACACATCTCCAAACAATGCATCTCTCTCATCTTGTCACTATGCCTTTCTTCAGGGCAGCTCGCTCAAATTTCCTTTATATACAACCTTGCTCCTCTGATTGTACACACCACTGTGGTTGGTTCCTTTCATTTCGGGGGGCTGGTATTAATAGTGCAATACTTGGCAAATTGGGGGAAAAATACATCCCAAACACCCACCCCGTCAGCTGAAAAACAGGGAGAGCTTGGTGTGGAGAGAAGTAGCAAGCTGGGGTAACTGCTGTGATGAATCTTTTCATGTTCATAAAGGTGCACCCTCAACCTCTCCCAGGGGAGAGCCAAGTGAGGCCCTGGGCTTCCTAACAAGTCACAGTATAATAAAGCAGGAGACACCAAAGTAAAGGCCTAGAACACACACCAGAGGACGCATCCAGCCGATCTTCAGCATAAAGCCATACATTTCAGGGCACTAATGGGTTTAACAATCGCTGTGAAAGGAGAATTTACAACAAATACCAAGGCTCCACGGACTGGGGGTGCAACTTTATAGACATATCAGTTGAAAACAATGACAATGGCAGTATAAAATCACCGCCTTACATATTTTAAAGGGGGAAGAAATATGAATTGGGCCTTTTTGTTTTTTAAAAAATTAAATAAAGGCAGCTCCTCAGTGGGAGGCCCTGAGCTTTTTCTAACCAGTATTGCACCTTTAATACCTGAATATACAATTTCAAGCTGTTGCATGCAGCTTTGTTTCCTTTTTAAAAGTACACACCATAAAATGTTCTCTCTCTTTAAACACAAAAGTTTACACTTTAATGTTACACAATTCTAGAGTATTATACCTCCTCTGGTTCATTACCAAACAACAAGTATGCAGTTACCAAAGTTACAGAAGGATTCCATTTATACAATGAATACATTTTGTTAAAAATATTCTATGTATATTTTTCCTCTCCATATGGACACCGTGTCTAGTCCCACTTTTCATTATGCTGCCGGCTGAGTACTGAGTACGGGTACTTTTTAAGTATTGAAGTGTATACAAGGCTCTCACTTTGTAACCTGTAGCATATAAATGCGACAAAGCATGTTAAAAAGTTTCCACGTTTAACAGCCAATGAAAATATCAAAATACTGAGGCAATGAAAAAGGGCATGTTAACAACATTGAGTGCCTTACCTGCAGAAGACACTGAAAACCATCACCACACCACAATAAAAAAGAGGGGAGAGGGGAAAGCCCTTGTCCTGTCCCCAAAGGATCCAACCGACTGCTTCACAGTCTGTTGAAAAACCTATGAGGAAAGCCATGATGTTTTCTATGGCTTCAGGAGAGACTTCTCACCCAGAAAGAGGGAACCCCTCTACTAGCAAAGTCTAGCAAAATTAGTAGAATTATTACTTCTGGAGAATTAAAATGAATAAACTTGAAATTGGTTTTGCAATCAAAAAATACTAAGGATTCTAGGTGATTGGAAACGTGATGATAGTGATTTCAAGTGTCTACATCTATTTAAAACATCCATAAAGAAGGTGAAACCTTTATAATGGAATGACATTCTTCAAATCAGAATATTAATTTTACTTTATACCAAATTATTCATAAGTTTTTGCATCTTGTAAAATGACTTTCTTCCAATAAAGATTTCACCAAAGACTTTTTAAGTTATGCAGAATATGCAAAACAGTATTTTAAACCAGTATTGTTCAATAGTAAACAGACTGCTAATGTAAAAAATAAAGACCAACTTTTTAATGTATTTAATCTTGAAGTACATTTCTAAAGAAATTCTATTCAGTTTTTCCTTGAACCTACAGTGGCACCAAATCCAATTTATACTTACATTAACATTCTGCATAACTTTTTTTTTTTTTTTTACTATTTATATAGGGACAGAACACACACAGAACTAAGCCTTCTGGATTATGTTAACCAACATTATACCTCACCTTCATCAAAGTATAGACACCAGAAAGGGGAGAGGGTATGGGAGAAGGGAGGGGAAGGGTAGGCACAGGTAACAGGGTTATGTTACTGATCTAAACAAAGTTTTCTAAACCAGATTGTGCCATCAATTAAAATGGTCAAACCGATTTAGACTTCTCAAAATCTCCAATGGGAAGAGTGATCCCATAATTATATACGTTACTCTTCAAAAAGCTATTGGACTTCTTGTGTACCAGATGCACCTCAGGCCATAGTTCAAGTGTTATGGGACCAAGATCTTCATCACTATGTTCAACAGTTCCGAGTACAAACAGAAGTTGGGGACAAACATTGTGGAAGACAGCTGCATTCCTTTTTTGCAGTATATATACCAGGTTATTTCAAGACAACCATTCAGAAGCAATTAGTTAAATACCTAGGGTTGTTATAAGAGTTGTGTGTGTTCCATCCCAAGTCTATTACCCCCAGAGGCTTTTGACCTCTGGAAACCATGAAGGGAACTGAAAGCTCTAGTTTCAAAACCATTCTTTGTTCTCCCCATCCCAACCAAGTAGATTGGCACTGAAAAAAGCAAACTGCCTCTAGATATGCCACAGAGATGACATTTCCATGTTTTGGAAGATGGCTTGGGCTCATCAGATTATCCATGGAAATGCAGAAATAAATTTCTTATGTCTTTCAGTCCCTTCTTTCCATTGAAAATCCTATGGATGAAACAAAATTAGGTAAAAGGAGAAAAGGTTTGCTCTTACCCCATTCCACCGCGTCCTCCTCCCCGCCCACCTCTGCTCATGCCTCCACGATCAAATCCCCCTCTTCCCCTGCCCCGGTTATCAGGGCCACTCATGCTCCGGTTCTCTCCTGGTCCGGAAAATCCTCCAGACTCCTGCCCATAAACACCCATGCTACTGGGGTGGTCCTGTCGGAATGAACCTGAGGAAAGAGTCACATCTGTAAGCCGTGGACCAGCATTTACACCACTGCCTGTTGTACTTTCTCCTGGAATCATAGAATTCTCAATTGCAAGGCACAAACCAAGGTACCATCTTCTTTACACCTGATTAAGCACCCCTGATCAGTGGGCTTTTTGAAGTTCAACAAGAACAGCTGGCTCATTAAGGCTGAAGTAACCTCATATAGTTCATCTAGAATAAACCACTCCCAAACAAAAAAAGGACTCTGGTCAACAGTTTACAGGGTTCTGTATCCTAAGATGTCTTTAAAAAGTTGCTTCTTTAAACCACACTCAAGAAACAAAAATGGAGCCAGGTTTCTTGGGGGTTGCTAAGGGGTAGTCTCCATCATGTAGCACTACTCATCTCATTGTCATAATGAGACATACTCGGGATGGAATTTAGTTAAAAGACAACAACAATCCAGGTAAGAGATTAAACTGTGAAAACAGTTTTTTGTTTTTGGTTGCTTTTCCACATAAAACTGTAAGCATTCTGTGAAACTTTTTTTGGTTTGTTTTACGAATGTAAAAAAAAACAAAACATAGCATTCTGTTAACTATCAAAATTGCAGTAGTCTTCAATAGCTACCCACTCACTCTCTCTTAATAAGCTGCGGTGGGCAGGCCATAAGAAATGCTGGCTTCACTCACTGCATATAACCTCCCCAAAGAGAGCAGGGCTGGCAGTCTACAACATTTTCTCTGGTCAGTTACAAACTCTCTTTTCTTGTAAGGCATACTAATAACAATTAAATTGGAGAAAAGCCAGGATATTAGCCAGGATATGATACCTTCAAGATGCATCCTGGAGTTCAAAAGTACACAATAGTAAAGAGCATTTCCCCATTTCAGAAACTCCAAACATTAACCATTCTTATTTGGTTTTCTCTCTTAGCAACTCACTCTGCTGCCCGTAGCTGCTGCTCTGTTGGCTATATTGACTTGGAGCCTGGCTGTAGGATCCAGTTTGGGGGGGGTAACTAGTGGGCGGCTGTTGCCCATAGCTGCTTTGTTGACCATAGCTACTCTGTTGTCCATAGCTGCTCGGTTGACCATAGGTGTTCTGCTGGGAGTAACTGCTCTGATCATAACTAGTCGGCTGTGTAGAAGAATAGCTGAAAGTAAAAAAAAAAAAAAAAAAAAAAAAGCTTGTTAGGAAGGAGACTTGTTATTTCTTCTAGTCCCCTAAACATGAGACATAAATAGTACATAACATAGAAATCCTTAAAAATGCAGCTACTTTCTACATATTAACATACAATGGATTTAAAATAAGCAAATGTTTTTGTATTCAGAATAAAGCTCTGAATGGAAGGGAGGGGATATTATTAAAAACAACCCATCTATAAAATGTACAACCCTAGGGCCTCTCCTTTACCCCCACCCTCATTAAAACAATAGTTATTCTCAACCAAATTCAAGGCAAATTTGGGAGTTTAGGTGCTTCCTGTATTAAGGGAAGAATATGCAGATGTGCTACCAGGGAAGGTTGCCCCAGCAAAAAGGCACTGAGAAAAATGAGGCAGTTAAGTGTGGTATTCAGTCCTGAGGCTGCCTCCAATAATTCCCTTGAGTGATGACAATTTCTCTGAAGCTAAAAGGCCACTTGGTGTGTGTTTGGCCACTTTTCTCTTGAGGATAAGTCTAAGTTTCAAACTGCTTTGGTATGTATACAGTTTCAAACTTTCAGACATGCCTGATCATCTATGAAATCCAGGCATTAATAAAGAAAAGATGGACAAGGAAACATCAGTTATCGAGGCATTGTATGAAAGATAAATATTACATTGATATTCATCTTCACACATGTCAACTACAGGGCAGGGAAACTAAACAAAGATACATTCTTACACAGAAATAAAGCTTGAAAGAACTGGTATTAAACTCTGGATGAACCACGATAATGAAAAACCAAAAAGACGACACATTTTAATTCTAAGAACAACAATTTTAAGTATCACCACCTCCCCCTCACCACAGCTGTAAGGATTCAAAGGCCTCTCTTCACACCAAGTGCACCTATTCCACTAGCCAGATTAAGTGCTCTCAGCATGACAGCTGTGGGTGGGCCCTGTGGAAGAACTGCTAAAGCCCTGCCCACTGCTGCTCCAAGCTGAACAGAGACACTTACCAGTCAGCTGTATTGCTCATAAGCCTGCTCATGTCTGCTGTACTTTAATGTATAAACCAATGAAATGAGTACAAAAAGGGGAACTGTTAATTCTACCAAAACTAAGTTAACACTTTAGGACACAATTCAGACAATTCATTTGAAAACTTGCATCAAATTAAATGTGAGAACTTGCAGTTCTTCCTCTACTTTAAAGAAACCAAAACTGGACATTGTAGCTGCTGGTGTGGTTAATGTACGACAAAATACAGAACAAGTAAACTCTTAGTCAAAAGGAAGGGCCTTGGCCTAACCGTTAGAAGGCTGGTGCATGGACTTCCCTGGTGGCCCCGTGGTTAGGAGTCCGCCTGCCAACGCAGGTTTGATCCCTGGTCCGGGAAGATCCCACATGCCATGGAGCAACTAAGCCCGTGCTCCACAACTACTGAGCCTGCGCTCTGGAGCCCACGACCCATAGCTACTGAAGCCTGCACGCCTTGAGCCCGTGCTCCCCAACAACAGAAGCCACCACAATGAGAAGCCTGCACACCGCAACTAAGAGTGGCCCTCACTCACTGCAACCAGAGAAAGCCCGCGCGCAGCAACGAAGACCCAGTGCGGCCAAAAATAAATAAACAAATAAATTTATTAAAAAAAAAGAAAAAGGGCCTCCCTGGTGGCGCAGTGGTTGGGAGTCCGCCTGCCGATGCAGGGGATGCGGGTTCGTGCCCCGATCTGGGAGGATCCCGTGTGCCGCGGAGCGGCTGGGCCCGTGAGCCGTGGCCGCTGGGCCTGCGCGTCCGGAGCCTGTGCTCCGCAGCGGGAGAGGCCACAACAGTGAGAGGCCCGCATACCGCAAAAAGGAAAAAAAAAAAAAAAAAAAAAAAAAAAAAGAAAAAGAAAAAAAAGCCTGGTGCATGAATGGACCTTTAAATTAAATATAAAATGATTAAGGTGAACTTTCTTTTTTCGAAAAAATAATGCCCTGCACTTTACCCAGCTCAAATGCATTGGAGAATGTGGCTTCTGTGGTTCTGTTTACCTGCTTTCATTGTTTCTCATCTGAATAAACTAAAAGAAAAAAATTCAAAGAAAAAACCTAGAGTGATAAAAACGTATTTAGAAGAGTTTTTGACTGTCAGGCACTGCTATCAGAACTTAGGACTGAGGTTTTAATGTACAATATGTGGTCAGGCTTATCACTGGGAGAATCAGATAACATAGCCCACCTGAGGAAGCAGAAGCAAGCTGGCCAGCCTGAAAAAAATCTGTTTTGTTATTCTACTAGTTCACTGGACACAAGAACAAGAATGAGAAGACTGACCTGGTAGGCGGATAGGATGGTGGTGCCGTGACTGGCTGCATGGGGTAGCTCCCAGGTACCTGGGGATAACTGTAGTTACTCTGTCCATATCCTAGGCTGGGCTGGTTGTAACCCCCTGTGCTAGATTGAGGTTGACTAGTCTCAGCGGGTTTGTTACCATCCTGCGGTCTAAAAGGAGAAATAAAAAAGTGAGACTTTTTTCTCAACCACAAAACTCTTGGGTAAGAACTCTACAATCTATGAGCAATAAGCAATGTTAGTATTGAGCTTAGAAATATATA
This sequence comes from Mesoplodon densirostris, assembly GCF_025265405.1. Classification (NCBI taxonomy): domain Eukaryota; kingdom Metazoa; phylum Chordata; class Mammalia; order Artiodactyla; family Ziphiidae; genus Mesoplodon; species Mesoplodon densirostris. Next base: position 22,779,173 of record NC_082675.1, on the reverse strand, counting down.
CAATTGCAAAGTGAACTACATCAAAACCCAATGTCGGTCCAAATGTTTCTGCTGGAAGACAACACTAAAGATGGGGGAGACTTAATCTCATCCACAGAAGAGACATCAACATGCTCCATTCATTCCATATCAGCAGCTACAAAAGGCAGTTACAATACTTTGTACTGCCCATTTAAGAGATGTGGGAGGGGAGGTGGTTTGTTCGGGAAGAGAATGCCTTTTCTCAAAAAGGACCATTAAAGACAAACATGAAACTTTAACAATAATGCAAATTCTGGGTCAGAGTAACATTTACATAAGTCCATGGCATTTATAAGTTTGGACAATCTGTGGGTTTATGTCTCTTTTTATGTTTCTCATCCATTAAGAAGAGACCTGAAAAAAACATTTCCTAACTTGAACTGCCAGAAATTAATCTAACCCTGCCTCAGTCTCCATAATGGAAATACCAGAGTAGGGCAGGGACACACACAGGGATGGAGACAAACACACACACTCCTCTCACACTCAGGTGAACTGGAAAATAGCCTTGTTAAATGACGAAACCCAATCTTAATCCCAAGGGAAAAAAAGAGGTTTCTATTATCCCTTTACCTTAACAGTTTATAACAGGGTTGTAGCAAAGTGAGCAGATGCTATTTTAAGCAAAGCCCAAGAATCAGCAGGCAGACCAGGGAGGATGTGGAAGCACTGGTTTCTCCAAAGAGCTGAAACAGGTCACAAGCCCCCTCTTTCCAGGGGAAAAGGGAGTAGCTACCACTGATCACAAGACAGCTGTTATAAAGTGTTAAGGATCGAAAAATTAAGAAAAAGTAACCAAAAAGGATGATTTATTCAAAGACCGATTAGTATACACCCCTACCCCCCAGCTATGGCTTGGATATACTGTTGCAATGGAGCATCAAATGGGACTTCAAACATCTGAGAATACTCTAGGTCAACTGAATTGGGACCCTACAGGAATCAGCTTAACACTAACCACTGCACAGGCTGTCTAGAAGAGGTAAACTACCAAGTAGCTCTGATTACGCACTGTGCATTTTAGAAGTAACCTCATGAGTGTTTGCCAGAGCTAATTTCTTACCTCTACAGCAGACAAAAAGTCTAGGTTACAAGTTGATCTCTTGTTTACTCCCTAAAAAGTCTTCTTTCAAACCAGAATTCAATGTTCGTTCAAGACTGTATGCAGAAGCCACCTAAGTGCATTGCCTAAAGCAAAGACCTGAAATCTTCTGTTAAGTAATAATTAATACTGTTTACTTGCTAATCAGTCACGGAGTATGAACTTTGCTCAAATATTCACCCTATAGCAGGGCACCCAGTTAAGAATTTATACTTGCCTGGGATATTTAGATTACCAAGCCAATACATAATACAGAGAAAATCATGTCACCGACGTTTGACTTCTGGATATGGATATACCCTTTACTGACAACTGGATCGTGTGACTATTTCTTGAACCACATGATTCTACCCCCTACCCCAACTGTGAACTACAGTGTTTTTCCCAAAGAGAAAGGTGTTACCCATTTACAGGGTCAATAAAACCAAAGGTAAAAGCATCAAAGTACAATTCTATCAGTTGTTCTGTTGTGAGGAAACCACACTCAATTTTCTTCTGGGCTTAGCAAAGTAAATAAACAGCTTCCTCCTACAGAGAAGTCCACTCTTCTGAAACTAGACAACCCACTCAGTGACATTCCTCATTTTGGCCCCTGGATGGCACCATTTCTCTACTAAATGAAGAGTACTGTTTGTGGTGTGACTGTACCGGGTGAAGAATAATTAGTTAACACCTAAGTATGTGAGTACACACTACAAAGGAACCAAGTCATATATTCTCTAAGTGAGGCCTGCTCTCTTTTCTGAAAGCCTGAGGTTGCTGCATTAGGAGTAGGTGAGGGGGCCTTACCTTGCAGGCGCGGTGGCTGCTGGCTGCTGCCCATAGGCTGGATAAGCAGGCTGAGTGCCATATGCAGACTGAGCTGCATAGGAGGCCTGGGTGGTAGTGACTGTAGCAGTGGTGGTATCGTAAGCACCAGTGCCGTACCCCTGGACAGGCTGACTGTATGCCTGGGGGGCAGTTGGAGTAGAATATCCTGGAATAAAGGAGAGCTATGTCAGATTTCTGGCTCCTCAGAGACCTGCCTAGACACTCATTAACAGGACAATCTGTAAACCACCTACTTTCAACCATCATGATATTTAGCTCCTTTAAATATTTCCCCTTCAGTAAATATAGCAACAAACCAATATTTAAAGCCTAAGTTCTCTGAAAATACTCAGTTTTCAGCAAAGCACTATCTCTTTTGCTCTAAACCACACCTAAAAGAAAGGAGAGAGAGTAGGCCACAGAAAGTGCTGGTATAGAAAAAAGGGCTCCCTTTGCCCCCACCTTGAAAGCATTCAATAAGGCACAAGTCTGCTTTCACTAATTCTATACTCCCAACAGGAATAAAATGTCCCAGAAAGGGAGGTAAAAGGCAAATGACACAACATCTTTAAGTAGCTATAAAATAATGATCTATCATTTGGAATTATCTGCTTTCAGCCCCAAGCATCATGGGCAGTTCACGTTTAAGGAAACTGGAAACTGCAGAGAACATGTGTTTAATTTTCAGTGAGATGTTAACAATTGATTAAACACTCTAAGAACTGCTAATTTTGTTTCGGGTAACAAACAACTAAGAAAATGCTTGTTACCAGCACTAAGATTTGAAATGGCACATTAGTAATAAAGACATACTACAAATTATATTTGCTTACGTACATATGACCAACAAAGGTTTTCCCTATTTAACTTTTCTGATAAATTATTTTAAATTAAAGTTAACATTCCCAAAATAAACATCGAAAAGGTAAATGTTTTTCACATAATAAAACCATTTGAGATTCTAAGCCGGTCATCAAATTACCCACCCCATTTCCCTTATTTACCCACCGCGAGCAAATGAGTCTTTTTCCTGCTCAGCAATACTGGAGGTGGACTCTGCAGCCCCCTTGCTATTTCCCTAACCAAATGTTACAGACCTGCTGTCACGGGTGTGCAGAGACCAAGCTAGGCTCTTTCCCTAGTTCCTGCCTCTGCCAAACCAGGTAGGATGCATGCCCTTTCTTTTCTTTCTTTTTTTTGCCATACTGCTCGGCTTGCAAGATCTTAGTTCCCTGACCAGGGACTGAACCCAGACCCTGGAGTCCTAACCACTGGACTTCCAGGGAATTCCTGGGATCCATGCCCTTTCATCTGGAACTTGGGTTTAGAATGTGACAACTCCCACCCCTGGACCTGCAGCTCCTAATTTGCGTCCCTTTCCTATAAAAAGTATTATAACCTTTCCTGGTGCTTGGCTTCCCTCCCTCCTACTCCTCCCTCATGGTCAACGAGCACAAGTAAGCCATGCAATAAAAAGTTGGGTCTAGCTGTCAGCATTTATGTCCATCAAAGAAAAACCCAAATCTCACTAAAGTAAAAATGTTTCAGTACTTAAACTTCAGTTAGAATAAAGTGTCCTCACTATATACACAAAAATAAATACAAATACCAATTTAGCCAAATACCAACAAATAGCCAAAAACAAATACCAACTTCCCTTTGTACAATCTAAAGTGTCATCTTTTGTAGCACAGAATATAATACTTTCTTCTCCATCCCAAACATTTTAGGGAAATTCTGAAATTAATTATACACATACTTCCTTCTCAAATATGTTGGGCTGAAGTGTATATGGAAGCGTATTTCACAAAACAGGGAGCCCCAAGCACTGGACGTTTTTCGAGTTGGCATGTTATTCATCTGAACTGTTTATTTAATTTAAAAGTTCTTTGCAGAATCCTAATGTCAACCACATAAAGCACTCATTTATTTAACTGGAATCTAATTCCACCTACCCTATTACTCCTACACAGATTTTTTTTTTCCCTACATGAAAGGCCATCTATAAGATTTACAAGAAGAGGACTTCCCTGGTGGCGCAGTGGTTAAGAATCTGCCTGCCAATGCAGGGGACATGGGTTCAAGCCCCAGTCCGGGAAGATCCTACATGCCGCAGAGCAACGAAGCCCGTGCACCACAACTATTGAGCCTGTGCTCTAGAGCCCGGGAGCCACAACTACTGAAGCCCGTGCTCCGCAACAGAAGAAGCCACCGCAATGAGAAGCCCACGCACCGGAACGAAGAGTAGCCCCCACCCGCGGCAACTAGAGAAAGCCCGCGGTCAGCAACAAAGACCCAATGCAGCCAAAAATAAATAAATACAATTAAAAAAAAAAAAAGATTTATAAGAACTAAAAAACAACAACAAAAAGTGACAAGGGCAGTAACTCCTGTCATAAAAGTATCCAGCAACAGAGCCTTGCAGTGCTAAAGATTACACTAATAGACACTGGTTAATTAATAATTTTTTTAAATTAATAATCTTTTAATTAATTGTAGTACCCGCACAAGCAGTCAATCAAAATGAGCAAAACTTAACAGAGCAAAATGATTTAATGACAATAAAAAAGACCAATAGCAAAAACACAACGTATCTAATATGTGTTGATAAATTTAAGGAAAAAGGTAGTAAGAAACATCACACAAACGAACCAGAATTTTTGTTCAACTTCAACGGTAAAAACTAAAGTCTAAGATTTCTATTCCAATTAATGAGTTGAGATTTATATAGCTCCCTCTCATGAAGCTTAATTTTAAAATATTCTAGAAGTGTCTTTTTATATATTTCTTCCAATGATTATCCAATGACTTTTTAAAAATAAATTTATTTATTAGTTTTGGCTGTGTTGGGTCTTCGTTGCTGTGTGCGGGCTTTCTCTAGTTGCAGTGAGCAGGGGCTGCTCTTCGTTGTGGTGCGTGGGCTTCTCATTGCAGTGGCTTCTCTTGTTGCAGAGCACGGGCTCTAGAGCGCGCGGGCTTTAGATGCGGCGCGTGGGCTCAGTAGTTGTGGCTCGTGGGCTCTAGAGCGCAGTCTCAGTAGTTGCAGCGCACGGGCTTCACTGCTCCGCGGCATGTGGGATCTTCCCGGACCAGGGCTCGAACCCATGTCCCCTGCATTGGCAGGCAGATTCTTAACCACTGCGCCACCAGGGAAGCCCTATCCAATGACTTTTATGTGTAAAGACAGTAAGAGGTAAGGAAAAAAGCATTAAATGTTCCTGAACCTACTTACTACCGTCAGGGTCCTGCTTGGTTTGGTTCAGCCTCAATTTGCTCACTAGGTTTAGTTTTAGTTCCTACACTCCAAAAGCTGATGGAAGAATTTGGGGAGATATGAAGGGTCTTCCATAAACTACAAAGTGAAAACATGGCTCCACAGAATCTAGAAAACTACTGTTATTTCCTATAAATGACTTTATCATGTTCTTATAAAATGATCCTAAGGCTCCAAAGGCTAGATCTAAGCTGTATTACTTCAGATGATACTTATTTTTAAAATAAGTTAAGGTCAAAAAGATAAAAAACATCTAGTTATAATAAATCAGTCATGGGGATGTAATGTGCAGCATGATGACTACAGTTAGCAATACTGTATTGTATATTTGAAAGCTGCTAAGAGACACGATCCTAAAAGTTCTCATCAAAAGGATGTGTGGGGCTTCCCTGGTGGTGCAGTGGTTGAGAGTCCGCCTGGCGATGCAGGGGACACGGGTTCATGCCCCGGTCCGGGAAGATCCCACATGCCGCAGAGCGGCTGGGCCTGTGAGCCATGGCCGCTGAGCCTGCACGTCTGGAGCATGTGCTCCGCAACGGGAGAGGCCACAACAGTGAGAGGCCCGCGTAAGGATGTGTGGTAATTCATTTTAACTAGACTTACTGTGGTGATTTCACAACATACACAAATACTGAATCATGTTGTACACCTAAAACTAATGTTATATATGTCAATTACATCTCATTAAAAACACAATAGCTTGAAAATGTAAAGTTCATCCCACAATTTCAAAATCCTGTGCTCAAAATACAAACTGCAGAGTCTCAGTTCCAGCTCTTCCTACAGTTGCCAACACCCACAGAAAGTTTAAACATTTCCCATCCTATTCAATGATATGCATTAATGAGATAGATTAGGAAATACTTCCCAACAAATCCAGGACATTGTCACGAAGTGAGATAAATTACAGGTGGGTTTCTCCCTACTAATGACTCTGATAGACCATATATAACTTGGGGATTAAAGATAGTTTGAAAAATAAAAGTTTTTACATCTTTAAGGTAGGGATCCTGAAATGTCACACAGCACCAAACATAAAAAAGTTATTGTAAAATTTTCACAGGCTCCATTTCAACCCCAGTATTAGGATACAATTTATTCTAATTCTTAAAATAAAAATTTTTTTTGCTCTCTGGAATGCTGTTACATATATATTTAAGACATACTATGGATTAAAATAATTCATTAACACTTAAACAGAAAATAAAATGTGTCTGGACTGGAAGCCAACCAACAGACAAACATAATACATGCAAGGTGGCAATCTGTCCCTCTGAATAAATCTTATCATGCAATCTATCCTTCAGGGAATAGGGGGAAATCAGCTGGGAAGTAGTCACCTGAAATACCTTTGAGAAGGTGAACAACTATTATTAAGGCTTGACACAAAATAATGTAAAATAAAACAAAGCGAAACCTTTCCCAAAATTACATAAAGAAAAGGGACATGAATCTGCGAATGGCACCTGAAGCAGTTTTCCATTAGCACCTCATTGTGTGTGATGTTAGAAAGTTTGAGGGTTAAACAAATGAAAACACCTAAAGGGTTAACATTACAGGGTTAGACAAGATGGAAAGCAATTCCCATGCAAGAATGAGCAGGATAGTCAAACCTGTACTGGTCCCTTCTACTGTGGAAAGCACAAAACAAAAAGTAGAGGGCACACTATCAGATGAAGCAAACAGATGTGAAAATCAGTTTGATTTTTAAGCAGCTCAGTTTAAGAAGGCTCATTCTTTCCCAGTATTAGCATTAGCACAGTCTCTTATATATTCTCCATTTTGTCGTGAGATTACTCAATACACTGTATAAAATAGTTAAAAGGAAAAGTTCTTTTTTCCCTTGGAATTTATCCCACCCACATTCTATTAGAGATCCCTCAAGGAGAATATAAGGAAAAGGGAAAAAACAAAACAAAAACCCCCAGCTCCTCCTAAGAATAAAGGATTCCCAAACGCCAAGGTATCAACCAGAATATACACCCAAGAGCACAAGTAACAAGCTTCTTAGCAAACACCCTAGCTAATGTAACCCCAAAGTCTCTCTAGAGTCTTACCAGTGGGAGGCTGTCCATAAGAAGTTGCATAGGCGGTCTGCCCATAGGTTGCAGTGGTCTGAGCCTGGGTATAGCTGACATCAGTGGGCTGTCCATAGGTTCCGTAACTTTGTTGCCCATATGCCTGCTCAAAGAAAATGGATTTAAGAACTTCATATATGAATCTTGTATTTTAGCAATAAAATGGACTGACTTCTAAGTTCCTAAATTGGAAAACCAAAGTCAAAAATATGCTTTCTGGGACTTCCCTGGTGGTCCAGCGGTTAAGACTTCACCTTCTAATGCAGAGGGTGCGGGTTCAATCCCTGGGCGGGGAGCTAAGATCCCACATGCCTCGTGGCCAAAAAACCAAAACATAAAACAGAAGCAATATTGTAACAAATTCAATAAAGACTTTAAAAAATTAAAAAAAAAATATGCTTTCTAATAAAAAGATTTTAAAAAAACCGACAAGTGATCACAGTATCATGAATGCTTGTTTCCCCTTATCTAATCCACTCATATTTTCATAAACTACAAAAAAGTTCCCGAGATAATCAGGCAAAACCACAATTTAACGATACAGGAGATTAACAAGATGCCCTCAAATGATTAACAATGAGGGAACAGGTGTATAACTGCCAGCACTTAGTGTAGCAGTTTTAGCAAACAGAAACAAATGCTAGGAAGATAAAATGAACAATGAAAATGAAAATGGGACTAAAATCTGTCAGACAATTTTGAAAACTATATTTTCAGCTTGAGACAAAATTTTAAAAATCATCATACCACTTCAAAGAAAATGAACAAGAACGCTGCATGTCTTCTTAAGAAAGCAAGAGTGCTGTCTTTTGAACCTGGACATCAGCAATACTTAAAACCTGGCAAGGAATGAACTGTTTTTTCAGATATTAGCAAGATCACATTCTAGATGTGAATGACCAGTTATATAAGATCAGCCAGAGACATCACATTCTGCCTGTCCTATAATGTTTCCATGGCAGAGCTACTGTATCCATTTTATGCCACAGACCATTTCAGAATTTGAGATGATATTGAGAACACTAGGTGGCTAATTTCTAGTATCTGTTGGCCTGGACTTTAGAATAGACTCATGTACTAGAAAGAGCTCAAAAGCCCTATAGTTAGGCAGCCATAAGAGCTAACCCATCACTTAATGTGTGACCAGTGGCGAATGGTGTAGTATCGATGCACTGCAATTTTTCATCTGCAAAATGTCATAATGTCACCTTCCTCTGCAGAACTGCTGTATGATTAAGTTAAATAAATTTAAACACAAAATATGTAGAAGGAACAAGCATGGAGCAAAACACCTAACTTGAGAAACCATACTAGGAAGGAAAGGAGAGCTAGCAACTCCCAGTTTGAGGATGGTTTCATTACAATGGCACTCCCACTGTGAAAGTTTAAACGCCTGTGTATTTTATGATTACAAGCACATTATACTCTTCTACTACCTAATTTCTGAAAAAGATTCGTGCTAGCTATTGTTTCAATGGCTGATGGAAATATTTAACTTGGGGATGCAGCCACAAATAATTATCTTAAAGATTACCTGGGTGGTCTGTGCATATCCTTGAGTGGGCTGGGCGGTGTAAGCACTGTAGCTGTAAGAGAAATTAAATGCAAGAACTGAATATAGAAATCCAGATTCCATTACTAAATCCTCTACAATTAAAGGAGGCTCTGTACTCTAAAAAACAACCAATCACACCCAAGGTACTGCTGTAAAAGTCTGACTTACCCCTGCTGGGCTGCAGCTTGGCTGTAGGTACTGTAATCTAGAGAAAACAAGGAGAGAAAATAGTGTGAAGCCAACGTTTACAAACAGAAAGGAAAAAAGGGGGGAAGGAATTCAGGTGGCAGGAAGATGAATTTTTTTTTTTTTTTTTTTTTTTTTTTTTTTTTTTTGCGGTACGCGGGCCTCTCACTGTTGTGGTCTCCCCCGTCGCGGAGCACAGGCTCCGGACGCGCAGGCTCCGGACGCGCAGGCTCAGCGGCCATGGCTCACGGGCCCAGCCGCTCCGCGGCACGTGGGATCCTCCCAGACCGGGGCACGAACCCGCATCCCCTGCATCGGCAGGCGGACTCTCAACCACTTGCGCCACCAGGGAGGCCCAGGAAGATGAATTTTTAAAACTGTATTGAGGGACTTCCCTGGTGGCACAGTGGTTAAGAATCCGCCTGCCAATGCAGGGGACACGGGTTCGAGCCCTGGTCTGGGAAGATCCCACATGCCGCGGAGCAACTAAGCCCGTGCGCCACAATTACTGAGGTCCGTGTGCCTAGAGCCTGTGCTCCACAACAAGAGAAGCCCCCCTCGCCATAACTAGAGAAAGCCCACACACAGCAATGAAGACCCAACACAGCCAAAAATAAATAAATAAAATAAATATATTTTCTTTAAAAACGGTATTGAGAGGACCTACAGGACAACACAGATCCAAATGAGTACCTCTTATCTTTCAACACCAAACTAAAAAAATCTGAGCCAGTTAAACAGAAAATTTGAACAAAGTGCCAGCTAATGAGGTCAAGATCATCTGATTTGGCAAAGATACTTTGCATGTTCCCATGACTACAAACCTCCCTTAACCATAGGCTGTCATTTCAAATATATGATCGTCATCCTACAACTAACAGGAGAACAAGATAAACTCAAGAGGATCAGAAGTTTTACCTTCATATAAAAAGGAGGCATGCAACAATATAACAATGTTTAACACCAGAATGGTTACATCAGTAGCTACATCTCCTCAAAAACTAGTTAAAAAAAAAAAAATCACTCCCTCCCTTTAGCAAGTTAGACCAACCATACATAATTCCCTAGGAGGACTGTGAAATGAAATGGCAGAAAACAAGAGGACAATTATCTCAATCCAGTGTTCTAAAGGGTCACATCTGTAGAATAATTTAAAAACTAGACACATTGTAAGTACCAGTGAAGCAGTCAAGGCAGAATCATGATCACTGGCAGAGGAGAAAGCATTTAATCTTTTGGGGAATAACTTGGTTTTAGGTAACATCATCTTTTTAAATTCAAGTGATTTCAACTTAAAAAAAAAACAACTTATCTTCCCCTCTCCTCTCTAAGTAAAGCTTCCTACAACTTTCCTTTTCATAAGAAATTTACAACATGCACAAAAAAGGACTAAAAATGAAAACAAAAAAACCCCTCTGGTCCACTGAGGCGTCTGCAAGTAGTGAAAACAGAAAATAAAATGGTTAAGAGGTTTTCATGGCACTACTGAATCAAACATATATTTTTAAAGAAGTTAAAGTAATTATTTTTTAAAAATCCTGCCCAATTCTTTGCTCTCCACAAGAACTATGTATCTTATTCTGTGTTAGAAGGCAACACTGTCATTAAGGCAGACCAAAGAGTCCTTTCTTCTCCAATCAGAAAACAGTCCCTCATCTGAAAGCAATAGTTGACAGCTCTTTGTGGAGGGGTTTCTAACCCCACTCCATTCAAAGCCTGCTTCACAGTTCACCTGGCCTGCCCCCAGAGCATTTTGCTGAATCCATCTCTTCAACTTGGCTCATTTTTCATCTCTCTACACTTCACTTGACCACTTTCCTTCCTCTGTACACCCTTAACTCAGAACCCTGAATCATCAACATTATCAAATCAACGGCCAAAGGCTATGTATAATGAACAAATTGATTTGTTCAAGACAATCTTAGCTCTGTGACATATAAAAAAAACTAAATGCAAATCACTTCTTCCATGTTGTAATTACAAAATAAACATACCAATGAAGCATCAAAAATCAAATATTTCAAACTACCTTCTGCAGAGGCTTCTGTATGAGAAATGATTCTAAATAGCTGACATGTAAGCTCAATGTCTGCAAGAGGACTGCTACACAAGAACAGTTATGTAAAACATCAAAGTGGCGAAGCTGACATGAACAAGGAATGATCTCAGATCCATGGGAAACCAGCTGACTTAGCCCCATATTGGTGGGCTACAGGAAGGAGCAAATGTGCTTCATGAGAACTTATGTTATCCACCTACAGCATACAAACACTATACGGCTTCAAAAATCTACAGTTACACATTGGTCAGATTATTTAGCAGTTATGTTCTTTTGTTTTTTTAACTCCCAAATCTGCAGCTGAAGACTTTACTAAAAATACAGGACAGGTTGAGGAGAGAATGGGCTGTGACTGGGGGTGGGACGGGGGACCTCCAGAGTACCGACAATGTTTTATTTCTTGGTCTGAATGGTGGTTACTTGGGAGTTCGCGTTGTAATTCTTCGTTAAAGTGGACATATACTCTAGGTACTTTTCTATATATGCTACATATGAGGAGGAAAAACAACTAACATTACCCAAGGTGGTGGCTTTTAGATACTTTAAGGCAGTCACGATCGAAACTGCAGAGATTTAGAGCTTCAGACTACGTCACGAGTTAAAAGTCATTATGGGACAACTTTATGGGAGCCAAAATACTTTGCTGTAAGGTCAGAAGCTAAAGGCTGAAAAAGCTCTTAAAAGGTCTAGCCTAACCCCTTCATTTGGACTGAAAGGAAACCAAAGTCCAGATAAGTTAGTGACCCCCCCAAAGGGCCCCCAGCCAGGCCTACTACTGTGTGTCTACATAATCCACAATTGTAATTCTAATATAGTATGTGGTGGTTACCAGTAAACAGAGCTTGAGCAAAGTAGGACGAAAAAGGGGCAAGTCCAGCCACACACAAATTTGAACACACACATATTTACTCCCCAAATGTTAACAGGGAAGGGAGAGTAGCACTCCCCCTTACAAAATCCTAACACTGCAGGGAAGAGGAAGGTGGAAAGGGCTCTGAGGAAACCATTTCCCACCAAGATGTGTCTAAGACTGTGGTTATTTCAGAGTTCTTTCTTCTAAGGGCACTCTGTACCCTGGCACTAACAGCCAGCATCTACCTGCTTGTTTACTGACCACATAGTTGCGGAGAGTTCTTAAACTGCCATTCCGTTGCTGGATTCTGGACCCTTTTCAAATTAAAACTCTGAAGGACCCAGAGCTTTTCCCATCTTCCATCTTCTCCAACTGCCTCTTAAGGCCTGGAGTCAGGCTGCCTAAGAACACCCCCGGAGGCAAAAATGCCCCACTCGACCAATAACCACAAATTAGTGCAGGAACAGGCTGCAAACTGCAGGTCACGTTTAGGCTACTCTCTTACACACTCCGGGCGTCAAGGACCACCCCAGACATCATATTCCAGCTCCCACCCCAGGCTTTCAAAGTTCAGTCCGCGCCTCCTTCCGCTCTCTTCTATCAGTCCACGAAATAAACAAGCCTCTCGGCTTAACCTAAGCGAATAAACGTGCGAAACGATTACTTAAGTATAATTCAAACGCCGACTGGGGCCTTTTGTTTCCCGTTAAGTCAAAGAGGCCAGAAATTTCTTTCGGTGGGGATTTCTGGCCACACGATCCGGGTTGGCCTTATACAAAAAATCTCCCTCGGCGTTTGCTGAAAAATGGCTCTGGGAATTGTTTTTTGGGGCGGTAAAGGGAATTAATAATGGTAAAAAGCGAACCCCGAAGAGGCAGCCGATTGGGGGGCTGTAAAGGAGCGACGGGGCACTCCGTCTAAACCCCATTTCGGGCAGAAGTTCGGCTTGGGGGTTGGAGCCCGCCGAGGACGCAGCTCGGCGGCCCCGGACGCCCCAGCCGACCCGGCTTTAAGAATGACGGGGCTCCCGCTCATAGGTCGGCGCCCCTCGGCTCACAAATCCGCGAAACCTTTTTTATTTGCTTTTTTTCCCTCGTCTTCTCGGTGAGGCAGAGGAGCGCTCGGGCTTGGGCTGCCGCCCTGGAAATGGGGTTGGGGTGGGGAGAGTCAGAGGGTCAGCGGGTCTGCGGCTTCTCGAGCCGCCGCCGGCCCCCCCACCTCCGGTTTCGGGGTGCCAGGCCCGAAGCCTAGCCAAACCCTCCCCCCACCCCCACGCGGGGGCCCAGAGGCCGCAGGCCCCGCCCACGTGGCGGGCTGCCCAGGGCGCGGGGCCCGACGGCCACCACACAATAGAGACCAAAGCAGGCCCCGCGCGAACCAGCCGCCTCGAGCCCCCCGCGCGCGGGGGGCGCCGGAAGGTTCCAGAACCGGCCTGCCCAGTTGGGGGAGGGGAGGGAGTGGAGGGGGACGCCGGCCGTCGAGCTTCTCGAGCCGCGACGGGTACCTCATACCCCTCTCGCCAGGTCCACTCAGTCGTCCCGACCACCCCGAGAAACGAGCGGTCCCCAATTTGGGCATCCCGGCGGAGCGACCGCAGTTCAACCACACTCACCCGTGGACGCCATTTTCTCTCTCCTTCCTTCTCGTTCTCTCAACGTCCGTCTCCCTCTCGCTTTCCCTCTAGGCGCCGCACTGCGCAGGCGCGAAACCCGCAACCTCGGGCGCTACCATCGGGCTAGGCCACGGGGGTGGGAGAGGGAGGGACGAACCACAGCTTTCTCGCCCTTCGCGCCCGCAAATCTAGTCCTAATCCTCTCTAAAGAGTACCGGATGTGACGTGTGGGCCAAAATAGCACCGCAGGGGCGGGAGCGGCTGGTGAGCGGATCTTGGTAACAAGTCGGAGTGATTCTCCGGTCGATGCTAGGTTGTTTGGAATGGTTACTCCCGCTGGCTCTAGGGACCGTCTCTGAAGAGTCGGCCTTGGAGGGAAACGGAGGCCGGCGGGAGGGCTGGGGGAAGGGACCGGGGCCTAGAACAACTGCTGACTAATAGGCGGGCGGCGGCGGCGGAGGAGGGGGTGGCGTGCCGACCGGTCGGCCCGGGTCACGCGCCCGAGGGCGAGCAGAATGGGCTCGGGGCGCTCGGGTGTCGGCGGGAAGCTAGAGTACTGACTCCCAGCCAAGGGCTCCACTCGGCTTTCTGGGGGCGGGGGGCGCGCTGCGCTGTGAGTACCCCAGACACGTGGCCCGGTCCGCGGGGGAGGGGGCCAAGGCCGGTGGGCTGGATGGGAGGCTCCGAATGTAGTGCCCGGCCCGAGACCCCCCCAGTAACGGTCAAGGTTGAGAAGACCTTTTAATCACCTCTCATCCAACAACCTTGTTTTCACAGAAGGGGAAACTGAGGCCCAAGGACTTGGGGTACTTTTCCTAAAGTCACAAAGCTGAGCCCCACCCACACCCTGGGACCCCCCCCCCACACACACACGCACACTCTCCATCACCCGGAAGAATTGTCCCCGTCCTGTCTTTACATTCTGTCCTCCCGTCTTCCCAGTAAGGTAGGCAGGGCCTGATGCTGCACAGCCCCGTTTTATAGATAAAGAGGCTGAGACCTGGGGCGTTCAGATCCCAGTTCTGCTGGTCCATGGGCAAGTCTCTCACTCTTGCTAAAGTACATGGGGTGGGGGTGGATTGTGAGGGTGCAGGAGAAGGCTGGCAGTGGGTGCCTTGGCTCCCTGCAAGGCTGGCATCTGCCTGACTTCTTGGACTCAACCCAGTCTCCCTAGGCAGATGCCCAGGCCCAGCGAAGGGCAGGGCTCACCAAATCCTTCAGCGGGACCTGGAGCAAAGCTAGTGTCTTTCTTTCAGTGAAGACACATAAAGCACGAGCTATGTGCTAGTAGCACCCTGGGGAACTTGACCATGAGTAAGAGGAGCACCCCTCCTCCCCTAGTTCAGACCACCTGCCTAGAGAAAAACAGGCCAAGCGGTGCTCACTGGATAGGGTAGGCTCCAAGATGTGGAGGGACCAGAGGAGGGGAAGGGGACCTTTGAGCTGGGCTTCAAAGGGTGAATAGGAGTTTGCTGTTAAGAGAGATGAAGGGAAGGACGTCGCAGGCAGAGTTTTCTATATTTTTCCTGCAGGAAACTGGTGGGTGGGTTTTGATGCCAAGGATGCCCATGACAAGGGAGCAGATGAAGCAGCCTTCTTGTCTTTGGGATTTTGCTTCCTGCAATATAAAATCAGTTCAGTGGGAGTCCTGAGGCAGGCTAGGGTACAGGAGTGAGGGGATTCCAGCAGGGCCTAGAGGACAGGCTGTATGGGAGGAGGGAGAATGGGAGAGAAAGCCTTGCCTCACGGGCAGGAAATTGGCACATTTGAGGGCTGGAGCAGCTGCTTCCATGTTCAGGCTTCCCCTTCTTGGGGACAGCCAGGATGGCTACAGTTTATCCAGCAGGAGCTGTGGGACTGCCTGAGTCCATTCCTTTTTTTCATCCTATGAGGAATGGATTTTCTTAATCCCCAATTTACAGATGAGGAAGGAGAGGCTCCAGATTTGCCCAGGGAGAGATACACAGCAGGAAGAAGTGGAGTGGATACTGAAACCTTTCTGTGAAAGGGAGGGTAGGGTCAGAGGGGCTGTGGTCGGGGCTCGAGGAAGGGGACATCTCTGTCCAGTGTCACTGTGTGCACTCAGGGTGTGAAACTCTTGTTGCCTCTCCTCCAACCCTTCTGCTCCACCCCCTCCCTAATCTGCCTGCCCTTTGGCTGGCCTTACCCGCTCTGTCAAGGGCAGCTCAGGCCACCTGGAGCTCTAAGTCAGTGGAGGGGAGGAGGGAGGTAGGAAGGTAGCTGGTCTGTAGCCTGAGGGAAGAGGGAGGCAGAGGAAAGCTGGAGATGGCCCTGAATTTGCCCTGGGGGGCTACACAAATCCAAAAAATTTTGGGAGTCCAGGGCCCCCGTTCAACTTCCCATTCCTTGTGCTTCCCACTCCAGGCCCCTTTCCAGGGCCCATCAGGGCTCAGGGACCTTTTGGCCTGGCCTCTTCCCATCCTCACACATCGGTGGGATGGCAAGATGGCTAAACACATGGTTAGGCTCTGAGGTCCTCTACGGCCAAGTTGCTGCACCCACCTCTCCAGCCTCAGTTTTTATTTCCGTAAAATGGTGCTGTTGATATGGTAGCCGAAAGGAAGTCAGATAAAAGCTGCAATAATAACTGTTGTTATTGTTTTCCTTTACCCCTAGCACACAGCCCCAAGACCACCTTTGACCACCTTCAGACAAGCTATGCATGCCAGAGGTCCCCCTGGCCTACTGACCCCGGCGCTGCCTCTCGCCTCCTCCGTCCTGATGCTGCTCATGAGCGGCCTGTGGCTGCTGGGAGCTGGCCCCAGCCTTGTCCTGGCCCCAGAGCTGCTGCTGGACCCTTGGCAGGGTGAGGGCTGGCCACATGGGCCTTGGAGGAGGCAGGAGACTTGCTGTAGGGCCTGAGACCAGTTGGCAGGAGCAGCATGCATCCTGCAGTTGTCAGGCAAGGACAGGACCCAGGGCCCCAGGGAAGGTCAGCCTTGGACGGGAGCATGCCCAGCTCAACTACAGCCAAGAAGGGAGGGCCGAGGACCTGGGCAGAGGGGCCAGCACAGGGGTGGGAACCTGTGAGTAGGAATTCTTTTCAGACGGCTCCCCTTTCTGGTGGCTTTCCCTTAAAATAAACTAAGACTTTCAGCTAAGCCCAAGAACAGGAAGGAGGCACTAGGGGTTTGAAGAGTGACCCTAGCTGAACACCTGTTTCCCAAGAATGACAGCTTCCATTTACATTTGAGGAACCCAGATGATGCTTACAGAAGTGAAGTGACTTATCCATGGTTGGTTGTTCTTAAGAAGACTGAGTGTTGGGTCTGGCTTGTTCTACTTAAAGCAGCAGGGGGGTGGTCACAGTGTTTGGAAGCCCTTGGTCCCCACCACCAGTGATTAAACTACTGGCAGTGGGCAGACTTTGGCTCCCGGGGAGGGGATGCTGGCTTAGTGGGCGGCCCTGGCGGAGGGTGTTTCCCCATCTGGCACACCTGGGCCAGTCTTGGGGGTTAGGGCCACTAACCTGGCACATAAGCCCATTCTCTCTCCCAGCGCACCGGCTGCTGACACATGCCCTGGGCCACAAGGCCCTCCCAGGGCTGCTGCTGAGCCTGCTGCTCCTGCCCACACTGGGCTGGCGGCAGGAGTGCCACCTGGGTACACTGCGGTTCCTGCATGCCTCCACCCTCCTCGCCCTGGCCTCCGGGATGATGGCTGTGCTGCTGGCAGGCCTCGGGGTGTCCAGTGCAGCCGGGGGCTGTGGATACATGCCTGTCCACCTGGCCATGCTGGCGGGGCAGGGTTACCACCCTAGACGGCCCCGTGGGGCACTGCCACCATGGCTCCTGCCGTGGCTGCTGCTCGCCCTGACACCACTGCTCAGCTCCGAGCCGCCCTTCCTGCAGCTCTTCTGCGGCCTCCTGGCTGGCCTGGCCTGTATCCTTTGCCTGGGCCCAGGGCTCGTGTGGACGTGTGGGTTCTGTGGCTGGGCCCCCAGGGTGCCTGGGAAGGAATTGGCACAAGGGGTCGGGCCCCCACATTCACACATCCCACGAGCATCTCCAAGTCCTCCTCTCGCCTGGCTCTGGGCTGGGGACTGGGGGCTTGTGGCCATGTAGAGGTACCAATTACAATTTAAAGGAGAGCCTGGGAGCTGAAGGGCCCAAGGAGGCACTTAATCTGGATGTCCCAGTGGAGGTGGGTCTACGCCGAGACCATGCAGAAGGAGGGGTTCAGGTGACGAGAAGTGGAAACAGCGAGCACGGGCCCGGCAGACAGTACAGAGGGTGTAAGGACCAGGGTGAGCGTGAGCCTGCGGCTCCCCTGGCACCAAAAGGGGGAATGACCTGAGGCCGGTGGTGCAGGTGTGTTAACCAGGCCTTTGCTCCAAAGATGCTTAATGCTGTCGGGGACAACAGTGCAGTCAGAGGGAACAGTGGGTGCAGGCTGACCCCGGAGTCGTTTAGGATTGGGGACACCTGGCTGAATCCTGGAGAGGGGAGCATGTCTCCCTGGCTGGGGCAGGGCCCAGGGGTGGGCCTGGTCTCACAGGCCTGAGCAGGCACACAGGCCTCCGGGGACAGCGGGCAGGGGGCGGCTGAATGGGGATGAGCCAGGTTTGGGGATGAGGCACATCTGGCTCTGCCTCTCATTGGCTGGGTGGCTTCAGGCAGGGCCCTTTTCCCTCTCTGAGCCTCCGCTGCGGACGAGGGTGATGACACCTCCCTGGCAGGGCCACAGTGAGGAGACAGGAGGGAATTCCCATCACACACTTGGCACAGGGCCTGGCATGTGGCGCAGGCTCACCCCTGGCTGGATGTGGTTTTCCTTGACCGGCCGCCCTGCCCTGGGCAGACAGACGCGGCTGGGGCCTTCCGGTGGCTGGAGATCTCTGAGCAGCGGCTGCAGGCACTGCAGGAGGGTGTCCTGTGCAGGGCCCTGGCGGGGTGCTGGCCGCTCCAGCTCCTTCCCACCCCAGGCAGCCTGGCTGAGCTGCCTGTCACCCATCCTGCTGGAGTGAGGTGAGGGTGATGCTGAGGACACTGGCCCCGGTGGTGGAAGCCATGCCGGCGGCTGGCAGTCAGGCCTTCTGCTTCTGCCCCTCCAGGCCGCCCACCCCTGGACCTCCTTACATGGCCTCCCCTAGCCTCTGGCCCCTCGGCGAAGGCTCAGCCCCGCTCCCGCCAGGCCTGGGGCCTGTGCAGCCGCTCTGGGAGGGCTCCTCAGAGGTGAGACTGGCCTGGTCTGGGCCCAGCTTCCCCCCAGGGACCCCGCTGTGGGCAGCCCTAGACGAGCAGATGCTGCAGAAGGGGATCCAGGCCTCGCTCCTTGAGGGGCCAGTCCAGGGTCCCGAGAGCCCACTCCGGCTGTCTAAGTCCTCCGTCTCCTCCCTGCGGTAAGGTGGGGTAAGTAGGGGTGGGGTCCCCTGGTGTGGGGGCTGGAGGCGGCCCTGACACTCCCCCCTGTCCCCCCTTCCCACAGGCTGCAGCAACTGGAGCGCATGGGCTTCCCCACGGAGCAGGCAGTGGTGGCCCTGGCAGCCACGGGCCGGGTGGAGGGTGCCGTGTCACTGCTGGTCGGCGGGGAGGTGGGCACCGAGGCGCTGGTGACTCAGGGGAGGGGTGGGCCCACCCACCCTGAGGGTCCTGGGCCCCCCTAGCACAGGCAGGCTCTCAGGTGAGAAGAAGCCTGGCCTGTGGGTGGGAAGTCAGAGCCCAGCCCTGTCTGCTGAAGGTCAGGGTGGGTTCAGGGGCGGCCCCCCAGCATCCTGCCCTGGTATTTAGAATAAAAACCAGTTCACTTTTCAACCTGGACCTCCTTGGAGGCAACAGTTGTGTCTGACTCTTCTACGTTAGCATCAGGGGGATGAATGAATGAATGAAAGAATGAATGAGCAGTGAACGAATAGCCGACTGCAGGAGAGCAGCTCCCTGATGTCCAGAGACACAGTGTTACCGAGCTTCTGCCTCAGGGTCTTTGTTGGGCTGGACCCTCTGCCAAGGAGCATTTGTCATGTGTTTCCCAGCTAATTTCTACCCATCTTCAGGTCTTGGCCTACACGGAGACCTTCCTCCAGGAAGCCTTCCCTGATTTGCCAGGAACAGCATCCCTTCACTGCCCACAGCCCCGTGTCCCTGCTGGACAAGGGCCAGTTCAGTCGGTGTCCTCAGGCCTGGCCCAGGGCAGGCTCTGAGGCCTGTGGCTGGGCCCTGTGGGGCCCCCCGGGGGCAGGAAGCAATGTGGGCGTGCTGTGGGGGAGAAGCTTCCTTAGCTTTGTAGAAGCAGCTCCTCCCTCCTGGCCCCTCTCAGTCCTTGCCCCCTCCCAGGAAGGGGAGGTGTAGCCAGAGCCTAGAGGGCAGAGGGTGGGGCATGGGTGTGAGTTGCTGATGAGAACTCTGCAAGGCAGAGGGGCCCGGAAGCTGGACTTTGAGGGGCAGTACAGGGGGCCGTAGGTCCCGGATTGGCCTGTGCTCTGGTCACCCGTGAGGCTGTACCCCAGGCCAGGGCCAGAGTGGAGGGGCCGCAGAGACTGACCCTGCCGTTGGTCACCAGCCAGGGGCCAGAAACAGACTGGGAAACCTGAGGACTACACCATCAGTCTCATTTTACAGGTGAGGAAACAGGCTCAGAGAAGGGAAGCTGCCCCGAGGTCTGGTAGCTCCTGCTGGACACCTGGCCAGCGGGTGGGGATGGCCTGAGCCTCTGTTCTGCTCACCTACCCCCATTCCCCAGCTGCCCAGGTGATGGCCAGGGGAGCCCTGGCCTCACAGTAGTGCTTTGCAGGTGGACAGTGAAGGCCACTGAGAAGACAGGCTGCTGGCCCTGCCCGGCTGCCCCTCATCTAAGCACACACTGAGACCAGGCCGGTGGGCAATGAGGCTGGGGGCCTTTATTGGCCGATACACACTACCTCCTGGTGTCTGTCACAAGCCGTTGTGGGAACAGGTGGCCCCTCCCTCTCCATGCCCCCTCCGCCTGGGACATGAGAAGGACTGAGGGTTCAGGGGTCAGAACTGAGACAAGGAGCCCTGAATGTCCAGTCAGATCAGGTAGCTTGACCTCAGGGCCAGCAACCCAGCACCAGAAAACAAGGAGACGAGGGGTACAGGTGGGCCCCCCAGGTTTGGCTGGGGAGTTGGGAGGTGAGACTGCCTGCCCTCATCATCCCTGGGTGTGCTGAGGGCCGGGCAGAGCCCCAGCTTCCAACTCCCTCAGTTGCTTGGGGCCTGGATGGCCGGGCAGTCGATGAGAAGACAGAAGCTCCAAACCTGCCGCCCCTCCCCACAGGCCTGCATCACCCCATTTCACAGAGGGAAACTGAGGCCCGGGGCCCTGAGCAAAGCCTCACCTCTTGCCTGGACCACATCTCCCTCTCAGGCTCCAGTCCCAGCTTAGCCTCATAAGAGGCAGATGCGCACGGGCTGCCAGGACCAAGACATGCCCACCCCAAAGGCCTAGGTGGCAGAAGGGACCCTGAGGATATTAATAAATACGGATGGCAGACCTTGGAGGCAGCTGGCCAAGTCCAGGCTGGGAAGGGAAGCCTGGCCTGGCCCTTGCCAAGGGGCCACCACCACACTCAGTCTCTCTCGTTTTGGCTCCTGGGGGCCACGATCCGGTAGCTGGTGGCGTGTCCTCCCCTCTTGCCCCGCAGGAGGCTGGGGGTGCCCGTGCCGGCAGGGTCTGCCCCTGACCCCTCTGGTTCTGTGGGAGGGAAGGAAAGAGGCCGGGTTAGTGACGTCTGTGTGAGGTGCCCACCTTCCCTTGGCCCTCTGGGGGGTGGGGGGTGGTGCTCTCTGCCCAAGTCTGAGAGGCAGAGGTGTGGGAAAGAAGGGGGTCTGAAAAGCTGGTTAGTGCCCCTCCCCCCAGGAGTTATTAGCCCCTAACCCAACTAGAACACTCAGGGCCTCTATTTGATTTTCTCTGTCAAGTGGAGATCAATGAACCCACCATGTTTCTGAAATGCTTAGCGTGTAGTAGATGCCCCAGAAAAAGTATAGCTTTTTTTTTTGTTAACATATCTTGGAGCGGAGGTGTGCCCTGAATCATTCCCATTTCAGAGCTGGGTAAACTAAGGCCAGGCATCAGCCTCACTCTTCCTCTCTTTTCAGGTTAGGCCACCTATAGTGGGGAAGGGTTTAGGAAGGCCAGGCTCTGCCACTGACCTACTGTGTGGCTTTGGACCTCTGTCAGGGCCTCAGTTGTCTCATCTCTAAAACCAGGGGGACATTTCCAGATACAGAGGCCCTGGCCAACTCCAGTAATTACTGAAGTCAGTTCTGATTTGGCTATGGTGAGATATGCCCCAACCTGCAAATAAGCTGGCCCCCAAGAGTAAAACCAGATAATTGGCATTCTTCCCACCTGGAAAACTACTCAACCTTCAAAACGCAGATCAGGACCTACCTCTTCCAGGAAGCCTTAGGTAACTATCACCTCAGTCCCTCTCAAAGTTAAATGAGGGGTTAGGCAGCTCGGAAGGATGGGTTGTTTTTTCAGGGGGAGGGCCCCAGGATGGAGGACCCCAGGATGGAGGACTTGGCTGAGCCTTCGAAACCCTGTTCACAGGAGAGACACTTTGACTCTGGTGAGCACCAGCTTCCCACTGAAGGCAATGCCAGGGAGGGAGCTATACCCTCATAACTGTCTAGCGCTCTGACCCTGTGTCCCATGCACCTCTGGGCTGAGATTTGGGGCCCTTGGGGCAGACAGGTATCTGCAATCACAGTCAAGGAACATTTCATGCCCTAAAACAGGGAGCATAGGAGGAGGGTAGCTCAAAGCTCAGGTTCCAACATCAGCTCAGGCCAAGTCCTGGCCCCACCATGCCCCAGTTATGTGGCCTTGGGCAAGTCCCAGAACCTTTAAGCCTCATCTGGAATGTGGGGATGACATTCCTGTCGTCACACCCTTGCAGAGTGTTCAGTGTGACCAAGAGTGGAAAGTGGTTTTCACAGTAAATGTTGGATTATTATGGTCACTAGGTTGGTGTGTTTTCGACCCAGGGCTCCTGCAGGTCTGGTCACTGTGAGTCAGTCATGAGATGCTGTTCTGACATGATCAAATTCAGGGCCTTGGTTTCCCCCGGGCCCCACTCAGTGCCTAGCAAAGCAGAGGGGTCAGGGAACCTTTGCTGATGGAGCCCAAAGAGCTGGCGCTTTAGAGGCCTGACCTTGGGCGGACCCCTGGCCTCACCACTACTATCCCTATATCCCGGGGGAGTCACACGAGCCCTCTGAACCTGTGTTTCTTCATCTGTGAAGCGGGCACAGTATCCCCCACCTAGAAAGCTTGTTGCAAGGACTGGAGATGATGGATGTAAATTTCCCGGCCCAGGTGGACTGGATGTGTGACAGCTGTTACTATTATCATCATTATTGATTATAATCTAAATATGAGCCCCATCTGGGTCTTCTGTTAGCACCTGCTGTGGATGAGGGGCCAATGGGGAAGGCTCCATCTCCTCCACTCCCCTCCTCCTGGCCACACTGCCAGGTGCCTGGCACCTCCTCCCTGGGCTTCTGGAGACAGAGCCGGCTGAGGGGGGTGGAGCACAGATCCAAGGCCACAGTGTGTCCCTTCTGGCTCCCCTCCCAATCCTCCTGAGAGGGGAGTCGGGGGACACCTGACAAGGAGCTGAGCACCTGGGATTTGGTCCTTGGTCCTTCCTCTGGGAGAAGGGAGGAGGTCTGGGAGATGGTCTGAGTTTTCAGAAGTTGGGGAAGCCCTGCGGCATGGCGAGAGCAGCTTTGGAAGCAGAACCCACACACCTTCCCACCTCTAGGCCTTTGTCCCCACGGGGGCTGCCCTCCCACCTCTTCCTCCTGGCACACTCGTAGGGACCTTCCATGACTAACGCAAGGGTCCCATCTTCTGGGAAGGCTTCTCCTCCCACACACCCTTTGGTGCTCCTGTACCCCATGGCCCTCATCTGTATAGATGCTGAGGATTTCCCACCACCCGATGGGCAGCTCCCCAAGGAGGGTACCCTGAGATCTGCCTCAGATCCAGCCTGCAGTAGGTGTGCCCTACAGTTTTGCCAAATGAAGGAGGCTTGGCTCTAACCTTGGTTCTCCTTCCTGCTGGGGGCCTCAATTTCCCCATCTGTAAAATAGATGGGAGGTTGGACATGATGTCTAAGGCTGTGTGCACTGATGCACTAGGACTGGGCTGAGAGATGGGGCAGCTGGGAGAAGGGCTGGGGCCTCTTCACGGGTAGGTGAGGAATGGGATGGCCGATCCCTGACTCTCTCCAGGGCCAGCCACAGGCTCCAGTTTAACGTGGAGAGACCTCCTTAGGCCCACTGTGACAGCCAGGTGGTGTCTAACCTTCTTCTGTGCCTCCCTGACCTACTTTCAAGGACCTTCTCAAACGGGGCCCTGCCAGATCTTCTAGCCTCTGTTCTCACCCTCAGCAACCTCACGGAACTGTCCCTCTGGGTTCTCTCTGGTCTCCTGGCTTTTGTTCATGATGTTTCTCTGCCTGTTCACTTGCCCCCGATCCTTGCCTTTCAGGTCTCCACTTAGATGCCTCCTCCTCCAGGAAGCCCTCCTGAGATGCCCTCTGCCACCCCCCAGCCTGAATCAGGAGCACTTGTGGGCTTTGGTGGCCACCTGTATTCACTCCACTGTGGTATTCCTCACCCTAGGTTTAACGCCCAGTTCCAGGGCTTCCCCCCAGCACCCTAAGCTCCATGAGAGCAGGTCCCTGTCTTATCTGTTGGAGCCTGTGCCAGCGAGGTACCTGGCACAGAGCAGGTGCTCATTCACTCAAGAACTAGTTACCAGAACCTCCTCTGTGCCAGACACCGTCTGCTGGCCAGATGGAAGGGCCGAAGAGTGGCTGTCTGCTAGTCTGGATCCAGTATTGGGAGGCGCCTTCTGTGTCCCCAGGCCCTTCCCAGGCCCTTCCTGGCAGGGGCTGCCCCTGCCTGCCCACCCTGCCGTTACCTGGCCAGATGATGGCTTCCAGCAGGGTGACCCGTCTGGCCAGGAGCTCCAGCTGAGCCTGCTGCTGCAGGAAGCTCTGTAAGCTAGGAGCCTGATGGGAGATCGAGAAGAGCAGACGGTGCGTGTCCGGCCTCTGGGGGCTGGGCTGGGCACCGAGGGTGGGGGGCGGGGCCAGTTCCTGCTGGCTTCCGGGCAGGAGCCTGGGCATGAGTCTCTGTTGGGACCTTGGCTGCTCCTTCGAAGTGGGGACAGGGCTCGCTTGTCTCCTCAAGTGACCAGATAGGTGGAGAACTGGTGGGTGAATGCCTGGAGGAGGGTCTCTCAGGCCACTAAAGGGGGACCGTGGGGCCAGGATGGCCTGCCCAGTGAGAGCCTCTGGGGTCAGAACTGGTGGGTGCTACATTACTCAGAGTCCCCTGGGACCTGAGCCTGGCTCTGTCACCCACAGTCCCCTGCACTTCTGGAGTCTAGCCCCATGACCTGTTGTCCTGTGGGCCTGCAGACTGGCTCTGTTCCCCACAATTTCTCTTGAGCTGAGGCCTGACTGGGGTCTGGATTCATTACCCATAATCCTCCTGGGGGCCTGGGCTCTGACATTATTACCCACAACCCCCTGCACTGTTGCAGTCTGGCTCTGTTAGCCACAATCCCCTGCAGCTCTGGAGTTTGGCCCATAATGCCTTTCAGACTCGAAATCTGTCACCTCTGGTTCCCCTGCAGGCCTGGAAACCACATTACCCACAATGTCTGGAGCCCCAGGTCTTACCACAGGGGTGGGGGCCTGGGTTTCTAGGGCCCCCCCCTTCACCTGTGGACAAGGGACCAGTCATTGAGAGATGGGTGGTCTTGACCTTTTAGGTCCCCACCTGGAGAAGGGCAGGTACCTTATCCAGCCTCTTGACTGGACCCAGGCAGCTCCACCCTGGAGGGCCTGGGGAAGCCTGGCAGGCGGGGGCTGGGCTGTCTGTCCGTCTGTCTGTCTCTACTCACCATAGAGCCCAATCATTGTTTCCAAGATTAAAACCCTCTCAGCTAAAATCTTCAAAGCCTCGCGGAGTTGGTGCAACCCCTCCCCCTGTGGAGGAAAGAGACAGATGCAGCCGTGAAGGGGGCAGGGGAGGGGGCCCTGCAAAGCTTGTTGGAGGCCCATGCCCCACCCTGGACATGCACCTGCAGCTCCACACCACCTGTCACAGCCCAGGGCCCACGGACAGCAGGGACAAGACCAGGAGAGGATGGGAGGGGGACAAGGCAGGCAGAAGCAACCTCCTCAGTAGGATCCCACCCAGCTGGCTGCTCTTTCCTCCCACCCCCGCAAATCCTGCTGCACTGGGGGCGGGGGGAGGCCAGTCTGCAGGGGCGGCACTGCTGTCCCAGAGCCTGCCACAGAACCTGCCCAGAGGGTGCCGCAGAGCCCCGGCCCCTCCTCCATCTCTGTTGCCTGAAACCAGTTGGTCTCACATCATCTGCATGATTCCTGCCACATCCCTGGGCCACTTGTACTCTGCTTTACTTAACAGTCTTGAAACTGACTCCATTTTGCCTTAAATACTGTATGTGTCTCACCCTAATTAACTCCATTGGTGGGATCAGGCTACTTACCGACATCCTTCCCACTCACGTCCAAATGAACATGAAAGAGTAAAATCAGAAAATGTTTGTGTGGCATCGCTGTTGGGAAGCCACGCTTAAAATGCCGGCAAAGCTGAAGTTCAGGCCCAGGTGCCCCTGCCGCAGCCCTTTTGAGCCCATCCCTCCCTGGGCTCTGACTACTCCAGGTCCATATGCTGCACATCCCGGAGCCCAGCCCTCAGCCCCGCCCTCTCTTCTCAGCTGAGTCTCCAGGCCCGGGGATGCCGCAGCGGCCCTCAGACCCCTCCCCTAGGCCTCCCTGCTCTGGGGTCTCCTGTCTCAAGTGGTGCCGGTGCTGGCCAGGGACCACCAGCTGGCCCTCACCTTCACTTCTTCCCAGTGTCTGTCTGTCTGTCCTTTCCTCCGCCAGCATAGGGTCCACAGTCTTGCCACAACTCCACACTCCCTCACTCCTTCCTCTTTCCGAGTCCAGACTAAAGCTATTTCCGGAATGTAGATATCTTAATTCTGACAGAGCACCGGGACAGCAATAGAACTATTCCAGCCCTGACGCATCTGGGAGTCTCTCAGAGCTTCACTTAGTACAGATTAAATGAAGGGATGAGGTATAATATGCATCTTGGTACAATTACTACCTTCAAGAAAGCTGTTCCCACAAAAACATCTAACAATCAAGAGTCCTCCCAACGTGTCTGTTCTGAGCGAGCCCACTGTGGCCATGCTGAGACTGTCCCTTATGATCTGGCTGTCCTGTCCACAACACATGGATGGGGCCACTGACTGGCCATTGGGCCTGGGGGTCACCAGGTCACACTAAAGTAATCTCTCTTCAAGTATTACACCCATCTAAACATGGATGACCTTCAAAAATTACATTAAGCCACTGCCAGCATCGACAATGGGACAAGCTGATGTCATGAGCCTCCTGATGAGATGCAATAAGAGGGCACCACATCCCCAGTGAGTGCACCTGCCAAGGGTATTTAATCTGCATCTCATCACGAGGGAACAGTCAGACAAATCTAGGTAGTGGGACAGTCACAAAATGACAGTCAAGAGAAAGAAGAAAAGGGCAGGGGGCCTATTTTAGATTAAAAGAACCTAGAGACATGACAACCAAATGCAACACATGAATCTTGATTGATCTTGTTTTTTTTTTTTTAAACCAGCCACAAAAGGCATTTTGGGGACAACGGGTAAAATTTATATATAAGCTGTATATTAAGTGGCATCATTTCACTGAATTAATGTCAGCTTTCTCAGGTGTGACAGCGTTACTGTGGCTCTTTGGGAGAATGTCCATATTCTTTCAAGACACATGCTGATGTGCTAGGGGAGACGTGGATGAGGTCTGCAACTTACTTTCAAATGGATTAGAAAAAAAAGATCTATAGATATATAAAGAGCAAAAGAACAAAGGCAGCAAAACACTAATAATTGGTCAGTCTAGAAGAAGGGTACAAGGATAGTCATTGTACCAAATTTTCTATATATTTGAAAATTTTCAAAGTAAAAATATGGGGGAAAATGCCAAAAAAATATTCTGAGTGGGTGGCCTGCTGTTTGCACTGATGACGTCCCAGTGCCCTCCAATCCTGGCCTGAGTGTCCAGGGTCTGTTGGACACCCCCACTCGGCTGTCATGTAGACATTCCCCGTTCTCCATGGAGAAAACTCAGCAGGCCAGCTTCTCCTGGCTCTCTTCTCTCTTTTACTATTGTAAACGTCTCCCTTAACTTCTCGCTCCCCGCTTCGTAGCCAGACAAGCACCCAAGTGTCCCTCAGCTCCATTGACATCTGCCCCTCTTCACTGTCCCCCTTCCAGTTCTGGCCCCCACAGCCTCTTGCCAGGGTGACCAGGACAGCCTCCTGTCTAGTCTCTCTTTCTGCTCCCTTCTCCCATCCTTTCTCCACATGGCAATCAGAGGGGTCTTTTGCAAACAAAAATCTGACCATGTCACTTCCCTACTTATAAATATTTCAATGACTCCCCACTGCCCATAGAACAAAGTTCAAATTCCTCAGCATGGCCTCTTAAGTCCTAAAAGCCTCTATGACCTCTGTCTCACTCCTTGCCTGTCACACTCTGTCACTCCAAGTATTTGCAGCTCCTCAAACACCCTGGGCCCACTCTTGCCTCAGGGCCTTTGCATGTGATGTTTCCTCTCCTCTGCATGAACACCCTTTGCCAGGCTTCGGCCTGGGTCTCCTTATCCAAGAAGATGCTAAATCCACCCCTCTACAATCATAGCTGAGCTCCCCCTGTCCTGTCACTGCTGGTTACTGGTCTGTTTCCCCCCACCCCACTGTGACCACCCTGAGGATGGGGACTGTGTCCAAATTACATCTATGTCCACAGTGCCCAGCCTGGGGCCTGGCACCCACCAAGGAGGCGCTTGGGGAAAGTTAGATGGCTCCCCCAGTCCTGGGAGCTGAAAAGCCTGGGCTTCAGTTCAAGCTCTGCCAACAATTCACTCTGTGGAGTTGGGCCTCAGTTTTTCCTGTCTGAATAAGGGGTATGAGCTTTGGTCTAGATGGGCCAGCTGAGCCCCGTCACTCCCAGGCAGTGCCTGCAGTGCATCCTCGTGACCACTGGGTGTCAATGCTGAGCCACAGCCAGGTCAGTGGCTCCAAAAGCTTCACTAAGTGGGGGTTGGTAGGTGGAGTGTGTATAGGAGCCCTCAGGCCTCTTCCCCACACAGACCTCATCCCCACCTGCCCCCAACAGAGCTGGTCCCCCAGCCCCCAAAGCCTCATGCAGCCCCCAGCCCAGCGGGTCCCCTCCCAGGCAGGCGGCAAGCAGGGGCAGAAGTGCAGGTGGGTGAGGGAAAAGCAGGTGGATGGGCAGGGGCCCTGCTACCTCTTGGGGGGGCCCCTCCCACAGGTGGTCCTGAGTTTGAAGTCTGTTCTGGGAGAGTTCAGGCATCTGTTCTCCTGTTCGGACCCCCATATAGGGATGGGGCTGCCCAGCCTAATTCAGCCTTCATCCCATCTCTCCCACCTCCTCTGGGCAGGGTGAAAAATGGCCCCCAGTGAAGGGGCCCCCAGTGAAGGGGCCTAGAGGTGGCAGAGGGCTGGGATCACATGGGTCTAGCTGACCCCCAGCCCAGCTCATGCCCAAGCAGGCAGTATGCTTAAGAGGCTCTGGAGCCACTAGGGGGTAGAGGGTGGGTAAGGGAGTGGGGTGGCAGTGAGGGGCTGGGAGAGGCTTGCCAGAGAGGTAGCAGGACCCCAGAAGTCATGGAAAGACATGGGGGAGGGCTCGTGCAGGGTGGGGGGCTCCCACGGCTGTATCCATCACTGACCCCACAATCAGGAGCAGAGAGGGCAGGGCAGGCGCTGGGTGCTTCCCATGTCTTCATTAACTAATGCCTGCCAGGAAGTAGGGTGTCCCAGCCAGACTGCACCAGGGAGAGGGGTGGAGGAGGGAGGGAGGCACAATACCAGCCTCCAAAAGAACTCCCCAGTTGCCTCTCCTGTCTGCCCCCACCCCATCCAGTTTTCCAAATGTCTCCTATGTCAGTGATAGTTTCCAGGTCCCTGCACCGTGGGGCTTTTAGTCCTCCCCCCATGTCTCCTGGGTGGGTGATTTCTAGGCCCTGAAATTCATTCACTGCAAGTCTCTCTCGTGATTGTGAAGGTTCTAGGATCCCACATGTGGTTTCTAAGTCCCCTTTCCCATTTATTCTATGTCTGCTGTGTATGTGACAGTTTCTAGGCCTCCCTTCCCAGTCTTCATGGGCTTCCTTTGTGTACAGTGGTTTCTAGATCCCCCATCTCATTTTCCATGGTTTTCTGGCGCATATGGCAGTTTCTAGGCCTCTCCTCCCACTCCTCATGGGTCTCCTGTGTATGTGATGGTGTCTGGGACCTCATGTTAATTATAGGTCTTTTGGCTACAATGGATCTAGGTCCCCTGACCTCATTTACCATGTACAATGTGTCCATGGTGGTTTCCAGGTCTCCCTTCCTGTGATTCACGGATTCCTATGTGTATGGTGGTGTTTAGTGCCCTGTCCCTTTTACCAAAGCGCTCCTGTGTACCTCAGCGTTTCTACACCTCCTTTCCTCTGCTCCATGGCTCTCCTAAGGCCTCCTGTCCCATTCTTCTGTGTGGATATTGTTTTCATGCTTCCCTTTCTTTTGCAGACAGGGGAGCAGAAGCCAAAGCCCTTGCAGGGAGGGGGCTATGGAGGCAGGGGATGCAGTCTGGACTGGGTCAGCCCAAACTGCCCAGGAGGAACTGGCAGGGTCACCCTGGCCTGGAAAGGCCGCAGAAGGAAGGCAGAGATAGGGATAAAGACAGAGACAAAGAATGTAGGATCTGCTGATAAGGCTGGCCCTGCCCACTGGGGAGGGACAGGGTAGGGGAGGACGCTGGGGCTGAGAACTGGCAAGGCTCCCCACTTGGAGATCAGGTTGCAAAGGGGATCTGGATGGGGTGCCCCCACCCCCAAATAATCTCCTGAGTGTCCAGGGCGGGGGGCAGCGGGAGGTCAGTGCTGCGCTAGAGCTTACCCAGTGGCTCTTCTCACCAGGGTCTCCTTTGGGGCCAGGTTCTCCCTGCAAGGAGAGAGAGGTAGGAACAGTGAGAGAGGCAAGGAGAGAGAGAGGAAGAGAGGCTGAGCAAGGATGAGACAGAGAGTAGCTCATTTGGGTGAGATAAAAATGCCAAAAAACAACTGTTTGAAGGCAATGGAAAGTGATAAAGAGCAGCCAGTAACTGAAGGATATCTGACCTTAGAAAGAAGGGAACCGCACTGGGTAACATCAGTATATTTATGGCTTTTCCTCTGAGGGCTCATCCCAACCCCCTCTGCCTGGCAAACAGCTCAAGCAGGAAGCTTCAGTCTTATTGGCCTGAGGAATCAGAGGTCGGGGTCAAGACTGCCAAAGAAGGAGGAAATTGAGGGGAAATGCTGGAAAGCACGGAGCCACAGTAGGGGAGCAAAATCTGTATAAATACTCCACTCTAATCCTTGGATGGTCCGTGAAATGCCCATCCTAAAGTCACAAAGCTGAGTTGGAGCCACAACGTAGAGCAAAACTCAACACTCTTCAGAGGAAGACTGTCTTCACTATATTGTCTATATTGTCCAGGATGCAATACAAAATTATTAGACATGTGAAGAAATGGAAAAATGTGACCCATATGCAAGAGAAAAATCAGTCACTAGAAACAGATCCATAGCCAACCCAGGTACTGGAATTACCAGACATGGAGATTAAAATATCTGTGACAACTATGTTAAAGGATATAGTGGAGGGACTTCCCTGGTGGTCCAGTGGTAAAGAATCCACCTTCCAATGCAGGGGATGTGGGGCAACTAAGCCTGCATGCCACAGCTACTGAGCTCGTGCGCCTCAACTAGAGAGCCTGCGTGCCGCAAACTACAGAGCCCGTGAGCCCCGGAGGCGGCATGCCACAACTAGAGAAGAGAAAACCCGCACGCCACAACTAGAGAAGAGAAAACCCGCACACCACAACTAGAGAGAATCGCGCGCGCCGCAGTGAAAAGCCCGCGTGCCGCAACAAAGGATCCCGCGTGCCTCGGTGAAGATCCCGCCTGCCACAACTAAGACCCAACGGAGCCAAAAATAAAAAATTAAAAAAATAAAAGAATCTAGTGGAATTGATACAATGCGTGATGAGATGGGGAATTTCAGGAGGGATGTGAAAATTATGAAAAGAGAATCAAATGGAAATCCTGGAAATAAAAATGATAATACTTGAAATAAAAAATTCATTAGCTGGGATTAATTGAAGATGTGCCATAACAGGAGAAAGAATCAATTAACTTGACGAAAGGTCAATGCAATAATTCTAAGTGAAGCACAGAGAGAAGAAAGATTAAAAAAAAAAATTAACAGAGCCTCAGACTTCCCTGGTGGCGCAGTGGTTAAGAATCTGCCTGACAATGCAGGGGACACGGGTTCGAGCCCTGGTCCAGGAAGATCCCACATGCTGTGGAGCAACTAAGCCCGTGTGCCACAACTACTGAGCCTGCGCTCTAGAGCTTACGAGCCACAACTACTCAGCCTGCGTGCCGCAACTACTGAAGCCCACGCACCTAGAGCCTGTCCTCCGCAACAAGAGAAGCCACGGCAATGAGAAGCCCACGCACTGCAACAAATAGTAGCTCCTGCTCACCGCATCTAGAGAAAAGCCTGCGCAGAGCAACAAAGACCCAAATGCAGCCATAAATAAAATAAATTAATTTTTTAACAAAAGTGGGAGTAGCTATGTTAATTTCAGACAGAGCACACTTCAGAGCAAGGAAGGTTATCACGGATATAGAGGGGTCAGCACTCCATAAAGACATAACAATCCTTAATGTGTATGCACTTTACAACAGAGCATCAAAATATGTGAGGCCAAAACCGATAGATCTGCAAAGAGAAATAGATGAATCCGCCAATGCCATTAATCAACCAGATAAAATTGACATCTATAGACCACTTCATCCAACAAAAGCAGATTACACATTCTTCTCAAGCTCACATGGAACATTCACCAAGATAGACCACATTCTGGCCCATAAAATATAACTCAACAAATTAAAAAGAATAAAAATCATACAATGTATGCTCTTAGACCACAATGGAATTAAACTAGAAATTCCTAACAAAATGATAACTGGAGGGAACTCCCCGGCGGTCCAGTGGTTAGGACTCCAAGCTTCCATCGCAGGGGGCATGGGTTCGATCCCGGGTTGGGGAATTAAGATCCCACAAGCTGCGAGGCACAGCCCCCCTCACAAAAAAAGATAACTGGAAACTCCCCCAATACTTGGAGATTAAACAAAAGGCTTCTAAATAACAGGTGGACCAAAGAACAAATCTCAAGAGAAATTTTAAAATACTTTGAACTACATGAAAATAAAAATGCAACTTAGCAAAATTTGTGGGAGATAGTGAAAGCAGTGCTTAGAGGGAAACTTAGTATAAATCTACACTAGTCAAGACAGTGTGGTATTGGCTAAAGAATAGTCAAATAGATTAATGGAACAGAATAGAGAGCCCAGAAATAGACCCACATAAATATAGTTGACTGATCTTTGACAATGGAGCAAAGGTAGTCTTTTCCACAAATGATGCTGGAACAACTTGACATCTAAATGCAAAAACATGAATCTAGACACAGACCTCATACTCTTCACAAAAATTAACTCAAAATATATCACAGACCTAAATGTAAAATGCAAAACTATAAAATTCCTAGAAGATAACATAGGAGAAAACCTTGATGACCTTGGGTTTGATGATGACTTTTTATTCTATTTTTATTTTTTTATTATTATTTTTTAAAGTCTTTATTGAATTTGTTACAATATTGCTTCTGTTTTATGTTTTTTTTTGTTTTTTGGCCATGAGGTACGTGGGATCTTAGCTCCCCGACCAGGGATTGAACCTGCACCTCCTTCATTGGAAGGCGAAGTCTTAACCACTGGACTGCCAGGGAAGTCCCTGATGATGGCTTTTTATATACAATGCCAGAAGCACAATCCATGAAAGAAATCATTGGTAAGCTGAACTTCATTAAAGTTACAAACTTCTGCTCTGCAAAAGTGAATGTCAAGAGAATTAGAAGACAAGTTATAGACTCGGAGAAAATATCTGCAAAAGATACATCTGATAAAGGTGTACAAAGGTGTATTCTGTATATGCAAAATATACAAAGAACTCTTAAACTTCAACAAGAAGAAAACAAACAACCCAATTTTAAAAGCTTTTGCACAGGAAAGGAAACCATCAACAAAATGAAAAGGCGACCTATGAAATCGTAGAAGATATTTGCAAGCCACATGTCCAATAAGGAGTTAATATCCAAAATATATAAGGAACTTATACAACTCAATAGCAAAACCCCCAAATAAGCCAATTAAAAAATGGGTTAAAGACCTGAATAGACATTTTTGCAAAGAAGACATACAAATGGCCAATAGGTATGTGAAAAGATGCTCAACATCACTAGTCATCAGGAATATGCAAATCAAAACCACAACTTGAGCTATCACTTCACACCTGTTAGGATGTCTGTTATCAAAAAGATGAGAGATAACAAATGCTGGTGAGAATGTGGAAAAAGGGGAACACTTGTATACTGCTGGTGGAAATGTAAACTGGTACAGCCATTATGGAAAACAGTATGGAGATTCCTCAAGAAATTAAACATAGAACTACTGTATGATCCAGCAATCTCACTTCTGGTTATCTATCCAAAGGAAAGGAAATCACTGTCTTGAAGAGGTATGTTCATTGCAGCATTATTCATGATAGCCAAGATATGGAAAGAACCTATGTCCATTGATAGATGAACAGATAAATACTATGTGGGTTATACACACACACACACACACACACACACACACACACACACACACAGAGGAATATTATTCAGCCTTAAAAAAGAAGGAGGGCCTCCCTGGTGGCGCAAGTGGTTGAGAGTCCGCCTGCCGATGCAGGGGATACGGGTTCGTGCCCCGGTCTGGGAGGATCCCATATGCCGCGGAGCGGCTGGGCCCGTGAGCCATGGCCGCTGAGCCTGCGCGTCCGGAGCCTGCGCGTCCGGAGCCTGTGCTCCGCAACGGGGGAGGCCACAACAGTGAGAGGCCCGCATACCGCAAAAAAAAAAAAAAAAAAAAAAAAAGAAGGAAATCCTGCCATTTGTGACCACATGGATGAATCTGGAGGGCATTATGCTAAGTGAAATAAGCCAGACAGAGAAAGACAACTACTGTGTGGTATCACTTATATGTGGAATGCAAAAAAAAAAAAAGAAAAGAAAAGTTGAACTCAGAGAGAAACAGTAGAATGGTGGTTGCCAGGGACTGGGTTGTGGGGAGGGAAGGAATGAGAAAGGTTATCATCGTGCAGGTAAAAGGGTACAAACTTTCAGTTATAAGATGACTAAGTTCTTTTTTTTTTTCTTTTGGCTTCATCGTGCAGCTTGAGGGATCTTAGTTCCCTGACCAGCGACTGAACCCATGGCAGTGAAAGCGCCAAGTCCTATACACTAGACTGCCAGGGAACTCCCAGATGACTAAGTTCTAATCTAAGGATCTAAGATATAGTATGGTGACCATAGTTTCTTATAAAAACTTACAAAAAAGTTTATAAAACTAAACATACTCTTACCATATGATCCAGCAATTGCACTCATTGGTATTTAACCAAATTAATTGAAAAGTTATGTCCACACAAAGACCTACACTTGGATGTTTATAGCAGCTTTGTTCACTATTGCCAAAACTTGGAAGCAACCAAGATGTCCTTCAGTAGGTGAATGGATAAATGAACTGTGGTACATACAATGGAATATTATTCAAAAACAAATTAAAAAGGGCTATCAAGCCATGAAGAGACATGCTGGAACCTTAAATGTGTATTACTAAGTGAAAAAAGCCAATCTGAAAAGGCTACATACTGTATTATTCCAGCTATATGACATTCTGGAAAAAGCAAAAATGTGCAGACAGTTAAAAGATCAGGGGTTAGAAGGGAGAGAGGGATGAATAAGCAGAGCACAGAGGATTTTTAGGGCAGTGAAATATTCTATATGATACTACAACGGTGTATACATGTCATTATACATCTATTAATACCCATAGAATGTACAACACCAAGAATGAATCCTAATGTAAACTATGGACTTTGGGGGATAATGACATGACAATGTGGGTTCATCAACTGCATCAAATGCACCACTGTGATGTGAGATGTCAATGGTGGGGTAGGCTATCCACGTGTGGGGACAGGGAGTATATAAGAATTCTCTGTACTTTCTACTCAATTTTGCTGTGAACTCAAAAAATGCTGTAAAAAAGAATTTTATTCATTAAACAAAACAACCAACGAAAAACACAACCCAGCAACCTTACAGATCCGGGAATCTCAGCCAACCCAAAGCAGGATAAACAAAAAGAAAATCACAGCCATCCACATCATGATCAATCTGACGAAAACCAAGGGTAAAGAGAAAGTCTTAAATGCCAAAGGAAAAAAAGACATATTATGTACAGGGGAAAAACAATAAGAATGATAGTCAGTTTCTCATGAGAAATTGTAATTGTCTACGTAAGCCAGAGGACCACGGAACAACATCTTTAAAGTAATAAAGGGGGATAAAACTGCCAACCTATCATTTTATATCCAGTGAAAATATCTTTCAAAAATTAAGGTTAGGGCTTCCCTGGTGGCGCAGTGGTTGAGAGTCTGCCTGCCGATGCAGGGGACATGGGTTCGTGCTCCGGTCCGGGAAGATCCCACATGCCGCGGAGCGGCTGGGCCTGTGAGCCATGGCCGCTGAGCCTGCACGTCTGGAGCCTGTGCTCCGCAACGCGAGAGGCCACAACAGTGGGAGGCCCGCGTACCGCAAAAAAAAAAAAAAAAAAAATTAAGGTTAAATACAGTTTTAGATAACAAAAGCAGTGAGGATTTGTTGCCAGCAGACCCACACTATAAAAAAGGCTAAAGGATGTTCTTTAGGCTCAAGAGAGATGACACTATATGAAAATCTGGATCTACAGGAAGGTATAAAGAGTACAGAAATGATAAATACATCATGAGATGGAAAAGACTATTTTTCTTTGTTTTTTAAACTTCTTTAAAAGTCAACTGTTTAGAGCAATAACAATGTATTGAGGATTTATAACAAATACAGAAGTAAAATATATGATGGCAATAGCACAAGGACAGAAGGGAGTGGATTATACAGTTGTAACGTTCTTATGTATACATGAAGAGGTATAATACGAATTCAAGTAAAAGGATGCATATTGTTATCCTTAGAGCAACCATGAAAAAAATAACACAAAGAGGTATAGTGAAAAAGTCATTAGTAGAGACAAGACAGAACAATTCTCAGTCCAAAAGAAGGCAGGGGATCTAAAAAAAAAGGTACAAATGAACTTATTTACAAAGCAGAAATAGAGTCACAGATGTAGAAAACAAACTTGTGGTTAACAGGGAGGAAAGGGGGGAGGAGGGATAAATTGGGAGATTGGGATTGACATATACACACTACTGTATATAAAACAGATAACTAATAAGGACCTACTATATAGCACAGGGAACTCTACTCAATACTCTGTAATGACCTATATGGGAAAAGAATCTTAAAAAGAGCAGGTATTTGTATATGTATAACCGATTCACTTTGCTGTACACCTGAAACACAACATTGTAAATCAACTATACTCCAATAAAATTTTTTTAAAAATCTAAAATTAAAAAAAAGAAGGCAGGAAAAGAAGGGGAAAAAAAGAAATAAAGGAGAGATTGGGGTAAACAGAACACAAATAGCCAGATAGTTGACTTAAACAGAACCATATCAATAATAATATACATCACTAGGGCTTCCCTGGTGGTGCAGTGGTTGAGAGTCTGCCTGCCGATGCAGGGGACACAGGTTCATGCCCCGGTCTGGGAAGATCCCACATGCCGCGGAGCGGCTGGGCCGGTGAGCCATGGCCACTGAGCCTGTGCGTCTGGAGCCTGTGCTCCGCAACGGGAGAGGCCACGACACTGAGAGGCCCGCGTACAGCAAAAAAAAGAAAAAAAAAAAAATATATATATATATATATATCACTAAATGTAAATGGAGGGACTTCCCTGGTGGCACAGTGGTTAAGACTCCATGCTCCCAATGCAGGGGGCCCGAGTTCGATCCTTGCTCAGGGAACTAGATCCCACATGCATGCTGCAACTAAGGGTTCACATGCTACAACTAAGGAGACCACGAACTGCAACTAAGGAGCCTGAGAGCTGCAACTAAGGAGCCTGCCTACTGCAACTAAGACCCAGCGCAACCAAATAAATAAATAAATGTAAATGAGGAATTCCCTGGTGGTCCAGTGGTTAGGACTCTGTGCTTTCACTGCCGAGGGCGCGGGTTCAATCACTTGTTGGGAAGCTAAGATCCTGCAAGGTGGGCAGTGTGGCCAAAAAAAAAAAAAAGTAAATGAACTCAATAGTTAGGCTGTTTAAAAAAAAAAGCAAGACTCAAGTATGTCTTTTTTCTTTTTTTGGCCGCACCACACAGAATGCAGGATCCCAGTTCCCTGACCAGGGCTCGAGCCCATGTCCCCTGCGTTGGCAGGCGTATTCTTTTATTTATTTATTTATTTATTTATTTATTTATTTGGCGGTATGCGGGCCTCTCACTGTTGTGGCCTCTCCCGTTGCGGAGCACAGGCTCCGGATGCGCAGGCCCAGCGGCCATGGCTCACGGGCCCAGCCGCTCCGCGGCATATGGGATCCTCCCAGACCGGGGCACAAACCCGTATCCCCTGCATCGGCAGGCGGACTCTTAACCACTGCGCCACCAGGGAGGCCCGGCAGGCGTATTCTTAACCACTGCACCACCAGGGAAGCCCAAGACACACTTTTAATAGAAAGACAAACAAGTTGAAAGTAAAAGGATTGGAAAAGATATATCATGCAAACACCAAGCATAAGAAAGCTGGTGTGGCTATTTTAATATCAAACAAAGTAGAATTCAAGACAAGAAGTATTACCAGAGAGAAAGATATTCATTTCATAAAGATAAAAGGACCAAGAAGACATTAAAATCTTGAATGTGTATGCACCTAATAACAAAGCTTCAAAATACATGAAGCAAAAACTGACCAAACTAGAGTAAGAAATAGACAAATCTACAGTCATAGCTGGAGAGATGGAGAAAGCGAGAAATACAAAGAGTCAGAGAGATGGAGACACAGAGTGAAGATAGAGAAAGAGAAACAGGTACAGAGACACAGAGCCAGAGAGAGGGAGATGGAGGCAGCCTGATCCTAAGAGGCTGATGGGACCCTGAGACAGGGGGTGAGAAAGGAGATGGAGCTTGCTCTGGACCAGACAGGGAGGGACAGGGGCTCTGGCCATAGGAGATGGAGCCATAGCAGGGGTCTGGGCCTGTGGGATCCTGGAGGGGGTGCTGCAGGGTGGGCAGCATCACTTACCTGCTGCCCCATGGAGCCCTGGGGGCCGGGCTCCCCACGCAGTCCCTGTAGGAGGGAGGAGAAGAATGGAGTATGCTGTCAGAGGGTCTGACCCAGGGTGCCCAGGACTCCCCAGAATCCTCCACCCAGGGCCACCTCAATACTCACTCTCTCGCCCTTCTCTCCTGGGTGGCCGGAGATTCCTTTGGGTCCAGTGGGGCCTGGGGGTCCCTGAGCAACAAGACAGGGCCTCAGCCTTGTGCTGGGGCAGGGTAGAGGGGGCAGGGACTTAGGGGGCAGAGGGGTAGGGAAGGGCACCCCAGCTTGCCCTGGGCCTCTGGGCCCTTCACCCCACACCCAATGCCTAGCACACAACAGGAAGTGCATACAGCTCAGTGTTCAGAGCGATGGCCCTGGAGTCAGAGAGTCCCTGCATTGATCTGGAAGCTGCCATGTGCTGGCCACAGACCTAGGGCAAGAATCTCCACCTTTCTTGGCCTTAGGTGATAACAATGCTTGCTTCTTGTTACATGGACTGAATAAGAAGATTTATGGAAAGTATTTTGCACATTAAGTGCTCCATAAATGCTTGAATGAATGAATGAAAGGATGGATGAATGGATGATGGATGGATGAGCGGATGAGTGGGTGGGTGGGTGGATAGGTGAGTGGATGGATGGGTTGGGTGCAGGGGGCGGTGGATGGATGGACAGAAGAGTGGGAGTACTTGGAGAAATACTCACTATATGTCCAGGATTCCCAGGGATGCCCATGGGACCAGGAGGTCCAGGAGGACCTGGAATAAGACATGATGCCCTCAGGTCCGAAACAGTACAATGCCAGGAAGTCCACCATCAGCTCCCTCCTGATAGCCAGCCCTAGTCTCTCTGCCATCCCTCAACCCTGCCCCTTACCCTAGACCTGGACTCAACTTACCCATGGGTCCTGGGGGGCCTGGGGGCCCAGTCGGTCCCTGGGGCCAGTAGCTGCTGGTCTCAGTGAAGGTGTTGGACAGAAATGGGTCCCCTGGGGGAGGAAAGATGAGTGAGCAGGGCTGGGCTGGGTGGGGCAGAGTGAGGCAGTCAGTTTTTTTTTTTTTTTTGCGGCACACGGGCCTCTCACTGTTGTGGCCTCTCCCGTTGCGGAGCACAAGCTCCGGACGCGCAGGCTCAGTGGCCGTGTCTCACGGGCCTAGCCGCTCCGCAGCATGTGGGATCTTCCCGGACCGGGGCACGAACCCGTGTCCCCTGCATCGGCAAGCGGACTCTCAACCACTGCGCCACCAGGGAAGCCCGGGCAGTCAGTTTTAACCTGTCTCTTCTGCCAAGCCAGCTTTGACTGCCCTGTGGGAAAGCCTGTAGCATGGCTGGGGC
Organism: Mesoplodon densirostris; assembly: GCF_025265405.1. Lineage (NCBI taxonomy): Eukaryota > Metazoa > Chordata > Mammalia > Artiodactyla > Ziphiidae > Mesoplodon > Mesoplodon densirostris. The sequence goes on along the minus strand of NC_082675.1, from coordinate 22,738,800 downwards.
CACCAGGCACCCACTCCAAGGGTGGGGAGTCAGGAGACTGTTGGCCATGCAGGACCAGGAAGCAGGGAGACACTGCCAGAGTCTAGCTAGTGACATCCAGCAAGTGTCTACCCTGCTGAGCCTGTACTGTCACATGCCTAATGGGAATAATAATAAAAGTTACCATTTTTGACCTTACTTTGTGCCAAGCTTCTGTGCATGGTGTCATATAGATAAGGAAACTGAGGCTCCGAGACGGAGAATGTTTTGTTGTTGTTGTTGTTTTTTGGCAATGCCCCGCCACACGTGGGATCTTGGTTCCCTGAGCAGGGATCAAACCCGTGCCGCCTGCACTGGAAGGGCAGAGTGTTAACCACTGAACCGCCAGGGAAGTCCCTTGGAGAGGGAGAATGAATGAATGGTGCCTGGTCACGCACCAAAGGTATGATGCAGATGGGGTTGAACCTGGCACTCCAAGAGCTGACCCCTGGCAGTGCGCGTGCAAGTCAGGCTTCGGAGAAGGTGAAGGATGCGCGTCAGGGCCCAGCTGGGCGGAGGGGGTAGGGCCTCTCTGATCACAGAGGCAGGGCTATGGCCTTGGGAGTTCAGGGCTCACGTCCTGCTGCTAGGCTTTGAGCTTCCCAGTGCTCTGAGGGCTGGATCCCGGCCAGCTCCAAGGCTCGGTGGGAGGGCCTGACGCTGGTGGTTCCCAGCACAGGCTCTGGAGGGCTCGTGGATCTGAAGCCGGCCCCCCTGTGCCCTGGCTGTGTGATCTCCCCTCTCTGGCCCTCAGTTTTCCTCATCAGTGACAACAGCGCCCACTGCAGGATCAGGTGACTTATGGCCCAAGGGCAAGCCTGGTATACAGAAGGTGCCTGGCAGATGGTCATGCCAGCCTCACCCCACCACCACCTGGACCTGCTGTGACCCCAAGGGACTCACCATGCTGGGAGATCCGGGCGTAGGGTGGTCCAAGTGGGGCTGGGGGGCCAGGAGGCCCTGGGGGGCCTGGAGGTCCCCTCTCTCCAGGGTTGCCCACAGCTCCAGCCTGGCCAGGGCTCCCTGGGGGGCCCTGCGGACCTGTAATGGAACCAGGGGGTTTGGTGGGTGTGCAAGAGGCAGGGAGGCCCAGGGTGGCTGCAAGAGGGAGGGATGAGGCAACCAGGGCAGCAGGTACGAGACGGCTCCAGAGGCCACACAGGCCAGACTCCCTCCCTGGCCGTCTGTGAGGGGGATGAACACAGCCCTCCCCTGGGGCTTCAGGACAGTGGACACTTGGTACACAACAGGTGCCTAGCAGACGCTGATTTCCAGAATGTTCTCTCCTCTCTCTTCTAGGCTTTTGCATGAGCTGCTCCCTCTATCAGTCCTCCCTTGGCGCTACCCGGTGTGCACTTCTGGTCATTCTGAGGCCTCACCTAAGGTGTAGCTCCCACTGGGAAGCCCTCCCCGTCCCCCACTCCATCCAGGCTGGGTCTGGGCTTCCTTCCTTAGGGCTCCCTTAGCTGCAATGTCCCCCATAAGAACCCTGGTCACATGGGGGGGCACTGCTATTTCTCCCCTGCCTAGGCCCACGCCCACTAGCCTTCATGGTCTGGGAGCTCCCAGAGGGCAGGGTCTGGTAAGGAAGGCCCCAGCCTGGGCTCACCTGAGCGGGGCTGGCCAGGGGAGCTGGAAGGGCCGGTGTCGTGGGCACTCACCTGGCGGGCCTCTCATCCCCATTGGGCCCCGGCTGCCAGGGTCTCCCTTGGGGCCAGAGGGCCCAGGAAGCCCCCGGGCACCAACTCGATCTGGGGGAGAAAGTTCATCAGCTCCGCAGCTCCGGCCTTGCGCTTGGCCTGCCCCCGGCCCTGCCCGCCCCGCTAGCACCTACCATCTCGGGGGAGCAGAGGGGCCCTCATGTTTTCTCTGGTTCCTGGTAGCCCTGGGGTGGAGGGGTAGGCAGGGGTCAGTGGTATCTAGAGTTCCTACCCCTGCTCCACCAGCTGCTGGGCCTCCCAGGACTCCAGTGCTCAGGGGCCCCTGGAGACCATCCCCTCAGGCCCAAGGGAAAACTAGGAAGACTGAGGCCCACAAGGGGGTCAAGCTGGGAGTCAGCAGCAGGGAGGGGGCTGGATCCAACTCATTGCCACACGGGAGCGTGTTCCCCACTGACCCACTCACCTTGGAGGCCTCCATCCCCGGGGCTGCCCTGGGCAGCTGGGGAACCCCAGAGCGGGGCGAGGTCCTCAGGGGCAGCTGGGGTCAGGGGCACTGCCTGCTCCGTGACAGTCAGCACCGCCACCTATGGAGGAAGAGGACAATAGGGATGGGGTGGGTACCAGGGTCTTGCCAGGGTCAGGCCAGCTCAGGGCCCTGGTGTTGGGGGGCAGGAGGCCACGTGGCTGGCGGAACCCAGCCTGGAGTGGAGACCCGGACTCACAGGGGCCCAGAACTTCATCAGAAGTGACTATGGTTTTCAAAATGCACAATTCATCACATTCATTGTAGAAAAGTCACCACACACCATCACAGTCACCCACTTTGAGTTCTGAGACTATCCTCGTGTTTGCTGGGCCGTGTGGTTTTTTCCTATGCTTACCTGCATGATAATAAGTATATTTATATACATTTATATGCATACATAATATTAAACTTCTCTTGGTCTGTTAAAGCACCACAGGCTACAAGGATTTTTACTAAATTTGAAGGGAAATTTGGGAGGGTCTGGCATGAAACAGAGGTGCCGAGGTGTGTACAAAACCACTTTTGGACCCAGTGGAGGGGAGAGCCTGAAGGGTCAGCGGTGTCCCCTGAGCCACTTACTGAGGATTAAGAGAGGCCAGAACGTCCGCAGACCAGGAAGTGGGGGGCCGTGTAGACCTGCCCAGAGAGAAGCTGACCCGGAACTGAGACCCAGCCCCCAGATCTGAGCTGAGCGGCCCCTCATGCTGGCTTCCCCTGGGAGGGAGCTTGGGGAGCGGGGTGGGGTTCCTGGGGTGCTCACACCTCATAACGGGGGTTTTAACCCATGCTGTTTAGAAGCTTGGTTTTTCCACTTGATAGATCAGGGGCATCTTTTTGTGTTGGAAAATGGAGGCGTTGTTAATGGCTGTCCAGTATTCCACTGAGCCACACTTGCTCATTACACAACCACCCCTTCTGTTGTTTGGTTTTCAAATTTTCCTCTTAATTAACACTTGGATGAACACCTTTGCAACTAATCTTCCTAAGATAAATTCCCAGAGGAGGGAATGGATATGCAGATTAATGTAAATGCATCTATGTGTGTTTAGAAAATCTGGAAGAAAAGATGCTTAAATGTTGGCAATCGCTCTCTCTGGGGGCACAGGTGACAGAGGCCAATGGTTTTCTGGTAGGTTTTTCATGGTGCTGAGTTTTTCATGTTTCTAAATTTAGAATGTCTTACTTTTTAATGGTTAAAAACTTTTTATCTTGAGATAATTTGAGACATGCAATAGATGTTTTTGCTTTCTGGAACTGGGAAGATGGATGGCATTATGGGTGGGTGGGATAAAGGATGAAGGTGACGGGGCAATGAGGGGACCCAGCCACGAGCTCTGGGGGGGTGTCTAGGAGTCTCTGGGTGGGATGGGGATAGGAGAACCTCACGGATCTCCTGGAAGGAGAGCAGGCCAGGCTGCCTGACTGTGCGCAGGCTTCCCGGGGTGGGCGCTGGAAGGGAGGCTGAGAAAGCTGGATGGGAGGGTGATGCCTGTCTGGCCTGGAAGCTGTTCACCCACCTTGGCCTCTAGAACCTTTAGCCTCTCCGTCAGCTCCGACACTTTGCTGCAGTTGAGACAACCTGCAGGGAGGAAGCAGGCTGGGCCAGGGCTCCCAGGTTCCCCTTGGAGCCCCTCAGCCCCTGGGGACAGGATGGAGGGAGGGGACAGATACCTGATGACCCCAACCCATGAGACAGCCCATCACAGGGAAGGAGCTAAAGAGTCACAGCCTGTCCAAGGTGAGCCATGCCCTGTGGGTGTCCTTTGGCTCCAGAGCCTCCAAGGGGACTGTTTCTCTCAGAGCAGGACCAGGGATCTGACTCCTCATCCAAAACGACTGCATCCCACATGGGCAGGGCTGGCCTCAGCTTGAAGCTTTGGGGACCGACACATTACAGTCCAGACTGGGATGGCCTTAGGTGCCACGCTCTGACCCTTCTTCCAGAACCACCGTCCAGCTCCCTGGCCTCCTCATTGATACCCCAACGTTATTCCTAACAGTGCCGGGCAGCCGCCGAGCACGATACAAGCTCGCCTCTCCGGTCCTCACCATGATCCTGCGTGTTAGGACAAGTGTCACCCCATTCACACCTGGGAAGGCTGAGCTCAGAGCAAGGGTGGAGTGAGTGTGTAACAGGCAAAAACCCTGGGTCGAGGCCCAGCGCTGCCCCTTCTTGGTTGCGGGGCCCCAGGCAGGGCACGTCCCCTCTCTGACCCTCAGCCTCCTCTTTAAAGTGGCGACAATGATGCCTTCCTGGGGTGAGGTTTACACAAGTTGATTATGGAAAGCTCCTGGCACAGTGCCCCGCATCCTACAGACACTCAGAAAAGTGTCATTTCAATAAAAAAAGGAAAGTGGGGGCTTGGACCTGTGTCTGAAAGACTCTGGTGGTCCTGGGTCTCAGGTGCCTGGGCCCAGGTCAGACTCCCCTTGGGGGCCCTTCCTCCACCTTCCAGTTTTCTTTCCAGCCTGCGGTGGACAAGCGCAGGGTGCTATCCCTGACCCTCCACTGCTGGGCCCAGCTGGTTTTTAGGACAGTCACCACCAGCCCCTCCAGCCTCCCCTAGCCCAGGGGGACCCCAAGCAGCTGCCCCAGGACCCACCTGACAGGGCTGTGGGCCGAAGTGCCATCCGCCACATGGCGTTGCCCGACCACCCGGGCTCCACGAAGCCAGGGGAGCCTACAACTGAGGGACAGTAAGGGTGAGAGCCCTGCTGGCTGTGACATTTTGTTCTGTCCCCCCCTCCCCCACCTGCTACTGCAGCCACAGAGGGATCCCTACTCCCCTTAGTGCAAAGGGAGACAGGCCCAGAGAGGTGGGGCAGTTTACCTGGGTCACACAGCATGAACTGGGCTGAGCTGGGACAAGGCGATCAACCTGACGGGTTGAGGGGAGAGGGGCTGGCAATGGGTGGGGGCCATGCGTGAGGCTGGGGGCTTCTCCAACAACCCCAGCAAGCTGCATGGGTTAAGAGCTTAGAGTCAACAGATGCAAGGTCAGGTCCCAGCCCTGCTAATTGCTGACCTGTGTGACTCGTCCTCCCTGGACCTGCTGATTTTCCCATCTGTAAAATGGGATCATAAGGTCTCTACACCTCCCAGGCTGGTGGGAGGTCTGAGGATGGCCATGCATGCAAAGGGCTTGCTGAGCACACACAGGGCCTGGGATGCAGTAGGTGCTCAATAAACACAGCAATGTCACCATCCACCCTCTCCCTGCCCCACTTGGTAAGAAGACACCGAAGTGGATCCAGCTCTGGTTTTAAATGAAAACCAGAGGGAGGCTGGCTGCCTGGGAGGGCATGGGGGGCCTGTTCCAGGAGACCACCCCTGCCGCCACCCCTGTGAGGAGCAGGCCATCTTGGCTGGTCTGGCTTTGGGGACCTGGTTCTCTCCACAGCTGGAGGGTTGGGCTGGCCAAGCCAGGGGCGGGGGGCGCAGCTGGAGGGGCTCTGAAGCCAGCAGTGGCAACTGCCCCCCCCACCGCCAGCCCGGGCCTGCCTTTTAAGGCCGCAAAGTGTCGCCTGGGGGGAGACAAGAGCCAAATAAGGCACGGGCCTGGCAGCTCAGAGCCAGGCTGTGGGCTGGTGCAGGGAGTGAGAGGCGCCGGGAATTCAAACCAGACGGGTCCCTCTGGCCAACCCCCAGCAGGGTGGCTGCCAGACCCTCTCCGGGTCCCACCACGGGGCCTTCGCTCAGGCTGGGCCCGCATCCCCAGCATGCCCTCCCTGGGGGCCTGCGACTTGCCCTCTCACAGGGGGTAAATCTCACCTGGGATAGAAGAAGGGGGTTGGCAGCCCACAACTCGGGCAGGGGTTGGGGGCCCTGTGGGCAGAACAACAGCAGTGGGGGGTGGTAATGCCACCATGAGTCACACCCGGTGCTAAGCCCAGCTCGATCCTACAAGGTAGGTAATAATAATAACAGCCAATGTTGTGCAGTACTTATGCTGGGCCCGGCACATTCTAAGCACTTCTCATAAACAGTCTTAACTCACTGTCCTCACAAAGCCCTGTGAGTGGGTGCCAGTAACCCCTCTGCTTTACAGATGGGGAAACTGGGGCACAGAGTAGCTTGGTATTACCACCCCTCTGCCCCCCCCCACCCCATGCTCAGATAAATGGATGAGTGAATATGAATATTTCCCTTTGGGGGGAAACAAGGCAGAGAGGTAAAGAGACTGGTCACCCAGCTGAAGGCTGGAGCCTGGACTGGAACCCAGGTTAGTCTAACTCCAGGGCCCGTCCTCCTCTCTCCTGGGCCACCTGGCACTGCAAGTCCCCCAGGTTCCCCTCGGCAGAGGCAGGGAGGCCCGGCGCCCATCAAGAATGCTTCCTGAGAAGAACAGCCTTGGTGAGCCCTCCTCATCCCCTTTGCTCCCAGGTGAAGATGTAAAAGGCCACTGGATGACTGCTTCCAGGAAGTCGACCAAAAGAAGAGGCCGTCCCTCCAACCCCATGGAAATTTGGGTTTTCTCTGGGATGAAGTTGGGCAGAGCGTCCGCCCTGCCCATCCTCCCCACCACCCTGCTATCGTCTTCCATTTTTTCCATGGCACTTTCCACCCTGTAACATGTTATCTGCTTGCCAGTTCCCCAGTCTGATCTTCCGCCCTCCTTGGCTGGAACGTGAACTCCACCAGGCAGGGACCTCGTCCGTCTTGTGAGTGGCTGGGGAAAGTGCCCGGCGCGCAGTAGGGCCTCAGGGCTTCACTAAACCTCTTGTTGAGGAATGCATGAATCACTGGCTGAAAATGAATTTAAAGCAAGCAAACAAAATAAAAGGCAAAATAATGTGGACGGCAGACATGACTGTCTTGAAAATGAACATAAGGGTTCTAATGTCATGCCAGGGGGTCCCCGAGTTTTTAATCTGTGAACATATGGTTGGAAATTCTTTTTCAACTCACTTGCTTTGGGACATTTCACTGGGAGTCAGAAAGAACTAGAAAAACTAATGAAAGCATGGTCTGACCAGCAGTGCAGACATAACTGGCTCAAAGAAATTGTGAGTTAAAATTAAAAAAAAAAAAAAAGAAAGTTTAAATAACAAAAACTGTCAAAAAGACCAGAAAATATTGGTTCTGGATTCAAGATTCACAAAAAGTGGCCCCCCAAGCTCCCCCTAAATTCTAATAAACGGACAGAAATACTTTAAAGGATGAACCAGGTTGTAAATGGCCCTATACCACACAAAATTCCAGTATGTAAAAAGCCTAGGGCTGGGGGAGGTCTCCTGTGGGATAAAAATGTCACATCCCTCCCACTGGTGTTGAGCCAGGGCCCCTGGAGCGGGCCCCAGTGGGCTGAGAGCCCCCATCACCCTAGCCTGGTGGTCCACACTGAAGGGCCCCTCCCCAGCTCCAACCTTGACCTCCAAGGAGCTCCCTGCTAGTCCCAGGACCACAAACCCTGGCTCTACCCTGGGACCCTGACTGTGGGCCACTTCCCACCATCTGGGAGGTCCCGGCCAGCCCTACACACACATACACACACACACACACACACGCGCGCACGCACTGCCTCCTCATCCCCACAGCCACTGCCCCCATGTCACCTCCTCCAGAAAGCCTTCCTGGACAGACCAGGGAACCCACCAAAGCCCCCCACCAACAAGCTTTCATCACTCCATCTTGACCTCCACAAGGCCAGTACCATCTGCAGTTTCTAGCCCTGTGCCCCCCTAAGCAGCCGCCCTTCCCTCTGCCCAGTGTCTCATGTTCCTTCTCAACAGATCCTCATGAGAACACGGAGGCCCGGAGAGGAGAGGCTGCCCGTCCACACGGCAGGGCCAGGGCAGGAGAAGAGGGGAGCGGAGCATGGTGTTTAAATCCCACCCTCAGCTGGGAACGGGGGTGTGAGACGTTGGCGGTGTCCCTGGGCTCCAGTTCTGACTTTCTCTCCGAGGGGCTTATGCCGTCATAACCCTCCCCCCAGGTCTGTTGGGTCCAGTGACCACAGACCACATGAGCGCAGCCTCCCCTGCCCCAGCCCAGCTCCCCTCCTGGGAATTTACTTTGCAAATGTAAATATTTGCTACTGTTGGCCTGAGCCAGGGTTTGGGGTCAGGGCTGGGGCTGGGAGCTCCAAGAACTCTCCAGCAGCCCTCTGGGAAGCCCTGGTCTGTCTGTCCTGGTCCCTCTGCGGGTAAAATGAGGTTCCCACTCATTTCCCATGCACCCACTTAACGCCAGACCCGTTCCAGGAACCAGAGAGACAGGATTAGTGATGAAAGGGTGGGGATCCTTGGAGCCAGGCGGGAGCGCCAAGAAGGTTACAGGCAGAGAGGACAGCCACTGCCCAGGCTCTGGGGTGGGAGAGAAGGCCATAGTGGGCCCCGGGCAAAACGGAGGGAGGGTGAGGCTGGGGCACCTCGCTGGGGCAGCTGGGAGGGCAGAGGGGGAGCCTCCCGGCTGGGGGTGGAGGATACACTGGTGGGAGTCAGAGGTGGGGGCCACTGAGCCTCCCAGACAGGAGTGGAGTAGATGGGTGGCAGATATGGGCAAATTCCAGCAGCATTTAACCTGCAGGATTCTGAATCAGCAGAGTAAGGCACAGGCTTGGCACTGCACCTGGCATTTGGTTAGAGCACAAGAGCCACGTTTGGGAAGGGCCCAGCCCTGGATGGTGGAGAGGTCGAGGGGCCCAGGAAGTGCTGGGCTGGAATCTCCGTCTGCTTTTAATCTTTTTTACTGTGTGACCCTGGGCAAACTTCTTCCCTTGCTGTTTCCCACCACAGAAGACAAGGGCTGTGGGGGTCCACGGATGGGGAAGGGACAGGTGTGAGGGGCAGATGGGAACAGTGAGGGGGAAAGTGGAGGCTGCCCAGCTCTGGGGGAGCCCATGGGGAGGGGAAGGTGAGGGAGCCCCCTCTCCTCTATCTTTCTATCTGGGAGGAGCTGGGGCTGAGGCTGGCTCCCATCAGTCCCAGCTGTCTGAACATGTGCCCCACGAAGTCCTTGGCCAGCACTGCTGCAGAGGAAAGACCTCGGCTCTGGTCAGACTGAAGGGCTTTGAATCCAGCTGTGACCCAGAGCAAGGCACTCCTCTCTCCCAGCCTCAGTTTCCACAGCTGGACCTTCTGTACCGTGACATGATGGCACGATGCAGGTGAGTACAAATCGTGGTGCCCAGCACAGAGGACAGTGGCAGCTTTCCTCCCCCTTTATGTCAGTGGCAGTCATAAAGTCTACATCATTATGACTGCAGGAGGGTCTGAGGCAGGGCAACATTGCAGACCTCAGGTCAGAGCCTTTGGGAGAATCCCAGCCATGATGTTTACTTGCTGTGTGACCTTGTGTGAGACCTATACCCTCTCTGAGCCTCACTTGCATCATCTGGACAATGGGGTTGTTGGGCGAGAGATCGGTCTGCGGGGAGCCCCTAGAGGCAGGGTGATCACTACAGCCCTACCCTCAGCAGAGCCCAACAATCCAGGCAACTCAGGGGATCAGGACCAGCCCACGTGATGCATTCTGGCCTTGGCCATTCCTTGCCCGTTGTTTCTGGTGGTAGCAGGCAGCCAGGTGAGAGCCTGGGCCAGTCTCCTCTCTGCCATCCAGCCCCAAGGCCTGGAGGCACTGGCAGATGGACGCTTGGTCAGACTGGTCCCAGTCCCAGCTCTCACATACTGAGTGACCCCAGGCCAACCCCCTCACCTCTCTGAGCCTCAGTTTCTCCATTTGTAAAAAGGGGCCCATTCTAGCCCCTTCCTCACGGTTGTCAAGAACATCAGAGAAGCCATCCTCACTCATTATCACGGAGTGAACACGCCCACTGTACAGATGGGAAAACCAGAGCTAAAAGCCATGAAGTCTGCTGGCCTCACAAACATCAAGTCCAGAGAGTAGAGGCCTGTTTGCTGAGCAGCTGACTGAGAAATGGGGTCTCAGAGCTGGGAGGCAGGGCAGACTCCCCAGCACAGGGGGCCAAAGGGGAGAGGAAAACATTTATTAAGTAGCTATGCTGGAGGCATGTCTCTGATCCTCTTAATAAGGTGTGAGGCAGGCACTTCTCCGTCTGAGGTGACTTTCAGATAGAGACGGGGTTCAGAGAGGTGAAGTGACTTGCCCCAGGTCACACAGCAGAGCACGGCTGATCCAAGGCTGGATTCTGGAATGATAGGTGTTTCCTTTCCCTCTTCCGCTCACTCTGGGCCCTGTTGCCCCTAGTGACGCAGCTCTTTGACCTCAGGTCATGTCACAACACCAGACAGACCGCGAGGGCAGTCACCAGCAGGGAAAACAGCTGGGGGAGCCCAGCCTGAAGCTGGCTGTCATAGGAAGGGCAGGGTCCGGCGTGGGTCAGCAATGTCCTCATGCTTCCCCGTTCCCATTCCCAGGGCCCCAGCAGAGCAGTTTTCTAGAATATCCAGGCCTTGGCATCCCTTTACTCGGCTCCAACCTCATGGGTGTGGAGAGGCCCTTCCTGTCCCATTGGGCATCACGCCACGTGCTGCCCTCCATGGGCTGTGGTGCCACCTGCTTCATTTCACCCTTGCAACATCCCTGGGAGGCCGACTGTATGATCCTGCCCATTTCACAGGTGAGGACACTGAGGCCCAGGGCAGGAGAGCCCTAGGTGTTGCAAGAGCACAAGGCAGCTTGGTGCCCTTTAGAGAAGGTGCCCCTCCCTCTGAGTGGGCACGAGACAAGTGCCGCCTGAACTGCAGCCTCCCCAACCCCCGGCCCGATACCCCTGCACAACGACTCGCACGGTGCACGGGGAGTACCCGGCCCAAGACCACACAGCTGGTGTGTGGCAGAGCTGGCCCGTCCCCAGGCTGGAACCCCAAGGCCCTGCCGAGGGAGACGTCAGGGTTGGCCCGGCCCCAGTCCTTGTCTCGCACCCCCACCTCACCCCCGCGGGAGAGCCCCAACCCTTGGCTTGGTCGTGGATGCACAGCCTACAGCTGCTGCACTCAAGGGCATGGGCGCTGCCGCCACCTGCTCCACGATGGCCCCATAGACCTGGGAAGGTTTGCCCTTGGGAGGGGAGCCAGGGACAGAGTGGCCTATGTATGGGCAGGCGCTCTGCACCCAGGGGGCCCCACACCCTGGGGACTCGCCCCCTCCTTACCACCAGCTCCTCTGTGGCCTCCTTGGCAACAGTTCCCCCTGGCTGGCTCCCCTCCTGCCCCTGGGGCCCTTCTGCCTCCCCCTCTTCCTCCCAGCATGCAGGGGAGGGCGCTGTTCCTGGCCCCCTCCCTTCCCTCCCTGTGTGCCCCTCCCAGCCTCCCACATCTGCCTTGGTGAGAGTCTCAGCCAGTCTCTTTCCCTGCCATCCAGCCCCAAGGCCTGGAGGCACTGACACATGGATGCTCGGTCAGGCTGGTCCCAGTCCCAGCTCTCACATACTGAGTGACCCCAGGCCAACCCCCTCACCTCTCTGAGCCTCAGTTTCTCCAACTGTAAAAAGGGCTGCCTCTCTGTACGGGACCCCTGCTGGACGTCGGGCAGCTCCCCCCTCCCTCTGGCTGCCCTGCTCCTCCCCCACTGTGCTGGGGGCTCTCCCACCCCACATGGAAACCACCAGGCTCCCTCCCTGCCCCACTCCATGGGGAGTCTGCCCCCACCCCGTGTGACTTCACCTCTCTGGCTTCCGTTGCCCCATCTGTGAACCGGGGCTGCTGTGGGGTCTCAGGGAGGTGAAGTGTGTAAACCTCTCAAGAAACACCTATGAATGGCGCTATAAGCATCACCTTCCCTTTATTCGGAGGCTGTGCTTCACACATCGGTGTTTCTGGAATCAGAATGCATCTTTCCACCGACAGTCACATTAATGTGCTACTTGGGGGCCCCGAATGCCTCTTTCTATTGAGGGGCCTACGGGCCTGGTTCTCAGGCTGGCTCTAGGCCAGTCCATCCTCTTTCTGGACATTCTTCGGAGCACACTGGGTTCAGCCAGGCAGTGAGGGTGGATGCAGCCTGGACCCCTCAGCAGAGGTAGGCGCCCTCGAGGAGACAGCGCTGCCGGTAGCTGTGTGGCCAGGGGAGGGGCGGGCTGCCTCCTCTGCGCCCCTGCTGGGTGCTTGGCCCCAAACCACCAAGCTGCACGCAGAGAAGGTGGTGGGTGAGCGGGGGGCCTCTGCCTGGGACACACTCCACACACAGGGTGCCCAGCTGAGTCCTCCCATCCCTGAGGGCCTGGGAGAAGCCAGGCAGACCTGGGTTCGAATCCTGCCACTTAGGAGCTGTGTGCCCATCCACGCCCTTGTGTGCCCATCACACAGCCTTGTTTTCCTCACCTGCAGACTGGGTGTAGCCATCCCGACCTTGCTGACCCACTGCACTAAGTGGTGCTTTGCTTCCCTGCACCGTTACCACCTCCCATGGAAATGTCCCCAAGTTTGGAGGAGAGGCTTGGGATGTGTGACCTAAGACGTGAGCTACCCAGCATGTATGAAATTCCTCCAGGGGTCCTGACAGTGTCCCAAGAGGCAGGTGGTCAACACCCGTGGGAGAGCAGACACCCACTGTGGCCGAGCTGTGTCTGGTCGGCAGCTCTGTGCAGCAGCCCCGGTAAGTGTGGCGCTGCGCCCTTGAGCACCTACCGACTCAGCGACGGTTTACAGTTCCCTCCCACAGACCTGAGGGGAGGCACCTGGTCTGCGCTTGGGGCAGTCCTACCTTCCTCGCAGCTGGACCCCGAGCGCCCAGGGCAGCACCTCCACTCGCGGGCTGTCACCGTCTTGTACATCACCTTGTATGTGGGTCTCACCACGGTTCTGTAGCTGAAAGAGTGCCCACGTGGCCTGGTTCAGATGGGCCTTCCGCCATCCCTCCCACCATCCATGGGGACAAGCCCAGAGCCTCCAGGGTCCTCTGCCACCTCCAGGTCCCTCTGGAGCCTCTTTCCTCATGCATTCTGGGCCTCAGTCCTTCCATTCCCTCCCCAGCCCCCAGCTGGGGAAATCTAGAAACCAACTGGACAGGAAGCCCTTGCGAGCTGGGCTAGATTGTCCCCAGCGGTGAACGCTCACTGAGCGAAGGCGTGCAGGTGAATGCTGGAATCCCTCCCCCAGGAAGGCCCAAGAGCCAAGGGGAGGCGCTGGGAATGGATAATGGTCCCTTTGTCCGCCCACCCTTGGGGTCCCAAGCATCTCCCGCACGGGGTCTCAGCCCCAGCACCAGCTCTTTGACCAGGCCGTGCCGACAGCGGGAACGCCAGCAGCTCCTGCACCACGCGGTCTCGCTCACCTGTTCCCAGGGCAGCTCATGGGCCAGGGGCAATTCTGCAGCACGCGCTGCAGGTAGGTACCATTCTGCACATGGCACGAGATGGTGCGGGTCACCACGTATGAGCACCAGTTCCTGAAACAGACCAGCAGAGAGGAAGCTCAGGTGCCACTCGCAGCCCATGTTCTCTCTGGGAGCCCCGAGTCTCCAGGCAGGGAGACCCCTAAGTTCTCCAAGTTCTTTGGGCCCTGGAGGGAGTCTCTGAGCTGAAGTGGCTGAGCAGTGAATTCCAGAACCCTGGAGGGGACAGCTGTGCTGGGTGCTCTCGGAGGTCTTGGGGAACGAGCTGCAGGGGGCCAGACGGGAGCAGGGCATCTTGACTGGGGCTCTTCCTCCTCAGCATCTCCTTTCCAACCCTGACCCGTCCAGGCCACCACTGCCTCCCACCTCCCACCTGGACAAGGGCAGTGAGTGAGTGTCTTTCCCCTCACTCTCTCCCCAGAGGGAGGGTCAGACAGCAGAAACCTGGCAGTGTCCCTTGCCTAGCCCTACCCTCAGCCCTCCAAGTCTCCTGCTCCCATTCCTGCTGTGGATCCCTCACCTCCAGGCCTTTGCTCATGCTGGTCCTGATGCCTGCAGCACCCTTCCCCCAATTCTCTTCCTGACACCTCCTACCTTCGAAGCCCCGCTCTGCTGTCACCTCTTCCCTTGTCCTCTTCCACCTCCACCCCCATCTCAATAGAAGTGATGGTTCCCTGCCTGGGATCCTAAGCGCTCTGTATCCCTGTCATGCTGAATTAAGCTGGTGATTCATGTCTGCCCCCACCTCCCTCCCTGAGGCATGTGAGAAAGAGGCTCTGTCTCACTTATCCTTAGGTCCCCTCTGTGTGACAGCTGGGATGCACAATCAATATCCCAAGCATGGAGGACTGACTTTTTCAAATGGCAACAAATAATCATCTTGCACTGCACATACTGAGCACCTACTGTATGCTAAAGGTATTTACATCATCTTCCCACAGTGAACCAGAAACCCCCCCCCCCATTTAACAGAGGGGTAAACTGAGGCTCAGGGAGGGGAAGACAATTGTTCATGTTAAAGAGCTGGTGCATGGCGGATCTGGATTTGAACCCAGGAATGTGGACGGCTCAGCCTGGCCCCCACCTCCATCCCAGAGGCCCCATCAGCTCCCGTCTCCTCCCCACCACCTGAGCCACGGTCTGTGGATCTGTGAAGGCCTCAGCCTGGGAACCTGCTGACCCTGGGCTCCAGGCCACAAAGGAAAGTCTGGTGGGGTGGGGGCTCAAGCTGAGAAGGGTCACCTGAAACAGTCACTCCTTTCCCAGCACCAGCAAAAAAACACAGGCCCGTGACCCCGTGCAGGGCTGAGGGCCGATGAGCACCTGGAATGTCCCAGCCATCACAGAGGTGCCTGCCACCTCGGAAACCCAGCCCTGCAGCTGCGGCCCCACCCCCACCCAGCCCACCTGAAGGAGAAAGTCTTTGGCGGGGACCAGTTGACAAACTCGCTATGGGACTCTGCAGAAGTCCCTTCACCGTTCTGTGTCACACTGAAATCAGTCCAAGAGGAGGAAACACCCTGGCCAACCGCACGGAGGTGGGAAAGCCAGAGAAGGGTGGCTCTGATCAGTCCAGTGATGGGGCAGGAGCTCAAAAGAGCCCTCGGCCAGGGAACCCACAGCAGAGGTGCCAGGCGCTTGTTACAGCACTGTCAGTAATGGCGCAAAACTGGAACAGCCTAAGTGGGACCCCTAGACACAGAGAACCAGGTGCTGTGACAGAGTCCGAGGTCTCCATGTGCCTGCTTAAGGGGGAAAAAGTATGTGTGGACCAAGAGAATGACATTTCTATTAATACATGAAAAGCAGAGAAAGCCAAAAGACTGTAAATGTATGTACATATAAAGCTATGTGTGTATTTTTTAAAAAATTTTATTTGGCCACGCTATGCGGCTTGTGGGACCTTAATTCCCCAACCAGGGATTGAACCCCGGCCCTTGGCAGTGAAAGCACGGAGTCCTAACTGCTGGACGCCAGGGAATTCCCTATGTGTGTATTAAGTGAGGAAAAATCACATGCCTAGATGAGTTCCATCCACTCAGTCCGCTGTGCTCACAGTAGCCTCCGTTTACCATGCCAGGAGCTGTGCCCAGGGCCTTCCACACACCTAACTATAAGTGCCACTTTACAGATGGGAAGACTGAGGCTCTGGGGTCTGGGATGTGCCCTGGGCACCCACGATGAGCGACACAGTCACGGTTGGAACTCAGCTTTTTCTAACCCCAGGGCTTGTGCTCTTAACCACAGGCTGGAAATGTTTCTCCTAATGAGCAAGTGGGGATTTTATACGTTTAAAAAGATGCATTTCAAAAAGGCCCCCCAGTGCTTGCTTCGGCAGCACATATACTAAAATTGAAACGATACAGAGAAGATTAGCATGGCCCCTGCGCTAGGATGACATGCAAATTCGTGAAGCATTCCATATTAAAAAAAAAAAAAAGGTTCTGAAGAACCTAGGGGCAGGACAGGAATAAAGACGCAGACGTAGAGAATGGACTTGAGGACACGGGGAGTGGGAAAGGTAAGCTGGGACGAAGTGAGAGAGTGGCATGGCCATATATACACTACCAAATGTAAAATAGATAGCTAGTGGGAAGCAGCTGCATCGCATAGGGAGATCAGCTCCATGCTTTGTGACCACCTAGAGGGGTGGGATAGGGAGGGTGGGAGGGAGACACGCAAGAGGGAGGAGATATGGGGATATATGTATATGTATAGTTGATTCACTTTGTTATAAAGCAGAAACTAACACACCACTGTAAAGCAATTATACTCCAATAAAGATGTTAAAAAAAAAAAAGGCCCCCCACCCGTTAGAGCCTCTGGGTCCCCAGAGCTGTGGTTTAAAACCCACTGGGATCTTGTTTGGGGGGGACATAAGCCCCTTTGGAGACTGATGTGAGTTGTCGCTCCTCCCTCCAAAAATGCATAAAACTTGGGGTACAAGTTCAGGGGGACTCAGGGGCTCCCTGAGCCTGTGTGATGTCCCCCAGGCTAGCCCAGGGGCTCTGTGAGTGGAGGAAGGAGGGAGGGAGGGAGCAACCTGGGCAGAGGACGGCCAGAGCGTGGGACACAGGAGGAGGGCCCTGGGCACGGACTGAAGACTCCATGCCAGTGTACAGACTCACACACATGCATACACATCAATATGCACACACACATGCAGACATGAAAGCACACAGGCTCACATATACAACTTCCAGACACACGTGTCCATGTGCACACACAGACCTGCAGAAGCGTGCGCACGCACACACACACTACAGCACGCAATCAGACCAAGATCAATCTGGCAGGACACATAACCACAGAAATGACTGTCCAACTTGCACTCGGGCCCACACCTGCAGACACAGGGCCGTGCACCTTCACACACAAGTGTGCACACACCCCCCATGCCCAGCCCCTGGACTGGACTGGGGGAGGCGGGCCTGTGACTGCCCACAATTGCCCTAGCAATTCTTCTGACCACGGGGGAGCCAGAGAAAACAATTTTTTTCTTCTTCTTACTTACTTAAAATCTCCCCCATGTGAGTTGCTGCCTGGTTCCCTGGTTTATTTCCGACCAGCTGGAGTTTGCTTGAATCCCCTGCTTAGGAGACACGGAGCTGATGGCCGGCTAGCAGACATTTTAGACAGGAGGGGACACTCTGGCCAGGTGGGGTTCAAGGTCAGCCCCTCGTGCCCTCCACCTGGGGGGTCACCAATAATTACATGCTGCCCCTCCGTGGCCTTGAAGATCCAGCCCCACTGCTGCCAGGATAAGCCCGAGCTCCTCCGCAGGGTCCTAGCCTGGCTCCGCCACCCGCCCACCCCTCCGGCCACTTTCCAGGGGCGCTGCTGGCCTGAAGTCCAGAGCCCACCACGCTGCCCGTCGCCCTGCAAGCCCTGACCGCTGGGTCCTGCACACTTGCGCTGCTGCTCTTCCTCCTTCCTGCCCTCCCTCCCATGCATGTCTTCTCCCCACCTCAGATCTTTGCATAGGAGATTCCCTCTGCCTGGAAAGCCCTCTCCCTGCTCCAGCGAACTCCTATTCATCCTCTGGGTCTCAGTCCTGAGACTCTGGGCACAGTTGGGCACCTGCAGGGGCCCCCCTCAGCCACTCACAGCAGCCCTGAGCTTTTTCCTCCCCCGATGGTGCTGGGGGAGGGCGCTGGCAGGGACCAAGCCAGTATGGGGCTCCGCCCGGGGGCGCTCAGAGAGGTTTGCTGAATGACTGAGAACAGACAGTGGCCCTGGGCAGAGGAGCCAGGACCCAGGTTCCCAGAGATGGGTGCAGTCCTTGGAGGCCCCGCCCCCATCCTGCTGCCCTTGGGAGCTTCTTTTCTGGGGTGTGGTTTGTGACAAGATGCCCAGGAACTGGATGACGCTGGCTTACCTCCTGTGGGATGGGACAATGGCAGGGGCTGGGAGGAGGCAGCACCTCTCCTGGACCTGCCACTTCTGCCCACTCAGCACCTCCTGGGCCTCCAGAGGCTGCCGGGAGGAGAGAAAACAGGCCAGACCAGCTCGGCCTGGCACTGGCCGCCCCCACGAGGGGCCCCCCCGCATCTGCCCTCCACCCCCTGCCATGAGGAGCTCAGGGGACTTTGTCTCCACGAGGCCCAGGGCTGTGATCCGGAACAGTGATAGGGGCTAATTGCAGGAGGCAGCCAAGCGGGCTGGGGGCCAAGGGCCGCTATGAAAAGGAGAGGAAAGAAAGAAGACCCACAGGGTGGGGGTGGGGTGAACAGAGCCCGAACCCCACACCAGAGGCGAACCCCACACACTGGCTCTGCTGCTTCCTAAGTTGGTGACCTTGGACAAGGCCCTGACCAGCTCGGGGCCTCACTTTGTCCATCTGCAAATGGGGACAGCAGACACTCCTCCTGCAAGGGAGGTTTCATGCAGAGCCCTTAGCGCAGTGCTGACGGCTTTTGGTAGTTCTTGTTCCTGGACCGTGACATAGGGCCCACACCAGGCAGCTGTGGTCCAGGGCCTTCCCTGAGGGACACCAGCACTGTACCTTCTGCACAAGGTCCTCCCCTTGACTTTGGGATAGGGATTGTCAGGCTCTGCATTTTACCAAGTGGAAACTGAGGCCCCAAGAGAAGTCACTTACCCAAGTCACCCCTGTGGGTATAGCGCTGGGATCTGAGCTCCCAAGGGAGGGGGTGGGGAAGAAAATTCTCCACTCTCCTTGACTCTTGGATTTGCCCAAAGGAAGCCAGTACTGCAGGGGAAGAAGCCTGGACCAGGACACCCGTGACGGCTTCAACTCTAGAGCCACAGCACTGAGACACTGAGATGGGTCATTAAAGGCTGGAAGGGCCCTCAGAGGGGCAGGAAGCACCCCCAGCAGGGACTGAGGGGGCAGATAGGGGCAAGGGCGAGACAAGGCAGCTCTGCACAGCCCTGGACACCCTGGTTCCGGGGGTCTCAAAGTCTTGCCACATTCTTGGGCCTGGGGGCGGCCCCTTGGATGCCTTCCCGGGCCTCCCCCTCCCCAGGCACAAAGCCTCTTTTCTCCCTCTGGTCTCTTGGCTGCCAAGGGGTGCCTGGGGCACTGGGATAGGGGTGGAGGGAGGGCTGATGGGGAGCAACATCCCCATGCCGTCTCCAATGATGCTGGGACGGGGCCACAAGGGGAGGTCCTGGCAGCCAAGAACCACAGATTCCTTGGCTAAGGGGTCCCTCCCCTCACTCAATGTTGGTCATAGCAGGAACCACTGTACATCAGGCCCTGCACTGGTTCCTCCCGTGGGGGACTGTCCTCAGAACAGGCCTGTGTGCAGGGGATGAGGGGAGGGAAGAGGGGCACTGAGACCTGGGGCCCTGAAGAGACCTGCCTGAGGTCACACATTGAGTGGGTGACAGAGCCAGGAATAAAACCCTGCTCTATCTGAGGCCAGAGCCCCTAATTCCTAACCACAACCTGCAAACCTTTCTCAGCTCCCCAAGCTGACAAAAGCTCGCCCTCCTCCAGGAGAGCTGCTGGGGTGAAAAGTACACTGGATCTGGAAACTGACTGACTTAGATTGAGGTGCCTTTTCCTCTCTAGGCCTTGGTTTTCTTATCTGTAAAATGGGAGCAACAGCATTGCCTACAGAGCTTTTGTGATGCTCAGGCCACTGTGAGCCTTCTATGACCAGATGGGGTGACAGTCCCCAGTGACCACCAGATACCTGCCCACAGACACCATCCTGCTCCCACATAGCAAGTCCTGGGGGGCCAAGGAGCCCAGGCTGGGAGGCAGTGGACTGGCTGAAGGGGCAGTCCAGGCCTTATGCCTTCTCAACCAGCATCCTGAGCTTGACACTGGGGACCCTGGGCGTTCACATCCTCGCCCTAGGCAGGTCATGTCTCCTCTCTGAGCTTCATCTTCCTCCTCTATGAAATGAGGACCATAAAAATGTGTGCCTCCCATGGCAGTCGGGAAGATTCTGGAGGGTATAGGTACAGGTGAAATGCCAGCCCAGGTCAGCATGCATGGTGGTGGCTGTAACATCTGCCAGCCATCCGTCCCTGTCTCAAGACAACTGCTCCTCTGGCCTCTGATGCCACAGCCACCTCTGCCCTCCAGCCCTGCCCATGTCACCTGCTCTTGCTAGCCCAGCAGGGGCACGCTGGCCCCTGACCACTGGGAAAAGGGCATTTCTGAAAAGAATTAAAGAATTGAGCCCGTAGGGGGTGGGGGCCGGGCAGGCCTTTGAATGGGATGAAAAGGCCTGGAGAGGCCTGGCTACTCCGTATTGTCTGCCTCAGACAAGAGCGGCGGCTGGCCCTCGAAAAGGGACCCCAGCAGGGGCAGGGGCAGGGGCAGGGGCTACAGCCAGGACAGGGGCCTGGGTAGGTTCAAACAGTGTCACCAAGGCCAGAAAGACACAGATTTGAATGCCAGTTCTTCTATTAATGGTCAATGAGCCTAGAAGATTATGTTAATTCTCTGGGGCCTCAATTTGCTCATCTGCTAAATGGGGACAAGTGTTCCCTACCTCATTCAATCCTTGAACACTGCACGTAAAGGGCTCCCTCGCTGGTATTGGGAGATGCTCCATAAACACCACCAGATAGAATGCTCCCTGCTCCTCAGAGAGCAGCAGGAAGACAGAGCACTTGCTCCCAGCACAGTCCAAAATGCCAGGTCCCTGGGGGCCGACACTGACCCTCAGTCTGTGAAACTCCACCCCAGTCTTCGTCCTTTGAGGGAAATAGCTGGGATACTAAAAAAAAAAGCCAGGAGCAGAGTAAAGCGGGGAGGGTCCCCCAAGTGTCAGCTAGAGGGTGCCCTGGGCTTCTCCTATGTGCAGGAAGGGGGCCCTAGGGAGAGGGTGGGGGAAGTCTTGGTGGTTTCCTCCCTCGGGGGAAACCACCCCCTGCGGCTCTTGAGGTGAAGTGGTGGGGGGTGGAGAAGGCTGTCGGGGGACTGCCGGCTCTGTATACGTGAAGTAGGTGACCCCCGCAGGGCCTGGAGCTTCTGCCAGATAGCGGGGAGGCCCAGGGTTCCTGCCCCAACGCGGGCTGGCAATGAGGTGGGGAACCGGGTCCTTTCCCAATCCCGGGCTTGCACGGAGTTTGGGGCGGGGGCGGTGCCTGGAGTCCCTTTCCCAACCCCGGGCTGGCAGGGCACAGAGGTGGTGCGGGGGGTGGGAGCAGCCCTTACCTGCGTGCAGAGAACGGGGCTCCCCCAACGCTCCACGCGGCGCTGCCTCCCGGGAGCAGAAGCCCGAAGCAAAGCAGCGCCCAGGCCCGCGGGCCGCCCATGTTGCGCCCGGCGCCCTCCGCGCGCGGCCCCTCGCCGTCGCCTCCAGCCTGGCGTCCCCGCCCGCGCAGCCAGCCGCCCAGGACGCGCGGATCCCGGTTCCCAGCGCAGCGGCGGGAGGGCGGGCGGGAGGCGGGCGCGGGGCGGGGGCGAGCGTTCCCGGCCTCGCCCGGCCCCTCCGCGCGGCCCCCCGCCCCTTGCGCCGCCGCTGCCAACCCGGAAGGAGCCCCGGGGGGCCAGGGGGGCCGGGCGCCCCCGCCAGGAAGGTCACCAGGTGCCCACCTGAGCCTGCTGCGCCGCGTGGCCCTTTTGGGGGCGCGGTGCCAGTTTCGAGGTGCCCTCCCACGTGTTGCAAAGTGGGGAGCTGAGGCCGGGCCACGGTCTCAGACGCAGCCAGGACCCAAACCCAACAAGCCTGGGCTAATGATGCGGGGGCCTCATCCCCTCTCGACATTTTTGAGGGTTCTAGTTCCCGAGCCACGAGGGACGGTCCATCCATGCAACAAATGCTTCCTGAGCAGTGAACGCCACTGTGTGCAGGGCACCTCACCTCCGCTTCACACCGTCTCTCGGTTTAATCTTCAAACCACTCTGGGTGAGGTGGGCACAATTATCCCCATTTTACAGAGAGAAAAAAAGAGGCCCAGGCACTCGTAGTCCCCCTGGGAGAAGACCTGGGCTGACCCCATAAAGTCAGTGTCCACTCTTATCACCATTTTACAGATGGAGAAACTGAGGCAGAGAGGAGATGTCATCTGCCTAAAGCACCCCATCAGTGGTTGGAAGAGCTAGGATTCAAATCCAGGTCTCCTGACTTCAGAAGGGGTGTCAGCTCTTTAGCACAATTAAGGAAGAGTGCAGACATCAGTTGCTCTGGGCCTGGGTTTCCCCATCAGTGACAAGGAAAGGACTGGCTTACAATGGAGTTACTTCATCTGGGGTACATGGAGTTACTTCATCTGGGGTACATGTGAATCCCACCAAAGTGTATGAAAGTATGGTGTGTGTGTGTGATACATATGTGTGCAGGTGTGATGGAGGCATGTGAAATGTGTGATGCCTGTGTGCATGTGTGTGATGTATGTGTCTGTGACAGAAGTGTATGTTTATGTTCTCATCAGAGGGCACCCAGACCCTCCCCAAACTCCAGGACAGTCTCTGACCTCCCCCCAACCCCCTTCTGCCAGAACTATTGGGCAGCAGGCAGTCCCAGGCTGGTGAAGCCCCTACCACCCTGGCAGTGCACCGGGGACCTGTCCTACGGGATCCTGCTGTGGCTTGTCCAGATCTAGGATCTCTGCTAGAAAAACTCCAGCAAGAAGGGCATGCTGGCCCTGACCTCTGATTCCTGGGACTACCTCTCCTAGACTCACCAGAGCAGCACAGGGCCCTGGGCTGAGTCAGAGCGGGGAGGGTGTGCCAGTGGAGAGAGCCGACCCCTGTCCCCCAAGGGGGCAGGCAGTGAGAGCTGGGTTCAAACCCTCCCTCTGCCCCCTCTGCCCCCTCTGCCCGTGTTAGCTTGGGCAAGGCCTGCCCCTCTCTGAGCCTCAGTTTCTCTTTGTAAGGAGAACAGTTGCACGTTCCTTACAGGGTGTGTGCAGGAATGAGATATGCCTTGGCCCGCACAGTCCCCTGCTTCACGTGGTTCCCCCAAGGGCTCCTCACATCCTCCAACAACATCATCATGGTGCCAACTTTGCCCCCCTAGGGGAGCTGACTCCCTCCCTTCCATTTGTGATTTTTGGTCACCTCTATGTGCCATCTGTCTGACCCCCAAGAAAAGCAGCTTTGCACCTCTCTGGTTAGCTCTTATTTTTGACACAACTAGATCAGTTACTTAATCCTCTAGATAACTTGTCACTCTCAAGGGGCCATCTCATGAGATGGTCCCAGGCCCATCTGAGGCCTGGTCAGGTGGCCACGATCAAAACCCAACATGCTGGGCTTCCCTGGTGGCGCAGTGGTTGAGAGTCCGCCTGCCGATGCAGGGGACATGGGTTCGTGCCCCGGTCCGGGAAGGTCCCACATGCCGCGGAGCGGCTGGGCCCGTGAGCCATGGCCGCTGAGCCTGCACGTCCAGAGCCTGTGCTCCGCAACGGGGAGAGGCCACAGCAGTGAGAGACCCGTGTACCGCAAAAAACAAAACAAACAAACAAAAAACCCAACACCCCAAAGGGCACTTTGGAGGGTATGCAGCTCTTTAGGAAGGGGAAGTGCTGGGCAGTGGCTTCTGTCCTGGGAAGGCCCAGGAAGGCCACAGAATGAGGAGGCACTACCACATCTGTTTGCAACATGTCTGAGATGCTCCTGTGATGAATGGCATACATGTTCCTTTATCACCAAACTCATGGGCGCTCCAGGCCACTGTGACTTTCTCCAGCAATGGATGCTCCCAGGAAAAGCTGTTATCAACATTTTGACATCAGAAAGGGTCCTATCCTTACTGAGGCTGGGGTCCCTTGGTCCAGGATATTTATTTAAAACTACAGCTAGACCCCCATGCCAGTGCAGCCTGGTGGTTACCACATAGGCTCAGTACCCCATAGGCCTAGGTGTCAATTCCAGAGCAACCACTGGACACTGTGTGACCCGGGACAAGTCACCTCCCCTCTTGGAGCCTCATTTCCTTGCCTGAAAAAACAAGGCAGTTTTAAGACATGGAAGCAACCCAAGTGTCCATCAACAGATGAATGGATAAAGAAGATGTGGTACATATATACCATGGAATATTACTCAACCATAAAAAAGAATGAAATATTGCCATTTACAGAAACATGGATGGACCTAGAGATTATCATACTAAGAGAAGTCAGAGAGAGAAAGGCAAATACCATATGATATCACTTACATGTAGATTCTTAAAAAATGGTACAAATGAACTTATTTACAAAACAGAAACAGACTCACAGATATAGAAAACAAACCTATGGTTACCAAAGGGGAAAGCAGGGGAGGGATAAATTAGGAGTTTGGGATTAACAGATACACACTACTTTATATAAGATAGATAAACAACAAGGTCCTACTGTATAGCATAGGGAACTATATTCAGTATCTTGTAATAAGCTATAATGGAAAATAATCTGAAAAACTGAATATATATATATATATATATATAACTGAGTCACTTGCCTGTACACGAGAAACTAACACAACATTGTAAATCAACTATACTTCAATTAAACAAACAAAAAACAAGGCAGTTTTTAAAGCTTTGGGTCTCTGTGCGGTGGTCCTGGGGCACAGTACGAGGCCCCCTTTTGAGGGCCCACTCTCCTGGTGGATATCAGCTTATTTTCTGGTCCTTTTTCCCCCCTGAGCAGGAAGGGCAGGAAATGCTGCAGGGACCTGGGTTTGGTCATTTGAGGTTTCAATGTTTGCTGAGATGGGGAGGAGAGGGGCCTGCTGGCTCAAGGCCCCTGTGGGTGGGGCCTCTTCCCTGGGGGGCTGATCTTCTCAGCTGCCAAGACCGAACCACAACCGCCAGTAACAACAGCAGCTTCCGGTTCGGTCTGAGCGCTGACCGTGTGCCAGGCGCCATGCTAAGCATTTTGCTTGCATTGTCGCCTGCCCTCTTCTCCCACACCCGGGAGGCCTCCATATTATCCCCAGGTGCGGGGCCCACGGCTGGTGAGTGATGGGTGCCGGCCTCTGCACTTACGCATTAGGCCACACTGCTGCCCTCTGACCCTGCAAGGGGGTTTCTTTGGGCAAAAAGAGAACTCAGCTCAGATTTAGACTCTCGTCGGGAGGCTGAGGAGGTGAGAGGGAGCACATGCATAAACACACACACGCACACACACACACACACACACACACCCCAGGAGCAGGCCATGGGATCTGGGAAACACAGCCCTTCTGCTGTGTATTCACTGACACATCCAGCCGGCCTAATCCAAACAGGAAATGCTGTTCTTCTAACAGCAAACGAACCTGGGTCGCAGCCTCGCTTCCCTGTGAACTGCCCCTGGAGCCTGTGCTAAGAACCTCGTCCCTCTGCCTATGTCCCAAGGACAGTCTCCCAGGCTCGGGGTGGGGAGGGCCCATAAAATTAGCCCTGCTTGCACACCAGCTTGTGTGAGCCGAGGTGCCCCAGTTGATCTGTACCCATGTCGTGCCCATTCTATAGGGGAGGGAGCAGCCCAAGAGGCCTGGGGGTACCGGAGCCTGTGGCGGCAGCCTCCAGGGGCCCAGTCAGCGCCAGCGCCATCGAAGCCTCTGCCCAGACAAAGGGCAGGGCCAGTGGGCCGGCCTTCCAGGTTAGGGAACAATGCCCGCTTTCTGTGCCTTTGATCTGGAGGCCTGGCCCTGCGGCCCCTCGCTGGGCCAGGGCGGGGATGCTGGGGGACCCAGAGAGCCTGCAGCTGCCCAGCCAAGTTATTTATGCTCCATGGAGCTGCCCTTCTCACCCAGTTCATTCCTTCCTCATGAAGCTGGGACTGGAGCTGGAAGGAGTGATGGGAGGAAGGAAGCTGTCGGAAAATCATAAATTAGGGCTCCGAGAGAGGGCTTTCCTGCCCTCCTCAGGAATCCTCAGGGGGAGAGACCGGCACCTTGGGTCAGGGGAGGAGGACAGGGTGGCAGCCAGGGCACCTGTATTTGGAGTGTGGACACCTGGATGTCTGCATGATCTACAGTGAGTCCCTTCTCTCTGGGCCTCAGTGCCCCCATCTGGAAAACGGGGGAGGGAGGGATACAAGACTCGGGGACTTTCCTGTGACTGTGCTTTGTTGACTGTGAAGAAATGGACAGATAAGAGGCCTTCTCCTTAACAATGTTTGTCCCACTTCCCTTCTTCTGGTTCCTTGCCCACAAATCCCCTCCTTTCTGCCCCCCACCTTTGCCCTATTTCCCTTCTTTGGGTATCCCTGGCTCGGCTTCTTTTTCCACATCTCTCCTCCTGCAAAAACAGACTAATGAGGTGTCCTTAGGCAACATCCACCTAGCTGGCAGGGTAGAGGTTGGCTCATTTACACTAGAGTGTTAATGACTGATATATTGAATATTGTTAAATATTGGGGCCCAGTTAACAGGGATTCTTCCTCATTTAAACCCTAAATCACTAGTAGTGGGCTAGTAATCACTTCTAGGCTAGTAAGGGGGATGCTTGGTGACCAAGGATCTAGGAACAAGGTCTGCCAAGTGAAAGGGCCTTCTGTGTGGGAAAATATCCTTTTCCCGGCCACAATGAGGTGAAACCCACCCCCTGCTGGACGCATCTGGAATGGTGGCCACAAGTCCCTGTGGTTTAGATGGACCTGGCAGGCACAAAGGACAGGCAAGAGGAGCCACTCAGAGCGGAGACCCTGGAGCTGCCTGCCAGCCCTGCCAGTCCCAGGAGGTGCCTGCTGGGCCAGGAGCATGTGGGCCTGCCCCACCTGACACCCCCAGGATGAATGGGTTCCACTCTGAGGAAGTGATTCTGAGGAGGAAGAGGAGAGGGAGAGAGAAAGAGCCAGAGAGAGATATAGAGATATAGAGAGATACTCAGAAAGAGAAAGAGAGCCAGCAAGCTGGAGACAGAGGGAGAGATGTCAGCCAGAGAGATGTAGAGAGAGGCAGATGGAAAGACAGAGAGACAGAAAAAGAGACAGACAGACACAGAGAGAAGAGCACTTGGGGAAGAGGACCCCAGGTTGTCGGTCTCAGCTCCTGTGGGGACCGGGCAGAGGGGGCAGGACCAGGGTGCCAACCCAGCACCATCCTCTGCATGACAGGCTCTGCCTCCCTCAGACCCACACTCCCACACCCCTAAGAGGCAGGAGCTAGTCCTTCTGCCATCTGCTGTCCTTGCCTGGCACTGGCTGACCAATGGGCTCTGGGCTGCCTGCATTGGTATAAATTGTGCCTGGGAAGCCCTGTTAGGCAGATGGAGCTGCTGGACCCAGAAGAGATGGATTTCTAGCCTGTGGCTTGGCCCAGGGAGTCATAAGTGGATGGACAGCATATGGGGCATGTGCACCCCTAGAGCGCCTGGACTCCACGCTCTCCCTGCCCTGCCCTCCTGTCCAGCCCTGCGGGGCCAAGCCTGGATCCTCTCCATCTGCCCACTCCTCGGCTCTGTCCCTTCCAGCTTCCTCACCCTCTCTGGGATGTGGCCTCAGTTTCCTTGGTGGCTTCTCACCTCCTCTCTGACCCTTCCAGTCTTTTGGGATCTTCCCAAAGGTGACTGGAGGTAGTTCCCTGTGAGGGAAATCTTCAGTGTCCCTGCTGCCCTCAGGGTGGGAACTGAACGTGGCCTGGCCTGCTCATCCTCCCTGTGTCCCAGACCCTGGGACACCAAAGCGAGTCTCCATCCTCCCAGCCAACCCTGTGCTCTCCAGCTGGACCGCAGGACATTTTTTTTTTTTTTTTTTTTTTTTTGTGGTACGTGGGCCTCTCACTGCTGTGGCCTCTCCTGCCGCGGAGCACAGGCTCTGGACCCTCAGGCCCAACAGCCATGGCCCACGGGCCCAGCCGCTCCGCGGCATGTGGGATACTCCCGGACCGGGGCATGAACCCGTGTCCCCTGCATCGGCAGGCGGACTCTCAACCACTGTGCCACCAGGGAAGCCCTGGACTGCAGGGCTTTCCCATCCCATCCCATCCCCTGTGCCTACCAATGCCCACTCCCCCTTCTGTCACAGCTCAGACATCACCCCCTCCCTGCCTCTGGGAAGGTGTCCCATACCAAGACTGGATCCAAGACTGGATCCAAGACTGGATCACATGTCCACTGGGCTTCTCCACTCACAGCGTTCTATGCAGGAGCCATCTGTTGATTTGTCTGATTCCCCTGATGGATCATAAATAGATGCTGGGCCCTTTCCGTAATCTTTCTAAGAGTACTAGGAAAACTACATACCCCAGAATCCATAAAGGATACACTGGGTACATAAAATTTTCTGCATTGAAAAAGAATAATATGATTAACTGTGGAAAAAATTTTCAACATATCAATCAGAAAAAAAGACAAATTTCCTCCACATATAAAGAGCTCTTACAAATCAATAACATCAATCAATGACCCAATAGAGAAATAGACAAAAGTTATGAACAGACAACTCAGAATGAAAAGGCATTCAATTTCACTCAAAAGAAAAAATTGCAGATGAAAACCACAGTGAGATAGCACCTTCCAAAACTGATGGTAAGGACTTAAAATCTTTGATAAAATGAGTTGGCAAGGATGTGGAGAAATTGTCACTTCACATATGCCCTCTTTGGAGCACAGTTGGTAATATGTAATAGAAGGTAAAATGTGTCTTCCTTTGACCTAGTAATTCCACAGTGAGGAACTTTCTTACATGTATATTTGCAAAGAACAGAAAGAAATTAACTGCAGTACTATACGTAGTATCAAAAGACTGGAAACAACCTAAATGCCCCTTGCAGGAGACTAGTATATTAAGGTACACCCATCAGTGGAATGCTGTATTGCCAGTAAAAAGAACAGAGATAAGTGAAATGTGGTATACATATACAGTGGAATATTAGTCAGCCATTGAAAGGAACACAGTACTGATACATGCTCCAGCACGGATGAACCTTGAAAACATCATGCTGAGTGAAAGAAGCCAGAAACAAAAGGCTACGTATTGTATTTATATGAAATGTCTAGAATAGGCAAATCCCTAGAGACAAAAAATAGATTAGTGGTTGCCTGACATGGAAAGAGGTGGGGCTCAGAGTAGACACAGGCAGACAGTGATGTGGAGAGAGCAGAGAGACAGCAGGAGGACAGGATGGTGGACAGGAGCAGGGGGAGGGGGCTGGGCAGCAATGACCTGTCTTCTACTGAGTCAGCCCCGAGCCTTTATCTATGTGCCTGCAGATGGCATGCATTATCACAGCTGCCCATGCAAAGGTGTTCTGCCCAGGAAAGGGAGGCCAGGGAGGCTGATAAACTGCACAGCTAGTGACCACAGAGTGAGACTCAACGTCTTGCTGCACAACCTTGGAGCAGGTGGTCGGGACAGTCCAGGTTCCAAATTGGCCCTGGGACCCTGCACTGTGCCCAGCCCCCTCCTGACAGGGCCCATTGGCCCATCTGGGCTGCTTGTGCGCTGCCCCAGTGGGATGTTCCCAGGAGCACAGCTGACCTGCTTAGACTCCTCCAGCAAGAAGGGCAGCCTGCTGTCAGGAAGGGGCTGACATTGTGGGGTCTGCAGCCCCCGCTTGGCCAGGAGGATGTTTCAATCCTGCCTGTATCTTCCTCACTGTGTGACCTTGGCCAAGTTGCTTCCCCTCTCTGAGCCTCAGTGTATTTGCCTGGAAAATGAGGATAGCAGCATTTGTCTCAGGGTAGGTTGCTAAGAGGAGAATTCAGATGAGCTCCTTATGCAGGGCCTGGCATATTCTGCTCAAGAAAAGTACCCACGTGACTCTGAGGCATGGTGTATGTAGTCTGCAGAATGAGAAATCTGGGCAGCTTGGGAACCTGACAGACAGAAGAGTCAGTCTTTGGCAAAGAGAATATTGGGGAAGAATTTGGTGTTTTCTAAAGGCCCTTTGTTGCTACTAGTTGTTGCCTGACATTCTTCTATTGGCCAATCTCTTGGACTAAAGCAAGGAAAACCCATGTTGAAATACAAAACTTTTCTCTAGGAGGGCTACTGTATTTTCTCAAGACTAGACTGAATAGTTTATCTACTGTCATCGTGACTGTGACTAGCTTTGCTGGCCCAGGGATCCGGTTCTTTCTAAAACTGGGGATAGTTTTATTTGTACTCTGCCTGCAATTAGGAAGCTCTGCCACTAGGTGGCGCCTTGGGTTTGTACTTGCACATTAACGAGTGTTTTTTGTTTTTTGTTTTTTTGCCCCCTGAGTCACTCCTAGAAGTTACCTTTTGAGAAGAATAGATAGGGATACAGAGACAGTCTTTAGTCTGGTGGAAAAGAGTGTTGTGATCACTTAGCAATGTCTACCCTGGATGAAGGAGTGGAAAGCAGCAGCTTCTGTGCCAGGCATCCAGCCACCTCTAGACTGTGCTTCTGAGTAGACAAGAATGTGTTTCTGTTTAATGATACTTTTTAGAATAAGTGGAAATCTTTAAAACACTTGATCGTGAATATTAGAATTACTAATCTCTGTTTAAGAAGGGATGCTTCTAAGAATTATTTTTGTAATAATGAACATGTAGTTTGGGAAAAGGTTTGCAGCAAGATATTTAAGAAAGCAAACATGAAGTTTCAGCCTTTCTTACCGGTCATGAATGGTTAAGAATTTCCATTTTTTCCCCACAATCATTTTAAAGAGAGACACCTTTAATGCCTTTTCTTACCTGCTTTTTCCTATGTGCTCACAGGCAACTCTCATTCTTGGAGTTGAGATGTTCACAGCTTCCCTCAAGTCTGCGGCTGTCTGCTCACTCGGCCTCTGTCTCAGTGAGCCCGTTCTTGGAAGAAACTATAAAAGAACAAAAAAGGCGTTTTTGGCCGCACTCTCCTTAAGAATTGCTGGGTTTTACAAAATCACTCTTTTTCATCAGTAATCCCTCAAAGCCTTCTTAGAATCTTTTTAGTGGTAAAACATTATAATAATATAATATCATTAAATTTTTTCAAAAAGAAAATAAATCACTTGTAATCCATCTATCTTGATGTAATGATTCCCTAGATTTTTGTTTGGGGTTTGGGCTTCCCTTCTTTTTAGTGATTTTTTTTTTGGCCAAAGAATGAGAAGTTCCAGCCCCATTGAAAATCTTTCTCCCACCTCCAGACAGCTGAAAATCCTCCTTCTTTCTTAGCTGTTAGCTAAACTCTTAGCTGTTTGTCCTTTGAAGTTAAAGCTGGTTTCATTTCTAATCTGCGCTGAATGGTTCTTTATTGATAGTCACATGAGAGATCAGAGGAAGCTGAATGCAAGGGCCAGGAGTTGTCACAGTTTCTACATACACGGCCCCCCGTTCACGATCCATATAAGTAAACAAGAGCAAAGGGATGTTTCCAGGGAAGGACACCAGATACCTTTGTTTATAGGGATTATGGGTGAGTCTGTATTTTCTTGTTTCTAATTTGTGGCTTTGGTGATCTCTCTTGTTTTGCGTTTATAATTTAAAATATAAATTATTTTTAATTAAGAAAAACACATTCACCACACTTAGGTATAGACCCAAGAGAAATGAAAACATATATCCACACAGAAACTTGCACACAAAGGTTCACAGCATCACTATTCATCATAGCCCCAAAGTGGAAACAACCCAAATGTCCTCAGCTGATGAATGGATAAATAGTGGTCTATCCATATAACAGAATATTATTCAGGCAATAAAAAGGAATGCAGTGCTGACACATGCTACAACGTGGCTGAATCTGGAAAACAATATGCTAAGTGAAAGAAGCCAGACACAAAAGGCCACGTACTGTAAGATTCTGTTGGTATGAAATGTCCAGAATAGGGAACTCCATGGAGGCAGAGAGATTAGTGGTTGCCTGAGGCTGGGGCTGGGGAAGGGGTGCAGTCGGAGGGAAATGGGTCGTGACTGCTCATATGTATAGGATTTCTTTTTGGGATAATGAAAATGTTCTAAAGTTGATTGTAGTGATACTTGCACAATTCTGAATACACTGAACACTATTGACTTGTACAGTTTGGGTGAATTGTACGGTATGTAAATTATATCTCAATAAAGCTATTATATAGAAAACACACGTACATACATTCAAACAGAACTTAAGATTTTAAAGGTGGGAAAAAAGTGTTTCCCTAGACTCTGAGGAAGGAAGATGGGCAGGGGTGGGAGGTGGGAGGAAAGGTCCAGCCATGTCTGATCCCCACGCTACCCCAGACACACTGCAGGACGCCAGCTGTGCCCTGCAGCGGGTGGTGGCCATTCTGCAGTGAGCAGGATGGATGTGGGTGAGGTGGGCCCTGCTCCAGCCAAGCTCATGGTCCGGAGAGCAAAGACAGGTGAACCCACCTTATAACCCCCTGGGACGACTTGTGACGGGGACAGGCTGTGGGAACTCAGGCCCCTGATTCAGTTGTCAAGGGGAGTGCAGGAGAATCTCTCTAAACAGACTTGGTAGATGAGCAAAAGTCATCCAGGTGAAGCCCACGGGAAGAGTCCCAGGCAGAGGGAGCGGTGGTAACCGCACAGGGGATACCTGAAGGCAAGAGCACGGGTGGACCCTTGCAGGAACCAAGGGCAGGTCAGTGTGGTGGGAACAGGGTGCAGGGAGGGGAGCAGGGAGACCCGAGGCCTAAGAGGTCAGCAGGGCCCAGCCGAGGGAGCTTCCTGAGGCTCTGGGAGCCTGGGAGGCTTTAAGTTGGAAGGGACTGGGGTCTGGTCTCTGCTTCTGAAAGATTCCTCTGGCTGTGTGCCCTGGAGGCTGGGAGACGGGGTAGTTGCAGTGGCCCAGCTTGGATGATGGCAGCTGGGACTATAAGAAGGGGTTGAATGGTGACCCCAAAACATATGTCCACGTCCTGGAAGCTGTGAATGTGTCCTTATTTGGAAAAGACTCTCTGCAGATGTAATTAATGATTTTGAGGTGACATCATCCTGGATTACCTGGGTGAGCCCTAAATCCAAGTACAAATGTCCTTATAAAGGACACTGGAGGAGAGACAGAGAAGAGGAGGCCATGTGGAGACAGAGGCAGAGATCGGAGAGGGATGCAGCCACAAGCCAAGCAATGCCTGGAGCCACCAGAAGCTGCATGTGGCAGGGAAGCATGCCCCTCTAGAGGCTTCAGAGGGAGCCCTGCTGACATCTTGACTTCCGGCTTCCAGAAGTGTGAAAGAATAAACTTCTGTTGTTTTAAGCCACCAAGTCTATGGTCATTTGCTACAGCAGCCCCAGGACACAGACACAGGCAGGCACGTGGGGATGGAGAGAAGTCACCAGATCCGAAGATTTTTAGGAGGTAGAAATAACCTCCCCTCACACCTCCTCTCCTGCCCGAATTCCCAAGCATTGTCTTTTACTCCAACTGCAATGATCAAAGCTTCATTCCTTCAACTGTGGGCTGTGTCACCCACTTGTGAAATGGGATGGTAACAGCTGCCCTGCAGCTAAGGATGGGGGAATGTGTATGCCCAGTGCCTGGTACACGGCGAGCATTCAGTACATGCGATGATGGTTATAAATTCACAAAACCTTAGAGAGTATGTGAAATACCCTTTCACTTTGCAAACGTCCCCAACCCTCAGAACCTTCCCCACTGGCCTCCGGGGAGGCTGAGAGGAGTAAGAGCGTAGTGGAACGGAGTTATGGGTTGGATGGTGTCCCCCTAAAAGATGTTGAAGTCCCACCCCTTGAAATGTGACATTATTTAGAAATAGAGTCTTTGTAGATGATCAAGTTAAGAAGAGGTCATTGGGGTGGGTCCTCATCCACTACAGCCGTGTCCTTACGAAAGGGGAAATTTGGACACAGAGACAGATGGAGGGAAGATGATGTGAAGACACAGGAAGAAGGCCACCTATGAGCCAAGGAACGCCTGAGGCCACCAGAAGGTGGAGAGAGCAATGGAACAGATTCTCTCTCCCCACCCACAAAGGCACCTGCTGAGCCCTCAGCTGCAGACTCCCAGACTCCTAGCCTCCTGAGCTGTGACACAGTAAGTGTGTTGTTTATACCCTCCAGTTGTGATGCTTTGTTACTGCAGCCGCAGGGCACGAGCTCAGGTGAGGATAAGATGAGTCTCACGGTCCGAGGAAACTGGGCATTCCAGGGCCTGTAGGGGTACCTTGGGTTGGTGCCAACCCCTGTCATCCACAACAGTCACCGTCCAGGCCAGTGGCCAGGCTCGGCTGTCTCTCTGCCCCCCACCGTCCCAGCAAGAGGGCACCAGGCGCTTCCAGGACAGAAGTCCGGGATGCATTTGGAAACCCTGGAGGAGGGGTTTTCCAATTCGGCCCTATCCTGGTCAGCAGGGGAACCACCATCTGGATCCTGTCTGCAGCCCCTGGCAGGGGAATCAGAGCAGAGCTGTAGCAAGTAATCAGGGAGGGGCAGCTCCCTTTGTGGCCAGGGCTCCTGGTGGGAGACAGCAGGTCCTGCAGGCTGGCCCTGGGTCAAGCCCTGGCTCTACACTTACTTGCTGGGTGAACTCAGGCCACTCATGTCACCTCCTTCGTTTTTGCTTTCTTACCTATTAAATGAGAATAATAGTAGAAGTTACTTCCAAATGTTGCTGCCAGCATTCAGTGGGAGAATGGGAGTAGCAGGATGCTTGATGAAGGGAAATTTTAGATTTTTTTTTTAACTTAAAAAAATTGTAGGGCTTCCCTGGTGGCGCAGTGGTTGAGAATCCGCCTGCCAGTGCAGGGGACACGGGTTCAATCCCTGGTCCAGGAAGATCCCACATGCCGTGGAGCAACTAAGCCTGTGCGCTACAACTACTGAGCCTGCACTAGAGCCCACGAGCCACAACTACTGAGCCCACGTGCCACAACTACTGAAGCCTGTGCGCCTAGAGCCTGTGCTCCGCAACAAGAGAAGCTACCGCATTGAGAAGCCCGGGAACTGCAACAAAGAGTAGCCCTCACTCGCCTCAACCAGAGAAAAGCCCACGTGCAGCAACGAAGACCCAACGCAGCCAGAAACAATAAATAAATAAGATAAAATAATAAAATACATAAATTTACTCTAAAAATTGTGGTAAAATATACATCATTTAAATTTACCTTTTTAACCATTTTTAAGTGTATGGTTCAGTGGCATTAAGTACATTCATATTTGTTGTGCAACCGTCAGCACCATCCATCTCCAGAGCTCTTTTCATCTTGCAAAACTGAAACCCCATCCTCATTAAACACTAACTCCCCATCCCTCCTCCCATCCTGCCCCTGGCAACCACCACTCTATTTTCTGTCTCTATGAATTTGGCTGCTCTAGGGACCTCATATAAGTGGAATCATACAGTATTTGTCTTTTTGTGACTGGCTAATTTCACTCAGCATTATGTCCTCAAGGTTCATCCATGTTGCAGCATGTATCAGAATTTCCTTTAGACTTTATTTTTCACAAGAAGAATGTTGTGAGCGGCTTTGTGCAGTGGTGAGCTCCAGCCACCTTGGCAGGAGGTGCTGAGCAGCCCCTCTGTTCTAGGTAGGTGCCATGGGCCCAGAGGAAGGAGGCCCTGGGATGGGTCTGCTCTCGGGGCTGCCTGTCTCCTGACCTCTCGTCTGGGGAGCTGGAAGGGGACATTTTATTAAGGGGGCTGGAGCTCCTGACCCACTCTCTTGTGAGTTTCTAAAGTTTCTAGGAGGAGACCCCAGGGTTCCAGGGACCTGCACTGGACTGAGGGGAGGTGGGCACTGGTTCCCAGCCTGCCGGGGGCTGGGGTGGGATGAGGAGATGGCTGGGTGCACACACATTATGTATATGAACCCGTGTGAACTAAAAACGAGGATTGACTAAAATACTGAGGGGACCCAGGTTAATGTGGGGTGGCTCAGCCAGCATCTGACCCAGGTCTTGGAAATCTCCCCTCAAGGGCTGCATCTGAGTTCAGGTTCTGCCATAAGTGCAGCCAGGCTGGACCCTGCCTGAAAGAATCCCGACGTTCCCAGACATGGGATGGAGACCCTGGCCTCTGGGTCACTGTCTGCCTCATGCACGGCTGCATCTCCATGGCTCCCTCCCAGCATGTAAATGGCCCTGGGTACCACTCCACAATGGAATGGTTCTTAGGTGGATGGTGGACTCAAAAGGCCTTGGGGTCATCCTTCTGCACAGAGATCTTCACTGTCCAGGTAGTAGGAGATGCAGTAGAAAATGGGACCAAGCATGGAACCTGGAGGTTAGACAGACTTGGGCCACCACAGGCCTGAGCAAGGGTCCTCACCCCCCTTCACCAGCCACAGTCTCCTCATTTGTAAACTGGAGATAATAACAACTGTGTTCACCTGACAGGGCGGGCGAGGATTCGTGGGGTGAAGTACAATGTCCAGCCTGGGCCTGGTGCCTTATGAGGAAATGGCCCTGTTACCATTAGGAGAGAGGACAGCTGCCCGGGCTGAATGTGCATTGGGACGCCCCCTTGGATGCTTTTTTTTTTCTTTTTGGATGTGTCAGCTCACTTTCTAGCCACTGGCCTCTTCTAGAAGTTGCACACAGATAAAAGGTCCCAGTTAATGAGGATTCTAGCTAAAGTTTAAAAATTCACAGCAAGCCCACTCCGCATAATAATGTATTAGAAACACAACAATCCTTTAATCTAGAAGGAATTAATTGCTGGGCTCAGAAATTCAGGGCACGCTGACAGAATCCTTAATTTCTTGAGTTGATGGTTTCAGAAAGCGACTGATTTTAAACTGGCTTCTCTCTACATGTAAGTAAGACTCCCACAGTTCTGACAAAGGGCGAGATTGTCTCAATGCCTCACTCAGTAAGAATCATGTATGTGGGGTCTGAATTAATGTCAGCTCTGAATTTTTCCTGCTGGGTGGAACGTGGCTGACTTGAATCCCCAGGAGATTCAATGCTGGCTCTGTGGCTTGAGCATCCCGGGCCTGTATAGAGAATGGCTTCATTCGTCCCACACACACGTTTGCTGAGTGGCCACTCGGAGCCCAAGTTCAGGTTCGGTGTTGGATATGCAGGAGCATATAAATAAAAAATCTTTGCCTAACCTAAGGTTGCAAAGATTTTCTTTTCCTATCTTTTCTTCTAGAAGTTTTATAGTTTTAGGTTTTACATTTAGGTTTATGATCTATTTTTGAGTTAATTTTTATATACAGTGCAAAGTGTGGATCAAAATTCTTTTTTAAAAAAACTGCATATGGATGTCTACATTAGTTTCTTGAGGATGCCATGACAAATTACCAAATACTTGGTGGCTTAAAACAACTCTCTAACAGTTCTGGAGTTCAGAAGTCTGAAAGCAAGATGTTGGCAGGGCCGTGCTCCCTCGGGGCCTCTATGAGAAAATCTCTTCCTCATATCTTGTAGCTTCTGGTGGCTGCCTGGCATTCCTTGGTCACATCACTCCCATCTCTGCCTCTGACTTCATACTACCTTCTCCTTGTATGTCTCTCCTCTGTGTGTCTCTTATAAACAAACTTGTCATTGGATTTAGGGCCCACTCAGATAATCCAGGATGATCTTCTCATTTCATGATCCTTAATGTAATTACATCTGCGAAGACCATCTTCCCAAATTAGGTAACATCCAGAGGTTCTAGGAATTAGGATGTGGACGTATCTTGGGGGTGGAGGTTCAGCACACTATCATTGTTTTAGCACCATTTGTTGAAAATATCAATACTACCCTTTCTCTATGAAATTGCCTTTGCACCTTTGTTGAAAGTCAATTGACCATATACATACATGAGTCTATTTCTGGATTCTTTGGTCTGTTCCATTAAATCACTTGTCTATTTTTATACCAATGCCACATTGTCTTCATTGCTGTAGCTTTATAATATCTTGAAGGCATTTACTTAAGTCCTCCAACTTTGTTCTTTTTAAAAGTTGTTGAAAGGACTATTCTAAGTCCTTTGCATTTCCATATAAATTTTAGAATCAGCGTGGCAATGTCTACCAAAAGCCCTACTGGGATTTCGATTAGGATTATGTTGAATCTGTAGATTGATTTAGGGAGAATTGACATGTTTGACAATATTAAGTCTTTCGATCTACAAACATGGCATACTTTTCCACTTATTTAGACTTTTTAAATTTCTCGGAACAACGTTCTGTACAATGCTTCATACTTTCTGTTGTATTTATCCCTAAGTATTTCATATTTTTGTACTATTGTAAATAAATTTTTTAAAAT
Organism: Mesoplodon densirostris; assembly: GCF_025265405.1. Lineage (NCBI taxonomy): Eukaryota > Metazoa > Chordata > Mammalia > Artiodactyla > Ziphiidae > Mesoplodon > Mesoplodon densirostris. The sequence continues at coordinate 22,700,882 of NC_082675.1, read as the reverse complement.
TTCCAATTGTTTGTTGCTAGTAATACTATTGATTTTTGTATGTTGATCTTGTATCTTTCATCCTTATTATACTCACTTACTTGTTCTCATAGCTTTTCTGTAAATTCCATCAGATTTTCAATGTAGACATACGTGTTATTTGCAAATAAAGGCAGTTTTCCCCCTTTCTCTCAAATACAGATGGCTTTTATTTCTTTTTCTTGCCAGATTATATTGGCTAGAACCTCTCGTACAATGCTGAATAGAAGTGGTGAGAGTAGACAGGCCTGTCTTGTTCATGATCTTGGGGGAAGTATTCAGTCTTCTGTCATTAAAGATGATGTTAGCTGTAGGATTTTTGTTGTTGTTGTTTGGTGTTTTATGTGTAGATGTGTAGGAATTTCCCTTCTATTCCTGGTTTGCTTGAAGTTTTTTTTTAACAGGAATGCATGTTTTTCTGCATTTACTGAGATGCTCTTACAGTTTTTATTTTTCAGTCTATTAATACAGTGAATCATACTGATTGATTTTCCAATATTAAAGCAACTTTACATTCTTTAGAGAAATCTCACTTGGTTGTGATGTATTACTCTTTTTACATGTCATATATTCAGAGATGGCTTATGGAATAGTGGTGTGAGGAACTCGGTGGCTCCCTCTCCCCAGATAAACAACTATAATTGATAACAATTATTTGTAAAATAAACAAACAAAAAACACACTTAAAGTCTCTGGAAATTGCCTTAAGGGCATACAGCAAACAAAGAAACATTTATTCAAGAAAATCTAGTAAATCTCAGAACAGCAAGAGTCTGTAGCATTTGAGACATGGCACATTCCCTCCCTCCCCCACCCATTTCAGATCAGAAAGAATCAGCAAATGAGGATAGACTGACAGAGATTATACAATCTGAAAAATGGAGAGAGAAAAGAATGCAGAAAAATGAACAGAGTTAGAGAAATGTGATACAGCATTACATGCACCAACAAATGTATAATGGGAGCACCAGAGGAGAGGAGAGAGAAAAGGGGGAAGAAAAACTATTTGAAAAAATAATGGCTGAAAACTCTCAAATTTGATGAAAATGTTAATTTACATATCCAAGAAGCTTAATGAACTCCAAGTAGGAAAAATGCAAACAGAGCCACATCCAAACACATCATAATAAAAAAAATGTTCAAGGACAAAAAGAAATTCTTGAAAGCATCAAAAGAAAAGTATGTAATCACATACAAGAGGACTTCAATAAGACTAGTAGCTGGCTTCTCATCAGAAACAACGGAGGCAGGGCTTCCCTGGTGGCACAGTGGTTAAGAATCCACCTGCCAATGCAGGGGACATGGGTTCGAGCCCTGGTCTGGGAAGATCCCACATGCTGCTGAGCTACTAAGCCCGTGTGCCACAACTACTGAGCCTGCACTCTAGAGCCCGCGAGCCACACCTACTGAAGCCCACGCGCCACGACTCCTGAGCCTGTGCGCCACAAATACTGAAGCCCATGCACCTAGAACCTGTGCTCTGCAACAAGAGAAGCCCCTGCAATGAGAAGCCCGTGCACCACACCAAAGAGTAGCCCTCGCTCACCACAGCTAGAGATAGTCTGCGCGCAGCAACGAAGACCCAACGCAGCCAACAATAAATAAATAAAGTAAATTAATTTATTTAAAAAATAAAAGAATCCGCCTGCCAGTGGAGGGGACACTGATTGAGCCCTGGTCCGGGAAGATCCCACATGCTGCGTAGCAACTAAGCCCGTGTACCACGACTACTGAGCCTGCACTCTAGAGCCTGTGAGCCACAACTACTGAACCCGTGTGCCACAACTACTGAAGCCTGCATGCCTAGAGCCTGTGCTCCGCAACAAGAGAAGCCACCGCAATGAGAAGCGTGAGCATCACAACGAAGAGTAGTCCCCTTTTGCCACAACTGGAGAAAGCCCGCACGCAGCAACAAAGACCCAACACATCCAAAAATAAATAGATAAATAAATAAATTTATTTTAAAAAAGAGAAAGAAACAATGGAGGCAAAGTGCTGAAAGGAAAAATATGTCGGCCAAGAATCTTATATCCAGCAAAAACTATCTTTCAAAGCTGAAGGTGAAATAAAGACATCCCCAGATAGACAAAAAAACGAGAATTTGCTGTATACTATTGGATTCAATTTTCCAAATTTTGGTAAGAATTTTTGTTTCTATGTTCATGAGTGATATTGTAATTTTTCTATTCTTAAAATACTACTATCTGGTTTTGGTACCAGTTGAATTAATGGCCTCATAGAATGAATTGGGAAATATTTCTTCCTGTTCAATTTTCTGAAAGTTTGTATGGAATTGGTATCATTTCTTCCTTAAATATTGGGGGGGCATTTGTGGGCCCAGTGAAGCCATTTAGGCCTCAAGTTTTGTTTGTAGGAAGGTTTTTAACTATAAATTCAAAGTCTTTAATAGATAAAGAGGTATTCAGGGTGTTTCTTGGTTCTTGAATGATCTTTGGTAAATCATGTCTTTTCAAGGAATTTGTCTATTTCATCTAAATTGCCAAAATTTTTGGCACAAGGTTGTTCAAAATATTCCCTTTTTGTTTTTTAAATATCTATAAAATCTATATGTCACCTCTGTAGTGTGTCTTCTTTCTTTTTTATTGGCCAACCTGGCTGGAGGTTAATCAATTTTATTGTTCTCAGAGAACCAGTTTTTTTTCCCAGTGATTTTCTGTTTTCCATTTGTTTGATTTCCATGTTGATTTTTATGCCTTTCTTCTACTTACTTGGGGTCTCACTAATCTCCTCCTCCTCCTCCCCCACCCCCCCTTCTTCATCTCCTCCTTCTGCTCTTCTCCTTTTTCTTCTTGCCTTTTAGTTTCTTAAGGCAAAAGCTCACTCCAATCCTTTAAAATTCATTGAGGTCTGTTTTATAGCCCAGAATATGGTCTATCTTGGTAAACGTTCCATGTGCATTCTGCTATTTTGGGGTAGGAAGTTGTATAAATGTCAACTAAGTTGAAAAGAATGTGGAAAAACCCTGAATGAGTCCAGGCAGTGAAGAGGTCAAGGGTTGTTGCAGAAACTGCAGGAATATTTCTCAGTCATAGCGAAGGCTGAGGCTGTACAGAGATGATCTGTCCAGGGTCTGTGGGTAAACACCTGGTTCTGGCAAGGAGAGGTCTAGGAGGGAGGTGTAGGTTCAGTGTCATCTTGGCCCTGGGCCTGTCTGCATTGTGGCCCTCATGGCTGCCTCCCTGGCTATCTCCTTCACAGGTCCCCTCTGCTGGGCTGGGCTGATACCCAAGTTCCAATTTCCACCCTCATCAAGGCCCCAGGCCTTGACGTGGCCACTGGGTCTACCAATGAAACTCTGGCCACAGAGAGACCCCCCACTGGATTCTGTGTCCACTCAGGTGGGGTACAGGCACTATATGTTTGGGTCCTGGCTCCTCTATTTCCCCAAAAGTTATCTGTGGCAGGCAGCCTACCCTGAGCCTCACTCTTCCTCCTCAGATCACGGGTCCTGTTCCCACACCCAGTTCTTTTATGCTCCTCCCCACTGCCAGCAGCCCCTTGGCTCAGACAAAACTAAGCTCTCAGCACCTGTCAGGTGAACCGTGCCCACCCCCAAACTCATATGTTGATGTCCTAACTCCCAGTATCTCAAAAAGTAACCACATTTGGACCTAAGGTCTTTAAAGAGGAAATTAAGTTAAAAGAAGGTCATTCAGGTAGACCCGAATCTGATATGACTGGAGTCCTTTTGAGAAGAGGAAATTTGGATACACAAAGAGATACCAGGGATGCACGTGCACACAGGGACAACTGTGTGAAGAGGCAGAAAGAGAGTGGCCATCTGCAAGCCAAGGATAGGGGTCTCAGGAGAAAACAAACCTGCCAGCACTCTGATCTTGGACTTTCAGCCTTCAGGACTATGAGAAAATACATTTCTGTTATTTAAACCACCTAGTTTGTGGTATTTTGTTATGGTAGCCCTAGCAAATTAATCATCACCCCTCATCACACACACAAGCTTTTCTACCCATTGAGGGAGGTGGCCCAGCCATACCCTCAGCCAGTCTGCAGAGCTGGGTGCAGATCTTTTTGGTTCCTGGCAGAGCCAAGAGGCCACAGCCCGAGGATCTGAGGGCTGAAGAATCCAACCACCAACAAAGGTTGGAGCAGAACCTGTTTCCTCCACACCTAGATCCTCCAAATTCTGAGGAACTCTTTATTACTTATCTGTTGCTCTTGTGGGTCAAGAGTTCCGGAGCAGCTTAGCTGAGCTGTTTTGGCTCAGGTCACTCATGAGACTGAGGTCAAGATATTGGCTAAGGCTACCATCACCTGAAGACTTGACTGGAGCTGAAAGACCCACTTCCAAGACGGCTTGCTCACATGGCTCTTGGCTGGAGGTCTCAGTTCCTCATCACACAGGCCTCCCATGGGGCTGCTTCAGTGTCCTCACAATATGGCGGCTGGCTTTCCCCAGAGCAAGTGATCCAAGAGAGAGGAAGGCAGGCACTGCAACGCCTTTTATGGCCAACCCTTGGAAACCAAGGGTAGTCTGACCCATCTCCCTTCTGACCTCCCCTTTTTAGTTCAGTAGAGATCCATGGGGCTGCCCTGGCTTCCCTGTCCACCTCCCTGTGCCAGGGGCAGAACTGCCCCTTCGGGCAAAACCACCATGCCTCAGAGACCGCCTCCTGCAAATCTGCAGCTGAGGGTGGCATTCCACCACCAGGGAAGGTTAGGGTTCTGTTCCCCTTAAGATGCAAAGGCTGGATAGAAGAAACCAGCACTCTGCCGATTGTCCCCAAAGTCTGCAGAAAGGGCAGGAGGCCCCATCCCCATATCTGTCTCCATCCCTCCCCTCTCCCCCGCATGCTTGGGAGGTTTCAAGGAGACTTCCCTCCTCTCCTCTGACTCAGCCTCTGACTCAGATGGGGTGGGGAGGGGTCTGCTAAGGAGGGAGGTGTGACATATGTGCCACTGGCTGCACATTCCCTTCCTAACTAGAGGCTCCTCCAGTCCTTTGCAGGAGGTCTTGAGACTGGGAAGGGTGAGGGGCTCACCTGGACCACCCAGCAGGACCCAGGCCCCTTGAGAGGTTCCCCGAGGGCAGCTCAGAGACCCCAGATCTGAGAGCAGGTTATAAGAGCTTGTTCTCAGGAAGGCAGGCTTGGGCAGGGGGAGCTGGCCGGCCACTGGGACTCTGCTGCTGGTATGGACCTTTGGACTTGTGCAAAGTGAGCCACTGAGACCAGGTCTCCTAAGGGAGGACAAGGAGGACATCCAGCCATGTGTTCCCGCTTCCTGGGGCGGGCTGCTGGGATGAGCTCTGGGCTGCTGGGATGAGCTCTGGGTGCCCTGGCCTGGAAGGGGGATCTGGACAGTCCCCCTCAGAGTGTCCACCACAAGCTTCAGGTTTGTGGGACAAGTGTGCTGCCTCCTTGACCTGCTCCCCTCCTCCCCCTGGCCTCCCAGATCCTATCCTTCTGGAAGCAACTGCAGTGGTTCTGGGCTCTGTGGGAAGAGGAAATGGAAAAGTTGCTTGTGTTTGAGACATTTCCTTGTATTCCTCTGATAAAAGAAATGTTCACGTATTGAGGTCTGGGGAAGTCATTCTGGCTTATACATGAGTTAACTTGAATTTTATGCTAACTAGTACAGCCCGTTTGTGGCCTATTAAACATACATTGTACATCTGCTTTGATTCAAGAAAAGGGCGCTTTGACCAGAAGTAAAGAATGCCCATGTTAAAAATAAAGATTAAATGCCTCCCTTCCTGGGATGGCACTCCTGTGATGCTAAGACTCCCTTCCCAGGTGCCAAGGCCATACTGACCTGATGTGTACACGCTGATCTGTTTTTTGTTTTTGTTTTTTTTAAACTTGAAGGAATATATCCCTGACTTGTTTGATGTTCTTTGTTCTGACAAGACATAAAACTGTGCTGAAAACCATGCTTCTATGGAGCAGTTTCTCAGAGTTATCTGAGAGGCTGTCTTCCTGGCTATAGTCCTTAGTGTGGCTCAAATAAAACTCTTTGCTATTCCTATTATAGATTGTTGATTATTTTCATCAACACCTCCATCCCCAGCCCTGAGGCTTCCAGGGAAACCCCAGGCTATGGAGCTGTGGAGAGAGTGGACAGTTCAGCCGACTTCACTAAGCCCTGGGCACTGGCTGAAAGATCTGGGCTGCAGGAGCCAGTTGGAGGCACCTGGAAGGTCACTTGCATTCCTGCAATAATAACAGCAAACTTGAACTTGCACTCACCAGGCGCTGGCTAAAATGCCTCACAAGCCTCATCTCAGGGTCCTCACAACCCTGGTGGACAGGTGTTAAGATGCCTGCTGTACAGAGGAGGACACCAAGGACCACAGGCCTGGTGCATAGCAGGACCTGCACTCATACTCAGCTTGTCTTAACTCCCAGCAGGCTGGATACCCAAGGGCCAGAGCAATTAGCAGAGATGGGCTTTGACAGACTTAGCCAGAATCTGGCTAGAAGATAGTAGAAGATTTAGAAGGAAGCTATTTTAATTCCAACATGCACGAAGGTTTGGAGCTTATGGTTAGTTTTGTTTGAGTTGTAATTGGCTATGGGGAGGGGACGGGGCAGTGTCAGCTTGTCATTGGCAGCCTCTAAAGGTCTCAGCTGGCTGTGTCCAATGCCACTGTCCTGAACTGCTCTGTCACTTCCACCCCATTGTCACCTCTGTCCTTTCCCTGGCCCAGCTCCTACTAGGGCTGAGTTACCTTCAGCATTTTCCTGGGCTCCCCAGCAAGGGGACTGTCAGCTCCTCTGTGTAGCAAAGGGGCATCAAGGCCAGAATCATTCAAAGGCCGTCATAACAAAGACCATTGATATGGTTTTAGATTCCACACTGCAACTAACCTTTGAAAAACTGCCAATTTTGTGTTTTAGTTTATATCAAAGAATAGCCATTGTTGTCTGAAAAAGCTATTGAAATGCTCCTCTTTTTTTTTCCACCTTCCTATCTGTATGAGGTTGAATTTTCTTCATATTTTCAACCAAAACAATACATCACAACAGACAGAATGCAAGAGCAGACATGGGAATCCAGCTATCATCTGTGGAGCCAGACATGAAAAGATTTACAAAAATATTTTTTAAAAAGCCATCTTCTCACTAATGTTTTTTAAAATATAGTTACTTTAAAAATATTTTTATGCTAAAAATATACTTACTGTTATTTTTAAACAAATTAATAGATTTTTTAAGTTCTCAATTTAAATTTCTAATAGGAGTATTAGTTTTCTATGACTGCTGTAACAAATTACCACAAACTTTGTGTGGCTTAAAATAACACTAATTCATTCTTTTACCATTCTAAAGGTCAGAAGTTGGAAATGGGTCTCATTGAGCCAAAACCAAGGTGTCACCAGGGCAGTTTGAGGCATATAAACAGTGCCTGGAGCTCAGTAGGTGCTAAGTGTTGGCAATCATCATCACCTTCTTTTTCTTCTTCTTATTAATGAGGTTAGAGAGGTCAGTTGAAGCCAGATCATAAAAGCCCAGGAAGCCCCGTTATCCTGGGAGCACTGGGGTTCTTAGGGCTGGTGTTGGGTTACGGAAGGGTTTAGGCAAGAAGGAGCTGGTCAGCCCTGGGTTCAGGAGGGAACCCTGTGGGAGGGTGGAGAATGGATAGGAGGGGGAAGACCACCAAGGACACTACTGCTGTCACCCAGCAAGGGGTGGTTATGGCTTGACCTCGGCAGTGGCAGAGGGATAAAGGGCAGTAGATGGGATTGAGAGAAAGGTTGGGACAAGGCCCACGTTTCTGGGCCAACAAGAGTCCAAGGGCCGGATAGGTAAGGGTCACACCTGTCAAGTGAAGGAGCAGCTGCCTGCAGAGGTACAAGCTTCCTGCCGCAGGAAGGTGAACGCAGGGGTAAAGGGCCACCTGCTGAGGATGCTACAGGGGGTGCCTGCACTTGGACAGAGCACAACCTCCAGCTCTGACAGACAGACATTCCTGATTGTGACTTAAATTACTTGGTCCTGGCATATAGGAAAGCATCTGTAACCAGAGGTAAATTAGGCAGGCCTGGGCCACAGATGGGGTGGCTAGCCTCCCTCAAAGTCTCAACGTGCTGTCTGAGGGCCTCCAGGCTCTGCATGCATGGGCCTGCCCACCAGGTGCACACTCCACCTGTTATCACCCACTACCCTTGTCTTCTGCTGGGTGCCCAGGCTGCGCACTGGTGCCAAAAGCCTGTGGCTGAAGTCATGGTGGGACTGTGGTCCTCAGGGCTGGTGTCCAGACGGGAGGTCCGGGGTGACCAAATCCTGCTTCCCGTGAGGTTGCCCAGTAAAATATACACACCAAGACATTGACAAACAGAAAAATGATATACAACTTGGTTCTGAAACAGTCTCAGAGGAGCCCGCACTGGTCTTGGGGGCCTTTGATGTCACCGAGTGACAAGTCCTGCTTTGTCATTAAATGATTATGGCCATTGATCCTGAGCAAGCCACACAAGGCTTTATGTGCTTGTCCAGATGATAAAACATATTGCGACCAGGGCTGGATTCCTTTGGGGCATCCCTCCTTCTGTCTGCTCTGGCGTTTGTGGCTTGCTGTGTGCTGTTTCACTGAGAGAACACAGTGGGACCTCCGGGGGTCCCAGATGAGGTAAGAAAGTTGTGACCTGCCTCAAGCAAGTCAGATGGTTGTGGGACATCTGTTACAGTCGATGAACCTACACTGACATGTCATTATCACCCAAAGTCCAAAGTTCACACTACAGTTCACTCTTGGTGTTGTACATTCTATGGGCTTTGGCAAATGTATAATGACATGTATCCACCATCAAAGTATCATAGAGTATTTTCACCATCTTCTGTGCTCTGCCTACTCACCCCTCCCTCCCCACTAACCCCTGATGTCTTTTTGCTGGATCTTTTTGCTGTCTCCATAGTTTTGCCTTTTCCAGAATGTCATATAGTTGGCATCATACAGTATGTAGCCTTTTCAGATTGGCTTCTTTCACGTAGTAAAACACTTTTAAGTTTCCTCCACATCTTTTCATGGCTTGATGGATTATTCCTTTTCAGTGCTGAATAATATTCTATTGCATGGATGTAGCACAGTTTATTTATACATTCACCTCCTGAAGGACATTTTGGTTTCTTCCAAGTTTTAGCAATTATGAATAAAGCTGCCATACTCATTTGAGTGTGGGTTTTTATGTGGACATGTTTTAATTCCTTCTGGTAAATACCAAGGAGCATGACTGCAGGATCATATAGTAATAGTATGTTTAGTTTTGTAAGAAACCACCAAACTGTCTTCCAAAGTGGCTGCACCATTTTGCATTCCCACCAGCAATGAGAGTTCCTATTGCTCCTTACCAGCATTTGGTGTTGTCAGTATTCTAGATTTGGTTCATTCTAATAGGTGTGTAGTGGTATCTATTGTTGTTTTAATTTGCATTTCCCTGATGACATACGACATGGAGCATATTTTCACATGCTATTTGTCATCTGTATATCTTTTTTGGTGAGATGTATGTTAAGGTCTTTGGCCCATTTTAAAAATCAGGTCATTTATTTTCTTATTGGGTTTTTTTTGTTGTTGTTGCAGTATGCGGGCCTCTCACTGTTGTGGCCTCTCCTGTTGCGGAGCACAGGCTCCGGACGTGCAGGCTCAGCGGCCATGGCTCCCAGGCCCAGCCGCTCCGTGGCATGTGGGATCTTCACGGACTGGGGCACGAACCCGTGTCCCCTGCATCGGCAGGAGGACTATCAACCACTGTGCCACCAGGGAAGCCCCTTATTGTTGTTTTAAGAGTTCTTTGTAAATATATTTTGGATAACAGTCTTTGTCAGATGTGTCTTTTGCAAATATTTTCCCCCAGTGTGTGGCTTGTCTTCTCATTCTCCTGATATGTCTTTGCAGAGCAGAAGTTTTACATTTTAATGAAGTCCAGCTTATCAACGATTTCTTTCATGGATCATGCCTTTGGTGTTGTATCTAAAAAAGTCATCACCATACACAAGGTCATCTAGGTTTTCTCCTTTATTATCTTTCAGAAGTTTTATAGTTTCACATTTTACATTTATGTCTGTGATTCATTTCAAGTTAAGTTTTGTTAGAGGTGTAAGGTCTGTGGTTAGATTTTTTTTTTTTTTTACATGTGGATGTCCAGTTGTTCCAATACCATTTGCTGAAAAGACTATCTTTGCTCCATTATATTGCCTTTGTTTCTTTGTTAAAGGTAAGTTGACTATATTTATGGGGATCTTTTTCTGGGTTCTCTATTCTGTTCCACTGATTGATTTGTCTGTTCTTTCACTGATACCACACTGTCTTGATTACCGTAACTTTATAGTAAGTTTTGACATCAGGTAGTGTCATTCCTCCAACTTTGTTCTTCTCCTTCAATATTATGTTGGCTATTCTGGGTCTTTTGCTTTCCATATAAACTTTAGAGTCAGTTTTTCAATATCCAAAAATAACTTGCTGAGACTTCAGTTGGAATTGCATTGGATCTATAGATCAAGCTGGGAAGAACTGACATCTTGACAATATTGAGTCCTTCTATTCACGAACATGAAATATCTCTCCATTTATTTAGTTATACTTTGATATCTTTCATCAGAGTTTTCTGGTTTTCTTCATATAGATTTTGTACATATTTTGTTAGATTTATACCTAAGTATTCCATTTTGGGGGTACTCATGTAAACAGTTCTATTTCTCTAATTTCAAATTCCACTTGTGCATTGCTAGTATATAGGAAACTAATTAACTTTTGTATATTAATCTTGTATCCTGCAACTTTGCTATAATCACTAATTAGTTCTGGGAGGTTTTTTTTTTACTGATTCTTTCAGATTTTCTACATGGATGATCATGTCATCTGTGAACAAAGACAGTTTTATTTCTTCCTTCCCACTCTGTATACCTTTAATTTCCTTCTCTTGTCTTATTGCATTAGCTAGGAGAGACCACACCTATTTTTAATGCCACTGTATCCTTTGTACCCAACACCATGCCAGGCATAAGTAGGTGCTCAATAAATATTTATGGAAAAAATGAACCATGTGGTCACTTAGAGGCAGAAAGCCTAAGAGAAGAGTGTGTGGTGTGTGTGCATGTGTGTGTGTCACATGTGCACCTGCATGATAAGCACATCTGTATGACAGTGTAGGCATGCTTGTGCACGTGTGGTTGTGTGCATGCATGTGGTATGTGTATGGAGAGACAGCATGTGTGTGCATGTGTGTAGTGTATGTGTATGTGAAGGATCTTCTAACAGTGACTAGTAAACTCTACTCAGTCACTGTTCTGGAATCAGACTCATTTGAAGTAGCAGCCCCCTCTCTTGGGGAGAAGTGAGGAGGGGTTGGAGAGATGCAGCCCCTTTCTCCACCTCTTATTCACTGGTGCCCTCCCGGGGCCAAAGCTCCCAATGGCCTGTGGGAGAGTCGGGGAGAAGATGCCATTCCCACTTGGGACTCTCCAAAGGAGAGAAATGCAACATCTTCCTGCTTGGAGTCCAGGGTCTAACAGGGTTTGTGAGCATTTCTGTCAGTCCTCACTTATATCATCTCTGCTCACCATAGAGCTCAGACATATCCAAGGGACAGCTGGGTTCAAATACCAGCTCTGCTATTAGTTCTTTGATATTGAACAAATTTTCTTCCTCTGAGTAGGGGAAAATATTATTACCAACTCTGTTGTCATGATTAAATGAGATAATGCAAGCAACATGCTGTAGTAGGCAGCCCCCACAGTGGCCACCAATGATCCTCACTTCCTGGTATTCACACCCTTGTGTAGTTGCCTCCCACACCGAATAGGTCTGATCTCTGTACCAGCAGGACACTGCAGAAATGACCAAGTGTGATTTCTGAGGCTACATCATAAAAGACATTGAGGCTTCCATCCTCCTCTCTCTTGCATCACATGCTTCAGTAGCCAGCTACCATATCTTGAGTATGCTTAAGAAGTACCATGCAGAGGTTTAAGAGGCAAGGAACTGAGGGGGCCAGGACCAACTTGCCAGCTGCATGAGTGCACCATCCTGGACATGGATCCTCCAGCCCCAGACAAGCCTTCAGACGACGGCCTCCCTGGCTGACATCTTGATTATAACCTTGTGGGAGACCCTAAACCAAAACCACTCAGCTGAACTGCTCCTGAATACTGACCCAGAGAAACTGACAATAATACATTTTCATTGTTTTAAGCTGCTAAACTGTGGGGTACGTTACACAGCAGAGTATAACTCATACATGTGTGCAGCACAGTGTCTGGCACTGCGTGTACTCAACAAATGATAGGAAGGCACGGTTATTAGTCACTCTTCTCCTTTGGAATCAACCTTTGTATCTAGGATGAGCTCACTGTACTAGGTTCCTCCTTCCCTTAGGCTGTGGGCTGTTCTAGGTAATGCAATGGAGGGCTGGTCCCATCAGTTTGCCAGCTGTGTCTGAATCCCTCTTTGACTTGAAGAGGATCCCCACCACCACCATCCACAGCCATTTCCATTTTGGACTAGTTAACCTATTTCCTGATTTTGTGATGTCTCCAACATCAGGACTGGTTTTAAAAAACATACAGGCAGGCCTCCTTGAATGTCTCTTTGTCTATGAAGGTAGAGGCTCCTAAAGTTAGGATGAACCTCAAGTCTCCTAGTATAACGCCCCTCCCTCTCACTTTAATCCAATGTCCCCATTTCCCCATTTGGGAACCTGGACTTCATCTATCATCTGTCATTCTCAACATCACATCTCTTACAGAGCTCATCATTCTCAATTAAAAAAAAAAATCTCTCACCGGGCTTCCCTGGTGGCACAGTGGTTAAGAATCTGCCTGCCAATGCAGGGCACGTGGGTTTGAGCTCTGGTCTGGGAAGATCCCACATGCTGCGGAGCAGCTGGGCCCGTGAGCCGCAACTACTGAGCCTGCAAGTCTGGAGCCTGTGCTCCGCAACAAGAGAGGCCACAATAGTGAGAGGCCTGCGCACCGCGATGAAGAGTGGCCCCCGCTCGCCGCAACTAGAGAAAGCCCTCGCACAGAAACGAAGACCCAACACAGCCAAAAAAAAAAAAAAATCTCTCACCGGCAAGCACCTGTTTCTTCCCAATCTGGCTCCCTGAGCAAGTGGAATCTGAAACCAGTCCCTCCTAAATATCTATACCTGAGAACACTAAGGAACAAGACACACCTGAGCTGACCAGCCCCCACTCCCCATCTTCCTCTAGATCCATCTCCTGTTGCCTTGCTATCCCATCAGGCTGGAAAGCAGCCTCTTTCAGCAGCACCCCTGCCCTGGAGGCAGGGTCATCATGCCGATACCGCTAGACATAGGGCTGGCTGCATAATTTGTGGGGCCCAATGCACAATGAAAACGTGGGGCCCCTTCTTTGACAATTATTAAGAATTTCAAGATGGTGACAGCAGAGCCGAGCACGGGACCCTTCTGAACGTGTGGCCCTCTGTCACCGCAGAGGTAGCCTTTGTGTGACGTGGGCCCTGCTGGCACCAGTCCCTGTTGTCTTAGAACTCCCCAATGCCCTGTGTTTACTTTTCTCCTCTGTTCTTTATTTTCATTTTCCAGCTCCCCCTTGCATCCTCTTCTTTTCTGGAAAGCTGGCCAGGACTGTTGGCTGGTGTGGCCTCCTCTAGACATCTTCAGGGCTATTGGGTTTCCCTTAACATTCATCTGCCTCTTGCTCTGGCACCATCTTTTTTTTTTTTTTTTTTTTAACATCTTTATTGGAGTATAATTGCTTTACAATGGTGTGTTATAACAAAGTGAATCAGCTATACATATACATATATCCCCATATCCCCTCCCTCTTGCATCTCCCTCCCACCCTCCCTATCCCACCCCTCTAGGTGGTCACAAAGCACCGAGCTGATCTCCCTGTGCTATGCAGCTGCTTCCCACTAGCTATCTATTTTACATTTGGTAGTATATATATGTCCATGCCACTCTCTCACTTCGTCCCAGCTTACCCTTCCCCCTCCCCGTGTCCTCAAGTCCATTCTCTACGTCTGTGTCTTTATTCCTGTCCTGCCCCTAGTTTCTTCAGAACCACTTTTTTTCCCTTAGATTCCATATATATGTGTTAGCATACGGTATTTATTTTTCTCTTTCTGACTTACTTCACTCTGTATGACAGTCTCTAGGTCCATCCACCTCACTACATATAACTCAGTTTCGTTCCTTTTTATGGCTGAGTAATACTCCATTGTATATATGTGTCTGGCACCATCATGTCCCTCTCCTGCCGTGGCTGAATTGATGTCAGGGACTTGAGCCACGTGGGGCTTGGTTGCGAATCAGTACCCTCTCTCTCTGCTACTTTTCCACTGGTGCTTCTCAAGCTGGGCCAGCCCACTTCTCCAGCCTCACCCACTTGCTCCTCCTATACATGCTATACTGAACAGCATTCACACTGGACCTCCCTCAGATCTTGAGGCATTTCAGGCCCTGACACGACTGTGAGATTTTGAATAGTCATGGCAGAGACAGTGCTGTGGATTCACCCATTTCACTTCCCACACCACCTCCCCCTCAGGAGGACTATATTTCCCAGAAGCCCTTGTATCCAGCCCAGCCCATGTGACTGGTTATAGCCAATGGGATGTGGGAGGAAGTGAAGTACAGTGAAGGAGTATACCCCTGGGTCCTGCCCCTAAAATCCCCTGAAGACCCTCTGCCCACTCACTCCCCACCCTGCCTGTTTGTGACATTAAGGGTGCCTTGAATCCACAAGATACTGGAGCTAAAGATGGAAGCAGTCCATGGCTGCCTTTGCATAAAGGAAGAAACACCCTTAGCAACGGGGTGATGCCTTCCATCTAAACCAAGGACCCAGGGAACACGCCAGATCAGCTTTCTCCCCATCTTCCCAGTCCAGTGCTTGCCACCACCTTCAGTTTTTTTTTTTTTCAGGAAGCTCCATGCAGCCGTGGAAAGGGCACAGACTGTGGAGGCAAAGTCATAGTAGCAACTTGGGCGTGAATTCTGCCTTCTGGACCTCAGTTTCCCCATTGGAAAGATGGAGGAGGATGATCCTTTGAGATCTCCCAGCCTCTCATGATGGGCTTCGGGACCTGGGGGCTGACAGCTGCCCCTCTCACTCCCTCTGGGTACACCCAAGGGGCGAGCTTGTCTGTGCACTCAGCTCCCACAGGTAACTCCTTTGAGTTCGGCATTGCTTCTGGAAGTCTGAAAGGTTGATAACTGTCGTTTGTGTTAGTGAACACAAATGGACAGGGATGGCTGGAGGTGACTTTGAAGTTGCAAAGCCCTGGGTTTCAGTCCCAGCTCTGCCACCACTCACCAGGTCGATGACCTCGGGCAAGGGACACCTATCATCTGAAGAGGAGGACCTAACCAGCCAGGATTAAATGAGACTAAAAAAAAAATAAAGCAGACTTTACTTCTCTAAGACTCAATTTCCTCATCTGTGAAATGTGAATATAACCATACCCACCCTATTGGGTGGTTGGGAGGATCAAATGAAATAATATGAAGTGTGTCGAGTTTAGCAGGGAGTCTGGTCCTCGGGCATTTAATCAATGTCCACCATTGATATGACAAAGTACCTGCTCTTCAGCAAATGTTAGCCCCGTGGTGGGCGGGCCTTGCTCCCCTCCGACTCTGTGTACACACCCATTATCAGGGGGTCTTGCCCCAAGTGGTTTGAATGCTGTAGCTGCTCACAACCCTTCACCTGGAGCGGGTGCTGTGTTGTTGGGCGCTTTCTCAGGGTGAGTCTCTAGTGCCTAATTCAGAGTTTTAAAGATGTAGCCGGCGTCATTTCCAGAGAGCATTCCAAGGCCTCAAAAGCCCATCAGTAGTGAAGTTATAGCAGAAGCCCAGATCAGCCACCCCCTCAAACTGCTGCAGACCCGTTGGCCGAAGATCAGACACCCCGATTGCTAAGGGTTAATTACAGACTTGGCGCCCATCTGCTCCAGACCTCTCAAGAGTCTTTCTTTTTTCTCTTTCCAAAGGCATAAACATTTGTACTGCAAGTAGCCCGGGGGGCTGGAGTTGTTTATTTTGTAGTTAACAAAGAGAAGAACATTTTGGCTTGTGGCCCAAGTGTTCTGCTGGCCCCAGGGAGAACCTTTTGGGAGGCCCCCCCTACACAAGCAGGTGCCTCTGGGGGTGGCTCAGGTTGGGGTGGGGCAGGCTAGCAGCTTCAGCCCGGCCCTGGGAGCCCAGGTGACTTCCCCAAGCAGGGGAAGTGCTGCTTCTCAGGCTTAGTCTGTCTTGGAAACACACACCCCAGCATTTTGACTCTTCGACAGAAGAAAGAACTGCTTTCTTCTGAGTGGTGTGCCAGTGAGAGGCAAATGTTGTTCTTTGTTTTTTACACTTTCCATTAAAAAAAAAAATCAATGTGTTTCCCCCCCCAAAAAAATTGCACATGTAATTCAATAATATAAAAGATTCAAGCTACGTATAAACACATCAAATAAAATGTGTTGAACAGTGACTTAGAATTTCATAGTATGGAAGTAGAATAATTCATCTGCTCACGTACCTGCTGATGGGATGTGTTCCTTTTATAAGCAGACAAAAAGGATGCTCTTAAATAAAGATCTTCCTGTTGTTGGGTCCCGTGGGGTCAGGGCACAGAGGACTCGCCTTCTGGGCAGACAGTTTGAGAATCCGAGAGCTCCTAGGTGTCGTGGTGAGAGAGAGTGTCCTGGGTTAGTCAACAGGGTTAGAGCCCAGAGCAATGGAGGTGGCGGTTCAGGGCTGACATTCTGCCGCAGCACTCTGATATTACCACTGAGCAGCGCTGGTGAGCAAGGCTGCGCAGGGGCGGCTCCTGCCATGAAAGCAAGGGCTCGGGAGGCAGGGCCGGGGCCCAGGGGAGAGAGAGCTGGGCCTGGGGTTTTAGCCTGCCTGTTTGCCCACCTGGGGCCAGGAGGGAAATAAAAGGACATCAAAATTCTGCATTTGTTCCTGACCTGAAGCAACAGATGAAGAAATCCACTGCAGGCAGGAGGCCAGCAGAGAAGGGTATTTTCACCCAATAGATAACGTTACTGAGAAGGTAATGGTCAGTAGATATTTTTATAAAATAGGGCCATATATTGAACATATTGGGGGAAATTAGCTACTTAAAGGAACCGAGTCAGGAATTATTTTTCTAAGGAGCAAACTTGCCCTTTGTGCATTGTGTGCTTGGAATTTGATAAACAGAGTTTCAATCCCAAAGGCAGGGCGCATCTGAGGTCCCATGCTCTTGGTGGTCCCCGGGAGGTCTGGCTGCAGAACCGTGTGATTCCGCTCCCATTTGGGACTATGGACCAGGCCCTTGACATGCTGACCCTCTCCAGACCTGTGTGGTTAGAGTGTCACCACCCTTAGTTTACTGACGAAAATCATTAAAATGCCAGTGCCAGAGCCGAACATTTTACCTTTATTATGTTATTTAATCTTCACAACAACTCTATGAGAAAACTACTGTTAGACCTATTTTATAGATGAGTCAACTGAGGATAGAAAGGTAAAATAACTTGCCTGAGGTCTGGGAGCTGGTGACAGCAGAGCCTGCATTAAACCCAGTCCCCACAAGTTCAGAGCTCACGGTATTAATGCTCCTCTGATGAGGAATCAAGGCTTCCTCAGTGAAGCCAGGCGGCTTGGCTAGGGTTACCTACACAGGTATGTTGGCAAGCCCGCCTCCTTCCCCCACCCCTCAGCAGCGGCTGCCTTCCTCAGCCCCAGCTTCCGGTCCCTGTCACCCCAAACAAGACAGAGGCACAGCCCGGAGTGTTTCTGGGGTAGAGGGCTCCCAAGACTTGGGCCCAAGTTGCAAATGACTCAGTGGGAATGGAGAAAAGGCGAACAGCACCAAAGAGAAAGGCCACCCGTGCAGTCAGTCTCCTGCCCCGAGAGTCAGCCGGGGAGAAAAGGGGTTGGAGAAAGTTAAGCAGATTCTTTGCTAAGCCCCTTTGCTGAGAGATTTGATGGCAAATCTCAGCCAAGCAAGGCCACATGCAAAAGGGCCGCCCTGCCCGCCTTGCAGCACTGAGAAGGTCAGTTTCTAAGAGACTGGGGCTCCCTACGTGGGAAAGGGAAGTGATTTTTGCCCAACATTTGGCTGGGAGTCTGGCTCATGGTTCCAACTCATGGGTATTAGCAAAGGAGAACAAGGCATTGTTTAGGGTGGCAAATTAGTTATAATTAAGAGAACCTGGGAGACGCCAAACAATGTGAGGGCCACCAGCTGTCCTGGATCTGGGGCCTCTGGAGGAAACCAGCCGCCACCCCTGCAGTGCAGCCCATTCAAGCAAAGAGCCTCCCCCATCCCCTCCCTGCTCTCCCTTGTGCTCCCAGCGGGCAAGCGCTGCTGTGCATTAGGGTCTCCCTTTCTGCCCCACCAGCACCTTTTCCTTCCCTTTCTCCACAATTTAAACTCACCCAGTTTGTCTCTCAGGAAACCAAACAGGCTTGGGGGCGGGTTCAAGTCCCGATTGCTGTGCTTCTTGAGTGAGTTATTTAACCTCTCTGAGCCTCAGTGTCCTCATCTGACACATGGGGATAATAACGAGGCCTAACCCATCCAGCTGTTGTGAGCATTCAAAAGGAAGAAAAGCGGTTGGCATGGTGGAGGGGCTGGCCTGTGGGCTTGCCTGTTTTCCTACAGCCCGCGAGCTGAGAATGGTATTTACATGTTTTAACTATTGGGGGAAAGTCAAAAGAGGAAGAATACTTTGGTGACATGTGAAAGTTATACAAAATCCAGGTTTCAGTGTCCATAAATGAAGTTTTATTGGCATACAAGCTGCCATGTGTTTATATATTGTCTGTGGCTGTTTAGGGGTGGGCCTTGGTGCCCCACCCCCTCACAGTCACCCGAAGGCTTGAGGACTTGAGGTGATGGGAGTGTCCTCGGGGGTCCCTGGGAATAGGCTGTGGTTCGAGTGGATGCTGCCCCCAACCAGTGCAGTCAGAGTTGAGAGGTTGTGACAGAGACTGGAGACCACAGGACCCACAAAAGGTAAAATAGTTACTATTTAGCCCTTTGCAGAAAAAGTCTGCTAACTCCTGGTGTGAGCACCTGACACTGGGTAAGTGATCAGTAAAGTGTATGCATGGTTACTATTATGATTATTACTCTTTTGGTCTAGTTTTAACTTTCAGGTACCCCTGTTTTGCCTTAATGGAGAGATTCTGAACCTGAAGTCCATGGAAGGGTTTCTGGGGCTGGGTGGGGAGCGTCTCTGAATCTCCAGAATTTCTATGTAGCTTTTGCAGGTGAGGTCTTTTGGGGACAGGCTTCGTGACATTCCTCTGATACCCAAAGGAGTCTGGGTTGCCAAATAGGTAAAGAAGTGTAGGTTTGATGCCTTCCTCACCCTAGGCAAATTGATCTGTATTTTCCCTGGGCTGTCTGGAGGCAACAGGGATGATATTTGGGGGAGATATTTGGGAGCCACAGGGTTTCCCCTCAGAGCCCAACCCCCTGCCCAAGTGGGAGGGGCTTGCAGAGCAACAGGAACCAGGAGCCTTGGCTTTGGAGCCAGCAGACTTGGGCTCAGTCCTGGCCTTGCCCTCCACTGGCCGGACTGCTTCTCTGAGCCTTGGTTCCCAGGCTGGGTTGACCCAGGGATGACTTTGAGGGTTGAGCACAGTGTCTGGCACACAAAGGTACCGCAGAAATGGTAGCTATTATTATTATCAGCAGCAGCAGCACCCTTGCACGTTCAGATTTCCTCAGCTCTCCTGAGACCTATAAAAAGCTGCCCCACATTTGGCTGAGGTTTGAGTTCCCACTGAGTGCTCTTGATCCAATTTTATCTTTGGTACCAGCAACTAAGGCGAGTTCATTACACGCATTCTCACGATCAGTGTGCAAAACAGCAGGTCCCCAATTAAGTTTCTAGAAGTTCAGTGGCTTCACTTGAACAGGGACAATGGTAAACGTTCCTGAGAGCTAAATAAGAGACCTGAAGCTTCTCTGTTGCAAGAACCTTGGCTGTTTCCGATCCTGCCATCTTTTTTCCCAAGGAGTTACTCTGGACCTCAAGCTTGGATCTGTTTTCCCCCTAAAATGCTTCCCTGTGGAGCCTGGTTCCCCAGCCCAGTCATCCACAGTGGGCAGGTTCATTCCAGAGCCTGGTAACCACCACTGAGAGGGCTGAGGGCATCCCTGCCACCGGGCTGTCCTGGAGACGGGCCTCCCGGACACAGGCTGGTCCTCGGCCAGCCCAGCCCGGTGCTGTCTGCGCCCAGTTGCCGGGTGTAGTCCCATTCAGCAGGGATCTGGTGGCTCCAGACAACAGCTGGAGACCAGGACGGGAGACTTCCAGCTACAAGCAAATGTTGCTGCTTCTTGAGGTTGAAATATTCTATCCCCAAAGTGTTCCTTTCAGCCAAGCAAAAACAATCCCCCATGGGGACCCGACCCCGCCAGAGGAACAAAAGCCTCCCAGTTCTCTGCGTCCCAGAGACCGTCGGCAGCTTCAGGCACGCACAGCCCAGTGGGGAGAGGGGATGATCACATGACCCCCAAGCTTGGAGACAAGGTCACCCTTGTCCAGCCCTTTCATCTCCATAGGAAGAAGGGTCTTGGTTGCCTGACAGAGGATGGTGCTAATGCTGCCCTGGTGCTGGCTCCCAGATGGGTGGGTTTTAGCGTCCCATCTTGCAGGTTCGGAACAAGGAGATGAGGTCAATGTCAGTGATCTCCAGAGTCCACTCAGATGGGTTTTGGGGGCTCCTCCTGGCGCTGCTTTAGGCAGGACAGTGGTGTGCATCCTGGCTGCGTGTATTTATTTTTCTGTTGCAGGCGGATCCACCTCTAAGAAGTTCACCAGCTAGGCTGCCCCATTTGTCTTCCACCAGCCATTAAAAATATTTTCCTTCAGGGAAGGAAAGCGCGTATGGGAGAGGAGAGCTCAGAGAAGACACACACTCAAGTGAAGCTGGCCTGTGAGGTGCCATCACGTGGCAACGGCCACAGCAGGTTAGGGCTGACTGCCTGGGCGCAGGCCGAGGTCAGGAAGGGAGGGGACAGCGGGAGGGGGGCACAAACCTCACGTCAAGGCAGCGCTTTCTGGAGAAGTGTCTGGAATGACTGCTGTGCTGCGCAGTGCTCCTCCCCTGCCCCTCTCTGTTCCGCAGTGAATCTCTGGAGTGATACGGCCTTCAAAGTCGAGTAACCAATACACTGTGGATGGTGGAAGAAGCAGCCAGTGGAACTTAAGGCCACTGCCTATGAGTGGATGATTCGTTTTAGAGGAAAAGGTGACTACCGACCAAACGTCTCAAACAAGAGGGCTGTCACAGTTCAGTGAGCGTCGGCATCACTCAGAAGCTTCCCAGGGATTCTGGCGGGTCTGGGGTGGGGCCCAGGAACCTGCATTTCGAACAAGCACACCAGGGATTCTGAGGCAAGTGGTCCAGGCACTGCTCTGAGGAACACGTCTGCATCTGAGGCGGTGGTAACGTGCCCCCTTTTCTCCTTGCCATAACCGGCTAGAGCAGGGAGACCTCCCCCAGCAAACTGCCTCCTGAGAATTTGGACCCAGGGCTCCCAGAACCAGCAGTGGCTGTGTGACTGAACCAGGCGGGTCCAAAGCTTGGCTTCCGGGGCTGCCCCCTCTCCTTCCCCACGAGCCAGCTCCCCCCACCCACTCCTGCCCAGGCTCCCCCTCATCTGCCTGAGTGTGTCTGTGACACTGTCCTCAGCAGCCTCCTGGGTGGCCCCAGACACACCCCGGAGATGTCATCTGTGTCCCCATTTCCATGGGCTGTGGAACCCAGGCCTGACCCTCCCTGGGTCTCAGGCTGCCTGTCCGGGCCTGACAGCTCTGCCTCCATGTCCCACAGGACCTCACTCGACTCAGCCCAAACAGAACTCAGTGTGTCTTCTCTCCCTTCCGGTGCCTTTTACGTCCTTTATCGAAAAGACTGGCCTCTCTCTCCCCCCAGCACCCAAGTCAGGATACTTGGGCATCACCCTAGACACTCCCTTCTTCTTCACCCCCCAGCTCCATTCTAAAATAACAAGGAACAGCCACCACTTACTGAAAACATACCACAGGTAATAACTCATCACAACTCGATGAGGTAAATAAGTACTGTAATTGCCCTCACCTGACAGGTGAGAAAACAGGCACCTGGGGGGGGCCACGTGCCCAAGGTCATGTGGTGGTGGGGTTGGGGGATGAGCCAGGCCCCTGGCCTGCGGAGATGGCCAGCTCTCTCTCAGGCCCTCCCCTCCCTCCACGGCGCTGGTGTGGGGGCCTCGGCATCTCCCGACTGGCCTCCTCGCCCTCGGTCTTACCCCACTCCAACCTGTTTTCCAAATGCAAGAAGGAAATCCTTCTCACTGGGAATCTGGCATCGCTCCTCCACTGAAACCCCTCAAAGGCTCCCTGTTTTACACCCCCGGCCTCACAGCGAACCAATGGTGGGCACTGAGTCCTGCAGGTTGACTCAGCCGTACTCTTAGTTTACTGCCCCGCACTCCTATCTGAGCCTCAGCTTCCTCATCATCAAAACGGGGACCACAGGACCCACTGAAAGGGCCACTGGGGTGCATGGCTCCTCACGGGAGAGGGCAACTCACACCCAAGCTTCTTCCGTGTTATAAAAAGGGAGGGGTGGGGGGAGAGGAAGAGTCGGCTGCTCTGAAAGGCAAGGAAACCCATGTGGACGATAATCATGCAGCATGCTAGCCTTCTTGACCTTCTGAGACGTAGATGCTGTGCACCTTACAGGAGGGGAAGCTGGACCGACCGACCTGAGGCCACTTCGGGCCCAGGTTTTCTGAGTGCAGAGCCCTGTGCCCTCGCCCGTGGCCACCCTATGTCCACCGTGCACCATGTGAGTTTGGAATCCCAACTCTTCAGACCTTACCAGCGGGAGATTGGCTGTGGGTCAGAGATGCGATGAGAGCTGAGCGACTGGAAGACGCTGACCCAGGGAGAGCCTGAGGTCCTCCCAGCGACACCTTCCTGGCCTCGGGCTTGGGAGCTTCCCGTAAACACGACAACCTAGGGCCCGTAGCGATTTCTACAACAATGAGAATATTTATTTTCTCCCGACAGTAAAAATAACATTTTTCTCTTTTGTAAAAGTACCATTACATTCCATTTTCTTAAATAACAATCCTAAAAATATATATTAAATTGTATACAGTGTGTCACACTTCATCTTATATTTTAAAATACATGATGTTTCTATTTTATTCTCAAAGTTGTGTATTAAGAGCATATTTACAAATAAAGCCTTGTCATCCAAAGTCAGGATCCCTGCGGGAAGGTGAGTCTGGATGTGGGCAGGTCCTGGCGCTGTGTGGACCCCTCGGCGGCAGCCCCCCAACCGTGTGCTCCTGACGACACGTCCTTTCTGAAGCAGTAGATTGACCTCAGACTTTCCTCCACACCCCACTCCTGCCTCGTTAAATACGTTCAACTTGGCAAGACGGGAACCTGGGAGATGGGCCCCCTGGGGTCTGCAAACAGAGGGTGAGGCCCCATCCCCTGGGGCCGGCCAGCCTGAGGGGAGGCAGCTGGGCTGGAAGGTCTGAAAAACACCCTGGGCCAGGGTAGCTAAGCTGAGAGCCCTGGCCAGGAGGTAGAACAGTGAGGAGGGTAAACAAAGACACCAGAGGAAAACAATCAAAAGGTTAAACATTCCCAAGGTGGTAGCAAAAGCAGACATCAAACAGCAAGGAGAAGACTGGAAACCCAAGAGGGCAGCAGTTGACCGGGCTACAGAGTGGGGGTCCGCCAGGCTCTGCAGGAGGCCTGGGGTGCTCATCAGACAAGGGGATGGGACCTCGGCGGCCGTCCCCCTGTAAGTGCTAGGGAAGATGAAGTGCCAGGAAGCATGGGGGCTTGGTGACAGGCTGCATGCCCTGCTGGTGTCAGGACGACCTGGCCGGACACTGAGCAGGTCAGGCCACTCCTGCCTGGGGCTGACGATGGGCCATGCGGGTGGGGCCATGCCCACCCATGGGTTCGGCCTAAGGGCCAGGACAGCTGTGCTTGCGAGTGCTTTGATCCTTGCGTTGTGGGTTTCTGGCCGACTGGAGTCTTGAGCCAGAGCCCACACTTCAGAAGTTACAGCAACCTGGTTACCTCGCTCATGCCCAGAAAGGGGGGCGCCTCACCCTTTTCTCAGGGTCACCCCTTTCCAGTCCCCTCCAACCCCCACTTTGCCTCTAAAGTGGTTTCTTAGCAGATCAAGTGCTTCCTCCTTCGGTGCTCCTGGGTGTACATCTCCTCTCTTCTGGGACAATTGATGCCTCCAGTGTTTACTTAGCTGCGGGGGGCCCTCTGAGGGATCACGCTTACAGAGGTCGGCCTGGGACAATTTATGGCCCTCTCCCCCCATGCTGTCCTGAGACCGGTTTGGGATTCCCGGGGCTGCTCCCGGGATGGTAGGTGGGTCCCAGGGTGCTGGGCTGTGCCTGGGGTGGCAAGAAGGACAACACCGGGGTCACAGCCCTTCCGGGATCTCTGAAAAAGGGCTGCTCCAGGTGCTCAGACACACCGTGACCTGAAGTCACGAAGTGTGAAGAGGGCAGGCGGGCCCACAGGATGCACCAAGGCCAGTGATCAGAGGGAGCCCACGGCTGCGAGCAACTGCCCCTGGCCGGGTGGACCCCTCCCGGGTGGGATTCCACAGTCCCTCTGCTGCGCGGACCTATTCACAGCACAGGGCCCTCTGTGACTGCACACACCTGACACTTGTGTCTGAGAGGAGATTCCATAAAGGCCAGGAATAGCTTGGAGGGGAGACTGCACACGTCAGTATATTCCAGTGGTCCTTGCACTCGGCAGGCCTGTCTCCAGACCCTGGGGCCGGCAGACAGCTGCTCAGGGTAACCGCCCTTTCCAGATCAAAGCCTCACCCGGTGCCTGGGGCAGTGTCCCCGCTCTCCCGCGGACACGTGGCACTTCCCCCTCCAAACACACGTCGCCAACCCTGCTAGCTCCCAGTGTCTCTCCTGGTTGCCAGTGTCGCCTCCCAGCTGGCCCCACACGGCCCTCTGTCTTTCTGGGAGCTGGGCGCAGACGCCTGCCGGTGTGGCAGACCCCTAGGGAAGGCCACAGCAGGCAGCAGCTCAGGGGCTCGGCGAGGGGGGCAAAGTGCCCCAAACAAGGAACCTGTGAGGCCAGAGGCACAACGAGGCCCAAGGCTCGAGTGCCTGCGGGAGAGCCACACTCCGACAGAGGCCAGGCCCGGCCTTCGGGGTCCCAGGTGCTCCTCCCGGGTGCTGTGGACGAGGCTGCTCTCGGACGGACGGCGGGGCTTCTGGACGGGATGGCACTGACTCCCGCGGCCGCTGCAGCTCTCAATCTTCGGAGGCCTTTCCTCAGTGGGGCTGCCGTTCCCACACCCTCCCTCTCCACTCTGCATGCCACTCTCTGCGGCTCCCCTCCCCTTCTGGGGGGCAGAGGGTGTGGGAGTAGGGATAAGAGGCCTCTCCTTCCCCACTGAGCCATTCCGAAGCCCACCCTGTCCCCATAAGAAGAATCATGGAGGCCGCAGAGAGCACAGGCCATGGGAAATTTTTCATCCTCTTTCAAAATAAGGGACACTTAAAGGAGGGACTGCTGGCACCTTGTGTCACACGTTGCTTCCTGGATGCTCAACCACGTTTACACTCCCTGTTCTGAACTGAGAGTCAGCTTAGGAATCCCGAAATGGGGCCTGGCTCAGGCTCCACAGGACGAGCTGCTTGGGGGAGAGGGTCACCAAATCCAGCCCAACAAGGAGCTACTGAGCACCTAGAAAAGCTTTTGGTAAAGTCTACTGCATGAATAAATGAATGGATGTTTCCTATGACCACCCCTCAAACTTGTCTGCTGGTCACCGAGCTGCACAAGAAGCCATAGAAAGAAGCCCATGGGTGAAGGTGTCAGGTTTGACATGACAGGCCCTCCCAGGCTGGAGGCAGCCCATTCTCGCCCGGAGCCCACAGAGCAAAGTCCCAGAGTCAGCACAGAGCGTGGGCTTCCGTCATGCTTTGGGGGGCCAACCCCCAGGACAGCCTCAGAACTCTCTCTGCCTAGCCTGTTCCAAACCATAAAGACCAGGAGAAAGCGATCTGTGTGTGGACAAAACTGAGAAGAAGCACTACCTACCCACTACCTGACAGCTGTCTAGAACGTACCTGAGCCCAGTGCTAGACACAACCATCTCTGTCATCTCAGCCCCACTGTCCCGACACCCTGTTCCTAGATCAGAGAGAGAGAGATGCAGGAGGCACGGACCGTGGGGCCGTGAGTCTCTCTCCTAAGTGCAGTGATGAAGCAGGTCGAATCCAGGCTATGCTGCCCCTGTGGCCGGTGCCCCAGAAGAGGCCGAGGGAGAGGCAGGAAGAGTCAGTCAAAGGAAACCACGGGAGAAGTGGTCCCCAGGGGCCTCGAGCTCAGAGGGATCTCATGTCCTGGGCACGGAGCGGGGAGGTTTTAGTCACTCACAAGAGGATTACGGTCATCTTGTTGACTCTGACCCTTGAGCTTCTTCTTAAAGATGGAAATCGAAGTAGAAGGCTTATAAAAAATGCTCCAGATTTCCCCCGACGTCCCTGGTTGACGACAGCCCCTAAGGTCCCCTAAGGCAGGAACACGATGGGATCTGTCAAACAAAAATAACTTAATTTTTCAAGTAGAATAGAACAAAGCGTCCGAAACAACCTACCATCTCATGAGATAGCTGCACCTATAAAATGGGACATTCGGTGAGGCGAGGCCTCAGGAAACCTCATAGCTGCCTTTAGAGACCCGAGGGACTGCCTCGTGGATGACCTGCGCCCTGTGGGATGGCAGTGCAGTGGGGCAGGTTCCAGCTCAGTGTAATGAAGAACCTTCTAGCTGGCAGGATTATTCAAATCTGGAAAAGGCTGGCCTGAGAGATTATGAGTTTTCAAAATACTTCTTTCTTTTTAAGCAGAAGAACTCTTTTCAAATGACACTTATTCGGAAACCCACCTAGCTAAACAGGATGAAAGCAAGCCTGCTCTTCTTGGACTGGGACCTGCCTTTCTGCCCACACCTGCCCTGCCCCCGTAACTGCCTGACAGGGGAGCTGCAGAGGGGCTCAGTGTCAGATGGGAGTCAGACACAGGCTCTGGGGCCTCAGCGTGCGGTGAAGTGCTGGGCCCTAGAGAGAATGTCCTGCGCTCTCCCTGCTGTGGGGGACATGCAGACGGGACTGTGCCTGAGAGGCTTCCCCAGAACGTGTGAACTGGGACTTAAAAAAAAAAAAGAAAGAGAAACACAGATATAGAAGCTCAGTAGACAATAACAAGGACATTGTTTCCACTGAAAAATGTAAAGTGCAGGGTGCAGAGGCCTATGGGTGGTGCCAAAGAGGCCAAGGGCAGCCTTTACAGGGCAATGGAGGAGACGGCATTTAATGTACAAAGAAGTCTGTGGCAGAGAGCAAGCCAGAAGGTCAGGGAAAAGGTAGCTTTTACAGGACACCAATGCTCAGGAAAGCCTTGAAATGGAGAGAGCCCTTATGTCAATTATATCTCAGTAAAACTGAGAAAAAAAGGTTTACTGAGGAAAAGAAAAGAAATGGAGAGGAAAAGAAAAGAAATGGAGAGAGCCTGGACTGGGGACCACAGGAAAGACAGAGCAGAAGGCTAAGAAAATTAGCACCACCCACTCTGTAGGCACACAAACATCAGTGCATGAACAATCACCCCTTTCCTGGAAGGCAGAACAGTTAAACCTGAACAGCGGAAGTAAGGGGAGGAAATATTTTTTTCCAAATTGGTTGGAACTGAAGGATGAAGCTTTTAAAAGCTTCTTAAATAATTGTTTTTAAATAATTATTAAGCAATAGTTAATAAGATATTGGAATTCTCTTCCTAAGAATGTCTCACAGTTTCTAGAAGGCATCAGGAAATATGCCTGGTATTGTCCTAGGAATCTTTGCTCTTATGTAAAGATCTCTTCAGGGGGCCAGCACAAGCCAAAAAGTGGAAATTGTCCTGTTTTATGCCCAGACTATTTCAATCCTCCTTGAAATCGTATCCTTTAGACCCAGGAACACACACACAATCCCTCAAACCTAGTGAGATTTGTCCAGTTGTACATTTCACTCTACAGAGAATAAGGAATGTCTATGGCCTCACGCTGCCCAGCACTGAGGGCTTTGGAATCATGTCCCGATATTACAAGTGTTCTCAGACAACGGAAGCGTAGTAGAAGAGGAGCCCTGAGCCTTCCCCTCCTGGAGTCGGGTGGCTCTCATACTCACTTGAAAGTGATGTGCAGAAGCATCTTTGCTATGACGGCTGTGACCGTGAGGATAAGGAGCGTTGCCAGGCCATACACTGTCCATCCTGCAAGTGCAAAAGACAGGGGTGATCGGACTGTGTGTGTGAGCTCACTTTTCAGAAGGAGGTCTGAGTGAGCCCTGGTGGCTCAGAGAAGCAGGCCTGGCTGAGGAGCTCCCTGCAGGTGGGGGTAGCCACGCAGCGCAGCTCAAGCTGGGCTGGCCCGGAGTCCCAGACCTTCTGAGCACCTCACCTTGCTCTAGACTCCCTCCTGGAGAGAGGCAGGCAGTGTGGTCCAAAGCACACTCAACTTGGAGTTGAAAGGGGTGGTGCACATTCTGTCTCTACCACTGGAATCACTGTGCGGCCACAGGCGAATTACATAAACTCTCTGGGCCTCATTTCCTCATCTGAGGAATGGGATGTGTGACTTGTGAAATCCTACAGATACACAAACAATAGGATACACAGGAAGGGGCTCTCCTCCCTGACTTCCTACTGTGAGTCCTGCAGGGGAAAACCTCTAGTCCAGGGAATCGCGAATGGTATCTGCAGCTCTACCAGCTTGTAAAGGCTCCAACTTCTTGGCAGAAAAGAGAGTCACAGTCCGTACCCGAGCAAGTTAGCCAGCTTGAACCATAAGATCACCACCCTCTCTCCACCCATCTCCTACAGGACCTGCTTTCACAGCTCTGGTGACTATCTGACTTCTTTTGCTTTTTGTCTTTCTTCTTTCATGTGTCAGCCACAGGAGGGCAGGGATTTTGTGTGGTTCTCTGTACAATCCAGTGCCTAAGACAGAGCCTGACACCATTAAAGCACTTACACATCTTCCGAATGACTGAATAAACACAGCTCTGGCAACTGCCGATGCACTCAGAGAGCTACAACTTGGGGCCGAAGGAAACACTGGGTTAGCTGATTAATCACCATGTACTAAAGGCAGCCGTGTTGGATCCTGGAGGTAAGGACTAAGGAATCAAGGTAAAGAGAAAATGTCCCTCCAAGGCCAGGACAAACAGAGTCACGGAGCCAGGACCCCCAGCCTGCCTCGGAAACAGAAACACCTGAGAGAGCTCTGTTTCTGTAACCGCCAAGGGCACTACCCCCAAGCTCTGTGGCTCCCACCCCTTTGATGGTGTCTGGGAACTGCTACCTGGCACGGTCTGGGGTGGGTGGCTGGGGCTGGTGGTGATGACGTAGAGGACTTTGGAGGACCGGGCGGCGCTGACACTGAGGTTGGCCTGCGCCGTGATCACCTCAGCCAGCGTCTGGTTGGCAGTGGGCCTCTCCTGTGGCGGGTCTTCCTTGACAGCTGCAAGATCAAAAGGAATTAGCTGGGGGAAAGCTGGTGGAGATAACGAAGAGGAGGCGGCACTGCTCATGAAGAGAAGGCAGTTTTCTATGGGTCAGTGCTCTGGGCAATTCTTGGCCCCGCTGGCCCCAAAGCAGAACCTGCCAGGCTCTGGCTCCGAAGGAGCCATTTGACGTGTCTCTGCATGGACACCTGAACGTGCTTTAGCGTTTTCCTGCTCTTGTGCCTCTGCAGCTATGGTCCCTCTGCCCTGAAGGCGCTCTTCCTTCCTATCTGTCCGCCCCAATCCTACCTGTTCTTTCAGCCTGTCCCACCCGTGAGGAGGCCTCCTCCTCCCTCCTGTAGCCGCACACTGACTGAACTCTTCTTGAGGCCCTTGACGTCCAGGACAGAGACTAGGTCGTGGACACCTGCTGTGTTCTCATGTGCGGGCGAGGAGTTGTGCCTAGCACACATGTGTCCACATTCCAGGGGCAGGAGTGCAGCTCCAGGTTAGGAGGGTCTGAAGATGGTAAACCAGGCTTTGGGGATCGGCTAGGATGTTCAGAGGCAGGAGGATGGACCAAATGACCTCTCTGGGACCTTCCGATTCTGCCAATCTCAGCTCTTTCTTTTAGTTAGTCTTTTAACTCTCCCATGAAAACTGTCATGAGAACGACTAAGACAGCAGAACGTTTCTGTTATCATGAAGTGGGTACAAGTTATAAAATAGGAAGCGGGAAAACCTGCAAGTTGAGTGGGGAGATCCTGACGCACAGTCCTTCCGGCAAGAAGCACCCGAGGTCCACATGTCACAATGAGGTTCAAGGGGAGCCCAAGGAGGCCGGGGTCTTACCTTGGTACAAGACAGCAAATCCCTGGGCCTGATTGATGCGATCAGAGAAGAAATACAAGATGACAAAGTCCAGAGAGATGTTAAAGGACAAAGGTGGGCGGTTCCTCCCGTTGAAACGGACCAGGACACGGTGGGTGTAGCCGTCCAGCAGCTCCACCATGTCTGCGGAATCCCGGATGTCAAACAAGGCAAAGTTGAAGTAGATGTGGGAGGCTCCCGGGACCCGGATGGTCCAGTAGCAGACCCTTCCTGTGGCATATGCGTCGGGAAAGTCCGGGGAATAGACCACGGAAGTCATGGCCGAGTAATTCCCACCACAGGCACCAACCAGAGCTGCAGGAGACAAAAGGACACCAGCCCTCAGGCTGGGGCTCGGCCACAGGGCTCACTTTTCAACCTGTTACAAACAAAACTTCCTAGCTGATGGGATCCAGTTCGGGATGTTGTTTTTTGTCTGCAAAACCAGACTGTCTTATGTTTCAGGACTGAATCACAGAATGAATCGCTTAAACCCTGAACAAATGACTGGAGGCTTTTTTTTTTTTTTTTCCCCAGGAGACCTTAAAGTTAGCACACAGCACAGCAGTGCGGCCCCGGTGGGGGCCAGGCTGGAGTCAGAGAGTCTGGGTTCGGAACCAGCTGGGCCATTGATCCCAGGGGCCATACTTCACATCCAGGCCTCTAGCTTCTCGCAGCTTTGAGGGTGGAGAGACCACCACCTACCTGCTCTCGTATCACATAAATGTGTGAGGAGAGGTGAGACAAAGCACATGAAAACACAGGACCTCTCTGCAGGGGGCACTGATGAGGTAATGTTGTAAAAAGCTGGGGGCATCCCAAGTACCTTAGGGGTGCGAGGTTCGTTTGAGGGGCCACACTTGTTTTTCAAGTGGGAAACTGTGGCACAAGGAATGACTTTCTGCAGAGGGGAAGCTCACTGATCACTCTGCAGCAGCACATTTGATGTCTCTGGACTCCCAGTTCTGAGTGGCAGGTTCTGAGTGGCAGATACACTTCACTGTATCTTATGTGCTGAAGTGCAAATAAGATCCTGGAAATGAAAGTCCTCAAGAGGGAGGGTAGGGCCAGGATTTAAAAAGCAGGCTTTGGGGGAGTTCTGCTTCCCTTTAGGATGTAGAAAGCTGCTTTCATCCTAACAATGAGAAAAAGCTCAGAACTTTTCTTCAATGCATTAGAAAGCTGAGGTCTCAAGACAACCAAGGCAATTTAATTCTAAAAAGTAAGAAGCTCCTCTGAGGAGAGTTAGGCCACACAAAGTGTTTCATCGTTGACGGAGCACAAGAGGAAGAGGGGGTCGCCATGAAAGTAAGTAAGAAGAAAGCAGCTAAAATTTTAACAAATTTCTAAAGGCTGAATGTGGGCTAGCCTCTCAGTCCAGGATGCCCGGGGACCCGAGACACAACAGGAGTCTGCACTCACTTGCAAGCAATTCTGTGCAGGCCTCCACCCAGGGCCCACGAGAATGACCAGGGTAGGGCAGGAGACCAAAGGGTCCCCATTGGTGGTACCAGTGAGCAGGAGGTGACGGGTAGGAGGTGATGAGCCACTGCTGGGGGACAGGCCTGAAACCCTGCCCTCTTCCAGGACCCTCCTCTCAAAGGAAACAAAAGCCTTAAGCTGCAAGGGGGAGGGGCAGCAAACCCTCCTGCTCCCAGGGCCAGTGTAGAAGCCCCTGGGGAGGGAGCAGGAGACTCTCTCGTTCCTGTCAAAGTAACCAGGCAAAGACTCATTGCTTCTGGGGGAAGAGCAGAGGCAAAAGCCATCAGCCCCTGGTTGCCTTGAGCCCCAGGATCCTGCACCAATACAAAGCAGAGGTCTGCTACCCAATGGAGGGGCAGGAGACCCTCTTCTTCCCGGAAGCCCCCACAGATACAAGGCAGTGCTCGGCTGCCGGGAGAGGGGTATTTGGGGATGCTGGAAAGACCCCAGCCCAGAGGCCCAGTGACACGATGTGTCTGAGATGGAGGATGGGGCAGGAGAACCAAGAACCCCCAACCACACCACGAGCACAGCGCCAAGTAACAAGCAGCAGAAGTCTACCATCGAGGGAGGGGAAAGGTCACGGCAAGGAGGAACTGCTCAAAGCTGAGGGCGGAATGGGAACAATGAAAAAAACCCCACTGGAATCCCAGGCTCCACATCGAGCACGAGGTAACAGCAGCCATCATGGGAGGAATCTGAAGGCTGACATGCACTGCAGGTGATGATAGGGACAGGGAAACCCAAACCCAGCTCGACCACTGATAGAAAGGCTCAATCAATCCCCACACTGAGCAGGCCTGCCCATTTCCAGGTGTAAATACACTTTCTCAGCCTCTACTATCCTTCTACGTATAGTGTACGGTATTCAATACAATATTACAACACACAAAACATAAAAGCAAGCAAGCAAGAAAGAAAGGAAAATAAAAGACACTGTCAGGACTTCCCTGGTGGTGCAATAGTTAAGAATCCGCCTGCCAATGCAGGGGACACAGGTTCAATCCCTGGTCGGGGAAGATCCCACATGCCGCGAAGCAACTAAGCCCGTGCGCCACAGCTACTGAGCCTGCACTCTAGAGCTTGCAAGCCACAACTACTGAGCCTGTGTGCCACAATCACTGAAGCCCGTGCGCCTAGAGCCCGTGCTCCAAAACAAGAGAAGCCAGCGCAATGAGAAGCCCACGTGCCACAAAGAAGACCCAAAGCAGCCAAAAATAAATAAATTACTTTATATTAAAAAAAAAAGACACTGTCAAGAGATAAAACATCTGGTAATCATTTCACAATATATATATATATTGAATGATTATGTTGTACACCTAAAACTAATACAGTGTTATAAGTCAATTATATCTCAATTTTAAAAGAGGAGATAAAACAATCCACAGAACCAGACTCAATAACGACCCAGACATTAGAACTACCGGACAGAAAGTATCTAGGGGAAAAGATGGACAACATGCTTGAACAGATTGGAAATTTCAGCAGAGATATGGAAACTACAAAAAAGAGTCATGTAAATGCTAGAAATAAAACAAACAATATTAGAGATGAAGAATTCCTTTGATGGGCTTAGAAACAGATTACACACACTGAGGAAAGAATCAACACGTTTGAAAATAGGTCAGTAGAAATTATCCAAAATGAAACACAGAGAAAAAAATAAATGAAAAAAGCAGAACAGAGCATCCAACAGCTGGGGCACAGTATCAAACGGTCTAACAATATATAATTGGAGTCCCAGAAAGAGAAGAAAAAGAGAATAAGATAGGAGAATTAGTTGAAGAGATAATGGCTAAGAATGCTCCAAAGTTGATAAAAGGTTATTTAAGAATCTCAGCAATCTTCAGGCAAATAAAACAAAAATTTAAAAAGCAAAGGGAGGGCTTCCCTGGTGGCACAGTGGTTGAGGGTCCGCCTGCCGATGCAGGGGACACGGGTTCGTGCCCCGGTCCGGGAGGATCCCACATGCCGTGGAGCGGCTGGGCCCGTGGGCCATGGCCGCTGAGCCTGCACGTCCGGAGCCTGTGCTCTGCAACGGGAGAGGCCACAGCAGTGAGAGGCCCGTGTACCACAAAAAAAAAAAAACCAAAGGGAATTCCCAGGTGGTCCAGTGGTTAGGACTCGACGCTTTCACTGTCGAGGGCCCAGGTTCGATCCCTGGTAGGGGAACTAAGATCCCACATGCTGTGTGGCATGGCCAAAAAAAAAAAAAAAAAAAAAAAAAAAGAAGGTGAATTAAGGCTTTCTCAAACAAAAGCTGAGAGAAGCCATTGACAGCAGACCTGCATTAGAGAAAATGCTAAAGGAACTTCTTTAGCCCGAAAGAATATGATACCAGATGGCAAATAAGAACATGAAAAGATGTTCAACATCATTAGAAATTATGGAAATGCAAAGTAAAACCATGAGTTACCACGACACACGATAGAATGGTTAACATTAAAAAAGAGACAATACAAAAGTACAGGGCTTCCCTGGTGGCGCAGTGGTTGAGAGTCCGCCTGCCGATGCAGGGCACACAGGTTCGTGCCCCGGTCCGGGAAGATCCCACATGCCGCGGAGCGGCTGGGCCCGTGAGCCATGGCCGCTGAGCCTGTGCATCCGGAGCCTGTGCTCCGCAAGGGGAGAGGCCGCAACAGTGAGAGGCCCACGTAACAAAAAAAAAAAAAAAAAAAAAAAAAGTACAGGTGAGGATGAGGAGCAACTGGAAATCTTATATCTTGTCAGCCAGAGTGCAAAATGGTATAACCACTTCAAAAAACAGCTGGCAGTGTCTTATAAATGCTGAATATGCACTTAGTGTACAGCCCAGAAATGCTGTAACTCCTAGGTACTCACCCAAGAGAAATACAAACACATACTCACACAAACACCTGTACATGTGTGTGTACAGTAGCTGTACAGCATCTTTATCATAGACTGATGTTTATCGATTACTAAATGATGAATGAGTTGTGATACATTTGTACAAAGGCATGTTTCTTAGCAATAAAAAGGAACTACTGAAACAACACAAGTGAATCTCAAAAGTATTTTTCTAAGTGAAAGAAGCCAGATGCAAATGTTTAAGTACTGTATAATTCCATTTATATGACTTTGTTCAGAACACAAACCCATACAGATGGAACACGGGATCAGTGGCTGCTGAGGGCTGGGGGTGGTGACCACAAAGGGGCACAAGAGAGCTTTCTGAGGTGACAAAAATGTCCTATATTTCGACCGTGTACATATTTGTCGAATCTTACTGGACTATGCAACTAAAAGGGTGACTTTACTGTATGTAATTTCACCTCAATAAACCTAAATTAAAAAAATAAAGATTCCTGGCTTCTAATCTTGACTTTGTCATGTACTAACTATGAATTTGAGCAAGATACTTATCTTCTGTATACCTCAGTTTCCTCATCTATAAAATGAAATTAGTAATAGTTTCTCCCTCATGAGGTTATAAGAATCAAAATGAGTTGATGCATGTAAAGTGTTTAGTATGAGATCTGGCACAGAGTACAAGCTCAGTTACATGTTAGTTATTTTATTATTATTATTATTATTTGAAAAGAAAAAAGTGTCCAGGTTAAACTGATATTTCAACAGCAAAGGCAGACAAACTCAGAAATTTCGATTCCTAGATGCGTGCCGTGCTGACAGTACATCCAATTCAGCAATTTTGAGAATAAGCACATGACATCTATGATGGATTATTAAAGTTCAGTGATAATTCAGGAAAAAAGGAAACTTACATTTCAGATAATAAGGAAACTTAAAACTTATGAATATATTCAAGATCTTATTTTTTGAAGGGGACATTGACCTGACACACAACCTAGGATGTGTCTTTCAGTCCTTGCATATCATTGTTTAATTGGAAGCATTTTTTTCCCTTCAGTGGCATATAAAATAATGTTGCATCTCACAACTGATGGCATCTTGGAATCTATGAAACACAATTACTAATATAGTCCCAGCTGTCAGATCCTACATGTCCTTAGGCCCTCAATCTTTTTCACCATTAATCTCCTCCCTTCCCACCAAAATGTAAGTTCCATGTGGGCAGGATCTCTATCTGTGGGACTCTGGGCAAGTTACTAAACTTTTATGAGCCTCAGTTTTCTTGTGGGGCAAGTAAAGATAACAGTACCTGCTTCACAGTATTATGAGAATTAAGGGAGAGAATGCCTGGGAAATGGATAGCACAGTGCCCTGTAAATATAAGTGCTCCACTAATGTTACCAAGTAAGACCCAACCTATATGACTCACTTCTCCCTTCAGTGCCTAGAAGCTGAAGGAGGCCAAGAGGGCTGCTTGGGCAGTCCCTGTGACCTGTTGCTGACGCCAGCCTATCTGATCTTCTGTTTGGTTCTGTTAATTCAATACATTTAACTCTGGGGGCAGCAGAGGCTCTGAAGCCTTCATCAGCGCCACATTTACACACAGAACACAACCTACTTCAGCAACCTCCCTAAGCTCATGAGAGCCTGCTGGAAAATCAGCCACAGAGCCTGTGACAAATCACTGGATGTGGCAACAACCACTGAGCAGACAGCTTCCTCCTGCTGCCTGAGTAGTCTCTCTCCCGAGGTTGTTGTTCTGGGACACAGAGATTGCAACCTGGTCCCTTTCTCACATCTAACTCTCCTCCAATCTCTTTGGAGAGGCATCTTTGCCCTCCCAAATTATGGGATAGTCTGCAGTCACCATCTCTGAAATACTCAGCCTCATCCAGTGGATCATAAGGATCTCCATGAGGCAGTACTTAAGCTCTTTAAACTATTTTACTCCTAACAGATGAAACTTTACAGATTATTTCTACAGTGCTGCATTTTGTACCTTTCTTTACAAAGCTGTGGGGTGTGAATTATGAGTTGGCTGTGTCAGGGGCCCCTGCCAGTCAACACACATCGGGGCCTCTGAAGACTGGAATAGGCAGCCTCTCAGTGCCATTGTTTTTAGTCCTCAAGGGCATGGAAGCCAGAGGGGGCAGCTTCTAGGCACCTGTGGAAGGGGCCAGTTTGATCATAATCTGAACAACCGGGCAAACTTTGTTCACATACTTTTTTTTTTTTTGCGGTACGCGGGCGTCTCACTGCTGCGGCCTCTCCCGTTGCGGAGCACAGGCTCCGGACGCGCAGGCCATGGCTCACGGGCCCAGCTGCTCCGCGGCATGTGGGATCTTCCCAGACCGGGGCACGAACCCGTGTCCCCTGCATCGGCAGGCGGACTCTCAATCACTGCGCCACCAGGGAAGCCCTACGCTTATTTTTACTGATATGAAATTCACCATTTTAACCATTTAAAAGAGTACAATTCAGTGGTATTTAGTACTATTACAATGTTGTGCATCCACCACTACTATCTAATTCCAGGATATTTTCATCACCCCAAAAAGAAAACCCATACTTCCTAAGCAATCACTTCTCATTCCTCCCCTTTCCCCAGCCCTTGGCAACCATTAATCTGTTTTCTGTCTGTATGGATTTGCCTATTCTGGACATTTCTTATCAATGGAATCATTAAATATGCACCCCGTGTGTCTGGTTTCTTTCACCGAGCATCATGTTTTCAAGGTTCCTCATGTTGTGGCAGGGGTCGGCAATTCATTTCTTTTTGGGGCTAAATAATATTCCCTTGTATGAACACACCACATTTTGTTCATCCATTCGTCAGTTGATGGACATCTGGGTTGTTGCTACTTTTTGGCTGTTACGAATAATGCTGCTATGAACATTCATGTACAAGCTTTTGTGTGAACATATGTTTTCAGCTACCTCGGTTATATACTTAGGAGTGGAATTACTGGGTCACAAGATGATTCTGTTTCACGTTTTGAGGAACTGCCAGACTGCTTCAAAGGAGCTGCACCATTAACATTTATACCAACAACGTACAGGGTTTCAATTTCTCCATATTCCCACCATCACTTATTTTCCATTAAAAAAATTAACACTATATTCTGTTTAAAGTAGAAAAAGAGGTAGTGAACCCACACACCCTGCTTCTGTTTACTGTCTATGCCCACGGCTTGTTGGTGGTGTGAGTCCTGGCAAGTTATTTACCCTCTCCACAACCTAAGACTCTCTTCCGTAAAATGAAAGGGATAATAATAATGCCTTCCTCAGATGGCTGCCAGGAGGGCCCAACGTGACAATTCTTATGAAGCCTTACATACTAGGGACTCAGTGTTTTTCTTATTTTTTTTACTTAAGAGTATACCAGGCACTCTGTAAGGTCAGCCAACATACTCTCCTGGGTTGGGGTGTTGAGGCAGAGGATTTTATAACAGTGAACTCTGGAGATGAAAGGCTAAATGGACGTGCAGCACATATTATTTGCTAACTATTCTCCCTTAAACATTAGCTAAGATGCAGCCTTTAACAGAGGTACTAACACTGCAAAACAGGATGTATAGGAAGCCACTGGCAGTCTCCAATGGGCACACAACTAAAAAGACCAACAATTAACCACGTGAGTTCTGCTCGCCAATCCTCCCGCTGTCCTCCCCCCACAAAAAAACACATTTTTGACAGTGTCTAAGCTGTAACCTGTGAAAGCATCAGTTATAAATTCGGGCTGGGTTTTACAGACACTATATGTAGTGGCTGAATCATGTCCTCCAAAAAGATATGTTTAAGTCCTAATGCCTGGTGTCTGTGATGGTGACCTTATTTGAAAACAGGGTCTTTACAGATGTTATCAAGTTAACTGAGGCTGTACTAGATTAGGGTAGGCCTAATCCAATGACTAGTGTCCTTGTAAGGAGGCACAGAGGGAAGTCAGTCACGTAAAGGAGACGGAGACTGGAGTGATGCAGCTATAAGTCAAGGAATGCCGAAGACTGCCAGCAATGACCGGAAAGTAGGAAGAGGCAAAGGAAGATTCTTCCCTGGAGCCTTCATAGGGAACATGGCCCTGACAACCCCTTGATTTTGGACTTCTAGGCTCCCAAACTATGAGATAAGAAAGTTCTGTTGTTTGAAGCCACCCAGTTGGTGATAATTTGCCATGGCAGCAGCCCCAGGACACTGATGCACCACATGACATTCTGGCTTAAAACTGAGCCACTCAGCCTAGTCAAGATGTCAGCATCTACTCTAGCCTGGGGACTAACAACACTGTAGACTCTACAGTGTATCTCAGTAAGCTCAAGCCTTTCCCTTTGTCTGCCTCATCTGTGACTGTCTCCTTTCTGCCATCTTAAAATCTGGCGCTGCACTGGTACAAGGGCACTTGCAAAGTCTCATTACCACCGCGTAGATGTGGCTGGATTACGGGGGATCAAGTTGGCCAGCGGTTGAAGAGGTCAAGGCCCCAGGCCATACCCCGTTTAGATGCTCTGCCCTGGCCAGCATCTCACGGCGTGGCGGGCCAGGGAGGAGACAGGCGGGTCAGGGCACACTCAGTACCAGGCCTGGAAAGACAACTTGAAGCTTTGCATCTCTTCTCTGTTCTATCACAGTAAGATATAAATCTCAGATGCCTCAGAAAACACTAAAAGGGCTTGCAAATTACATTAAACAAGAGGATCTTAAAGCTGATACTGAACCATTACATCAGTGTCCCTATTACCTTTTCTAGCTTGTCTGAGCATCTCACAATAGGCCAGGGCACAACTGTAAGTAATTACTTGTTAAAGGTCTGTGCTCCCTTCTAGAGTCTTCTGGTTCAGTGCTATATCCCCAGGGTCTGGTCAGTGCCTGCCTGGCCTGCAGTAGGTGCTTAATAAGTATTGCCAAGTGAATGAATGGATAACGGGGAGGGAGGAAGCAGGGGCAGGCCGGTTCCCCTGGCCCAGGGTTCTTGTGCCTTGGACAGTGCCGGGCACAGGGCATACTCACTGTCAAAGATGATGATCCTGCCATCGCCCCCACAGGGCTGGGTGTGATCCCCGAAGCAGACGCTGTTGCACTCAGTACTGGCTGCCTCCCCGTACTTCCAGTAATCAGGACTGTTTCCACAGAAGCAAGCATAGCCTGACTCCATCCCAGCAAACTGCCACGACAGAGAAGCAGCACTTGGTAAGCGTCAGTCAGGGGTGTCGGTGGCCTGAAGGAGCCTGGCAGGTTCGGCCCCCAGCAAGCAAACACTTCGTCTTCCCAGCCCATGTTCCCCAGGGACCTCTGCCTCATCCCACCCTCACCACACTTCATTACATGCGGACCGGTAACTACACACCACCACGGTGCTTCCCCTTCAGTAAGCATCCCTCATTAATGTTTGCATTTCTACTGTATTTAAGTAAGTTAAAGGCAGGGGGGAATCTCATTAACTTGAAACGTTAATAATAATAACAGCTAAACACTTTATTGAATGTTTACTATGTGCCAGGT
Source organism: Mesoplodon densirostris (assembly GCF_025265405.1). Classification (NCBI taxonomy): domain Eukaryota; kingdom Metazoa; phylum Chordata; class Mammalia; order Artiodactyla; family Ziphiidae; genus Mesoplodon; species Mesoplodon densirostris. Next base: position 22,660,667 of record NC_082675.1, on the reverse strand, counting down.
GGTAAATGCTTTAAAGTTAGTCCTCCCAGGAAACTTACTGTAGGCCCCATTTAACATTTTTATTTTTTATATTACCATACAGTACAACTATTTATATGGTACACAGTCCTATGAATTTTCACCCATGTATAGATTTGTACACCCACCACTACAATCAGGATACAGAACAAGTGCATCACCCCAGGAACCTTCCTTGTGCTATTGCTTTATATAATAATTCTCCCTCTAGAACCCCTGGCAACCACTAATTAGCTTTCTACACTATGCTTTTATCTTTTCGAGTATGTCATATGCTATAGACTGAATGCCCGTGTCCCCCCCCAACCCCCGAAATTTATATGTTGAAAGCTAATTCCCAATGTGATGGTACTTAGTGGTGAGACCTTTGGGAAGTGAGGGCTTGCTCTCATGAATGGGATTAGAGCCTTTATAAAAGAGACCTGCTTGCCCCTTCTGCCATGTGAGGACACAGTGAGAAGATGGCCGTCTATGAACCAGGAAATGGGCTATCACCAGACACCAAATCTGCCAAAGCCTTGATCTTGCACTTCTCAGCCTTTTAGAACCATGAGAAATGAATGCTTGGTTTAAGCCAACCATTTTGTAACAGCAGCCAGAATGGACTAAGACACTGTGTACTGTACATGGAATCATATAGTATCTTATGTTTTGAGACTGGCTTCTTTCACTCAGCATAATGTCTCTGAGGTTCATCCAAATTGATGCATGTATTTTATAATTTGCTGAGCAGTAGTCTGTTGTATGAATGTACCACAGTTTGTTAATCCATTGGGTTGTTTTTAGTTTTTCATAATTATAAAATAGAGCTGCTATAAACATTTCTGTAGATTTTTGTGTGAACATAAGTTTTCCTTTCTCTAGGGTAAATACCTAGAAATGGGATTTCTGGGTTGTAATTTCTCTGCAACCTCACTAACACTTGCTTTTGTCGTTTAAAAAAAATTACAGCTGTCCTAGGTTATTTATTGTATGAAGTGGCATCTCATTGGTTTTGATTTGCATTTCCCTAAAGACTAGTAATATTCAGCATCTTTTCATGTGCTTATTGGCCATTTGTACATCTTCCATGGAGAAACGTCTATTCAAATCCTTTGCTCATCAGGGCTTCCCTGGTGGCACAGTGGTTAAGAATCTGCCTGCCAATGCAGGGGACAAGGGTTTGAGCCTTGGTCTGGGAAGATCCCACATGCCTGGAGCAACTAAGCCGTGAGCCACAACTACTGAGCCTGCGCTCTACAGCCTGCAAGCCACAACTACTGAAGCCTGCGTGCCTAGAGCCCATGCTCCACAACACGAGAAGCCACCACAATGAGAAGCCTGTGCACCGCAATGAAGAGTAGCCCCTGCTAGCCACAACTATGCCGTGGAGCAACTAAGCCCATGCACCACAACTACTGAGCCTGCACTCTACAGCCTGAGAGCCACAGCTACTGAGCCCGCATGCCACAGCTACTGAAGACCATGTGCCTACAGCCCGTGCTCCACAAGGGAAGCCACTGCAATGAGAAGCCTGTGCACCAGCAACGAAGAGTAGCCCCCACTAGCCGCAACTAGAGAAAGCACATGTGCAGCAACAAAGACCCAATGCAGCCATAAATAAATAAATAAATAAATAAAATTAGGAAAAAATCTACAAATCGTTTGCTTATTTTTTAGTTGGGTTGCTTGTCTTTTTATTCTCATATTGTAAGAGTTCTTTATATATTCTGGGCATTAGATTTTTATTCAGATATATGTTTTGCAAATATTTTCTCTATTCTGTGAGTTGCTTTTTCACTTTCTTAATAGCGTCCCTGATACATAGAGGTTTTAAATTTTGATGAAGTCCAATTTACCTATTTTTTCTTTGATTGTTTGTGCTTTTGGTATCATAACTAAAAAAACCACTGCCTAATCCAAGGTCATGTATATTTGTACCCATACTTCTAAACTTTTATAGTTTTAGCTATTACATGTAGGCCGGTGATCCATTTTAAATTAATTTTCATATGTAATATGACGTAGGGGTCCAAACTCATTCTTTTCCATGTGGATATACAGTTGTCCCAGCACTGTTTGTTGAAAAGACTATTCTCTCCCCATTGAATGATATGGCACCCTTGTCAAATATCAATTGGCCTTGGGACTTCCCTGGCGGCCCAGTGGTTAAGGCTTTGTCTTCCGGGCTTCCCTGGTGGCGCAGTGGTTGAGAGTCCGCCTGCCAATGCAGGGGACACGGGTTGGTGCCCCGGTCCGGGAGGATCCCACATGCCGCGGAGTGGCTGGGCCCGTGAGCCATGGCTGCTGAGCCTGCGCGTCCGGAGCCTGTGCTCCGCAATGGGAGAGGCCACAGCGGTGAGAGGCCGGCGTATCGGGAAAAAAAAACAAAAAACAAAAAACTACTTTGCCTTCCAATGCAGGGGGTGTGGGTTCGATCCCTGTTTGGGGAGCTAAGATCCCACATGCCTCAGGGCCAAAAAACCAAAACATAAAACAGAAGCAATATTGTAACAAATTTAATAAAGACTTAAAAAAAATGGTCCACATAAAAAAAAACTTTAAAAAAATATCAATTGGCCTTAAGAAATGTATCGGTTTATCTCTGGACTCTAAATTCTATTCCATTGGCTTATATGTCGATCTTTATGTCAGTACTATAGCTATTTTTTCAGTAGTATAATTTGAAGTTATGATGTGATGTAAGGACAGGGGTTCATTTTTTTCATAAAGAGCTCCAGTTCTCCAGAATCATTTGTTGAAAGACTATTCTCTCTCCCACTGAATTACCTTGGCATCTCTGTTGAAAATCAATTGTCCATCTAAGTGCAGGTCTATTTCTGGACTCTCTATCCAGTTCCATTGATCTATAACAAAGGTTGGAAAACTCCTTCTATAAAAGGTCATACAGTAAACGTTTTCAGCTTTGTGGGTCACATGGTCTCTTCTCAACGACTCAACAAGAAAGCAGGCCTGGACAATATATACAGGAATGGGTGTGGCTGTGTGTCAACAAAACTTTTTTTTTTTTTTTACAGAAATATGTGGGTGGTAGGATTTGGCCCACACGCCAAATCTGACTCATGATCTATGTGACTATTCGTATGCCAATACTACTGTCTTGATTACTGTAGCTTTACAGAAAGTCTTGAGATCATGCTGGGCAAGTCCTCCTAGGATGATCTCTTTAAAAATTATTTTGGTTATTCTAACTTCTTTGCCTTTCCATATAAATTCTAAGATCAGCCTGTCAATTAAAAAAAATCTGCTATGATTTTGATTAGGATTGTATTGAATCTATAGATCAATTTGGGGAAAACTGACATTATAACAATATTGAGTCTTCTGATCTATGAACAATGTCTATGTCTCCATTCATTTAGATCGTCTTTAATTTTCCCTTGCCATGTAGTATTCAGTGTATAGGTCTTCAATATCTTTTGTTAAATTTATTTCTGTTATTTATGCTACTGTAAATGGCATTTAAATTTTTGTTTTAATTTTTAAAATAAAACTTTAATTAAAATTTATTTTTAAAATTAATTTTTAATTTTTAAATTGAAAATTTATATTTAATTGTTCACTTTTAGTATATAGAAATGCAACTAATTTTTGTATATGACCTTATAAACTGCAACCCTGCTAAATCTACTTATTAGTTCTAATAGCTTTTTCATAGATTCCTTATGTCTACATACATGATCATCTTGTCCATAAATAAAGAAAATTTTACTTCTCCCTTTCCAACCTACATGCCTTTTATTTACTTTTCTTTCCTTATTTTATTGGAAACGACCTCCAGTACAATGCTGATCAGAAGAGATGGCAGTGGGCCTCACTGTTTGTTCCTGATCGTACATGTAAAGCACTGAACCTTTCACCACTGAATATAAATTCAGCTTTAGGGTTTTTGGTAGATGCTCGTAATCAAATTGAGAAAGTTCCCTTCTCTTCCTAGTTTGCTTATGACTTTTCTCATTAATGGGTGTTGTGTTTTCTCAAATACTTATGTTGTATTTTCATTTTGAAATAATTCCAAACCTACAGAAAAATTGCAAGAATAATACAAAGAACTGCCCTTTCCCTCTCACCTAGAGACCCACATTCAAGTTGGCAACTGCCTGCACAGTATCCTTTGTAGAAAAGGATCCAATCCAGCATCACAGACATACTTAGCTGTCGGGTCTCCTCAGTCTCCTTCAATCTGGAATAGCTGCAGGCCTTCCTTGACCTTTGTGACCTTAACATTTTTGAAGAATAAAGGCTATTTTGTAGAATGTCCCTTGTTTCAGATTTACCTAGTGTTTCATGCTTAGATTCATATTATGCATTTTTGGCAGACAATCACCAAAGTGATGTTATGCTCTTGACAGGTCAGGCGAGACACAATGTCTAGTGGTCCCATCACTGGTGATACTAACTTTGATCACCTGCGTACGGTAGTGTACGCCAGTTTTCTTCACTGTAGAATTACTTGTTTTCCCTTTATGGTAGTATTTTGTGGGGAGATCTCTGAAGCTATATAAATATCCTGTTCCTCACGCAACTTTCACTCACTAGTAAAACTTTTACTCACCATCCATGAGGATGTGGAATATTTACATACCTTGATATTTGTTCTCTGAATCAGTTATTACTATGATGGTGGCCAAATGGTGAATTTTCTAATTCCATCATTTCTTCTACATTTATTAGTTGGCATTCTCCTGTAAGGAAATGCTTTTCTTCTCCTCATTTATTTATTCACTTTTTTTTTAACATCTTTATTGGAGTATAATTGCTTTACCATGGTGTGTTAGTTTCTGCTCTATAACAAACTGAATCAGCTATACATATACATATATCCCCATATCTCCTCCCTCTTGCGTCTCCTTCCCACTCTCCCTATCCCACCCCTTTAGGTGGTCACAAAGCACCGAGCTGATCTCCCTGTGCTATGTGGCTGCTTTCCACTAGCTATCTATTTTACATTTGGTAGTATTCAGTTATTTTTTTATATCAGTGTGAATTTGCGGATTCTTATTTTATTTAATGGAGTATATTTATTATTATTATTATTTGTTTTGAAGCTCAAATTATGTTAGATTTAGCCAGTAGGAGTCCCTCCAAGCGGGTTCCTGTGTCCTTTTGACAAGTCCCTCACATTCCTTACTTTCTTGTACAAGATGTTTCAGGATCATCTTGTGCTTTCTCAGAAAAAAGAAACCAACAACCTTATCTTGCGATTTCTCTAGAATCAGGAATTTTCTCCAAGGAGCCCTAGTTCTTTTTAATGGAGAACAGTATTTATAAACCAAGATATGAGTGCTAAATGTGACCTTTACTACCAGTGTGGCACTGTTCCCAGGCCTTCTCAGTGGACAGACCTAGGAAATATACATGTATATACATACATACACATACACACACACTTTTTTTTTTTTTTTTTTTTTTTCTTTTTGCGGTATGTGGGCCTCTCACTGTTGTGGCCTCTCCCGTTGCGGAGCACAGGCTCCGGATGCGCAGGCCCAGCGGTCATGGCTCACGGGCCCAGCCGCTCCGCGGCATATGGGATCCTCCCAGACCGGGGCACGAACCCGTATCCCCTGCATCGGCAGGCGGACTCTTAACCACTTGCGCCACCAGGGAGGCCCCACACACACTTTTATACTTAAATTTATTTCTATCTCTCTCTGTGTCAGAAACCATGTACTATACTAATAACTTCAATCCCTGTCCAACACTATAGACTTCATTCCAGTTTTCCCTGGCTTTCTTCTCTAATTGTGAGAAACCTGGCTCCCATTATCCTCAATATAGTTACTTATATGCTCAATCTTTTGTAAGCAACCAGTCGCTTGATCACGTTGGGCTAACTGCCTTGCTCAGCTACCTGCCCCACAGAGGCCCTGAACCCTGCCAGTCTATTCTCCTCGCTTGGGCCTGATTAATGATCTTTTGACTGAAGAAGGAAGGAAGGAAGGAAGGAAAAAAGGAAGGAAGGAAGGAAGGAAGGGAGGGAGGGAGGGAAGGAGGGAAAGACTTTTCTTTCTTTTTTTTGATATAATAAACAAGAGCATTATTGAACCTTAATGGCCGACGAATGAGTTTCAGATAGAAGAATGGATAGGAAGGAAAGAAAATATTTTGGACTGGTGTCCAGGCTAGGGCCCCCTAATGTATCAAAGAAGTAACCACTACCTCGGCTTATTCCCAGATCCCCCACGGAGCCAGAGATGTCTCTGCTCATAACATGCAGGGGCTCAAGGACACGTGTAACTGTGTTGGAGGTCAAACTGGGATGCAGACATTGGTGCTTTTCCTCCCCTTTTCTCGCAGTCTTTGGACAGAGTGCTGCCTCACGCCCCTGAATCCCAAGCCTCACTCTTCCTCCAACTTCTCCTTGGCAGAAAAGTATACAGTCATATAGCTTCACAGGTTGTTTTTTAAAATTTATATGTTTTAAAGGTGTCTTAGCAGAATGCACTTACACCTTTATCTTTTTCTATAGATACATAGCCACAGAACCGTTACCTTGAACCTTTGACTCCGACAAAAACTGATGCAGGTTTGTATGGTAAGTCTGTTAGACGTTTTACTGGCGCCAGTTAGAGGAGGTGGGTTTCCATGATCCTTGTAGCAGCCAAGGTTTCCAGGCACTGAAGAAAAAAGAAAAACAAAAGAACTTTACAACATCTGGCTGTGAACACCAAGAGGGAAAAGCATGTTGTGTCAGGTACTCTCATCTCAGCCAACATTTCCACTCCTAAGGTGCAAATGAATAACAAGCAACAAGCTTTAAAAATGGAAGCCTTAGTGTCCTCTGCTAGCTGTTATGTTTTTGTTTTATTTTGACGAGTGAGGCCCATATAACTAAGCCTAAGAAATTTTTCACCTGTTCAATATTGATAGAATTTAGTATTGACAAGAACTAGGAATAACTTCCTAAAAACAGAGAAGCTACAATATGTAAGTTATGTTTCAGAGTCACTGGATAGCAAAAAAAGCCCTTGGAAGCCCACCATCCTATGCCTTGTGCCTCCCCTTGTTTCTTAAAAAGCCCCGCAAGTTGGTTTAACCAGGTCCTTTGGTGAATGTATTAGTTTCCTATTGCTACTGGAATAAATGACCACAAATCTAGTGGCTTAAAGTAGCATAAATTCATTATCTTAACAGTTCTGGAGGTCAGATGTACTAAATGGGTCTTTTGGGGCTAAAATCAAGGTGTCAGCAGAGCTGTGTTCCTTCGCAGGCTTGAGGGGACAACCTGTTCCTTGTCTTTTCCGTCTCCTAGAAGCTGCCCCTATTCCTTGGCTTGTGGCTGCCCCATCCCAGCCTCTGCTTGTCCCCCTCTGCTTCTATCATCACATCACCTTCTCTGACTCTAATCCTCCTGCCTCTCTGTTACAAGGACCTGTGTGGTTACACTTGCCCACTTGGGTAATTCAGGACAATCCTCCCCATCTCAAAATTCTTAACTTGATCACATGTGCCATGTAAGGTAACATATTTAAAGATTTCGGGGGTTACAAAATAGACATTTTGGGGAAGGAGATTATTCTGTTTACCACAGTAAACATATTAGTGTTTCACAACCACACAATTAGATGGTCTGGTCTAGTAGAAAAACCTGCAACTGAGAATAAGGAAACCTAAATATAGATACCAACTGTGGTAGACAGCTTTCAAAGACGGCCCTCCATGACCCCTGCCTCCTGGTGTTCGTGCCCTTGTGTGATCCCCTCCCCTTGAGTGTGGGCTGGAAGGGTGACTTGCTTTTGTCCGACAGAACGTGGCAAAGTTGATGAGATGCCACTTCTGTGATTGGGTTACAAGAGACTGTGACTTCGGTCTTGCTAGTAGACTCTCTCTATCACCCTCTCAGCTTATACACTTTGATAAAGCAACATATCATGCCCGAGATGTCATATGGCAAGGAACTGAGAATGGCCTTCAGCCAACAGCCAGCAAGGAACCGAGACTTTCAGTTTCTGCAAAGGCTGAATCCCACCAACAACTATGTATGCTTGAAGTAGATCCTTCCCCAGGGGAACCTTCAGAGGTGATCCCGGCCCTGGCAGACACATGAGAGACCTTGAAGCAGAGGACCCAGCTAAGCCATGCCCAGATTTCCTGACCCACAGAAAGTGTGAGATAATAAATGCGTGTTGGGGCTTTCCCGGTGGTGCAGTGGTTAAGAATCTGCCTGCCGATGCAGGGGACGCGGGTTCGTGCCCCGGTCCGGGAAGATCCCACATGCTGCGGAGCAGCTGGGCCCGTGAGCCATGGCCGCTTGAGTCTGCGCGTCCGGAGCCTGTGCTCCACAACGGGAGAGGCCACAACAGTGAGAGGCCCGTGTACCACACACACAAAAAAAGAACCTGCCTGCCAATGCAGGGGACATGGGTTCGAGCCCTGGTCCAGGAAGATCCCACATGCCACGGAGCAACTATGCCCATGCGCCACAGCTGCGGAGCCTGTGCTCTAGAGCCCGTGAGCCACAACTACTGAGCCCGCGTGCCACAACCACTGAAGCCTGCGCGCCTAGAGCCAGTGCTCCGCAACAAGAGAAGCCACCACAATGAGAAGCCCATGCGCCGCAACGAAGAGTAGGCCCCGTTCGCCGCAACTAGAGAAAGCCCACGTGCAGCAAAGACCCAACGCAGCCAAATAAATAAATAAAAATAATTTTTTAAAAAGTCATTAAAAATTGTGTTGTTTTAATTCATTAAATTTTAGAGTATTTGTCATATAGCAATAGACAACTAACACACCTATATAACACATACTAAATATATGCTCATTGAATGAAGGAATGAATTTATTGTGAGCCATGGACAAATCAACCTCTCTACCCCTTAGTTTTCCATCTGTGTTATTAATTTATGAATCACTTCACCATCAGATGAAGCTCTTTCCCTACTTTCTCTGTTTGGCTCCTCACAGTTTACATATCTACAGCTATAATAAGACATGAATGAGGCCTGGTCCTAGAAGCACTTCTAGAAGGTCAGTCAAGAGTTATACATTATCCAATTCCAAAGTGAGACATATAGATTCTTAGGAAGCACTTTTCCTTTATGTTTAAGACTGGAGAACAGCATGGTCCAGTTTAGTAAGCTTTATATCCAAACTAGTTTTTGGCATATAAAAATATACATATATATACATATATATGTAGATAGGTATATGTGTGCATAATATATATATGTACACATACACACTTTTTAATTTCTGTCACCATCTACATCTAACCAGCTCATTTTAAACTGGCAGGAAGTTAACCCAAAGAGTCACCCTTCCCCACTAAGCCAAGTGGTTACCCTTCTCCTTTGCATCACACATGGTTCAAATATAACAAATGTGGCTCACCACACAAATGTTAAAATGCGTCTTTCGGAAACAAACCAAATCTCTATAGAAAGCAAATGTAAACAGAAAAGCTCTAGGCAGTAGGAGCTCACAGTGTTCAGTGGGGGCCTAGCTTGGGAATGTCTGGATTTTAGAGTTTAAATAAACGCAGTGAGTTAAGTAAGCATCTCTAGTCGGAGGCATATCATATAAGCCAAGTTTGTTAAAGGGGCTTTACATATGGAAACCTGAGCCATGCGTTTAATGGTTTTTAATAAGAGCTATTTGATCGTGATCGTCTTGGTCATTTACTCTGATTTCTCTCTCATTTATTCCATTATGCTCACAAATAAGCATGATATTATGTATTCATTTATAGACAGCCCAAGGCACATAATCATAAATGTTAAGATTAGACATAAACAGGGTCGTAGTTTGCATTGATGCAGCTGGAACCTATAAGCTTTATTCACAATAATTCGGTGAGCAAATCCAGGCAGCTCATGTTCTAGTGGGGCAGTGAGGTCCCAAAACACACCGGGAGGTAGATCACTGGAAATCAGACCACACCATGCTGCTGCTGCTCTACCCTCTGAATACCCATGGCCTTAGGTATCATCCTTGACACCCAAGTCAATCGCTTGCCAGACACTGTCAATTCTACCTTCTAAAACATTGCAGACACCTGTCCACGTCTCTATCTAGCCTGCCATTTCCCCGGTTTAGGCCACCATTCTCCCACTCAGACTATTCCATCGGTCTCCTATTCCATTTCCCTGCTCCTAGGCTCACCTTATTCTAATCTAGTTAGTACACTGCAAGCAGAGTAATCTTTACAGTACATTCCAGGCAGAGGAAGGCCAAGGGCAAAGGCCTACGGCAAGAACAACCCTGGCCTTTGCAGGAACACAAAGAAGTGAGTATGACCAGTGAAAGAGGGAAAAGCGGCAGGAGCTGCAGAGGTATGCAAGAGCCCCGCCTAAAACCCTCAAAGCTCCCAGGCTGCCCTTCAGGATAAAGTCCAAACTCTCTCACATGGTACACAAGGCCCTGCCTGATCTGTGCTGTTCCCCTACCCCACCCCCATCAGCATGACCCCTCTCTCTATCCCTCGGCTCACATTCTATATGAAAGTCAAGATAAATCATAGTGCATCTGCAAGTTTCCCACCTGCACACTGCTCTATGGCCTCTGGACTTTCTTACAAAAGTCTGTTTCTTCTGCTTAGAATGCTCTTCCTTGCTTAAGATTGCAGCCTGAGCATCATTTCCCTTGGGAAGCCCCATGGGCCTCCCATCATCCTCCCATCCCACAAAACAGGTTATATGCCCCTGCTGTGTAGTCCTACAGCAGCCTATGCCAAGCTTGATTCTAAACACTTGTTTAGGTGTCTCTCTCCCCAGTTAACCATGAACAACTTAAGGGTAGGACTGTACCTTCTGCCCACTTGCATTCCCAGGGCCTGGCATGGTGCTAGCCATATAGCAGGTGCTCTAAAACTGTGTGCTGAATGAACAAATGTGTCCCACATTGCCAGCTGAACTCATGGAGAGAGAGAGGTACCTCTTAGGCAGCAGGGAGTCGAGAGAGCAGAGCAGAGTGAAAGGCAGAGCTGATCTGCATCACAACGTCCACTTACAGCCAGTACCCACTGGTTTTGACTCCTCTCTGTCCTCTTTGACTATCTGGAAACACCATTCCAGAAAACCAAGTTCTCCATTAAAGGTTAACTTTAAAATTAAAAATTCTATCTTTATCATTTTGGATGAAACTTTTCTAAAATGCATTAGCTATTTCTTTAAAAACTTAGTTTAACTTACGTACTTTAAGTTTTTCTTGGTGGCTTGAGGTCACCAGATGTACGTCACCAAATGGTCCCAGACTGGTGTGCTTTTCTGTGTTCCTGTGTCTGACTTTAATAGTGAATCTGTCTCCGTGGTTACTGTTGGGGCAGCTGAACCCTCAGAACATTAGAACTGGAAGAAGTCTTAGCGTCTACTTGCTACTGCTCGTGCCTGTGGTCTTTGCTTATCCTCTTCTTAATTTTCTGGTTCTTAGGCTTAGAAGAAAACTATCGAGCTTATTAGAACTGTGTGGAAAATAATAGTTTCTGAAAGAGGGAAGGCCTTTACCACTTCCCACTTTCGGTCGTCCATACTGTAGCTCAGGGGTTGTTTTTTGCTTGCTCACTTCCCAGTTCTTGGCAACGTTCTGAAGAGCACTGGTGCTACCAACACCTGTCCAGAAGCAGCCAGCATTTTGCAGCATTCACAAACGTGGGCTTTCGAGTCAGAAGGACCCCAGGCTTAACTCTGGCCCCTCCACCATGGCCTTTCTAAGCTGAGGTTCGTCCACAGTGGAACAAGGAACAATATGGGCCTCAAAGGGTTCTTGTGAGAATTAAAATTAGATAATGTAAATAAAGTAAACACTACAAGGCCTGGCAATATAGTATGTGCTGAATAAACAGTGTTTGTTATCATTATGTACAACAAGGCTTTCATCATTTACCACACCAACAAGAATAACCTGCTCGGTTAACAGAAGAGTAAAATAGGACTTCCCTGGTGGCGCAGTGGTTAAGAACCTGCCTGCCAATGCAAGGGACACGAGTTCAAGCCCTGATCTGGGAAGATCCCACATGCCGTGGAGCAACTAAGCCCCAGTGCCACAACTACTGAGCCTGTACCCTGGAGCCCGCAAGCCACAACTACTGAGGTTGCATACCACAACTACGGAAGCCGATGTGCCTAGAGCCCATGCTTTGCAACAAGAGAAGCCAGGACAATGAAAAGCCCACGCACCGCAACGAAGAGTAGCCCCCGCTCGCCGCAACTAGAGAAAGCCCACATGCAGCAACGAAGACCCAACACAGCCAAAAATAAATAAATTAATTTAAAAAAAGAAGAGTAAAATAGCATTGAATTAAAAGATAAAGTTAAAGGCAGCCACCTTGGAAAACTGGGTTTGATTCTAGATATTAAAATATTAACCTCTTACATCTGGCTAGGTACAGTGCACTGCCATGTGAGCCTTTCACATGAAACTCAGGTCCGTTTCAAGAAGGTGGGACAGGTAATGTGCTTCCTAGGTGACTGAGAAGCTGCAGTTCAGCAAGGTTAAGGGCCTTGCATAGGGACACACAAGATGGAACTAACTGGAGAGTAGAGGTCAGCTCTAGAGTGGCAGATTCTCACTCCACGGTGTTTTTCTTGGTGTCCCTGCCCCGCCTTTCCTCATGGGGACAGTCTGGGAGCTAAATGAAAGTGACTTCCTGAGAATAAAGACTGAATCTGCAAACACGCAGTCCCTCAGCACCCTGTGTCCCACAAGGCCGGCCTCTGAGGGCTGTCACTGCCTCTGACTCGCACTGGAAAGTGTGGCTCGAAGTCTCGCCAGAGAAGACACGTCATTGTCATCTTCAAAAGCATGACTGGTCAACTGAGTGGATTTCCAGACTGTGTCCCACCCTTAGCTCTTCCCAGAAGCAGGGAGGAAAAGTCAATTTGAAAAAGGATATTTGTCCTCAGATTCCTTTTTACTTTCAAGACCACTTTAAAGTCCTGTTGCTTGGTCATGCATTTTTTTCTTACCAAAGAGGCTCCAACACATTCAATTTTTAAAAATCATCTTAAAATATAAATGGACCCCTTGTTTATCATACTTGATGCTTTAAAACGTGACAATTAATTACCAACCTCTTCAGATGTTCAGAGTTCCTGACAGAGATAAAAGTTTTAGAGGTGCTTGAGGGAAGATGGTTCTCTCTTCGGATTAATCCAGGAACTACTGTTCTTTTACTACCACAAGGAACTGTTGGGAAGCAACCAGGCAGGCTTCCTAAATAGCCATTACATTTGGATATAACTGTGGCCTCACTGTGAACGTGCTAAACACACCTCCATGGGGGCCTCCACAGCCAACAGCCCTTTTCTGAGAACCACTGTCTCAGAGGACCTGCTTGCTACCTGCTACCGTAACTGCTGCTAGGTGGGGACAGGCCAAAGAACCCCACCCATCCTCTGGCCACAGCTGACTCCCACTGGGGCCACCAGATCCCCTCTCCCAGGAAGGTGGAACTAGGATTCCAGTAAGTGAATTACAGGCACTGGACTTGTAGGGTTCAGTCAAGTAGGGATTAAGGCAACCAGCCACGTCTGGAGCACCTGAGTGGATGAGCAAGCTGATTCTATTGGTCCACAGAGAGGAAGAAGAATGGACACCATACTGAGAGAGAGGCAGAGACGGGAGGCCATGTGGTCCCAAAGAGAAAGGGCGAGAGTGGGTACTTCCTTCCCAGGTTCTTGGGACACAGGTATTGGCTTCTGCGATATACTCCCAGTGTCCTTCCAATAAATAAATCTCTTTTGCTCAAGTTAGCTTGAGTGAGTTCTATTCCTCGCAATCTAACAATTACTGACAAACACAGAAAACATGGCTTTTACTGTAAAAGCTCAATCTGAATAAAAATCTTCAGATGGTAATTTGCTTAAGAAGTCCTGACTCATTACTGTGTTTTCTATTCCAGTGCTCTGACCAAATCTGAGATATTTAAGAATCCAGAAGCAAAGTTCTACATTTTAGAAAACTCTTCCCTGGCTCTACAGAACTCCTCTTACTTTTTCCTACAAATAAAAATCTGGTTCTTCAGAAACCATGCAGTGACTGCTTATTTTATTTTTTTATACTACAAGATTTTTATTAAGCATTGTAAGCTGCATTCACTAGCCTTCAGATACACCACACCATAACCCATCTACAGTCAGTCAAACCCAACAGCAGTTCATTCTTGCACAATCCATGAGTTAAGGCAAAACTCCCTTCAACTTACAGTAAGATCCTACTCAGGTCTTGCAGGCAGGGATTGGGGAATTGCATCTTATTTCTGATCACTAATGTGTGATGAAGAGCATCAGGAGAATTATATAAAAATGAATAAGAAGTGATCTGATTTCAAAGTACATTGTTTGGAAACATTGACAAAAACATCAAAATGATATAAGTATACCTGCTTCTATTAAATTCTTGATGGGAAAGTTCTCAAGAACAAGCAATTTATTTCCTGCTACAGAAGGGGGGGTGGTGACTGCTTATTTTAAATGTCATTTAACCTTGTGTGGCAGAGACTATCTTCTGCCTCAGGGACTCCACATTGACGCCTCAGTAGCTGAATTCTCCCTTCCGTGGGAATAAGGACTAAGTACACATGAGATGATACCACTGGTGTCCTATCAGAGGACCAGTCAATTCAAATACCTCCTTCAGAGCATCAATAGGTTAAGCGTGGATTATTCCACACTCTCAGCCCATGACTATGAGCACACTGTACCCCATCCTGTGCATCTATAACTTCCGTTCCAAACCTGACGGCCACCAGTTTGGTCCAAGTCCTATCATAATATGGCCCCTTTCTACCTCTATAACTTTTTTTTTTAAGTTTTTCTTCTTTTTTTGGCCATGCTGTGCGGCATGAGGGATCTTAGTTCCCCCACCAGGGACTGAACCTGTGCGCCCTGCAGTGGAAGCATGCAGTCTTAACCACTGGACCACCAGGGAATCCCTCTACCTCTATAACTTTATTTCTAAACATCAATTCTCGTTTTCAGTCACTCTGATTCTTCAAAGCAGCCCTACTTATGTCTCTGAGTCTCGTTATCGACTCACCCAAATAAATAAGTAAACACCGCTTTTTCTTCCCCTTTGAAATTTTACCTTTAGGGGAAGGTAGTAAGAGTTCCTAAGGATCCTGACCCCCATATAACCCTGATGTATCACAGAGATAGTTCTCCTCTGGCAGGAGTTCCTTCTTTGAAACTTAATTTCTGGTGATATAATGCGGTAGACAGTCTCCAAAGGAGGGTCTAATCATTTCTCCCCTCCCGACTTCTGTCATACATGTGTGTGACTCCCCACTTTAAACTTGGAATCAATTTCTTCTCCTCTTGAATCTGGACTGATCTTGTGACTTGCTTTGATTAACAGAATATGGTGGACTTCTTTTTTTTTTTTTTTTGCGGTACGCAGGACTCTCACCGCTGTGGCCTCTCCTGTTGCGGAGCACAGGCTCTGGACGTGCAGGCTCAGCGGCCATGGCTCACGGGCCCAGCTGCTCTGCGGCATGTGGGATCTTCCCGGACCGGGGCACGAACCCGTGTCCCCTGCATCGGCAGGCGAACTCTCAACCACTGCGCCACCAGGGAAGCCCTGGTGGACTTCTGAGTTCACTTCTTTTTTTTTTGCGGTACGCAGGCCTCTCACTGTTGTGGCCTCTCCCTTCGTGGAGCACAGGCTCCGGATGCGCGGGCTCAGCGGCCATGGCTCACAGGCCCAGCTGCTCCGCGGCATGTGGGATCTTCCCAGACCGGGGCATGAACCCGTGTCCCCTGCATCGGCAGGTGGACTCTCAACCACTGCGCCACCAGGGAAGCCCTGAGTTCACTTCTTAAGGGGGCTGGAAGCTTCTCTTGGAAGCCAGCCACCCTATAAGAGGTCTAAGTATGCTGTTGGAAAGAGAGGTTGCCCAGGTAGAGGCCTGAAGCTGTCCTGGATGCCCCAGCCCCAGGAGAGCCCCCAGGTGGATGCAGCCACCCGACTGAGCCCAGATAAGAGCAGCAGAAGCACGGCCGAGCTGAAACTCAGCCAACCCACAGAGTCAGGAGAAATGACAAGTTGCTGTTGTTTTAAGCCACTGGGGTTTGGGGTGGTTTCTGATGCAGTAACAGACAACTGAAACACCTTACTCGACAAAAGTTCAGTCCAAGTTCAAGAGGAATGATACAGCTGTGTCTCTGGGAAGAAGAGCTCAGTTTGACTTGAACTTTTTTTCTGGGACACCACAAATATCCCAGGCAAAGAACCACAGAGGCATCTTTTACTCTTCCTGCTGTTTCATCCCTTATATATTCCACTTGTCAAGTTCTGACTTCTTCCTAAACGCATCTTGGATTAACCCTTCCTGCACGATCTCACTGCTGCCACCACTGCCCAGGCCCTCCTCCCCTGCGTTTAGAAATCTACACCCATTCTCTCCTCCCCAAACGTCCCTCCCCCGATCTATCCTCTAAGGGACACTGGGCTCATCTTCCTGAACGAGGGCTTTCAGCGTGTCAGCTGCCAACTAATCAGCCCTGGCTTTCAAGGTTCTGACCCGGTTCCTCTCTGTCCGCTCCTTTCCTCAGGCATCTTGGCTCCCACCAGCGTGCATGGCAATCCCGTGTCCTTCCTCCAAGTCTCTGTCCAGCTGTTCCCTGACCTGCTGTGCCCTGACCCGTCCAGCCCCACCAGCCTTACTCCATAATGATGTCTCCAGCTCCCCAACCCTCACGGAGCCCTCTCATCTTCAAAAACTCACAGCTCTCTACCTCATAATTCAATCTTATTTATATAATTGGTGGGCTGGTCTCCAATTTTCTCCTGTGTTTATAACTCAGATTCCTAATTACATCATAAGATTGAGGGTAGGGACTATTTCTTATGTTTATGTATACTCCTTACAGGCAAGTGCTGGTGTAAAGATTTTCAGTAAAATTGTCCTTATTGATCTGAATGATTTTCCCTTTTTAAGTTATTAGTAAGCTTTACACAACTTTGCTTTAGAACATTTTGGAAATGTGATATACATAACTGTCACTGAGGAAAATGTCCATTTGGTTCAGAAAGTCTGTATTTTTTTAGTGAAAAATTAAATAATATCCACTGCCCAAAACAATGAGTAATCGAGTATATGCCAGATCTGAAACCATAAAACTGCACTGTCAGAACGAATGCGGGGCCTCCTGTGCTCCCTGAGTGCAGTGTCACATCAGGCCCCAGGGGAACGGCCTCCAAGCAGCAGAGGCACAGCTCCGGAGCCCTGGGGCCAATCATATAAAGCAGGAACAGACAGAAATAAAATGCAGGTTAGGAATAACCTGTTTAGGAATTATATGACAGGAGCATGCCAATGGTGGTTTATGCCTTGGAGAAAGCACAGGCCACCACAATCCACGCTGTTACTTTCATGCCTTCCCTCTGCTAGGTCCTGGACTCAGAGACATGTGTATTTTACTCATCTAATCTTCAAAATAACCCTGAAAGGTAGAGATGTGGAAACCAAGGCTCAGAGGAGAGTCATTTGGCCGTGAGCTATTAAGCGAGTAATGATTACAACCTAAGCCGGTATGACTCTGGAGGCCACATTCTTTCCACTAGATTGTGTTGTCTCTCTTGTTGGGAGAGATATGACATCACATCAGCAAGAATATTTGGTGAGCACCTGTTACAGCCTCCACAGTGCTAGATGTTGTGGAAGATTGTTAAAATATATGGCTCGAGGGAAAGCCCCAATAAGTTCCATCAGTACCCCTCTGTAAATAAACATACAGTCCAAGTAAAATGAGGGGGCCGGCTGAGCAAACACAGCTTTCAGAGAAACCCTCGAGTACCCCTCCACCTTAAGCCTCTCCTTCACAGAGATTCCAGAGCTACCCCTGTGCCGATATTTGAAAGCTTAGTCCAGTTGGGAAAACAAAACTGCTCACCTCATGCAAGAATAAACAATCAAAAACAGGATTCTGACCATGCTAATTTGGGTAGTCCAAAAGGGTTCAATTAGACAAAAACATTAAATAATTGTAGTGGAAAGAGAGAAGAGGTAAAAAATGAGTCGGCATAATTCATAATATTAATGTTCATCTTTTCTTTGGCTACCAGCTAAAGTTTAAGGTTTCATTTTAGCTGTAAAGTGTTAGTGACGTGCTGAGATGTGTCTTTTTCAAGGTGAGGTTCAGCCAGTGCGATGGAAACACCGTGCTGGGAGAGACCCTGAGGCCTGGACAAGGCTGCTGATGCAGGGTTTCAAACAAAAGGTCCACTTCTGGGGAGCCCCTTCCCAGCTGAGAACAGCTGGGCCGGGAACACCCGCGGAGATGGGCCCAACAGTCTCCAGAGCTGGCTCTGCCTGCAACAAATGCTTCCTGGATACCATCGCAGCCTGCTTACTCCCGGGGCTTGGGATTTCCCAAACTCAAAGAAGAAAAGAAAATGACTTGGAGCTAACAGCTTGAACTGCAGACCCTCTGTCGCCACTGAGTTAATCCTTTGGTTTCTACAATGTCAAAAAGGCAATCCTAATAATTCAGCATACTATCAGAATTTCAAACTCTAATTCCCAAACAATCCACAAAGAAAAATTCTCAAGAATGACCTCAACAGTAGCCTGGATCCATCTCAAGGCTCCCGCTTTTAAGGAAATAAAGGAAATGGGGCTGTTCTCAAGTACTGGACAGAAAGGGCACTGGTCTTGCCATTAGGAGTCCTAGATTCAAATCCTATTTGGCTCAGAGGGTAATCCTCATCAAATCACTTAACCACTCCAGCTTCATTTTCTCATCTGACCAAGGGGAGCAGGCGGGAGAGGACATACCACCTGCTTCATAGAATTGTTGAAAAGGTTAATAAGATAACGTGAATGTAAGTGCTGTACACATACTAGGTACTCAATTATAACTGAAATAAAAGCTAAAATGTTTAAAAATCAGTGCTGACATTAAAGTGCAGAAAGTGCTGACAAAAACAAAACATTTTCTATAATTGAGAGACTGCTTTGACCACCACTGCCAAAGTGCCCTTGGCTTTTTACTCAAAGTCTGAACTTGAAAAACTCTTATTAGGGATCACAATCGGAAGGTTTTAAGTCCTGTTTTGGGGGTTGCACTTTTGTAAGGAACAACAAATCTGTTTTAACAAAGTCAGGGTATCATTTAAATAAAAGGAAATTGAGCCAGTGAGGTCACTGGCTGAGACTGACCGAAGTTCCCATATGGCAGAGGTGCTATTGCTGGCATCCTCTTAGGGCTGGTCTGGGAGAATATGATACAATCACTAGAGAACTTCTCACGGATTAGGAGGGAGAAACCTCACCCCATATCCCTAATACAGAGGCTGAAGAAGTTATAGATCTTGGGTCAAGTCTGTACCCAGAACATTATCTGGCACCATCTAATTCTTCTCAGACCTCATCTCCTGTCCTTCCTTCTTAAAACTGATACCTCAGCAACACTGATTTTGCTTGGGAATTCGTGTGTGTGTGTGTGTGTGTGTGTGTGTGTGTGTGTGTGTGTGTGTGTGTGTGTGTGTGTGTGTGTGTGTGTGTGTGTGTGTGTGTGTGTGTGTGTGTGTGTGTGTGTGTGTGTGTGTGTGTGTGTGTGTGTGTGTGTGTGTGTGTGTGTGTGTGTCAACTGTTCCCTTTGCCCAACCCTAACATCTAGAACCTGGCTGCTTAAAGTGTGGTCCTGCAGTGCCAGCATCCCAGGGGTGTGTTAGAAATGCAGAGTTCCAGGTCTATCAAAATCTGCACTTTAATAAGATCCTTGGTGATGGTATGTACCTTACAGTGGGAGAAGCCCTGAACTAAGACCCTACTTCTTCCAGAAGCCCTCTGACAAAGAGCAGCCCTGCCACCCACCGTGCCAGGGCAGATGTCCCCCTTCAGTGCTCCCATCCTTTTGCTCATCTCACTTATTACAGAGTATCTCACATTTGCTGATCTGTTTATATGTTGGCCTTCAGTCTTAAACTAGGGGCTCCCCACAGGCTTCAGACCATGCTACCCTGTGTCCTCTACTTTGTACAAGGTCTAGTATATGGTTAGAGCTTAAATAATGTCATTTGTCACAGCTAATGACTTCTAAAGTCCTTGTGATTTTAAACTCTAATAACTAATTTTAAATAACTAACTCTAATAACTAATAGTTTTAATAATTTTAAATAACTAATAGTTTTAATAAGTTTAATAACTAAAACTTTAATAACTAACCTTAATAAATAACTCAAATACCTGTGAGCTATATTTAAAAAGTACTACAATTTAGCTTAGTCATGTTACACATTTGAATCCAGATACTTTGAATGTATTTACACATTCACTTTAAAATTTTTTAAATGTTATAAAATTTTTTAATATTACAAAAATTATTTTTATAATTGAAACTTTCAAGTATACACAAAAGTAGGAAAGAATATGAGGCCCTTACCCAGCATCAACAAATAGCCACTTTTAAAAAACCATTCTTGGGCTTCCCTGGTGGCACAGTGGTTGAGAGTCCGCCTGCCGATGCAGGGGACACAGGTTCATGCCCCGGTCCAGGAAGATCCCACATGCCGCGGAGCGGCTGGGCCCGTGAGCCATGGCCGCTGAGCCTGCGCGTCCGGAGCCTGTGCTCCGCAATGGGAGAGGTCACAACAGTGAGAGGCCCGTGTACCGCCAAAAAAAAAAAAAAAAAAAAAGGACTCTATATATGTAAATGATCATGCCATTATTGTACCTAATAAAATTAAGAGTGGGCCTCCCTGGTGGCGCAGTGGTTAAGAGTCCGCCTGCCGATGCAGGGGATACGGGTTCGTGCCCCGGTCTGGGAGGATCCCATATGCCGCGGAGCGGCTGGGCCCGTGAGCCATGGCCGCTGGGCCTGCGCGTCCGGAGCCTGTGCTCCGCAACGGGAGAGGCCACAACAGTGAGAGGCCCGCATACCGCAAAAAGAAAAAAAAAAAAAAAATTAAGAGTGATTTCTTAATATAATCTAATACTCAGCCTGTATTCAAAGTTCCCTATTTCAAAGATGAATTTTTATAGTTGAGTTTGTAGAAATCAGGTGAATATTTAACAGCAAACGAAAAATAGCTCTCGGAGCCAACATGATAAATATCTCATGCCTGTGGCCTCAGGCCCTAATCAGGTATGTGAAAAAAATTATATTTGTCTTTAAGTGCCATTTGCATGTTCTGCTCCCCCTCGACCAGATTACTTACTTTAAAAAACTGTACAAAACTTTTGTAAGAATCTATAGGTAAAAGAGAACAAAACAAAAGCCATGCTGAGTATTACACAGCATGTCCCTCAAAAGCAATAAAATAAAGAGGAATTGGACTGGTAAGGATGATTATTTAACAACAGACAGATGCAGAAGGGGTGGACATTAAGCCAAATGATTTCTCCCTCAGTAGCCAAACCAATAGGACTGAGAGATTTAGAAGGCGGGACACAGAGGAGTGGTAAACTTGATGCTGTTGGAATTTCCTTTTAAAAATCTGTATTTCTTCTCTCTGCAATAAGAACGAGGTTTCTGAGAAACATACTGGCAGAAGCAGTTTAAACAGCAAATCCAATTACCTCGGAGTTGTTCTCCTTTTAACAGTAAGTTCTGATGCGTGTTCCGTGGGTCAAGAGCACAGTTCAAATCTCTCTTTGCCCCCTTCTGAATCACGCTTGTCTCTGCCTCCCTGCTCCTTTTAGCTCTCTACGTAACAGAGATTCCGGTCTCCACACAATGGCCCACCATTCAACCACACTCAGCTTTGTCCCTAAACATTCACTCCCCCTGGCTCCTGCTGGGTCTGTTATATTCAGATATGAACTTTCCAGGAATCTGATCATGTCACAGGCCTTTTCCTGTATGACAAGTTCAGTGCTAATCATGAATAGCAGGCTTCACACACAGGGTTAGCATTATTCATGAAAATGATGACTCCACATCCAGAAATAGGGCAAAACTGGCCTAAAATAGGGAGGCTGGGTCTCAGTTGAGTCCACAAGGCAATTACCAAGGTCTCTTGCTGCAAACAGCACAGGAGTTTTTCTCAACTTTGTTAATCTGACACATCAGAAGCACAATGTCCTTCCAGACTCAAGGTCTGAGGCTCAGCTTCATGGGAAGCGCTGGTGCCCACAGGGCGAACAGAAGGGCTTTCCAAAGAACCAAAGCCAGACACTGCTCATTCCTCCCACACCCCCAAACCAGGGGCTCCCCAGTTCTCATTCCCAACTTCTGTATGTCTCCCTACCCTGGCCATTTCAAGGCTGGCTTTAGAAGCTTTGAGAGGGTTACCAAAGGGCCTTAAGAAAAATGATATTTAATTTTTCTTTTTTGGGACAGTGAGGCACATCTGACAGATATTACAAATTAGAGGGGGATTAGGTGGTTCACACTGTTTTGCTATAATTCTCTCCTCTGGAACTTAGTCTCAGTGACCACACGAGTCTACTCCCATTGGCCCAAATTATATTTTATAAATGTGAGTTGAGGATTATCTTTCCAAATAAAAGCGACCGGATTGAAATCCCCTCTTCGCCATTCCTGAGAGAATGACATAGGCTGGTACTAAAAGACTATCTTTGTGTAGAACAAATGGACCGAGGAAAATCTGCTTTCCTCTCCCCCTGCCCCTTCCTTTTTTACATAACTGGAGCCAAATGAGATGTTTTTCACTTTAAAAATTTGACTAAGCAGCCTGGGCAAAAGCCTAGTCTTCTGGTCTTTACTGTTTTCTCAATTTGGGGGACTGAATCAAGGTATATCAGGTTGGAAGGACAGCAAAGTGAGGGTCTGACTGCCAGACAGTGGTGACATGTGGAAGTTTAGTTCATGAAAGGTGAGCACTGGTCCCCTTGAGGCAGAATTCAGACTGCTGTGGTGGGCAGGAGGGAGAGGGTCGCGGGTCCCACATGGACCTCCATACCCTCTCCACACATACCCTCCTGCCCTGAGGAGTGGGAGGGGAGGCAGGGCAAGGGGTAGGTTTAAATCATAAGGAAAAAGAAAAAAAAAAAACAGGTAGAATTATTATGAATGAGCTGTCCTTTTCTTCAGCTCTAGGAACTGAAAAACCTTGTTCCTTTGGCATATTTAAGAAGATATTACGAACACTGCATTAGTAAACGCCTTACAGTACCATGTTTGATTTTGGTTCCTGTACTCTAAATCTTCCCACAACAGTTTCCACCTTGTTTTAAAGTATCTTTCTAAGATCCCCTGCCACATGACATATTCCCTGAGGGTCAGGGTATCTTTCTGCCTTTGTACCTTACAGATAATAAACACTGAATGCGGGAATGAATGAATGAACCAGTTAGAAAACAGGTCTTGTGCTAAAAGACAGAAGAAAGTGGGTTTTCCAGTAGTAGAGAGTGACAAGTTGTGAGTTATCATAAAATAACAATAGAACATATTTATGCTAATGTGAGGAAAGAGACTATCACATTGGCTTTGGAGGGTATCTAATTTACTGAACACCATTTTTCAGGAGACATATCACATCAAATCTAAACAGTAAGCAGTATCATAACTTAGTTTTACTGTCTATAAAGGGCTGTTCATTCATTCTTAAAAAAAAAAAAATTTGTTTTTGGCGGCACCATGTGGCCTGAGAGATCTTAGTTCCCCGACTAGGGACTGAACCTGGGCCCCAGCAGTGAGAGTGCTGAGCCCTAACCACTGGACCGCCAGGGAATTCCCTCATTCTAAAAAATTAATTCCCCAAAGTGCAAGGTACTTTTTTTTTTTCTGGACTGCTACTGAGCTGGTGCCATCTCTATCCATGAAAGAATCAGCATGAGGAAATCAAGCAGAAGCAGAAATTGTGGTTGGGCTTATCCATCAAGGGAATGGGGTCCTGAGAGAACCTGAGAGTCCCGTTTCTGAAAAGCCTCCATAAGAGAAGTGAAAATCCTCAGCCCAGGTGGCTCCTCCTTTCACCTGCTTCAGGAAATCCACCTGCCTGCACTACCTGCCCCCAGTAGTGGCCTCCACTCTGCACGCCTAGTGCTCAGGGTCCCGAAACCTGCCATGGGTGCATTAGAGCCTTACTCTGGCAGGCGGGAATCTCACAGTACTTCCAGTAGACACCGTCCTCATGCTCCGCCACGTAGCACCAGGGGCTCACATCGCCGTCTGGGTTTCTGTGGAGGGAAAAGGACACACCTGGTAACACTCTCATTGTTTTAAGTCAACTGGCTCATTGCTTTTCAGTTTTACCAAACGCCCCTCACCAAAAACAAAACAAAACAACAACAAAAAAAAAACACTTCAGCTTCTGTGTTGTTTCTAATAATTCATATATATTTTAATGTCATCTCTTATGAAGAAGAAAAAAGTGGTAATACTACAAGAACAAAGCTATCCACTCCAACAGAAACTTCAGAGTTTGAGGGTGGGGGTAGGGAGTGAGCAAAGGTGAAATATGTTTACACAAATTCACTGCAGTGTAACCGGAACAACTAACCACTGAAGAGATGATGCCAAACAGCACTGGCACCTTAACCATGAACACGGTGGTCCCATGGCTGGGAGAACACAGGTGCTTGCAAAACTACAGATAAAAATGCGAATGGAGCAGGGACTTCCCTGGTGGCACAGTGGTTAAGAATCCACCTGCTGTGGAGAAAACGGAACCCTCCTGCAATGTTGGTGGGAATGTAAATTGATACAACCACTATGGAGAACAGTATGGAGGTTCCTTAAAAAACTAAAAATAGAATTACCATATGACCCAGCAATCCCACTACTGGGCATATACCCAGAGAAAACCATAATTCAGAAAGACACATGCACCCCAAGGTTCACTGCAGCACTATTTACAATAGCCAGGTCATGGAAACAACCTAAATGCTCACTGACAGATGAATAGATAAAGAAGATGTGGTACATATATACAATGGAATATTACTCAGCCATTAAAAGGAATGAAACTGGGTCATTTGTAGAGACGTGGATGGACCTAGAGACTGTCATACAGAGTGAAATTAATTCAGAAAGAGAAAAACAAATATCGTATATTAATGCATATATGTGGAATCTAGAAAAATGGTACAGATGAACTGGTTTGCAAGGCAGAAATTGAGACACAGATTTAGAGAACAAACGTATGGACACCAAGGGGGGAAAGTTGGGGGGGCCGTGGTGGTGGTGGGATGAATTGGGAGATTGGGGTTGATATATATACACTAATATGTATAAAATAGATAACTAATAAGAACCTGCTGTATAAAATAAATAAATTAAATTAAATTAAATTAAATTAAAAAAAGAATTCACCTGCCAATGCAGGGGACACAGGTTTGAGCCCTGGTCTGGGAAGATTCCACGTGCCATGCAGCAAGTAAGCCTGTGCGCCACAACTACTGACCTTGTGCTCTAGACCCCGTGAGCCACAACTACTGAGTCACATGCCACAACTACTGAAGCCCGCGCACCTAGAACCCGTGCACCACAATGAAGAGCAGCCCCTGCTCCACCACAACTAGAGAAAGCCTGCGCCCAGCAACGAAGACCCAACGCAGCCAAAATAAATAAATAAATTAAAAATAATAATAATAATAATGTGAATGGAGCAAACGGTCAGGATGGAAACTTGGTGATTAGAGTCAAAGGCCCTGAAGATACGCAAACCCCCTTTACTTGGCAATTTCTCCTTTAGTGCTATATTCTAAGGAAATCTTTACTTACAAAGATGTTCACCACAGCATTTTCATAATGCAAAAAAGTTAGAAACAACAATTAAGGATTGGTTAAACAAATATGTCCATATAAGGGAATGCTAGGCAGCTGGTAAAAATGTGGTGTAGAGACACATTTATTAATATGGAAAGATATTCACAATGTCTTGTTAGTTTTTTTTTTAAAAGGCAGCTCTAAAACATGATGGATGACAACAATCCCATTTTTGAAAAGATATATTTAGGGAAGGATACGCACCAGACTCTTGAAAGTATTTATCACTGGATGATGGGACTACTGGTAATTTTAATTTTTTTCTTTTCCAATTCTCTTTATTTTCTCATTTCTTCTACAATGAACACTGTCTAATTTTTAAGCAATAAAGTAAAATTCACATCATGTAGACTGCACTGACAAGCCTTCACCAGGATCAGGCCAGTCAACTCATGTTTGATAGAAATGGGTCCTATTTCCACGTCAAAACACTAACTTCTCAGAGAATTCTGAAAAAAACTATGCCAAAGAGTTTCACTCAGAACATACAGTCCTATAATCCTGGTACCAACTTCTGATATGGCAATAATAATTGCAAAAGACTTATTCCACATTTCTAAATGAGTGGCTTGGAATAAATGCCTTTAAGGTCTTTTCAACTCAGAGATGCCACGACAATAATGGGCAGCGCTGCTGAAACAGAGCAAAAGATGGCAGGGGTTACTGGACACACAGAAAAGCCTCGCCTCTCTCCGCTGCTTTTCAAGCTCCTTTTATTTGGACTCAGAACACTGGAAACCTGACACTCCGGTTAGGCCGGAAATGGGCATAAAGACCCTGCAGCCGGAGCTCTGGAGCAGCCCCTATCAAGCCTGGGAGGGATCAGCCTATTGTGTGGCCCAGAAGATAAGCTGCCCTGAAGCACAAAGGGTCCTTTTATTTTTTGTGCCCAAAGGCAGGTACCAGTGCCAACCCTGCTGTCCCGGCCTCTCTGCCTCCCCCCAGTCCAGATACGTGGAGCCAGAGAAGTGCGTTCCCATCACTCGCCATCTCGCAGACATCTCAACTGGGATGGGCCTGGAAACATCGCATAAGACAAACACGGTGTCGGATGTCAGCTGAGAAATCAAAGTCGGAGAATTTGTACAAAGCCCTTCTTTAAACAGTTTCACTGTCATTTTCCTCCCTCTATTCAGTGTTCAGCTTTGATGTAGTATTTGGTAAAGGCTTTCGAAAACAACTGTTATCAACGTCAAAACCATTTTGAAAAGCATCGGAATAGGTTAAAAAAAGAACAAGCTAATTCATCTTTGACTCTGCTGTAGTGCTAAAACGAAAGGCCCCAGCTCTGATGTGATAATAATCGACAATTTCAGTATCCCTTTTTTTGAGGGATAAATTGTTAGTTCAGGTCTGGTACATTCCATCTAATCAAAGGAGAGGACCGCAGCCAGCCAAGGCTCAGGAGGAAGGTGGTCCCCTGGCTCTCAGTGTTTTCTTAATGGATATTTACTGGTGCATTTCTGAGAGCCTAGTGGTAGAACTGGGTACTAATCTATAAGAAAAGATTTTCTTGTCAGATAAATTAAACCTCATTGGAAATTTAAAATTTACCTTAAAGTCAGGAGCACGTCTGAGAAGCCTTGCTTGATAGAAGGCAACAGAATAATATAATAGAATAAACCAACAGCCTAATACCAGAGACACTTTAGACACTTCTAAAGAGACACTTTAGAACAATAAGATAAGTAACTATGTAAAAATAAAAAACAAACACTGGTTTCTCTTCCTAAATACTCTTCCCAACCCAAGCCAACTATTCCCATGAATAGGAAAACTAGGGGAAGGAAATAAGCCAGAAGTGGAGTGGGGTTAATTTTTTTAATTATGCAAGAAAAAAATTAATGAACATGTATAACTTTGAAAATAAAACATCAAAGAATTCTTTAATAAGCATGTGTAATGTTAACAATAAAATACAAATGATAGCGAAATGTGAAATAGCATATATACAAATTGTTACCTCTGGGAAGTAGGCCTTGTTGGAGAGGATTTGGGAGGAAAGAGGTAAAATGGGGACTTTTATTTAAACAATATATATATCTGTTGTGTTTGAGAATTTTTTTTGGAGAAACTTTTAATACTTTTATAACAAACAAATAATACAATGTAACATATAAAATATAGCAATCAAATAACAGACTAAAAAATTGTGCAACAGCAACGATGGGGGAATGGCCAGTTGGTACACATTAGAACCAAGGTGAAGCAAAGAGCTGAAGGCACAGGGATAAAGATAACATGGACTACAGGCCTTGAGACTTCAAGATAAGCAGAAGGGTCCTAGGGTGTTAAAAAAGGTACCTGGAGAGGGCAGTAGGTAAACACTGTGGCCCATGCAATGCAGATATAAATATGTTGTCTCAGCTGGGTCAACAGTGCCATGGTTGAGATTCCAACATTCTGGTAGCACTGGGGGCACAGTGTGTAGCTCAAAGAGTAGCTCGGTGATCATTTTTCCCTGTCCCAATGGCTCAAGAGGCTGCCTTTGCACCTGTCCTATTAATAATTAAATTCAACACATGGCTGACCCATGAGTCATGTTACCAGGATCCTGGGTATAAATAGCTAAAACATAGCTATAACCAAGGGTGCTCTGGTCCCTACTGACCAGTGATTCTCAACTTGTTTTGGATCACTGACAACTTTGAGAATCTGATCAAAGCCATGGATCATCTCCCCAATCACAAGTCCATGCTTGAAGCACCATGGGTCTCAGCCCCTGCGAGGGTCAGACAGGAGGTGAAAGAGCAAAGGAACACCTTAGTCTGTTGAAAAGAAGGAAACAGCACAAATCTGATGGCTACGGCTGCTCCCAGAGCAAGGTGGTCCTGGGCTGGCAGGAGGTGGTACAACGCAGGGCAGCTTCCTTTGCTCAGAAGCAGAGGGAGGTTTGGGTCACAGATGGTGCTCTGCTTGCCCATGACATTCACAGCAGCTTAAGAAGCTGCGCTGTTTGTGTACTGTCTTCTGGGACAACTAAGAAAACCCTCCCAAAGAGACATGGAAGCTATCAGACAGGAAAGCAGAGCTCTGAAAACCAGTAACAAAGCAACCCAAGTTGAAAAGAGCGGGTAGATTGTGTGTGTGCACGCGCAGTTTTGGGAGAAAGATTTTTAAAACAGTAACAAGAAACGCCTTGTGAGTTGGGCAAAAGAAGACAAAGAAGCTTTCCCTGTTGTGAGCAAGGCCAGAAGAAATGGGAAGAGGAGACCAGAGATTTTTTTAAGTACTGTGCAACCCCATCTTACCTGCAGTAGTTATGCTCGCCCAGGCCCCCCTCCCCGTTGGGGTATTTCAGAGTGTTGTATGGATGCTGGAAAGTCTCGTTCCAGAACAGACATGGCTTCCCGCCTTGCAGTGCTGTCCAGTTCTGCGTTCCCCTATAATCTGCACCGTTGGCTGTGAAACATTCTAGGAGAAAGAAAAGACAGAGCAAACTAATTTTCTGGCAACATCTATAGCTTCCTCCCTCTCTGCTTGATGTTTTATTTGTTTTGTTTGGACCAAGCTAGAAATGGATAGTGTCTTACTAGATCCTGGACACAGTGGATTTAACATTGGTAGGGCTGAGGAAATCTGAAACGAGGTACCCTCCACATGCTAGGCTCATCTTGGCACTCGCTTGTCTACAGACACTAGGACATTTTCCCCTGAAGTATACAGATCCCAACTAGGATATAAACAGGGAGCTGAACTGTAATGAAGCCTATGGAGTGAACCGGGAAACCCCCAACTCTGGGAAGAGTTGGTAACAGCCATCCGTGAGGAACTCTGGGTGCTCGGAGGGGGTCAGTGCTCTCGCCAGCATCTCTGTGTGGTAACTAGAACCAGGTCACCAGCTGTAACTGAGCTCTCCCCTACAGTCTGAAAGGCTGCACTGACACTTGGATTTAATAAGACCATCAGATACAGCAACGTTTTGGAATCCCAATCACACGAGTCTGGGAATGACTCACATTCCCTGGTAATGAAGAACAGTCCTCCCCACGCTGTTTGAGATAGAGGTGCCACAAAACAGACAGTCAACAGGAGGGAGCAGGGGCTGAGTTGGCATTTTCTCTCACCTCTTTCTGAAATTCGTTCCTACAGGACACATTCAACATGGTCTGAGGTCCGTTTAATAAAATGACAAAATCCTTGCAGGTGCAGCAATGTGCTTCTAAAATCTGCCTCTCAGGGACTTCCCTGGTGGTGCAGTGGTTAAGAATCTGCCTGCCAATGCAGGGGGCACGGGTTCAAGCCCTGGTCCGGGAAGATCCCACATGCCACGGAGCAACTAAGGCCGTGCGCCACAACTACTGAGCCTGCGCTCTAGAGCCCGCGCGCTGCAACTACTGAGTCCACATGCTGCAACTACTGAAGCCCGCATGCCTAAAGCCCGTGCTCTGCAACAAGAGAAGCCACCGCAGTGAGAAGCCCACGCACCGCAACGAAGAGCAGCCCCTGCTCGCCACAACTAGAGAAAGCCCACGCATAGCAATGAAGACCCAATGCAGCCAAATCAAATCAAATCAAATCAAATATGCTTCTCAGACTTTGGGGGGATGGGAATTTTAGCTGAGAGGATTTCCCCCCACATGTTGCATGCATTAAATTCACAGAGGTTCATGAGAAAGGCACAGTACAAAGAGCAATTTTTAAAAATTAGCTTAGTTGAAACTGACAGATAGAAGCACTTCAAACACTTTTTAAAGATGTATCACTAGGAACCTGACAATCTGGGGGAGTTACACTAACATTCTGAGCTTTCTTTCTTTCCCTCTCCTGGCATGTGCTGACCCACGACTTCCGGTATGAAGGACTCTCACTGCCGGCTCCTGCTGCAGTGCATGTGCCTCCTCTGGCCTAAGCATGTGCACCACACAAGCACATCTATATTCTGAAAGATATTCCTTTTACTATTTGAAATCTACCTGCTAACCATCTCTCTTCCTGTACCCCCTTCCTCTCCCTATCTGGGCCCTGCGTTTTGTCGGGAACAGCCCGGTTTTATGGACAGCCAAAATAACCTGGACTCCCAGGCTGCAAAGGACACCCTAGCACTTTATCGTGCCTCGTGTGACATTTACATGTTACAAGAAGTGCAATTCATCATGTTCCAAGACAACTGAGCCCTCCACCAAGAGTCTGCATAAATAAAAAAGTTCAAAGGTAATTGAAGGAGGCAGCTCGGTGTAGCAGCAAATACACTGAACCAAGAGTCTAACCCCTGGCTTCTTGTCCTGGACCTGCTGCTGATCAGTTGTGCAACCTTGGACGAATCACCACAGTCTGCATCACTGCTGATGCTTACAGAGTGTTCTACCGTGTGCCAAGCTCTGTGCTAAGTGCTTTACATCAACTCACCACCAACCCAGTGGGGAGGTCCCTTAATACTCCCATTTCACAGATGAGGCACCTGGGGCACTCGATCACACCCTATACTGCCTCCGATAGAACCCTTCGGCATCATCCTTGCTTTCCCCATGCTCTTCCTCACCCCCTTTCTGCTCATCAGCAAGTCCTATTGACTTTCTTCGAATATGTTCCCTGAAACCCCCCCTCCTCTCCATCTTGGGTGCTGCCACCTTCTTCCTGTTCACCATCAGAGGACAATACGGTCCTGCTCAGGTCTCACAGCTTTGACTTTCGTGCTCCCGCAACGCATTCTCTACACAGGGCTCAAAGTTCCCAGGAAAACGTGAGCACTGGGAACAAAACCCAAAGCCGTCATCCTTGTCTGTGAAGCCCCCTCGATGTGGCCCCAGGCCCTCCCTCCACCGGGCCCGAGCTCTTCCCCTCATCACGTGCTGTGCTCCAGCCACACTCGCCTGCT
This sequence comes from Mesoplodon densirostris, assembly GCF_025265405.1. Lineage (NCBI taxonomy): Eukaryota > Metazoa > Chordata > Mammalia > Artiodactyla > Ziphiidae > Mesoplodon > Mesoplodon densirostris. The sequence goes on along the minus strand of NC_082675.1, from coordinate 22,629,218 downwards.
TTTAATTCTGTAAACACACCACGCTATTTCCTGCCCGAAACGTTCTTTCCCTAATACTTCCCATCACAGACTAAATACTACCTCCTCAGAAAACCCTTCCCCACCATCTCCACTTCTGTTTTTCTGCCCTTCATTTGCTTGCTTCATAGCATTTATTATCACTAGGAATGTATATGATCTGCTAGAGAGAAAGAAAGAGGGAGAGAGAGACTCGCCGTGTGTGCGTGTACCACACCAGAGCCCTACCCAATCCCAAGGTTAGAGTGGGACCTGGGAACCTATATTTCTAGAAAGCTGCCTGAGTGATGATTCTAAGAACATCAAGCCAATCTTTGCCAGTTGCTAGAATTTTAATTGTTATGTGTTAATACATCTTTTTCTCCTATCAAAAGTGGTCGAGGAGTGGCTTGGGAGCCAGAAATGCTGGCCGACCACTGGAAAGCATTGGAAAGCCTTAGCAATAGACAGCAACCTGCAGGGCAGTGGGGTCGGTGTTCCCCGAGACTCAGATGACTTGATTTGTAACACAAAAGAATGTGGTAGCCATCCACACAAGTGTCAGCCCTCAGGAATGGAATGAGGTGGCATCTGAGAGAGGGAATGGGTAAGAGCAGGCCTGTTTGCTTTAGTCTATTCCTCCTAGACCCAGTCTTGTTCTTAGCTATGCTAGGGAAATGGAGGCAGTGTTAACCAGATTTGACAATTATTTTTTTAACAGACTTGTCCAGTGCATGTCAATTTTGGGCGGGGGGGGGGGGAACCAAACTTGAACGTTCTGGATTAAAGTTATGTGTGCGTCTTGATTTCATCAGAATACTGGGGTGTGCACTAGGTAATGAGGACCCTGCCTCCCTTGTTTCCTACCACTATGAAACTGACCTAAGCTTTGGCTAGACAAGCAAGGAGTGGCTTAAACCATTAAAAAATAAAATATCACATGGCTGGTTGTAATATTTATGCATTCAGTGAAAGAGAACAAGCAAAGGTGATCAATCTAATGTCTACGATATTATTCATTAATTCAACAAATATTTACTCAACACTTACTATGTGTCTGGCACTGTTCACAGCACTGGGACAGCAGTGGTGAACACTCTGCGTTCTTAGAGCTCACATGCTCACAGGGCTTCACGCTCATAATACACCAATCAAAATTAACACTAGCCAGTGAGAAGTGCTACAAGGGAAAATGGAGTTAGGGGACGGAGATGGAAGGGTGGGGGTTCTCTTTTAGAAGAGGTGGGTCAGGAATGGCCTGGAGAGGAGATGAGGGGAGATGTGGACAAGGGGAGGAAGCGAACAATGGAAAGGACGCGGGAAGGGCATTCCAGGCAGAGGGCACAGCCAGTGCAAACCGCCCTCCCGCAAGCAGCAATGTGCTGGGGAAGGCTTGGGGAACTGTGAGGCAGCTCCTCTGATCCGACCAGGTAGGGTGAGTGCAGGGGAGGGTGGTGGGAAATGAAGAGGAGAAGGAGGCAGGCAAGGCCAGGACATGTAAAGTCTTGAGGGTCGTATAAATTAGATTTTGGCTTTTGCTCTAAGAGTGACAGGACGTCATTGGAGGGCTTTGAGCAGAGAAATGACACGATCTGACTTATCTTTTAGTAGAACTGTAGCTGCTGGGTGGAGGAAGAGCTGTGTAGAGACAGCTAAGCACTCAGCAGGGAGACCAGCTAGGTGCCTACTGCAGAAGGATGAGCTGGAAAGAAGGATGGCTTGGGCCAGGCTGGTAGCTGAAGGATAGGAAGAAGTGGCCGGATTCCGGATGTATTTTGAAGGTAGAACCAAAAGTATTTGCTGGGGTCCCAGAGAAAGAGGAGTTAGGTACAACACCGAGCAGCTGGATGAGCGGTGCTGCCATTTACTACGATGGGGAGGACCCAAGAGGCACAGAATATCTTGGGGTGGAATCAAGGCTTTGGTTTTGGATAGGAAAATTCGATGGAGATACAGAGTAAGCAGATAGCTAGATGAACCTAGAGTTGAGGAAAGAAGCCAAGGCTAGATCCAGAGTGTGGAGGTAACAGCACTTGTGTGGAGAGAGAAGACATGTGGGGCTGAGCCCTGGGGCCCTGCAATGTTTCAGGCCTGGAAAGAGAAGGGCCCAGCAGTGATGTGCAGCCTGGGAGGTGGGAGAAAAGCTAAGGAAGCATGTGGGTCTCAGAAGGTAAGGGAGAAGGTGTTTTGAGAAGAGAGGAATAAGAAGCTGTGAAAGCACTTTTATTTCTTCCCTGTCTTCTCCAGTTGGAACCCATTCCATTCATCTCTGCTGGACCTTCCTCTCCATCAGAAAACTGCAAATCTTTTGCTTTGGGGATTGAATGAAAACAGCCATTAAGTTAGACACAAGCCTGACGAAAACTTAGTAAATACAGAAGAAAACTCCTTAATAAAAACTTCCAAGGCTGACATCAAAGCACTCGGGATTATTTCTTCTTTTCTAAGTTGGCGATTCCTTATCTTTTTCTCCAGCACCAAAACCCTCCGAAATATGGCATATGGCATTTATTTTTTATTTTTTTCTTTTTTTAGTACACGGGCCTCTCAATGCTGTAGCCTCTCCCGTTGCAGAGCACAGGATCCGGATGCGCAGGCTCAGCGGCCATGGCTCACGGGCCTAGCCACTCCACGGCATGTGGGATCCTCCCGGACCGGGGCACGAACCCGCGTCCCCTGCATCGGCAGGCGGACTCCCAGCCACTGCGCCACCAGGGAAGCCCAGCATTTATTTTTAAAAACTGGAGATGCAGGCTTCCCTGGTGGTGCAGTGGTTAAGAATCCGCATGCCACAGAGTAAATAAGCCCGTGCGCCACAACTACTGAGTCTGTGCTCTAGAACCCATGAGCCACAACTACTGAGCCCACGCGTCTAGAGCCCATTCTCCGCAACAAGAGAAGCCACCACAATGAGAAGCACAGCAACAAAGAGTAGCCCCCCGCTTGCCGCAACTAAAGAAAGCCTGCGCCCAGCAATGAAGACCCAACGCAGCCAAAAATAAATAAATAAAATAAATTTATTTTAAAAAAAGCTGGAGATGCTAATTTCATTGAAATTCTCTTGAGATATATGGAATCACATTAGGGTATACAAATCTTGGGTGAGAATCTCTGTGCAAATGGTTTTGTGAAGACCAACTGTTTTCTGCAGGACCTGCTGCTGCATGAAGGCCTGGAGGTCATCCCCATGGTAGGAAGATCTGAGGACAAAGACCATGTCTGGGTGAAAGTTCAATACTCCCCATTGCTAATAAAAGCAAGCTAGAGTTTTCGCTCATAAAACTATTATTGTTTATTATGTTTGGAATTTAGAAGGGTTGGTATAAAGACTGATTGACTTGATGGCATATATATTCAAAACTTTGATATTTATTCCTCAAATTCCATAGGCTCTCATACTCGCATGCTGTATGTAACATTATTTGAAGATTTCAGTTGATCTAGAGGCATGACCTGTAGAGGACCTAGAAATATTCCCAGATACATTTTCCACAATACAATTCCCAAAGTCTGTCTACCTAGTGATTAAATGGGCAGTTATCAGGCTACCATCAGGATAGGAAAAATATATATGGTTTGAACCCTATGTTGAATCCCAGCATTCAGTGGATAAAAAGTAAGGAAAAAAAGGTACATGTGTTTCTTAATCAAAATTTGAACTGTGGGATGAAACAAATCTTTGTTTATATATGCTACTGAAATCACATAATTCAATATCTGTACTTATTATAAGTGAGGAAAATGCCAAGTTAAGAGAACCAGGCAATTTAACTCCTGACAGGTTGCACGTGCACTGTGTTTTTAAAGTTCATGTTTAAAACTATAACGATGTGTTTTAAAATAATTAAAACTTGACATATATGAGATGGTGGTAGGAAAGCAAAAGACATTCTATTCCTTGATAACATTTAATAAAGTTGAAGAATAAGTTCTCAATGAAGCTCTATAACTAGGTCATTCCTAACTACACTGTTTGCCTGAAACCACACTATTGAGGTTTTTCTCATATTGAGTCTTGAATTTTCCTGCTTTTCTGGTAGCTAATTACTAGTTAGATCTCTATTATATGATGTTTGTGAGAGTCACTGTTTTTAATCCATCAAAGCTGACTTTCTGTTCCATGTAGGACCACTCAGCATCTCTACTGATCCTATGTTGGAAGAATCTGGCTGGTTTTAGCCTGGTTTGAAATTAACATGAATCAATAAGCATTAAATTGAATTATGGCATCTTAAAATAAGAAGGCAGAAACATTTTCCAGTGGGAACATCTGTTCTTTTAAAGACATCTATAAAATTTGGTAGGTGGGTAGATTATAGAAATACAAGGCTTAGGTGGAAAAAGCTCCTTTTAATATTTAGAGGGCAACACAAGAGTGTCGTCAGATGTTTGCACAACACACCTGCTGCTCTGTTGGGTTTCCAGTACAGACTGGTGTCCAGTGGGAACTCATGGGTAGGTCTTCAAAGCCTATGGTCCCTGGCAAAATCACCTTTTGCCCTCAGACACTCAAAAGCACTTCAGGAATGCTTATTTCAGTTATGTGGAAGCCCATGGTAAAGAGGCACATGGCCTTGGGAAGGCAGGGGTTCCCAGACCTTCCCATCCTAACACAGCTGAGCCTGTGAGAAGACACTGCGTCTTTAACACCAATGGCTCCCCAAGGGAAGAGATTCCCATGATTACATGGAGGCAGGCGATCAGGTCTAGATCACCTAGACTACTTAGAGAGAGGGTAGGAGGGAGGAGCCTTCTAAACACATGGTACATACTGAGAATCACTGGAAGAAAGGGGAAATGACACCAGACAAGTAGCTGACACTGTGGGGTTTGAAGAAATCACCTGGATTTGGGGCTCCATTTCTTCACTGGTGAAACAAGGGGATTTGAGATAGGTGGTCTCAATATCCCTTCACCCTAAACTCTAATTTCAAGATTCTAACAAAATAGAACTGAGGCTCAAAAGTCTGAGGGAGTGTGACAGGAAAGGATTGATGGCTAAAATCTCTCCTAGGCTTAAAATTCTCTAATTCTACCCATTTCTCTAATGGAAGTGAGAATTCTATGGAAAAAAATAACTCACCTTCCATGTGGGCCCTCCTTCTGAAGAGGCATTTAAGCACTCTTTTTGTTTAGAAGAAACTACATCTTCAACAAATAAATTTCAAGAAAAAAAAAGAAAAAGAGGAGAAACCTCTAGGTTAATAGAGACTCAAAAGTCACATCACCTAACTGTACCTGGCTTAGGTCCTGGTTTGAATGGTAAAAACACCGATGAGACAACCAGGGATACCTGAAAACTGATTACTGACTGGATATTTGATGATATTAAGAAATTACTGTTAAAATTTTAGTTGTGATAATGGTAGTGGTACTGCTACTATGTTTGTTTGTTTTTAATATTTATTCATTTATTTAGGTTGCACCGGATCTTAGTTGTGGCACGTGGGATCTTCGTTGCAGCATGTGGGATCCTTTTTTTTTTTTTTTAGCTGCGGTGTGTGGACTTCTTAGTTGTGGCACACGGACTCTTACTTGCAGCATGCATGCTGGATCTAGTTCCCCGAGCAGGGATCAAACCCAGGCCCCCCCACCCCCCCGCCCCGCGTTGGGAGCATGGAGTCTTACCCAGTGGACCACCAGGGAAGTGTCTGTTGCTATGTTTTTGAAAAGAGTTCTTATCCTTTAGGGATACATACTGAAATATTTACAGATAAGATGATATGATATCTGAGATTTGTTATGAAATAATCTACTTGGGGGGATGAAAGAGGTAGAGATGAAATACTCTGGCCTTGGTTTACGATTGTGGAAGCTGGGAGATGGATACACATGACTTCCTTACACTCTTATTTTTGAATATGTTCTAAATCTCCCAAAGCAAAATTTTTTGAAAGGACATCTTGAAAATACTTACTACCATGCTGTTTTACAATTAATCTACCTTAGTTTCTTTTCAAGAATAAACAAACTCAATCAGCCATAAATTCAGTCATCTAAAATCAAGACAGACATTCACCTACCATGTTCTTAGACTATGTATTCAAATGACCAGAGGACAAAGTACTTTTGTACTTTTGCCCAAAGTAGAATTACCACAAAAATAATCACTGCAATTATTTATCAGTAGCTTTTCCATTAAAATACCTTTTAGATCTTCCTTTTCATTCATGGGAACAATGTCAGAAGAAAAGGCCATACCTCTCAAAGTTATTTTAACTAAAGAATTCATACTTTTGGAAGGAGACCTGAAGTCTTCTATTTGAATCTCCAGTTTATTCATCTCTATTAACAGATACCTAATTAAAAGACTATTTTAAGAAAAACTGAACATATCGTAAGCCATAGACAACAGGTTTAAATTCAGAAGACCCACGAAAACACTTCAGAGAGGGGTCCTTATTATTTGTTATATAAAAATTGGAAAAATAGGTAACTCTTGAGGCAGAGCAGGCCCAGAATGCAGTGCTGCTTGGGTACCACTCCCCCAATCTGGCTCTCATCTTGAATATGCTCCACTCCTACCCAGGCAGGACCCACTGGAAAGCATGCTGTGGCTGTCACTGTGAAGGACATGTGTTTTTGCCAGGAAGAGTCACCATGAACATGCAGTAGTGCTTGAGGAACTTACATTCATCATTTAGGGTATTATATACAAGTACACTCATCAAACTGAAGACCAGGAGATAGTTCTTAAGAAAGAATGACCATTAACCTATCAACATCTAGCTCTGTAACATATACAGAGATTAGGCCAAGCCTCAGTGAAAGCATGGACTCACTAAGTTAGAAGTCACTAGCTCAGCAGAACTCTACGAAAAACATTTCATTAATTAACCATGGACTTTACTGCCAATACCAACAGAACATATTCTATCATGGTGTGGTGATGGCACCTCTCTCAGTGTAATGTTTGAGTATAAATGGATCTACTTTAGATGTTTATTTATAAATATCCTCTTCAATCTTGAAATAAAATTTCACACTAGAGTTTTCACATAAGGAAACAGGAAGCACAATAAGATGTTTTAAAGCTCAAAGTCCAGTTCTCTGATGGACAATAACTTAGTACATTATAAATCAACTCTAAAGGAAACAAAAAAGACAAAAGATGGAGAACTATTTGAAAGCTCAGGGTCTAGAGGAGATAGCACTATACTCCTATGGAAACCAGAGGCTCTAAAACAAGTCCCACAGCACCTGCTGCCCCAGCTCTTCTAAGACTTGATCAGCTTGACCTATAATTGCTCAAGAAGCACCTGGCCCTGCTTCCACTAGACCGTAAGTTTCTTCACTCATCTTTGTATTCTCAGCAACTACAGACCACACAGAACGTGCCTGGCAAACTTTTGTTGAATGAGGGAATCAGGTGTATGGAGGGCTAGGGGGAAAAACCCATGACAGACATGTTCAGAGTGCCCTGATTTCCTCACCAATTTGTGCCTCCAGGCTAGCTATCATGCCCTACCTAGCAATGACCTGGGAGAAGTTCCAGGAAAGCTTATATAAATCAAGTATTCGAAAATCAAATGCTATTTAAACCAGGGGAGTCTGCTATTTAAATGGAATCCACGGTAGAGCTATTTGTAATAGGGAATAAGCAACCCTCTTTGTTATGAATACTCATGTTGATATTGTTTGCTTTCAATGGGATACACCTGGCTCAAATCTACACCTTGCCTCACCATCACTTGAGCAACACTATTTCACGCTGTCTGAAGCTCTGTCAGACTAAAAAGCAGATAAAATAAACTGATGTAATCCAGCTTTTGGACAACTTTCATCAGTATTGCCTGTACCCTATTTTTAATTTCAGAGGGCAAGAAAGTTCCCCAGTAATGGAGCCCTGGAGGGCAGCCAACGCTCCATGGAAGCCAGGCTCTGGGCTATCCAGCTTCCCTTGGTTGACGTGGGATGGGCAAATAATACAACAGTCCTTGAATGGGGAGCTAGATGACTGCCGGGTAGACAGCATATCTCTAGAGCACATCTTTAAAGTAAAACCCGAAGCAACAAAGTTGTCGTCTTCTAAGAACTGATACAGGGACGAGTCCTAGTCGGAGATGCTGGGCATACAGTAGGCATTTGATAAGCGTTCGTTAGCTGGTCCCAAGATAAAAATATGACTCAAGTGACAAGTTTCAGAAGTTCTGGCCATGGAGACAGCTTGAGGCAGAAGGAAAGTCTCAGTGTAGCACTGACTTACAAACAAGAACAGGCACTGCTGTCACCTCTAGTCACCCAGAACAATAAGGGCAGATGGTGGCCAACAGACTGATTTGCTAGTCAAAGGTTTAAAGTTTCATGTAATGTTTCATGGATCTAGAGTAGGGTTGTCAGATTTAGCAAATGGCAGTACAGAATGCCCAGTTAAATTTGAACTTCAGATAAACAACGAATGATTTTTAAAGTATTCCCAAATATTGCATGAGACAAACACAAAAAATTACTGTTTATCTGAAATTCAAATTTAATTGAGTGTCCTGTATTTAATCTGGCACTCTTACTCTAGAGAAAGTGGAAACATACGGTGACCCACAGACCTTACTCCATTAAGATTTCTGAAACACTGTTCACGGAAATGCTTAAGGAGTTTAGATATGGACAATGAAGAATCTATTTTCTTAAGAGTGAAAAAAGATGTTGATGAGAGTTGCCTACTCCGAGGCCACAGTGAAGGGAAGGATAAAAGAATAATATAATTAGGACACGGTTTCTCAACCTCAGCACTACTGACGTTTCAGGTTGGATAATTCTGGGGGGGGAAGGGGGCCGCTGTCCTGTGCATTCCAGGATCGAAAGCAGCATCCCTGGCCTCTCTACCTGCTAGATGCCAGTAGCACACCCCTCCCCACCACACAGTGAGTTGTGACAAGCAAAAATGTCTCCAGATATTGCCAAGTGTCCCTTGGGGGCAAAAAATCTCCTCTAGTTGAAACCACTGAATTAGAAGAAATGGTCAAATAAACAGAAAGTGTCATATCCATTAACCAACTGGTGGTCATACAACAAAAGATTCTTCTCAAGGGAGAAATTTTCAGCTCGCCCCGGGGCTGCCTCGGGATGAGAGGGCTAGTCATTTCAGCTAAGACAATCAGAAACCCTTCATCTGCCAGAAGCACTAGAGAAGAATCTTTGGTGAGCCAAGCCGATGAAGCTCTGCATGGCAGTGCACACATCACAGCAAGCAGGGCATCGAACCCAGCCTTTGAAGATGTTCCTTTTAAGTTAACCTCCCTTCCAACTAAACTTTTTCCAAATCTCTTCCTGCCATTTGGAAGTTGAGTGATTCTCAGCTGAAAAGGCCTGTATATACGAGGTGCAGATGGCAGCAGTTACGGCCCTCACCAGATGCTGCAGTCTCTAATTTGATTGAAAGGATATAATTAGACAACAGAAACACTTTAATGAAAGAGCAAAACATGGAGGGAGGGAAGGATTGAAGGCCCTTAACTGATGCCAAAACACCCACCAGTAATAGAGGCTTTGAGTCTGGGGAAAAGGAAGGGGAAAGCCCCTTAAAAGGACAGTCCCCATCCTGTTTATTTCCCCATAGACATAGGAATAGGGATTTTATTATTGTAGATTTCCACTGTATTTTATGTGGGAACAATCTGATTAAAACCAGAAGAAGGCTTTGGAAGAACATCAAAGAAAAAGAAATATGGCTTCTGTGGTCATTATTAAAAATATTTTTACCAGCCCAATAATTTTCTTTGAAGATCAATTTTTATAGACTGAACAGCAGCAAGTAATTTACATACTGTGATGACACTGGTTAACAATCCCTACTGTTCTAGAACTACTTGGTCGCCATGTTTTCATCCAACTTTAGGACACCAAGGAACATGGACAGCCATTTAACATTTCTGTTTAAAAGATATAAACTCTAACTCTGTTTAGAGTTAGTCCTATAAGTCAATGCCACAACTGTTTTGTATCATCTTTAAAAGTTGCCTATGCTGTTTTTATCGTTTCCGAGCTTTCAAACTTTGAGTGTGAATATACTGCTCTGGTTCTAACCAAGAATCTAACCAAACTGAAAGAAATCCAGCCCTCAAAGTCTGAAGTTGCTAATGTGGTATGACACTGGGGTTTGGAAGCCTCCTCAGCCCACTAGAAGCAGGGCCCCGCCCTCGCGGTAAATTGAACAATAAAAGTTTAATGCTTTGGCTACTTGCCAGGAATTAAATCAGTGGCAAGAAAACTAGAAGCTGGGCCCAGCAGAGGGGCAGCCCCGAGAGGGTACTGTTATTAAGTACCCTCTCATAACTGCAGGAGGGAGAGGCAGCCTTGCGTGTGAGGTGGCCTCAAATCTTTTGTCTGTAAAGTACTTCCTAGCCCCAACCTCATTCCTCTTCAAACTGTTGCAAGTCCAGAAGAGGGAGGTGTTTACCTAGAAAGAGGATTAAAAGGGGGATGGAAGGAATTTCCTTAGAGGACGAGAAGGCAGGTTTCTGTGGAGTGGCTATTTTTTTTTTTTTTTTTTTTTTTTTTTTTTTTTGGTACGCGGGCCTCTCACTGTTGTGGCCTCCCCCGTTGCGGAGCACAGGCTCCGGACGCGCAGGCTCCGGACGCGCAGGCTCAGCGGCCATGGCTCACGGGCCCAGCCGCTCCGCGGCATATGGGATCCTCCCAGACCGGGGCACGAACCCGTATCCCCTGCATCGGCAGGCGGACTCTCAACCACTTGCGCCACCAGGGAGGCCCATGGAGTGGCTATTTTTGAGAAGTATGGACACCCTTCTAATGTTTCTACAACGGCCTCTATCCTTTCCCTGTTTCATCCAAATGCAGGATAATGTCCCAGAGGTGACGTCTGGGGAAGAAGCACTGCCGTCTTGAGAGAATGACACTGAAGACAACAGAGAGGGGGAAAACAGAGTGACCTCAGGCTCCTCTCCTAGACTAATGCTTCCGGGATCCACCTGGATACTCAAGGTCAAAATGAATGTGGAAGAATGTCAGTCACCGTTCTCACTCATTCACTGTGAGCCAGCCAGAAACTAACCTGCCAGGTGACAAAAGGGGGCTTGAGGAGACCTCACCTCAAAACCTGCACAGCTAGTTTGCTAAGGAACACATTCACTTCCTCCTCTGTTATCCTTATTCAGGAGGCAAAAACTAAGAAAAAACTACAGATCCAAACTTACGGCCTCTCCCAAGTGTTTTGCATTAACTGTTCCACAGTACAAACACAATCAATTTGGTATGTTTGAGTGTTTCATTTTGTTTTTTCGAAAATGTTTTAATTAAAACAAAATAATCATCCATGCTAAGCACACTGTTGTTTTTTAAAGGCCACTTTAAAAATGACAATAGAACCATTCAACTGCTTAGGAAAGTGATAGAAGTTTATTTTCTTTTTTTTTCTCCTTTTTTTTTTTTTTTAAATGTCTCAGGGCTGGTGCCACCTGCTGCCTGGGCTTTCCTCTGAGAAACAAATCTCTCAACAGTTTGATCCAAGCAACATCTGCAGAGCTGAACAAACAATGGGCTGGTTCCGAAGAAGGCTCTATTTTCTTTATGTAGTGCACACTGAACCATACTGAATTACCTTTTTTTTTTTTTTTTTTTTGCGGTACGCGGGCCTCTCACTGTTGTGGCCTCTCCCATTGTGGAGCACAGGCTCCGGACGCGCAGGCTCAGCGGCCATGGCTCACGGGCCCAGCCGCTCCGCGGCATGTGGGATCTTCCCGGACCAGGGCACGAACCCGTGTCCCCTGCATCGGCAGGCGGACTCTCAACCACTGTGCCACCAGGGAAGCCCCTGAGTTACTTTTTAAAGTATTCTTTAAAGTCTTATTAAAGATCCAAATGTATGTGTATGAAATTTCCCTCCCTCGATATGTTTTTGTTTGTTTGTTTTTATTAGTTTCTGCTTTATAACAAAGTGAATCAGTCATACATATACATCTGTTCCCACATCCCTTCCCTCTTGCGTCTCCCTCCCTCCCACCCTCCCTATCCCACTCCTCCAGGCGGTCACAAAGCACCGAGCTGATCTCCCTGTGCTAATTGTGGTAAAATATACATAACACAAAATTTACCTTTTTAACCATTTCTCCCATGCGTCTTAAAGTTAGTTTATAGTAAAAGGTAAAAGGTTCATTCAGCAAGCCTCCCTGTCACTTTTCCAGACCAGTGAACACTGCAAAAAATCAACACATATGGACCTAGAGCAGGACTTGGTCAAGTCCAGCCTGCAGGCCAACTCTGGCCCACTGCCTGTTTTTGTATGGCCCATGAGCTAAAAATGCTTTTTAAACTTTTAAATGGTTGAAAACAACCAAAAGAACAGTATTTTGTTGACATATAAAAATCACATTAGACTTCCCTGGTGGTTAAGAATCCACCTGCCAATGCAGGGGACACGGGTTCGAGCCCTGGTCCGGGAAGATCCCACATGCCGCGGAGCAACTAAGCCCGTGTGCCACAACTACTGAGTCTGCACTCTAGAGCCTGCAAGCCACAACTACTGAGCCCACATGCCACAACTACTGAAGCCCGCACGCCTACAGCCCGTGCTCCACAATTAGAGAAGCCACCGCAATGAGAAGCCTGTGCACCACAACAGAGAGTTGCCCCCAGTCACTGCAACTAGAGAACGCCCACATGTACAACAGTGAAGACCCAACACAGCCAAAAATAAATAAAAATTTTTAAAAACTTAAAAAAAAATCACATGAAATTCAAATATCGGTGTCCATGTAAGTTTTCTTGGAAGAGAGCCACACCTATCCATTCACAGTCTGTCTATGGCTGCTTTGCTCTACAAACATGACCTCCCTTCTCTTCATTCTTTGAGATTCTGCAGCTGTTGTACTGCAACAGACAGTACATGGCCCACAAAGCCCGAATTATTTACTGTCTAGCCCTTTACAAAAAATGTTTGCTGACACCTACCTGACCTAGAGCCTAAGATGGCATTATAGGCTCAAAAATTCTAAACTAAAGATGGTATATTGCCCATCACCCAAAATTCCTAATCTGTATATTGTGAAGCAATTTAAAGCAATATATTTTACCTTCATCATTTATTGCTTTTGATCCAAATATGCTAAATCATAAGTAAGTATATCAATAATATCTATATTAAGTGTACCAACTTGCTGTTTATTAGCAGTGAGCCTAAATTGAACTTCATTTTGCTCTAAGATTTATAAAAGGTCTCACTGCATATCTCAAACACTTAAACAGCTTTGTCGAGGGGCCAAAAATTTTCACAAAAAGATCAGAGTTCTTTGATGCCAGGTCAGTTTTGACAGTTTCCTGTTTCTTAAAATACATAAAAGTAACTGGTATGCATGTTAGTCCCCTTCACTCCTCTCAGCCCCTGGGTTGTATACAGGTAATTCTATACAACATTAATGGAGTCCCCAAGAGGGATAAGGCCCTGTACAGCATGAAGCTCTCACTGTTAACTGAACTCATAGGTTTTATGGCAAGACACACTGCTGTCTAATGGGACAAATTCTACATGAGAAGCTGGAGGAGGATGAGCATAAAAGGCAGTTCACAGCAAACATAACCAGAGTTGATACACTCTGTTGACGCACACCTGAAAGCCCCTAAATGTGGTGAAACACCCAAGCAGGTATATGCCTTAGGCGGAAAACTCAGAGCTGAAGTCCACTCAGCCTTCTCTGCTCTTCCTACCTCTCGGCTGTCCCCTGCAGGTCAGTAAATTCCAGATGGGAGTTCACTTCAGAGAGCCCATCAGCCCACGGCCCTGGCTGCCTTCCTCCTTGAAAAGGGAGTCTAGATTCCACCACTAACCTCTACCTTCCTCCTTATCAGTTGTGAAGGAACGGAGAGAATCTCAAAGAATGAAGAGAAGGGAGGTCATCTGGGGTTGGCTACACACTGTAATTAGAAGTAGCACTGATAGGGAATGAGCTAACTTTTTATAAAGTCAGCATTCAAAAATGCAAACCACCAGTAATTTAAATATTACAAAATTATGCAGAATATAAGTATTGAAATAATTTTTTCCATCCACAAAATTTTAGAGAAAATTACAGTATCAAAAATATGAAATGTCAAGTTTGGCATATCCTCGGAGTAAAACGTGTTTTTTATTGGAAAGGATTTTAAAAAACTAGTGGGTAGGCTCTAGACAGGATGTGATGCTGAAGACCATGTGGTATCTCCCTAAAACTGCCTCTGGAACTAAAGAGGAGAAGTCACAAAGGCACTGATGTACTAAGGATGGGAGGGAAAAAAGCTGGTGAGGCTCACTCAATTGGGAACATAGGCCACTTATCATAAATCATTTCACAATGGTTATTTATTTGTCCCTACCCCAGACTCCAATAAAAGCACACACCAAGGTTTGAAGTTCAAACTACGTAAGAGCTGTTGCATTTGACCCTTCCGAGCAAAGCAAAGGTGCCTGAGGAGAGGGTGCCACCTTCCAACAAGCATAAGCACACAGCTGGCTCATTGAACACTTTTCAGAGCTATTACTCTGCCCTTTCCAGGAGAGGAAACAGTTTATTTCCACCCATACCTCTCTCTCCATAGAGGACATTAAATCCTGACCACACATATGGCAAAGTGGAGCTAAGGGGTTACTAGGTTACAGTTATGTTGACATATCCTGGCTCTCAGAAAGTCCCTCCTTCATTCCCCACATACAGCAAACAGTAGAAGTGATCAAACTTCTGCACAAGTTTTTGTAGTTGTCCCCTAGAAGGCCACTGATCACTCAGAAACCACTTCCTGAGCCTAAGGTTTATAGCACTTGGAGAGCCCCCTTCTACCATTCTAAAGCCAAGCTTTGCCTTTAACAGGGATTAATCAGACTGGAAGCTCATAGCATTCCCACGGCAAAGGAGGTGTCCAGCACTTGGTGAGCTGTAAAGCACTATAAAAAGAAGTATTAAGTATGTTTAGTGACTGCCTGCTATATGTGGGTGTGTTACCTGCAGTACATCATTTAATCTTCACAACACCCTGCAAGGGAGTTATCATCATCCCTTCTTTACAGATGAGGAAACTGAGGCTCAGAGAGCTGAAGGCACAACCCAAAGTCACATAGTAAGTGACAACACTAAATCCTTATCTTTATCACAAATCCAAGCTGTTAAGTAAACAAAGCAACTTGGAGTTTTCTTTCATCAGCAAAATCCTGTCTCTCCAACATCACAGCCTGCGACTTTGGGTGGAGAACCCAGAGGCCGCTTTTCTTACTTCAGCAAACCTGAAATGCATTTTTCCCGTCCTTTCCATTAATGCCGAATTCTCAACACCTGAACAACTTGCGGACAAATGTACCTGGGCCAGACAACGCCCCCTTGCCTGCTCTTCAACTTGGAGAGTTCTGTTGCAAGGAAAGGTGTGCGGGCAAGCTAAGCAAAGTCCCAGCTTCCATCCTGGTCTAGGGCCCCACTTGGGGAAGACCTGGCCTTGACCTTAGCCTGGGGAGCGGGTTACCCTCTTTAAAGTGTGGGCCTACTGGGGAAACGAGTGCTCGGCACTGCACTCCCAGGATAAGCACCCTAAGCTCTACAGGGGAGAAGTTTCCCATCACCCCTTACTTTCTTCCCCTCTCCACGCTGGACCTGCACGGGGAAGTTCAAAGCGGCCCCGGTGGGGTGGGGGATGGCTAGGGAGGGAACGTTCTGGCTGGGTAGAGCCGGTCTTCTCCGGACCCAGGTCTACCTCTAGCAGGGCGGGCAGGTCAACCTTACTCTTCTCGACTTGTACTCAGAAATTAGTGTTGGGCAAGCGGGTGCAGCCGGGACCGGGCAGAGGGGCCGGGCGCCCGCTCTCGTCGCCTCCGCACCCGCTCGTGAGCGGGTAGACACAGGGTTCGCGGGCGTGGGTGGGAGGGGGGACTGGGGGCGTCGTTGTGGGGCTTGCGGAGGGGATCTTGGCCCGAGGTGTCGCTGAGGGGCTTGGGGAGGGGGGGCAGCGTCTTGAGGTGGGGTGGGGGAGCGTCCCGGCCCGGGGGGAGTCGCTGAGGGACTTGAGCTGGGGGTGCCGGGTCCTGAGACAGAGGAGACATCCCGGCCGGGGGGACGTCGCTGAGGAGCCTGACCAAAGGGTCTGGGAGGTACTGAGGCAGACAGAGCGCCGGCCGAGGGCGGCTGAAGGGGTCTGGGGGGGAGTCCCAGGTCCTGAGGAGAGGGGCTGCCCCGTCTGAGGGGCGTCGCTGAGGGGCTGGAGAAGGAGTCCCAGAAGGCAGGGGCGAGGGAGTTGGGCCCCCCGGGCGGGCTCCGCGCAAGACGGGCGGAGCGGGGGGTGGGGGGGTAGCTCACTCACCGGGTCCGGGGCCGAGGCCGGGGCTGGGCGCGGGCCGGGCGGCCAGCGTGAGCGCGGCGGCGGAGAGCAGGGCGAGGCGGGCGGCGGGCGGCGCCATGGGCCGTCAGTGCGGGGCCCCGGGGCGCGGCCCGGGGGAGAAGGGGCAACGCAGGGAGCCGGGGGCGGCCATGGGAGCGGGACGCTAGGCTCGAGCGTGGCCCCGCCCCGGCCGCCCGGCAGCCCCGCCCCGGCCCGCCCTCCCCAGCGCCGCCACCGCCCCTGCCGCCAGCGGCCCGCCAGGCTCCGCCGCGAGGCCCGAGGGGCGGAGCCGAGTGCGCACGCCCGCCTCGCCCCGCCCGCGCCTGCCACTCACGCTCCCGGCCCCGCCCACATCCCCTGCACCTGGGCCCGCCCACCCGCGGACCACTTTTTTGGTTGGTTCGAGGGGCGGGGCCCGCAGGTGAGGAGCGGGGCCTGGGGCACAGCCTCCGAGTCCACAAGCGGAGGTTTGACCCGGCTGGACCGGGCCGGGCGCCCAGTGACCCCTTCTCCACCCTCACTTGGGTCGTGACCCACACGCGGGCTCAGCCGTAGCCGTAATAGTCAGAACAGCAGTGTGCAAACCGCTTTTCCCTGCTTGGCTCATCACAGCGGTTTAAAAAAGGGTGCTCTGGAGTCAGCCTGTCCGGGTTCATATCCCACTTGATCACCTGTAAGATCTTGGGCGGATTTAAAAGAAAAATAGCTCTCTTACTTCAATTTCCTTATCTGTTAAATGGGGACGTTGATAGCAATTACTCCCAAAGAGGTTGTACTAAATGAGACAATGCGTGGAAACTTTTACACACACACAGTAGGAACTTAGAAAATGTTGAGTTCCTTTCACCATCCCAATTTTTGTAGCCACAAATGAGGCAGAATACTGAGCCCCGGTTCCGAATCCTTTCGCACATTTTTTGTCAGCTGGGGCAAGTTTCCTGCTCTTTGTCATCTGCAAAATAGGAATATTAAAAGGTCTTCACAAGATTAGATTAGATTAGATTAGATAGATTCAAGTAAAGCGCCCGAAACCAAGAAAAGCCAGAAGTGGGTGGGGCAATGGTGCTTTCTTAGACACTGCGATCCCGGGACGCAGAGAGTGCGTGGCTCGCTTAAACTCTCGGCCCCGCGTGGCCTCACTCCCCAACAAGGTCTTCCCCGCCCGCCCCCGGGGTCTGTGGTGGGCCTCTCTCCTCCCCCGCACTCCCCCAGGCAGAGATTTTCCTTCGGCTCCAGCCTAAACCGCCGCGGTGACGCCCCGCGGGGCAGGTCCGGGCGGTGCGCCGGGCGCTTTTAAGTCCCTGGTCCCAGACTTGCAAGTGCGGGCCTGTGCCCGGCGCGGCGGCGGGAACCTCAGCCCTCCTGTGCTGACTCGCCGCTCCCTGAGCGGGGCTGGGCTGTCCCCAGCCCGCCTTAGGTGCACCGGCCTCTTCGCTCCCTAGCCATCCCCCTCGCCCGGTCCAAAGACCCGCCACCTCGCCCCCAACCATCCCCCCATCCCAGCTGCTCCCAGAGCTGGGCCCCAAAGGCGCAACTACTCCCACGAGGCTTCTTGGCTCCGTCACACCACCCACACGACCCAGTGCCACGGCAAGAGTATGCTTGTTGAATCACTGTTTTCCCTGGGTCATTACCAAGGTCGAGAATCCTCTGGCTCCTTATTGCAGCAGGGGGATGCCCTCCACATCCCACCTGGTGTCTCCCACTCTTGCTTACCTTCTTCTGCACCATTTTGTGCCCTTCCCCACCTCCAAAATCACCTCCTCCAACATAACCTGGGAATGCTTCAACTCTTAACTTGCACCCTCCCAGGCAGGAGGCCCTAGAAGGAGAATAAAGTGGGGAGATGCAGGTAAAACCATCAGCACAAAGCAAGTACTCAGTAAGCGTGATCCCTCCTGCATTCAACAAATATTCAGTGAGGAGCCTGTCAAGAGCACCAGCAAGACAAGAACTTACACTCCTAGAACTGACACTCAAACGGAGGGGAGAGGCCAGTCAACCAACAGGAAAATAATGTGAATTTCAGAGAGCAAAATGTACTACAAAAACAAGAATATGATGATATTGACAGAGGGTGCTCTGTGGACTGTTTTAAATAGAGTGCCGGGAAAAGGTTTTAGCAAAGTGGGACACAGCTGTCTACAGTTTACAAGGTCCTTTCATATCTCATCCTAGTTTCAGAGGAGGAAATAAGAAGAGGCAGATGGGGGGGGTGGTTCGAAATCAGGTTTATTTGGCCAAGTCTGGGGATTTATGCCTCATGGTAGTGGCTCCCATCTGTCTTACTGCCCTGCAGAAAGGCACCCCTGTTGACTGGGTTCCAGCCCCTTTCCTTTATTCTGCTCTCTTGGCCTTGTGTAAACAGAATGGGCTACAGTGAAAAATGAAAATGAAAATGTGGGGCCCCTTGTTCAAAATTTTTAAGAATTTCAAGATGGTGACAACAGAACATTAAACCAAGCCTGAGGTCCTTCTAAGCTCGGGGGCCTGTGTCATTAACTACACACACCCCTGAAATGTTGCAAGCCCATGAAAGCTGGCTTGTACCACAGAGCTCAGAAATAGTGTGCAAGCTCCTGCCCCCACTGGCTGCCATGAGAAACATCTCTCTAGCTGTCCCCAGCCCTCCCTCCCCTCTTTTCCAGCGTAAAGCCCAGCACAGGTGATGGAAACAGCACACAGAGGCTAAAAATACAACCGAGCAGGTCTAGGTCAGGGCACGTAATGGCTCAAGGTCTTTGCTCAGTTATGTGGTCCCTGGCCCTGGCAAGGAGCTGCCTGAGATATTCATTTCAATACTTCACATGCCTCAGTCCTTAAGCAGCTTTATTTCATGGAAAGAGTGAGGGCATTGACTGTAGCCCCTGGGCCTCCAGGAAGATATTGGTGTCTGTCTGTCTGCCGGCTCTGCAGTCAGGCCCTTGGATTCCTCCCGAGGGCAGCAGGATTTGCCAAGAAGCTGAGAGATCTCAGCTGGTGGAGTTTGGGCGATCCTGGTATCTTTGAAACTCCAGCTGGGGTGATTTCTGCTCAAAGGGCAGTCATGTTGTGGAGAGAGCACTGGATGAGGAGTCTGATTATAATAACAAGAATAACAAACCTTTACTGAGGATTTTACTAAGCTTTCAGCAGTGTGCAATATTTGTCATCACATTTCTCATATGAAGGTAGCCCTATGAGGGAGGTACTCTTACGAGCCCCCTCATACAGAGAGGTTAAATGGCTTGCTCAAAGGTTGCCTAGTGGTGGAGCTGGACTATGACCCCAGGCAGTAGGACTTCAGGACCCTACTCCTCATCACCGTGGTGATTTGCCTTCTTTTCTTTATGGGGTTCTAGCAACCAATCCTACTGAGCGGTCCAGGGCTGGGATTAGGGTGAGGCAAGTGAGGCATTGGCCTCAGGCACAAGATTTAAGGGGGCCCCCCAAAACTCAGTAATCAAGACAAATATGTAATCAAATTTTAAATATAGTAAATATATTTAATGGACAGTGTTTTAATGCAATATCTTTAAAAACTCTAAATGAATGTCAAAAAATTAATGATGAACAGGGCTTCCCTGGTGGCGCAGTGGTTGAGAGTCCGCCTGCCAATGCAGGGGACACGGGTTCGTGCCCCAGTCCGGGAAGATCCCACATGCCACGGAGCGGCTGGGCCCATGAGCCCTGGCCGCTGAGCCTGCGCGTCCGGAGCCTGTGCTCCGCAACGGGAGAGGCCACAACAGTGAGAGGCCTGCGTACCGCAAAAAAAAAAAAAAAAAAAAAAAAAAAAATTAATGATGAACAGAATCTCAAAACTTTAAATAAAAACAGGACCTAGATTCCTGATTTTCCTTTAGCCTCAGGCTCATCTCAGCACTGATCCTGTCTCCCGGGTTCTGGGTCAGGCAACTAGTGATGGAAAATTCAAGAGAAGCAGTAGTTAGTCTGTTCTGATGGGGGTGAAGGGAGAAAAAGAATTTGGTTTTGAACATAACGAGTTAGCAGTGTCTGTGGGGCATCCAGATGGCCACACCTGAGAACTCAGAGCCAGGTGAGAAGGGGCGGCAGGATGGGCAGGGCACCCTCATTTCACATACTTGGCCCGTGATAGGTGTGTATTCAGCACATGTGGTCTAAATCACTGGTCCTCCGAGTTTGCATCATGGTTCAGGAATCTTTTCAAGTTCTCTCATCCAAAGTTTTTCTCTTCTCTCCTAAAACTGCTACATCACAAACCTCAGATGTGTTCCCATATGGGTGTGGAAGTTTACTTGCTTGGGTGTTAAAATAAAAACATCTTCTGAGGAAATTAAAAACAACTAAATTCCACTAGAATTTGGGGGTGGGGCATGAAAGAGGAAGATGAGAATTCATATAAATTGGCTCAATTTCCTCTTTTTTTTTTTTTTTTTTTTTTTTTTTTTTATCTTTTTGCGGTATGTGGGCCTCTCACTGTTGTGGCCTCTCCCGTTGCGGAGCACAGGCTCCGGATGCGCAGGCCCAGCGGCCATGGCTCACGGGCCCAGCCGCTCCACGGCATATGGGATCCTCCCAGATCGGGGCACGAACCCGTATCCCCTGCATCGGCAGGCGGACTCTCAACCACTGCGCCACCAGGGAGGCCCTCCTCTTTTTTTTTAAACTTTGTTGTTATTTTCTTTAATTTTTGGCTGCATTGGGTCTTCACTGCTGCACACAGGCTTTCTCTAGTTGCGGAGAGCGGGACTGCTCTTCGGTGAGTGTGTGGGATTCTCATCACAGCGGCTTCTCTCCTTGCAGAGCACGGGCTCCAGGCGTGCAGACTTCAGTAGCTGCAGCACGTGGACTCGGTAGTTGTGGCTCGCCGGCTCTAGAGCACAGGCTCAGTAGTTGTGGTGCACGGGCTTAGTTGCTTTGCGGCATGAGAGATCTTCCCTGACCAGGGCTCGAACCCGTGTTCCTTGCATTAGCAGGTGGATTCTTAACCACTGCTCCACCAGGAAAGTCCAGCTCAATTTCCTCTTTATTCACTGACCCTCCAGAAAGAGAACAGGAGCTCAGAGAAATTAAAGAGAAGAGTGGTAGTAGAGGAGAGAAAGAAAGAAGAAAGATTATTGGAGCTAAAAATACATTGAGCAGAGACTGGCTAAGCATCAGAGAAGGGCAGATGTGTTTCCAGACAGAAGTGGTGGTTTAGATATGTCAGGAAGAACAGCTCCAAAGGATGGGTGGAAAATAAAGGTTATTTAGACTGATCTCAGCAGAGTGAAAAAGGTTCATTGGCGAACCAAACTCAGAAACAGGACTTTCAGCAACATGGAAGCCCCACAGCCTCAGCCCCAAGGTCTCTGGATCGAGTGTTGGCACCAACAATGGAAACTCTTGCCATGGTTTCAGGACCCTGGATCAAATAGAGTCTTTCCATCCTGACTTTATACTTCTGGACAACCTTCAACAGAACAACCTCTGTTAAAGACTAGTTACTTTCCTTAGTGTATCCTCAGGTACCCGCTTCCCTTTCCATCTAACAAAGCAGGGATATTCGGGACAACTTCTAAAACCAGGGGGAAATGTAGCTCCTGTAGATACATCACCTCCATAAGGTTGATGAATCTGACAAATGTTTAGTGAAGATGGATCGTGGGAAAAGAAATGTCATGATACCCAAGTCAGATCAGAATCATCCCTCGTTTCAAGAGGCTGATTGCTTGACAACAAGGATTTACTGTGTGGTACAGGAACTATATTCAATATCTTGTAATAACCCATAATAGAAAAGAATCTGAAAAACTGTACCTCAATTAAAAAAAAAAAGAGGCTCATTGCTTGGCCTCATAAACCAGATGAGCACACAACTAAGGACCTGGGATGAAGTTCCTATAAAATGTTGGGTAGGGCCTCCCTGGTGGCGCAGTGGTTGAGAGTCCGCCTGCCGGTGCAGGGGATACGGGTTCGTGCCCCGGTCTGGGAGGATCCCATATGCCGCGGAGCGGCTGGGCCCGTGAGCCATGGCCGCTGGGCCTGCGCGTCCGGAGCCTGTGCTCCGCAACGGGGGAGGCCACAACAGTGAGAGGCCCGCGTACGGAAAAAAAAAAAAAAAAAAAAATGTTGGGTTAAGTCACTCAGACCATGAGCAACAGGGGCTCAAGAAGGGGTCAGATGAGTGAATGGGCCATAATATTAATAACATTAGGGACTTCCCTGGTGGTCCAGTGGTTAAGACTCCGTGCTTCCACCACAGGGGGCGTGGGTTCAATCTTTGGTTCGGGAACTAAGGTCCCGCATGCCTCACAGCACAGCAAAAAAAAAAAAAAAAAAAAAAAAACACCAACATTAATTAGAACTTTATTTACTGAGCACTTACTCTCTGCCAGGAGCCATGCCAAGTGCTTCACATGTGTTGTCCCATTTCCTCCTCATAGTGATCCTGGGGTAGGCACTCCTACTATCCACATTTCACAGATGAGGAAAGTAAGGCCCAGAGATGTGAATTCACTTGCCCATTGAGAAATGGATCTGGGATCCATCAATAGGACTTGATGTGGTCCATGCCCAGGTGTGGTACGTGGATGGGCCAACCAGATGCAAGGCAAAATGTCACAGCATAGCTCTGAGTGGATAAGAGCATAGGTGGTATAGACCCTGGTTGGGTTGAGTCCAGCCTTTTTTGGTTACTAGCTTTTGGGCCTGAGGCATGGTCCTTGAGCAACTGGACCTTCAGTTTCTTTTCTTTTTAAAATTTTTTAATTAATTAATTAATGTATTTATTTATGGCTGTGTCAGGTCTTAGTTGCAGCACGCAGGCTCTTCGTTGCAGTATGGGTTTCTCTCTAGTTGTGGTGTGTAGGTTTTCTCTCTCTAGTTGTGGCACATGGGCTCCAGAGCATGTGGGCTCTGTAGTTTGCGGCATTCGGACTCTCTAGTTGAGGCACAAGAGCTCAGTAGTTGTGGCATGCGGGCTTAGTTGCCCCGCAGCATGTGGGACCTTAGTTCCCCAACCAGGGATTGAACCCACGTCCCCTGCATTGGAAGGCAGATTCTTTACCACTGGACCACCAGGGAAGTCCCTGACCTTCAGTTTCTTCATCTATAAAGTAGGGATGGCAGCAGCACCCAAACTCATGCAGAAGACTGTTGGTAGCATTTGGTGAGATGATGTTGGTAAAGTGTTGTCTAGAACCATGTATGGACTACAGTGAGCATTCAGTCAACACAGATTTTACTGAAATAGGAGAAATAGCACAGGCCAAATTACCCTGAGTTATTTCTAAGGAACGTGAGGCTTACTACTAGGGCAGGGTCAATTGAAGGGAATTACACAGAAGGGAGAGAAGAATTTGATAGAACTTGAAGAGTCTGTATCAGCTGCCATCTGTGAGAACAGCTCTGTGCTAGAAGGAGATACTGAGTGCTCCTTGAGTCAAAGGCCTAGGAAAGTAAATACATTGGAGTGTCTGGAAAGAGGTGGTGTGGGAAAGCCAACCTCAGGATGGGGAAGGAGAGGAGGAAAGCAGAAGAGCAGCTCCATGTGCCATTCTTGCCCTTCTGTCCCTGCCGTGCAGAGTAAAGGAAGACCGTAGCCCCAGAGCCTGGTGGCACTTCTCCAGGGTTCACTGGCTTTGAAAGGGTGCCTGCCTGCCCGGTCTCCAGACGTTTGCAGACCCTTTCCAAAGACAAACCCTTTCCAACGCCCAGCTCGAAAACTGACCCACCTCTCGAGAGGTGAGGCCAGAGCTTGCCACTGAATGGACCCCATCGTCCTCCCAAGCATCTGTGGGTCCAGATGCCGGTGGCCTGGTGGTGGTTCCACGGCAGCCTGCGGTGCGGTCTGCCTCCGACTTTGATTCACTCCAGGGACAAAAAAATCAAACAGGCAACGCATGTGATTCCATGGAACTCCTGCCAGACTCATACTCTGTTTTTCCACCATTTCGCTCTCCTCCCCCCGGAGAGGGAGCCTCCTTTGGCACTCTGTACATGAAAAATCAAAACCACCAACAGGGCAGGCACCTGATAAGGAGATAGGCATTGCCCAAGAGTTCCCAGGAAGAGGCGTCTTTGTTCTTGTTTCAAGCCCTTGACACTGCTAACAGCTCTAATTACTGCATTTGCCATGGGATGTAAAATAAAACCGCATTCCAGAAACCATGTATTCTCCCCGGGAGAGACATGTGGGCAGAGGTGCCCAGGGCTGCAGGAACGTGTTCTTTCATTTCTGGTCCCTAACCTTGGCAGCTATTCTGAGAACTTAACAGTACCTTCTTTATGTGCACGGAGAAGGGCCCTTTCGCACTTGTAAGGATGCATCTCGCTACCTGTATCCACAAATCTGGTCTGCATATTTGACTACATTGCGTGCAAAGTGTGCTTCTTAAGAATGTCAGAACCTTCAAAATTCACCCGCGCCATACTGGGGAAAATGAGGGCTTGAGAAGTTCCTGAGGCTGTAAGCACAAGATAATAGAACTTCTTCCAACATAATTTAACTATAAAAATCTGATGATGTAACACCCACTCACACTCACATCACAAACCAAAGTGACATCACAAATACTAGAGATAATGGTTCAAAACTGCATGAGAGGGCTTCCCTGGTGGCACAGTGGTTGAGAGTCCGCCTGCCGATGCAGGGGACACAGGTTCATGCCCTGGTCTGGGAAGATCCCACGTGCCGCGGAGCGGCTGGGCCCATGAGCCATGGCCACTGAGCCTGCGCGTCCAGAGCCTGTGCTCCGCAATGGGAGAGGCCACAACAGTGAGAGGCCCGCGTACCACAAAAAAAAAAAAAAAAGAAAAAAAAAAAAAAACTGCATGAGAGGCAAAATCTAAACAAACAGCAATTTGCCCATACATGACTGAGGCAGAGAAAGACAGGTGATAGAAATATTAAAACAAAACAAAACAAAAAAAACAAAGAGAAAAAGGGAAAAGAAAATACATATTTCTTCCCCCTACTAAGCTAACTAAAATAAAATTTAAGGCAACCGAAATATGGTAAGATGATTTTATTTTATTATAGATGACATTTCTTAGAAAGCCAGGTCCCTTTAAGTGTGTGATTCTAATCTATCCAAATTGTTCTCTTGTTCTTGGCTGGTCCCGAGAAATGGAGGCCAGCATCATTTACATTGTGCTTTTGCCTTTTTAGACCCCAGAGTATATTTCCCTGCTTAGCAGCTTTTCTTGGCTCATGGCAGTCTGGTTAGAAAGTGATTTCAGGGCTTGGCACGATTTTACCTGCTGTCATTTCTGGGTTGCAGCATAGTTGAGGAGTGGCTACAGCTCCTATAGGAAGCTTGAGTGATCCCATCTCCCATTCCTTTCCTACCATGGGTTCCCTTAGCTTTCCAGGGGACAGAAGTGGTCTTTAATTCCTTATAAATGCTCCCTGACCCTCCCTCCGCTTCCAGCCCAAGCATGCTATGTTCTTTGAGAACCTGACCATCACTGTGACCTTGTGAAGTTCTACTGCTTCCCTACTTGGTACAAAAGGTTTTGGTGAGCAGGTGAGCAGGAGAGAGGTTGTGTAGAAAGATTTCTAAGAGCTGTGTGGAAGGAATGGTCTATAAAAAGATGTTAATACTTTACCTCCAAAGTAGACCTTCTAGTCTCTGCTTGAGAATTGGCCTTTTTTATTCCTTTTCTCCCCCTTATAATTCTAGCATATAATTCTAGCATATAATTCTCATCTCTCGTGAGACGAGATCCCAGCAACCCCACCTATGGACTCTGACAGTCTATCTTACTGAACACCAGGCTTCAGGACTGCTATGTGGACTTGCCAGCTCTCACCAACATCTGGACAACCAGAAAGTGTGCAAAGCAGAACATCAATGCTCCCGTACCAGGTACCACCTCTTCTTGGGAAGTTGTAAAGAACCCATTAATTGCCAGTTCCTTCTCCCTGGTTAAACTGTTGCTCAGGCGACAACTGAAGGAGAAATGCTGCCCAGCACCATGCAGGTTTGGAGATGCGAAACCCTCAAAGAGATTAAAGCCCAAGGACGATTCAGCAACGAAAGCCGCCCAGCAGGGCGGGATAAGAAACTCCATCAGTTCCAAGAGCAAGCGGCCAGTGGGGCAGTGGCCAGGCTCACCCAGGCACAGGAGGCCTGTAGGAGGCGTCAACGAGGTAGGTGATGGATGGTGGTGGAGAAAATGTGATGGGGTGGGGAGAGGGAAAGGTAAGCTAGGGCTTCATGCCAAGAGAAGGAAATCCTGAACTTAAAGACAGGATTGTGGGGGGTCAGGATGGGGGCGGGGGTGTGATTTAGTAGAGAGAGGACAGATCTGGGGTCATGCATATTTCTCCTTTGCTCAGTTTGAGAGGAGGATAAAGTAGCTTTCAGAAGTGGAGACAAAAGAAACTTGACATGAAGCAAAAATGAGGATGGGAAAGGCTCAGATGCACATGCTTGAACCCCAGAGCTGAGCCACAGACCTGGTCATGAACTTCCACATGGAGAACTTGGCATCCAGAGGCCTGATCTGAGTCCAGCTCCGTTAGTCCATGGTGGCCAGCAGAGCTCAGAATGCACCCTGGAGCTAGGTGGTCAGTGTTCAAATCCCAGCTCTGACCGTAATTGAGGGGGACCATGGGCTCAGTCTCTTTCTACCTTGGTTTTCGTCATCTATAAGATGCGGAGAAACAGCCCTTCCCTCACAGGGTTTCATGAGGATGAAATGAGTTAATGCATGCAAAGGGCTTTTGAGCAGAGCCTGGCACAGAGTAGATGCTTAGGGTCCTGGGTGCACTCAGTAGGTGACAGCCGTGGTCCACCTTCTGGCTGTGTGGCCTTGGGCAAACTCATTCCAATTTCCTTGCCTTTAAAGCTGTCTCCTGCTGACCTTACAGGGCTGTGGGGAAACGCTCACTCCCTGAAGGAATTCGGTAAACTAGAACATGCTAGGCAAATGTTGGTTGTGGCTGTAACCAAGACTTGGGGACACAAATCCCAGATAATTATCCTGAGCTCCCTTCTCAAGTTTTAGCTTTGACTTCTCTGCTTTCTTCCTGGCTACAGTAAAGAAAGTTCAAAGGAGAAAAAAGTAACACTCTGCCAAGATCTTGAGAGCAGATATGCTGAACATGTGGCTGCCACCCAAGTGCTACCCCGGGACATTGGGACGATGTCCTGGAAGGGCCGAGCCTCACTTCCGGAAACCAGGAAGAGACAGCAGTTGTTGGAGGATGCATTAACCATCCATGGCCTCTGCACAGAGGGCCACCGGGCTCTGCACCACACGGTGGTGGAGCCAATGCTGTGGAAGCCTTCGGGGAACCTCGAGAGGTACCGTTAGGAGCTGGGCAAGGCCATCAAAAAAAAACCCTGGGAGGCTCTTTGCAGCCAGGCTGCCACCCCTGAAGGTGCTCAGAAGGACCCACTGCCAGGCAGGAAGAGGCCGGAGGTCCGCGAGGAGCCTGCTCCCAAGAAATGGCACAAGTTAAAGAGCGAGAAATAGGGACAGGAGCTCACAGGATTAGGGTATTCTCTGCTAGATGTCCGAAGAATAAACACCGCTTTGCACCTTCCACGCGATCTCAGAGCACTTTACAGATCAGTGACTACCCTCCCCGGGAAACAAGACAGATGGGTATGAGATTCACTTTAGACTCAGGGCCCCTCTCCACCTTCATGATTTGGTCATTTCCAAGCTGGATGCTTAAGCTTTTTCCCTACGAGTCCCTTTTCCTTAAAGAGGGGCTGGAGGGCCTCAGTCTTCCAGATAGGAAAAGGCTTAGCAGATGAAGTCGATGGTTATACCCAGTTTACGGTCCCTATGTTCGAAAAGTGGACTGCTGGGATTGACCACCATTCCCCCCATAGGGCTGAGCAGAAAACCTATCACCACCTCAGGGACATAATCTCAAACGCTGTCTCTCAGATGCTTGCCCAGACACCACCTGGATCCCCAATAACCTGAACTCTGTGTTAACAGAAGAGGAAATTACACAGATGCTCCCATGAGCGAGCTGATGTTATTGGGCACTGCTTCACGCAGACCCCTGCTTTGTGGAATCTGTAGACCTTTACCAAATAGAGCAATGACAATATATAACAAGTACTTGATAAAATTGTATTTTTTTTACAGTCATTTGTACAATTTGTTACAAAACCATAGAAGACTACAACTTGTTTTAAATCATTTTTGGTCGGCAAATATGTAAAATCTGTGTGCAATTATCATGTATTTACAGGGCCTCATGTTAGTCATTTTCAATGATTATTCCAACGTCACACTCTCAACATAAGACATGGCTTAAGATAAATATATTAGTAAATAAATATTCTGAGAACATATTTCCATAAATGAAATGTGCTGCTATACATATACAGAATATACATAAGTTGTTTTCTAGCCTTTAAAACATTTTTTTTAATGGTAATGTTGGAGAAGGAGCCCTTAGACCACTTTATTACAAAATCTTTACAGCAAAGTCTTTACAAAATATCTTTTAAGTGCTATGGGAGAAATTTAAAAAAAAACATTTTAAAATAGTGCCTTGTTAGACCAACACAATAGAGTTTATATAAAGAATAGAAAAAGGCAGTTCTGTTTAAAAAATAATACTCTTGATTAGTAATTCTTTTTTAGACCTCATTTTAAAAGCATTAGTCCTGCATGAGCTTTGAGTAGGAACTAGCAGCACATAAGGGAGGGTGTGAGTGGTGGACAGTAGAGAGGTGGACATGTCATAAAACGGCGTGGGTTAGGGTTAGGGTTAGGGTTAGGGAGAGGCAAAGAGACCGAGAGTTAAGGCCAGCATCCTGGGGCTGTGTCTACTACAAAGAGGTACCTGGTGGACCAGAACTCCCAAACCCCCATTTTTAACTGGTTCTAGCACTCTTCAGTCTACATGGCTGTCCTACACCCGAGGCTGGGCCACGAGACCACGCCCAACAGTCACATTCCTGCATGTGTGTGTGTGCGTGTGTGTGTGTGCATGTGTGTGTGTGTGTCTCTCAATGGAAGACGTGATGCTCCCAGTTTCCATAGCTAGATAACTCCCACATGCCACTGAGAGGCCACCAAGAAAAGGTACTTGTCATCATTATTGGAGTCTTACGACTTCAAAGACATTTCTTTTGATTTGAATGGTGAGGCGATATAGTTGGTCACCATACTCTGGTGACCCAACACAAATTTAAGACAACGGCTGAGGTTTAAAGCCTGAAAGTTTCACTTTTCTGTTTCTACCACCCTATAAACTATGAAAATTAAATGTGGGTTTTTTGGCCATCTGTAGTTACTGCTCTTTCAAATGAAAATCGGACTCATTTATTTTAATAAGCCCAGTTGAAGCCACATGCTCTCCTCATCTGTTTATTGCTTAAGGCTGCTGAGGAGTGGTTTTCCAGCCAGGGCTAAAGAAAGCCACTTTGGGGGTATGATTTCAGACAAAGAAGATAATATGCACTCAAAGGCATTAAAAACAAACAAACAAACACAAAGCCACAAACGAACAAACAAAATCTCAACAATGAGAAGCTGCTTTTTGTAGTTCATGTTAGAAGCCATACCCCCCACCCCTTCCTTAAAACCACAAGATGCAAGCTGCTGTCCTCAGCAGCTGCTACTCCTGGCCCGAAGAATAAAGGCGGCCCAGATCACGTGGGGCTCAGGCATTTCGCACACCCCCGCCAACAGGTGTGCTGGGCACAGGCGGTGCTGGCGGTGGGGGCGGCCCCCAAGGGACTGCACCTCAGAGGCTGGACGACAAATCTCACCACAGTGAACTCCTTAATGGCAAACGGCTCAATCGTTTGATGCTGGAATTTCTTTCTGACAAATCCTGGCTGGAAGTAAGTAAATTTCCTCATCACAGGCTGGGGTTTTTAAGAAAAAGGGATTCAGTAAGATTCTCATTCAAAACGTTGTGATGTGGACCCTGGGCTGACCTTCCCTGGGCCTGACTGGAGAAGAGCCGTCACAGTCCCCTGGCAGCCCAGGGCGGGTCTCTGCTTCCCCACCTACAGGGGGCCAGGACTCAAGGTTCCTATTCAGCAAATGAGCATTTCAGATGACAACAAACACCTGCTGAATAAATGAATAAACAGAAGTGACCAGAAGAGTTAGCGAACACACGGGCTAATGTGATTAGTTTCTTCTAAAAATTTTTTTAATAACAAGAAATACATCGGACAAAAAGGATAACGATCCCTGATCTGAAATAGCTTTAAATAGATTCTCCCTTTTAAAATGGAAACTTTATAAAAATGGTTTGGGTTTTTAAACTCTTCTTCCCTCTTAAAACAACAACAACAGCAACAACAAACAACAAAAGGTTGGAACAATATACAAAAACCTACCCTTTGGGTCTAAACTATCTGATAGTCTCTTTCACTGTCTCATGGAGAATCAATACAGAATAGTGCATTAGGTAGAAAGGATAGTAGACATTTGCAGGCGAGATGAGCAATTTCAGCCACGAGGCAGAGGGCTGAACAACCCTGAAGCAATGGGATGGGAAACGTTGTCATTCAAAGGGAGCTCAGACCCTATCGGGTCCCAGCGACGCGCACCCAGGAAGGCAGCCCAACGCCAGAAGCAGCCGGGGGTGTGTGGCCGGGCACACAGGGACGCATGCGCACAGGACCGCTCCGGGGCGCCCTCCATCCCACCTCTCCCCCAGCTGGGGCAGACACCAAGGCTGCAAAACCACGTACATTCCTCCTGGGTGTCTCTCCCCACACACCCCGTCGAGCCATCTCTGCAGCCAGTGGCAGGAAGCCCAAAATCAGGACTGTAAACTCTGTCCTTCTAGTTAGGACGATGACCAGAGGGGACAGACTGAGGACACTACGCAGAATCGTCCCTGTCACCCCGGGGCTTACGTAGCAATGGCTTGTCCCGGCTCCGCAGTGCTGCAGACCTTCCACCCAACCCCAGGCTGTTTCCATCAGCTGCCTGAAGGTGCGGGCTGGAGAGGCATGGCTTCCGAGAAGGCCTGACATTTTGTACGTTGGGATTTGCCACGAGAAAGTAAGAGGCAGCATTGCATTGTTCCTCAGAGTTTGTACCCATATCAACTAGCTTTACTTCAAGTTTCTGGTTCATTTTCTAAGGCAGGTGTAGCCCTGAGCTTTTCAAAGGCCTGAGCTCCCTCCAGGGAGACGACAGTATCTACACATGATGTGGTTCAATTACTGCAGCAGTGATTTTTTTTTCAGCAAAAGTTGGCGGTTAGGGTTCTTTAAAATATATATTTAAATAACTTTTTACATTTACATATAATATCTTAAAAAACAAAGCAGAGAAGTCAATCCCACACACCTCGAACCCCAAGCACACACACTTTACAAAACAGAAGAGTAACATGTTATCAAGAGGCAAAAGACTAAGAGAATTCTGTCTGTTGGTTTGTTAATTGGGAGGGGGTTGCCACATGTGGCTCACATTTTGGGTTGAGGAGGGCTCTCTTTATTACCACTTTTGTGTTTGTCAAAGCTAAAAAAATCTTTTTTTTTTCTTTTTTTTTCTGTAGGAAGTCAGAGTTTGGAGTCTCCGTACAGTTCCCATTTCCACGGAAGAGTTCCTTCTGAGCTCAGGCTCCAGGGCCGCCACTGTCGGCCGGGCGAGATCTCGGTCCTGGGAGAGAGAGAACAATCGTCAGGGGAAGGGGCCGGGCCCGCAGGCTTTGGGCACCACATGCAGGGACGAGGCAAGGGACCTGGGGGCCCATCCCAGCGTGTGGTGGGCTCTCAGAAGTGACAGCTCTGGATGCTGGATGGACTGTGTATATGGTAACGGGCTGAAGCGGAGCCCCCTTTCTGAGGGCATGGGGGCCTTCTAGGGAGCCGGCCTCCCTCATCAGGCTGTGCAGAGCCTTCTGGAAACCCTTAGGCAGCATGAAAACACAATGTACAAAAGATGTGCCTCGGGCCCTGTTGCAGGCACTGGGATGACCCCCATCATGGAGCTCCCACACCTCACAACAAAGTAATTTCAGATCCTGAAAACCTGGGAAGTAAACAGAGGGTGTGAGAGTGAGCTTGGAGGGGGCTGGAGGCCGGCTCTTGACCCAAGATCTGCAGGAGAGAAGCGGTAGAGAGGCCTGGAGGCTGGAATGAGCCTGGCATGTTGGAGGAACAGGACAGGGGCAAGGCGGCTGACATCATGAACAAGGAGGGATGCGGGAGGAGGTTGCGGGGGGGTGGCAGGGCCCGATCATACAGACCTGGGTGAGGGGTTTACATTTCTAAAATTTGGAAGGTAATGGCAAGTCAGTGAAGAGTTTTCTGGTATAAAGACACAGACATGTTTTAAAAAAGACGACTGGCACCCACGTGGAACAGAAGGCAAGACCAGCCACAGGAGACCAGTCAGAAGGCTACTGCCCTCGCCCTGGAGAGAGAAAACAGGCCCGGCTGCGGACAGCAGGCGGGGAGCAGAGAAGATCCATGTGGGGTTTACTTTGGAGTTGGAATTGTCCCAGGGCTACTCAAAGGTGCTAGACTGCACTGTTCACTACTGAAGACAAAAGGTTTGGCAACTTTATCACAATTTGATGATGTCTGCTGAATCTAATAATAAAAAATCTGGACTTGGGTTTTGCATGTCTTTTGCTAAGTTTCATTTTTCTGGGGATTCAATTTTCTGGACCAGGGGAAAACCAGCACGTATGGTTCTCACAGACAGGCTGAGAAGCCCAGGACCCTGGAGCGTGAGGGGCAGGGCAGGCTCAGGGCTGGGGCCTGGGCTTTTGGCCTGAGCATCTGGGTAGGGAGCCTCGGAGAAGGGGGTGCAGAGGGAGGAACTCGAGACACTGCTGTGGCAGGATCAAGCGGGATGCTTCTGCAGCATCTGGGGGAGAGAGCTCGTGGAAGCAGAGGGCCCAGCAGGTGTGGAGCCCAGAGGAAGGGCTGGACTGGGGAGTAACACTTGGAAATCATCAGGTACGGATGGTGTTTAAAGCCAAGGGCACCAAGAAAGTCACTCAGAAAGTGACTGTGTGGGGAGAAGACCCAGATCCTGGCCTACTGTCGCCGCCCGCTCTCACCTGCAGCCTCGGTGGCTGTGGCGCTGGAGTCCTGAGTGTCCTGGGGGGCACTGGAGGAGCTGGCCCCAGGGGCCCCCACATCCTCTGGAGGGCAGGGAGGTGACAGCGGTGCCCTGGCCGGGCAGCACGGAACCCACTCTTCTTGCTGGGCTGCTCCCAGGCCCCTGTGGGGCCACAGGGCATCCGGACCTGGCAGCGTCCCACCCCAGGGGCTGAGGCCCCGGGTCCCTTGGCATTCGGAAGGCAAACCCAAGTCACAGTCCACATCCTCCGGAATGATGGGGATGCGCTGGCTCAGGTCCCGGACTCCGGGGTGGCAGCTGGGCGGGAGCTCCTGGGCCAGCGTGTACTGCACACGTACCGAGCAGTCCTCGGTGTAGCGGCCGCCACCCCCGCCCCCGCCCCCGCCATGGGCCACCTGCTTCTCTTCATAGAAGCAGCAGGGCAGGCCCTCGTACTTCACCCCATCTGTCCTGGGCAAGTGGTCCGGGTGAAGGCCATAGGGGCCCTGGGAGCTCCCCGGCTGTGACTCCCCACCCTGGGGGCCGCAGCCCTCACAGGGCGGGGGGCCCAGGAACAAGATGCTGCCCCCGGCCGCTCCCGCTCCGGGGTCTGGGGCGGGGGTCTGGGGCTCACAGCAGCAGGCACACGTCGGCCCCTCCCGGGCCCCCTTCCAGGTCCTCCTGAGGTCCGGGGCGGCCCCGGGAGAGGCCTCGAGCCCCCCTTCTGAGGTAGAGCTGTTGGGCCCCCGGGGCTCCAGGGAGGAGCTACTGCTGTAGTTCATCTCCAGGCTGCAGGTGGACAGCTGGTCCCCCGAGGGAGAGGCGGGCCCGGGCCAGGGCTCTCCCCGCCCCGCACCTGGGCCTCGGGCGGCAGCCAGGAGCTCCTCGGGGGGCGGGGAGCCCTCGAGGCGCACCACGGGGCCCCGGCCTGAGCCCCCCATGTCTCCGGCGCGACAGGGGCTGCGGCTGCGGTAGACGAAGGGGTCGTAGTCGCTGCTGAGAGAGCTGCGGAAGGTGGAGCAGCTCCCGTACACTCCCTGGTTGCTGACCTCCGTGCAGTCCACCACCGAGTCGCTGGAGGAGCAGCGGCACTGGCCCGAGCT
This sequence comes from Mesoplodon densirostris, assembly GCF_025265405.1. Taxonomy (NCBI): domain Eukaryota; kingdom Metazoa; phylum Chordata; class Mammalia; order Artiodactyla; family Ziphiidae; genus Mesoplodon; species Mesoplodon densirostris. The sequence goes on along the minus strand of NC_082675.1, from coordinate 22,594,863 downwards.
GCCGCTGCTGCTGCTGCTGTCGCTGCCCGGGCCGTCGGCCAGGTAGCCGCTGCACACCGAGCGGTGGCCGTGGTAGCAGCTGAAGCTAGACGCGCTGCCGCTCTCCAGGTGCGAGGCCGGGGCCGCGTGCACCGCGGGGGCGAAGAGCAGGCCGCTGCCGCCGCCGCCGCTGGTGGGAAAGGCCCGAGCCGGGACCCCGGGGGCGAGGCCAGGAGGGGGCTGCCCCTCCTGCTCGGGGTAGCTGAGGCCCCGGAAGTAGTAGTGCTGGTACATGGTCTCGTACTGGGAGAAGCAAGCTGCCTTGGAGAAGCTGCGTCCGCCGAACTTGGGCCTGCGGAATGGGGGGGCCGGCGAGTAGGGCCGGTGCTCCAGGCTGCAGCGGTGAGGGGCCAGGCTGTGGTCCAGATGGAGGGGCGGGTAGCCGCGGATGTAGGCGGGGGTCTGCGGCGGGAAAAGGCCCTGCTCCCCGCGCCGGTCCACGGTCAGCAGCGTGACAGGGTTCCCGTGGGCGTCCATGCTCGTCCTCGTGGGGTAGGCGGGGATGGCGCTGGCCCTGTGTACGCGGCCGGGGTAGTGCACCGGCAAGATCACCCTCTGCTGCCGGCCGCGCGCCAGACTGCCGGTCTCCAAGCACACGGCGCTCGGGTTTCCCTTTTGTTCTGGGGAGAGGCGGAGGAAACGCGGTCAGGGGGGTGAGCACGCTGGGGCCAAGGGCTCGAGGGGCGGATGCGGGCACAGACTGAGGCGGCCGGTGCCAAGGTGCCCAGTCTCACGACCATGGCCCATTCTACGCTGCCGCCAAACCCGGCCACGCGGGTAGAGGCCTCCTGCTTCTCCACTCGAAAGGTGGTCACTCCTGTCAGGGTCCATCTCCCACCTCCCAGCTGCTCTGCACGGCATAAGGCTCGAGAGAGAGCAACAGGGACACGGAGGGGAAAAGCATTTTCCCTCTTGGGAGAAGAGCTACCTGGAGGGCACCCTGCCTTCCGGGCCCTCATCCACCACCACAGGCAGGCAGCAGCAGCGTCACAACCCCGAGGTACCAGGCACAGCAAACGTCACCACTGTCATCCCGCTGAAGAGGCTGTGGGCCCAGGGCCTGGAGAGGCCGGGTGCCTGGCCCAAGGTCAGGAAGCCAGTTCATGTCAAAGCCAGAACCCAAACTCAGGGTGATTCTTCAGAGGCCTCCAAACCCCAAGCCCCCACGCCTCCAAGTCCAGATGGCAATGCTGCGGTGGTTTGCTCGCTCCCCGGCACGTGTCCTGCTCCTGCTAGGTACTTGGTAAAGACAGTGACACTCCAGCAACAAGAGAGGCAGCGGAGAATTACCTATGATGTTGTGTCGACAGTGGGGGCAGGTGTGGTGCTGCAGCAGCCACGGGTCCACGCACTTCCTGTGAAAGCGGTGAGTACAGGGGATGACCCGCAGCTCCTGGGAGGGAGAGAGGACACACAGCCTGAAGGGAGGGCACAGGCAGAGGGCGGTGCTGTCTTCAGCCCTGCAGTGCTTCTTCCCATGGAGCCCGGAGTGGACCAAGGAGCCCAGTTCACTGTGGCAGTGCCCAGAGGCTCCCCCTCCCCATCTCTAGCTACAAGTGGACTCCGTTCTCTGGAGTCAGGGCCCACACATGGGTTCTAGGGAGAAAGACACGGACCATCAGCCAGCTCCAACCACGGTGCTTGGTGTTGAGGGAGGAAGCTAGCTCCTTTCTTGCGAGGAGGGCACTCACACCCACGCCACACACAAGGGACCGCCAGAGCTGTATGCTAGTGCAAATGGTGAGCCTGGGGGTATGGAAGGGTGGCTAGATACACCCCAAAACCTTCCACACTTCTGGGATGGTGGCTGGCTCCAGATACCCAAAATGGGGTGGGTAGAAAGGAAGATGCCCAGGACTCATGATTGACAGGTGGGGCAGCAAGGGGGCAAAGTTCTCCCGTCCTCCCCTTCACTGGACCCTCAGCACTCACCTGGGGGCACACAGTTAATAACAAAGCACCCGACGTGGAGAGGAGGTAATGGGGTTCTGAGGCAGGCAGAACCACCTCTAAAGTTGCTGAGCCCAAAGCACCCTCCAAACTTGCTAATTTTACTTTGATTTTCCGTTCTCTGACCAGCTCGATGCAGTAACATTCAAGCTAACACCTAAGGCTGTGCCTGACCGTGGCAAGAGTCCTACCTGGATTTTCTCGTGTAACCTTTGTGATCACCTAGAGTACAGGTCAGTCTCGGGCCCATGTCACAAGCATAGGCACAGAGAATAAAGTCACTTGCCCAAGATCACAAAGCTTGAACCCTCCTGGGCCCAGATGAGAACTCAGGCAGTCTGCAGGTAGAGACCATGTGAGACTATTCATCTGAAGCCCTCTGCAAAACCTCTTTTTTCATCCAACAGTCTACACAGTGGCGGGACACTTTCATCAAAGGGGCATCAAATGCCTGCAACTAATTCTGAAGTGGTTTGCTCCCCACTCCCCAAAATGTGTGTGTATATGCACGCCTCTATCCAGAAGGAGATGAAGCAAATGTGGCAAAATGTTAACAATGGGTGATTCTAGGTGAGTGATGCAGCATTCATTGTCTGATTCTTGCAACTTTTCTGAAAGTTTTAAATTTTCAGAAAAAAGCTAGAAGGAAAAAGGGGACATCACATCCCTTGTCTCTCTCTTTTTTTTTTTTTTTTTTTTTGCAGTACATGGGCCTCTCACTGTTGTGGCCTCTCCCGTTGCGGAGCACAGGCTCCGGACGCACAGGCTCAGCGGCCATGGCTCATGGGCCTGGCCACTCCGCGGCATGTGGGATCTTCCCGGACCGGGGCACGAACCCGCGACCCCTGCATCGGCAGGCGGACTCTCAACCACTGCGCCACCACGGAAGCCCCCCTTGTCTCTTTATAAGTAAAAACGTAAACATCCCATACAGCTTTGTAAGAGAGGTTTGTATCAAGTCAAGCACCAGAGTTTTCAGAAGAGCAATTCTAAAATTAAGTGTAAACATTCTTACAACTAGACATTTTCTGGCCCATTATATATTTCTGATCAACTTCCGAAATCACCTATGTTCAGCTCGGTCCGCTGGAGAGAGTGTCTGTGTATGTGGCCACCCACTTCCGGGGGGCGGGGGGGAAGAGCAGTTTGAAGGTCTCAGGACGTCCCCTGGAGACCTAGGCGGCTCGGCCCTTCCCCTGTGGGAAAAGCCCTTCCCCTTCCACCTGCGGGCCTATCTACCTCATCCCCACCAGGACTGGCCCCGCCTCTGCCGTTACCTCTCCATCGATGTACTTCTCCAGGCAGATGGCACAGTCGGATGTGGAGCTGCTGCTGAGCGTGTCCAGGGCCCCGCAGCTCCCCTCCCGGCGCCCCTTGCTCTTGGAGTTGAACTTCCTGGTTTCCATCTTCTCCAGGGCCTGCACGGCCAGTCTGTTCATGGAATTCTGCACAGCAGAACATGGTCCATGTTAGGGTCTGGGACATGTTAACAGCACTAGTCACCCCTGGGGCCATGGTCGGCCAAACACTAGTCTCCATCAGGCCAGGACAGACTTCTGAAAAATCACTGAAGATTCAGAGGCCACAGCACAAGAGCACAGATCTTCTAGACTCCCAAGTGTCCACCACATCAGTCTAAGCAGCAGTACCAGCAGAGGTCTACTCTAATTATTTGGCCAACTCTGCTCTGTGCCTCCCTTCATTGGAGAACGTTCTGAGGGCAAATGAGACCATGCATGGGGGTGCCCAGCACTTGGCAAACCAGACACGCTAGACAAACATCAGCTGCTGCTCCGTTGGTGATGGCCACCCATCCTCGAGAGAACTCAGCGCCCAGGTCCACTGTCTCTTGCTGTGGACATCACACTGCTACACCTCTGAGAGTCTAGATTCCCGAGTATCCTCCCATTGCCCTCTACCCCCAAATCCTTCCTTCCTACAAGCACACAGTGGTGTGCCAGCTAGGGCACTAGAGTGGCTACTCTGTTTATTGAGAATCGCCTGGAGAGCTTGGTAGATGCAGAGTCGGATGAAGCAGGTCTGAGGTGGGGCCTGAGATTCTGCGTTTCTGCCAAGCTCCCAGGTGATGCTGATGCTGCTGGTCCCCAGATCATATTTGAGGAGCAGGGCTCTAGGGGTCCATGTTGACATTTAAACATTTCTTTGGAAAAACCCCTGGCTGGAAATGGCCCCAGGGCTCGGCCTTTGTAGGACTGGCCCTTTCGGAACAGAGATGACACAGTGCTATAAGCTTTGCTCTGGTTTTTCTCCATGTTTGTTGGTTCTAGGCCACTGGGAACAGGCTGCAGGGCTCAGGACCGGGTTTGCACCAGCAAAGGGGCAGCAGGGATGAACACTCACAGGCTGCTCTGAGTTACCTGACTGCGTCGCTGCTTTAGCTTGATTTTGACAAGGAGGATGAGGCAGACCAAAGAGACCACGACAAAGAAGGCCAGGAAGATCCCCATATCAAAGTATTCCGTGGGTTGCTGGAACAGAACACAGACACGGTGAGTCACAGCTCTCTTCAGCCTGGGGATTGGCACACGGGCTGGGTCAGCCCTGGTTGGGAGAAGGATGGGGCCACTGGGCTGCATTTCCCCTCCTTTGCAGGGCACATGTGGGGTTCTGCTAACACACACACAGTGTGGTATCCAGGCCCAGGTAGTGCCCTGCAGTGTGGCCCGGGGAGGCCGCGGCGGTCTCAGCCAGGCCTCCTAACAGCCAAGAGAACTCTGTTCACAGAGCCTTGCTCCCTGAAGAACAGCGCAGAGTTTGTCGTAACCGGTAGGAGAGGCCCTTCCAAATAAACACAAATATCACATTTATGGGACAAAAGAGTGAGTGTCATGTTTTGAGGGAACAGTGATTACTAACCATATAATTAATGGTTTACAACAACTCAGAAAATTGTATGCTGCTTCCACAAATATCAGCTTCCACTACAATGAGTCATATTTACCAAAGCGCTCTTTTTTCCTTTAAAAAGCAGCCAGCAAGTCAGTTCTTTTGCAAACTCTCTCTAGTTTTAGTTCTTACCTTTTCCTCATGGCACACTGCCTCCTAAAACCTTAAAGTTATCTCATCTGGGACGTGTTTAGCCAACAGGAATGGAGTTTTGCTAATTGAATGCTATGGGCATCCGGATATTTTGTGCAAAAGACCCATCCTCTATGTGAATATTCCAATATTCGTGAGGAGGAAATAAGCCATCTGTGGGGCACCTGTCCCAGGTTCCTAGAATCTTCAGCCTGAGGTTGGGCAAAAGATGCCAGCAGTGTCCCTTTAATACACCTAAGAGAAGCCTAAAAAATGAAGCTATTCATTAACCACCTGGAAGTTGTGAGCCCCAATCCCTGTTGAAAGCTTACTTTTCCAGAATCAAATACAAGTTAGGGGGTTTCAGTAATGCATTTGCCCCATAGGAAGAAGGAAGCACAGGCCTTATCCTCTAGTCTAGGCCAGACGGAAGGAGGGAGATACAGGAAGCTGAGTGCAGGGTGTCCTTCCCTTCAATGCTCCTCAGTTAGCCTTTCACAGGGAGATAGGACAGAAGAGAAGAAAGGACAGGAGGTTACCCAGAGGGGATGCCGGGTGGAAGAGACATTTGGTCACAAATCACCTATCTCTGGAAGGACTTTTCAAATCCCCTCTAGAGGAGCCGGGTGAAATTTCTCCCTGGCCTCCAGCCCTAAGTCTGATCTAAACCTGCAGGAACCTGGGGCGCATCAGCATTGTAGACAGAAAGAAGGTAGGAGCAAAAGGCCAAAGCCCAAAGGGGATTAAGGCACAGGCGGCACAGGGAAGGTGGCGGCGTGGCCAGCGGAGGCTCACTCGAGGAGGGCGGTGCTGGATCCTTGCTCGAGCCACTTTCTGCTTGTTGACAATGTTCATCAGCTTGATGGCGTCTGCGCCCTTCACGTACACCACTGGCCTCTTGAGTGGGTCTTCTGACCCCTGGTTTAGCTAAGGAAGGAGAGGAGGTCCTGGTTAGAAGACGTAATTACTTCAAGAAGCAGGAGAGAGAAAGGCTGGAGGAAAAGAACACGAAATACCCTTTTGGAAATCCTCAAACTCCTCAAGCATCATAGGCTTGGAGCTCCCAGAAGGACGAGGCTGAGGATGATGCCCCTTTTAGGATGGAGCAGGCCCCCAGAAGGGTCTTTGAAAATGCCTCACCAACCCTCAACTTCTTGGCTCTTACCCCTCTTGATACACTTGCCTTGGAGTATGATGTGCAAACACGGATAACTAACAAGGGCAGACAAGCGCAAGGACCCTGAGGATGAGGGTGACACGACCGTGAGAAGCCAGGCTAAGTAAAGGAGGTGCTTCTCTCAGGGACACTGCAGCATTGGCCTGGCCCGAGGAGCTTACCTGGTCGATAGCTTCTGGGTTTTCAGACACATCGAAGATGACTGCAGTGGCTCCCCGCTGCACGGCTCGCTTGGCCTGGCAGAGTGAAAAAGAGCAGGTTGGCACCCTGGTCCTTACCTTTCCGAAGCTGGCCTTGGAAATCAGACCTGTATTTGAATGCAGAATCTGACAGTCACCAACTTATGTGACTGGGTGAGTTACTAACTTTCCTAAGCCTCAACTTGCCCATCTGCTTAAAAAAAAGGGGGGTGGGGGGTGGGCAATAGCACCTTGTACAGTTATCCCAGGAAACAAATGAGTTAGAAATGGTGAAAATAAATAGCTGGGTACTCAATTAACCTTTGTCTCCCTATCCAGCCTAAATCTTAAAGTCAAACTACAAATCAACAACCTGCCCAGTCAGCATAAAGGTACTGGTTTCAGTATTTTCTGCTATGAACACAGGGCCATTGGCAGCTAAAGCAAATGCCTTTGGTCCTTCTCTTGCGGTCCTGCTTCCTCCCCACATCATCCAGCACCGCAGTTAGAGGAACGTACTGAATATTTCCGAAGGAATCTCAAAACGGTCAATTTTAATAAGTGACATAAGCTAAAGACCTTTGGACATGCTGTCGGGGGAAAAGCTACGAGAAATAATTGTAAATGGGGATTTAGAGCAGTTGGCTGCCAAACCTGGCTGCACATCAAAAACCACTTGGGAAGTTTGTAAAGCAGATTTCCTGGCTCAAACCACAGAGACTGATTCAGCAGGGCTGGAGTAAGGCCCAGGAAACTGAGTTCTGAAGCTTTTCTGAGGGATTCTGATGATTCAACCACTTGGGGAACTACTGATCAGAGATGAGATTAGAACGTTTTAGGAACAAATGAGAAGGGGTGGGATTCTCTTTCGGAGGAAAGGATTCCTTTCCACCCCAGTGAACCTTCTAATTTCATGTCCAGCTAAGGGAACAACGGGTAGAAGCTGAGGAAGAACAAGACGTAAGACATAATCCTTGCTTAGAGGATCCTGAATCTCGTTAGGGAAGCGAGACACCTCTAACGGGTGGGGGGAGGGCTCAAAACAAAAACCAAACCCCCTATAAGATGGGCAAATGATGGCTAGTACTCAGAGGTCAAGAAAGTCTCTGTGAGCCAGAGTGCTTGAGAAAGAATAAAATCTGAATTCCTTCCGCACAGGAAAGCAACACTGAGCCTTAGACCAGAATGTGGCTAGAGTAATAGCTCCATCAGCCACCAGAGGGCGGTCTTACCTCACAGCTTCTACAACAAGACAGCTCCCTGTACTTGGTACTAAATAAGCAGGACGGTGGATTGTCAGGGATGCAGCCAAGTCCTCCGCAACTGAACAAACTCAGACACCTGAGTGCTGTGCTGCAGAAGCTGTCCTTGTTCTGCTGGGGACCCTTTCCTGTTGAACTGAGATTCGGTGTATTTAGACTGCTCTGCCGCTTGCCCGTCCCACCCCGTTTCCCCGCCAGCACGCTGCATCAGGAGGGGCCCCTGGGCGCTGTCTCCAGCTGTGCCAGACAAGCTGCCAGTGGTGGGCGAGTCAGAGTCTCTTTCAGCCCCAGCCTCCGTTTCCCCATCTGTAAAAGGAGGAGGGAGCCTGTGTCATGAGGACTAGGGTCCCTTCCAGTTTGCAGTCTTGGCCACTCAAGGAGGCAAGGGACTGTCCAGAGCGACGCAGAAAGAGCTGCAACAGCTGTCACTTGCCTCCCGCAAGAGAGGACATGATGGCCCAGTGAGAAAGTTCGGGGCCAGGTGGTGTCACTTTCCTCCATAAAGCTCTTTAGGGGCACAGCCCCCTTTGCCTGAGGTCAACAAGCCCTCGGGGGCTCCAGAGTTAACTAACAGCAAGTGGGTGCCAGTCTCAGGGGGTAGCTCAGCCATGTTCACAAATTCAAGGACGCAGAGAGCCCTGAGGGACAGCACCACAAACGAGGAAATAAACAGGACTTCTCATTCCTTTATTTGGCTTTTGTTCCCTGCTTGAGCACATCGAACGGCACCTGAGGGGACTGTGTGTGCAGCTCCCTCTTGCTTGGGAGCTTCAATGGGGTGCATCTGGAGAGCCTGGAGGCCAAGAGGCTGCGGGCCCCAGGGCAGTGCAAGCCTCCGCTGCCGCCTGCTCCCGCCTCCAGCCCCCCTGGCTTCACGAGGAGGCAGAAGTCACGGGGATCTGGAGGCCAGGCATGACCCCCATGGGCCAGGCACGTTTTAGAAGACATTTTAAACAAAATCTAGGAGGGAGGACTCATCTCCAGGTTTCTCGATTGAAAAGAGCAGGTCAAGAATAAGGTGCTTAATCCTGTTTATAGCTCAACTTTAGACACAACCAGGTTAATGCACAGGGTCCAAAGTACTAATATTTTGAGAAAATGATAATTCTCACAGTTGGCTTACTTTGAAAGTTATGTTTAATGTAAGCTGCTGTTAAAGTAAGGTTGTATTTCGTGCACTCAGGACTGGACAGGAGGCAGGTCAGGATTACGTCAGGAACTCGCCTGTCAGGAGCAAGGTTTGGGATTGAAAATAGGCCATGAATAATCCACACTTAAGAAAATGACACGTTGGGCCTCCCTGGTGGCGCAGTGGTTAAGAGTCCGCCTGCCGATGCAGGGGATACGGGTTCGTGCCCCGGTCTGGGAGGATCCCATATGCCGCGGAGCGGCTGGGCCCGTGAGCCATGGCCGCTGGGCCTGCGCATCCGGAGCCTGTGCTCCGCAACGGGAGAGGCCACAACAGTGAGAGGCCCACATACCGCAAAAAGAAAAAAAAAAAAAAAAAAGAAAATGACACGTTGATCATACTATTCCCAAAATAAATGAAAACATAGAACACTACTTGGCCATACTTTCCCCCTTGCCCCACATTTTCAGTTTAAAAATTGATGAGGCATCCTTGAACATGTCTTCATATGTTAGATCTTTCACTGTTTTCTCTAGTCAAGCTTTGGCTGGAATATTATTTCAAAACACTATCTTTATAAAGGCACACACCCAATGTCCAAATCTCTCAGAATAAGGCTGTTTCAACAAAAGGCTGAGAAAGATGCAGCCTGGTGCCTGTTGCTAGATGAAGGTCACTGGTCACTGGGCTTCAGTTGGAGAGGGCAGTTAACCTTGACCTGTGCACAGACTGGATTTGGAAGAAGAGCATGAGAAGGGTGTGAGCAGCAGAAAGCAGGTGGGATGTCCTGGCAAGGCCTCCCAGAAGCAGCTGAAGGCCTTGCCTACTGACCTCTGCTCGCCCTTCCCCTCACCCCACTCACACAGGTGTTCCCCACCCTTCATCACTGCTGCTGCTTCCATCAGGCCAGGACAGGTTGGCACCAGCCAGCAGGTGACCACAAGCCCCGCAGCAGAATGAGGAATAAAAGGTTGTCATGGTCTCTCATTTACCTTTCCAGGGCTGTGAGACCCGAGGCTAGACAGTTGCCACAGCCACTGAGACACGTAGCAAAAGCACAAACACCTGCAGACTTACATCTTGCAAAGTACAAAAGGTCAAGCTCTAGAAGACAGGATCTTACGTGGCTGGCACTTATCACAATGCGAGACTCCTATGGTTATTCAATAAACGTTCATTCTAATTGAAAGCAAACCTGCCTGGACCGTACTCTTGGGTTACTGCTCCCTGAATGTGTATGTGGTTTTCCCCTAAGAAAGTGCTTCTATCAATATGTTTGAGTCTTGGGACTTCCCTGGCGGTCGAGTGGTTGAGACTCCACACTCTCAATGCAGGGGGCTCGCGAATTTCTGGACGCGTGGGGGGCATTCTGATAAGAATAGTCCCATTACCACCTTGTGGGTGAGAAAACCTATAGCCTAGAGTCTGCTTGGGTTTCAATTAAATTCAGGAATTCCAATCAGGAATGGACCCGGCGCTCTCCCCGGTGTGTGCAGTTACACCCAGACTTGGTTCGGGGCTTGGTCCCACCCCATAGCTACTCCACAGAGCCCCTGGGAACAGACTCCATTTCCCCGTTTATCCGTTTCTTCGTCAAGCACTGGATGTGGCGTCCCCCGTGCCTAATCTTTATTGTAGGAAAACTTTCGATAGCATACAACCTTAATCGGAAATAACTCAAAAGATGGCCCCAAATCTCCTTTGTCCCAAACGCCTGACCAGAGGATAACCCAGGAAGCTGGACTGTTAGCACTGATATGAAGGCTTGTGTCTTCAACCTCTCACAGGAAGTTCTGACATATGGGGGCTTCAAGCAGACTTTTTTTTTTTTTTTTTTTTTGCTTCTATTGAATATAATTTCCCATTCTGGTCTTTTTGTACTTATCATAAGCTTCCAACAAGTCATTTAAATTTTTTTGTTAATATGTTTAAGGCTGTGATATATCCCTTCAGATACGCTACTCATATCTTTTTGATATTCGAGCTATTCCAGTTTTTTCTTTATTCTTGTAATTAATGCCACGTTGAATGAATCTTGGCTTACATTTCCAATTTTCTTAGGATGGAGGCCCAGGGCCAAAGAATATGAAGATTATTAAGAATCTTAATACAATCCACATAGGATTTTAATGCCCCTCCTTATAAACCCACTCAACTCTTAATTTATCTGCAGTAATGACAAGATAAGATGGCACAGACAGTAAAAGACAAATCTGTCAACAGATTTAACTTCTGGATAAAGTGGCCCATTGGTGAGCTGGCTAGGAGGAGGCAGGCAGTCTCAGAGTAACTCTGTGTGATGCTTCACGTGCACAAAGATCTCCAGAGTGAACTATAATGAGTTGATCTTACCTAGCCTACTGATTCTTCAAGGTCAAGTTCATGTGCAAAGCCTGCCGCATAAGACCGGTAAGTGCTTCTCTTTAGTGAAAAGCAGCTCTTATCCCTCTCTTAGTTCTAATACCGGTCAAGATTCTCCTCTGCCACTTATCACCTTCTGGGATGCATTTTTCCCCGCAAGTGTGACCATCTTTAGTATTTTTGCTATTAATAAAAGTAATATGAGCTTGACATGAAAATTTTAAAATAATTGAGAAATTGAAAGCAAAAGATAATCTACCTATTACCTCCCTATATCTCAGCTTTATAATAGTGCGTTTTATATCTTTCCATTTTTTTAAAACTCATATATTAGCAGCAATAAAATGCTTATGTTTATATACACTCACATACCAAAATATACTTAAAAATAAATTGGATGTATATAATGTTCTCAACTCTGCTGTTTTCCCCCTTAACTCAACAATTTACTCAACAATATTATATGCAGTGATGAAGAAAAATGTCCATTCTTCTTACCAGCTACATATATTCTTCCATTATATGGAGCTTAAGACTGTCCCTCTGACAGGCATTCAGGGGATTTCTTCGTTTTCTCTATTATGAACAGTGCTGTATTTATCTTCTTGTACTAGCATTCTGGTGGAATCTATCCTTTAACTTGCTACAAGTGGCCCTGTGGAGTCGAATGGCACTAACATCTCACATGTAAATGTCTTGACTGGGTGGCAGGCTAAGCTGCCCTGGGGTCTATGGAACCAGGAGGTACATCTCTGACCGGTGTCTGTGCCCCGTAAAGCCTAACAGAGCAGACTGCCCTGGGCGCGGCCCATGCTCCACAAATTAACATAGTAGGTGGCAGTAGAGTTTAATTCTATTTGAGGTGCCATTTATTACTTTATTTGTTCAACGGTAGTAATTAACCAGTTACTACGTGCGCCAGGTCTGGAGGATACACACAGTGAGCAGAATGGTGGCCGCGCGTCCTCATGAGTGTCCATTCTGCCAGCAGTGCTGGCACAGGGCTCTCTGAAGAGGCTGGGGGAGTCATCAGGAAAAGTCCGAGCATTTGGTTCTGAGGGCCAATGAGTAAGAAACTACCAACCAGGAGTCACTTATCCCACATCCCTGTAGTAGGTGTCAGGGGAGGACAGACTGTCCGGGTCAGTGTCCTTTGAGAAATGCTGTGTGTGATAAGGCTCTTAACTACCCGGCATCCCCAGGTTTTTTGACACAGGACCCTTTTTGCAGCAACTCCTGTCCACACCCCATCCTCCCTTCCATGGGAGAAATTCTGGGACCCAAGGCTCCGTGCTCACGTGACAGGAATCTCACCCCCTAACCACTCCCTGGCTCTAACTCACGTAAGAGGGTGAGGGATGGGCCACAGATCGACATTTTGATCTGGAAAATGATTACTAAGGAATACACACACTGCAGTTTGAATGAGATGGTTCCTGGTATATTCAATTACAGTTGACCCTTGAATGACGTGGGGGTTAGGGTGCTAACCCTCTGCGCAGCTGAAGGAAAATCCATGTGTAATGCAGTCACCCTCCGCAATCTCGGTTCCTCTGTCTCCAAGGTCCTCCGTACCCGCAGTTCTGCATCCACAGATTCAAAAAACTGGGATGTGTAGCACTGTAATATTTACTACCGAAAAAAACCCGTGTATAAGTGGGCTGCATGGTTCAAACCTGTGTTGTTCAAGGGTCAACTGTATACAGTTCAATTTGACAGCTACTTAAGAGGGCCAACTGTGTGCCAGGAGCCCCAAGAAAGATACAAGCCAGGACCTCCTAGAAGTGTCTGTCTCCACACACTTGCTGGTGTCCTGGGGGAAGAGATCTTGCTTAGCAAGGAGCAGGGTGAGGGCGCTGAGGTCTCTTCCTTTCTCACCCAAGAGAGTGTTCTCTTGCAGCTCTCCTCTGGCATATTGATACAGCAGTATGACCCAAGGTGGCAGAAACCATGATCATGGAGAATCCAAAATGGCACCAGAGTCCCAGGGCTTAGTTCCCACAACCTGGCATCAGCTTTCTGCTTCAGCAGGGTCCCCAAGCTCCTTCTGCCGCTGTTCCCGGGGCAGAGCTCACCGTTCTTGCTCAGGCTGATACAGGTGCATTGGCCTACCCTCCATGCAGTCCTCACATTCCTACAACCAGGGCTCTCTCCTTAGGGAGGTGCCCCGCTAGCGCCCCCCAGGGGGCCAAGCTAAACTACAACCCTTTGCCCTCACCCCTACACTCAACTGCTTACTAAAAGTTTTGCTGATTCCATCTTCCAAATCCATCCACTGTTTTTCTATCTCCACTGCTGCCACCCTGTACAGGACACCAGACTTTCCACGTGAGTCACAACAACACTCCCCCCTGGGGGTTCCTTAGTCCACCCCGCCTGCCCCTGGTAGGGTCTCCACGCAGCACAAGAGGGACTTTTCTAGTCAATAAACCACAGATCTGACCTGCCCCACTCTCCCCGAACGACTCGGTGTCTGCTCTTAGAATAAGATGTGACTTCCCTGGCTTTTAGCAAACTCAACACTCCAGCCCCAGAGCCTGACTAGGAGGAGCCTCTATAGGTGAGCCTGCCCACCTGCTGGGGAAACACACCGCATCGCACCAAAGCCCACCTTGCCTCCTCTAACTCTCCCTGCCTTGGGTGTCACTCCCTCCACACTGCCTGGCCTGCAGCCTGCCTCTGAGTCCCACGGGTGCACCTCTTGAGACATCACACTGTAACTGTTTACTTAAAGTGCCTCCCTCACTAGAGGGCAGCCAAGGCCTCAGACTTCTTTCCTGCTCAATGCCCAGAATCCCGCAGAGAGCCTGGCACACGGTAAATGGCCAAGAAATGTCTGTTGCTTAACCTAAAAAGGATGAGCTTTTGCCCTTGGGGTTAGCATCAAACACCCTGGGCCCTGCTACTCCAAACGCAGGCTGTAGCTCGCTCCAGGCCACCTGATCTCCTGTTTCCTTTGACTCCTGAATTGTGGAAGGTCCAATTCTCTACCATATCTTCTTGGAACTCAAGATTCTCCGCACTGCAGATGTTCGGGATTTGGTTTCTTATTAACCGCATGCATGTCTTCTGCTGTAGTGCTTGCTGATGGGTCTTTAATTGGTGGTTGGTTCTAATGTAGGAATTATTCTCCCTGGGCAACCTCGACCCCAGTCACTGAAAGTGGCTCCGCCTCGTGGTGGATCTTTATGGGGTCCCAGGCCTCTTGTGAACACATCTCCGATGTCAGAGCTCTCAGAAAACGAGCCTGTGCACTTGCAGAGTCTGCCCTTTCTACTCGAGGGAGGAATGCAAGCCTCCCTGAGAACTCTCTTCAAAGGAAAGCTGACCAAACGATCAGCTTTGGGCATATCCACAGGGACAGACAGCAGGAGATGTGGATTTTCACAGTTTTCTCCCGATATCACTTAGGGGAACTTTGCTTTTCTTCAGCCTAAAAGACTGATGGAAAAAGATGGCCTGCACCACACAGGGGAGAGTGTGTGGACAGTGGCCTGCCCTCCCCACCTGCTGTGAAGATCCTGGGAACTGGCCGCAGATTCCAAACTCTAAACTCAGTGGTGGCCTCAGGTGGAGCAATGAGAGACTAAAAGCACAGGCTTGCGAGGCTCATCCACCTGAGCTTCAAGCACATCACTGCCAGGAACCCAGGGCCGGTAACAAGCCCTGCTTAGGCTGCCACTGCCACAGGGCCTGCTCCTGTGGCCAGGGAGGGGCAAGGGCCTGTCAACACGTGAGAGACCCACCAGCCAGACCCAGAGACACCCTACCTGACGGCCACCAGTCTCTCTTGGCTGCTCCCACCCCAGTGCAAACAAGCCAGAGCTCACCACGTCCCTTTATGCCCCTCCCTCTGGAGGCCACTAAGTGGATTTTAAAGCTGCCCTCCTCACTTTTTCCTTTCCTCCTCCCCCATGTTCTTCACTGAGTAGTGACCACCCAGGCACCGGGCTCTTGAGCATTCTGGTCAGCTGCTGTGCCCTGAAGCATGAGTCACTGCATGACAGGGGACACTCTTGCCAGGCAAGGGGGCTTGCAAGGCCCGTCTCACCAAGAGCCCTGTTTTCCTACAGAAACCTTTCATTCCATAGGAAATGAGGTCACACACCAGCGCACATGGGTAACTGGTGAGAAAATCCTGGTGCCAAGAAGGGGGCGGGGCATCAGAAGTGGCCAGAAAAAAACGACCCTAACACCTTAACGTGCACAAACCGTCAGGGGAATCACCTGCAGCTCTGGGGGAATCTGTAGCGGGTAGGAAGGAAGGGGGGCACATAGCTTAAAAAATAACCTGGTTTCTTTTACAGTATGTACAACAAACACGATCTTTGCAAACCAAACGTGCGGGGCATTTGGCTAGTTTACTGTCACGACTTGGAGCCCCTAACCCAAGGCAGACCTAAGGCAGACCAACACAAAACAGCCCCCAACGGAGTGGAGGTCGGGGTGCCGGGCAGCCAGGCGGGCTCACTTTCCGCGGCGGGAGAAGGCGGGTGGGGGGTGCAGGTGGGTGGCGCAGCCCGGCCCGCTCCACCGGCTCCCGGCTCCGGGGCTTGGCTGCAGCCGGGCCTGACCTTCCAGGTTTCCCTGGCCGGAGATCAAAGCGCCAGAGCCACAAACACGGCTCAGAACTCCGAGGCCCCGCGGCCACCCCCGTCCCCGGTCCCTCCCCCTCGGCTTCCCCACACCCCCAGCCCCTCCCCCGACCCGGTGGGGCCGCCTTCGGGGGGGCGGGGTCGGGCTCCCATCCGGCCTTCTCTGACCCTAGCTCGCCGGCCGGGCCCTTCCCACCCGGAGAAGGTACTCCTCGCCATAATTGAAGTCATTAAGCCTCCAAAGTCTCCTGTCGGCTGCAGGTTCTGAGCTCCGGAACGAAGGTGATGCATTTTAAGTCCTAGTGAAGATTACGCTCATCTATTTAGGAGACATGTAGCAGCGAGAACTCAGCGGTTAAGTTAGTGGTTAAGGCTGCCTAAGTTTAGCGTTATTTATTCTCAAAATATGTAGCAGCCCCACTTAATTTCTCCTAAATGAACCGGCAGAAGAGGCTGGAGGCCGCGGCCGTGTCACGGCGCCATTACCAGGTTGGTGCCCTTCACAATCAGAAAATACTGGGTCTCAAACGGAAATGCGTTTCCCTAGATCCTAATCTTAAACATAGACATTTAGGCCAGTTCCAAGAAACACAATGATCCTCTTTGTTTTAACACCTGACAAGGAGCACCAAAACCCAGGAAGCTGTCCACACCCTCCGCTCCGTCGCCACTGCCGGGTCAGGGGGTGTTATGGAAAAACATCGGCAGTTGGCTTGTTTAGTGAGATGTCTATGGCTGCAAGAGAAACTTCTGGAAGAACCTGTTAGCTGCTAGCTATCCCGGATTGAGTTTCCAGAAGTCCCACTTCAGGCCAAGTCTTACAAAGTCAGCAACTAGAAACTTCAAAAAGGACCACCCCCTTCT
Source organism: Mesoplodon densirostris (assembly GCF_025265405.1). NCBI lineage: Eukaryota > Metazoa > Chordata > Mammalia > Artiodactyla > Ziphiidae > Mesoplodon > Mesoplodon densirostris. The sequence goes on along the minus strand of NC_082675.1, from coordinate 22,578,268 downwards.
CTGCATATGGCAGCGAACACTTGTTTATAAACAAGGGTTAATTAGGTGGTGGAATGGGGCTTAACAAGGAACAACAGTGCCTGCAAAGTCTGAAGACCCTACAGTCTCCCTTCCACCAGGAGAGTGGAGGCGGGGCTCTTGTTGAGGCTGAGCTGGGTGGACTTGCTTCTCAACCTTGGCCCATTGGGGAGGCAACTGGGCCCCACCCGCCCCTCGAGATGCCTATTTCATCTATGTGGAATGGAGCCCCACGGAAGTATTTTTCTCATAGTTTCCCAGTTAGTTTTAAAATTCAGGTAGGGCTGAGTACCACTGAGCCCCAAACTGCACGAAGCCTCTGGGATGCCTGTCAGATGCACATTCCAGACCCTCTCCTGGTTCAGCTGGACTCATGGAGGTCCAGAAGCTGCCTACCCAGCACCCCAGGCAAAACTTGTGATGAGGCAAAGGAACATGGTAGAGAATTCCTGAATCAGGTGGCAAACTGAAAAAACAAAACAAAACAAAAACCCAAGATATTTTGATTATATGACTTTCTTATTTTTATTAAGAGGAAAGGAATCTGGATGAAAGAATTTCTGCATGCCCGAAGCAGGCTTGCTCCTAACATTTCTGGGGCTTGGGACAAAGCTAAAAAACCATTGAATAAAATCTATGCTACCCTCTATCTTAACATATACACCTTCATAAAGACCTGAAAGGTCAGGTTCCAACCGAGATTTCTCTAACTCCTTGTCAGAATGTGTCAGTGTGGAGAAAGCTCACCCCTGGCCCACTGTGCATTTTGAGGGGGGCTTACACACATGCGAGTGGACACCCCAGCCTTGAGGCCAAGGTCTGTCCACCCTCCTTGGGAAGATGGGTATGCTGCTAGGATAGTCTGCGCCCAGGAGGAGGGTCTTGGAGAAGAGGTCTGCAAGGTCCTGGAAGCCAGCACAGGGTCATCTTGGGGCAATGTGGGGATCCCGGAAATGATTTAGAAGGGGACTTCCTCTTGGACTCGTCACCAGGTGGCCAGAAGCTTTAGAAGCAGGGGCTCCCTTGCCTGGTCTTGGGACATTACTGCCCCAAAGCATCAGACTCCAAGAGGGAAAAGTAAGGAAAGTACTTATTATGTATGGGGCAAGGCAATGAGCGCTTTCAAATAGCACTAAATCTGCACAGCATCTGCAGGTGAGGTGGGGCTGATTCCCATTTCACAGCTGGAGGCTCAGAAGTTACATCACACAGCCGTGGAGTAGTAGAGAGCTGACAATTTGACATCAGCCTCTCTCCATAATCCCAGGCTACAGAAACACTCATGTTATCCTAGGGGCTTCCAAAAATCAAGCATGATGGAGGTATGTGCACAAGTATAAACATGAATGCTGAAACTCAGGTAGTCCATTAACAGCTTATGTAAGTATTGTATTTCCCAACCCCACAAGGAAATTCCAGATATCTCTTATCCTAACCCATCTGGACTCCCTCCATCTTTTTTGGGGGGCGTGGGGGGGGCATGCCACACAGCATGTGGTATCTTTCTTCTCCAACCAGGGATCGAACCCATGCCCCCTGCATTGGAAACAGAGTCTTAACCACTGGACCGCCAGGGAAGTCCCATGGACTCCATCTTTAAAGCTCCCTTTAGAAATGTCATGCAGCTCATATAGTCAACATAAGGAGGGATGGCAGGGTGGGAAGTTCTACTTTTGTACAAGGTTAGCTGCTTTGAAAGCTCATGCCTGTTTCATTAGAGGCTCTTTCATTCAGAGGAGTTATGTCCATTGCTCTTTAGCCAATGCAAGTTCACAAACAGTACAACCATCACCCTGTATACTTCTTAAGGATCTACGAAGCTTGTTTCCATATGGTCCTCGGCATACCCTATTGTATTGATTCCTTGTATCTGTGACTTGTATTAGAATTTAAGAATGATATAGTTTCATTATCTCAACTTCACACCAAAATCATTTATAACAGCAACAGAACCAAATCTCTCCCCACATCTACCTTGGGCAGTGTTACCAGCTGGGTCCCCCTCAGCCTAGCTATTCTTGTCTGGCCCCCAGCCACGGTGGCCCTGAGGAAGAACACAGCCTGAAGGTGACTTGTGAATGGGTGGGCCAACCCGGGTTCTTTTTAGCACTGCCATGGGGGAAGGGCAGGGGGTGGAGCTGTCACCTCACACTGCTTGCGTCCAAATTCGGGCTCATCTCCCCAGCTCTGGCTGTGAGTAGACGTGACCACCTTTCTCAGCTCCCATTTGTTCACCTGAACAATGGGGATAATGCTAACAGGCAAGATGAGAAGATGCCTGGCACACGGTAAGCACTTCGGCCGGATCTCCATCTTGACACAGCACGTACACTGTGAGTGTTTTCTTGGGGCGCCCAGCCCTCCCCTTGACCATCTGCATACAGGGTTCCTCTCCTCTCCAGGAAGGAGAGCTGAGGCACCCTGTCTGAACCCTCCTGCAGGTCCAGTTCCCACCCAGAGTGGCAGGCACTTGGGACTCACGGTGACTGTACCTTCGGAAGGTTCTGGAAGTCGACCTGAGTGTATTGCATACCATATACACATAGGAACCTCACGGTTTAGGCACCAAAACAGGCAGAAGGTGGTCAGTGGCTGTCAGAGCCGCACATCGGAATGTTCTGGGGAGCTTTTTAACAATACAGAGGCAGGGACTTCCCTGGTGGTCCAGTGGCTAAGACTCCGTGCTCCCAATGCAGGGGGCCCAGGTTTGATCCCTGCTCAGGGAACTAAGATCCCACATGCTGCAACTAAGATCCGAGGCAGCCAAATAAATAAATAAATATTAAAAACAGGGGCAGACCCCTCCCTGGAGACTGGGGGGCACTAGGCTAGAAGTGGACCCGGCCTCTGTAGGCCTGAAAGCTCCCCGGGTTGATCCTTGGGCACAGCCAAGATAGGGACCCACCAGACAAAGACCTTAAGGAGGTCAGAGGACAGGGTGGTGGGAGTGTGTTTCTCAAGCCCAGCTCACCCATCCCTTGTTCCTCCCCTCCTGGAACTGCCAGATTCCTTTCTCAGTTAGACTATTTGGTTTCTAGAAACCCACTTAGGCTACTGTAACTCAGACTTAAGGAAAGCTCTCAGAAAAATGTGCTTCAAGGCAATAAGCAGTTGAGCTTCTTGGCATGTCTGGCTGTGGGAATGATACACCTCCCCCCTGCCCCAAGCAGAAGCCTGGGGCTCTCATAGTCAAAGGTCTGGGGGTGGGCAGCCACTATCCCAGGCATCCTCCGGTCACCAGGCCCCCAGCAGGCAGGGTACCTGGAACCCAGCAGGCAGCAAATGCCATGGGGCACAGATGCTGGGGGGAGGCACTGTGGCATAACAGCAACTATCTACTCCTTACAGGGCAGGCTTTGGGGTTCACAGCTTAGGACCTCCCTGAGTCCAGGGCCCTCCACCCACTGACTGGACAGAGCAATAGAATGTAAGTTCCAAAGTCTTCTGTGATAATAGGATGATGAAAATTCAGAAAGACAAGAATTTCAAGAATGCTATTTTCAAGTTTAAGTCCCATTTTTCTTCACAAAACACATGCTTTTTTATTTTATTTATTTATTTATTTGCGGTACGCGGGCCTCTCACTGTTGTAGCCTCTCCCGCCGCGGAGCACAGGCTCCGGATGCGCAGGCCCAGCGGCCATGGCCCACGAGCCCAGCTGCTCCGCGGCATGTGGGATCCTCCCAGACCGGGGCACGAACCCGTATCCCCTGCAGCGGCAGGCGGACTCTCAACCACTGCGCCACCAGGGAAGCCCCAACACATGCTTTTAAAAAAATAATAAATTTATTTATTTAATTTATTTATTTATCTATTTTTGGCTGTGTTGGGTCTTTGTTGCTGCGCGTGGGCTTTCTCTAGTTGCAGCGAAGCGGGGCTACTCTTCGTTGCGGTGCGCGGGCTTCTCATTGCCGTGGCTTCTCTTGTTGCGGAGCACGGGCTCTAGGCACGTGGGCTTCAGTAGTTGTGGCACACAGGCTCAGTAGTTGTGGCTCGTGGGCTCTAGAGCACAGGCTAGTAGTTGTGGTGCACGGGCTTAGTTGCTCTGTGGCATGTGGGATCTTTGCAGACCAGGGCTCGGACCCGTGTCCCCTGCATTGGCAGGTGGATTCTTAACCCCTGCGCCACCAGGGAAGTCCCTAAAACACATGCTTTCCTGAATGAAGTCTGCAAACACACACTGAGCTAACCAAGTCATAGAACTTGGATGCCAACTGCCCACCTAATCTCCACTTCCCTGCAGTAAGTCACGACTGCTTTGCCGTTAGGAGTGATTCTGGTGATGGGACTATGCGTGTGGAGGGGGCATACAGGCTGCAGCAGCTCAGATCACAGGTTAGGCTATAAAACACAATGTGAGTTAAACCCAGAAAGGACATATTTTAGTGTCTAATTCAAAGAACAAGCCTTAGAATCCCATTTCTATAGGCCAACAAGCTGAAGGCCACATTGAAAGTACACTCTTATTTTTTTCCGAATGCATTCCAGGCCTGGCGCTCAATAAACAGTCACAACAATGGTGGTGATGACAGAAGGGGAAGGAGAAAAGCTGAATAGGCACCAAGCAGGCCTTCCTCAGGCCTAGAAAGGACCTGAACTGGAGGAAAAAGATGCTGTCGGGCATCCCTGCCCGGTGTCAGGCAATGGTACTTCCTGCTCCTGGGTTCACAGTCCCATCCTGCCCCGCCACCTGGGCTGCAAAGCAGTTGGGAATGAGAGCTCACCTGTGCAGAGCTTGCAATCTCCTGACTTAGAGAGAGGGAGCTGGACCAACAGGGGAAACAAATGGATCAAGAGCCCAGCTGTGTGGGACCACCCTGAGGGAGGCTCCAAACAGGTCTGGAACAGATGAGCCTGGATGTGGGAGTGGTATGTGCTATCGGCTGGCGTGGTCGGGAAGGGCTTCATGGAGACCAAGCTGCCCGGATGAAGAGGAAGGGAAGGCTGGCCAGGAGCTGGACACACAAGGCGCTGGCTGAGGCCACAGACCCTGCAAACACATCAAGTCCCACGAAGGGAAGAGGCGGTGCTCGGTTGCATGGTGATTACGCATTACAGTCCACTCCTAAGGCCATCATATAAACACTGACTACTACTTACTGACTCTTTTTCTCTCAGTAGCAGGCAGCACACCCACAGGTTAGTTTGTGACACAGTGTCCAAGCAGCCCCTATAGTTTACTGACATTTTTGGATCACTAACTGGAATTTTATTTTCTCTGGAAAAGGGTTCTCTGACCCCTACACAAGCTCAGTCTGCTCACTATGTGCTTACAGGGAAACGTGTAATTCTAAGTGACCGTCTTCCCCAGGAGTTAATTTAACACATATTTCTTGAATGCCTACCATGATGGTACAATCGTATGCTGAACAGGCTCAGTCCTAGAAGATTTAGTCCCTCTTAACTTGGAGCTCTAGTAGTCACACTAGAGGCCCTGCGTGCACAGCAAGAAATACTTCCTTGAGTGAAGGGAAGGCGGGGGTGGCAGGGGGGGTGAAGAAAGGTGCCTGCTGACAGGGCTCACGTGTCTCCCCTTTACATCAGACCTCAACTCATCATCCTGTGCACGGAACCCTCACTCAGCAAATATTAAAACATCTCTCTTATCCAACAACAAATATACGGGCAATTATTGCTTCAAGAAGGCAGATTAATTTTAAAGTACAGTTTGATAGCCTTTAACTGTGCTGAAAATTGAAAAAACCAGTTAATAACTTTGAAAGTCATTATAATGAAACAGACTAAAGGGACTATGAACCACAGAAAGGTGGAGTTGGGCTGGATCACTTCCTTTGGTCAATAATAGGTCGATGACTGTGTCATTAAGAAAAGGACTTCTTGCAAAGGAACAGTTTAATCCCAGGAAAAGGAAAGAGTAAGAAGGTTACATTAAGGGAATCAGGGATAATCTCTATCAATTACCCAGAGCCTTTCCTGTTGGGGAAGTTTCAAAAGAAGAACAGGAAAAGAGCTGGGTCATGATCCAGGTGCTTACCCTTTGTTTCACAATCTAGGAGCTTGGCAGTCTGGTTTGTGGTAAGTGGAGAGAGCTGAAACTACAAAGTGCCATGGGACTCCCCCACCCCTGCAAACAAGCAGACAATTATAGAATAAGCCAAGGTTGGTTCAAGAGGCACCCAACTATCAGGCAGGCGGGGGGTGGGGGTGGGGGGCTGGCTGGCATCATTTTGAGGCTAAGCAAGTCAAATTGTGTACCCTGCAGGAGGCTGGACATTTGGAAGGACCAGTGAGCCAAATCCAGAGGAGAGACTGAGCCTGCTTTCCCTAGCCCCGAGCACCAGCATGGCCCAGCTGAAGAGTCACTGCAGTCCTCATGCAGAGGGACAAAGGGGGCCTCTTAGGCAACAATGACCTTGACTACGGCCCATCTGAATCGATTAAGTGCCTCTCAGTCCTGGAATGGGATTAAAGAGCACCTAGTCCCACGTCCCAGATTTGCAAAGGATGCGGTGACTTCCCGAGGTCAGAGCCGCTGGCAGCAGGGGAGGGTGTTCAACTCAGAGCTGACTGCATCCTGTCAGCCCTGCCCCCCAACTTCTTTATAGTCCCTTATGTTTTGTCATGTCTAAGTCTTCCCTTTTGGAGAAAATCAAAACTTAGGGAAATCCAATGTTAGTTTTCCACAAATAACTGAAAGATATATTTAACCAGCACCTATTAGTAAGAATATAAGTATTTTGCATATTATTTAAAGCAATCGTTTACTAGAACATTCCTATACTAAGAGGTCTGAAACCAAGCATTTAAGGAAAGAGTTTATTAAAAACTGATTTGTGAAAGGAAGAAGGTTGACTGTAATGAACTTGCTAGCAGACAAGTGTATGTTAGCCTTAAAAGGGGATGGAGTCTTGAAAAGAAGTGTAAATTAAAATAATTTCAAATATACCAATTGAGTTCACTATAAAAAAATAAATCCTAAAGTGAGTACTTCTAAAACAATACAGAAGTCCCCTAATTTCTGCCCATATACTGAGTTTGCTTCTACTGGGTATTTGCATAGCTCAGGTATATAAATAAAAGAGAGTTGACTGAAGCCCAGGCTTTACACTGAGCACCCAGCTCCTCCTATTCTGCTGGTCACACCACCATAAAGCCCAAAGTCCCACTGTCATGAGCGCATGAAGATGTGCTACATTCAGATACGATGCTGGGCAGGGACCGGCCAAGACTCACAAGTACTGGGTTCCCCAAGCCCCACAGCCCGACTTCAGTTTTAGCCCCGAGAGAAAGGGTGCCCAGAATCAGGGTCTGACAGTCAAGAGGAGGTTAGGTTTGGGGGTCACGTTAACAGCTAACAGATGAAGTTATAGATTAACTCATCACTGGCATTAGTTAGTTAATGTACAATTTTGTAGGTAACTTCAATAGTCCTGGGCCAAGTTCAGTTAAAAAAAGCAGTGTTCCCTTTCCTCGTTTAAAATTTAAAAAGGAATAAACTGCTGATACAATCAACATGGATGAATCTCACAGTAATTATGCTGAGTGAAAGAAGTCGGATTAAAGAGTACATATTGTATGATTTCATTCATATAAAGTCAAACTAATCTAGAGAGAAGAAAGCAGATAATGGTTGTGTGGAGATTGGCAAGGGACAGAGAGAGAAGGGGGAGGAAGGGCTTCAAAGGGGCATGAGGGAACTTTCTGGAGCGATGGGAAGTTCATTATTTTGATTGTGGTCATGGTTTCATGGACGTGTGTGTGTGTGTGTGTGTAGGTCAAAACTTATCAAATTGTACACTTTAAATACATACTGTTTATTATGTCTACTATACTTCAATTAAGAACTTTAAAAAATTAGGGGTGGGGACAGAATGTACGAACATTCTTTTCCCATTATTGCTTATTGCTTAAAGCGAAATTTTTATGACACAAATAGCTTTCATCATGTGAATGCTGTTAATTCTAGTTAATATAGAAAAATTCTAAAGCTGGTTTTAAAAATTATCCAGACTGAGCAAGGTAAGACCTCCTTCTGATACGTAAAAGTGTCCCAGCATCCTAAAACAAATCCACTCTCAATGAATCTGGGTGAATGGTAAAGCTGGACCAGCAGTAGGGAGCCCACGGGGACTCCCGGGAGATCACATCAACGTGAGGATGGTCAGGACTGGAGGGGGCAGCGAGGGGGGTGCATGTCCCTGTGCACATGTTCCTGCTGCCCGTAGTCCTGGGAGCCCAGTGGCCTGAGGGATTTTTTTAAATTCCTGATTCTATTACTTCCTAAATAGGTGCCCATTGTCGAGTCACTTCTGATCCTCAGGCGCCTCATCTGTAGAAACGGGCCAGTGACAGGACTCCGTAAGGTTGTTCAGGGGATCAGACAGTTCATGGGCGTAAAGTGCTTGCCACGGTTTGGGCACACTGAAGGCACCAATTAATGGCAGCTATGATCTAGTCTTAAATGAGTCACAGCACTAAGAAGTGTTGATTGCTGCAAATTGGACAATGCTGCTTTGAGAGAAAGGAACTTGGGTTTGAGTTCTGAACAAGGTATATCAATGTCTTTAGTAATCTCTTTAGCTTGCTCTCATGAATACGAGTGGCATTGTTTTCCCCTGCACCACCTTCAGTTTTCATTTGGAGCAGAACTGAAACAATCTCCACAATTAGATGAGTCTTCAGAATTTAAATTGCTCCACTGTGATCTTCAATCCTTCCTGGCTCAATTGAGAATTACACGATTGACCCAAAGCATCAAATAGCTCCTTTGGCCAACTGTTACGAGAAATTCACACCTGTCAGGGTAGATGGGGAAAAAATGGCCACAATACTTTGTGGCTCCTCCCATCAAGAGGTGGAGTTTATTTCTACAGCCCTTGAACTTGAGCTTGGTCATGTTACTTGCTTTGGCCAGTGGTTCATTAGCACATATGATGCCTGCAGAGGCTTGGGAAGTGCCTGTGCACTGGGCTTGCCCTTTTCTACTGCTGGGAACCCTGAGACGACCACATGAAGAAGCCTGGGCCAGCCTCCTGGATGATGAGAGCACGGACCGAGAAGGTACCACTGTTCCGATCAAGGCCCCAAAGAACCGCCAGCAGACCACAGGGATCAGCCAAGCTGGCCCAGACCAAAACTGCTCAGCTGACCCTTAGAATCATGAACAAATGAGAACAACTGCTGTTTTTTAAGATACTACGTTTCAGGGTAGTTTGTTATGCAGCAAAAACTAATGGACACACATGTGTTAACTGAATGCATGACAAGGTCATGCTCCCTCGCCTGAGTTGTCCTCTGTGCTGGTCCACAACCCTGTAAACATTGCTCTGTGCTCACGGGCTGGCCTCTCTCCTCTCTCACACGTTCAGGCTCCCCTTGATGACTCTTACGTGGTCCCACTCACTGCCTGCTTGCCTCTGGAAATTTCCAAACACTAATCTCCTCTTGACATACCGCTCTCCTCAACTACTCCTCAATCTCTTTTATTGGCTTTCCCCTCTTGTCATCCCTTATTCCAAGTTTTCCTTGGAATCCTGTGCTGGCCCCTTTTCTCTTCCTGGTCTATATTTTCTTCCTGGACAAGCTCATTCAGACTCTTGGTTTGAAAACACACTCCCCCCCTAATGACTTCCCAACCTCCAGCCCCCACCCCTTTCTTGGATTCCAATACAGCCAAAATCAGCCACCAAGTTTCTCTCAAACCTACATTACTTGTCTCAGACTAATGGAACCACCATCACGTGAATCCAGAAACCCTCTCCCGCTGTCTGCCTCCAAAGCACTGTGTGCTCCTGACATATGGTAGCCCCAATTCTGAAAAATTAAGACACACAAACACCTTCTTGCTTAGGCTATTCCTTTTCCCTGAATGGCTCTCCTGGATCCTTCTCTACCTCTCAAAGCCCTCCTCAGGCTCAAGGACCTACCCAAAAGCCTCCTTTCTCTGCAAAGTCTTGCCCATTTTTTCCAGAACCATCTCTATACCACTGTAGCCTCCGTGTGAGCCCCTCTTATGAACCTTTACTTCACTCACCCTGGTTGATGGAATGTAAGCTTCATGTTTTCATGTCGTATAGGCCTAGCACGGTCATATGTCCTGTCCCCAGCATGCCTGGGCCAGCCGTGATTTACACTTGTCTTCCCACCATAATGAATAGTGACAGCATCCCCTTCCATTCTCAGAAGTGTTCTAGCATGGATGACAAATGACATGGTCACCCTACATTGGTCTTATAGTGCTTGAAACAAATCAGAGGCATAAAAGAATTTGGCAAATCCAACCCATCTTGGATTCTTCTTCATACTCACTGTTGAGTATGATCAGAAAATAGTGGTCTGTGCTCACACTTGATTCACTAAACCTTCTGAAGACAACCTTGATGGTATTTCCCTGGCAGTTTAAAAATCACGCAATGGAGATCACAAACTCAGCTGCCCACAGGGCCAGGTAGAAGGCTGACGGCAGCACATATGCTGCCACGGTGAGAGGAAAGCAGCTGAGTGGTGGGGACAGTGGCAGACTGGTTGGGGCACGTCTGTCTGATGGGGGCAGGATCCATGGAGCTCAGGTGATCCTAATCAGCAGGGATGGGGCACCAGCACTGCCGGAACTTCTCATTTTTCAAGAGAAGGTAGAAATGCAGGTTTTTATATTAAAATCTTCCAACTGAATTGTTGACACCTAATTTATACTTAAAACACTGTGCAGGTGCACGCTGAGTGGCCAGTGCCTTACATCTTTGGCCTTCAACAAACCCTCAGATTTCTGCCTGGAAAACGCCCCACTTCAGGAATGGAAATAAATGAGTAGGCTCCTGAGCGGGGCCGAGACAGTCTCTGCCGCTCACCAGCTCTGCCCCCAAAGACCATTTGTGGGGGCAGAGCACCTCTGTCTCCGTTTATCTAGAACACAGGGACCAGACCACCTTTCTCTCTAGGCAAGCGTTACGTTTCTCTCCCATTTCAAGTCTCCTGGATGAAAATGAGTTTCACAGGTGGCTTTGTGCACTGCTGTGCACACTCCCGAGGACATGGGGGAGCCTCACCCAGAAGGGGAGGGATGTTTCTCCGGCTGAAGTCACGTTTCTGTGAGGTACAGCAGCCCCCCTACTGCTCCCAGCCTACCCCAACATAAGCCAGCTCTCTCTCAGCCGGGGCAAGTACTTTAAATCAGAATATGAAAAGTCTTATTTGAAACTCCTTGGTTAATCAGTAATCACTTAAATACTAAGAGGTCACTCACGTATTAAGGAACAAATACACTTCTGTTTCCACTGCCTCTAACAGGTAATTTGCAAAAATCCCTAAATTCAAGCTTTATCTCAAGTCTCATTAAATTAACCCTTGAATTTAAGTTCCTTAAATTAACCTTCATTGAACAAGTGAAAGGATAGCCTCATTCAGGCTTTTCCTACTATAATTATTCAGTGTTAGCAAGACTTTACTTAGTAGAACAAACAAAGGAAATGGGTTCTAGTATAACCTTTTATTTGCGAGAACTCACACCCCTTGCCCTGGCAAAGCCTTGCTTCCCATGCACTTTTTTCTAAAGAGAAAGTTATCTAGCTCATTGCAACCTGTCTCCACACTTGCGTCTTCCGTAGGTGGTCAGACACCGCTTCACCTTCCCAAATGCACTGATCGCGGGCTGAGAGGGTGCTTGGGTGGTCTGGTCTCTAGATTCTAAAGCGAAGGCAAAGTCAAACGCACCGGGAAGCTCTGCGTGAACTGTGACTGCAGCCTTTACCAGGACCACAGACATAGGGATGATCAGCTGACCTCTTGCAACATTATTTAATTCAGAGTAGAAGATACAAGTCTCATCAGCCAAGCCAGTCTGCATGTTAATCAGTTTTGGGTTGTTTTTTTCCCCTTTCCTTCCTTCCCTTCTTAAAGCCACTGGGAGAGGGCAAGAAGTCTGGAAGGAAGGATGTTAACTCGAAGCAATACACCAAAACCCGACTAAGTTTCAATTAAATTTTGGGTTTCTTAGGCTACAACTGAGCATTAAAAAAAAAAAAACCCACATGGTAAGTTTTTGGCAATTATTAGAGTAAAGATTTTGCATATAGTACATCCTTTTACATCACATAGCACATTATATAACTTTTAGAGGGTTTGAAAGCAGTTGTCACCAAATAGTCAAGTAGATAATATTTAACAAGATACCTAAAATAAGCCGTTAACTTTCTGCAAGACTTGAGTGCTCTTGTTTTACTACTTGGCAGATAGAATATATATGGTAGTGAAGTGCCATTTGATGGTTAGAAAGTGACAGGAATCACAGGAATCAAGAGCTCACACCTCACGCGGCAGATGTGCTGAAGAGCAGGTGCCGGAGCGGGTAGGTGCGGAGGCAGGGACACTGTGACGTGGTGAGGGGTGTGGGAATATTTCCCTCTTTTTTTCCAGGAACCTTGACCCTGGGCTCTCAGCTCAAGGCAGCCTATTTGGAGAGACACCCCACTCACCCTCCCACCCGTTTATTGGTCTTGCGATGCACGTCACAGGCTGCACTCAGCCTGTTGTGTGTGTGTGTACTTGCTGGTGTCCTCTGCATCCCCTCACTGCCTGTGAGCCCTCTGTGGGCGGGGGACTTGTCTATCTGAGTCACCACTGTATCAGCAGCGTTTAGCAGAAGACCTGGGATATAGGAGGTACTTAATAAATAGACGAATGAAATCTAAAGATGCAGTTGGTTCTTCTACATTGAGCTACAAAAGGGAGCTGCTTAGAGTCAAGCTTGTTGCATCCTTTCACCACTGCTGGGAGCCTTGGGTGTCTTTGCTTCTGGTCACATGAAGGGGTTGCAGGAAAATGGTCCACAAGCTTTTGTCCCCACCCTGGCCTCTGTGCAGTGCGCTGCTGAGCTGCCCTGGCTCAGGGATCCCACAGACATGAGAAATCACAGCACCCAAGCCTGCCCGACAGCTCAAGCAGCCCACGGGGCTACTGCTCCTGGGGGAAAGGGCTGAGGGCATGTAGGGCATTAACAAATGACTTCAGATGACTGAGTGACACCAAAGATGCCAGTACTATTAAACTGCCTTGTTAAACAAACAAACAAACAAAAACAATTTTTAAAAGTGGCGGAGAGGGGGAAGCACAAAGCAAGAAAAACAACAGTGGTAATTCGAGTGACACTTCTCAGCTCTTCCTAGGGGCAAGATTTGGGCGAGGATCCTCACTGTTGTTTCAGCCCTCGCACGTCTGTGTGACTTTCTGGCAACATGGAAATAACCAGGGCAAGAGGAAAAACACAGGGAAAGATATTTAGGGAACAATATTAAGACTATGAAGACTTTTGCACTGTTTTGTTTTTTTCTCTTCTGAGCATGGAGATATTTTAACATTATTAACAATGCTAGGCTGTTCTGGGAAAGACCACCACCAATATTCTGTGACGCCTGTGGTGGCTTATGTTAGAGAATGGTACCCACTCCAACCCAGGCCCACCCCACCAGTTCCTCATGCTAACGGAGTGAAGCATCATTGCCGTAAATCCACTATTGTTCAGTTTTCTCCGTGTCATAGCTACACTGGCAATTGAAAATCTGTGATAGAATTCGGTTCCTGACACGTGAGTCCCTTTCCAAGCCCACTGTCATCACAAGTTTAGCAGGCAACGGTTTAAGCTGATCATTAGGTACAAGTTGACATGCAAATGATCATATACCTTCCTTTCGGTCTGATACAGCTTTAAATTAGCTGTGAGTGTGTAACATGGCCAAGATTTTCTATAACAACAAGGGTCAAGTTGCTACCACATTCTGTCACCTAAGCACCACACTCCCCAAAGAGCGACAGGATAAATTGAGGCCACGGTGGGAAGGTTTTCTTTTGTCTTATCTCTTTAAAAGGATCAACGTGGCCTCTAAAAACTTAGTTGTCTTTTTATTTCTGGATCTACTCATTTCCCAATGACTTTAAGTAGTTTCTACAAGCCCCAGTGAAAATTGAAGCACGAATGCGAGGTTGGAACAGGGCCAGTTGCTGGCACTGACAGGATACTCTCCACCGGCATCATCTTGCCAGGCAGCGGCCGAGCTACAGCGGCCTAACCACAGGCATGGCGCAGGAAGACAGACGTCCTGGGGTTCCCTGAAACCTCACTTCAGACAGTCTGAGCAAGCTGAGGGCTTGTGGGAAACAGACACAGTGGACACGTCCCTCTGGCACATGACAACCAGGAATGGGTGGCAGCGCTGGGCTCCCCCCCAGTGGGGGGCATGGACTGTTGGTCAGGAATCTGTCTGTCCTGTTACACATGCACAAGTGGAAGAAGAACTGCCGTCTGTAGGCTCAGCTTCTAATTCAAAGGACAGAACTAACGGGCAAAGAGGAGCTGGTGTGGCCTAGAAAGAGCAGTTACCTCAGCACCTGGACAGAGCCAGGAGGTGGCTGTGGGTAAGTCTCCTCCTCAAGACTCAGTATATTCGTCTTAAAGGCGGGTATCAACTGGCTGCCGGAGCTGTGAACACCAGAGGACACTCTATCTGGACAGAGTGCGGCCCAGGGCTCAGCACGGAACTCAGGAGAAGTGTGCTTCACACATTTGACTCCAAAAAGTGTAATTTCCCCTTATGAACTTTTAAAGTCAATTAGGCACAAGCACCCAGTGAACTTAACGATGAATAAGGTAACAGCCCTCAATTGTGCATAAAATGCTCAGGCACACAAAGTTCTCACATGCCCTTCCCACACTTACCAACGTGAAGGATGAAGGTGCCTCAAAGATCAGCTAGGAAAAGGCACATCACTTGTGCTCATGGTAATTATCTAGAATTGTCTAAAATTGATTCTATCATTTACCAACAGCTTTACACTTTGGGCCCAGAGAACACTACTCATTTGCCCTTTTAGGACAAAAGAGTAAAAATGAGAGAGATCATCTATTTTAGCCCCTGACGGTCCCTGGGCAAGTCAATGATGTACCCACAACAAAACAAAACGGGTGTATGTGGATTCTCTACACACGCGATACTTCCGGATAATCAAGAACTAAGAGGTGATCAGTCTGAAAGGAGCATAGCCCCTCCACTTCATGGCCAAGATCGAGAAGCATAGACTCATGTGCAAGGCTGAAGACATAAGAGGATCCCACCACCCAGTGCCAATTCAACCTTGGCCTTGGCACCTCAGAGCTGCAGTTCCCCCTCACTGCTTTGCATTTTGTTCTCACTGTTCTCCTTCGGGACTTAAGAAACTTCACTTGCAATCTAAGCATGGATTTGAGCATCTCATGGGGCGGGGGGACAGCCCGGGATCCAACTTGGCCAACATCTTCAAACGACCAGCCAATCCAGGTGACCCAGCTCTTGGCCCAGACCGAGCTCTTTGTTTTGGGTTAGGCTGGTGGTGGGGTCCCCCGGCTGTGGTGGGCCCACATTGTCAGCTTGTTGCTTCTTTCCCAAAAGAGGATCTTGTTACAAAGAGAAGCTGGAAATTTCTTTGCACACAAGCAGAGACATGGCGGCCCTGCAAAGGCCCCAGGGTAAGGATTAAAGAAAAACAAAATAGAAACCCTTCCATCTCTAATTAGGGTCTTCATTTGCCAAAGTGCCATTCCCCAGCAGGAGAATTTACATTCAGGCCGTTGCTTGGAGTTACTTGGAAAACGTCTCCCAGCAGGTTGGTTCCTCGGCTCAGGGTCCTTTGAGCCAACAGTTTCTGGTTACTTGGAGGAGAGCTGCCTGCATATTGTTTTAACTGGCCTGGCTTCTGCAGCCAGCTTAGCTGTGTGAACAATCTCCCATTCAGAATCCAAAGATAAAAGCACAGTTTGGTTGAAAAATCTTTTTTTCTTTTTTAAACTTGGGAATTATAGGTTTTGGAACTGGCACTACTTCTCTCATACACAAGAGTGTTTTCCCCCTCCGCCTTGGTTCTCCGCCAGCAAAGGCTGCATCCTGGAGCCCGGCCAGCTGCCAGCCCCCACTTCCTCACCATTCACACCATGGGGCTGGTGGCAGCTGGCCACGGAGGCGGATAGGAGCTCCCCATTTGCAAGGGGTCAACCACAGAATAGTGCAGCCAGCTTGCTGGACCCCTGTGGCCAGCCTAGGCACAGCCTTGGAACCTTCTGTGCAGTTCCGTATCATTCTTTGTATCCACAACAGCGCATCTTCCAACATGTCGAGTCCCTGAGAGCCTGGCCCAGGAAGCAAAATTTCTCTTCCTTTCTGGAATTCTCAGGACAACAGTAAATTCTAAACCAAGACCAAGTAGTAAGATATGCTTGTATAACTTTCTTTGTGTAAGAAAATGTTAGCTGATGATGAATTAAGGAGCAAGTGCAAAAGAGAGAGAAGAGACACCAAAAGCGCAGGCCACAAAAGGAAAAAAAAAACCTGGAGAATCTGGATTTCAACTCAATTAAAAAATGGGCAAAGGACTTGAATAGTCTTTCTCCAAAGCAGATATACAAATAGCCAATAAGCACATGAAAAGATGCTCAGCATCATTAATCATTAGGAAAATGCAAGTCAAAATCACAGTGAAAAACCACCTCACACCTCTTAAGATGACTATTCTACAAAACAAAACAGAAAACAAGAAGTGTTGATAGGATGTGGAGAAATTGAACCCATGTACATTACTGGTGGGAATGCAAAATCGTGCAACTGTTGTAGAAAATGGAATTACCATATGACCCAGCAATTCCACTTCTGGGAATATACCCAAAAGAACCAAAAGTAGGGTCTTAAAGAGACATTTGTATATCTGTGTTCATAGTAGCATTATTCACAATACCCCAAAGATGGAAACAACCCAAATGTCCGTCGAGGGATGAACGCGTAAACAAACCTGGTGTATACATACAGTGGGATATTACTCAACCATAAACAGGAAGGAAATTCTGATATGTGCTACAGCATGGATGAACCTTAAAGACATTATGCAAAACAAAGTAAAAAGCATATAAAAGGACAAATATTATATGATTCCACTTACATGAGGCACCTGGAGTAGTCAAATTCATAGAGACAAAAAGTAGAATGGTGGCTGCCAGGGGCTGGGGAGAGGGATGAATGCGGAGTTAGTATTTAACGGGTACCGAGATTCAACTGTAGAAAATGAGAACGTTCTGGAGATGGATGGTGGTGATGGTGGCACAAAATGTGAATGCACTTAATGCCACAGAATTGCACACTTGAAAATGCCTAAAATGCTAACTTTATGTTATGTATATATTGAACCACAATTTAGAGAGAGAGAGAGAGAAGATTCAGGGTAAAAAGAATTAGCGCCACAGGGAAGGGAAATTAGAGCCCTGTTTGTGTTTTACGTTGGCCGGGCAGGTTCTACCAAGTACCACTTTAGTTCAATCATGTAAAACTTCTCTGGGATTTTACATTTTAAGGCCTCTGATACGTTAAGTTTTATTCCTCTCTTTTACTTAAATTGCCACAGAATAGCAATTTACAGCAACATCATAGAAATGTCCAAACTGCGAATCTATTTCTAGGCCTAATCACATCCTGGTTCCCTCTGCTGGGACCACGTGCCCCTCCCCTCCACTGTGTGTTCCTCTTTTGCACACCTCTTGACACACTCCCTGGAAATGCCTTCCCTACCAAGGGGATCTCCTGTCTACTAAAACCACAGGGTCGGGTCAAGTCGCTCTTTCTGACCCACCCTGGGACACACCAACTACACACCAGCAGGCTACTCCTGCTGGCCCCACTCCTGGCGTTTCTTCCTGCATCCCTTTCTTACCCTTAACCCACCCATTCTTGAAGGTTCAGTTTCACCTCTTCTGTGAAGCCCTCCCTTGCTAACACACCACAGACCTAGAAAGACTTTTAACAGAAAGCAATGTATAAGCAAAGACCTGAAGGAGTCCGTCCTGATTTTCTCCCCATGACGGCCTTGCAGTGCCCAGAGGGTGGTTGCAGCCCTGTGGACACCCCGAAGCTACCTCTGTAGATCAAGGGACCATGGCAAACAGGGCAAAGGAGTATGTGGGAAGCTGTAGTTCTGAGCCATCAGGTAAATTTAACATCCTGTACACATCCGCACCTTAAATGACAAACACTGGCCCAATAACTGAATAAACCTTCTTGGTAACAAAAAAGATTAATTGGCTCCCTATACTATCACAGCCACAGAACTTGGACAAACAATAGAACTGAACTGGAGAATCAATTTCGAGTGGTGAGAGACATCCAATTCCCCTAATCCTTCTATTAAAGCTGCCAACAAGGATAGTCGTTAGCATAACTGGTGAAAATCCAATAACCTTCTTCTGAAGAACTGCTAAATTCAAGTCAAGAGCCTTCACCAATGCACTCTCCACCTGCCATCCCACGCCCGTCCCATTTAGTTCTGTCCTGAGAACACACAGAAAGAAAACGGTGCTCATTCATTCAGCCTTGAAGTACTACGCCCAAGTTAGGCCTGACACTGGGGAGAAAGGAAAGACAGAAAACCCAAAAAGTTCAAGTGAATCGAGAACCCTATAACCTCTCTTTCCTAGTTTCTTCAAGACACATGCCTGACACCTAAAAGGGCCAAAGTAAATCACACCACCATTAATTTCTGCATGTCGAGGTAGATAAAGAATCTCGAGAGAGTTGGCTCAGAACCTGGAATGAGGGAAGCCATCACCTCCAGGAGCATGCACTCGGGTGAACAGCTATCTCTGGACCCCATGACCACGGCCAGACTCTGAACAGCTCAAGGTCTCCAACTCCCACTAGTAAGAATACAATTTGGAGCATGTAGTCTGCCCACCATACAGGACATGGTGATGATGACATTTTTTAATACACAGAACTTCTGCCATCCTTGCATGTCCTTCCTCATCATCTGAGTGTGCAAATGAGAGAAGTACCATTTCAGATAGTTTTGTAAAAAGG
This sequence comes from Mesoplodon densirostris, assembly GCF_025265405.1. Classification (NCBI taxonomy): domain Eukaryota; kingdom Metazoa; phylum Chordata; class Mammalia; order Artiodactyla; family Ziphiidae; genus Mesoplodon; species Mesoplodon densirostris. The sequence continues at coordinate 22,559,429 of NC_082675.1, read as the reverse complement.
AAAGAGATACAGTTTTTATAGAAGGGGCAAATCAGCAAGAGAAAAAGAGGAGGTACCATCAAAATATTACAAAAGGTAAAGATAGGTAGCAAATTAACAGCTGGAGAAACATCCAATTTCCCACACATGCTCTAGTTCAGGAAGCTCAAGGCAGAAATTAACATCTTAGGCCCCAAGCGAGGGGGGCAGGCTTGACATTTGAAAGGTGAGCTTGCAGAGGACATTGACCTTTTACTTCCAGCATCACTGTGCAGCAGCCCTCCCAGATGGTTAACACTGATTCTGTCTCTCCAAACAATGTGAGAGGCTCCACTCCTCTGCATTATTCAACAAACAAGCAAAGATGAAAGTCAAACCTGGAGGTGAGGGGTAGGGTGACTGCTCGGGCATCCGTGGTCCTGGAGGAGTGAGCAGATACCCGCCTCACCCTGGCTCTGGGGACAGGAAGCCAGGGCCACCTGCCTTGACTCCATTCTCTGCTGACCCCAAAGGCTAACGGAGAAAGTCTCACATGGCCTGCCAGTCCCATGACCTTCCTCAGTCCGAGCCTCCTCTTCCTTCCCCTCTCCTACCCACAACGAGGCCACCTCTCTTCCAGTTATAAGGGGCTTAGGCTTTGTTTTTTCCTTCAACTTCAGAAAGGCTCCCAAAGGCTCACCACCTGTAATCTCTACATCCCATCCAAATCTAGCAGGGGCACGCGAGACGGGCGTGCACGTGCACTCGCGTGCCCTGTGCACATCCACACGCTCTGCTGAGGGTATTTCTGCAAGGCTGCACAGCCTCACTCGGCAGAGGCAAGGTTTTCCTCCTGGCAAGCGAGGGTCAGAGGCCTGGCTCAGAGGAGCTGCTTATTGTGTGGCCGCCTGGGGCGGGCAGCTCAAGCGCTGGGAGGGGAAAGGTTCCCTTTGAAGCACATGGCGCTGAGAGCTTCCCAGTGACCATGGAAACAGGCGCAGTGGGTTCCCAGCCTGAGAACCAGGGAGAGCAGCCATGATTCAAACACAAAACACACACTGGGTCTGAAAAGCAGAGACAGGAGGGGCTGGGATGAGGGGCAGGCGGCTGAGCTGGCAGGAACTGAGCGGCTCCCTGGTAGGAAAATCTGGCCAGTGAAGCCAAGCAGGTTCACAGGGTTTCCTTTTCATTCCCTAGGCTTTCTTCTCGCTCCCGTCACTGCCCCTCGGGTCCTATTCAGCACCTCATCAGATCAGTAGAGCCGGGCCTTTGGCTGGCCTGCTGGCGGCGGGGCCTGGAACCGGGAGGGAGGTGATCAAAGGGGCCGCTGGTGCAGCCACCACCCTCCTCCCGCCAGCCCTCCCGCCCTCCTCGGATGAGGCCCTGCCAAGGTGATCCAGTGGAAGCCACTGGGGGAGGGCAAGGAAGAGAGGGAGTTTTCACGTCTGCCGTTCTGTTAGAAGAGACACAAAGCACAGCTTGAATGGAGGAGACATGCCACTAGCAGGTCAGAGCAACCTCCTTCTGGGATGTCTCTGCTCTTAAACCAGGAGACCCAGAAGCCACCTAGACTGATGCGCTTGGGGTGCACCTGGATGCCCAGCCCCCCGAGACATGCTACTTCCGGGTCTTCTTTCATAGCTGTCCACCTCCTAACCCTCGAGATGGATGAAGTTACACTGAAAAAGTTATCTGAGATGCTATGCCCCGTCTCTTCAGCATTCCAATTTAAAAGGGGGAGAAAAAGCTATTGGGGATTTTTTCAGCAAGAAAGAGGAAGCTATGTGATTAGAATCTGTTAAGGAGGAAAGATCTCTCCCTTACTGATAAGTATCTTTCCCCTCGGGTCGGAAGGATCAAAGTCCAACAGCGTCCTACTGGGCACAGGGCCAGGGTCAGTGAGAGAAGCGAGCCCACTTCTCGGCCAGGCCTTGTCGGCCTTGTCGCCACCGCAGAGCAGGGTAGGCTTTGGCCCTGACCAGCAGCTCTTGAGGAAGGCAGTGTTTGGACAGGCCTGTAATTTGAAAAGCCGATGAGGTGCGTTCTCCCTTGCTTACCTTTGTTGGGCTGCCAAAATATTTACTTGACTTCTTAACTCTAAATCTCTGAAACACACCTGCATTGCCTAAAACAGGCAATTTTCTTATTTTCTCTCCTTCATAGAAGAGAGCCCAACCTAAGCAGAGATGACAATAGCACAGAGGGATAAAGAGGGTGAGGGCCTGGTAAGAGATGCAGCTTTACAGAGTACCACCTTCTTAACATAATACAATGCTTAAGAGATGGGTGTATACTGCATTTGTCTTTTTTTTTGGTGGTGGGGGGCGTTCGTTTGCAGGGCAGTGTGGATAGCTGAAAGCAATTCTACAAGTAATCCTTTTGCAAAACAAACTGATTCTACTTTGACCTTTAGGGAAGAGTCCATTTCCATGTCAAGTAAACATTCTGTGTGGTAGCCAATTGCATCTAGTCTCCTATCTATCGATCAATGGATGGATCGATCTATCCATCTTAACATAATCATGATATAAAAGCTAACGGCACTGTAATATGAGCAGAGGAACTCAAGACTATATAACAGGAAAAATGGGGTGCTTGAACAACAAACAGTATTTGCAGGGTCTTTGATGAATTTCAGATGCTATAAATGACACAGAAATAAGTACAAAAACTTTTTTCCCTTTTCTCGGTGCTTCTGGCCCCCTGAGAAAGAACCTGGGGAAAGTCTCAGGTCAGCAGGCATGAAGTCACTGCACCACCAGCTCCTCTGCCACGTGTGCCCGTCTATCAGCTCCCACTTCTGCCGGGCGCTTTCTGATTGCCAAGGCTGAGTGAAGTCAGGCCTTCCAGACAGGCTGTGGGTTACGGCTAGAACTCAGTGGAAGGTCCCTGCACTGCCTGTTGGTGCTGCTCTTAGGAGCACAGCATCCTGGTTGATGACCCGCAACCCCGAAGACTGTACCTACACCCTCTTCTGAGAACAGGGGCGTGGCCATCAGTTAGGGGGAATTATTTTCACAGTCTGGTGCTCATCAGTAAACCTTTGAGAGAAAAATTATTTTAGAAACATTTCAAGATCTTGAGTGTTCTAAAATGGGACCTTTGAGCTATTGTCTTTTCAAAGGCACTAATAGCACAGTGGAGGTGGGAGCCTCACTGACAGCTGTCACTCGCCTACATCCTTTCTGTAGCATTTCGAAATTGGCTCTTCTTTTCCCTTTATTTTGATAGACTGTCTTGTCTTCCCTACTTAAACCTGACAGAATATAACCTTAAACCCTAAAGAAATCGGGTCCCTAAGCCTGGTCAGCGGTAGTACCCATATTCATGGGCATTTGCTGGGATTCTAGGAAGTGGCAGGCCAGTCTCTTCCAGAACCATCATTAGCTAAAAAAAGGAGAAGGCTGGGCAGTAGCTCTGCTGCCTTTCCATATATTTAACCCAGCCATTCAGCTACTGAGCTGGAACTGAAGGAGTCCTCACCACTCCTTGCCCCATGCTGGACCAGCCACCTGCCATAGGATATGTGGAGACTGTAGTGGCTCAGATGACCCCGGTGAAATCAAGGGATCTGGAGAGCAGCTCAAGACAAGGACTGGCGATGAAGAGAGACCAGTGCTTCCTGGCCCTCTGTTAGCTTTAAGCTTCTGGAAGGAAAGAGAATAAATTCTTTATTACAAATCCCAGAAGGGCCTTAAATATACGACCATGTAAAATACCACACTAAAGATGACTAGTGGGTCTCAGTGAAAGAATAAGCTTTCCATCCTGTGATAAACCACAATGGAAAAGAATAGGAAAAAGAACATCTATATATATATATAATGTATAACTCAATCACTTTGCTGTACAACAGAAATTGACACAACATTGTAAATCAACTATACTTCAATAAAATTTTTTAAAAAAGAATGAGTTTTCCAATGGTTTCTTAGGCATGAAACCAAAAGAAAATAGATCAACTGAACTTTGCTGAAATTTAAACTTTTATGCTTCAAAGGACACTATCAGCAAAGTGAAAGAAACCCCACAGAATAGGAGGAAATATTTGCATATCATGTGTTTGATAAGGGACATGTATCTAGGATACATAAAGAACACTTACAACTCAATAATAAAGAGATAAATTATCAATTAAAAAGTGGGCAAAGGATCTGAAGAGATATTTCGCCAAAGATATACAACCCTTCAATAAGCTCATGGAAAAGATGTTCAACATCATTAGCCATCAGGGAAATGCAAATCAAAACCACAATGAGATACCACTTCATACCCACTAGGATGGCTGTAATCAAAAAGACAGATAATAACAAGTGTTGGCTAGGATGTGGAGAAATCATACACTGCTGGCGGTAATGCAGAATGTGTGGCCACTTTGGAAAACAGTCTGGCAGTTCCTCAGAGGTTAAACAGTTACCATATGACCCAGCAATTCCACTCTTAGTTATTCATCCAAGAGAAGTGAAGACCTATACCTACACAAAATCATGTACACAGGGACTTCCCTGGTGGGCCGGTGGTAAAGAATCTGCCTTACAATGCAGGGGACATGGGTTCGATCCCTGGTCAGGGAACTAAGATTCCACATGCCGCGGGGCAACTAAGCCTGCATACCACAACTACTGAGCTCGTGCGCCTCAACTAGAGAGCCCACGTACCACAACTACAGAGCCCATGTGCCCTGGAGCCTGCGCACCACAACTAGAGAAGAGAAAACCCACATGCCACAACTAGAGAGAAGCCCGTGCGCCACAATGAAGAGCCTGCGCACCTCAACGAATGTCCCGCATGCTGCCACAAATGTCCCGCATGCTGCAACTAAGACCTGATGCAGCCAAAGATAAATAAAATAAATAAATAATAAATAAATCTTTAAAAAGAAATCATGTACACAAATGTTCACAGATCATTCTTAGTAACCAAAATGTCCATCAACTGATAAACAAGCAATAAACACACAATGAACTATTATTTGGCAATAAGAAGAAATAATGTACTGTTGCTTGCTGCAACACGGATGAACCCTGAAAACATAATGGTAAACAAAAAGAAACAGATACAAAAAACCACATTCTGCATGATTCCATTTATACGGAATGTCCAGGATGGAAGGGAGATGATGGCTCGTAAGGGGTTTCTTTTTGGGTTGATGGAAATGTTCAGACATCTGATAAGGGACTTGTATCTATAATATATAAAGAACATGAAAATACTAAAATTGATTGTGGGTAGTAGTTGCACAATTCTATGACTATACTAAAAACCACTGGACACTTAGAAAAAAAGAAGCCTTCATGTGGGAACAATCTGATCAGTCATTTCTGTTCTATTTCTGTATAGAGTCCAATCATCTATTTCTTGAATAGAAATGGGTAGAAAAGTTTTGGTGGTGAAACAATCTTGGGTAACCGAAAGTTGAAATAGGCTTAGTAGTTGGTTTTAACCACAGTATACATTTCCTAATAAAAATTTTGTGTGCGTGCTGGAATGGAGTGAAACTTGAATATGGCAATTACAATAATGAACAGATTCTGAAAGCAGCTCCCCATGCTGACAGAGTTGGGGCAGGGTTATGATATACTCACTAAGTGGGAGAGGATGAGGATTAACTAGGATTCCCTGCTCTAAAGAATACCACAAACAGGCATTTGCTTTGTTGATTTACCGATGGATTAATTCTTTTAAATGTGTTCGTAAGCATATTTCACTTAACTCTGGGACTGTGTTCTAAAACAACAAAAATTAAAACAGTGTGGTATTGGCCCAAAAAGGGATACAGAATTTGACAGTAGATAACACAGGATGTGATTCTGTTACAGAATTCAGTAGAACAGAATATATTATTTTTTAAAAGGAGGAAGATACATAAAATGAAGGCAATGACAACTTTGAGAAAGAGAGAGACTCTACTTAGCCACTCCCTGATATTACACATCAAAATAAATTTTGAGTGATTTAAAGGTGTAATATATTAAAACCAGTGATCACAGAAAATGTAGAAAAGGCAAAAATGATTCTAAGCTTGCAAGGGAGGGAAGAAAATAATTAAGTTTAAAAGCAATAGAAGAAATCATGATGGAGTGATGACTATGTAAAAATTTTAAACTTCTGCATGCCAAGAGAGCTAAAACAAAAAAAAAATTAGTAAACAAAAGGGCCAGTTTAAAAATATTCCAAAATGACAAGGAATTAATACATTGCTATAAAAAAAAAAAACCCACATTAAGAACCACCCATAAACGAGCAAGGGACCAGAATAGACAGTTCACAAGAGAGGAAATTTAATTAGTAGATGGAAAAATGCTTGGCGCTTAATACTTGCTAATAATCAAAGAAATGCAAATGAAAACAATGAAGTACTATTTTTATCTTTCAAACTAGTAAAGAAACATTAATGATAACAGTTAATGTTAGCATTGTTTCTGTGGAAAATGGTTCACTCTTGCTTCACTAGTGGCAAGGTAAACCGAGGGAACTTTCCTGAAAAGCAATTTGTAACTGTTTGCACCAAGAATCATTTTTAAAATGTTCATATCCTTTCATCTATAATCTCCTCCTGGAATATTACCATGAGAGAATAATTCAAAGAGGAAAAAAACCCCCAAAAGCCCATCTTACATAAAGAAAGCTTTCAGTTGGGTTTCTTTATAAGGATTAAAAATAAAACAGAAGCAATCTAATTACTGAACGCTGGGGGTATGGTCAACTACATCACGGTATGTTCTATTGTCATGTTATGCAACCAATAAAATGACAGGTTACGAAGATAATAGCAAACTGGTAAAATGACTAGCATATGTTATTAAGTTTGAAAAGGCAGAACAGATGTTCATACCTTCATAATAATTACGTTAAAAATCAGACTTGGGTTCCCTGGAAGACTGGAAGGGAATAAACCAAGATTGACAGTACATGTGTTAAAGGAGCAAAATTAAAGTTGGGTTTTTTCCTTCTATTCTTAAATTCTCCATAATTAATTGTTTCATGCAACAAATATCTACCGAGTGCCCACTATATATGTACCAGGTACTGTTCCTGGCACTAGGAATATGAGAATTACATACTTAAAAAAAAAAAAGACAAAGGGACCAGAAAATTTGTTAGTTACAAAAACAGTAAAATAAGTTAATGTTATAAATTTTGGGTATACCTTTAAAATTAGGGGTTATAAAAATGTTAAGATTCTAGCAACTGAAACTCTAAAAAAAGGAAAAACACTAAGAAAATAACTCACTTAAAAAACCAATCTACTATGCTTACAAATAGATGAAAAAGAAAGCTTTTGAAGCTAAACCCTTTAAAATTTGATTAAGAGCAAGCCAAGGTAACAAAAGTTCCTTGCATATTCCACATTCTTTTCTCTGAGGTTCAGTTAAGAGTTGATACATTTGTGAACATCTATCAGCAACTGGGTAAGGTGTAATAGTGAAGGCCGAGGGCTTTATACATGCCAAGAAACAGCCAAAGTTCTTCAGGCTGACTAGAATTTTATTGCATCCAGCAGTACATAGAACTACTGGAATGTGTTGATACTCTTTTATTATTTTTATAACTAGCAAAAATGATGCAGAATTTAAAGGATTTCAGTATCCCAACTGTTTAGACTGCCTCAAACTTAAAACAGCACAGAAAGTATTAGAACACACAGCCCAAAGTCTGATTTGGAAAATCAGATCACCAGAGCTGAATGCTACCTTTTATCAAATGAAATATGGTGCTTTCTGTAAGGGGAACAAACACGAAACAGAGGACGAGGCAAAGAAGTGGCTTTTGCCCGCAGTCTGAGAAGGTCTTGTGACCAAGGTTAGCAGACAAGATCTGGCCAGTATTCCCGTTCCTCCATGTCTTCACCCAATGGGTCTCTCCGCCCAGCTTGGGCACCCAGGCGCCCTCCTGCACAGGTGCAGCTCAAGTGCCCTAGACTGTGAGCTGGTCAAACCTCGTGCACAGGTTCTCCACGTAGATCGTTAACCAGTTACATGCAGTCACTGTCAAGACAGCCCCCCGCCAAATCTGAAATGCCCCTGGATGTGGCCAGAAATGCACTCGAGGGGCAGCCCGCTGCTGCTTATTTGGGTTAATTCATGCACACAGCCAGGTGTGTGCAAGACCCCTCTCTCTGAGAACAGTGACCAGATGGGACTTTAGGGCTTATCTCCAGGTATGAGAGATTCAGGTCACCTGACTTAGGAGGTACTATACATATTATCATGACTTAATATGTTAGGTTTTAACTTCGTTTATTATTCTAAATGGCCTCTCAAAAGTCGACAAGGTCATCAGCTGTTTTTGATGGTCTTTCTGCTGGCTCGTCACACCAGTCCTAGTCTCCTAGGACAGCCTCATTTGTGGCCCCTGCTCTATTGAGAGCCTGGCTCAATCAGAGGGGACAATGACCAGAAGGAGTGTTGTGAGCCAGGCTTCCCCCAGGCTGGGGAGATGGCCATCAGCCTGTGCTCCTTGGGTTGGCAGAAACATTATTTGTTCTGTTCACTCACTCTATCTTCAAAACTCCCTTAAGTCTTTCAGAGGATTTCAAATAATGGTTTCAGTTAGCCTTTTATAGCTGAAAATGTCTCAGACCTAGTTTAAGAAAAAAAAAAAAAGTCTTGTGCTTAATATAGCCTTTTAACCAAGAGGTTCCTGGAAGATTTAGGCATAGAAGAAAAGCATCAGATTAAAAGTTTGTGACTTTCAAATCAGACACATGACCTTAGAAGAAAAGTGGCAGCCCCTGAGTTTTTCCTTTTTCCATTCATATCATGTCAATCTTTTCCTCCTGATCTGATTTCTTTCACTAAGTTCCTTTCTTGCTTTCCTTTTTAACCAAATATGGAAGGTATTTACCCAAGTACTCCTTAAAATAAATCTGAAGAGCCTTCCAAACTTCCTCTCCAACCAGAAACCCACCTCACCTCAGGAGTATGTTTAGAGAAGGGAGGAAATTGATATTTGTTGAGTATTCACACACTCCTAGAACTTGACACACATCCTTTTTTTAATTGTCACAACTATCTTTACAGAGGGCAATATGGAGAAACGAAGACCAAGAGAGGTTAACTGGCCTAAAGTGAGGGGCGCAGAGGACCGCAGGGAGCCCAGATCGTGAAGCCACGCAGCATAGTTGCAAACCGTGCTCCCTGCACTCCTCACGTGGAAATGCAAACGTGCTCTAACACTGCTCGTGCACTTCAACGAACACCCCACAGGACACCATGAACCTGTCTCTGTACTGGAGGCCAGCAGGGCAGAGAAGCAAAGGATGAAGGAAGAAGTGGAATTTAAGGTCTTCTTAGGGAGAGAAAACGTGTCAGAGAAAGACAGGGATTCTCAATGGTGACACTACTGACATGGGGGCCAGAAGGTTCTTTGCTGTAGGGGGGCTGGCCTGTGCTTTGTAGGGTGTTGAGCAGCAGCCCCACCCCCATACTTGCCTGGATATTTTTGTCTGAAAACCAAAAATGTCTCCAGATATTGCCAAATGTCCCCTGGGGCAGTGTGTGTGTGTGTGTGTGTGTGTGTGTGTGTGTGCGCGCGCACGCGCGTGCGCACACACACTGTGTACGCCCCCAGTTGAGAACCGCTGCAATAAGACACCTCAGGTAATATGCTCTGGGAAGGTGTGACACAGGTAAGTGTCCCAAGCACAGGCGCTCCCAAGGATACCACGGCAATGAGCTGTGGGTAGTCACAGCATCCTGAGCTCAGGTCTGTGGCAAATATCACACTCACTTCCCTGCCTCAAGAGGCCAATGCCTGTGATGGAGGCAGCTGCTCTGAGACCCTGCTCCAGTCAGCCACCACCTTCCTTTCAAGTCAGACCCTAAGATTTTAGTCCCACCATTGCTCTTGAGACAGAGTGGGGAATCTCATTCTCAGGAGCGCTAGGCTGCGCTCGGCCTAAGGGCCGGGGCACCCAATACTGCAGGAAACACCCATCTGCGACCAAACTCTGAACGAGAAGGGCACGATGAGCCCCCCGCCCCCTCCACCACGCATCTCCAGAACTTTTCCACCTCCTCCTGAAACTCCGGCCCCGTTAAACTCTAATTCCTCATTCTCCCCTTCCCGCAGCCCTGGCAACCACCACTCTATTTTCTGTCTCTAAGGATCTGACTATTTAAGTAACAGCACTGTGAGTGCTGAAAGAAACTGAAGGATAATAAGGGAGGGAAGGAGGGAGGGAGGGAGGGAGAGAGGATGTGCACCAGGAGCTGCTAATTTGTGTTTCCAGCCACGCGTGAACCTGACACACACTCTCTCCCTGAGATGCCTCGAGGTTCCTGTCTCCAGAGGTAGAAATGGGCAGAGGGGCTCAGGGACCATCCCAGGTCACATGGATTAAAGGGTTGGAACTGGGGATTAAATTCAGGTTAGTTTGATGACTAAATCCCAGTCTTAACCATTATGTGTTCCCTCTCCTCCCAACCATCCTGAAAAAATTAAATTCCTTTGATTCTGTTTTCTGCCTTGCGGTCACTTTGGTCACTAAGGTCTTCTCTTTGGGGAAGTTACCTAGACACTCCGAGGGCTGGATGTGGGTCGGTGGAGTGAACTCAAGGGTTCAGTTCTCCACCGACCACCCCCCCCACCCACCACCGGGTTTCGTGCTGCTCATCAGAAGAGCACCGAGCCGCTCCCCTGCCTCACAGGCACGGTGGTTCCCGGCAGTGTCCACCTGCCGTGCGCTCGGCCAGGCTGCTGCTGCAGGTGGAAACAGGAGAGGCGAGATGAAGAGCCGGGAAATCTGAAGGCGAAGCAACGTCACTGGCTAGAGCCTCACCAAAGCGCTTAAGAGACTTGACGTCTGGGCCCATTCAGCTCCAGAAGCACCCACCAGCAGAGTAACCTGACCCTCCCCTCTCCCACCAGCCTAGACATACTGCCAAATGAACATCCCCACAACCTTCAGTGGCTCCCAGCTTCCTGGGGGATGAAGATGAAACTCCTTCATCCGAAACCCTCTTCCTGCCCCAGCGACTTTCAATGCCCCCTGAGGAACTTGCTCTCGTTCTTCCCGCCCTCTTCCTGGAGGTTACACGCCCGCCTCAGAGCCCCAACCCCTCCCGCCCCGGGGACGTGCTTCTCCTCACTCACAACTACCGTCTGTGCCAGGGACTGGCCCTCGGTTCAGGGCAAGAGGAGGTGACTCTTGCCAGCACACAGGAACCAGAGCAGGCCCTTCCAACTGGCGCCTCTCTGACCGACCTGGGATAAACTGAGGCCATCGCCCAGTGGCTTGTGAGTGCACACATGATTGGGTGACTGAGGGGGCTGCTTGGGGACGGTAGCCCAGCACTGCCCCCACCAGCTTCCTTCTGGAAGGCACACCTTCCACCCACGCCACACACACGGCTGGGCAGTCGCAGTGTGCTCCCAGCCCCGGATCACAGCTGACCAGACTACAGGTGAGCACCTGGTCCAAGATGGGCCACTAAATCCCTTTTCTGGAATCCTTTAGACTTGAAACCAAGAGCGACAGGCCAAGGGATATTGGGGCGCTGTCTCCGACCAAGGAGGTGGCGGGGTGGGGAATAACGCAGATTCCCAGAAGACCTAAGCCCTGCGGTCGGCAGTTCCAGAGGAGCAGCAGCGCCCCCATCACGGGCTCCCTGACGACACTCAGGAGCTTCCAGAGCAGATTCCCCTTTTGGCTCAACACAGCTCAAGCACGGTTTCTATTCAATGCGACCAACAGTCCTTGCCCAGCCAGCGACTACTGAAACGCATCCGATTTTTATCTAGAAAAACCTGCAAAGGCAAAAGGAGGAAGGAGGAAGAAACCAGCGCTGATGCGGCGGCGTGACAGTCCTGATCTCAGACCTCGGCTCAGCAATTGGGAGCCGTTGGATCTCAGGTTAGGTTGAGATCTCCTCATCGTAAGATGGGAGTCTGGACACGGTCCCAGAGTTGACCTGACAACGAGAGGAGACGCTGCTCGGAAAGCTCTCGGCATTCGGCGAGCACCCACCACACGAGGGCTGCTCTTACACTCTTGCCGGGCGTCCCCCGAGAGCCAGGCTCTGTGTTCAGGGCCCCTCGCAGTACCCCCAACACAGTGACAAGGGCAGCATAAGCCCCAAGAACTGAAGTGACCTTCTCGAGGTCTCTCAGCCAAAGCTGCATCTCTTTGACCTAAATCCCTTGTTTTTCTTGTCTTTCTACTAACTTTCTGCTCTCCTCCCAAGGACTGGCAAGAGCCAATTTCATGCCTGTTGTCCCTCCTGCCCTTCAAAACCATCCCTACGAGTCCACTCTAGCGTGGGGTGTGAGGGAGGGAGGCTGGTTTTCTTCCACGTTTGGTGAATCTGGGCCAGGCGGGCTGTGTTAGATCTGAGCACGTCTTGTGTGTTCCCTGCCACGAGGCTCTCCATGAGGTGGAAGAGTCATAAGAAAACCACAGCTATTAAAGTCGACCTTCCAATGTCTTACCAATCCCGTAAGATGCTTAAATAATAAACACTGTTTGAACTGAAGGGTTAAAATGCCTGGGGCATAAACACAGACTCCTGCACTTTGGGGATGGTTTAAGACCCTTACTTTTAATAGCAAGCTGCTCAGTAACGTCTGTTTTTTTCTGTTTCAATTTCCAAGGACGTAAACTGTTGCAGGTTAACAGAGCCTTTCGAGGCTGCACCTAGAAACCCCCGAAAACTAGAATGTCAAGGGGAGATTCTTAATATGATACAGAAGTTCAAAATGTTAGACAATCAAGGAGCCCAGAACAGCCTCTTCACATGAAGTGGAAAAGAAAGGCCCAGAAAGCAGAAGGGATTTGCCCAGGGCTTGGCCTGGTGCCCTGGCCTGCTACGTTCTGGGGGAGCTCACCCCCACCCCAACTCTGCCACCCTAGCTGATCCGACTGTCTGCCCTACCTCCTCCAGAATCAAAAAGATTCTAAGGAGGGGATCATAAATCATTTTCCTCTCATGAGTTTATAGTGTTCCTTTTCTGAGGAGTTCAAAAGCACTCAGTAATAAACCAAGGTGATGAGTTTATGTCTTTCCCTTTTAAAATGAAACTTTATTTGAACTCCTGGAGAGGCATTTACGTTTTCTTAATTTAGGACATTCCTCTGTTATTTTCAACATTTCACCCCATGGCACTTTCTGTGGGCAGGTGGGTGATGTGGGTAGGTGATGGGGGAGGGAGAGGGGTCTGCGTCTGGCCCTCCCCCTTCTCCCCCAGGCTCCTCCAAACGCCCGACAGCATCCTCCCCGCCGTCTATGGTTTTCAGCAAGTCTCAACATCTACACGGAGGAGTCCCTCCCCGACCCCCACGGGGACCTGGCTGTAGCGTCTTCCTTTCGTGCTTCTCTTAGCTGCCCGCCTCCTTCTTGCCTTCACCACTAAGGGCAAAGAAAGGGTAGAAAACCATGCTGTGTGTCTGCAGGTGAGCAGGCCACCCATGAGGACCACTTTGCTCTTCCTACCCTAGCCTCTTGCCACTGCACTTGGGGGCTCAGAAAGAAAGAAAACACAGTTAGCGAAGTTAATGAAATTGAAGCTGAAAACAACTACACTTAAGAACAAGGTGAGAGAGCAGAAGAGAGGGAGGGAGAAAGAGGAAGAGGAAGGGGAGGGAGAGGGAGACATGCCTGACTCTTTGTACCTCCTGTACCAACCCAGGTTTTAAGCAAAAGCTAAACCGTCTTGCTTTGTCTGGCCCAAGCGGGTTGGCTGATGATTTTATTCAGGTGTTAAGCCAAATTTCAGTAATTAACCACGTGCAAATACGGCCTGGCCACCACCACAGCCTCTCCAAACAGAAACATGTTTCTCCAAACACAGAGAAACATGGAGCAGGGTGCTGCTTGTTAGCAGGTACAACCGTGAGCTTAGCTCCTGGGCCCCTGCATTCAATAAATACTTGGTGAATGAATAAACTCAAGAAATACTTAATGAGGCAATATATGTCAAGGGTTTTTATTCCCTGTGGCTTCACAGGCCGGCAGGCCAACCATACAAAACTCTTCAAGTCAAACCACTACATGGTTGTCCCAGGAGGAGGAGGAGCAGTTGGGTTCTCTGAGGGACTTCAACACCACTAGGCCATGGGAGAACATGGGGTGTCCCCGAGGGGCCCTGTTCCAACCCATTTACAGACATGACAGACGCGTAAGGTGGAGACCCACTGGACTGGGGCACACAAAATTAAGCCGAGCTGCTGAGCCCTGCGTAGCAGCAGCTTAAGTACAGGAGAAAATATTCTATTAGGAGAGTGCTACCTACAAGGAAAGCACTGTGCCTAGTCTTTGGATGGAGCTGGCATTTCTCCTAGGAAAACACTAATGTATCCTCAAGGGGGTCACTGCTCTCTGAGCATCATTAGGCAGCTCTGGCCAACTGTTTAAACGATGAAGTATTGGGGCCTGGGCTGCCTAAAACACGTTGATTCAACTTCGGGAATTATAAACCAAACAGGTAATAGTCCCTGTGTTTTTTTGTTTTTTTGTTGTTGTTTTTTCTTCTCCTTCTATAAAAGGGCAGGGGAACTTGACAAGTGGTCGGAAGCTACTCAGAAGACAAGTGGGACACAAACATCACAGATTAGATCCATGAGGATCTCCTGGGCCAAAAGTCTTTCAGGAGACACTGGCTGGGACAGCTTTGACTGTGGGAAAGGCTCCCTACATCAAAACCACCTCTTCTCTGGCCTGAATCTCCTCAAGAGGTCAGAACCAGGACTGTTTTCCCCCCAGCTGTCTCCCCATGATACTTAGAACAGCAGCTTCTGAGAATATAAAAAATACCCAAGCAATAACACTACCCTTAGGGTATACTACCTTTCCTCCAACCAAAATTCTAACAACTTTCTCCAAACCTTTCCCTTTAACAAAATGATCCAGTTTAAAACAGGTTGTTGGGACTTCCCTGGTGGCACAGTGGTTAAGAATCCACCTGCCAATGCAGGGGACACGGGTTCTAGCCCTGGTCCAGGAAGATCCCACATGTTGCGGAGCAACTAAGCCCGTGTGCCACAAGTACTGAGCCCGCGTGCTGCAACTACTGAAGCTCGCGCCTAGAGCCGGTGCTCCGCAACAAAAGAAGCAACCACAGTGAGAAGCCCGCGCACCATAATGAAGAGCAGCTCCCGCTCACTGCAACTAGAGAAAGCCTGCATGTGGCACCGAAGACCCAATGCAGCCAAAAATAAATAATTAAAAAAAAACCCCAAAACAGGGTGTTATCTGTCATATTTTAAGATCATTGACAGCTGGTTTTCCGAAGTAAATGTATTTCTGTCTTTTATCTTATACTGCAGCCAGAGGTAATGCTGACCCTCGAGGCTAAGAAAGTCTTTTTTTTTTTTTAGTACTTCTAAATGGAATAACAATAGCAAATGGCAGTGAACATTTCTGGAGAGCTTTCTCTGCTAGACGTTTGTATCTCATCTCACCTGCTAACCATCCTATGAGGTAAGGTACAGGACCATAATTGCTGTCTGCCATTCTGAAACCAAAAAAGCTCTACAACCCCAAAGTCTTTTCAGAACTTACTTGGCAGCGAAACTTAATGGTCCTGAACTCATTTGGAGGCACAGCTGCCCTGAACTAACACGGGCTATTTAGATTTTAGTTGTCCCACTTAATGTGAATATCCATGTAGTTTGCTACACAAATATGCATGTGTTTGGTTCCTGAGGATGGCCCCACGTCTCCTGGGAGTTCCTAAATACAAAATATGTGCATCTTAATACCTTTCTAAATGCCCCAAATCTCAGAATTCTGAAATATCTGGCCCCAAGGGTGTAAGATAGGGATTGTGAATCTCTATTATCAACCTAGTTCACAGAGAAGAAACTGAGACTCCTTGAGGGGAAGTGACCTGCCCAAGGCCACACAGTGGGCAGGGTGGAGCCCACTCTGAGGCTGGCAGCTGCCATCAGAGCCCAAGCTTCTGGGTACCATGGGGGGCTGCTCCAAGACATGACTTCAGCCAGGAAAGAGTGCTGTGCCAGCAAGGCTCTTCTCCGTAACCGGCTATTTGAGGAATTGGGGAAATGTGGGTGTGGAGAACACCAATCAAAACGGGAGCAATTCGGAGGGCCTGGTGCTTACCTTGCCGAGGACAGTTAGGCATGGTTTCGGGTCCAGTTCTGGTTGTTCCAGCTTCACCACTCCTACCCAGCCATATTCATACAAGTCCTCTTCGTCATTGTTATTACACAGGCCCAGTGGGTGCATCTAGGAAACAAATGGAAAGAAAACTTCAGTAGGCAGGCTGCAGACCTGCTTGACTCCCGGTGTGCACGTCTCAGACTCAACAGTCAAAAACAACCTCAAAACTTAAAGTCATATGGGTGGGATGCATTTTTCAACCCATTGAGTGGATCCTATTTCAGTACAATGAGCTGAGCCCTGGGGAGAACACAATAGAGCCACTACAAATAGACTTCATAGATACTTTCTCACTGCTTTGTAAGCAGTGGTCACCCAAGGTGGACCACCCAATGGGATGTAGGAAAAGAGAGACAGCGTAACTCCCACATAAATCCCTGTCTAGATGGCTGTGAAATACCATAACATTCAGTGGCAGCTACAGAGGAGACGAGCTAGGTTAGCATCCAAAACTATTTGGCTTCCAGACCTTAACAACACATCTACTTCAACTGACACAAGAAGACCACGAAACACATTCAGGAATTTATGGAGAGACCACTAGACATACGGCAGAATCACCAGGATAATTAACAGGCTGTTTAAAGGCTACCCCTGGTTACTGGAAAACAGATGAAATTCTTTGAGGTTTCTTCAAAATTTGCAAAACACAAAATCAAAGATAGGTAGGAGAGCACTGTCAAATTTTTACTAGTAAAAGTGCATTTAGTGAGAGCCTGAACACAGAATGGTACTATGGCTTGCGCTCACAGTTCTAGTATTGAGTTTTATCAGACCCCAGAATCCCTAATAACCATCTGAGAAGAGGAAGTCCTTGTGGATAAACCTAACTTACCAAGACATGAAGGAGTCTAGCACGGTGTTAAGCTCTTTAAGTAACTGGAAGAAATATGTCTTTAGAGTCATGGCATGTTAGAGATACAAGAGACTGAAGAATCCACTGTGTTAGCCAGAATAATGGCCCATGAGACATCTATGTCCTAATCCCCAGAACCTGTGAATACGTTACCTTACAAGGCACCAGAAACTTTATAGACGTGATTAAGTTTGATATCCTGGATTACCTGGGTAAGCCCAATGTAATCGCAAAGGTCCTTACAAGGAAAAAAGGGAATCGTGGAAACAGAAGAGATGTGACCAGGGAAGCAGGGGTTGGAGTGATGTGCTCAGAAGATGGAGGTGGGAGCCATGAGCCAAGGAATGCAGGTGGCCCGCCTCCAGAAGCTGGAAAAGACAAGGAAAAGGATTCTCTCTAGACCCTCCACAAGGAACGCAGCCCTGCTGACCCATTTTTGACTTCTGACCTTCAGAACTATGAGAGATTAAGTTTGTGTTGCTTTAAGCCACTAAGTTTGTAGTAACTTGTTATAGTAGCAAATAGGAAACTAATACACCCTCCTTATCCCCCACTCATTTTAGGATGAGAAGTTCAAAATAAATAGCTTTTCCAAGACAACACAGCCAGCAAGTGGCTGCCCCAGGGGTGGCCTGGCCCTTGAATTCACAGTCCAGTACCTTCCAACTCCACTTGCTTAACTTTATTGTCCCTTCTTCTGAGAGCTGGTCACCTGACTGGAGAGAAAAGATTAAGAGGTAAAAATCTCTGTAAAGAAAGGCTGCCTGCCAGCTCTGAACTGGGTGGTGTGGGAGTGTAATGTGAGTTTGGGGCAGGTGGACAGAGGTGCAGCTGAGCCTTGAGCTGAGCTTCAAAGGGAGAGCTGGACGGGTCCGGGGCAGGGGAGAGGACGGGCGGCCATCCACGCCCGGGGACGAGGAGCTGAGGGATTCAGGGGGAGAGGAGAGGCTACCTGAGCAGCATGGGGGGCCACAGTCGACACCAAGAGAGAGACAGGCTCAAAAATCAGGAAGGCATGTGGACACCAGGACAGCGCCACAGGTTCTTCGGAAAAGCGGCGCGCCGAGAACAGTAATTTGAGGCAGGCGGGTTGCACCTTCTGGCAATGGTGGCCCTGGACTGGAGAGGATGAGTGAGCGGAGGAGGGGAGGAAGCAGCCCAGAGGGCAGAGATCCTTGGCAAGTTGATGGACCCACAAGGAACGGTGAGCGCCGCAAGCTAAAGGGGTGGCCGGCAGCTGTCTTCGTAGCGGGCACAGGATAACCCTGCCCTGGGAATTGCAGGACCTGAAATGGGGAAGCCTGCGACATATGATTTTTGCACCAGCCCTCAGGCTCGAAGAGTCTGCCCAAAGGACCAAGGAGGGTCCTGCAGTGCAGTGGATGGCACAGCTTCCCTCCAGCTGCCCCTGAAAAACTCAGCCCACTCTAGGATGTTCGATGGTTACTAAATGATGAGCGGCTTGAAATGCAGATCTCCGACTGGAGAGGATGGGCAAGGGCAATAAGCCAGTCGTGCCAAGAGCCAGGCACTTCTGACCCTCCAGGAAGTGGCTCCCAGCCGGGCTCAAGTCAGCTTCCTGACACCCCAGGTCAAGTCACGTCAATGGCAGCCCCACTACTGACACTTTTCTATAGTGTTCCATGATTTTTTTTTTTTTTTTTTTGCAGTACGCGGGCCTCTCACTGTTGTGGCCTCTCCCGTTACGGAGCACAGGCTCCGGACGCACAGGCCCAGTGGCCATGGCTCACGGGCCCAGCCGCTTCACGGCATGTGGGATCTTCCTGGACCAGGGCATGAACCCGTGTCCCCTGCATCGGCAGGCAGACTCTCAACCACTGCGCCACCAGGGAGGCCCTCCATGATATTTTTAACCTGGCCATGTGCCTTGGAGGTTTCCAGAGGGAAAGGTGCTTTTTGTTACTTACACCTGTATAGGGTTTGGTCAGTGATAGAGAACTGCGTTGAAGGAAGCAGAGGAATCATGCAGGTTTAAGACTTTGTATTAAAACTTTACTGAAGAAAGAAGCCAGATATAAAAAGCCATATATTATATAATTCCACTGATATGAAATATCCAGAACAGGCAAATCCACAGAAACAGAAAGCAGCAGATTAGTGGATGCCTGCCTGGGGGAGGGGGAAATGGAGAGTGACTGCTTAATAGGTGCAGGAGGCTTTTTACGGTGATAAAAATGTTCTGGCATCAGATGATAGTAACGGATGGGTGACCACTGTGAATGTACTAAATGCCTCTGAATTGTATACTTTAAAATGGCTTAAGTGGTAAATTCTGTATCAATTTTACCACAATAAATAAGTTTTTTTTAAAAGTCCCAAGAGTCAGGGACTTCCCTGGTGGTCCAGTGGGTAAGACTCCACGCTCCCAATGCAGGGGACCCAGGTTCAATCCCTGGTTGGGGAACTAGATCCCGCACGCACGCTGCAACTAAAAGATCCCACGTGCCACAACTAAGAGCCAGTGCAGCCAAAATAAATTACAAATAAATTAAAAAAAAAAAAGTCCTAAGAGTTTACTCAGAAATGACTGTCCTCAGCCAACATGGGAATCCACAGTGTAGGACGATGTGGTTTCCACCCTTCCTGAGCCTAAGCCAACCACCAGAGCCCTTCGGGAAACTGTGTCCTGCAGAATACTAGCCCTGCACGATGATAAATGGGTTCCTGCACACGCAACTAATGCTGAGGAACAGGACATAGGGATTCGGGATCTACATTTGGAAATTAAAGCTCTGCAGAGGCCTAAGGTTTAAATAACTTACAAGGGTTTTAACCTTTGCTAAAACCAGCATTTCCTACCTGTTGATGATCAACCCATTTTGTGTTTAATTATGCTCACACTGTTTCATGGGACACACTCCGAGAAATGCCAAGTTAGGGAGAGCACAGGTACATGTGTGAGAAGAAATGAACCTAAAGTAGATGTGATCCAAGCCAAACGCTGACACGCATGATGCGAAGAGCAAAGGCTGCAGTGGGAGGAGATGGAGGGACGGAGGGGGGTGGCTGGAGAGAAGGGGGGGCCTAGGAGGGCGGGAGGAGGAGGAGGGCGGGACTGTGAACCCAGAGCAACAGAAGCAGGAGTAGAAGCTAAGGCCCTTAGCAGACCAGGCTGAGGCTCGAGCTGCGGAGCAGGACACGTGGCCATGGGAGGCATGGCAAGAGGGCGTCCGGAGCACTCGGAAATCCCAACTGTGTGAGCCTCACACATGCTGAGGTCCCCCTGGCACCCTGGGCCGTACCCCATGTGGGGCCCTCCCCCTCCTTGGCCCCAAGACTCCTTTTCAAAGCATCCACTGTCACTGGGGTGCCTGTGAGCAGCTCAAAGTGTCAGCCCTGTCAAGGGTGTTGACTTCTGCACGGGGATCAAAGATTTAAAAACCAAAAGGAATTTTTTCCCAAGTGTTGGTGGGTGTAATCGGTTGGCGTGGGTGGTTTATTTTCCCAGAGAGGGTAAAGGGCCACCAAAATCACATCTCAGAGTAACCAAAACCGACCTCACCATCCTCCCCCTTCCCAGCTCCACTCTGGAGTTTCTTCTCTTCTGAGTTCCTTATTCCAGTCTGTATCTCCAGAGGCCCAAACTACTGGGGTTGTGAATTCAACCTCAGCTACGTCTCAAGTGTAACTGGCCTCTTTGACTCACCTGCCAATCTTGTACAATTCAGTTCTCTTTCAGCTCGCCCCTGATGACAGCATCAGCTTCCAGAAATGCCCGCCACCCTAGGTCTCCAAACATTTATGCCCTGGGGTTCTCTTTTCCCAAGGGCGCCAAGTTATGAGCTCAGCAGAATGTTTTATAAGGAAGCCATAACATGAAAATATTCACTCATAAACTGATGTGTGTCAAAGGATGGAATACCCTAGGCAAAGGCATAAAATGCAAACGAATATGCCAAATCTGGGCAAAGTGAAGGAGAGGGCTTTCTTGTTAATTGAGCATCAACTACATTACTCTGCTTATGTATTTTATCTTGTTGAATCCTTACAGCAACCTCTTGCTAATTGGTCTATCAGATGATAGAGTGACTAGACTATGTCGATAAATTGCAAGCTGGAACCACAAATCAGCCAATGATGCAAATATAACAGAGTCCACCAAAGTCATATTAGTCAACAACAGGATCCACTCAAAGCAAATGGCAAACAATCTAGCTAAGGATTAAAGAAGAAATCCACATGGGGGCTTCCATGGAGAATGATCAAAGGATTAAGACAGAACTTCGGGAAAAGAGAGAGTTCTCTAACATTTTTGGAAAAATGACTTTGGGTGATCCTGCTGCTGGAGTCAAACTTAAGAGAAGGATGTCACATCCACATTCTCAGACAGTTTTGCTGGAAATATCCCAACACTGCCAACAGGGGATTCACTCTTTGTTTTCAGAAATCAGAACAAAGTCGCAATTATAATTTAACTTGTTAAATTCAAATACAAACTTATTTTCTGTTCCACGTTTCAAGATAAAGCCCCAACCAAATCTTTCTACTGTCTACTGAGAAACAGTAGCCCTTAACTTAAAAAGATCCCAAAGTCCTTTTCTGGATCACAGTCATCTATGGAGAATGAGGACCTCCAACATATGAAACACATATATTCTAAATATTCAGTGAGACATTGCTGCCAGTCATCACATGAAAACCACGCTTGTGAATTCGTACATGCTGACAGCCAGTGACATACAGGCAGTGACTACACATAAGACCTGTGTGTGCAAAATTAATCTTAGGAGATTTCAATGAATGATGTTCAAGCATGTTAACTTTGAACTTAATGCGGCACATAAGCATTTAACAATTATAGGAATTTCTGAGTTTATTTTCTTAAAATGTTTGGGTGTGTGGGGTTTACCTGATCAGACGTTTGAAATTCAAGAAGTTTTTGCCTTCATATTTTTAAGAAGGTTAAAAATGGCTGAATTGGGGGTGGGGAGAACTGGATGAAGGTAGTCAGAAGGTATAAATTTCCAGGACATAAGATAAATAAGTACCAGGGATGTAACGTACATCATGATAAATATAATGAACACTGCTGTATGTTACATATGAAATGGTTAAGAGAGTAAATCCTGAGTTCTCATCACAAGGAAAAAATATATTTTTCTCTCTTTAATGTTGTATCTGTATCAGATGACGGATGTTCACTAGACTTCTTGTGATAATCATTTCATGATGTATATAAGTCAAATCATTATGCTCTACATCCTAAACCTATACAGTGCTGTATGTCAAAACTGGAAGAAAAAAAAATGGCTAAATTGTGTATAAGAACTCAGGGTTGTCAGAAAGAGTTACTAATGAAAACATAAAGGAAAAACCAAATAAACTCAGAAACCTAGAATGGAACTTGACGAAAACTCACTGGACAGAGAACACTGAAGGAGGAGAAGGACAGCCTGAAATGAGAAGATAAGCAAAACTCCTGGGGCGGGTCCAGAGAAGAAAAATGCCAATAATTAACAAGCCACACTAAAGTGTGAGGATTTAACAGAAGATATGTCCTGAGTTATAACTTTGGTCTTGTGCTCTCAGAATAACTTCAGGATGTCAACACCCTGGCTTAAGAAGCCAATTGAAGGCAAATTCCCAGTTAGTCCTCTATCGGGAGGTTTGACATTAAAAAGTGGTGCCTCTGGCTGTCTTACTCCTGATTTTGTTCTGAGGGGTGTTTGGGGGACGGAGAGGATGAGAGCTTTGGAATCATGTAACCATGTTTTGAAAACTGCCTCTTATGAGGCATACCTCCTTGAGCAGATGACTCGATTTCTATAAACCTCTATTTTCTCATCTGCAAAATGGGGACAGTACCATCCACTTCAACAGGGTGCTGTGCAGATTAAATGAGATAAAATATATAATCTTAGTTGCACGGTAGACGCTCAATCAGTGGGAAAGCCCTCTCCTTCTTCACTTCCTCTTGACATGTCACGTTTGCTTGCCCTTCATGCATTTGCCTAGAATTCTCTGTCCTTCAAGACCAGTTTAAATGTCAGCCCTTCCATGGAGCTTTCTTGAATGCACCAGTATAGCTAGTTGCTTCCACCTCTACATTCCCAAATGCTTTACATGGTGCTTAGCACAGTTCCTTCAGCCTCTCCTCTGGGATGGGTACCTGCTTCTACAAGGAGTCTTTCTCAGAGGTCCCCTTTCACCCCACCCAGAGCCTTGTGCCCAATAGGTGCTCAATAAATGACCGCTGGGTGTCTCCGGCCCTCAGCCTGGAGACAGGCCTGCTGCCGCATCTCAGCTCTGTTTGGGGAAGCCATTTGTGTCTCTGTTCAGTTAAGTGAGGGAACAGGACAAAGAGGTCAGGATTTCAACAAATTGCCGCCGGAACTTTAAAAGATCTGGCTCTTAGAGTCATTGATCCGCAGGTCACCAAACACATCCCCAGGACTTTACCGGCAATCTCAAGATTTACTGGGAATGGCACAGGAGCAAAGGCTGTTCCTTCTTGGTCTCGGCCACTGGGCTTGCAGAGGCAGGTAACACTCTCCACGTGCAGAAAACACAACGCCGCTGCCCTTCACTCAGGCAGGCCCACAACAGTGCTTTATGAGGGTGATGGAGGGGGAAGAGGAATAGAGGATTCCTCCCCGAAAAAGCAAAACCTCAAAATTTCCGGCCCCTGTCTGATCTCAGAAGCTGCTGTCAGCTCCAAGAAAACAAGGGAATAAACCGAAGAAGAGGCAGGCATGGGATCCAGGGCACAGAGAATCCAACAGAGAAGAAAAATAGAGGGAAATCCCAGGAAGACAGCTATGCCACCAGCCTGCCAGGCGACCCGCCCAGATGGGGTCAGAAGGATGAGGGCTGCAGGAGAGCTCCCAAAATAAGCAAACAAACAACCACCTGAGTCATCACCCAGTGGGACTGACAGTATTGAGAAGAGTGTTACAGTCCTGAACAGGAGAAGGAAATGTGATAATCAGATTGCAAACTAAAGTAATGGTGGGGGGGGACAGTTATTAACTCCAGAAAAAAAACAAAAAGTCACACCAGAATTGTAAACCATAAGCAGGGTATGGCATGCATGGCCTGGCTGGGAACAGTGACAGCCATAATAATGTAAATCCTGATCTAAACATTGATTGTGATATAACTACATTGGGAAAATTCAGAGATGGGAAATGTGTGTATGGGGGTGGGGAGGTGGAAAGGCAGGACAGGGGAAGGGATGAGGGGGGTAAGAGAACAAAATCGCCATCTTCCAGAGTAGGAAGTTGAAAAATGTATAAATGGGCTAAAAATATGAGGCAGTATAAGCAGGTTTAGAAATTATTGACAGAAATTTAGAAATATTCCCAGAGGTGAACGGCAGAAGGAACCACTAAATAATTGAAAGTAGTTGCCTCTGAGAATAGCAATCAGGGATGGCAAAGGGTACACCAGAGGAATGCTCTTTTTTTTTTTTTTTTGCGTTACATGGGGCTCTCACTGTTGCGGCCTCTCCCGTTGCGGAGCACAGGCTCCGGACGCGCAGGCCCAACGGCCATGGCTCACGGGCCCAGCCGCTCCACGGCACGCGGGATCCTCCCAGACCGGGGCACGAACCCGCGTCCCCTGCATCGGCAGGCGGACTCCCAACCACTGCGCCACCAGGGAAGCCCAGGAACGCTCTTTTAATTAAAAGCCATGAAGTACTCTTTTCCTTCTGTAAACGTATACGTGCTTTATTTTGGTTAAGATCTTCATAGGCACTGCTGGACAGATGTCCCCTTCCTCCAGGTGTTCCAGCAGATTCTCTGGGTCCTGCAGGAAAGCATTCCATCAGGCCAAAGAGAGACCCCAACAGGCAACCTGCACAGGACTATGGACTTGGAGGACTGCCTGGGATGACGCTCGGGAGCCCCCAGGCCCTGGGCTGGGGACGGCTGGAACACAGCACACGGATGATTCAGGGAGAATGGTGCAGAAGGAACCAGCAGCCCTCACCACCCCCATAAGCCAAATAACTTCCAGGGGGCACCAGAGTGTGATGTGGATTTGGGTGTTACAGAGGTGGCAGACACTACAACCAGGGTGGTTGTTCTAGGGAGCCCCAGTTTTCTCCCAGACACAGACAGATCCTATAACCTCTACAAGGGGTGCTGAACATCCTACTTGCATTTCCAAACAAGGAGCTGCTCGGGCAAAATGGCTAACAATAAGCAGGGCAGAGTCCTGGCCACCATCAGTGCCAGGTATCGAGCATCTGGTTTTACGCTGAAACATGAAGATGGACCTTCTTCAAATTTCTCGGAGCCCAATGAGGTTGGCTATCATGATTTCACTGTTTTGTTAATGGACAAAGACTCTACGGGAACTTCAAAGCCAAAAGACTATGTCAGACAAGGTTAAGTATCTGGAGAAACAGAACTACGTTCCCTTGGGTACAGGACATCAAGCCAAGCTTTGAAACCAAGACCAGCTCTTTAAGAAGCTTTCAGTACAAAATCCTGGAGATATACTGGGGCACTTTCCACACGTCTGAAAGGGCAAAACTGAAACCGGGGCTGGTGGTGCTCTTATCCAAGGCTACAATATCTCCACACTCTGCTGGAAGTTTAAAATAACTTCAAAAGGGCCGCCTGCTTCTAAGTGGGTTACTGTTACACTGGAGCCAAACACGGAACGAATAGGAGGAGAGACGTTTCACTCTGTAATATTATCTCATCAAAAAATTCCTGGGGATTTAAAAGGGAAACTTCCTTCCTTTTGTCCTTTTGCCGCCGCAGACCAGGGTAGGGTGTCACTGTGGTACAGAGTTTCACATGAAACGACAGCCCTGGACCTTTTCTTAAAAGGTGTGGTGGCTGGAATCAAGACTTATAATTTATGTGAAAGAATGGAAAAGGACAGCTCCACCCATTTTTCTCTTGAATCATAAGGATTATTTTTTCTCTTCTATGTACAAGGAAACAGACAACTCTCTTTTGCTCTTTGAACAAACAGCCTGAACCTTTTTCTGGATCTAGAATCCAGAGGTACCCGAACACAGTTTTTTCCCCCCGTTGTCATAGCAATGGGAACGGAAAGGACCCCAGACAGAAAAGGAGCTGGCTGTTGCTGCTGTTTGTTGGAAACTTCCAAATGGGAATTGCCTGAGGATTAAAACCAGCGTTTCTTCGCTGAGGGGTCTGGTCTTCCGAACACTGTCTTCCGCAGTGGGTGTCACTTTTTAGAGAAAAACCAAGAACAGACTCTACCCTGTTTGGTTCCTCTTGTTCTTGGTACCAAAAGAACAACTGAGAAGCTGCCTGTCGGAATCTGGGCAAAGCAGCAAGTATTTCAAATCTACCTTCTCACCTGAATATCTCCCATCCCCTGAATTGCATTTTGTCAGATAATCATGTTGAAACTTAGATACGGCCCTGTGTATATCGCATGTCTGACTTTACAGACCTTCACTTAGAACTTCCTATTCCAAGTAGGTAAGGAGATGTTTCATAGGTTAAATTTTGTAAAAAAAAAAAAAAAGTATCCAATAGCCGATAGGAAACCATCTGAAAATGTTAAGCAAAATTTAATTCTAAATCTATTATTTATTTATTTATTTATTTTTGCAGTACGCGGGCCTCTCACTGCTGTGGCCTCTCCCGTTGCGGAGCACAGGCTCCGGATGCGCAGGCTCAGCGGCCATGGCTCACGGGCCCAGCCGCTCCGCAGCACGTGGGATCTTCCCAGACCGGGGCACGAACCCGTGTCCCCTGCATCAGCAGGCGGACCCTCAACCACAGCGCCACTGGGGAAGCCCTTATATCTATTCTTTAAATGACTCAAAGTGACACATATAGCTACCAGATGACAAGTATTGAGCTCTACATAGAAATTCATAGACATAGTTTTATTTTAAATTACAAGGCAACATCATAAAGGACACTTGATTGTTATTATAAAAAGGTAAGGATTTGGTGCTTGTACACACAAAACAGTTATTAAATCAAGAAGAAATATGTTGGAGGGGAAAGGGTAAAGAAGGCTTCTCATTCTTCCAGACTTAAAAAGAATACTATAAAACCACAAAATCAATAAAACTACATGATGCCAGTCTGAAACCAGAAAAATAGAACAAGTGGAAAAGAAATTCCAAAAACATATTTAAATTTTTAAAAGATCTTACAATGCAAACCAGGACAACATAAGGATGCAGAAAGGACTCACTTAATAAATTCTGTTAGGACAGGTGGATAGCAATGCAGAGAAAAGCTCAGTTTGGCCGTCCATAAGTTATTCTGAGAATCAGTGAGGCAACTCGAGTTAAGGGAAGTCCTTTAGGACAATTAACAAGCTAGACAGTGACAAAGGAGGCTGAAAGAGCAATATATTCTTAAAACTTCTCCATATTATCAGTAACAGAAAGGAATGAAGTGACAGTTAGGGGATATATATAAATAGTTTATAGTAAGAAAACCGAAAGACCATCAACCTTGTTGCTGATGAATGCACAGTAAAATCACCAATGTAACTCAATGCTACTCGGTGTATGGGCTGCTGGGTGTATGTGGACACACCTGGCTGGCCACGCTGCAAATCGGCTCAGTTTGGGGTAATCTGTCTATCAATATGCAACAAACTCAAGATCCTATGACTTTCTTTCCCCCATAATTCAATTTTTGAGCAGATCCTGAGGAAGTAACCTAAAACTAAGTCAAAAACAAATGAAATAAATAAATAAAACAAAGAAGCAACTTTCCATGATAAAATCTTCAAGCAGTCCTTCTCCAAACTATGAAAATGTAGAAAGGAAAAAAAAAAGTCTTCCCAAAGACTATATAATCAAACAAAACAATGTGCATAATTTATGGGATATTATATAATTATAAGAGGATACTGATGAAGATAACATGGTATAAAAAGTACCATGTATGAAATTTTAAGAAAAGCATATGTGTAAAACAACACCTATTTAAAAATACCATCTGCAGATGGGCCAAAACCGGAAGGAAACAAAGAATTTTAAAAGTTGATGGGTTTAGAGAGTAAGGGTAGCTGGAGACTTTCCTTTTTTGGACTCTAGTATTCATCCAAACCAGTATTTGCTGAGCACTGACCCTGTGCCGGACACTGGACAAGAAAAGGTAATTAAGACCCACTGTTGTTTGATTAGTAATTTGAAAAAAAAAAAATCTAAAATGTATGTGCATTTGCTCACACAACAGGTGACGGAAATTTGAAGCTCACCAGGGCTTTTTTCACATAAATCAGCTCTATGTACAACACAGTTTAAAAGTAACAAACGGCATTACTAGGTAGTGACACGCATCCGCAAACATATATGCTCCTCCCCACAGCAACACGCCACCACAGAATGGTCCAGCAGCTGAGCGCACCCTGGAGAGAGCGTTCCGTGGGTGCTGGACAGGACAGCCAGGCACTGGGAGCCTGTGCTGGCCAAGCAGCACAGGCTGCCTGCAAGGGCTCAGCAAGAAAATATGAGAGGAAAGTATGATAAACCGGCAAGCAGTGTGGAATCAACAATAAACACCATCCTAACGGATGATGACAGCAGTTTAGCGTCGGTCATCCCGACACGATGAGCTTGCGCCAGAGGCCACCTGATCAAAGAAATACTTTATGAAGTTACACCATGGTTTTGGTTCCTTCCTTTGACACACGCAAAACAGATGGAGAAAAACACTCAAAACAGAAACAAAGCTAAAAATCCTTTCACCATCTGCTAGAAAATACACTCCCTCCCCCCACACAAAAACTTGTACCTGAAAGTTTATGGTAACATTATTCATAGCAGCCAAAAAAGTGGAAATAACCCAAATGTCCATCAACGGGTGAATCGGTAAACAAAATGTGGTATACTCAAACAATGGAATATCATTTGGCTACACACAGGAACAATATTTATACATGCTACAACATGGATGAGCCTGGAAAATATTAAGCTGAGTGAAAGAAGCCAGTCAAAAGTCCACATCTTCTATTCTCTATTCATATGAAAGTCCGGCATAGGGAAATCTATAAAGACAGAAAATAGATTAGTGGTTCCATAAGGCTGGAGGGTTGAGGAATAAAAGGATAGGGAAGTAGGAGCTAAAAGGTACAGGGTTTGTTTTTTGATATGATTTATATGTTCTAAAATTGTGGTGATGGTCTACAACTCTGTGATATACTAAAACCCACTAAACTGTACACTTCATATAGGTGAATTGTATGGTGTGTGAATTACATCTCAACAAAGCTGTTAGTGAAAGAGTTAATGCAAATAAAGGGCAAGTTAGAAAAGAAAAAAAAATAGTAGGGCAAGACTCTAATTATGAGCAACGGTATGGCGTGTTGAAAAGAACACAGCCCCAAGGTCCAGTTTCCTCGTGTGTAAAATAGGGACGGCGCCTGCATCACCCAAGTTAGATGGCACAAGCCAATGCACTCGGTAAATTAGGATTCCAAGGTTGGGGGTGAGGGGACTGTATTAGGGCACAGTGCCTAAGAGGGAAAGGGCTCTAGCCAGGGCAGTGTCACCATGAAAAGAGTGACAACAGGAGATCGGTGAGAGCAGAGTGAGGTGGAAATAGAACTACTCCTATTCACCATGCCCAAGACCACGGACCCAAGCAAGAAACCTATCACAAGAAACCTATCGCAAGAATACAGGAAAGCAGAACACCAGTGATAGATCCAGAATGGGGGCAAGAGCCCGCGGGGAGGGGAAGGGCACCTCAAGTTCCTCGAGGACTCGCTAGCTACACCCACAGGCTACAGATTCACCCCCATCCCATCCTCACTTCTCTGTAATTGCACTGGTGAGTTTCCAAACCAGAGCACTTCAGAAAGGGTCACTTGATGAAAATCGCCTGATTAAAATAGTCCTGTGTAGTCTGTTAATAACAGGGGCAGGGGGCTAGGGAGGAGAGGAAACCACAGTGTTAAAAGCAATAAATTATATGCTGCGCTTTGCCACCCTCACCCGACCTTGGGTGAGTCATATAAGGGCCCCATTCTCTCTGATCCTGAGAGCAAGGGGAATGCCTGCCACCTGCCTACCCCATGGGGGTTTTGGGAGGATTAATGAGATAATGTCTGAGCTGTAGTTCGGGCTCCCTGGAGACAATACTAGGTCTCAGGCACTATTAGCACAAGCTAGGACAGTTTCTTGCCCATTCCTCACCTCATTATGCCACCTGTGCTTTTTTACGTCTGCTATTAAAGTTCTCTCTCAAAGAGTGGACCAGGGAGGTCATAACCCAGGCTGGGTCTGCTCTGCCTGGCCAACCTTGTTAATGCCACTCCCCACACCCTGCTCATCAGCAATAGGGTACCTTGAACGTTCAGCACAGCGCCCAGCATTTGATGCCAGAGACGGATGGTTAAAAAGGCTCTATGGACTTTTGGGTTTTAATTGAGACCCTTTGCTTCGTGTTACCGCCCTCACATCCCAACATTTAGGGTCCTAGGGGAGTGACCGCCAGGCTGGGGAGGGGAGCAGGAACAAGCTCCCGGAGTACTGAACTACTCTGTTCCTGGGTGTCAGGCTCACGGACAGGTTTTTGTAGGTTTTAAGTTCAAGGCTACCAACTAACGAAACCAGGTGGACTCTGAGTTCACATACAAAGAAACCTGTATTTACGGTGTTTCAAAGAGAGGGCAAGGCCGTGTGTAAAATTGTGTGTGTGTGTAAAATTGATACAAAAAACTATACTTGATGTGAGTCTCTGTCTTCAAGGGTCTCTATCCAGTTCGGTGAACTGATATTATAAGGGTGTCATGAAGATTAGAGATAACGTATGTTAAACTTCCAGAGCGGTGATTGTAATAGCCGCTAACACTTATTGTGTGCTTGCCATGTTCTGGGCACTGGTTTTCTAGTTTTATAGGTGTCAACTCATTTGATCCTAACAGCCTTGAGGTAGGTATTCTTAGTATTCTCGTTTTATAGATGAGGAAAGCAAGACAGAGGTTCAGTGATTTGCTCAAGGTCACACCCAAGTCAGTGGCAGAGCTGGGATTTAACCTAAGTAGCCTTTACCACCCTGCCATAGTAGACATGAAATATATTCCCATTACCTTCTTGGTGCTGAAAAGAAAGTAACATGTTTTATCTAATCCAAGTGCTTAGAATGGTGCCTGTCCTGATACCCTCTTAGTTATTTGATTAACCTTGAGTTTAAACAAACAAACAAACAATGAGAAAAAGAGAAGGCTTGGCAGGGATGCAGATAACAAGAGACTGTAGAAGTGATAAGTGATGGGGGTGGGGGGAGCAGAGCAGGATCAAATAGGTTCCCAGTTAAGGACAAACTGAGCTTCATGACCCTCTGCCTCCACAAACCAAAGGTCCAAATCTAGGAATATGCAAGCATTCAGAATAATGCAGCCAAACACTGGACCCGTGTAAGATAGATGTAGCAATGGAAGTAAAAATACCAAACGCAAGATGGTGGTCACATTTTGTAGGAAAGGAGAGGGAAATACTATTTCTTGGGCTTGTTCATAAATACCCAAGTATCTGATATACTGTTTCACATCTCAATCCCTTGATTTCTTAAGAAAGCATAAACCGCATGACATTATTACATAAGCAATCCACCCGTAGCACCCCCATCTCAAGCACACTCTACCCACTCCATAAATCACTGATCTCCCTAGCCTGTCTCCTGTCTACTTTCAGATATTTTCCCCAAAGCCCTGAATGGCAAAAACCTAATTCCTACCTCTGCAAAGCTGTTAGGTCCTTGTCTAAATGAAGGGGAAAGGTGTAAAAAAATTAAACGTCTGAAATTCAACAGGGTACCAAAAATACCTTGGCAGGAAGAAAACTATCAATCTATGTCAACTTTCCTAACCTGAAGAAAAAAGTAACACATAATAGCAAATCGTAAGTGTACCAACTTGGTCCAGCAACAAGTTAATAAAGGAAATAGGTCATTAAAAAACAAAACAAAACTGGGAGGTGGCCAAAGAAGCAGGGACTACACCAGGTATTTAGTCTGTGTGTCGGCACAGGAGGGTAACCAGCCAGTCTTACCTTCTCCTTCATCAGGATGCAGCGGACACACAGCCAGAAGCCCTGGCGAGAAACATCACCTGCCACAATAGGAGCCCAGCAAGAGAACTTTAACTTACACCTTAGCCTGGAGAACTAAATAATTCCAGATCGCCCCAGGACGTCTGCTTAGCTGATTTACCACCCTGAAGAGAGGTGGACAGAGCACGGACTCTGGGTCACAGCCTCAACTCGGTCTCTTACAGCCATGGCCTTGAACATGTCATTGTCATTTAGCCCCTCTGGGCCTCGAGGTTCTGTGTCCATAAAATATGGCAAGAAACACCCCAGCTCGTACATCTTCGGATACAGTGTGTAGCAGAGGGTGGCCACTTGAACACAGGTCCCGTTCCCACTCAACGAGGCAATCTGTGGCTGCTTAAGGGCAAAAACAATAACCTACTGCCTTAGCACTTAGGATCGAGGCTTGTGATGAAGTAGGATGTGGTCAGAAAAAAAGACTACCTTAAAACTGCCGCTCCTTGGTAGATTACCTGCCTTCTCTCTTTCGGTGGTTTGGGAGATTTTGGCTTTATCCCTACATTGGGCTATTTCACTGCAACATGTCTAGGGGTGGACTTGTGGGTTTATTTTAATTCACCTTGTTAAACAAAGCACTGTATGTGTTTTCAATCTGAAAACTCATGTCTTATTTTGCTTCTGGAAAATTCTCAGCCTTCATCTTTCTGAATAGTGCTTGTCTGCCACTGCTCCATCTCTCTTCCTCTAGAACATCTATCAGACCAGGGTTTGAGGCTTAGGTCTGCCCTCCACGTGGCCCAACTACTCTGTCAAAACATTTCTACTCCTCCTCCTGCATTCTGCATATCTTCCAATTCACTAATCCTATCTGCATCTTTGGCCAGCGTGGAGCTTCATTTATTAAGATTTAAATTTCGATGCTTATTTTTCATTTCCAGCAGTTACAGGTTCTTTGTTCATATCTACCTATTAATATTTACTTTCTGCCTGTTGTGTTTCATATTTTCTTTTAGCTGTAATGCCTTTCATCTCTGATAATTCTAAACATGCATTTTACACTTGGTATCAGATGGCTCTATTTTCATTTAATCCTGAACAAATTAATCTCTCACTGTTGATTTTGTTGGCTATCTTTAGTAGTTTAGGTGTTCCGGAATTTTGGTTTGCAAATTCATACGGTCAGAGTTGGTCAGGAGGAGGTGGAGTGGGGTGAGGTAGGGTGGGGGAAGGGGAGGTCTTCTCCATACCACCCCTCCCCCACAGTTTTGTGGTCACTACTCCCAGGATCTGCAAGCCTAGAACAAGTCTCGTGTTGACAGACCAGGACCCCTGGCACACAGTGACATGGGTAAACTTCAGTCATGCCTCCAGGTGATGTTGGCCCATGAGTGGGCTGCAAGCTTGTGTCTGTTTCTTCCCGCTGCCCTAGACTTCACCCTGAGCAGTAATTGTCTTGGATGTTTTTAGCCTCCTTCCATAGCTGGAGCAGCCCAGCCCAGACCTTGTTTTCAGCAGTGAGTCTGGCTCATGGGCTACTTTTAGTTCCCTCTGCCCCAGCAGAGCGGAGCTCCCAGCTCCACGGCCTATTTCCAGACTCACAGCAGAGCGGGGCTGTGGCTTCAGCATCAATCTTTGCTTTGTATTTGTTTTTTACAGATATGTTTATCTTGTTTTTGAGCATAATTACATCTTTAATTTTGTTCGGTGTTTGGAACTGGGGGGCAAATGGAAGTGATCCAAAATTAAACATATACACTGAACAGAAGGTGATATTTAAACAATGATGTAAAGGGAAGTAAGGGAGAGAGTCACGCCTGGAGGAAGAAAATTATTCCAGACAGAGGGAACAACAGCAAGTGCAAAAAGCCTGAGGCAGGTCTGGAATGTTTGAAGAACAGAGTGAGCACGGGGGATGGAGCACAGCAGGAGAAAAGGGGGAGAGGGGACAGGAGGCCAAACCACGGAGGGTTACGAGCCTTCGTAAGTCAATAGGAAATTCTCAACAGAGTAGCAAGAGGGTTGGACTTAGGTTTTAACAGGATTGTTCTGGCTGCTACACTTGGGAAAAGATGGGGTGGGGGAGAGTGGCAGGAAGTGGGAGGTTAGACGAAGGGAGACCAGTTAGGAGGCTCCTGCAAGAACCCAGAGGATAAATGAGGGTCGGTGAGAACAGGGTAGAGGTGGTGAAAGTGGTTGGATTCTGAATATAATTTGAAGGTAGAGCAGCAGAAATTGTTGATGGGCTGGATGTGGGCGGGGGAGAAAGACAGGAGTCAAGAATGACTCCAAGGATAGAAATGCTATTAGCTGAGATGAGGAAGAATGACAGAATAGGTTTGTTTTGGAAGGAGATCAGTTTTAAACACTAAAATGAAAGTTGGGCCTCGTCTTACTACAAAGACACCAAAATTACTGTGAGACTCAAAAGACTGAGGACTACTATCCGGAATATATAAAGAACTCTTAAAACTCAATAATAGAAGCACAAAACAATCCAATTAAAAACGGGCAAAGGATTTGAAAAAAGACTTCACAAAGGAGAGATAGGGATGACAAACAAGCACACGAAAAGATGCTTAACATCATTAGTCATCAGAGAAATGCAAAGTAAACACAAGATACTGCTACATACCCACTAGAATGGCTGAAATTAAAAGACTGATAATACGAAGCATCGGTGACGGGAACTCTCATGAACTGCTTTCCGGAATGCAAAGTGCCACAGTCACTCTGGAGAACAGTTTGGCAGTTTCTTATAAAGTAAAACATACACCTACCAGGTGACCCAGCCATTCTGCTCCTAGGTATTTATACAAGAGAAATGAAAACATTTTTCCACACAAATCTTGTACTCAAATAGCCATAGCAGCTTTGTTTGTAATAGCCAAAAAGTGGAAACAACCCAACGTCCATCAACAAAGTAAATGGATAAATAAAATCTGGTACATGCATACAATGGAATACTACCTGGCCATAAAAGGCAACAAAACATTGATGCATGCTACAACATAGATGAACCCCAAAATCAACACATTGAATAAAATAACCCAGACTTACTCCCCTCCCCCAAAAAAGGGTACATAATGCATGTTTCCATTAATATAAAATTCTAGAAAATAAAAGGTTATCTACAGTGACAGAATGCAGTGATTGTCTTGGGCTGGGGCAGAGGAAGGGATGCACTGCCAAGGGACAAGAAACATTCAGGGGTGATGAAAATGTTGGCTGTAGTGTTGGTTTCACAGGTGTATACATCTATCAAAACTCCCTAATGGGGGCTTCCCTGGTGGTGCAGTGGTTAAGAATCAGCCTGCCAATGCAGGAGACACGGGTTTGAGGCCTGATCCGGGAAGATCCCACATGCCGTGGAGTAACTAAGCCCGTGCACCACAACTACTGAGCCTGCGCTCTAGAGCCCGTGAGCCACAACTACTGAAGCCTGCGTGCCTAGAGCCCGTGCTCCGCAACAAGAGAATCCACCGCAATGAGAAGCCCACGCACCGCAACAAAGAGTAGCCCCCTGCTCGCTGCAACTAGAGAAAGACCACGCACAGCAACAAAGACCCAATGCAGCCACAAATAAATAATTAATTTTTTTAAAAAACCTACATTGCATCTTTAAATGGTTAGTTTATGGTAAATAAATACTTCAATTAAAAGGGTTTTTGTTTGTTTTTTTTCTTAAGGAAATTGCTGAATTCGGTGCAAAAACAAAGACAGCATTCTAAAAAGAGAGTCAACAACTCTACCATGGAGCTCTTCAACCCAACCCAAAGTAACAAGTATCCCAGCGTCAACACTCAGTTATGTAAGTGGGCTTTAATTCATAAACACATGATGACCCAGGGGAGAAAAAAGAAAACTTTCCTTTTCTGATTCAGGTCTAGCTCAGAATCGGGCCATGAAAACCAATACGAGACAACGTCTTTTTTAGACAGCTAGTATGGATTGGGCTCTTCATGCTTCATAAACCCTAATCTTGGTAGAATAAAGACTAAAACCTAGAGCAGGGCCCTTGGGATATCTAACCATCCCGTCAGAGGCAGTGTACATGCTGAGACACACAAGAGCCCTCTTTGCCTCCCTCTTCCAAAAGGACACTCCCAGTGTAAGCCACTGTGTGTAAAACGACTCACCTCGATGCACTTGAACTAAGACCAGCCCCTTACCTGTAACTCTGCATTCAGGTTTTTATTCTTGCAAACCCAAAGTATGTACAAACCAAATTCCAGTCGGAGACAGGCAACAAAGAACATTCTTAAGGGTGGAGGCGGCAACATGGCAGCTCGTTCCTCTGCACAGGAGCTTTTCTGGCTACAGCTGTTCTCCCCACCATACCTCTCCCAACACAGGCAGGTATCTTCACACGTATGCATTCATCCACCCACACCCAACCATGTAAATATGCACCACTAACAGCACATGTAACATGGCCACATATAAACATAGGACAAACGATAATACAGTTGTCCCTCAGTCTCCACGGGTGACTGGTTCTGCAACCCCTGCGGATACCAAAATCCGAGGATGCTCAAGTCCCTTACAAGAAATGGTGCAGTATTTGCATATAACCTACACACATCCTCCCGTATACTTTAAATCACCTCTAGATTACTTATAATACTCAGTACAATGTAAACAGTTGTAAATACAATGTAAATGCTAAATAGTCACCATGATGAGGCAAATTCACTTTTTGCTTTCTGGAACTTTCTGGAATTTTGTTTCCCAACTGAACATTTTCAATCTACAGTTGGTTGAACCCATGGATGTGGAACCTGTGGTTACACTGGGCCAACGGACACTGGTTCTAGATTCTATCGTGGGATGCTGCCCAACCACAGGGGCACTTGTACCAGAGTCAGTACAACTCAGGTCAGAGGTCTTCCCTCTCTGTGAAAAAGAAGCGACTGCTTGTGTCTTTTAGGAAGCTGAACCAGAGACTGCTAGAACATGGCCTGAACACGTGTCAGTGCCACAGACAGCTTTATCACACCTTCTGTGCTCCGAGCCTTCCTTGTAAGGTCAGAGGTCATGGGAAGTCACTCAGTGGGGGCTGCGGCTGTGGACCAGGGCCGGCGAACAACAGCACCTTCTGCGGCGATGGGCAAGCTCTGTTCCTGCACTGACAATGCAGGAGCCGTGAGCCACGTGTGGCTGTTGGAGGCAGGGAACTGGACTTTAAGTTTTACTTAATTTTAATTAATTCAAAGTTAAGAAGCCACATCTGGCTAGTGACTGCTATGTTAACTTTAGACTCCGAAATCTAATACTCCCCTACAATCTCAAGAAAGAAAGGAAAACAAAAGTCCAAACATATTCTTACCCTGTCCACCTACAGTTATCTTAAAAGTATCAAATTAAAGTCAGGACTGGCTCAAATCTAGAAGATAAAGAAATGTGTTTGCTGCTACAGGTTAACAGTGGAAATGTTGTTTTAAAAAGATTTTGTTTTGGCAGCACCGGGCAATGCAAAATAAAACAAAACACCACAGGAAATGAGCAATGAAGGTGTTCTGGGGTCAGAGACCAGTGGGAGGTCAGGTGACACAGGAAACTTAAGACAGCAAGAGGGAGAGGCTCAGGCTGCCAGTGATCTCACTGGGTAGTCTTAGGCAAATCAATTCTTCTCTCTGGACCTCAGTTTCTCAGCAATACATAGGATTCACATACATACATCTAATTCACAGAGCTGTTAGAAAGGAGAAGAAAAAGTAATGAGTACCGAAGAGTACCAAATGCTACCTAAAAAAGCAAGATGTCACCATAAATTCACCTAAGTAACTTGGAGGTCCTTGTGCCCCATTCCTTGGCTCCATCCACTCTTCATGGTCCAGCTCTAACCCCACTGCCTCTGCTTGATCTTTCCAGAACCCCTCCACTCACTATTACTGCTCCCACTTCTGAACGCCTACCCTGTTTGGATTCTTCTAAGCTTAACTATTGCACGTGTATTCTCTCCCCATGGAGAGGAGAGGGGGTTGTCAATCACTGGCTCTGGATCAAATGACAAACCTTGATATTATGAAAAATAAACAGCAACATCATAAAGGAAAGGGAGCTGATGCACTCAAGTGAGTCACCAAGAAGAAGCCAAGAATGGCATTGGTCTTCTACACTTAGGATGACTGGTAACAGCCGCAGAAGAACTAGTAGCTGGGAAACCCTAACCGTGGAATTGCAGGGGACGCCGCCAAGAAGGGGTTGGAGCCTGCAAGAGCCTGACAGGCGATGGGCTCTGCTATGGTCTGAACGCTCGTCTCCCCACAGAATTCCTATGTTGCAATCCTAACCCCCAAAGGTGATGGTATTAAGTAGGTGGGGCCTCTGGGAGGTGCTTAAAGTTACGTATGGGATCAGTGCCTCATGAAAGAGGCTCCACAGAGCTCCCTGGACTCCTCTGCCACACAAGGATACGAGAAGTCTGCAACCCAGGAGAGGGCCCTCACTCGACCATGCTGGCAACCACATCTCAGACTTCCAGCCTCCAGGATGGTGAATGATAAATTTCGGTTGTTTATAAGCTACCCAGTCCATGGTATTTTGTTAAAACAGCCCAAAGGAGTTAAAAGTCCAAGCAACAATGTAGATGCCACATCTGGAACTGAAAACACCCTGATTTCAGAAGGGAGAAGCAAGGCAGGCCCAGAGGTTGCCTGCAACTCCTAAGCAAGTTGCCAAAATATGTCTTTTTAAAATATAGTCCCTATCAATAGGATTCAAGAACCTTGAATTCAGAGGGTAACTCCAATCCCCAACCCTTCCTGCTAGATCAAACTTCCAACG
Organism: Mesoplodon densirostris; assembly: GCF_025265405.1. NCBI lineage: Eukaryota > Metazoa > Chordata > Mammalia > Artiodactyla > Ziphiidae > Mesoplodon > Mesoplodon densirostris. The sequence goes on along the minus strand of NC_082675.1, from coordinate 22,520,731 downwards.
CTGTGCTGTAGTTCATTAATTACCAGTGGCTCTCTGGCCTCAGCCACTATTAACAAGAAGCTCTGGGGCACTGCTAGATGCACAGTCCAGTGGGGACTGACTGGGAAGGGGCACGAGGGAATCTTCTGAACTGATGGTCATATTGTTCTTTATCTTGACAAAAAAGATAAAGGTTGAGTTACGTAAGGGGACACATTTGTCAAAACCCACAGGGTAGAATACTTAAGATTTGTATATTTCATTCCACGCAAATTTTAACCTCAAAGAAAGAACTGTAAAGAAACAAAAAATGCACGGTCCAGCCATACACAGAACCCCAGGCAGAATCTCTAGGGCTGGGACACAGACCTAGGGATTTGAACATGATTCTGATGAAGGTGAACTTCTGAGAACACTTTGAAAATTACTTGCCTAGGCCAAAGAAAACAGGTCAAGTGTAGACAAGGAAGATAATTCAAATTAGGCTTCCCACTTTCTACCTGAAACTGACTACATGACAGAAATCATAACTAAATGCTTCCAAGTAGTGGAAAGAATGATATGAAATGGCCACTGTTTGCCAAGTTCTTTATTTACAAAAATTGCACTTGCATATGCTAATAAGGTACTATTACTTCTAGATGCAAGCATGCACCTTGGCAAATGGTCATCTTCTTATCCATAGAAGAGGATAACCTTAATTTGTCAATATAAGAGGTCCACTCAGGCCAGAGGTTTGTCTCCATTGTGAACTGCACTGCTCCCCTAGGAGAGGGGAGGTGGCACTAGCCAGGGTGTGTGGCAGTCTGCGGGCATGGCGTCCGTCCAGCTGCCTGGTTCCACAGCTAAGGGATCACTTCCCATGTGGGAGCCACAGAGCTGCTGGGCCAGAGCCTTGTGTAAACTGAATCTCCTTCGTCCTCCAAAAAGACCAGCTTGTATCTTCCTGTTTCTGAGGTCTAGTTTTTCAACTAAACTGGGATTCTCATCCCTGTGGTTGTAAGACATACTTGAGAAGCTACTCAGCTTCCCTTGGGAAGGATGGGAGAGTGAGTATCAAAAGGTAATTTTCATGAGCACTTGTGACTGGTGAGAAATTCCAGACCAGAAAGGGCACTCTCCTCCAGGGCCTCGCCTTCCCACGAGACTGCGTTCTTCTCTGCTGATGAAGTCGGCACTCACTCTGCCAAGCTCCCAGGGTACCATTTAGCTCTTGCTATAAGATGCGAGGACAAAATGTACCAGGTGCAAGTCATTCAGTTTTGAACACGGTAACTTGTTTACCTAGAGCTAAGAGAGAAGCCAAACTGGGAAATGGGCCAAATGAAGGAAACTGGATGAGTCGGTACCCACCAAATGCAGCCTGTCACAAGCCTGAGGCTCCTGGAGTCTCTGTGCCCCACAAGGGCCACTCTTTCATCCTCTCCCCCCGTGAGGGGCAACCACTTTGGGGTACCCAGTCTTTACAACCCTTAATGAAGGTCATATCCACTCCTTCGCTGCAGGTGTGCATGACAGAGATTACTGTCCCTGTGTGTTGAGGAAGAGCCGGCGCTCAGGAGGCGACACATCCAAAGAGACACAGAGGCAGCTGGACCCACGTTCAAACCAGCCACTCTGATCCCCTCTGCCAACTAGGCCCCCGAGTCACTGGGTCATACACCTTCCCCAACAGGAAAAATAAATGACTTTTTAGTCATTCTTTGGATTTGAGGGAGACAAAAGTAAAACCAAATTTTACCCATCGCCAAATCAATCAGTTACTGATTTATTGCCTGCATAGTAGGCACTCAAATAGTTGTTGGTAGATCAACTGGTTTCAACAAAGACCAAACTGATTCTTATTAACAACTAGACAGAAGAGTCACTTGCTTTTCAAAGCATCCTTCTCCACTCCGCTCCCCCACCCCATATCCCAAAGTTCTTCACACTGCCAGACCGAGAACAAACATTGGTTCCCGCCTCTAAACGTGGTGCAACCTGGGGGAGGCAGTATACGATCTTGCTGGATGCAGCGCAATGGACGAGGTCTCAGAAAGCAATCTGTAAGTTTATAAACCCGTTCAGGGCTTCCCTGGTGGCGCAGTGGTTAAGAATCGCCTGCCAATGCAGGGGACACGGGTTCAAGCCCTGGTCCAGGAAGATCCCACATGCCACGGAGCAACTAAGCCCGTGCACCACAACTACTGAGCCTGCGCTCTAGAGCCCACAAGCTACAACTACTGAGCCCATGTGCCACAACTACTGAAGCCCATGTGCTTAGAGCCCGTGCTCCACAACAAGAGAAGCCACCGCAATGAGAAGCCCACGCACCACAACGAAAAGTAGCCCCACTCACCACAACTGGAGAAAGCCCGTGCTCAGCAACGAAGACCCAATGCAACCAAAAATAAATAAATAAAATAAATAAATTTATTAAAAATATATAAATAAACCCGTTCACTAAATTTACTGAGCACCCTCTGGGTGTCATGCACTGTGACAGGTGCTGTGAGTGACACAGTGAAGAGTCAGACCAAGGATCCCACGCTGGAGGGGCTCCAGATGATAATCGGCTCGGAATTCTTTGACTGTCAGTCTTATCTTGTAACCGGTGCCAACAGAGCAGAATCTCAGAACTGCAAAGCCCTTCGACAAAGACAGAATTTGGAAAGCACTGTCCTGGCTCCAAAGATGGAATTTGGAAAGCACTGTCCTGGCTCCAAACCATAACACTGTAATAAACCAAAAATTGTCATAAACCAAAGACACTACACACAAATCTACACTGCTCTACAATTCTCTTCCAAATGCAGACAGCCTTGAACAAAAAGCCCTGTGGTCTGCCCAATATGCATATTACCTTTCTAGACCTAATTCAAATCTTCCTTCTTAACAAATCAAGATGTGCTGGGAGGGGGAAGTGCCACTCGGGACTCCTGGCGCCCCTGGACCCCACTTGGCTGCTGAGACCCTCAGGGCTAAATACACTTTGGGGTAAAAAGCAGTCATGGCTGATAGGCCCTATTTTTCCTCCAGAACGGACCCAGCGTGATTCCAAAGCCTTCTGGGACTATTCATCCCCCAGACCTGAAGGCATGGAGACTCCCCTCTACAGGAGGTCTGTGATGCCCAGAGGTCTAAGAAGCAGGAGTGCCCTACTCGGTTCTCAGCTCTCTGGCAGATAAAGTTAAAGCAGGAATGCATGAAGCCCTCCGCACGCACCTCACGTACTGCTTTGGGGGCGATTAAGTAACTTTTTGCTCAGCTCAAGGTTCAAGAAGCTAGTGGGGAAATGGTCTCAGTCAGAGCAGATGACTTCAAAGGACTGAAAGACAGGCCCCATGCTTTGTAGACATGTCTCTCCTCCTGGAGGAGAGAAGGCAAAATCAGCTTCCCCAAATTCTCCATGCTACACACTCGGTCATGAAGAAAACACCAGCCCAGAAAAGGGAAGGAAAGAAGAGTCAGGAGGTCTCTTTGTTTCTAGGAAGCTCGGGATTTCATCCAATACAAGAAGCTGCTGCTAAAAAAAGAAAAAAAAAATCAAGGAAACAGAAATCAAAGGCCGCTCAGAAAATCTAAAATATGTCATCAGACACTTCCAGCTAACAGGAAGATCTACAGGTATTAGCAGGAACTATCTCTCACCCCTCCCCACCTTATCTGTACTACACACCTGTCCGGTCTCTTGTATTTTAGGGTTGGCCTCCCACATCACTTTACCAGCCAATTTCCATCCCAGAAAGCAGCCTGCAGAGAACACACCCCCTACTTGAAGGCACTATTGGCCAAGGCGGACATCCCTGTCTCTGACCATCTCTGTGGTACTTGATATGCTCCAACAATGAACAGAGCCACCAGCCATCAGCCAGGTGGGCCAACGTGCTTTTCCTGTCCCAGGGATGAAGAGAACCCTTTGCACTCCATCCTGCCCAGCCTTTAGGACCACAGCAGGCGGTCAGTGGGGCAAATGGAAGGATGGCTTATTGCTGGTTTCCAAGCCATGTTTAGTACAGAAGTCCTTTCTTTTTCTTTTTTAAAATTTATTTATTTATTTATTTATTTTTGGCTGCGTTGGGTCTTCGTTGCTGCGCGTGGGCTTTCTCTAGTTGCGGCGAGCAGGGGCTACTTACTCTTCATTGCGGTGCGTGGGCTTCTCATTGCGGTGGTTTCTCTTGTTGAGAAGCATGGGCTCTAGGCACATGGGCTTCAGTAGTTGTGGCATGCAGCCTCAGTAGTTGTGGCTCACGGGCTCTAGAGAGCAGGCTCAGTAGTTGTGGCGCACGGGCTTAGTTGCTCCGTGGCCTGTGGGATCTTCCCGGACCAGGGCTTGAACCCATGTCCCCTGCATTAGCAGGCGGATTCTTAACCACTGCACCACCAGGGAGGCCCCAGGAAGTCCTTTCTATCAACCCACCCTTAAGTAAATCCAGAGGATTCTAGGTGGTGGACAGGCGGACTTTTTAAAACATATGTTTTATGTTCAAGTACATAAATATACATATGTTCACTTTACCATGAATTAGAAGAGATAAGTACAAATTCTTGATAAAATCTCCTTTTTCACCAAAGCTAAGACACCATCAACCAAACATCTTTGAGTGGCAAGGAAAAAATTAAACAAGGACACACAATGGATTTTAAGACATTTCAATGTCAGAAATGATAAGACATAAAAAAAGCAAAGCATCTAAGAATCAACAAAAAATCAACAAAATAAGTTATTTCAGTTTTTAGAATTATAGTCACTTTAAAGAGAAATATTAAATGAGTGTGGCACACAGATATGGGAGGAACTGTGAAGGTGTTATAAGAATGACTACATTATATAACAAGAGCACACAGAGCAAGCCGTGTGCCGGGCCCTGCCCTAAGTGCTTTATAGAACTGAAAATATTTAATCTTTAAAACAACCCCACGATGAGGGGGGGTTGAAGACATGCCTCTCTTCAGAGCAGCGAACTGCAGAACGATGGGGGCAGTGACCTGCCCAATGTCACACACACACAGGTGGTGCCGAGGTGAGAAGCCCAGCCCAGCACCAGGCATGTGGGTCCCAGCTCCCTGCTCTTCTGAGCCTCTCCAGAGAACTCCGGGTAGGACCATGGGAAACTGCCAATATTTAACTATTTCTGACTTACAAAAATGGCAAGTTCAAAGGATTCAATCTAATAGCTGCACCAGCCATTTGTTAAATGTCTGATTAACGGCTGAAACGTGACTGACTAGAGAGAATTCCTTTCAGGGCAGAGTGGAACCTCGGTCGTGGGCGGCGCAGCCCTAACCTCAATCCAAAACCCTGAAACTTTTGAAATATTCTAGAATGTTTACCTAAAGCCCCTTTCATTTTCTTCACTTGGATTCCAGTCTCCAGAATCAATTGAAGGACAGGAAGGAATACTCGCAGGAGAAAGGTATAAAAAGGAGAAATGCAAGTACGTTCTGTTCCTAAACTTCAGGGCTGGCCTGCAAGCAATTTCAGGACAACCTTAAGAGACAACTGATAATTCTCTGGATTGATCTTTCACAAGCTGTGGCCTCACCCCTGTCAAGCTGTGGCTAAGGAAGTGGCTGGAGGGCAAAAGCCATAAGCCAGGGTTGGCCAAATACTTCTTGAGATGAATGATTTGGTTCATCAAGGGCACAGAATATCAAAGGTTATGCCCAGGGTCTGTTTCTAAAAGTAATTATGTAATAAATGACCCCAAAAGCAGGGGCCCCCACCCACCATGCCTTTCCTGTCGGCACCTGCACTCAGGGCTGCACGCAGCCGGCTCCAGCCGGCACCCTTCACACCCTGGTCTCATCTACTCAGATGAATGGGGCCCCTAGAGTTGTGCAACATGCTGGCCCTTCCTGCACATATGTAGAGAAGGAGCTCAGGTTTCTAATAACTCTGGGCAAATGCCCAGAGAAGATCTGAAGTTAAGCAGAAACCTGATACACAAAACTGGGATCATCACGGAGGAAGGCAAGAAAAAACCTGGATCTTATTTTAGGAAAATACTTTATTCTGACATTTAACTCAAAATACCTTAATGGTCAAGGACTCTGAGCTGGTTAATACTCCTGGTTCTAAAAGCAGCACAGACCCCAACATAGGAACCTCTTTCATTTTTATTTCTTTGTAACTTGCAAAGCTCATTCGCATTACTGATATGCCTCCATTAACTCCTAATTCCAGAGAAGTTTAAGATACACACATTCTCAAACATGTTCTTTTTTTTTTTAATCGTCAAAGCTCAGCACCAGAAAAAATTAACTCAAGCCAGAGAAGATTATCTTCATAAACATTATGTTCTTAATAGAAGTAAACTGCTCTTTTCCCTTAAGCAAGATAGAACATTATGCAGCGCCTTTTGTACTCAGCTTTCAAAATGTGAATGGGAACACTTTACCAAAGTCACGAATATACAAAAGGACCAAACAAAATCGCAAAAAAAACATGGAAATGAAAAACTTCTCTCTGCCGAAAGGAACTGTTCTTTGTTGATAAAGGGAGGTTCAAACATATTTTAAATATTTTTAAACAAAGGCCTAGCTGATGTCCCTTAATCCATCCATCCAGCTCAACTTTCTGCGCAGGCAGCTGCCACAGCGCAGCGCCCATCCAGAAGGGAGGGCCGGAGGCATTTCCTCAGTGGCCCACATTCCTGGGGGACACGGGACTTAGCAAAGTTAACAGCAATTTTCAACCTCCAATGCAAGTACAACAACATCTTCATAAAAGTTTTACAAGGACATCCTGGCAAGAACCAAACTACCACGAAGAGCAATGTTTCAGGGCCCCGAGCATTCCAGCAGCTCGCTTTTCTTGGCCACCTCTCCTTGCAGTGTGGTGCAAACAGGCGGTCAGCTGGGAACCCGCAGGAGGGTCCCAGGGAGAAAGCACTTGGAGAAAATAAAGCCAAATGTACCCATTCTGGCTCAACACTCCTTGCTCCGCAGGAAAGGGGAGCAAGAGGAGGCCAGGCAGATTTCAACATCTCTCATCAGTGCCGGGGAAAGGATGGGTGCAGATGCGTGAAGCTGCCTGCCCCGGGGTCCAATACCGTCTCTCTCCATCCTTCCAGAGGATGCCATCCTCAACCTTGCATTCCTCATCAGTGTGAGCACTAAGGGAGCATTGCTCTGAGCAGGACCCTCACACGGGGGGCGGCACAGGTCGCCCTGGGAGACCATCCATGGTGTGACCTATGGAACAAAGGTCCAAGGTGAATAACAGAACCACGGGGCCACGAGGGAGAGCAGTCAGCCTTGAAACCAGCATCAGTGTCCTAGGGCTCTCCTAACAAACGCCACAGACTGGGTGGTTTCAACACCAATGCACTGTCTCACAGTGCAGGAGGCCAGAAGTCAGAGATCAAGGTGTCTGAGGGCTGTGGGAGAATCTGTTCCCGCCTCTCCCTTCACTGCTGGGGGGGCTGCTGGCAATCTTCGGCGTTCCGTAGTTTGTAGAATCATCACCCCATCACTGCTTCCTGTCTTCACATGGTTCTCCCTGTGTTCGTGTCTGTGTCCAGATTTCCCCATTTTATTTGATCAGGACCCACCCTAATGATCTCATTTTAACTTGATTACCTCTGTAAAGAATCTATCTCCAAAAATGGTCACATTCTGAGGTACTGGGGGTTAAAGCTTCAACGCATGAATTTGGGGGAAGGGACATAATTCAACCCCGTAAGAAGGCCCTTGGAGAATCACTGGTAGTTGAGAAAGAAAGGGTCCTGTAAGAAATTAGCATTTTCATTCTTTAGCATCTCTTGCACAATAAGTAACTGCAGAAGCCAAAAGTCTGTATCACTATGCAGGAATAAGTTAAATGAATAATTTTTTTAAGTGGGCAGAAAGATGTGGGAGAGAAACACAGGCAAGGTGCCATTACAAGGGGAAACAGGAAAAATGAGGTGTAAAATGATACATTCATAAACAGTTTTGGCAGAGGCCTGTTGCCAGGAGCTATACAGTAGACTCTCCAAGTTTGGCAAGATATAAAAGAGAACAAGGCCCAAAATACATTAATGGCCCAGCTATGGCTTTAGATCGGGTCATAATTGGCTGGGAAACGGGGCTCACCTTACAATTCCGTGAACTGCTAACTTTGAGTCTCATGCCATTCAGTGAGGATTTACATGGCAAGGATCAGGTCATTGCCAGCCACTGGCCTGGGCTTGAGCTAGACACCCATCTAAGGTTTTCAGAGTAAGGAGTGTCCTGAGAAACAGACATATGCAGGAAGGCCCTAAAGGGCCCCTGCTTTCTCAAACTCAAAACCTGAAATAAGGAAACATCACATCTGGCAAAGGTGGGTGATGAAGAGAGGCCTTTTCTTGGAAGAAAAAAAAAGAAAAGAAAACGGGAAGGCATTTTATTTTCAAAGGAGCCTCAGTGGTAATAGCTTCGTGATTCTGAATACTGCTGGAGACTAGGAAGAATGTCCAACTACAAGGTGCGTAATACACGCTCGCACACACACACACAAACACGGTCACTATCATCATGCAAATGTGTGCTAACATCTGAGATAACAGAGAGGCAAGTGCCTTCAAAACAATTTCACCCCAATTTCCATTAAATGCCATCTAGCCCATGGTTCTCAAAGTCCACTCTATAAGCTCCTGGTGGGGCGCCAGTGGGGGTGGTCCTTAAACCTTTTAAGAGAATGTGCAAGGGCAATACCATATTTGTAATAATACTAAGACAACAACTGCCTTTTACATTGTGCCGACATTTGCACTGATTGTGTAAGTGTAACAGTGGGATAATACTGTTGAGTGAATCAAGGCAGTGGTGCCAGATTGCACTCCTGACTACTGTATACTTGCAATCAGAAAAAGGAGTTTCCTTAAGAATGTTGATGAAGCAATACTGATGAAGAACATTGATGAATAAAAACTATTTTTTTATTATTTTTTATTTTATTAGCTCCCAACTCCTGAGCACATACTTTTTAATATTCTGTGTGACAGAGGAAGTATGCGTGGAGCACTTCTGCTGCAGACCAAAGCACATGGTTGCTTCATGATAAAGTACTTGTGCAATTGTGAGTTGCAAACTGAACTAGCCACTTTTTTATGGGACACCATTTTTACTTAAAAGAATAACTGACAAAGTATGGTTATACAGATAAGTATAGGGCAGACATTTTCTCACAAATGAATGAAGTGAGCCGGCCACTTCAAGGAAAACAATTGACAATATTTGCTGCCAACAATAAAATTTGAGCTTCCAAGCAAAATTAGCATTTGGGGAAATTTGTATCTACCACCATGTGCTTGACAGAATCCCAATACTACTTAAAGACTTTCCTATTGAGGATGATGAGGATTATTAACAAATGTGATTTTTTTAATACTGTATAATGAAATGTGTCCGCATTTGAAAGAGCCGTATGACTCAGTGAATCAGTATTTTCTAAATAACCAATGCACGATAATACAAAATCATTCATTAGTAACAGACCCATTCAAAGTGCAAGCAAGACCAATGGATTTCAACATAAAAGAGTATGAAGAGTTCATCTATATGGCTTCAGGTTCCACATTACAATTAACCTTCAAGAAACTACCTCTTGCTGAGTTTTGATATAGTATTAAAGATATCCACAATTATCTTAAGAAACTAATAAAATACTTCTCCCTTTTCCAACTACACATCTGTGTAAGGCCAGATTTTCTTCATATACTTCAACCAAAGCATATCAAAACAAACTGGGTACAGAAGTAGATGTGAGAATCCAACTATCTTCTATTAAGCCAGATATTAAAGAGATAAAAATATTAAAAAGACCACTCTTCACTATATTTTCCAAAGCATAATATTGTTTCATAAAAAATGTTAGTTAACATGTAATGGGTTTATTATTATTTTAAAGCATATTTTAAAATTAAATATTTTTAAAGTTTTTGTTTTAATTTCTCACCTGGCAAATATCAGTAGATACAACCCACATAAAGAAAATCTCTTTGTGCACCTTAATACTTCATGAGCGACTTCCCTCGTGATCCAGTGGGTAAGACTCTGCGCTCCCAACGCAGGGGGCCCAGGTTCGTTCCTGGCTGGGGAATTAGATCCCACATGCATGCCACAACTAAGAGTCCGCATGCCGCAACCAGTAAGTCCACATGTCACAACTAAGGAGCATGCGTGCTGCAACTGAGACCCAGTGCAAATAAATAAATATTAAAAAAAAAAACTTTATGAGCGTTAAGAACTCTTACAATAAAAAAAAAACTACCCAATTTAAGTGGACAAAGGATCTGAGTAGACATTTTTCCAAATAAGATATACAAATGACCAATAAGCATACGGAAAGATGCTTAACATCATTAGCCCCAGAGAAATGCAATCAGAACACGAGGTACTATTTCACATCTACTAGGATGACTATAATCAAAAAAACAGACAACAAGTGTTGATGAGGACAGAGAGAAATTGGAACCCTCATGCACTGCTGATAAGAATGTGAAATGGTGCAACCACTGGAAAATAGTCTAGTAGTTCTTGAAAATACGAAACATAGAGTTACCATATGACCTAGCAATTCTACTGATACGTTTACACCCAAGAGAAATGAAAACATGTCCACACAAGGACGTGAACATGAATGTTCACAGCAGCACTGTTTATAATAACCAAAGAGTGGAAACAACCCAAATGATCATCAACTGATGAATGGATAAACAAAATGTGGTGTCCATACAATGTAACGTTATTCAGTAATCTATGGTTAGTAACAGGATACCCGTTAAAAGAAAACTCCATCTAGACACCTGTAGATTCCCACATGTGTCTATTTAAAGGATTCAAAATAGAAGAGAGTATTAAAAAACTAAACCCTCTCAGGAGAGCCAACCCTAACTTCACACAAGATGAACCCAACAGAAGCTAGTTTTACCCATATTCCAGCATTCTAGACTTGCCTCTCAATGTCTTCCCAAGAAATGACTGCTATATTTCTCTTCCTCCCAGCTTTATGAGCTTCCCAAGTAATTGGTGACAGTGAGGGTTGAAGAAGCATAAGGCTTGTAGCATAGCTGAGTAGCTCAACCAACCTCATAGTCAAGTTCACCTTAACAGACAGTGCAGACCTTCCTACCATCAGCCGCCATCGGCTACTGTCAAACACAAATGAAACCCCCCCTCCGGTCCCCAAAATGCTCTCCCACCACCCTGATGCCCCTAGATAACCTGCTCATAGAACCATCACCTGCAAATACTTCTCATTCTTCCCCCAAATCACAAATATTTCCAAATAAAGGTAACGTCCATAACTAGTGATTTCAACCACTAACAAACAGAAGGGCTTCCAAAGCCCACTGCCATGCATCCACCTTTAACAAATGGACATTCCAGCTGGACTTTGCCAAAAACAACCAATCCAAACACCAATGCCCATAAACTAGTAAGTTACTTTGAAGTCAGGCATCATTGCATGATTACAAAAGATGATATATTATTTTATTGAATTCCTGCTAAGGGATAGAACTTCCTTTTGGATAAAACTGCAACTTCTTAAAGCTGCAAAGCCATTTCTCTAACACAAAGAATGATGGTGGCATCAATTAAAAAAAAACACACAAGCACATTCTAATGACAAAAAAACAAAGAAGAGATGCATTATCTTGGTTCACCTATTTAAAAAATACTTAGCTTTGAAAGAAAATATTATCAATGAACGTTGTGGGTTAATCAGTAGGGAATCCATTTTTTAAATTTCTCAGCTTATAAAAGTAATTATCTGATCATTGAAGAACTCGGAATATGAAGAAAATTAACACACCCCAAAATCTCATTACCGGAGAAAAAACTGAGAGGTAGTATTTCATTATAGTCTTTTTCTATGTATGCCATACAATTTTTCTTATTTTTTAATTAAAAAAAAGTAGGATCATATGATATACTACACTTTTTTTGCTGCACCTCGCAGCATGCAGGATCTTAGTTCCGCAACCAGGGATCGAACCCATACCCCCTGCAGTGGAAGCACAGAGCCCTAACTACTGGACCGCCATGGAATTCCCTATACTACATTATTATATTCTGCTTTTTTTCCACTTATGAGCATTTTCCCTTGACATTAAATACTCTCAAACAATTTTAATGTCTGTAAAGCACTCTACTATATGAACAAAAGTACTATCACTTTGCAGCCAGATATTCTCATTGTTGGCAATTTTTATCATAAATAACATATTAGTGAACATCCTCACAGAAAAATCTTGATATGCACCTCTGATTTTGCTTTTTATTTTTTGTTTTTTAGGATAAATTCCCAGAAGAAAAACTGTTGAGTCAAGAGTATGAATATTTTTAAGGCTCTTGATACATACGCTGCTACAAACAACCCTCCTACCAGCAGTGCATAAAAATGTCTATTTTCTTGTACCTTTTTACTAAAATGGGCGCTACTATTATTTTAGCCATTGTCACTTTGATAGGTTAAAAAAAAAAAAAAAAAAAGGCTAGTTTTTGTTTTAATCCAGGGTTCCTTTGGAATCCTTGCTGTTCCACAATGTCCTCATTCTGTCCAAGGCAAGTTCACAGAGCTGAACAGAAATCCACGCACTAGCTGTGCACAGCACATCAGGGGCTGTCCAAGCAAGACAGGGGCCACGTGTGAGGGGATTCTGCTGCTGTAAAGAAAGAGGAAACTTGATGCTTTGGGGGAAAACACGGGTGTTCAAGTGTGTGGAGATTTAGGTACTTCAGCAATTCCCAGTACTCAGATTATATGGGGAAGCAAGTTTAGTGCCAACATACCAACACCTGGGGGGAGTGGGGGGCCAAAGAGTGCCCTCCCCTCCTAATGAGTGTTAATCACATTATAATAAAAATGAAAAGTAAACCAAATAGCTTCAGTAAGGAATCACTGCAGCAACTATTTCCACATTATCTCACAACTAGGGCAATCCTACACACTCAAAACTGTGTTTGATTCAGCACAAATATCCTCTCCACACCCCCACCCCTGCAAAACCTCATATTCTGGAAAGAGAAAGCACAGGCTGAGGGACGCTGGGAACCCTAAAAGAAATGTGCTAACAGCAGGCTCCTACCCCCAGCCTGGTAAATCTCTCATCTATAATCCAACACAAGAGACAACAGGCAAACAGCAAGAGGTCATCTTCAAAGAGCCGGTTGCTACGGGAAGCAAGTGTAGAGGCAGCAAGCATGTCCCCATCAAAGTCCGGCAGCTGCAGAAGAACCACAAAGGTACAGCTCCCCTCAGAGCAGAGCACGGATGCGGGAGGGGCGTCTCCGGGGGAGGGGGCACAGGAGGAGGAGGAAGGGGAGAGAAAAACATCAGACCAGCAGCAACTGCCCAGTGGAACATAAAACCTGGCAGTTTTGTGCTGCTCAACAAGAGGGAAAGTAGGGAAAGAAGAAACACAGAAAATAGCATTTCCTGAACTTGCCTTTTTAAGCGCTAGTCAAAATTGTCAATGTACCTGAGAGATGGCCAGATAAAACCCACGGCTATGGAAAGAGAAATACAGCCATTAGTGATAAAACGGCAAGTACCAGCTTTAAGCACCATCTCAGTACAAATGTGATCATCTCCCAGCAGAAAAATCTCTAAATCCTTGGTCCAAATGCCCCATTCCCAATACAGCAACAGCAGCCACAAAGAAGAGTAGACCTACCACTTGCCCACAGAATCTAAATAGGGGAATCTCAGGGCGGCCTTTACTTTGGGTAGAAGCTGCCCTCATTTTTCCAGGTAAAAAGCACAAGAGTCGACAGGCTTCACAGCCCTTAAGTGGACATCTCAAATAGTCCCTTTTGCATTTGAGTTCTCCAATCCCAGATGTAGCACTGGTGCACAGAAATCACAGAGGACTCAGGGGGAAGAGACCACTAGAGAATCAAGTCCCATTCCTTCACTCCGAATGAAGACAGACCTTGGGACATTCCCCCAGCTCATCTGGAAGCCAGGTCTCCCAAATCCCAAGCTGAAGTTCTTGGTTGTCATGGGCGACAACCATAAAGGTCTAGGGACAAGGAGAGGGGCTACAGCTTCGTCTTCGTTTCTGGCTGCTACTAAATGGCTTGATGTGCTATATGAAAGTTCTGAAACAAAGTGCTCCCAAAAAACAGTCCATCTGTTGGTTTTGGTGGGTTTTCACAGAAGTCAGGCCCACAGGCAGGTGGACACATCTGTATGTCCTCACCCTGCTCTGTCTGTATCACATGGCTCTGCTGAGAAAGTGCTCAGACTCTCAAAGAAGTATCATTTTGCTCAAAATGATTTCCTGAAACAGGTGAGAGGTTCATGGGGCTAGATGTACACACACAAAGGGTTCAGGCCTGAAACTCAATCACAGAACCATATCCCATGTGAAAGGGCAAGGCTAAAATGGCACGGGTGATTTCTTCCAGGGTAAACACTCAGAAGTCACAGACTTGTGCAATCTGTTTTTATGAATGGCTCTGTCTTCACCACATTTTGTGGATATAAAATGTGCTGTGTTAAAAAAAAAAAAATCAAACAAATTTAAATGGCTCCTTCAATAGGCCAAGACTTTATCTGTATTTGTCCTCAGCCAAGTGGAAAAGAGTACACATGAGATTAAAAAAATACAAATGAAATAAACTCTGAATTCAAATCAACAAAAATAAAGCTGCAGTACTCCAGACACCTTTTACTGCCACCCAGCTAGTGAACAAGCGAGTGCTCCTGACCAGCACACCAGGGTCTCATCACTTTCTTCCTCAGCTGCCAATGCTGCAACCAACACAGGACTTCTCAGAACCCTACTTCTACTCTTGTGGGTTTTTTGTTTTGTTTTGTTTCTTAGTGTCAAGAAAAGAAAGTACAGTACTCTGTAATGCCCTATATGGGAAAAGAATCTAAAAAAGAGTAGATATATGTATAACTGATTCACTTTGCTATATAGCAGAAACTAACACAACATTGTGAATCAACTATACTCCAATAAAAATTTTTTTTTTTTTTTTTTTCTTTTTGTGGTATGTGGGCCTCTCACTGTTGTGGCCTCTCCCGTTGCGGAGCACAGGCTCCGGATGCGCAGGCCCAGCGGCCATGGCTCACGGGCCCAGCCGCTCCGCGGCATATGGGGCACGAACCCGTATCCCCTGCATCGGCAGGCGGACTCTTAACCACTGCGCCACCAGGGAGGCCCTCCAATAAAAATTTTTAAAAAAAAGAGAAGTATGAGGAGAGATGTAGGCACTTATTTATATGAAGAAAGACTTCTCGAGTACCTTCCACTGTCACTGAACATGTTAGAGAACTGAAGACAGAAAACCAGGAGGGAAAAAAAAAAAAAAGGAATTCATGAGAGTGATTCAAGTGCCTGAAAAGGAACAACTGTCCATAAAATGAACAACCTCAGTTAAATACATTTTTGTTATATTGGGTCATTTTCATAAATATTTTTGGCTGAAACCATTAGAAGCTTCTGGCTGCAATGGTAAATGATAAAGGGGAGTTGGTCTCTGATGGTTGGTCTCCCTTACAGTTCACAACTGGAGATTAAGTTTAAGAGACCCAACCCAACCCCCTAACCCAAAGAATCAAACTTGCTCCTGCCCTCTCAGCCTTCCAAAGGCCCAGAGGAAGACCTCTGTGGCCCCAGGTCAGGTGCCAGCAGCCTCTGAAGGGGAGGGAAAGGGCCTCTGAATGACCAGATTAAGTCTGAATGGAGGAAGAACCTGTGATTAAGTTTTCTGAATAGTCGGCTCTCTTAGGGGGAGCAAACTCCTTAAAAAAAAACACAAAAAACAAAAAACGGCAGAAACCTCGCCTGGCTCTCTGTTACTACCCTTCAGAAACGGGAGTCCTGCTCTTTGGATCTAGGAAAGTGGATTTTCACATACTCAAGTCAAGCCCACTTTCCAACCAACGTGTGGGGTTCAGCCAATTTTCAAGGGAAAGGAGAAAAAAAATAACACTGTCTTATTTCTTCTCAAGATTACTATTTAGACAGTTCAGGTTGACATGGACCATGTTTTAACCGCCAATCCCCCAGGACAAACTTAGAAACTTCTCCAAGCCACTACACAGCAAAGAAGCTACTCTTTCCCTCAACTCACTTAGCTTCATCTCCAACCAAAACTTCTTTACACTATTATTCCAGCTTTGCTGGTGCAGAATCTTTGCCAGAAGGTTCTTTACCCCAAGCATAAGTAGGAAAGGAAAACAGCAAAAGGCATTTTATCTAACCTGTGGCAGTCTGGTCGGAATTGTCCTGGCTACAACAAGACGCAGGCCTGCTGAGGTTTTGTTCTGCTTTTCTAAGTTGGGGGCGGGGAATATCAACATAAATCTTTCTTCCCAGTGAAAGATCCGAGGATTAAGTTAACTCATAACACAGACTACTCAGATATTAAGATACAGTTCATTAAAAATCTTGAACAAAATGTTGAGTGACCCATCCATGTTAAAAACTCAAGTTTGGGTGTAAAAGGCCAACGCCTGAAAAACCCGGGGGAGGGGAAGAATGGTTGGGAGAGATGAAAAAACTCTTCCAAGACCATCCTGTTTAAGCTCGACCACCTTGGCAAGGAGAGCGTGTGCCTCCCCTCCTAAAGCACCTGGTTCTGCAACTGATGTTCAACGTGTTTCCATTTAACTGCAGGGGACACAAGAATGAAAGGCAGAGATCCTGCCCTTCAAAGAGACTGCAGTTACACAGAGGAGAGAAGGCACGAAAAGAATTAAAATGCACGTGGGAGTGAGGGGTAAGTGCCAAGAGCAAGGCCCATCAAGAGAAGGCAAGATGGGGGCATGAGGCGTCCCGGGAGGCCTTCAGGATTTGGTCTCGAGAGATAAGACTGTGAGATTTGGCTCCTTACTTATTTGTGTCTAGAACTTTCCAAGGATTTTTTTTTCTTTTAATTTAGGCCGCGCCGCATAGCATGCATGATCCTAGTTCCCCAACCAGGGATCAAACCTATGCCCCCTGAAGTGGAAGCGCTGAGTCCCAACCACTGGACCGCCAGGGAAGTCCTCCAAGTTTCCACTCAGCAATTGATGTGGCACAGATTACACATTTATATTTATTAAGCCCACTAAATATATAAAATACTTAATATATATTTGTGTATTTATTAAGCATAACTATAGCTAGCTCTTACTATGTATCTATCTAATCTTAGAACCATAAGAAGTATTTTTTAAGATACTCATAACAAAAACTCAGAGAGGTTCAGTGCCTTACCTAGGGTCACTCAGCTGAAAAGTAACACTAGACTTCGAACTCAGGTCAGGTTGCCAAGTCTGTTGCTGCATTTCCCTCTGCACCTCTGCAATGCAACACATTGTTCCAAGCACACATCCCCTCCTCCAGTGGATTTTTTTTTTAAGGTGTCAAAACCCCACCAGTAATTTTAAACCTCCGGTGTAATTCTTAGCCTATAATTATTTGTTTACATGCATGTCCTCCCAACTAGCCCAAGTTCCTTAACGACATCCTTCACCTTCATATTCTAGCACTGGGTGTGGCACACAGGAAAGCTGAACAAACACGCCATGGTCACACTAAACTGAGTGGCTCATGACACTCAAAACGCCAGAGAGCCTGCTTCAGCTAGAAAGTCGTCAAAGGGTTTTGCTCGCTTAACCTCCCTGACCCTGTTTCCTCATCTGTTAATAAGGACAATAATGATACCTGTTTCATAAGGTTGTTTTGATAAGTGTGTTAGATAATGCATGCTAAAGGCTTGGCAGTGCCTGGAACATGCTAAGTACTCCACAGAGGCGGGCAAATAATGTCTAACCTCCAATGCAAGATAAAAGGGAGGTATGCCCTACCTCACCTTTCATCCACTAGACTTAAATTCTGGAAACTGATATTATTAAGTTTTAAAAGGGTTCCAAGCAATGTGTGCTATCCATTGAAACACAATGGGACAGATCTAGATATACTGATAAAGAAAAACTTTCAAGACACATTAAATGAAAAGAAAAGGTGTGTGTGTGTGATTACATGGGTATATACAAGTGCACAGAAAAATACTCTGAAATATATAGGTAATGAGATGGGAGGAGTAAAGAGGTCTTTTCCTTCTGTCACTATTCAGTTCTGATATTTGAATATTATGAAAAAACATTAAAAGTAATATTTTCATTAAAAGCAAAAATAGTGTGGAGTTAACAGTAATGTACCACTGTTGGTTCCTTAGTTGTGACTCATGTACCACAATAATGTAAGACATTAACAATAAGAGAAACTGGGTGAATGGTATATGGGAACTCTCATCTTTGCAGCTTATCTGTAAGTCTAAAACGATTCTAAAATTTAAAGTTTGTTTTGGACTTCCCTGGTGGTCCAGTGGTTAAGATTCCGTGTTTCCACTGTAGGGGGTGCAGGTTCAATCCCTGGTGGGGGAAGTTCCACATGCTGCACGGTACAGCCAAAAAAAAAAAAGTTTTTTTTTTAAAAAAAGCAATAATATGTATAGCACAGAACCATCTTTGCTTTTAAAACTCTGTCCATATACATAAATATATATTCACTACATTTCAAATGTTAACAATGGTTCTGAGTGGTAAGATTGAAGATGGTGCTCATTTCCTTGTACCTTCTAGATCAGTGGTTCTCAAAGGGTGGTTGCCAGATCAGCCATAGCAGCCATATCTGGAAACTTGTTAGAAATGCAAATTCTCAGGCCCCACCCACCCCAGGGCCATTCAATCAGACTCTCTAGAGGTGGGGGCCAGATGATTTTGATGCACATAAAAGTTTGAGAACCCTGTTCCAGATCACAGAAACTGGTTTTATAAAAAGTGTCACTTCTATAGTCAAAACAACAGAACAATGAAACTTGAAAAGGGGGTCAGTATGTTGACGAATGAATAGCATTTTAAGCCCAGATGCAGGCCCTGACACAGCATGTGCACCGGGAGGCAAGCACAGGCCAGTCCCAGCTCAGACTGACCTACTCTGTCCCTTCCCTTGTCTCCCCACCATCCCAGGCCAGCTTCCATGGGAGCCCCTGGGATACCAACAGGGACAAGTTTCAGACAAACAAATCTGGCATGGGGGGAGGGTTTCTTTTTTAAAAAATTTTTTATTGTAAGAGGAAAGTTTGTTGGCAACAGCTCATCATCTTCAAATGTATGGCCTCCAGTCTCAGTTGTGTATTAACAGCACCAGCCAGGGCATGAGAGGTAGAGATTCATCTTCATAATTAAAAAAAAAAAAAAAAAATTCCTAAACATGAATGTAGTAGCAGCTCAAATGAACAAGGTGTGAGCCTATCAGTCCTGCCTTTGGAATGGCCCCGGATGTCCTCTGCCATCCTGCTCTGAGGCCCGGGAGTATTTATAATGCCCAGCTGGCTTCCTCCCCTCCAGGTACATCCGAGACTCCTTCCACCTCGTGCAGAAGAGCCCTGGAGTCTGTACTTCAGCTCTGCTTTCAGAGGCCCTCAAGGGGCTGCTCTGCCTGCTGGCTCAGCTCCATGAGAGCCATGGTAAAGGGAGTGTGGGTGTATCGCTGGCAGCAGGTGAGGCAGAGCAGAGGACGCGGCGAGGGGAGCCTGTGAAGGGATTCCCGCGGTCCCCAGGAGCCTGCTCTGCCCTGGATTTCAATGTGTTTAAATGAGCAGTCGTAAATCAAAGAGTAACAATTTAATACAAGCAGAATACCTTTCGCGGGTACAAAGAATTTTACGTGAAAGATTTTGTCATCACAGTCCACATAGTAACCTATTTGGAGTACAAGTACAATATAAACACTTAATTGAGCTGCTGAAAAGAACTGCTATTCATGGAGAAAGTAACTCAGCTCTCATTATTGGACCCCGAGGATCAGGAAAGACTATGTTAATAAACCATGCTTTGAAAGAACTAATAGAAGTAGAAGAGGGAGTGAAAATGTATTACAAGTTCACTTAAATGGCCTGCTGCAGATCGATGATAAAATTGCCCTAAAGGCAGTTAAATCTGGAAACTGTAGTTGGAGATAAAGTTTTTGGAAGCTTTGCTGAAAATCTTTCATTTCTTCCGGAAGCTTTAAAAAAAGGTGACTGGACTAGTAGTTGCCCAGCGATCTTCGTATTAGATGAATTTGATCTTTTTGCTCATCATAAAAACCAAACACTCCTCTATAATCTTTTTGACATTTCTCAGTTTGCACAGACTCCAGTAGCAGTTATTGGTCTTACACGTAGATTGGATATTATGGAACTCTTAGAAAAAAGAGTGAAGTCACGATTTTCCCACTGGCAGATACATTTAATGAATTCTTAAAATTCTTAAAATATTTAAAGAACAATTATCTCTATCTGCAGTATTTCCAGACAAGATTTTCGCTGAGAAGTGGAATGAGAAGGTTCAGAGTCTCTCAGAAGATAGAAGTGTGCAAGAAGTGCTGCAGAAGCATTTCAATGTCAGCAAAAACCTGCGGTCATTACACATGCTATTGAGGCTTGCTTTAAATCGCGTAACACCATCACAACCATTTATGACTGCAGCAGATCTGATGGAGGCAAACCAGCTGTGTAGCGTGGGCTCTAAAGCAAATATTGTACGTGGTCTGTCGGTCTTGGAAATCTGTCTTATCATAGCAATGAAACATTTAAATGACATCTATGAAGAGGAGCCCTTTAATTTTAAAATGGTTTATAATGAGTTTCAGAAGTTTGTTCAAAGGAGGGCCCATTCTGTTTATAATTTTGAGAAACCTGTTGTCATGAAGGCTTTTGAACACTTACAACAATTAGAATTAATAAGGCCCCTGGAAAGAACATCAGTAAATGCACAGAGGGAGTACCAGCTGATGAAACTACTTCTGGATAATACACAAATTATGAATGCTTTGCAGAAATACCCTAACTGTCCTACAGATGTTAGGCAGTGGGCAACATCCTCCCTAAACTGGTTATAAATATAACCATGGCTTCAGTTATGGAGTCTCAGGCATACTTCTCTAAAGAACTAAAAGCTATAGTCCTTTAACAAGATATGTTACTATGTTTTCCTATATTTATAAAGATGTATTTTTGTAGTTATGGGAGACTCTTACATATGCAATATCATGGCTGTGCCTTGCCTTTGAATCACGAGCAATTACATGATTTATAATTCCAGTGATTTAGATTATTTTGTAAGTAGCTGTTCAAAAAAATAAGTATGACTCGTTTAGGGACTGAACCACATGCTTATTTAACACTTGTGAAGTATGTATGTGGTACATTTGAAGAGTTCATTTCAACCCAGCAGCCAGATGTTTTAACAATCCTTAAAACAGTAGAAACAATGGTAAGAGTTGAGGTGTAATGAGTAATCTTTTGGTCCATTGGGAGGTGCTGCAGTTTTTCTGTATTCATGGAAATTTGGGTTTCTGTCCCAGACCAAGGTCTTCTAGTTCAGGAGACTGATCAGTTTGGCTAGAAGATGGTTCACATGGAAGAAAAAAGCCAAAAGTTTGAACATTTTCTTCCAGACTTCTTAAAATATGGTACTCATACCATCTACAGAAGAATCTCTTGTAGGAGGCTTTTAAATACAGATTTTTGGGCCTCTTCTAGGGACTAGCATTTGTCTTTCTAACAGGCACTTTAGGAAATTCCTGTAAAACCACTCCCACAAATAATGGAAAGTGTATGCCAGTGTTAACTAAATCTATTTGTAACAAAAAGTAGACCCCTATGAGGAATGTGGAAATGTCAAAGCATCACCTTATAAATTCAGGAATCCATGAACTAATACTGGTATATGTTTGTTTGTTTGTTTATTTTTACTTGGCAGCAATGGATCTTCATTGCAGGCGAGCATGCAGGTTCAGTAGTTGCGGCGTGTGGGCTTAGTTGCCCTGAGGCGTGTGGGATCTTAGTTACCCGACCAGGCACTGAACCCACGTCCCCTGCACTGGAAGGCGAATTCTTAACCACTGGACCACCAGGGAAGTCCCTGGTATATGTTTAAAGTGAAATTTAATAAGCATTCATTAAGTGTTGTGACTTCATTTATTCAAGAATATTTGATTGCCTATTATTTTCATGGAAGGTTTACAAAAGAGAGAGTCCCTATCCTTGTGCAGTTTGTAATCCTTTTAACTGTCAAAGACCCTATGATATTTAGTTACTGTTGTTTACAGGTGAGAAAACTAACACAGTAGTGGCCCTGTCCAGAGGACTGACAGACCCTGGAATTCAACTCATTTCGTTGACACCAAAGCTCAGTAATGTGCTCCTTACCATGTATTTTTAAAAGTGTACTCGAAGAAATTATTTACTTGGTTTTTAAGAAGTATTGCGTTTAGAATGGAATATGAGATTTCTGGGCATAAAAATAGCTCTTCAGTAGTTGCAACCTATTCTAGGCATTCTAAGTTTTCAGATCACTGTCAATTACTTTTCAGCAGTGTCTCATGAAAGCTAAGGCTTGCATCCTGGTTCTATGCAACAGTCTATAGATTTTTAGGGGACAGTTTGCCAAAATACTTACCATGGTAGATTCACTATTACTAGAAGCAAGGATTTTGCACTTGAGCTAAAATTGTCCCTTTAAAAATTTTTCTGAACTGTTTTAGGGAAGTACCCTCTGCTTTAAAGGCACTGACCACAAAAGTACCTAAAGAACTGGCTTGAAGATTGCAAATTTTTATCAGCTTAAGATTCCACTAAAAGGTTAAGAGCACTCATCTGCCTCCCTGGCTTCATAAGAGCTACAGAAAATCCATCAACATCAGTGAAAGAGCTATAAAACAAACTAGAAAAAATAGGTTAGCAAAAGTCATACAAATGAAGCACGTGCCTACATTTCAAAGGCATTTTTTCAGAGAAGGAATGCTGATATTCCCCTTTCCATATTCCCTAATACAGAGAAGCTAAAATATACTTTAAATTTTTTAAACTAACTTCATCTCTTAAATTGTTTAAACCATCATCAATAAAATAAAACCAAATCTGAAAAAGCCCTAGTAAAAAACTTTTGAGAATAATGTAAACAAATATGGCTTAAAGATATTTTCATTTACTAGAGGAGGAATGTAGCCTGTTAACAGCACAATCAAAAGATTGAAAAACAGGTGAGGAGGAATGTTAGCGGCACTGGTGCAGTTTTCACGCATGTGTTCCCTCCAAGTGCCCTACCAAAAACAGGATCTTATTAAGAAAAAAAAAACAAAAAGTCTTTCCAATTTTGTGGACATGCATGTGAATGGCTCTGAGGAATTAAGAGCTGTTGGTTCAAATTTACCACATCATAATGCTATATATGATGATTATATACAATTAACTTCCTGAAGAATCTGTTTTGCAGAGCAGCGCTGTGGAAACAGTTTTGGTCTTTCTGCAGAGATTCCTTGCAGATTCCACTGTGGTTTGCATTTTCATTTGGTTTTAGAGGACAACGCAGGTTCTTTCAAACCACCATAACCTCTAAGTGTTGCCCTTTCCTTCACCTTTACCCTAAAAAAACTGAGAATCCATTGGTGTGAACAATGACACTCAATGTGACTAGGTGGGGCTCTTCACCCCCATTTTCTTTGAAAGTCATGGGATAAACCAAAGAATTTGCAACACTAAAAATGTAAATGAAAGCTAGCTTCCTTGGTGATCACCCTAAGTGAAAATACCAGAATTCTTCCGTTCAATTGTTCAAGTGTAGTTTATATCTTTGATATCTATTTCCTAAGCCACTTTTTAAAAATCTCTGTATGAAAAGACAAAATAACGAATGCCATTTAGCCTCTTTTAAAATTGACAGGACCAACATATGTACTTTTGTGGGAATACAATCTGCTTACACAACAAAGGAGGGAAATGCCACAATTGACAAACCTCCCTTTCACCTATCCCCATTCTTGCAAATCTCAAGGTGTAAGCCTCACTATAAATGATAAAGCTACTGTTCCTCTCTTTAAGAACATATAACTGAAGAAAAACTTCATATGCGAATCATACAATTTTTTTTTAACTTGGGAATGGGATGGGGATAGCACACATTTTATTTGTACAATACTTAATCACTTACCCAAGGTGGGGTTTTATAGGACTTGTTTTCTTTTTTTAACTTTTTGTTAAATACTTGCAGAAAAAAAGAGCAAGTAAAATTTGACGGTAGCACAACAACCTGTGCCCAAAACACTGACACGAAATACAGAGTAAAGCTAAAATAATAGTTTACCAATATTTTGAGAGGTAACAAATAGGATATGGGTTAAGATTCCATTAAAAATGTACTGCTGGTTGAATATCTGAGGTAAATGATGCTCAATCAAGATGCTACTTGTGGCTTCCCTGGTGGTGCAGTGGTTAGGAATCCGCCTGCCAATGCAGGGGACACAGGTTCGAGCCCTGGTCCAGGAAGATCTCACATGCTGCAGAGCAACTAAGCCCGTGCGCCACAGCTACTGAGCCTGTGCTCTAGAGCCCGCGAGCCACAACTACTGAAGCCCACGTGCCACAACTACTGAAGCCCGTGCGCCTAGAGCCTGTGCTCTGCAACAAGAGAAGCCACCGTAATGAGAAGCCCACGCACCGCAATGAAGAGTAGCCCCCACCTTCCACAACTAGAGAAAGCCCACGCGCAGCAAGAAAGACCCAACGCAGCCAAAGATAAATAATAAATTAATTAATTTAAAAAAATTACTACCTCCTAGAGCCAAGGGGGAGGAGGAATGGGAGATGAGCAAGACCACAGCCATCAGAAGTGAGCCACCCACGACCCAGCAGCCACTCAGGGCACTTCACAGGCCCAGGAACCGAGGGCCACACTCCCAGGCACTGAGCCTGCTGCTCTGCCAGGGCCCCGGGAGCCCAAGAGAGGTGCTGAGGCACTGGGACCTGAAAGGTGTCGGGCCTGCCGCTGACGGACTCCAGGGCTCGGGGACAGCACGTCCTCAAGGCAAGAGACTGCACAGGTGTGGCGTGCGGGGCGGGCATGACAGCCACAAAACCCAGGTTGCACAAGTAGAGATGGGAGGTCGACCAAGCTAGAAAGGCCACCTAGGGTCCGAGTCTGGGTCATGGCTGGGTCAGGTCAGGACTTTCAGCCAGAGGATAAGGAGAGTGACACTGGAGAGCCAATAGGAGACTGTCCTCCCCATTAGGGACCTACAGCTGAAAGACCTTCACATGAGTCTGGGAGCAGCAGGCCAGCCAGTGAGCAGAAACCAGCAATAAAGGTGCCGGGTGAATCAAAACAGCTCTTGGGAGAGCTT
Source organism: Mesoplodon densirostris (assembly GCF_025265405.1). Taxonomy (NCBI): domain Eukaryota; kingdom Metazoa; phylum Chordata; class Mammalia; order Artiodactyla; family Ziphiidae; genus Mesoplodon; species Mesoplodon densirostris. The sequence continues at coordinate 22,495,631 of NC_082675.1, read as the reverse complement.
GACAGATGCAGAGAAACCTATGCCAGAGAAGCGAGGGTCTGGCTTCCTAAATCACCTCGACTGGGCCTTTGGTCTGCACCCCTGGAGTCTCCTGCACCGAGGAGGGGACCAGGAAAGGCCTGGTGGGGTTCAGTGCACGGTGGGGAAGGGCAAAAGTACAAGCAGTGCTTCTTCTAATAAAAAGATCATCTACTCACCTGCCCAGACTCCTGGGGTTGGTGAGGTGGCTGGGAATCCAGGTGGGGAGCCTCTTTGGAGGCCCTCAGGGAATACTCTGTTGCTGGTGGAAGGGACCCCATATCCGGGTTAGGAAAATGGATTCTCTCATAAACCACTGTGATGGAACTGTAGAAAATCATTTTCTGCAGCCACTGGAGGACGGAACCCAACAAACCTTGGAGGAGGCAGCAGGCTGACCTGGGGCAGCTGGCCAGATGTGTGGGGTGTCAGGGGATCAACAGTGGATAGGTCAGCCTCCGAGGTGCAAAGACAGCAGCCTTGCCCTCAGGGAGCGGAGCCTGGTGAATGCATGCCAAGCAAAGAACCCAGAATAAAGACAGATGAACCGAGGGCACCGGCAGGGCACGCGAAACCCAAGCCACAGAGAAGCAATGCCGAGGTCGGGGCCGAGTGACCAGAAACCTGAAAACAACGGGGCTTTATCACCTGTGACACCAAGGTGGGCTGTGGCTGAAGGGCTCCCACAGAGATGCCTCTCGGGACAAAGGACGGGTACAGGGACAGGGTCTGTGTGCTCGTATCTGAGATGGAAGGAATTGAGATATTTATTCAGAAATTCCATTCTGGAAGTGCCCTATTAGGAGAACACCACCAGAAGAATCAAGAATCGTTGACAGCCATACCCAGAAACTGGGGCAACATCTGAAGCGTACAGAAGAGACATGAAACCCAGGGGCGTAAGGTAAGCACCACTGCCCCACAAATGCCTGCGAGTGTGTCCTGTTTCACGCGACCCACACTGCATGCCACACTGAGGCTTGGTTATGGTGCTCCGGTGCCCCTGCTCCATTCGGAGAAGCCCTGGGTCAGCAAGTCTAGGAACAGGGCACACAGATAACTGCCAAAAAGAAAAACCAGGCACCCAGCTGGTCATGGCAGCATCTACAGGTGGGAAGGCTTCCCCTTTCTTAAATCTACTTTTTCACTGATTAGACTTTAATGCTTGCTTGAATTTTAGGAGTTATGCCTTGAAACAATTTTTTAAAACAAAATTTAAGGCCAAAAATACAGGAGCACTGAGTGGTGGTGATCAATGAATGGCCTTTGATGCCAACTCTCAATGCACCTCATCAGCTCTTTTTCCAGAGGGTATTTGAGAGTAAATAAGAGGCAGAGAGAAATGGCCACTCCAAAGCACTCTATACAGAAACAGGCTAAAATTTTATGGGGCCCTCTAGGCTGAGAAGCTATTAGAAGCCACAGCTCCAAAGCAGCTAGGTGGCAGAGAAAGCACTCCAGAGGGGCTATTCAGGAACCTCCAACATCGTCCCATTTGTGAGTTTGAAAGTACTTTTGTTCTTCTCCGGGTTTAAGTTTCTGGGTCACCCCAGCCTTTTGTTAATAACCAAATGAACACATCTGCAATAGAGCAGTACCCCCTTTATGTGTCCCCCCAAATATTAGTGGCCTCAGAGCATTAATACCTCAGAGAGGACTCGACTGTGTCTCATTGTACCTCGCCATCACTGTCTCCACAAAGCAATTTTAATGAGTATCCCTAATAGGAAAAAAGGTACCATTCATTTTTATACAATAAAATAATTACTACAGCCCTCTCCCCCAGATCCAGATAACTCGTGTGTGTGTGTGTGTGTGTGTGTGTGTGTATGTATTGGGGGGCAGGGGGTGCTGACAGGAGGTTACAAAATGTTAAGAAGGCAAACTCTATGTATCCGCAAAGCCAGTTGTTTCTCTGGATATAATCAAGAATCTTCCTTTGTTGAGGCCTCATGTCTATTCTCAGCCTGTTCTAGCATCTCCTCGGAGGAAAAACAAAGCTCGACTGCCAGAAAATGTTCCAAATAATTGTTGATAACAGATAACAGCAGAGGAAGCCCTCTGGTTAATGTTTAAACACGGCAGGGGTAACACTAACTCCTTAACAGTTATGATGCCCACCAGAAGACTCCAACGTTTGCTTCACGGGCCCATGGCTCATCAGGAACACTGACGGCTTCAACCAAGTTCAGGAATGTTCCTTTAAAAAAGAGAATCAGAATAACCCCTAAAACTCCTTTTAACTACCATACTGCTCAGACTTGAACTGATTCATTTTTGAACACTTATAATGTACAATCCCCCAGTAGATTCCAATAATTTCTAGAGACATTAAGGAGAAGAAAGGGAAGATCATGGTAGAATCAGGGTATAATTGAGAAGAATGCATTCGTTCGTGAGTTTAGATGATATTTTAAAAACCACAAGCTATTAAAATACAGCTTTGCCATGAGAAAAAGGTCTATATTCTAAAATGTCAGATGATGTACTTTGGAAGATTTGGCCGTTATTATAGGTGGAACACACACACACACACACACACACAACACTTCATTCTAATAAACCTTGGCAATCTTTGTTTCCATATAATTAGAAGTTTTGCTTTCTGTCTTTCAGGCAGAGGGAGGGAGAGGCAAGGGGCAAGGGGCCGAGGGGCGAGAGGGAACAGCACATCTGAGAGAGGATGCAACTGAAGATCCACTACTGCTGGCAAAGAGAAGGCGGACACTGGGTAAACTTCCTCCAGGCAGGTTCTTAAGGGGAGCCAACCACAGCCAGAGACACCCAAGACAAGGACTGAAGTAAATAGGGATCAGCCCTGCACCAGCTTTCAGGGCTCTAGCTGCAGAAACCACTTCTCTGCTCAGTCTTGCCTCTCAGCTCAAGTCACTGCCGGGCAGAGCGGCCCGGGGAAAGACCACGAGTACATGCACACAATGACCCTGTGTTGCTGTGTGGCTCCTGCACTCTCACGCTGCCTGAGCTTCTGTACATGACAACAGGGGCCTGGCCATCTACAAACAGACGTTTTGCATTCACTCCAAAGGTAGCTCGAGCCAGGAAAAGCCAGGTCCCCTCCACTCACCTGGATCACTGATCAAAGATCAAAGAGGCAAGCGGTTACATTCTTACTCAACAATGTTAAGTTTTTTGGTTTTTTTTTTTAATCAAACCAGGAGAGACCTTTGAGATGTAGGCCTCGTTTTACAGGTGAGGAAACCAAGCTCAGAGAGGGCCAGGCCCCTCCCCAGCTAAGATAAGCATCAGCTCCTCCACACCCTACTGCCCCAGGCAGACCTCCCTGTTCTAGGCTCTCACCCTTGATTTCAAATAGGTGCTCAGGGATGACTGTGTGCGTGGCTCAACTCGTCCTCTCCGAGCTTGAGCAGGGTAAGGTCATCAGCTGAGCCTCAGCTATAGGTACCACACACACTCCTGTCCCTTCCACAGCCTCTGTTCCAAGTTGGCCCCATGCCTGGCTGACAGCCTACACTTGTCACCAAGTTCGGGTCTCCCAGGCTCTCCACACCAATGCATCACCAAGCTCGGCATGTCCCCATCACGCCTTCTCTGACCACGGGAGCCTCACCTGTATTTTGCCATGTGACCAAAGCTTAGCTGTTTCTCGATCACACATGTACTACACATACAGCCCCGGGGAACTGGACAGAAAGAGTCCCTCTGTTTCCAGAATGACTGTACTGGGACACAGGTTCCCCAGTGCGATGTTGCATCCATGTCTTTTCCATTGCAGTGTTCCTAGTGCCTGACCTAGTGCCTGGCAAGGATGGACGGGCTCCCTAACCAATAGTAGCCTCCTGGATTGATTCCTCTTTTGTCACTTCCCATGTCAAAAGACTAGTGCTAGCTTCAGGGCAGAATTTGTGCTGTATTAATAACAATTTGCACCAATAATTCCAGGGTTTCCCTAATGCTAACTGCGACACAATTTCGCTATTCTTCAAGCTACAAACATACTTACAAAGTAACGTCTTCGCTTACTGGGAAGATTCTAGCTTCCCTTGATGGGAGAAGGAGGAAGGTTACAAAAAAAGCAATTGGATGGGCTCAGTTTCCCTAACTGGTGACACTCCACAACAAACGGTCCTTCAAGTTCTGAACATCAGTGTGAGATTTATCTAACCATTCATTCAACAGCACAAGACTCTGCTGACCTATCCAACGTTGGTCAGCCTGATGATGAAAGAATGAAAGAGGCATCCTGGCAAAAATAAATAAATTTTACTGTCCAGAAGACCGTAGAATGTTGCACTGCAACGATGACTTCTTTTCCTCCGGGGTGGTGCAGTCTCCGCAAGTCACTTGCTTTGCATGCACATCAAAGCACGGGTACAGGACCCGTGATGAGAACCCTGCCAGTCTCCGACACCCCAGCCGAGCCCCTGTCCTCCCACCTCCTGCCTCCTCACTCCCGCCTGCTCTCCGGGTTCATCACTGAGAAGCCAGTAATCTCCACTCAAGCAAGACCTGCAACGAAGACTCAGTCATACCATGTGGGTTTGCCATCAGCATGGTAGGAGCCCAGAGCGATTTCCTCAGGGATGGGTATGAACATACACTGAGCAAAGCCGCTTGTTTCCTACTCTGGCCCAAAGCTCTCAGTGTGAGGGTTCAAGTGTCCTCTGGTCAGAGAGCAAGAAGCAGCCAACACATCCTCAGAAGAGCAATCCATTCTCAGACTCAGCAAAAGCTGACTCATCAGTAACACCCCAGGGGCCCACAGCACATTTGCAAAGGCACATCCTGCGTGTCCGTTAGGTGACCTGCGTGGAACCTGCAGGATAACCTGCTTGATAGTTAAGCATAACTGTCACTTCCACCTGATAGATGAGCAACGAGGAGCTTGGGGCCTCTAAGGCAGATCTTTCCCCCAGATCTTCCAACTCCTGAGGAGGCCCACACTTAGAAAGGGCACCGCCTTTGTCTGGAGCCTCTCCGCTACTTCAGAATAGAGCAGGGGCTATTGACAGACCAGCCCAATATGCCGTGAGCCGGTACCTGCTCCCACTGCAGATGCCTGGTCAGGAAACCATCACCAGGACCACCACACGCCACTGCTCCCACCAGCCAGGCTGTACGTGTTTGTAGATCTGTTTATGCTAACTCTATCTGATATAAATTTATAACAAAACTAAATCTTAAATGTTGCAAAAAGTTGAGTTTTACCCTAGGAAAACTAAGTCAAATAATTTGCAAAGAAAGATTAAACGAAGACAAATAACTAAAAATGGCTGAGAACTAAGTGCAACTTTTGAAGACTAGACAAAAAGGGGAAAAACGGCAAATTTCTAGAAGGCTCCTGATAGTCTGCAAGTGCTTGTAAGTTTTCCCTTCACTTTGAAAAAAAAGCCCAGAACTGTGAATTTTAAGTGCTAAATCAAGAGGAGGGCTAAAGTAAGACTCTAAGGAATACAGATCAGTGGTCCCATTCACAAAAGCCTGGGTTTGACTGTCTGCTCACAGACTTTAATTAAAATATGATTTTAAACTTTTAAAATCATTCCCAGCTTCAACTGAACTGACTTTTTTCAATCATCCAACTATCCACAGGTCCCAATAATATCAGGTAACAAGCTCCGGCTAAAGTGCGAAAATCACAAAAGGCACACATTGTGTTGTCATCTGCCAAGTGATTTCAATCCCTTCTAGATGCCAGTGACATCTAGAAATTTCTGGGTTCTCAGACAGGGATAGGGCTTAACATAGTTTAATTCTCACTGTAATAGGAAATGTCTCTCCACAGAAATTCATCAGTAGCATAGTTAACCCCAACTCAATAATTAACCCTAAAGAGTTTCTAGAACAATGGTTCTTAACTACGGGCAGTTTTGTGCTGTGCCCCTGCCCCCCAACACACACACACATATCTGGAGACGTTTCTAGCTGTCATAACTGAGAGGGAAGCTTGTTACCAGCTTCTAGTGGGTAGGGGCCTGGGATGCTGCTCGACATCCTCTGATGCGTGGGACAGTGCCTCCACCACAAAGAATGATCCAGTTTGAAGTGCCAAGAGTAGAGAAGCCACCCTGGAAAAAGGAGATCCAAGACCTACAGACACTGTTACATCGTCAGAAAAAAACAGCCTTCTGAACAAACCAAAGGAAGAGCTGATTTCTTCCCTCTTGATTCAAACAGTACTCAAAGGCCACCGGCCTCTTGGCATTCTTAGTAAAACTCCCAATCTCTCAGCTAGAATTTTCAAAGACCACAATTTTTGGTTATGTGGTGAAACTGCGCAAGAGTCTTGGTCAGTTTTCCTTTTCCTTTTTCTTTTATATTCCACAATACCTCCAATTATCTCATGGATGACGACAAAAATGAACTAAAAAATTTGTCCAGAGCTTCGTTTTTAAATATAAGAAGATGGAAAAGTGAAATTGGTTTGGTTTATTGCGATAGTAGGATTGTGGAAGAAGCTTTTCCTTTTATTTTGTTTCCCATTAGCATTACAGTATCTGTGCATCAACACAATATAACTACTTAAAAGTCGAATACTATGAGAGAAGCCTGAATGCATCGTGGATTTTTTAAGTCCAGCTATTTCAGACATGTCTGAGACACTTAGAGAAATCTAAACATGTCAATTTCACAGGCGTGATGATGACACAGTGGTTAGGAGCATGTCCTTAATCTTAGCTGGATGTATGCTGGAGTATTAAGGGGTAAAAGGTCATGGTATTGGCATCTTTCAAATGGTCTAGCCAAAACAGAAAAAAATACACACACACTCACACACACACACAGAGCATATGTTAGAGTATAAAGTGAGCCACTGTTAACATTTTGCCACACTCGACTATTCATTCAACTTTTCTAAATGCTTAAAAACTTCAAAATACAAGAGCTAGGCAAAAATTAAACACAGACCAAGACGGGGGTTAGAGAGACAATCAAATCACAAGTACCCCTGGATCATGAATCTAGACCAAACAAAAAAAAGGTCTCCAAACAGAATCAAACTGGAGATGGTGTTCTTAGCTTCATTATTAAAAGGCTGCATAGCTGCCTTCTACCGCTACAGCAAAATAAAATAGGTATAACCCTGGAGTAAAAATAAGGCACAACCAGCAGATTCACAACACAACCCATGTCACACACCACTTGGCACCCTGGAGACCATGGCAAAGTCAGGTCGATCTTCTGAACACACACACACACACACACACACACCCCTAAAACTGAAACCTCTCTGAACCCAAACCCTTAAGCAAGGAAACCACAGGCTGGAATGAAAATATGCTCACCACGCGCAAGTTGAAGAGCTTACCCATCCTATGAAGAGAAAGAATCTGGTAAGCTTGCAGACCTGGTCCATTTCCTGCTTATAACAGTGAAAGAAAGGGCTTCTGCTCTAGAAGACTGCACACACCCGCAATCCCATTGGCTTGTTCCGGAGGAGACACAAAGCTGAGCAAAGCAAAGAAAAAGGAAAGCTCACGGGAAGCCAGTTTAAGTGCAACAAGCTGTGGTTCATCTAAACTTTGCAAAGCTTGGGGCTTCCCTGGTGGCGCAGTGGTTGAGAGTCCACCTGCCGATGCAGGGGACACGGGTTCGTGCCCTGGTCCGGGAGGATCCCACATGCCGCGGAGCGGCTGGGCCCATGAGCCATGGCCGCTGAGCCTGCGCATCCAGAGCCTGTGCTCTGCAACGGGAGAGGCCACAACAATGAGAGGCCCGTGTACCGCAAAAAAAAAAAAAAAAAAAAAAAAACCTACCAGAAGTTCCACCCAGCTGGCTAACTGTTCACTCTACAGTAGCACCCTTCTTGTACGAAAACCTACAGTCTCTGAGCCCTGCAACCAACAGGCAGCAAAGGGTGGGACAAGACCGAGGAAGAGCAATGGGCTCCATTCCAGGAAGCATGAGGAGGCAAGTCACTCAAACACAACAGGTCTCCAAGGCAAACTCCATGCCCCAGGTTGTCCTCTGGCCACTGCAAGCTTCTGGGTTCTCCCTTGAGTGTCCACATCAAGAAGCAAAATCCCTGGGGCTGCTCCAACTTGAGGGGAGAGAGAGAGAGAGAGAAAGACAGATATTTGGATCTAAAAGTTGTAAAGCCAGAATAAAAAGGGAACCTCAAAAAACCCTGTCATATCCATTAAAACATCTGAGCACCTACCATATACATGTACATGTGTCAAATATTAAAGACACATCACATGAACAGATGGACAGATACGTGATACAGCAAGTATAGTAAAATGTTAATGGTAGAATATAGACAGTGAGTATATAGGTGTTCACTATAAAATTCTTTTACTTTTCCTTTATGTCTGAAATTTTTCATGATAAAATACTGGGGGGGGTGGGTGTAGAAGATGGGGCAAATCTGATTTATAGTTTAAAAAAGGATAAAAAGGGCCTCCCTGGTGGCGCAAGTGGTTGAGAGTCCGCCTGCCGATGCAGGGGATACGGGTTCGTGCCCCGGTCTGGGAGGATCCCATATGCCGCGGAGCGGCTGGGCCCGTGAGCCATGGCCGCTGAGCCTGCGCGTCCGGAGCCTGTGCTCCGCAACGGGGGAGGCCACAACAGTGAGAGGCCCGCATACCGCAAAAAAAAAAAAAAAAAAAAAAAAAAAGGATAAAAAAACCCTCCCAGTCTTGCTGTCAAGGAGCTTACAGACAATTTGACATGCGTGGACAGAGGCATCTTTGGGGCCAGAAGAGAGAAGACAATCTAGACAGACAGCAGGATTTGAGCTTGAGTTACAGGCAAGAACCCAAGAGAAAAGGATTTGGGGACAGAAGAGAAATCTGGTTTTACAGGTGCTGGTTTGCTTGGCATGCCCATAAGATGCCGAGGTGGACGTTAGTCACCACGACTTAGCCTGGTTGAGTGCCTCCTCAGACCCCACTGATCCCGACTTCTGATGTGAGAAAGATCTTGGAAAGGAGCTCAAGGGCCAGCAAGCTGGCTCAATTTGGAAGACTGTTTTGTCTGTGCAACTATTTGTCTGTAAGACAATGGAGCATGGCTATCATGGAGGTATGCATGGCACAGGGTTTCGCCAATGTGTGTACTGAACAAACGGCTAAAGGCAGACACACCAGCTTAAGCTGGGAACACCAGCTTAAGCTGGGAACACCTAGAAAATCAGCCACCCGTCTGTGATTCTTATAAAGACTTGGAAAATATTCAGGCTGGGGTGGTGGAGATCCTGGCATTCTGCCATATTGTTGGGGACCACCCCCCTCAACAGAAAGCCCTACTCACCAGCCTCGGGCAAGCCTCTCACACCCACTGGGGAAGGGACAGATGAGCGGGAACGACCCCAGGCAGCCCACACATGCCCCTGCCTACTCCTGGTTTGTCTCCCACCTGGTTCATCAGGTGTGTTCCAAAGCCTGACTCACCCCCAGAGGAGGCTGCTTTCAAAATCTCAGGAGGGTCACTTGGGAACAAACCCGACCACCCTAAGAAAGGGACAAAAATCAGCTGCTCTTAACAGAAAGTTTGTCTTTTACGGAAAAATCTGGAAGTCCATCTAAGAAAACTCCCTCCGCTTGGGGCATTCCTGCCCGACAGCCCCCGCTCCCGCCCCCGCGCCCACCCCAGCCCGGCTTAGAGCCTCCAGATGCCGCCTGCCCTCCGCGGCACACGCTTCACCTCTCTAAACAAACAAGGGGTGTCTTTGTTTAAATTAAAAAAAAAAAAAAAAAAAAAAAGAACCTGTCTCACAGGCTATGATTACATCAGCAGAGCGCTCTCATTCTCTGCATCAATCCGGGCTGCTCCGGCGGCTTTGAAGCGCTGAGCGCGCGGCGCCCTTTGATCTTGAGGTTCCAGCCCGGGGCCAAGCTGATACCATCGCGCGCCCACGCAGGGACCCACCGTCCACGCTGGGACCGTCCGGCCCGCGCCCGCCTCTGTCCCCACCAGCTCTCTGTCCCCGCCAGCGCCCGCCCGATCAGGGCGCCAGTGCCAGGGACACTTGACGGCTTACGAAGTGGGGGGAAGGGGCACTGTCCCTTTGGGGGGACACCACTAACTTAGCGTTAACCTGTTGTGGGAATAGCACTGAGATTACGTTTTAAAAAAACTCAGATATTTACAGATTTATAAATATTTACAGATTAAAAAATGATAATGCTGGCTTTGCTTCAAAAGAACATGAGAGGTTGGGGTGCAGATGAAACAAGAGGGGCCAGGAGTTGACAACTTCTAAAGCAGGTTATGGTGACTGGGTGGGGCGTGACAGTAGAGGTACACTGTGTACAGGACACCTACTGTCTACTTGTGAATACATGTAACACTTTCTATAATAAGAACTTGAAAAAGAAACCAACCTCTAACTCTTTGCTATTTTAAAAGGTTATTCCTCACAGACTTTTATTTTAGGAAAGAAAACAGCAGTTTGACACTGGATGAGGTGAGGGTGGATCACATCAGACTTTCCAACTGTGCCCCCAGGGCAGTCCCTGGAGTTACCAGGGCACAGCAGGCCCACAGGGCCAGCTTCCCCAGTGCAATCCCTGCAGGGGGAGGGGCACAAATGCACCCCCCCCTTGGGGGCTCTTCACTGGTTGAAGGATCTCAGCCCTCTTTAACAGAAAGATCAATGTTGTGAAACTCATCTCTCCAGAAAAACACCCATAAACACAGGAGAACCTGGAGGAAATACCAAATCCACCCTCAAAATCCATTATGTATAGAAATCTGAATAGAAATGGCCCTTGGACTAAGCACTCGAGGTTGCTCCATTTGGACAACTCCCTCCCTCAAAGGGCTACAGGTACCCAACCAGTCAATGGCCTCCCAATGCCACCACACAGGGCCGTCGTGGGGCATGGCACATCTCTGAGTTGCCTCACAAGGCCAATCCTGCTCCTTACTAGCCCTGTGGCCTTGGGTAAGTCGTGAACCACTCCCAGCCGGTCCCCGCATTTTGTAAATGGAGAGCTATTAATGACGACCTGTGTTGCTACCACCTCTTCTACTACACACTTAACTGGGGAGTAAGAAGTGGAAAAAATGCCAAGAAGGAAAAGGTATATGGGGATGCAAACACAATTCTATCCACTGCTGCAGCTGAACAAGCCACACGCAGACCAGGCACAGAAGAGTTAACTCAGAAGCAGGAAAGGTCTAGGACTGTTAGGTGTGTTCAAAGCCAGAATTTCATACACACAGGCCAGAAGGCAGAGGGAAGGAATGGGAGGGGGCGGAGAAGGGAAAATATACCCTTCCCATACAGGTGGATCCACCTTTGGGAGGTCAAACTAAGAATCCAGTGAAGACCACCAACCTACCTGCACCCCTCAGAGTCGAGGGCAAAACCACAAACTACGGAAAGGGTCAAGGAAACAAAACACAGTATCATAATAGGTAAGAAGATTAGGGGGACTTCTAATCTAACCACTGGTGGTCCAGTGGTTAAGACCCCGTGCTTCCACTGCAGGGGGCAAGGGTTTGATCCCAGGTCAGGGAACTAAGATTTCCCATGCCATGCAGCAAAAAAAAAAAAAAAAAAAGAAAAGATTAGGGATATTTTTAAGAGAAGAACACAACTATAACAGTGTGAGAAGAGATCCAAGAAATGAGTTTGGGGGAGAAGTTACCAGAACACTGAAGTAAAAGCCTAAAAATAAAAGGGCAACTAACTGGGGAGCAAAAAACATCAAGAGCAGATTAAAACTGCACATATTTGTTAGCTTTCATCCTGAAGGGGTCTAGGTCCAAAATCCCCACTACAGACCATTTCCCAGTAAAACCACACATATTAAAAAATGTACACAAACTCCCCGATTCATTTAAGGACTCCTGATTTAAAAGCATACTGATTCTGGCATAGCAAGATCTCAAGATCTTTCTGGCATAAAAATCTCTCTAATTATTTTATTTTGGAAACTCATTTATCAAGTCTTTCATTCCTATTAACAGAAAAAAGTTAACATTACAGTCCCAGATCCTTATGTAGCATCCAGCCTAGGCCCAATGGAGTGCTGGTGTGATGTAAAGCAGTTCAGAAGGCCTGCCTCTGACCTCAGTAGGCCTGCAATCTAGTGAGAAGACAGACACACCCACAAATTAAACAACAAAAAATAACATATTATGAAGTGTCAAATGCATGACCAGACCAGGTTGTCTCAAGTTCAGAGGCAGCAGAGATGACTGGGTGCTGCAGTGGTCCAAGAGAGCTTCCTGGAGGTGGCAGCCTTGAAAGATGGGCAGAATGTGAGCAAAGAGGCAAATAAAGGCCAGAGCCTGCTTGGAGGAGGTGAGTGGTTCTACAGTAGGCTATCAAACTGCAAAGACAGATGGGGAGCAAAATGCCAAGGGCTTTAACATTAGGGTTAAGACAGGGTTTAGACTCCATCCTACAAAGAGTAAAAAAGCTCTTAAAGATTTGTGAAGAGCAATGTGACATCTGGCAGCCAAGTAGTAGAATCGAAGAGGGGATGTGGGGCCCTAACTGAAACAGACCACTGGAGGGTGGGGGGCTTCCTGCTAAAAGAAAAATGACTGTCCCTCAATGAACCAGAGAGAATCATGTGCTCAGGCTACTACCAGTGTGGCTTTTTTGGTGGATATGTGTGCGTGTGTGTGTGTGTGTGTGTGTGTATATATAACAAGGGGGTGAAGATCAAAAGAAACTGTTTGCAAACGACAGCCCTCCTACTCCTCTGACTTGTCATTTCTATTCCTTTCATCTTCCCTCCTGTTTGAAATTCAGGTGAAAAGGAGAAGCATGTGGCCAGTGGCCTGCTGGCCAGCCCTGGGTCTGGCCCCAAGTGCAATAGGGGGCAAATCACTCAAGCTTTCCCAGCTCGCTCCCCCTCTCCCTCCTTAACTGAGGAAGGTTAGGATGGGATCTCAAGTCCCTTGTAGTAAGTGCCAAGTCTGGATCTAGGTTGGGGAAAAGACCAAAAGCCTACAGCTAAGATTCCTAGAGGTACAGACTACCCATCAATCCCTAACACCAAGAACTTCAACTGTAGGAAAGCCACGACTACAGAGCCCTACAACCATCGTCCCTCCTTCCCAATGAGAAAGAAAACAGCATTTATGTTATAAAGACAACACAGAGAGTTAGAAATTAGAAAAGTTCCTTTTCAGAAATGACAAGGGGAAAAAGCATTTATGTTTATTCAAATACAACTGATCAGCAAGAGTCAACAGATGAACGTAACCGTCTGAAGAGTTCAACGTTCTGCTTCTTTCCCTAAAAGCAGTTTCTGACTGGGCTTGGGGCACTGAATTAAATTTCATCCTTCAACACTTACTGTAATTTAGAGCTATGAAGAGTAAAGGGTCTAAAATCAGCTTGACTGGGCCTGTATTTCCATACTTGTATCAGTAGGTAGTAAGACCTTGAGTAAGTCATTTCACTTCTTTAAGCCTCAGTTTCTTCATCTATAAAACAGGGACAAGTGCTTCACAGCACAAGACTGCTATGAGGAGTAAATATGATCGTTTGTGTTGGGTGCTTAACGTCATGCCTGGCACAAGTCAGCGATAAATGTTAGCCCTGTGATATTTTAAACCTGTGGCCCTCACGCCTTGTCTAAGAGAGACAGGAAGTAGTGTCATGAGAAGTAAGAAATCCATATGATAAGGGCATCTCCCAAGGAAGAAAGGACTGCAAACCCCAGCTCAGAAAGAACTTGTGTTGCCCCATCTGTGGGGAGAAACAGGTTGGCATTCTTCTCTAGAATATAACAGCTGCCTCTCCTCCCATCTCGCCCTGACCCCTCCTCGGCTGCAAATACTCAAGGATTAAGAAGACATTCAAGCTTTGTTCCGTCTCATTTCTGCTCTGGCATTCTTCTCTTCGGCCCCTTTTTCCTAAATGCCATTTCTGCTCAACAGCAGGCCCTGCACTGGAAAAGTGTCTTGTACTTTCTCAGGGTGCCCCCAACCCTTTATTTCCAAAGATCCTTACAACATCCTGGTGGCAGGAGCTGCCAGCCCCACTTTACAGAATGGGAACCCAAGGTTAAGAGGAGCCAGAGCATCGTGCTGGGTCTCAGCAAGTAGTCCCAAGCGTCAGAACCAGAACTTCCCTGCTCTAAGCCCACGGGTCTTCTGGGCTGAGCAGCTCTGATCTGATCAGAGGCGGGATCCGTGGCGGCTGTCCTACACCGGTGTGGGGGGCAAGGAACCAGGCTCACCACTTGAGGACCAAGTAGAGATACCAGGGCTTCCCATGAACCAGGATGCCAGCCGGCCACCCCCACTGGAGCAGCCCCAGGGAGCCGTGTGGTCAAAGGGATTCCTGCCGTGGCCAGGAGCTGCAGTCTAACCATCTCTCTCGTGGAGAAACACTCCTTTCGCAGAGACTTTAAACACAAATACACACATACACACAGAGGAAGTCAGCTGCGACCCGGCTGTGAGCTGTGAAATGTGTGGGGAGACCCTACCGGCCGGTGGGTCACCAGGAAGCCTGGGGGCTCGGTCCCCGGGCAAACTTCCTGGGAGAGACATGCGCGCAGGCCCCGCTCCAGGTTGGGTTCGCCACCAGGTTTTACCCTTCACCGCTTCTCCCCACACTTCAAAGGAAGTATTTTTGTACAGCCCAGGGAGGAGTGTAAACTGGCCAGCTGCTTCCAAAGCAGAGCCCTTAACCCTGAGAGGGCCGTGGGGGTCTGGTGGGGTCGCAGGGAGCGGAGCCACGCCCGCTCAGCCTGCTCACCCCCTAGAGCCAGGCCGCCCCGCTTCCTCCGAGCACGCAAACAGCCCATGATAAATCCCCTCCTGCTGGAGGTTCAGAGGCTCCGGCAGCCAGCGCTTCAGTGGAAACTCCAACTAACAGAACAGGCCTCTCTCTCACACCCAGTCCCTCCCTGAGCCACGCGAGGGGATGAAGGGCTCAAAAGCCAGCACCATGAAGCCTGCCCCCCAAAGTCCGACCCCTTCAGGCCTGGAGGCCAGGGGAGAGCTCGCCCTCAGCAGCATCCTAGCAGCTGAGCCCTTTCTGAACGTTCAAAGCAGCGCCCTGAGGGGGGCTGCCCCTTCCCCTGGACTCTCAAGGGCGGCCTGCAAAGTTTTCCACAGGGGCAGGTGAGGGAAGATTAAGACCCGAGACCCTATCAGGCCTTCTCGAGAGCTTTCACATTCTCTCCAGATTCTTCACCCTCCGGAGATTGTACCAACCCAAATCCAAAGCCAGCATCTTCAGTTCCTGGGTTGAAATCTGAGGGATCCTTCCAGGGACGATTACACAGACACTGCACTGCACACTGATCTAAACTAACAAGCTTCTCTGCACAGACCACTGAAGACACAGCTACCTGGGGGCCGGCAGTTAGAGCAGCGTGGGCTTCTCTCAAGAGTCCACATACCTCGGCATCCTTTGTTCTTTTACCCCCAACCACACCATCTCCAAGGACCTGGGCTCTACTAGAGCAGTGTTAACCATAAGTCTTCTTCTGCCTCAGGCATTGATGTTTAGAGTGCTCAGGGTCCAAGTTTATTCACCAGTCTTGTCCTTCCTTATACTTCTATTTTAGGAAAGCCAGTGGGGATACTTATGTCAAAAGAACAAATAGATGTAGAGATGTGTTTATTCTTTTGAAGTGTAATTGGCGTCCCAGCAGGCCTCAGCCCAGGGAGGCCCCCGCAGCACTCAGGTGGGACTCAGCTCCTGCCACCTGGCTGCAAGCTTCTGGGCAGCAATGTAGTGGCGGGCAGGTGGGTGTTTGCCCTGTCCCACTGGCAAGAGCATCCTGTAATTTCCTGACACTGAAAAGTATGCTATAAATAGTTGGTGTTTTTGATGTTGTCGGGCCTAACAGCTGTGTGGGGCCAGGGCTCTGGGCATCTCAGAGCTACAATTTAGAAACCCTGGGTGGTGTAGTCAAAGCATCTTCAAAGAAAGGAACTCCAAGAGTATCGCACTCCATCTGAACAGACTACAGTGGAGGGAGAAAGTCTGTCAGAACTATCCATCAGGATTTACAAACCACTACTTAGCAGAAAAGTGAATGGCGCTGAGGGTCTCTTCGTGGAAAGATCCACAATTCAACAGCAAAAGGGGAAGCAACCAGAATAACCTCCAAACCCCAAGCTGATATTTCTGCCACATTTAGGCCTCTGAGACACAACAGGACACTCCTGATTAAATAAGCAAAGATGATTCAAAGGCTTCATTCAGTCATTCAACAAACTTTTTTTTTTAAACTTCGCTCTGCCAAGTACTGAAAATACGAAGAACAAAACAGATAAGCCTTTTGACACTTAATTTCTGGTGGAGGAGATGTGGGCAACAAGAAGTAAAACAATCTCCAAAAGTGAAGAGGATACCTTATAATTTTAAATCTAATTACACTAAAACTTGGCTTAAGAGTCTGTACCTAAAAGGAGTTATATTCAAGTAACTAAGTTACTTCTAGACTCTCCAGACAGCAATTACACTTCAAAAGAACAAACACATCTCTACATTTATTTGTTCTTTTGCAATAACTACCCGCATTGGCTTTCCTAAAACTGAAGTATAAGGAAGGACAAGAGTGGTGAATAAACTTGGACCCTGAGCACTTAACTCTAAACATCAATGCCTGACTCAGAAGAAGACTTATGGTTAGCACTGCTTTCATGAGAGAGAGAGTATGTGTGTGTGCGTGTGTGTCTGTGTATACACACGTGTGCATGTGTCAATGGTCAGACCTATTCAGGCACAATTAAAGATGAATATATAAAACTTGCCACTGAAACTCAGGTCCATTTTTAGCCTTTTAAATTTTTCAAAAAAAATCATCAAAACCATTTGCTGGAGCAGATACTGGGATGAATTCCATCTAGAATACAGCAAGCAGTCCAGGGTGCTCGACTTTGTCTCTTCTTAACTGAAAGCAAGTCTAGAAGACTCCAAGACGGTCAGGGACCTCAAAACCATCTCACGTGAAGAATAATGAAAAGAACCGGGGTGCTCAGCAAGGAGAAAACAAATGTTATTGGTTTCATTGGTGGTGGTGGTGGGTAGGGGGCGACAGGATCCGAAGGACCATCGTGTCTTAGTGGCTCTACGTTATGGGTTGAATTGTGTCTCCCCAAATCTCTATATTGAAGGTCAAACCCCCAGGACCTCAGTGCAACTATTTGGAGACAGGGTCTTTAAAGAGGTAACTAAGTTAAAGATGAGCTCTAATCCAATATGACTGGTGTCATTTTTAAGAGGAGGAAATTTGGACACAGACAGTTACAGAGGGAAGACCATGTGAAGACATAGGAAGAAGACAGTTGGCCGTCTACAAGCCAAAGGGAAAGGCCTCCAAATAAATCAACCCTGCCATCACCTTGATCTTGGACTTGTAGCCTCCAGAACTGTGAGAAAACTAATTTCTGTTGTTTAAGACACCTACTCTTTGGTGCTTTGTTCTGGCAGCCCTAGGACACTAATATACTCTAGAAAGCAGAACCAGAACCAAGGCACAGAAGTCTGATTCAGTATAAGGAAGAACTTTCTGACAATCAGCACCCGGCAAGAAGAGGATGCTTCCTTAAGGGGTGTGTGTGTGTTGAGGGGGGAAGCTGAGGAGGGGCTGAGCCCCACCCTTAGTGCAGTAGCAGAGCCTGGGGCCTCATCAAAAGCCACTGAGGCAAAGGGCTGGATGCCCAAGGCTATGGAGAGAACTTTGCTGCTGACAATATCCATCAGGTAGGTCAACCCAACTTTAAAAAGTTAAAAAAAAAAAAAAAGCCCTATGTCAACACTCTATGAAATGTGACACGCTGTTGGAGAAGAATTTAAATTCATCTGGAGTCTCCTCTTAGCACCTCACAGGGGGAGGAGCATCTCAGCCCTGCTCACATCATATTCTTCCTAAAGGCAACTAGAGCCAGAAGAGCATATTTAATCTTTTTGTGCATTAACCAAGGTAGACAAAGTTGAAAAATGCACATCCATTCACCTCAGCCCAGCGCCTCCAAGGCAGCTGGCCCCCAAAACCCGGCAGCCAAACTCACAGCTTAAGAGTCAGAGTTGGGGAGGGTGGCCAACCCCAAATCCAGCAGAGCAGCCAGAGACAGCTCCCTTCCAGAGAGCTCTCAGAGCTGCATTTCATCCAACTCTTAACACGCCAACCTTGGGGGAGTCTAAGGGATTGTTCCGCATGAACATGTGCTAAACACAGGGCCAAGTCTAACGACAAGTCATTTAGGACGTCCCAGCTGCCAGGGTGCTCCTCTATCTTATCTCCCCACAGCTCGCTCAGTTGCAACATACGCACTCCTTCCCACCCCTGACAAGCGCCCAGAGGACAGGCTGCTTGGACCCGGTGCTAAGCTTGCTTTGGTATCACTTCCTATCCACTTGGAAGGTATTTCTGTTTAACTCTTTCATGAATCTTCCCATCCTAGTAGAAATTAAATTCTTCAAAGAGAGGTGCTGTTTCTTGGTTCTTCTATACTCCGACCCCTACCCCATCCATCACCCAAGTACAGAGAAGACCACAAACCTGCTAAGCCCAAATGGGAGAAAAGGTCCCATCACAGCTGAAAGGCATTCTGACCACTCTTGGTGGGCACAACTGTATGCCAGGGCCCTGTGGGAAGTTGGAAATCAACACAGTCTTGGGCTTCTGCGCTCATAATCCAGTGGGACACCAACTGGACAAGCGCGGCCCCTAAACCAACCTAACACAAGCTATTTGAGAGTGGAATTTCCCCAGCACCTTGGGGCCTTTGAAAAAGGAGTTCTGGGATCAAGGATATTTGCAAAATGCCAGCTTGAACAGAGTTCACTTAAATTCCTTTTCAGCAGCATTTCTCAGAGCCATTACTACTGTGCAATCTAAATCTCCAAAAGGCAATGATGATAAACAGCATTCTCAATGTTAGCTCACCAAGGAACCCTTTCCAGAGTATTCTGTAGGACTGGTATCCTTCAGAAGGCGCCTTGAAGAAAGCTCATTTTGAGGCATAATCCAGAGAAATCTGCATCTGGCATTAGAAACTGTACCTCTGTTTTAATACAGGTGTGCCTGAGGCCCTAAAAATTCACAGCATTCCCAAACCAAAATAAATCAAGCCAGCTGGTAAAGACCCAAATCAGTAAGAGCTGGGAAACTCTGTCCCTGAGCCTGATGGTCTTTGCCTATCCCCAGAAGCACATCTTATGGGACAACAAAGGCAAGGCAGCCTCTGTCTCCCTCCCCTGGAGTGTTTGCTCTGCACCTGACATCTTTCCTAGGGACAGAGAAGAAATAATTAAGTGCTTTGGTTAGGAGGAGGGTTCCTTGATCCCCAGATGTAATCCAGCATAGCTAAGAGATAAGGATCAAGCTAAAAAAAAAAAAAGTTACTTAAGCAGAAAGGAATAAAGGTCATAAAGAGCTGAAATTATGAGAAGCAGGGAAAGATGAAAATAGAAAATTAAACATCCTAGAGAAAATTCCGCCTGGACTGGCCCAGATCATTCTGCACCTCCTGCCCTAAATTAAAAAGCTGACACGTGCTTTGGTCCTGGCTAGAGCAAGCAACACTTCTGGAACAACTTCACCTTGGTTACATATTTCTACTTTAAACATTCCAAAGTTGCTAAAGGCTTCCCAGGAGCATCTGCTCCTGTTTCTCAGGAGGGAGTTAGTTCCTGTGGAAAGTGTTTGTTTAGTTTGATTACAACTTTGAAGAGGGGTAGGAATTCTGGCCCAGAAGAATTTAATGGCCAGGCCCTGCTCTTACATAATTTGTAAACAAACAGAGTTTATCCTAGTGTGGCTCATTTGGCTCAGTGGCTGGATTTAGAAAAATATATTCCTCATTCATTTGGGAGAAGCCACAGTAAGGCCTGTCAATAACCAGAAAAATGTCCAAACCAGCCTGTTACTCTATTGCCTAATCCTAACGGACCTCGAAATCTCTCCTCTGAAACCCAGGAGTGTCAACAGGTGGAGCCCCAACTGATGGGTTATGGGCAGAACCTGAATGGCAGCTGATGAATCGCCCTCCCGAAGTTTCTACGCACTCATGGTATATTAAAAAAAAAACTCTCGGAAAAAAGAGCCACAACAGCAAATTTCCCCAGGGTGTCATGAATGGTTGAGAGTATGGGTGGAGAGCAATTTGTTAGTAATAACAGTTAAAGGCCAAAGCTGGCATGTAATTTATTTATCTTTAATAAAGCGAATTCAAGATTTTCACTTGAATGCCACTTACTCCCTTACATTCCAGGCTGTTCTTGGGAGAGGAGAGCACAGCTCCCAACTGAGCCTCCAGGCTGGTGTGATTACAAACCGTGCTGCTGGGGAACACAGACCGGGGGAGGTGGTATTATCAAAAATCTGGCCGTGCACATAGACCTCATCTACCGCACATGGCTGTGGGACCCATCAGTCTCTACAAAAACAGTCAAACACCCTCCCTGGCATTGAAAGCCCCTCCTGTCCATCCCCTACTCGCCCTCTGAAGTTCATTTCCCTCCCTGGTTCTCCAGTTTGGGTGATTCTCTCCCTTCCTGCTCCTGCCCTCCCCCACAGGCACACAGATCTAAGCCCCCAGGCTTCTCACCCAGTTTACGGATGTGTGGGCTGAGGCTCAGGGAGGCTGGCTCCCCTCGGGTCTCACTTAAGTGACAGATCGGGGAGCAGATCGGGCATCTTGTCTCCTAGCCATGCCTCATTCTGCCACAAGCACGTTCCACGCCAGGTGGCCTCCAGTCTACTTGTTACCCCCACAAGCTAGGAAAAGCCCCATCGGATGCCAAGCCAGCCTGGGTCTCAGCAAGGAATGCCCCCCACCTACCCACCCACCCACCCACCCACGAGCTGGCAGGGCTAAGATCCAAGCGGCAGCCCTCTTTAAGAACCCAGCTGGAGGTCCGCCCCCAGGAGCTTCTCAGCAATTCTAGCCACTTTCCCGCAACCCCAGGCATGTGGTACTCAGTCCAGCCATGTCACCATCTCAGGGACACATGCTGGCTTTCCCACTGGCCCATAAGCCCTCCCCCCAACCCATGCCCCCAGACACTCAGAAGGAGGCCGGCAGTGATTCTGTGAACACTATCCAGAAGATGTCTAGCCCATATCCATCAAACCGCTCCAGGAAAGAGGGCACTAAGCATGGCCAGACACACCTTTATACACCCGAGGCTTCCTTACCGCTGTACCCAAGAACACAGGAACAGGGCAGACCTTGGTGAAGGCACTGGGGCTGCTCCAATCCACAGAAGACGGCACTGCATTACCTCACCTTTCCCCTTACTACCTTTCAGACCCAAAGTCTACCAGAGAAACTGAGGCTCCTGGGCACAAACCAGATTTCATCAAATTCATTGTGTAAATGAGGAAAGTACATGAGCCAGAGGAAGGTCTTTTCTTCTTTTTGCTGAACATTTCCAGGAACGTAAGCATATGGACCTGATTTGCATAATCATCCTATACCGGCAAGAGCAAATTCTAGTTTGATTATTTTCTGAGAAAATCAGTACAAGTGAAAACCGTCCTGGTCTAGAGGTAGAGTCCACAGGAGGGCAGTGAACAAGGCCAACAGGAAGGCCACAGGATGGTCGAGGCTAAGAGGCTGTCGGCTCCTAGGTGCTGCCCATCCCCAAAGGGCAAGTTTCCACAGACTTAAGACCAGGAAGGGCTTCAGAGTTTGGGAAAGTGGTTCAAAACCATAAAAGCTTCTGCAGGCAAGGGTGCCTAAAAAGCCCAACTGAGACATGAGGCCTGGCCTGGTAACCCATGGTCTCTACTCGACCATTACCTTCATCTTTGCTCCCTGCCCAGACAGCTCTAATCCCCAATTACAAACACCCAAACTGCAAGCACAGGTCCTATCACTGTATCATCAGTGCGGGCCTTCCCCTCCTTGAGCAAAACCACACTGCGTCCAACTGACTGTGCAAGCGGCAGTCCAACTGAGCCGGAGGAAGGGGTGCAATGTGGAATGGCTTTTGCTCCTAGTTTTGACAACCAGAGTCGGGGCAGACACACCCCATAGGACATGGGGCAAGTGATTGGTCCATAAGCATTGTTAGAAAACATAAACATCGCACGTTCAGGCCCCAGGGGGACTAATTCAACCCTCTTGGACTTCTTTCTGTCCAAATTTGTTAGTGACGCCCACTTCTCCCCTCCAAAACAGCCTTGCACACTACCCAACACTGCTTGGAGATGTGCTTCCAGACACTACTGCCTTATCCTTATCCATGGCTAGAGTGTACTGGGGACCAAGGACAAAAGGACGCCACCAAGATGCCCAAGAGAGGGTAAGTAAACATCGAGGGTTGTTGGGGGTTCTTTGGAAAGAAATCGGCTTTGCTCAATTCTCATGGACACTACGGAGCTGACCTGCAGCAAATTTCAGTCGCATGCTGCCTTCCCTCTCTCACTCACCCTTCTTCCAAACCCTCCTCCTAAATCAATCAGTGCTTGATTTAGATGAATATAAGCTACTTTAATGTGAAGTTAAGCATGCTATTTATTTATTTATTTATAAAATAGATTTATTTATTAATTTATTTATTTTTGGCTGTGTTGGGTCTTCGTTGCTGCCCGCGGGCTTTCTCTAGTTGCAGCCAGCTGGGCCTGCTCTTCGTTGCAATGCGTGGGCTTCTCATTGCGGTGGCCTCTCTTGTTGCGAAGCACGGGCTCTAGGCGCGCGGGCTTCAATAGTGGTGGTGTGTGGGCTCAGTAGTTGTGGCTCGTGGGCCCTAGAGTGCAGGCTAAGTAGTTGTGGCACACGGGCTTAGTTGCTCCACGGCATGTGGGATCTTCCTGGACCAGGGCTCGAACCCGTGTCCCCTGCATTGGCAGGCGGATTCTTAACCACTGCGCCATCAGGGAAGCCCAAGCATGCTATTTAAAGAAAGCATGGGTACCAATGCTGAATAGATTGACCCACCCTGGTGGTACCTTCAAACAGAGCCAGGTAAAAAATTAACATTATGTTCATGGTCCAAAAGTAGTTAGAGCATCATCTTAGCTTCAAATCAACAGGGTATTTAGAAAACATCCACCTCCCACTGAAAGCTCACTAACTCTATGAGAAAGGCACAGAAATTACCTTAAATCTATTTTAGAAAAAAGGCTTATTTGGTTTCTTAAAGTATATAGAAGACAATAGCAACTGCCTTTCAACTGTATCTTTTGTTCAATTGTACTACTTGTTAAAAATATTTAACATATTTGGTTAAATATGTTATCAATCAACTCAACAAATGAAAGTTATGAACATCCACTTTGTACCACGCACACGGTGGTTAGTTAAAAAGTTCTCCTGCACAACCATCCCTGCAGCTTGTGAAGGGGTAGGGAGGTGAAGAATGGGACCTATGTTTCCAGACAGCCAATGACAGAGACAATGAAACTAAGCAGAGAAACAAGCTACAGTGCCCGTAATCAAATCCAAATATGGCACTGGGTTGGAAAACCAAATCAAAGCAAAATCTTATCAACAAAATCCCCACGGAACCAGACCATGAGAAGGCACGGACACCATCTGGGCACTGTGAGGAACAAAAGGATCACCACCTGCTCCCTAGGCAAGTCGCTTGAACATTCTCAAGGACAGTACCGTTTTCATCTATGAGAGACCAGGAAAATTAGATAAGGTTAAAATAACAGTTGAAGGATAACACAAAGCCATAAGAGATAAACTGTCAAATGCCCATTTGGCACCTTAGGATTTCATGTGAAAATGACTTCTGGAAAATTTTCTCCAGGTGGTGGCAATTAACATTTTAACTCAAATTCCCCCAAGGGAAAGGGAAATTTCAGGGGCGGGGGGGGGGGGGGGGGGGGCGGGGAGTGTGACTCTAAAGCTCTGCCTCGCACAGGGCAAGCACTCAATCCGCATCTGCTGATGAAAGAAGACAGAAAACCAAGCCGGTGGCTCTGTCCTGGGCCCGTGCTAAGCACTAGCACATCTCTGCTGCAGCTACCACGTTCACCTGCTTTACCTGTCTGTCCTTCCAGCAGGACTGTGAATTCCTTGAGGGTGATGATTCTATAGCAGCAAAGCCACGGGTACTACACGTATTAAGCACTTACTGGATGCCTTACATATATTATCTCATTTAATCCTCACAATCCTTTGGAGATACAAACTATACTGTCCCATGTTAGAGATGAGGAAACAGTAGTTCAGGGAGGTTGGGTGACCTGGCCAAGGTCACAGAGCTGGCAGTGGCAGAGCCGGGATGCAAATGCTGGCCTGACTCCAGGACCCTGCTCTCCACTACTGTGCCCCTTACGTGGCAAAAGTCTGGTCAACTCTGAACTCTCAGAATGCAACTCACAGCTGATGTTAGATGTAAAAGGTTTTTAGCTGTAAGAGATCAGCAGACCGCCATCGGATTTACCCACCTCAGACTACCTTATGGTGAGGCTGGAAACACAGTCCTGTGCTCCAGGCCAGCTTCTCCGCTCACTAGTTGTGTTAAACCTCTCTGCACCTTGGTGTCCTCATCTAGAAACACAGGGATGGAACCTCTTATCACTCAGAATGGTCCTGAGGATCTAGTGGGACCAACGATGTAAAGCTCCAAGGACAGTGTCTGACACAGTATTCATTCATTCAAATATTTCACCAACCACCTATGTGACCTTCAGCCCCAAAAGCCTTCCATGTAGGAGGAGGCAGCCAGCAGCGATGAAGACAGCCACAGAAAGGTTCCAGGCCCGGGTAAGTGACAGCAGCTGAGAGGTAATAAAAAAAGCTTAGATTGTTTCACAAGCAGAATGTTTACCCAGAGTCCAGGCTGGGAAAACCACTGTCCTCTGTCCTGTCATTTGATTTGATTGGTACAAAGTTTCCTTTTCCTTTTCCTTAATGGTTTAACAAATCTACATCACAGCTCTGTTTTTCCCATTCCTGAGTCTGAAGTCGACGATTCTCTATTACTTTCGGCCAGGAAGTCCAGCAAAGCCAAATGGAGCAAGCCTGCAATGATCAGAACAGAGTTCTGTCTATCTGTATTTCCTGCCCCAGCTACAACAGTCTCTGCCAAAGTTACATCATAAATCATAACTTGCTGAGGCCCGGTCAAGACGCACAGGCAGAGTAGGACAGCGCAGCCTGGTCATCCATAAAGAGACACCTTCACACACATTGCCCAGTCTCTGCATGGATCTAAAAGGTTTCAGGTCAGCCAGAAAGCAGATTCCTGAGCCAAATCAGAAAAAAACTCAGTCTCTAGAAAGTCAAGGGACAAAGAGAAGTGCCTTAAGCAATCTCAAGCAGGCAGATGATATACAGAGGTAGCCTTTACCAAAGAAGCAAAAGGAAGAGTCAATCCTGTGTGTGTGAATGCAGCCAAAGAGCCTTCGCCAAAGCTGCAAAGGAAACAAAAATAAACTAACAGGATAAAAGGAAGGCTGTTGCATGAGGAAGAACTTTTGCTCCAGTTTGAAAAAAAAAAAAAAAAGAGAGAGAGAGAGAAGAAAAGAAAAGAAAAAGAAAGCACACGCTGAAATGATCTAAAGCTGCCTATAAATATTTGGGAACATCAAAGGCGGTCCTGTTAAATTAAAAATGCTGTCACACAGATAGGAACTAGCCTCTAGCACTGCCAGCTTCAACATGTGAGCCTGTGATCTGAGGAGTGAGGGCTCAGCTCCTCGAGAAATCTGATTCACTAAAGAAAAAAGCGAACGAGCAGTTGAGTTTTAATAAAGGCATTAAATACCTTAGGAATGAGCTAATTAGAGTTTAACTCTTTCAAGACTGTCCGAGCTCTTAAGAATGCTGTAAAGTGAGCTCCCTCCAGAATCTAGTTAAATCGGTCTCGAAACCTGCAGTGTAAAAGAAAAGTATTAAAATAGCACCTTAGGACTTCAAAGCTGGTAAATCCCACCAGGTCTGCTCAGAGGCCGAGTGAAGAGAAGGGAGGAGGCTGGCCCAGAATCATTTTCAAGGTGAGGTTAGGTTGCTTGCTTATTTAGAGGCTTTTCTTTTTTCCAGTTTGGACTGGGTAAGAATGACCTCACTTCCTGATACCAGATGCATTCTACTTACACTGTGAGTGGGCCCTTCACCTAAGACACTGCGAGGGTGTCGAGTGTAAGCCCTGACCTCGCTCGAGTGCCTCACGAGAAATTATGGCTGAGCCCCGCCAGGCACACTCAAGGTCACTGCAGGAAGTCACCGAGCAGTTTCCCTACACACATTCAGGATCAGGATCCTAAGGAAACCAGAAGAGTCCCCATTTAAGAAAGTTCCATCAGGACGGCAGATCCTCTGAGGAGCAAGATTCTTTGGCCTTGAAGTAGAAAGAAGCGGTACCTCTTGGAGAAAGCAAGGAGAAAACACACCTGCACAGAAGAGGAAAGGGCATCTTTCTGTCACCCAGTCTCAGGAATGTGCGAGAAGCGGGTAGACAGAGATGGAAACTACCGTCTCCATTCAAGGAGAGGAATGCACTGCACGGTCTTGACAGAGTGGGTCGGGGGACTTATAAAAAAAAAAACAAACCCACAATGCACTCCTATCATTCCCATTTTTTGAAACTTGGGAGGTTAAGATTAATACAGTATTTGCATTGGCATAATTGCACAGCGGATCAAATCAAGCATTGAAGTCACCTGTGCCTGCCACAGGTCCCACATCATTAGGCCCCCAGAGCACAGCCTTAGCACATCACAACATTCCACATGACCTGGCTGGATCCAGAGAAGCAAGCCACAACGCGGCTTCCCTTCAGAGCAGTCATGCCCATGTGCAGGCCAAGCGGCCTCAGGAACAACAGACAGGCTGGCCTAGAAACCCAGCCTCCTCTGCACCGGACTTGCAGTTCACACGCTTCTGTGTGTGTGTGTGTGTGTGTGTGTGTGTGTGTGTGTGTGTGCGCACGGGCCCAAGTGACAGAGCTCAGAGCCTGGACGGTGGTCTAGCTGTAGT
Organism: Mesoplodon densirostris; assembly: GCF_025265405.1. NCBI lineage: Eukaryota > Metazoa > Chordata > Mammalia > Artiodactyla > Ziphiidae > Mesoplodon > Mesoplodon densirostris. The sequence continues at coordinate 22,468,811 of NC_082675.1, read as the reverse complement.
GTGCAGGGGTGAGCAGATGGAGCCGCAGCAAACACCCCCACACCCCCCGCCCAGGACACAGAGCTGAAAGAGGGAACCAGGGATCAGCAAGGTGTGAACACCCCGGCCCCTCGCAGAGCGCTTCCAGGGGAGAAAGGACACAGGTGCAAGTGGTCAGCACTGAGCATGCTGGAAATGATACCTACAATATGATCACTTCTCGTCAATGACTAGTATTTTTGGATTCTTTAACCTTGATAAACTACGACTTTTTTTTTTTTTTTTTTTGCAGTACGCGGGCCTCTCACTGTTGTGGCCTCTCCCGTTGCGGAGCACAGGCTCCAGACGCGCAGGCTCAGCGGCCATGGCTCACGGGCCCAGCCACTCCGCGGCATGTGGGATCTTCCCGGACCAGGGCACAAACCCGTGTCCCCTGCATCGGCAGGCGGACTCTCAACCACTGCGCCACCAGGGAAGCCCTAGACTACGACTTTAGAATAAAAATTTCCAGCCATTTGGGAACTACAACATAAGTGTTAGTATATGTGAGGAACATTACGTAACTCTGCATGTTATTTTCTTCATCATCATCGTTATCATCACCAGACACAAAGAGTGTGGTGTAACTCAACTCCATTGTAGAGATAAGAAACTGAGACCCAGAGAGGCAAAGTCACCTTTCCACAGCAGGAAACTGGCAGAGTCGGGTCCAAGGCAAGGCAGGCTGGCTCCAGACCTGGCGCTCTGCTGCCTCTCCCATCAGCAAAGGAAATCCAGAACCACTTTGTTCTGCAAAATTTACAACACAATTTAAGGAACCCGACAAACCTTGGGTGTCTGCATAGCAAAGGTGCAGACTCCTGCTTCTAACAGCCACATCAGTGTCCCATGACACGGAAGTGCTGTCCCAACTCCTCCCAAATACAGCTGGTTCAAGGTTGTAACACAGAACTAAAGAGAACTTACACCCAAATCAGGTTACAGACAGAAAGTTAATTTTTAAGTTGGTTACTAGGAAGACATGTGTATCTTCTCCCATAAAATGGTGATGCCATTTCTGCTCCACAAAAAGCCTATCCATTTAATTGTAATGCACCCAAGGCCTGAGGACCCCACTCCGGTCAGCACAAAGCAAAAAAGCAGCCAAGGGAGATGTCAAGAATCCGTGTACTAAACTCCTTACTCACCTTGGTATCTTGTTTTTTAATGTTACACTCAATTCTGGCAAACGTGGTTCCCTGGTGTTCTAGGAATAGACTACAGAAATTAGAAGCGGCAAATCACAACTGCTGAGAGAGAAGCGCTGGAGAGGAGGGAATGACTTGCAGACAGGTGCCTCAAGCCTGCACAACTCTAGGGGGTGCCGTCCACTTCTGGAGTCATCCTAGATTCACATTATGGCAAACAGAAGCCAGGTATCTTAAGGAAGGGACAGCTTTTCCTAATTCACGCAGAGGGACCCTTTGTGTTGGAGTGGGGAAATGTTAAAAGGTTGAGACACCAGCCCTGTGCTGAAGATAAGACAATCTACTGGGGAGTCACACAGGCGACTCCAAGCCAGCAAGCAACAATTAGATGTGTGGTCAGCATCCACTTCTGAAATAGTAAGTTTTCATTCAAAGGCAGGGACTTCTCTGGTGGCGCAGTGGTTAAGAATCCGCCTGCCAACGCAGGGGGCGCAGGTTTGAGCCCTGGTCTGGGAGGATCCCACATGCCACGGAGCAACAAAGCCCATACACCACAACTACTGAGCCTGCGCTCTAGAGCCCACGGGCCACAACTACTGAGCCTGCGTGACACAACTACTGAAGCCTGCGTGCCTAGAGCCCGTGCTCCACGAGAGAAGTCACCACAGTGAGAAGCCCACGCACAACGAAGAGTAGCACGGGCAGCAACGAGGATCCAACGCAGCCATAAATAAATAAATAAATAAATTTACAAAGGCGTGGGGTGCTTTCTTTTCTGTGGGATAAGCCTTGAGGACAGGCCCTCTACGTCATGGGACTGCCTGAGCTACTGAAGCTGCATAAGCCCAGCCTCCAGTGGCTTTGGTCTCCTTCTGTTGAGGGGCTCTAGGACAGAGGATGGTGCCCAAGCGTCCCATCCCATCCTGCCATCCGGGGCTCCCATCTGGCTTACCAGGCCTGATCATTTCCCTTCTGGACCTTCCACTGCACAACACCAAGCACCACAGAATTAATTATGCAGGATATCATATGTAAAGGGGCCGACAGAATTCCAGTGCTGGATGCCAAGACACATCACTCCTCTTCCTCCCCCAGCTCTTGAATGCCAAACCTTGAGAGCTGGGCATCCTAAGATCCCACTTATGGGTGATGGCACCTGCCACCATGGTCTTTGCTGAATATACACGATCAGGGAGGGGAGAGGATAAGCCTTCCTGAAATGGAAGTAGGGAGGAATGAGGATAAGGAGCTGGGGAGGGGGAGTCTCCCAACCATCCCACCTACTGTTCTTTCCCTTCCCCTCCCCCAATCAGCCATTACTGGATCAGAGTTACCAGAGGGCAAGGGATGTTGGCAGGAGGTGGGAGGAAGGGTTTGTAAATAGTAAGACACAGAAGATTCCTTATTTACCCTGCAGCAAGTAGGGAAGACATTCATACGTGAACTTAGACAAGTTTGCAAGAGGACAATTAAAACAGCCTTGCCTAAGTAAATTTAAAAAATTAATTATTAAGAAAATTAATGTCATCTGAGCATGTTGTAAGAATTCTAGAGTTTTCTATGTCTTCTTGTAGGAACACATATAGGGAATAATTTCACTTGGAATATTCAAAACTATTCTACCCCCATCCCACTGCTGTTTCAGAGCCTCCCCTTCCAAAAACAAGGTTGGCATGGCAACCAGAGCACCAGTCACTGTGGTCCCTAACCACATCCGCCAGGGCCTGGCTTGCTAAGACGTGTGCCAGCTCTGTTGTCTGTAGGGCACTCCTGGCCACAGCACACAGCAAGCTATAATCAAGTCAGAAACCATCGCATTTGTATAGAACTCAGCTCAACATAAATATTCATTAAATGTGAAATCCTATGGTGATGCAATGTTGAGACTGCAAATTTAAACACAAGAGTCAGGAAATGCAAAAACTGCCTCTCGAACTTGAATCACTCATATAGCACATTTAATGCCAAGCAAGTTTATATGTGTCCTAGAGATTTACACCTAATAATTCCAAAGTTTCAAAACTACACATTAGCTGTTCATTTAACTCCCTGAGTGAGGGTGACATTTACTGATGGGCACTGGAACATTTCTGGAGTGGACATGTCGTGAAAAGGCATGACAACCCTCTAGTACAAGTGAACTATATAACACGTCATGGATAGACTCTGGAATATTCCTGGAGGCCCCAGCACCCATATAATAACCACTGTTCCACAACAAACAGCAACAATAACCAAAAAAAATTTCAACATGCCAACATGTACATAATGAAGCAATAACTTAATAATTCCCAAATGCTTATAGTGGGGCCCTTAAAGAGTAGAAAATCACATTCATTAAACTGAAATCTAAATTTCTTCCATTCGCAGTCTGCTGGTCTCTTTAGAAATACTACTGTAGTCCTTTAAAACTGCTTCCCATCCAGCACCTAAACACAGGCTCAGCCAGAACTTCCAAGGCTGGAGGGAGGGGGATCGAGGAAACAATATGGTATAAATTTAAGTAAGGATGGGTCATTCTGGAACTACATGTAACTTTTACTATTCCCCAAAATGCCAGTTTGCTAAGTGACACCAAAATATTGTTCATATTTAAATAAAACATACCCCCTAAAAGTCTACAGTCAGGCTGAGATGTCTCTTCTCCACCATGCTCTGAACACTGCACCCAGGCAGCCACACGCCAGCCTGGGAAGAGTCAGATGGTGCTACATCCTGATCCCACCTCCTTTTTCCAGGCCTGGAGAACAGAGGCAAGGTGAAATTATTTTCAGAGTCTGGTCCATTCCCAACTACTTGGAATAGTCCTAGGACACACCCATGTCTTGTGAATTGTCTCTACAATCACAGAAAGCTCTCCCTCAAAAAGCCAAGTCTTCTTCTGGCTACACTAACATCTCCATCACTACCCTATCCCAAAGTATCATGATCTAGAAGAATTTCAGCTCAGTAAATATTTAAGTTTTACTGCAGGGCAACAGGGGGATGAGTAAGACACAAGCCCGCTCTGCTGGGAGCTGTGATTTTGTGGGGAAAAGAAATCAAAGAATAAGGTATTGAAGACCAGCTGAGAAGTGAAAAATGGAGTGTTTCAGTCAAAGGAACCCACCAGTAGAACTTGGAAACACTTGATGGGAAGAGCTGGAAGTTTGACCACAGGTGAAAGCGTTGGGAGAGAGTATAGGAGGGTAGGGGGCAAAGGTGGGGGTCAGGAACATGGAGGCGTAGAAACATATTCCCGCAGAAGGGCAATCCAAAACGAAGGACACAGAGGGAAGAAAGCCCAGGACCCACTCAGGAAATAAGGGCGGGAACACACAGGACCCAGGCCCGCATCCCAGGCCACCTCTGTGCTCAGCTCACTAGTGAACAACAGGATGGCACTGAAAAATTTTGATCAAGGGAATGACAAGATCAGAGGTTACTTTGGAAAGATTAATCTGGTGGGGAGGGGAAGAACTGCTGGGAGGAGTGAGACTGTGAGGCAGGGAGATGCTTAGGCAGCACATGGCATGGAGCGGTAAGGTCAGCAAGGAAAAAGCAAGTTCATTTCCTCTGACTTGGCCACCAGCTACCTTGATTTAAATTTTGAAATGGCTTTGCAAGAAAAGCTTGCAACATTCTTTACATGCCATTAGCTGCCTGCTTCCCACCTACTCCAAGACTGAGGCACTTTCTGAAAAGATGCCAAGTCGCCGAGTACCCATTGAAGGTTCCAAAAATCGCATAAAGGTGCTGAACACACAATGTCAAATGCATTTAAGTAAAAGCATACAATAGGTACAAAGAAAAGCATTCTACGTCAAGTGTGGGACAAGCCTTGGCAACCGGGACAACCTGAACAGCAGACGGCCTTCTGGGTAGAATCCAGGGAAGGTGCTCCTAGCTGGGAGGATGAAACAAGATAATACGGGTGAAAGTTCATGGGGGCCCCTAAAGCATGTGGAAGATTTGCTGGAACCTGAGCATCAGAGTGGGATGCCGCTCTAGAAAGACCAGCACCTGGGAACACCAAGACCCGAGTTCTAACCCCAGCTCCTCTAGTGACCAAAGGCTTGAGGAGCCTGCCCACAGCGCCCTCACTATAAAAGGAGAGCAGGGGGCTTCCCTGGTGGCGCAGTGGTTGAGAGTTCGCCTGCCGATGCAGGGGACACGGGTTCGTGCCCCGGTCTGGGAGGATCCCACATGCCGCGGAGCGGCTGGCCCCATGAGCCATGGACGTTGAGCCTGCGCGTCTGGAGCCTGTGCTCCGCAACGGGAGAGTCCACAACAGTGAGAGGCCCACGTATAGCAAAAAAAAAAAAAAAAAAAAAAAAAGGAGAGCAGAGCTACAGCATTCCAGGGTGCCCTCCAGCTCAATGAAGGACTCGCGCAGTCAAAAGAAACCAAGGAGCAAAAAGAGAGACGGGACAAAGATCACAACGAAGGCACAGGTCAAATGGCTCTAGAAAACGAAAGCACCTACATCAAAGTGAAGAGAACCCTCTGGTCACCCTAGGGCCGGTGCAGCCCTCCCTGGTAGGAGAACTTGAGGCTCACATGGTCCGGTGAAGTGTCATAAAGCCACTAATGGCCATCTGATACGCAGATGGCCGAGAAAGGAGAGAACAGAGACCTGCCAAGCGCAACTTAAAAGCTTTCAGCTCCAGAACTTCCAGCGATAGAATGGATGGCAAACATCAATGCCCACAGGGCCGAGGCACTGGCAGACACAGGATCGTTACAGTGTGCACAGTAAGCCGCAGCAATGCAACAGAGGCTTATAAACTGGGGTCTGTGTCCCATCTGAAGAGGGCAGCTGTTATTCCACTGGGGCAGGCTGTCGCCACGTGGGAATGTGGGCCCAACGTTGCCAGATCTTTTCATTTTTCAAGAAGAGCCAAAGCTCCAGATTATTACGTAAAATTTCTAGATATTTTTTAACAGGGATCAAACAAAATAGCAGGAAGCCATTTTCAGCCCATGGGCCTGCTGTTTGGAGGCACCCTGACGGTCTGGTGCTTGGCTCTAATGCATCTCTGCCCACCACAAACTGACGGCCTCACTCTGAATGAGAGGACGGGGAAAGAGGGCAGAAAACATCAAGTGCAGCAGCACCCACCTGGGCCACAATCAGTTGCCACGGGGTGTGCCGACAGCACAGTGGTCCCTCCCGTGAGGTCGCCTCTAGGCCTCTGAGCATGGCCATCTGCCTGGCCAGCCGATGTGTCCCTGCCCAGAACGCTAGGGTAGCAGCTCCTGGATTGTGCTCAGATACGCCTACAAGGGAGGGACCCAGGTACCACGCCAGGTATCTTCCCTTTGATGCAGACATTTGACATAACTCGGATCCTCATGGCAGAGGGAAAAAGCCAGTACTTTACCATTTACTAAGTGATAGGAATATATAGCCTTTCACTTTTATGAAATTGTTTTCTGATGTGGGTTTTTTTTTTTTTAAGAAACAGATACTACCCATTGTGAGTGGGGGTTTGTGGACCTGGTTGGGGAGTGTAAACTAGATCCACTCTTCTGCAAAGCAAACTGACAATACATAACAAGAGCATGAAAAATGTTTATACCTCTCGACCCAGTGGTCCCAATTCTAGAACTTGATTATTTGAAGACAATCAAGAGACAGAGAAAAGATGTTCCTCACAGCATTACTTACAATAAAGAAAAACAAGACACTAAGAATGTTTCAGAGTATTTATTAGTAAGAGGAAAATACTTAAGGTACATGAAGGGTTATAAACACTATGTAATGTTTTTTCCAATTTTCTTAAAAATCCCTCCAAGCTCATAGGAAAAAAAGAAAGGAAATCTATACTAAAACACAAAAGGTTAACAGAGGTACATGTAGGCAGCGGGATTGATTTTCTTTTTCATACTTTTCTGTATTTTCCAAGTATTCTACAATAAATATATATTATTTTTATAATTAAAAAATAGGTTAGATGATTTTTTTTTTTTTTTTTTTTTTTTTTTTTTTTTTTTGCGGTACACGGACCTCTCACTGCTGTGACCTCTCCCGTTGTGGAGCACAGGCTCCGGACGCGCAGGCTCAATGGTCATGGCTCACAGGCCTCGCCGCTCCGCGGCATGTGGGATCCTCCCGGACTGGGGCACGAACCCATGTCCCCTGCATCGGCAGGCGGACTCTCAACCACTGCGCCACCAGGGAAGCCCAGATGATTTTTTCTTTTAAGGAAAATTTTGGCCCTGACAAGAAGTAATGTAAAATGAATCTATTCTAACATTTTTGCCCAAATTGTATCAAAATACACCCAGGTCCTTAAGCAAGAGGGTCAGTGAGCTTTGTCTTCAAGTGACCCAAGTTCAATCCCAGCTCTGTGGCCTTGAGAAGCTTAGTTACACTCTCAGCCCTGGTTTCCTCTGTTAAGTGCAGCTAATTCAACTGCCCAAATATGTATGGGAGAAATCATGAAAATGACATCTGTAAATCACAAACTGTATTGTGGGTGTATATGTTTCTTCTCTAGGCTGTATTCATGGTAAGAATTCAATAAATGTCTGCTGACAAGTTAGGGTACTCAGTTTAAGTAGAAAATCAAGTTTTAATTAAATTCTTACAGCACTGAATGGCTTCCCGTACACACACCTAATCGAGCACCACCCCTACTCTCCTATTTTTAAAATGCAGCAGCTTCTGCACCAGGAGACCAGAAGTCCCCATTTCAACAAAAATTCCCCCATGAAACTTCTAGAATCATCAAAGTCTGTTTTCACCAAATCAGCTCTACACACTGAGTTTCTAAACAACCATAACAGACTGGCTGCTGGGGAAAGAAGGGGGTTAATACCAAGTCTTACAACACATCTTAAGGGTAATAAAAATAAAACGCTCTCCCTTGAACCACAATAGGCCAGCTGACCTCATTCTCTTCACACTATCATGAGTCAACAGAGCCGCTAAAAGTCAGATTTTAAAACATCTCATTCAAGCTGCAAATGGAACAAAGAACCTCTACTCTTTACGGCCTCCCCATCCTGTTTGACAGGTATAAAGGCACGTCTCCACGAAGGGGTTATCAGCTTTAACCTCAAAGGTAGGTCAAAAATGAGTCAGAAAGGGCCAGAAGGCGCAAATCCATGAACTGTGTCATTACAGACGTTTTTCTTCAGAATGGGCTGCCCAGGCCTACATGTAGCACCTGGGCCAGACGTACCCTCAGTATCCCATAGGCATGTTCCACCAGAGTACCTGTGGTTGGCACGCTGTCCACCCCCTCCACTCAGCTGCATGCAGGCAGGGCCAGTGTCTCACCCGTCCCCACCTGCTGCCTCACCCCGCACAGGGTCTGGGGGACAGAAGGCAGCAGTGAATGCCTGTCCACTGCGGAAATGCAGACCTATGGGAAGGTTTAACAGCCAGGAGGATGGCATGAGCGGGGAGAAGCCACAGCTTTAGGTTCTTACAATCTTTTAAATCAAATTTCAAATCACAGGGAGCATGCAGACTGTGTAAAGTAAGAAAGGCGATGGACATAGGATGGGGCCTCTTTGGAGAAAGCCATGCAGGCTCCGAAATGGCTCTAAAAAGCTGGCCACAGGAAGGAGGTGTGTCTCACGTCAGAAATCCCTTTAAATGCCAGAGCGCCATGGCCATTCCAACTTTCCCAAAGCCAAAAAACAACGGACGTGCCACGGAGCGACAGTTGTGTACTCAAGTCACTGGTCCCTCTTCCCAACCTTGGCAGAATGGCTCTTTGTGGAAAAAAACAAGGTAGAGTAAGACTGTGATTAAAAAAAGAAGAAAGAGGGCCTCCCTGGTGGCGCAGTGGTTAAGAGTCCGCCTGCCGATGCAGGGGATACGGGTTCGTGCCCCGGTCTGGGAGGATCCCATATGCCGCGGAGCGGCTGGGCCCGTGAGCCATGGCCGCTGGGCCTGCGCATCCGGAGCCTGTGCTCCGCAACGGGAGAGGCCACAACAGTGAGAGGCCTGCATACCGCAAAAAGAAAAAAGAAAAATAAAAAAAGAAGAAAGAGAGAAAAGGGGAAGGAAGGAAGGAAGGAAGGAAGGGAGAAAGGGAGGGAGGGAGGGAGGGAGGGAGGGAGGGAGGGAAGAGATCTCTAAGAGTAGAGAGTTTTCTCAGTTGAAGTTACAGACTCTTGGTCCATCAGTCTGGATTACTGACTCTAAGTTACACCATCAGCTGCCATAATCTCATCCCAAGCAGAAGAAAGTGCCAATTGAAGCAGTCTTGTAAAAACAGAAATGGCTTAGAATCACACAGACCTGGGTTTGAATCTGATCCCTGCTACCGACCTGCTCAGTGACTTCACCTCTCTGAACTTAGTTTCTTCATCTGAAAACCTGGAGCATCCCATTTACCTCGTCCGTTAAGTGTAAGCACAGCACTGGCCCAAGGCCTGGCATGCAGAAGCATATGATCATTACTACCTATTTTTAAAAGCTCTGACAGAGGAAAACTGAGCGACTCAAAATCTAAATTAAAGGAGAAAAGCAACCACTTAAACCCAATGTGCAGATTTAGAAGGGCTGGCTTTCCCCAATTATACACCTGATCATAAAGCACGCTTCTCTATTGGCTCTCCCTGGCACACTCAGCCGAGGTGCAGCCTAGGATGACATGAAGGCCCAAGCCTGGAAGTCAGGAGACCCAGACAGTTCTCCAGGGACATCTATACCTCACCACGTGGCCCTGGCCCTTCGCTTCTTTAGACCTTGGTCTTCCTATCGAACATATTAAAGGGCTGAGTCTGGTTCTTCAGATTATTAAGATGGATTTAAGTCATTTTTGTCATGAACTGCAAATCCGCATCGTCCAGACGTGGGAAACGCCATCAAGAAGCAAAGTTTTCACATGACATATATTCAGGTTAATGATGATTCTGAATACCAAACCTTTATAGTTATTCCCAGGGACACTAGGGCTTGGCTGTGAACTATTCTCCATGTGTCTGTCCATCCATAACAGCTGTCCACATTAGGGCTTTCTCAGTAATCAGTGTTTTACCACGAAAAGCACGTCTTCAGACCTTTATGTCAGGTACCCTGCCCCTGAACATGTGCATGCACACAGGTCACTTTCATACAACCTGGTATTATAATATCAGTGGGTCCACCAGAACCATTCTTTGCATCTAATCAAGCAAGTTTCTGTAAATAACAACCAAAAAGGAAAGCTAATCCCAGAATGTATAGCCAAAGCAAATGACGTTGTTCTCATCAATTAATCCAAGCCCAATAAGACCCACTGCCTGCCTGGTGTCCACTCTGAATCCATCATTCATTCACTAATAGTGAGTGTCTGATAAGCAGCAGGCACTGGGGACCCAGGGATGAACAAAAGCAAATAGGCCTGTGCCCAGGTCCACAAGGAAGATGTAAGGAGTTGCTCTTAAGGCATTTCAACATCGACGGACATTCCGTTTCATTTTCCAGTGAATTACTGCAAAGGTACAAACGTGCACTTCGCACTCTCACACCCTGCATTGAGCCTCACCTTCTTGCCCTTCACCAGCTAAATACAGAAAATTCTTTTTTTTTTAACTTAAGTATAACTGACCTACAACATTATGTTAGTTCCAGGTACACAACATAGTGTGATTCGATATTAAATGCACAAAATTCTTGGAGTGACCATCTTCTCACTTCTCCCAAGGATGATGCATTTAACTACTATCAGACGCACAGGAGAGAAGTTAATCCATTAGAGACAATGGATGCCTTCAGGACCAAGGGCTCTATCGTGTAGGGAAACCCAGTTGGGAAGAATTATCATTTATCCACACACGTCAGGCTCTGTAAGGGACTGTGAACTCCAGAAGACAACAGCAATACAGTATCTGGTACAGAATAGGGCTTTGGTAGAAATCTATAAAATGAACATGCTCGATGGAGACACATAAACCTGTAGATCTCTCTACAACTCACGCCACTCAAATCCTCAGTGATGCATTACTTGATGACAGGTACTAGGTGAGTGCTTCTCTTTTTCCTCTTGGAGAGGAGGGGCATCACAGAACCCACCAAGGGGAGAAATTATGTATCTTCTCAGGAAAATGAAAGTGCACATACACAGGATTGTGTGTATAATTTCAGGGGTTCACAGGCCCTCTCTGGAAGTCTGTGTCCCTCGGGTTAAGAACCCCTGTGCTAGACTGTTAAAAATTAGACTTGGGGGCTTCCCTGGTGGTGCAGCGGTTGAGAGTCCGCCTGCTGATGCAGGGGACACGGGTTCGTGCCCCGGTCCGGGAGTATCCCACATGCCGCGGAGCGGCTAGGCCCGTGAGCCATGGCCGCTGAGCCTGCGCGTCGGAGCCTGTGCTCCGCAACGGGAGAGGCCACAGCAGTGAGAGGCCCGCGTACCACACACACACACAAAAAATTAGACTTGGAACTTCCCTGGTGGTCCAGTGGTAAAGAATCCACCTTCCAATGCAGGGGACACGGGTTCAATCCCTAGTCGGAGAACTAAGATCCCACATGCCATGGGGCAACTAAGCCTGTGCGCCACAACTACTGAGCCCGTGCATCCTGGAGCCCCTGAGCCACAACTAGAGAGAAACCCGCACCACAGCTAGAGAGAAGCCCACGCACCACAACGAAGAGCCCGCAACGCAATGAAAGATCCCGCATGCCTCAACGAAGATCCCGCAAGCTGCAACTAAGACCCAATGCAGCCAAAAAAAATAAAATTAAATAAATAAAATAAATAATTTTTAAAATTAAAAAAAAATTAGACTTGAATTAATGTCAAGACCTAGTCGGCCAAGTCCTATTTATGTGGCGATAATAGGAAGAAAGGGGCCAGAAAGACCTGGGTTTCAATCCAGGTTTTATCATGCGCTAGATGTGTGAGGTCGAATAAGTCAAATCGCCTTTCTCAGCCTCAATTTCCTCATCTGTGAAATGGGTTAACAACAGTTGTTGATTTCATGTGAAAGTAACAATTAGATGAGCAAACACATGACGTGCTTGGCACAGTGCCCGGTACAAAATAAACGCTCCTAAATGGAAGCCATCACCACCCTCTCTAGTCTCCAGACCCCACACTTACCTCCCACTCCCATCTTCATCTCCATACAGAGCTGTATTAGTAACCCCCAGGGCATCTCAGAGAACAAGACAGAAAATAAGAGCCCCTAAGAATTCACAAGGTCACAAAACACAGCCCTAATGTTTTCCCAAAATCAAATGCTTGGTTTTAACCTATGAAGGCCCTTCTGACAAGACAGTCAGCAGTCCCTTTTTGTGTAAATCCAGGTCAGCTGTCAGCACGCAATTGTTCTATTAGGCCAAGTCAATTTTTAGAGGCAGGCCTGTTAAGTTAACTTAAAATGGAGATGAAAAGAAAGTGTTTGATCAAACGCTAAACTGCAGAAACAAACTGACAGGGAAACAAGGCAGAGGAATTAGTTTCCTAAAATTATTCTCTCTGATACCCTTAGTTAACACTGGCTATTTAAGGACCTCACTCAGCCTTTCTAACCCACCACTCAGCTCTCCTCCCACCCCTCATGGCTTAAGGCACTGGCTTAGTTTTTTGTTTTTTTTTTTTTAATAAATGTATTTATTTTTGGCTGCATTGGCTCTTCGTTGCTGTGAGCAGGCTTTCTCTAGTTGCAGCGAGCGGGGACTACTCTTCCTTGCAGCGCGCGGCTGTCTCATTGCAGTGGCTTCTCTTGTTGTGGAGCACGGGCTCTAGGCGCACGGGCTTCAGTAGTTGTAGCACACAGGCTCAGTAGTTGTGGCTCGCGGGCTCTAGAGTGCAGGTTCAGTAGTTGTGGCGCACGGGCTTAGTTGCTCCGCGGCATGTAGGATCTTCACGAACCAGGGATCAAACCCACGTCCCCTGCATTGGCAGGTGGATTCTTATCCACTGCACCACCAGGGAAGTCCCACTGGCTTAGTTCCTAAATGTTCTCAGTAAGCTCTGCTTTCAAGACCATTCAACACTTAACCCAGGATCCAGAGAGGCCGATTTTAAAGTTACACAAAACCTACCATTCAGATTTCTTCTACAAATGAATTTCTCAAGCATTTCCAAATATCTGACTTCAAGAGGGGAAAAGATGCGTTTCCACTTTGAAACAATCTTCCACCTCTATGCAAATTTTCTTTGTTTGCTTAACCAATCCACATACCGCTAGCCAGTGTTTAATTGGGCCTTTATTTAACATCACTAACCATGTGAGTTGAACAACCAAGTCTGAAAGTTTCAGATAAGGATCTCATTAGTAGCAACAAATTGGTTCAATGATGAAATATGTATCAATATGTCTAAGAACCCTTTAAAGTTCCACACTTCAGAACTATGGGAGAAGTGTAACTACTTCCGCCATCGTTCACACTGTATGCTTGACACTTAAAAGCAAATGGGCTTTAATGCTGCATGAATAAATAAGATAATAAAAGTAATGAATAGCATTTCATAGCAACACATTGTTTTCACAACTTTCACAGATGAAGATGTCAAAAAAATCTCTCTTTTTCCAGAGCACACTGATGACCTTGGGAAAGTTATTTAAGCCTAAAATGCACAAGGAGAGAACCAAGGCTCCTATGACTAATCCCAAGTTCGAATCTCTCTCTCTCTCTCACTCACACAGACACACACACACAGACACACACACACACACACACACACACACACACACACTTCTTAACCAGGCCTTCCCCTACTCCAACTCATGCAGATGAATGAACAGGTACTCTAATTAGGAGTATCTGGGCAAACCAGACTATGATAAGGTATCTACTGTATAAACATACACACACACATACTTCCATTGCATACAATAGGGAGGGAAAAAGATCAGTGATACAAACCAATTTCCTATCTTAGAATTCTTAAAGGAGAGAGTCTCCCAAAACGGTTCTTTTCTCCCCTAAAGCAAGAACAACAGGACTGCGGAATCCCACGGGAAATAACAAAAGCAATCTTATAAGTGCTACTATTTAGGTTTCGTTAAAGGAAAATGAACTCTGCTCTGAAGACCATAAAATATTAAATAGCAAATTATGCAGAGTTTTTTCAAGATAGTAAATAGAAGGAGGCTTGAAAAGTTCAACAAGGGCACTTAGAAAATCTGATTAATCTGAAGCTGAACACCAATTTGTTTCTTGTACATTCTCATTTCTCACACAAAATGTGACATTCCTTCTCAGCAGTCCTAAAACATCAGCTTTCCTTACAAAAACCTTCCTCAGGGCTGACGGGTCACACCAGTTCCTTCACGCAAGCGTATTCGGAGAAATAATAAAAGCATGCCAGCCTCTGTACACACACAGCCCTAGAAGCCACGCTGAGCTCATTCTGTGCACACGGAGAGGTTCGGCAAGTAGGCCTCACAATAAAGTTATCAAAGATATAGAGTGAGAACACCAAGAAATGACTATTCAGACAGCTCAGATAAACTCACCAGCATTACTGCAGTTATAAGGGAATTAAGGACACCTATTAGTGACTGCTTAACAGGTAAACTTATTAAATACCATTTAAGTCATTTTTCTTTACTTAGCAATTGTTGACCTTTTTTTTGGCGAGGCTAATGGACTACAAAGGAGTTAGATAAGCACTTCAAAAAGTTTTAAAAGAGAATAGATTCCTTCTGCCAAATTCACACATTATCTCTCCACTCACAAGGATAAAATAGTTACAAATGGTGTGTTTAAACTGCTAATTTTGTATTAAATGGCGAACCCCAGATTATCTCCAAAGCATAGCACTATTCATAACGGATAGCTCGCCAGACAAAGTACCAGGGAGAAAGAGTACAAGTTAAAAAACACTGCAGATAAAAATCGCAAACTTCAAAAGTCTCCTTCAAAAAGTGAAGTGCCACGTTAAAACATCTTTTCTCTTTGAAGGCTGTAAATCAAACATTTTCTGTAGGCATCAGGCCACAGTGAAAGCCTCAAAGAGAAACAAGGAGTCACGAGTAAGCTTTAAGATTCAAACTGTGCTTGAAGGTTGCGAATGAAATGTGTAGGAATCTTCAGCAGACCATGGTCTCTAAATCTTATAAAGACCGTAATTATAACATTATCAAAAAAAAGTCCAAAATCCTTTAACATATATGTAGTCACAGAACTCAAACAACATGTGTTTTCCCTTCTATTCATCCTGCAGAAGTTTAAGATAGGGATGTAAGGACACACCTCTAAGGGCCAAGCTGCAGGGCTCCCTGTCCTAACCATGCAGGACTTTTGAGTCTGCACCAGGAGAGGGGAAAGGAAAGGCTGCCTGCAGTTATTCCACTCGGTCCCCCTCTCTTCATTCATAACTCATCCAAGAGTGAAGTGCAGAAGGCCCAAAGCTTAGAGCCCTGCAGCCAACCCTTCTCCCCCAAAAGGTTCAAAGACAAGCCAACCGTTTCAAATCACCCCCATCCCAGGCACGCATATTAACCGCAGTAAGTGCGCTGGCTGTCTACTAACAAGTTGATAAAATCATAGCCCCGAAGCAGGAAAGCATCTACCCAGTTCACCATCTGCAGAGGCTTGGGCTCAGAGTTCCTCCTCGAAAGAGCGGGGTCAGCTTAAAGCTAGCTCTCCCTAGCCTTTGGAATGCACACCTCTTTCATCTGGAGCAAGGTGGAGGCCCTGTCAGTGAGCGACCCCGTCTCCCGATTTGCAGGCCCTCTGCAGAAGTCCTTGGCCGAGAAGCGGGCAGGCTGCCTCCCTCCCACACTCTGTAATCTGAAGCACGCAGCGAGGGCTGCCTGCTTCGTCCACTCCAGGGCACCCGCGATCCCCACTCCTCGGCGGGCTCCCGCTGCTCTCCTGCCGCTGCTTGTCCAGAGCCCCACAGGAGGGTCAGCGCCCAGGTGAGGTTGGCGGCAGGTTCCAGGGGAGAACCTGATATTGTGCAGCCCCTTAGACAAGGCTGGCTACTCCCCAAAAGAACATGCACGGGTGGTAAGGACAGCCTGCGACCTGGAACAAGCCACCCCATCCTTCATCACTTATCTTTCCGAAGTTGGCATTCAACAGGTAGTTCCCGGGACTTCCACCTGAGGCAAACCGAAAGCCCCAACGGCCCGAGGCGGCTGCCCCAACGTGGGTGCCCGGACCCTGGGTCCCCCTCCCGCTCCCCGGACCCACAGGAGGCCGAGCCCCCACGTGCGCTCGCCCCCCGCGGCGGCGCCCTGGAGGCCGAGTCCCGCCCGCCAGCCAGGGAGGGATGCCGCTGGCCTCCTCGCCGCCCCTCCCGCCCGCCCGCCAGCCCGCGGCGGGGTCGGCGGGCGCAGCCCCCGGAGCCATCTTGTGGCGGCGGCGGCGCGGGGCCCGGGCGGCGGGCAGCTACCTGCACAATCTCGCCCTCCGCGCTGAGCGTGGCCCCGGCCCGCGAGAAGCGGCCCGTGAGGCCGGTGGTGTAGGTGGTGTAGTCGCCGCTCGGGCTCGACTCGAACAGCACCACCTCCACGAACGCCGTCTCCTTGGCCCGCGCCGCGCCGGGCCCCGCGGCCGCCAGCAACAGCCCGAGCAGCAGCGGCAGCGGCGGCGGCGGCGGCAGGCGGCGGCCGCGGGGGCAGCGGGGGCGGCGGCGGAGGCGGCGGCGGCGGCGGCCCGGGGCCCCTGGGCGCCCGCCCGAGCGCGGCCTCATGGTCCTGCGGCGGGAGGGCGCGGAGGGCGGGCGCGGCCGGGCATAGTCGCGGGCCGGCGGAGGACCGAGCGCGGGCGGACGCCTCACAGCCCCATCGCGGCGACGGCAGCGGCGGCGGCTTTGTGGGTCGCAGGCTCTGCTCAGCTCCCCCGGGCGTCGCGCCGCGGCCCTTTCATCTGCTCCACGTGAGGGGTTATCCCCGCCCCGGCAACGTCGTGACCCGCTCTCCCCTCCCTCTCAGCGCTCGACCGCCTCTGCAGCCGGGGGGAGAGGGAAGGCGGGGCGGGCGCGCCTGCGGCGGGGGCGGGGCCGGATGGCCAGGCACGCCCCCGTGTTAGCCCCGCCCCTCATCCCAGCCCCGCCTCTCGCCCGCCGTCTGCGCTCCTCCCCTTGCTGTCGCACCTCCCACCGTCTCGCTCCGCCCCCTCATCCTCGCTCCGCCCCCACACTCTAGCTCCACCCCTTGGGTCGAGCTCCGCCCCCACCGCGCTCCGCCCTCCGCGGCAGACATTTCTCCTCGCGGTTGCTGAAGTTCGGCGGGAATGGGGACCGCATTCTGCTCTGGGCCGATGTGCGTCCTCTATGGAGACCCCACGCCTCCTGCTCCCATGCAAGATTTAGATTCTTGTCCTTCCCGGCTCCCCCTCCCCAATCTGCAGTTCCTGGGAGCGGAGCCACCGCACCTGGTCCTCCACCCCCACCCCCACCCCCAGGATCGAACGGGAACGACTCCGGCGGTCTGGGGAGGTGTGCCGCTGGGCCATGACGGGGCGTGTCCGGTTCTTACACTGGTGTCGCTTAGACAGTTACTCTCAACTGTGTGTGTAGGAGGGGGGCGGGGGTGAGAAAGCCATTAAGTCATTTGGACTCTGATGGAAATAATCTGTCTGCAGCCCCAGAGGCTGTAACTGAAACATCCCCCTCGATAGAAGTTCTGAAACTTTGATTGTCTCCTGTGCAGGAGTCCAGAGGATTCCAACACCATCGCACTTTATGCGCAGAGGATAGATGCTAAATTATCATACCAAAGACACGTGCTCCAGAGCCCAGGGGTTCCCAGTCACCCAAAAGATAAACTTTGAATTCTCTTTGGAATATGCCTTTTCCTTCCTCATCTATTCCTCTCTGAGAATCGAACCTTCTTTCAAAATCCAGATTCAATTCCCATTTCCTCCGTGGAGTCTTCCCTGTATGACCAGAATGACTTTGTTCAGATATTTGCAAATAGTTGGTTAGGATGATCTGCTTCTACTTGCTACCACACCCAAAATATTAAAAAGAAAACTCATTGCAAATTGTCTTGGGTAAACAACTTACCAAGGTTTACAATTTAAAGTAGAAAAAATGTGGAATAGAAAATACACTTGAAAAAAACCCACAGGTCTGTGTTGCCGCATTTGGACCACCCAGAGCTACTGCTCAGGAGGGAGGCACCTGGAAAAGCAGGGTTTTGAGTATCGTGGCTTTTTAGTTTCTCCAGAGCCAAGCCTAACCAGTGCTGACTGGACTGGGCAACATCAGTCCTGACAATGGGCTCCCTCTACATGGCACAGTCCAGTCCTTAACAGGGAGGTCCATCACTACAGCCCATCCGTGACATTCCGCAATATTTAAAATTCAAGGTCACCATCAACTGATGAATGGATAAACAAAATGTGGTATATCCATACAATGGCATGTTATTCTTCAAGGAATGAAGTACTGATGCATGCTACAACATGGATGAACCTTGAAAACATGCTGAGTGAAAGAAGCCAGTCACAAAGGACCACATAGTACATGATTCCATTTATATGAAATGTCCAAAATAGGCAAATCTACAGAGACAGAAAGTAGATTAGTGGTTGCCAGGGACGGGGGGGAGGCAGGAATGGGTAGTGACTGCTAATGGGTTTCTTCTGGGGGTGATGAAAATGTTCCAGAATTAGATAACAGTGATGGTTGCACAACTCTGTAAATACACTAAAAACTATTGAATTGTACACTTTAAAAGGATGAGTTTAATGGTATGAGCATCTCAGTACAGTTGTTCAACAAGTACAAAGTCATTAGTGGTCTTTTTCATGCAAATATACACATAACACACAAGATACTGTGTAAGGATATTCTGTGTTCTTTGAAGTCTTAGCTCAAATCTCACACCCTCAGCAAAAACAGCAGTATGCCCCCTGTCCCCCCAATCCCAACCTCCATTGGCCTGCTCATCCCCCCATCCCGTAGCATTTATCACCTCCTAACATACTAAATAACTTGCTTATTTATTTTTGTCTCTCCTCCATGCCCCATAAACACACATGCTGGAGAACAAACTCTATAATGGCAAGGATCTTGTCTTGTTCACTGACTTAGGCTGAGGCTGCCTGGCCCAGAGTCCACACTCAATATAAATATTTGTTGCATGAATTAATGACTAAATGAATGAGTGATAAGCTCATTGTTGTGTAACCCTCTCGTTTTGCAGGCATTTGGGGCAGCTTGTTAACAGCTGTTTAGGAGCACTGGGCTTCATGGAACCAAAATAAACTCTGAACATGGAGAAGAGCAACAGTCTTTCCCTCAGGGACTGTGATGAAAACTCAGTCAAGCGTCAAAAAAGAAACCGGTTTCGATTTTTTTTAATCTGCTTAAAGAAAGGTACAGTTAATAAGACACAGGTCATCAACACAGAGGTAATATTATTCATCTCAGCAGTGTAAAGCTGTTTAGAAATGGAGGTGTTTGCTGAGTAACGAAATGTCACCAAAATCTGCTGGGCAGTAAGGGAAGATAGAAGATAACTTCAAATAAGAGGGAAGACACGTAGGCCAGGAGCAAGGGCTGGCTCAGCAAGCTGGATCAAGTGATAGGAGTGAAGAGAAGCAATGCACATTCACTATCCTTCAAGGCACATCCCTAATCATCCTGAGTATAACTTACCTTGTTCCTTTCTCTACTTATCAGACACAGCTCAGATGAAAATAACGGAGAACAGGTGCATCAGCATCAGTTAAAGCTGCCAGCCAGACCTTGAACACATCTCACTGACTTAGGCCAGAAACCACACAAAGCTTCAGGAAATTTTCTGCCATCAAATTTCTATTTACATGACCAAATAGCGAAGTTTGGGGATTTCAGATCCATAAAACATATGCTTTAGTACCTAAAGAGACTGTATCTGTTATAGAGAACAGACTTGTGGTTGCCGGGCGGGAGGTGGGGAGGGGAGGGAAGGAATGGGAGTTTGGGATTAGCAGAGGCAAACTATTATATATGGGATGGATAAACAACAAGGTCCTACTGTATAGCACAGAGAACTATATTCAATATCCTGTGACAAACCATAATAGAAAAGAATATGAGGGCTTCCCTGGTGGCGCAGTGGTTGAGAGTCCGCCTGCAGATGCCGGGGACACGGGTTCGTGCCCCGGTCCGGGAAGATCCCACATGCTGCGGAGCGGCTAGGCCCGTGAGCCATGGCCGCTGGGCCTGCGTGTCCGGAGCCTGTGCTCCGCAACGGGAGAGGCCACAACAGTGAGAGGCCCGCGTACCGCCAAAAAAAAAAAAAAAAAAAAAAAAAAAAAGAAAAGAATATGAAAAACAATATATATATGTATATATTACTGAGTCACTTTGCTGTACAGAAGAAATTAACACAACATTGTAAATCAACTATGCTTCAATAAAATCTTTAAAAAAGAGAGAGAGACTGTGTCTGCTTAAATCAAAACAGACATGGATATTCATAGCAGTATTGTCTCCCCTCTCCCTAACCCCAAGCCTTGGCGTGCGGGATCTTAGTTCAACAACCAGGGACCAGGGATCAAACCCACGTCCCCTGCAGTGGAAGAGTGGAAGCACAGAGTCTTAACCACTGGACCACCAGGGTCTTAACCACTGGACCACCAGGGAAGTCCCACAGCCATATTGCTTTTAATAATAAAAGACAGGAAACAGTCTAAATGCTTATCAATAGGGGATTAGTTAAATAAATTCTTTTATGATACATCCATTTATTA
Organism: Mesoplodon densirostris; assembly: GCF_025265405.1. Lineage (NCBI taxonomy): Eukaryota > Metazoa > Chordata > Mammalia > Artiodactyla > Ziphiidae > Mesoplodon > Mesoplodon densirostris. The sequence goes on along the minus strand of NC_082675.1, from coordinate 22,448,072 downwards.
TATCATGGAACACATATTAAATAGTCATTAAAAAGAATGAAGAAGCATTCTACGAACTTTCATAGAATGATCTCCAATATATATTGCCCAGTGAAGAAGATGTGCATATGGTATTCTACAATGGAGGGGGGTGGTGAGGAGGCAACAGATACGTGAGGTATGAACTTGCAAACATGAACAATGTGTGGAAGAAGCTATAAGAAATGAATAAATGGTTGCCTCTGGAGGCATCTGGGTGACTGGGAGGCAGGGAAAGGAAGGAGATGTACTCTTCCCTGTATACCCTTTGAACGTATAGAATTTGTTCCCTGCACATATATTACCTATTTAAAGGTAATAAAATAAAATAGAGCAACCAACCCGCTAAGTCAACAGATAACATTCATTTTCCATATGCAAACATATTCATTCAATAAACCTTATTTAAAAAAATTTTTTTGAAAGTCTTTACTGAATTTGTTAAAATATTACTTCTGTTTTATGTTTTGGCTTTTGGCCACAAGGCATATGGGATCTTAACTCCCTGACCAGGGATTGAATCTGTACCTCCTGCATTGGAAGGCAAAGTCTTAACCACTGGACCACCAGGGAAGTCCCCTCAAAAAACTATATTGAACACCTTCTACGTGCCACTGGAATATGAAATGGGATTGGCCTACAGTTATGGAAGGTGTTAGCATTAGTGGAATCTAGGTAATGGGAACATGAGACCTCTCTGCACTATTTTTGCAACTTCTTCTTCTAGTTATTTACAAGTAAAAATTAAAATTTTAATAATGGATTGGCCACGGGACTTCCCTGGCGGTCCAGTGATTAAGCCTTCACCTTCCAATGCAGGGGGTGCAGGTTCGATCCCTGGTCAGGGAGATAAGATCCCACATGCGTCGTGGACAAAAAACCAAAACATAAAACAGAAGCAATATTTTAACAAATTCAATAAAACTTAAAAAATGGTCCACATAAAAAAAAGTCTTAAAAAAATCAATTGGCAAGTCCCCGTATTCAAGTGGCTTCCTTCCTTTTTCTTTCCTTCCTTTCTTCTCTCCTTCCATCCTTCTGCAAACATTGATGTCTCTATGGGGCAGTTAGAGAAGTCATAAAAGATTACACTAAAGTCTACTTTATTTTACAAAGTAATTTTAAGAGTTTGAATCTCATCTTGTTTCTTTAAGGTGATTCAAATTTAAGACATGCTAGCATTCTTCCACAGTATTTATATCTATTTCTGGAAACTTTAATTTATTGTATTTAAAGATCATATAATTCTCTTGAAAGGTACAATAGATGTTACACGGACAAGTAGCGGCAGTTCTTTCAAAACTCTTAGAAGTGTCTCTTCCGCCTTTGAAGTATACCATCAATCTATGTCTACTTTGAGCCTTGAGGCAGAAGGCCAATCTGGGCCCGATTCATCAGTGGTTTAAACCCTGCTTCAACCTGTCCCTGATTTGCAATGGCCACCCAACCAGGAGTCACAAACTCAAACAATGCTCCAGGGGCCAGGCAGGGAATGTGACTGAGTGAGGTGGGCCAGGTGTAAGCAAAAATAACCAGCAAGTAAGGAGGTAAATGGCAAAGGGGCCTCAGGCAGGAACACCCTTGGGAGTGGTGGCCTGGGAACGCATGGCCGGTCCAGAGGGCCACTCCTGAGCATCACTGCTCTGGGGAACGTGGGCCCAGGTTCACAGATCTTCCGAGTTGTTCAAAACAAGCAAAATTCCAAATGTATTTGTAGTGTCTCCTGGTTTTAAAATGTTTACAATAGATTTAAAATATTTATATTGCTGTGTGGGGCCAAATAAACACACCTACAGGTCCAAAAAGCAACATATTTTGCACTCAAAAGACACAGACGAGTGACAAAGCAGATGCTGATTGGACCAGGTCATGAAACTGTTGCTTCTAGGCTGCTAAGTTAGAAGAAGAGGAAGAAACCCCAATATCTGAGAAGTATAAATGCTGCACTATATAAAGGAGATAGCTGTATGTGTGGGCTGCACCTCTGACCACAGGAGGAACCTATCTTCAGGATGCAATATTTAATTGAGGTGGAAATGTAATCACATACCACTTGACAAAGAAAGGCTGATAGCAGATAAGGGGGTCATTGGAGCTTTGAAAGATAGATGAGTCAGGTGGCTTTAACACTGATTATACCTCTATTTGAAGGTAAAAAGGGATTGAGTGAAAACACTAGAAGAAAGTAAAGGCCAATCACTTGTTTTTCTCCAACTGTATAGGACAAGGTGGCTTAGAACAGAGGTGAGAGAGAGAAGAGGGATTGGGGTGAGAATGCAGAAATGTATTCCCCATTCACCCTGGCTGGAAAGCCCCATCAGCTTGCAGAGAAGTGGTAATGAACAGGAATTGTTGACTCAGCACCTCTTCCTGTGGGTACCCACCTCTTCCTGGCCCATACTATCTCTCTGGGGCTGTCAAACACAGGACTCAGCTCCCCAGCTTAGGTGGGCATGTGGCCCAGAATGGCCAGAGTACTCCACTCCTCTAGCTACAGTGATTGGTTCAGAGGTAGGCATGTGACCAAAGCAGGGGCAACCAGAGTCTTCCCTAAAATTTGATCTTTTTGGAAACTGAGGGAGAGAAGGTCTGTCTTCCCCCATGGGATCCCAAACCCTAAGGATTATGTAAATTTAAGGTATTTGTGGCCATTTTCCCCAACCACAGAGAAGATGCTGCTACTGTAGGAGAAGAAAGAGAAACAGAGGCAAGCTGAGATGAGACAAACAAGAATAAGAAGGGTACTGGCTGCATCCTTTGATCCCCTGGATCCATCCCTATGACAAAAGACTCATAGGATTTCCCTGGTGGTCCAGTGGGTAAGACTCCTCGCTCCCAATGCACGGGGCCTGGGTTCAATCCTTGGTCAGGGAACTAGATCCCACATGCATGCCGCAACTAAGAGTCCACATGCTGCAACTAAAAAAAAACGATCCCACGTACTGCAACTAAGACCTGGTGCAGCCAAAATAAATAAATAAATATTTTTAAAAAAAGACTCATGACAAATACAACAGTAAAAAAGGTGCCTAGGGCTTCCCTGGTGGCACAGTGGTTGAGGGTCCGCCTGCCGATGCAGGGGACGTGGGTTCGTGCCCCGGTCCGGGAAGATCCCACATGCCGCGGAGCGGCTGGGCCCGTGAGCCATGGCCGCTGAGCCTGCGTGTCCAGAGCCTGTGCTCCGCAACGGGAGAGGCCACAACAGTGAGAGGCCCGCGTACCGCAAAAAAAAAAAAAAAAAAAAAGGTGCCTAGTTCAATGATAGTTGCAGCAGCAGCAATAGGAAGTAAACACACACACACACACACATACCCATAAAACCAAAGAAACTCTGAGATTGAGGTAGATTGAGAAACCCACATTTTGCTAAAAGCAATTGAGTCAATCAGTTTCATCTTGAGATTTCTAGTATCTATCACCCCCCCCAAATTTTTGCAAGTCGAGAAAAATGAAAGAAAGAATTCCAAAACAAAAGATCTAAAATAAAGAAGTATTCAATATATTAACTGAGTGGATGAATGAATGAATGAGTACATACTCAGACTAGAGTTCCTTGTCATTTCAATTTGAGAAAACTTGGAGGAAATAGCTCACTACATAGAAAACAACAAAACTGTAATCTCCAAAATGTGACATGGAATTCAGAGAGGCCTCCCATTTTACTGCTCAAAGGCACCTTAGAAATCATATAAGTGTTGTTTGTTTGACAGATAAGAAAACCAAGACCTAGAACCCACAACAAGCTAATAATGGACACAAATTATAGAGTACAGCTTTCCCCAGCCTTCGACATCTCCTCATTTATGTACAAGTGCTGTCTGGCAACAATTAAACACTGGGCACAGAAGTGCTGTGGAAGAGAGAAATCCCACACTTCTGCTTTATTTGTTGGGATGTTTGGGGCACTGGCTTGCAGCAGTGTCACCTTCTCCCGCCCTGGTCAGCTGGAGTCTTGAGGCTCTTGGAAGCCACAGCCTTCAGGCCCCAAGGAGCTGACAGTCCTTTCCCAAGAACAGCTTTATGAGTGGCCTTACTTCTGCCTTTCATACTCTTTCTTGTCTCTGGGCATCTTTCCTGTTTTCATCTTAGATAGAAGGAAGAAGAGAAAAATCAAGAAACAGCAACCTGAAATGAATCTCTCATTATTGAATGAGAAAGAGGTTTAAAAGATGCCAAAGAATTGGACTTCCCTGGTAGTCCAGTGGTTAAGACTCCATGCTCCCAACGCAGGGGGCCCAGGTTTGATCCCTGGTCAGGGAACTAGATTCCGCACGCCACAAATAAGACCCGGTGTAGCCAAATAAATAAATAAATATATTTTTTTAAAAAGATGCCAAAGAATTGATGATGCAGAGTGGGAACTGGGGCAACCCCTTTAGGAGACAGTCTGGCAAAATCTATCAGAATTTAAAATTCATTTGCCCTTTGGATCAATCAAGCCCACTAGTGTAAACTTATTCTACAGATTCCCTTACACTTGCTGTAAAGATTTATTTATAAGGATGTTCACTGTAGCACTGTTCATAGAAGCCAAAGAGTGCAAACAACCTGTGTTCACCAATAGAGCGCAAGTTATGGACAAATGATAAGATAGCCAAGATTTGCTTCAAAATAATGCACTGGGGGAGGGAGCAGGGATGGGGTACAGATGAAACAAGATTGGCCAGATGATGATAATTACTGAAGCAGGGTGTTGGATACATGGAACTCCCTTTTGCTGTTCTCTTGTATATGTTTGAAATTTTCCATGATAAAAATTTTTAAGTATTTAAATTATGATATGTCCATTAACAGAATATTTTGTAACAGTTAAAAATTATATAGGATGTGCTATATGCACTGATACAGCAAGAGTTCCAAGACATATTGTTACATACAAAATACAGTGTGCATTATAACATACACAGTATTTTCCCAATTTATTTTTCTCTCTGGTCCTCAGGTATATAGAATTAAATTAGCCTTGGCACACACATTATTGGACACATTATTGGTCCATATATGGCCCACTTTTATTTAGTTAGCTAATTAGTTTTAATAATAGAATACCACCCATGATCCCACTGAATTTCATTTTGGATGAAATGAAAACTAGGACCTTGAAGATAACCTATAGGCTATTGTATAATGTGACATGAATTATGTTAAGAGAAGCATTACTCACAAGAGCAAAAACTTGTGAGATAGACCAAATGCACATCAACATAAGAACGAAATGAATAAACTCTGACATATCTATGCAATGAAATATTATACCAGTCAAAACAAGTAAACTTCAACGACTTAGAACAATATGGATGAATATTAGCAATATAATATTAAGTGAAAAAAAGATCCGCAAAGATTATATTCATTGTGATATCCTCTTATAAAGTTAAAAGTAACTAATTTGGGAAAAAACTCAGCATTATATATAAATGCAATTAAAGTATATAAAAGGAAAGCCAGGGATTCAAGATGAATAACTCAATGGGGGAAGGCAGGGTCATGAGATGGAGGTATCTTACGGTTAGATATTCCATTTCTGTAAAACAAACAAACATATATGTATATATACATTTTTTTTCCTGGAATGTACAGAAGAAACTTATTCAGAATTGTTTGAATAAAGGAAAAAATTGTAAGTCTGGGATGGGAGAGAGGCTAAACATAATCCTTTCTCTTATAACAGAAATCCAACTCAAACAGGCTTAAGCAAAAAAAAGCGGGGGGGGGGTGGCGGGTGGATTTAATGATTCACATAACCTCAAGGTCCGGAGATAATTTTGGTTTCAGACACAGCTGGGTTTAGGGGCTCAAAGGATGTTATCAAGCACCTTCTTTCTCCAGCTCTCAGCTCTGCTTTCTTCTATGACGTCATTTTTCTCGGTTTCTACTCAGCAACGCCTGTCTTCCAGGCTCACATCATCCACGTTGCCAACACTCCCAGGGAAGGCAGAGCTTCTTTACTCTCGTTTCCACCCGGTCATAACTTGACTATCATTGGCCAGAGCTGGTTTACGTACACCTCAGTGAACCAATCACTATGGCCAGGGGGATGGACAATGCTGATTGACTAGGCCTGGCTCAAGGCGCTCTTTGGAGCTGGAGAAGAGGGTCAGTCCTTTCCAGCCACAGGGACTGAGATTGACAGATGACTGGAGGGGGAATGGATGCTGCGCAGGCAAAACCCATAAAAGCAAAACTAGATGCCATAGTCACCTCCTCCTTCCCCGGCTCCCTACCCCTGCATGGACAGGTGTTCCTCCCCTGTTCTCCTGGCACCTTAAGCAGATCCCTTTTAGAGTTTCGATCACATTGACAACATTCCTCCATTTGTGTGTCTGTTTCCTCCTACTGGACCATTTAATTCCTTGAGGACAACGACTATGCCTTTCACTTAGGCGGTAATTCCTGCCAAAATGCCTTACATACAGTTGGCACATTATAAATATTTGCTAAATGAATGAATGGCTCTTCAGTCTACGCCAAAATAAAGTCCTGACATTCAAACCATCCCTCCTGCCTCTTCTGCGCCTTCCACAGCCTATAGGTCAGCAACCACCTCTAAGCCTTCATCCTGCTACTCCCTTGACCTGATTGCCCTCCCTCCACACCCAAAGGGTTCACAATGGAGGGATCTGGAAAGGTTGGCCAACCAGTTTTCTGACCACAAGACCTTGCAGTTGAAATTTCTGTAATAGAAACCTTTTGACTATCTGCTCAACTTCTCATCTCCACTTTTCTTTCTTTTTTTATAAAGTATTATTACTATTTTAAATTATTTATCTATTTATTTGGCTGCTTCGGGTCTTAGTTGTGGCAGGCAGGATGCTTGCTGCAGCATGCAGGTTCTTCATTACAGCGCACGGGCTTCTCTCTAGTTGTGGCGCAGGCTCCAGAGCCCGCGGGCTCAGTAGTTGTGGCACGCAGGCTTAATTGACCCACGGCACGTGGGATCTTAGTTCCCCGACCAGGGATTGAACCCACGTCCTCCGCATTGGAAGGCAGACCACCAGGGAAATCCCTCATCTCCACTTTTCTTAAAGCTAATCCACACTCACTTGAGACTGTTTGAACAAAAGCACCCTCCCTTGCGATAGCTAGTTCTCTGACTGAAGAAGTCAGGACCAGGTGCTAGTGAGTTGATGGGCAGTGTTGGAGCCGGGAGGGCTGGGGAGGCTGTTTCCTTCCATGTGAGATGATAAGAGCAACTCCTGTTTGTTGAGCATTTATTATGTGCCAGGCTTTGTGCCAAGGGCTTTGCACATGTTATCACCTTTGATCCCTCCATGGGAAGCACAACAACCCCATTTAGTGCTGGGGAAGTGGCATGCGTGCCTGAGGTTGCAGAGGTAATAAATGGTGAGGCTAGGATTGGACCCAGCTCTGATGCTATCACCCTTGCTCTTAACCCAAAAATAGAGGGAGGAATAAAATTAATGTTCAGTTAGAAGTAGAGTTGGGAGACTATGTAATCCCAGAAAAAGAGAGAGAAGGGGACAGTGGCCTCCTGGCCTCCTGATGGCTTTGCTGGTCCTGGCCCCTATCTTTTAAGAGGCCCAGCTATGCTTGCTGCCCTTAACGTCCTAAACACACCCTGAACCTTAATTCATTCCCCTTTTTGCTAAAGCCAGCTCTGTTGTTTTCCCCACCACTGATAAGCTGTGTGACCAGGCCAAGTTCTCTCCCTCTCTGGGCTTGGTTTTCCTGGTCTGTGAAATGTGGGCAGTCCTCACCCTACCTCAGAGGGTTGGCATGAGGATTAGATGAGATCATGATGGGTCGTGGAGGGCACGGTGATGGCATACCCATGGTGGCACGTGGATACCCGCGATGGCTGCGAGCTCTGGTACCCCCAGCTCTGAGCTGAGGGCAGATTTTGACTGTCCATGCCTCTGTCCGCACAGCACCTGCACTGTGACTCCTTTGTAGAGAAGTTGCTCAGAAAATGCTCCCACCAGCCTGTGGGAACCTTGAGTGGCAGCCTCTCCTGAGAAGTGGGACTTCTTAACGTCCAGGCGGCTCTCACGTCCTCATGCTGGTGTGGCCTACGCTCCTGTTTCTTCAGTGAGTTAATGATTTACCTCCAGTGTTTAATTATGTTTAAACAGACATGACCCTGTTGGTGCCCAAGGCTCTATCTCCACCAAAGTGGCCCAGGGATCAAAGAAGCTCAAAGACACAGCGAGCCTCCCACTGCCCCGTCCTGGAATTGTCCTTTAGTCTGCAAGCATCCACCTCTGCACTGCTGCCCCCTGGACCTTACCTATTCTGCCGTTAGCTGCGCTCTGGTTAGCCCTTAGCCTGTCTTTGAGACTCGTCTGCCGCTCTCTGGCCCACTGTCCACTCCCTCACTGCCCCATGCTCCCTGTGCCTCCCTGGGGTCCCTCCTGCCTCTCTCCTCTGTAGGTGAGGTATCTCAAGGGGTCTGGAGTGGATTCATTCATTTCACTGGGGACACTGGGAGCCAAGTGTCCTTCCATTGTGGTCCTGTCACTCACATCCTCTCCCTGGCCGCTGTGCCCTCTTCCTAGAAGTGAGGGAGTGGACTTCCTCCTGGCTGGGAGTTTGGACAGGCTGCATCCTGCTGCCCACCTCATCTTCTCCAGCCCTCCAGCCTGGGCTCCCCATCCATCAGGCCCCCCCACTCCAGCTACCCACCCGTATGAGTCTTCTAGGGCTGCCAGAACAGATTCCCACAAACTTGGGGGCTTACCACAGCAGAAATATAGTCTCTCACAGTTCTGGAGGCCAGAAGTCTGAAATCAAGGCGTCCCCAGGACTATGCTCCCTCCAGAGACTCTCGGGAGAGGATCCTTCCTTGGCTCTCCCAGCTTCTGGTGGCTGCCTGAGTTCCTGGGCTTGTGGCTGCTTCACTCCAACTCTGCCTCCATCTTTACACAGCCTTCTTCTTCTCCCTGTGTGGCTTTTTGTCTTCTGTCTCTTATGAGGACACTTGGCATTGGATTTAGGGTCTACTAGGTAATCCAGGATGATCTCATCTTGAGATCTTTAACATTATTACTTTTGCAAAGACACTTTTTCCAAAGAAGATCATAGTTACGGATTCTGGGTGGATGTATCTTTTGCGGCGGGGGGGCACCATTCAACCCACCACAACTAATATTAACTGAGACCAGAAGAATATGGACATGCTAGGTAATGAGAACAAAACCAGTGAGGGCCCGAGGTAATAGAGAGCCTGGTCCATGTGGCTGGAGCACAGAATGGTGAGAGGTGAGGAGGGAACTTTGCGGGGGGAGTATGTGCAAGACCTTGCAGACTGAAGCAAAGAAACTGGGGCCTTTCCTCATGGCATGGAGAACCACAGAAGGGTTTTAAGTAGGGGAATGACATTAGCCAATTGTCATTGATTATTGAACATCTGGTGAACAGACAACTTGTTATCCAAATAGAAAAATGAGGGGAGGGAATCCCTGCATCACAACATCCCCAAAAATCAATTCCAAGAAGATTAAATTGCTCAACTTAAAAAGCAAGACTTCAAAAGGCGAAAATTGTTTTGACTCTGGAGTAGGAAAATATATCTTAAACAAGTCACACCATAAAGGAAAAGAGAGACAAATTAAACTTTAAATCTTCTCTTCAACAAAAGACATCATTAAAAAGGGAAAACACAAACCACAGATGGGAAGACTTTTGCAATATGTAATCAACAAAATATAGGTATCAGGAAGATCTAAAGAGCATCTATGAACAAATAGGATAAAGATAAGCATCCAATAGAAAAGTGGGCACAACACAACCAGGCAAGCCACAGAAGAGGCAATGTGAACGGCCAATACGTGTGTGAAGAAACTCACTGATGAAAAGGGAAGTGCAAATTAAAACCATGGTGAGATCCATTTCACGGCCATCAGTTGGCAGAAGTTAAAAAGGCTGACAATAACAAGTGTTGGTAATGATGTGGAACCACAGAAACTCACACTGCTGGGAGCATGTAAGTTGGCATGGTGGGTTTGGAGAGTAATTTCATAGTATCTGGTAAAGCAAAAGATGTGTGCCCCAAACCACCTCTCACTCACACGCCTACATGCATATATCTGCAAAAAGTCGTGCTCATGCACACAAGGAGGTGAGTCAAAATGTTCAGAGAGCATTGTTTGTAATAGCAAAAAATTGGGGAGAAAATGTCTATTAACAGAAGAATGGATAGATGTGGTTCATTCACCATGAAACAGCATAGAGCAGGGGAAGTGAATGGACTAAGCTACATGCCTCAACTTGGTTGTTTCATAAATGCTAAATAAAAAGGTGAAGACACACTGCATGATTTCACTTAAATAAGCTGTACAAACAAGCAAAACAATACTACTTTTTGGTAGGGCATACATATCGATGTAATATAGTTATAAAGAAATACATGGGAATAATAGACATCAGGCTTGGGATAGGGTTCACGTGGGGGAGAAGTGAATGGGAAGGGATGCAGAGGGAATCCTGCAGCTTGGAGAATGTTTTATTTCTTGAGCCATGTGGTGGAAATACAGGTGTTTATTGTATCATCCTTTATATATTTTGGCACATCAAATACTACATACTTTTAAAAGAGGGGATACCAAAGAAATAGATAAATGGCCAACAAGGTCATGAAATGATTCTCAATGTCTTTAGCCATCAGGGAAATCCAAATCAAAACCACAGTGAGATACTACTTCACAGCCACTAGGATGGCCATGATTTAAAAAACAAAAACACAAAGTAACAAGTGTTGGCAAAGATGCAGAGAAATTGAAACACTCTGCATTGCTGGTGGGAATGGAAAATAGTGCAGCTGCTATAGAAAACAGTTTGGCAGTTCCTCAAAAAGTTAAATATAGGGGCTTCCCTGGTGGTGCAGTGGTTGACAGTCCGCCTGCTGATGCAGGGGACACGGGTTCGTGCCCTGGTCTAGGAAGATCCCACATGCTGCGGAGCGGCTAGGCCCGTGAGCCATGGCTGCTGAGCCTGTGTGTCCGGAGCCTGTGCTCCGCAACGGGAGAGGCCACAACAGTGAGAGGCCCGCGTACCGTAAAAAAAGAAAAAAAAAAATTCACTGTGACTTCCCTGGTGGTCCAGTGGTTAAGGCTCTGCACTTCTGGCACGGGTTCAATCCCTGCATGGCCAAAAAAAATTCACCAAAAAAGTAAAAGGATGGGGACTTCCCTGGCAGTCTAGTGGTTGGGACTTCACCTTCCAAGGCAGGGGGTGCAGGTTTGATCCCTGGTCAGGGAGCTAGGATCCCACATGCCTCCCGGCCAAAAAAACAGAACATAAAACAGAAGCAATATTGTAACAAATTCAATGAAGTCTTTAAAAATGGTCCACATCGGGGCTTCCCTGGTGGCACAGTGGTTGAGAGCCCGCCTGCCGATGCAGGGGACGCGGGTTCGTGCCCCGGTCCGGGAAGATCCCACACGCAGCAGAGTGGCTGGGCCCGTGAGCCATGGCCACTGAGCCTGCGTGTCTGGAGCCTGTGCTCCGCAACGTGAGAGGCCACAACAGTGAGAGGCCCGCGTACCGCAGGAAAAAAAAAAAAAAAAAAAAGGTCCACGTCAAAAAAAAAAATCTTAAAAACAAAAGTTGGTATTAAGCTATTTAAAAAATAATAATAAAAGGATGGAAAAAGATATACCAACTAAATTCTAATAAAAAGAAAACTGTAGTGACTGTATTTTTTAAAAAAAGATACTATAGCAAAGTGACACAGGGTTGAATCTAAGCTAGTTATCACCAATATTTGCTTAATAAATATTTTATTTAAAAAATGTAACTCTTGGGCTTCCCTGGTGGCGCAGTGGTTGGGAGTCTGCCTGCCAGTGCAGGGGACACGGGTTTGAGCCCTGGTCTGGGAGGATCCCACATGTCGCGGAGCGGCTGGGCCCGTGAGCCACAACTGCTGAGCCTGCGCATCTGGAGCCTGTGCTCCGCAACGAGAGGCCACGACAGTGAGAGGCCCGCGCACCGCGATGAAGAGTGGCCCCCGCTTGCCACAACTGGAGAAAGCCCTCGCACAGAAACGAAGACCCAACACAGCAAAAATAAATTAATTAATAAAAAAAAAGAGCACTTGTAATAAAGAGAAAAAAAAAAGATTAAAAAAAAAATGTAACTCTTTAAAGTTTCCGTGTCAGGGGCATATACATTATTTTATCAAAGATTAACCTACTTGCAGAGAAGTGCAAAAAATCATAAACGTGCACCTTGATGAATTTTTACAAAATGAACACATCTGTGTAACCAGCTACTAGATCAAGAAACAAAACATTATCCTGCCCCACCCAGAAGCCTTCTTAATACCTACCTTCCCCCAAGAGTAACCAGTATCGTGACTTTCATCACCACAAATGAGTTTTGCCTGTTTTTGAACTTAATATAAATGGAATTACATGACACATAGTCTTTTGAGTTGGCACTTTTAATTCAACATGACATTTATAAGATTCCTCCTATTGCAGTAAGTAATTTTAGTTCTTTCATTCTCACTGCTGAATAGAATCCCATTGTGCAAATATACCCGTTTATTTATCCATTCTACTGTTGATGAGCTTCGGGGCAGTTTTCAGTGTTTGCTGCTGTTACAAAGAATGCTGCTGTGAACACTCTGGTCCTTGCTTTTTGGTGCACATATGCACACATTTCTGTTGAGTGAATACCTAGGAGTGGCACTACTGGGTCATAAAATTTGTGTATATTGCCAACTTCAGTAAACAGTTTTCCAAAGTGGCTGTCCCAGTCATCACTCCTGCCAGCATCATGAGAGAGCTCCAACTGCTCCACATCCCCAACATTTGGTATTGTGTGCCTTTTTCATCTTAACACATCTTAATCTAGTGGGTGTGTGACATGCACGTTTTTGGCTTTTTGGGTTTTTTTTGCAGTACGCGGGCCTCTCACTATTGTGGCCTCTCCCGTTGCGGAGCACAGGCTCCGGACGTGCAGGCTCAGCGGCCATGGCTCATGAGCCCAGCCGCTCCGCGGCCTGTGGGATCTTCCCGGACCAGGGCACGAACCCGTGTCCCCTGCATCGGCAGGCGGACTCTCAACCACTGCGCCAGCAGGGAAGCCCCATGCACGTTTTTTAAAAGGCTTTTGATTCATGTTGCCCAGTATATCTCTGGAGAGATGCTCTGATTTTGTTTCTGCCAACAATGCATGAGAGCTCAGAAATCTGGCGTTCCTTTACTGAGTCCACAATGATAAATGTGACCTAAGTGTCCATCAACAGATGAATGGATAAAGCTGATGTGGTATATGTATACAATGGAATATTATCTCACCATAAAAAAGAATGAAATTTTGCCATTTGCAGCAACATGGAGGGACTTGAAGGGCATTATGCTAAGTGAAAGAAGTCAGGGAAAGACAAATACTGTATGATATCACTTATATGTGGAATCTAAAAAAATACAACAAACTAAAAAAAAATACAACAAACTAGTGAATATAACAAAAAAGCAGACTCACAGATATAGAGAACAAACTAGTGGTTACTAGTGGGGAGAGGGTGAGGAATGGGAGGTACAAACTATTGGGTGTAAGATAGTTTACAAGGATAAATTGTACATGAGGAATATAGTCAGTATTTTGTAATAACTGTAAATGGAAAGTAACCTTTAAAATTGTATTAAAAAATTTTAATGTTTTTAACGTAGAAAGAAGAGCAAAAAAAAAAAAAAAGGATGATAAATATGTCCCCCAAATTGTCCCTACAAAAATCGATATCACGTTCCCTTGGACTTGTATGGTGTATTTGCCCTTTGCAATGTAGTTTCAGGTATATGGTCTTTGACCTTCATAACCTGAGATAGGTAAAGTAGGTATAATTATCCCCATTTTATAGGTGGGGAGACTGAGGTTCTGAGACATTTAGTCATTAGGTTTATAAATAGTGAGGCCAGGAACAGAACCCAGGTCTTCTGACTTCTAGTACTAACAGGACACATTTACTTGCATCCGGTTTTAAATGGATGGTGGCTACATCATACAATGGACATATCTTTCAGGAGTGAAACCCTAGTTAATTCCAAATTTCCTTAGAGGAACCTGATATTTGTGCCTAAATGTAGCCACATTCTGTACCTGGATGTGAAAATTCCAAGCAAAGTTCTGAAGGTCAAGGGCAAAGTTGCGTACATGCTCTCCTCCCATTCAGGCTGTGGTTCTTCTCTATGCATGGCCTCAGTGGACTTTCCTATCACGTGCTGGTCTTATCGGTACATCACAGCAAGAGAGTACCGCTAAACTGTTTTCTCTTCTAAACAAAATCTCAGTCTACACCCTAGTGTTCCTCCTTCTGGTTGTCTGTTTGTCATTCACAGGCCATTTATCACTCACATGCCTTCCCTCCAACTACATGTGTGATCCATGACAGATAGAAAAGTGATGAATCCAAGATTCATGGGCAATTCAACCCTGTTCCCTTTGATGGAAGTCTGAGTCTCCAGCCATCCCTGTAGAAGATTCGGGTTTGTGAGCTTAAGGTTTCAGAAGAGGTAAGGGAACCAAAGCAGAGAGCAATCATCTTTCTGCATCAACCCCTGCATCTAACAGCACGAACTGCAATAGCAGAATGCGTTCCAATGTTCTGACCGCCCCCTAGTGCTAGAAACAAGAACAGCACACTACGGGGGTTGTAACAATTTCTAGCTGCAAAAAACTGCCCTTAGAGATCTTAATTCAATCAAAACCCTTCATTTCAAGTCTAATAAGGACACTAATCCTATTGGATTAGAGAGGAAGTTGAGGAAGGCAAGGCCCACAGAGGGAAAGGAAATCATCAGGACATACGGTAACTTAATGGTGAAGCCAGGACTAGAACCAACTCCTAAACTTGGACTCCCATATTCTGGATGCCTACCATAAAGCGATAATCCAAGAAATAATTTTCTCAAAAACCCAATATAGAACATGATATAAGACAGACAAATTCACATAAATATTTTTCTTGTTTTAGAATGCACATTATTTGAAGGCAAGAACTTTGGGTGGCGTACCCCGAGGATTAATGACAATGATGGTGGCCTTACTACCTATTATGCTATGTTCCAGACACTGAGCTTAGTAGCACTAGGCTGCTGTGACCACCACCCCATCTTCCTTCTTTCATTCACTCAACAAACACTTATGGAGCTCTTCCTCTGTACCAGGCACTGTTATTGGTTCTGGTGATGCCAAATTGACCCAAATGGAGTCCCTGCCTTCAGGGAGACTAGATTCTAATTTGGAAAGATGGGTGGTAAACAGGTCAATAACCAAACACATGGCATGTTGGTGTTATGGAATGAATGTTTGTGTCCTCCCACCCCAATTCCTAATCTTGAAGCTCTAAGCCCAGTGTGACTTTGGAGAGAGGACCTTTAAGGAACTAATTAAGATTAAATGAAGTCATAAGGATGGGGCCCTGATCCAGTAGGATTAGTGTCCTCATAAGGTGAGACCCCAAAGAGCACTTATTTGCTCTCTGTCCCCTCATGCACAAAGAGGTCATGTGAGCACACAGTGGGAAGGCAGCAGCACGCAGCCAGGAAGGGGACTCTCCCCAGAAACGGAATCAGCATGAGCCTTGAATCTCAAACTTCTCAGCCTCCAGAACTATAAGAAAACAAATGTCTGTTGTTTAGGCCACCCTGTCTGTGGTACTATGTTATGGCAGCCCGAGCTGACTAAGACAGTTGAGTAGTCATAATTACTGTGAAGAAAAATAAGACAGTGCCACAGTATCAGGATGTGGGGAGGCAATATACTACTTCCACTGAAGTTGTGAGGAAAAGTCTTTCTGATATGGAGCCAGTGTACATATACCATACTTGTGGAACATCCATCCAGATCAAGACGTGAAACATTTCCATAAATCAACTATACTTCAATTTTTTAAAAAGGTATGAAATTTCTAGCACCTAAACACACTCACTTGTGGCCCCTGACAGTCAGTACCCACCTAAGGGTAACTTTTTTTTTTTTTTTTGGCCACGCCTCTCGGCTTGCAGGATCTTAGTTCCCCAACCAGGGATTGAACACCGTCCTGTCAGTGAAAACACCAAGTCTTAACCACTGGACCACCAGGGAATTCCCGGGTAACCATTATTCTGATTTCCATCATTGTGGATTAATTTTGTCTGTTTCTAAACTTTATACTAGTGGAATCTTATGTTGATGGACATTTGGGTTGTTTCCAGTTTGAGGTCATTATGAATAAAGCTGCAGAGAACATTCTTGAACATGTCCCTTGGTAGATGTAACACTCACTTCTGTTGGGTATGTGCCCAGGAATGGAATTGCTGGGTCATGGAGTATACATATATTTAGGTTTAGTAACTACTGCTGAATACTTTTTCAAAGCTGTATCAACACGTTCCCGGTATCAACACGGTATCAACAGCATGAGAGGATTCCATTGTTCCTCAGCAACACTTGGTATGTCAGTCTTTTTCACTTTAGCCATTCTGGTGAGTATACTGTGCTAGCCCTTTGTGGTGGTGATTTACATTTCTCTCATGAAGACGGTGAGCAAATTTTCATGAGTTTATTGGTCATTTTGATATTCTTTTCTGTGAAATATCTGTGCAATTCTTTTGCCCATTTAGAAAATTGGATTGTTTACCCACAGAAGGGGAGGTGCAAATTATATATAAGGGTCTAGTATCCAGAATATATAAAGAATTCCTACAACCCAACAACAAAAATACAAACAACCCCATTTAAAAATGAGCAAAGGACTTGTGTAGACATTTCTTCAAAGAAGATATGTAAATGGCCAACAAGCATGTGAAAAGATGTTCAACATCATTAGTCAAGAGGGAAATGCAGATCAAAACCACAATGAGGTACCATTTCACACCCACTAGGATAGCCATTAGAACAAAATAATAATAATAAAAATAATAAATATGCAGGGAATTTGGAACCCTCACACATTGCTGGTGGGAATGTCTAATGGCGTAGCTCCTGTGGAAACCAGTTTGGCAGTTCCTCAAAAAGTTAAACATAGAATCACCATACGACCCAGAAATTCAACTCTCAGTTATATCCCAAAAGAATTGAAAACATACGTCCACACTTGTGCAAAAACTTGTATGTGCATGTTTATAGCAACTCTATTAACAATAGTCAAAATGTGGAAACAACCCAAGTGTCCATCAACTGATGAAGGATAAATTAAATGTTGTGCAACCATATAATGGAATATTATTCAGCCAGAAAAGAAATGAGGCACAGCCTAGATGAACCTTGAAAACATTATGCCAAGTGAAAGAAGCCAGACCCCAAAGGCCTCATGTCGTATAATTCCATTTATATGCAATATCCAGAAAAGGCAAACCCATAGAGACAGAAAGCAGATTAGTGGTTACCAGAGGATGAGGGAGGGGGGAATAGGGAGTGACTGCTTAATGGGTATTTGAGGTAATGGAAAAGCTCTGGAATTAGATAGAGGTGATGGTTGCACAACACTGTAGATGTCCTTAATGCCACTGAACTGTACACTTTAAAATTTACAATGACGAATTTTATATTATGTATATTTTACCCCATACAAAAAAGTGGGTTGTCTGTCATTTCTTATTCATTTGTAAGAGGTTTTTTTATATATTCTGGATATGAGTCTTTTGCAATATATATCTATGATAAATATCTTCTTCATCTCTGTGTCTTACCTTCCCACTCTCAGTGTTGTCTTTTTTTTTTTTTTGGCCACACCACGCACCATGCGGGATCTTAGTTCCTCGACTAGGGATCAAACCTGTGCGCCCTTCAGTGGAAGCACGGAGTCTTAACCACTGGACCGTCAGGGAAGCCCCCAGTGTTGTCTTTTGATGAACGAAAGTCCTTAATTCTGATGATATCCAGTTCATCAGTCTTTTATATTAATAGTGCTTTTTGTGCCTTATTTAAGAAATCTTTGCCTATCCTAAGGTCATGAAATATTCTTCTGTATCTTTTTCTAGATGCTTGATTTGTTTCAAGTTGAAGTCTGTGATTATCCCTAATTAATTCTTGTGCATGGTATGAAGTATGAGAGAAGGTTCATTTTCTTCCATACAGAAACCAAGTTCACCCAGATCATTTATTGAACTACCATCCTTTCCCCACTGCACTGCAGTGTCACCTTTGTTAAAATCTGGTGACGAACTATGTGAGGGTCTGTTTCTGGACCCCGTGTTCCATCTGTTGGACTGTTGGCCCACCTGGCACCAGTACCAAATTATCTAATTGGCAGCAGCTTTTTACAAGGTCTCAATGTCTGGTAGTGCAGGTCTTCTAGCTTTGTTCTTCTTTGCTATTACCTTGGTTATTCTAGGTCTTTTGCATTTCCATACAAATTTTACAATCAGTTTACCAATTTACACACACACACACCTGCTGGGATTTTGACTGGGATTATACTGAAGCTATAGATCTATTGGGGAAAGGCTGATAGAAAGTCAAGAGGCCATCCTCAATCTTTCTCTCCTGCAAGCAGGCAAAGATCCTGCTCCATCAGGTTGCCATGCCTCCCCATACTCCTCTCCTCACCTTCATGTCGTCAGCAAGTTTCCACTAATGCGACTTTCTCCCAGAAATGCTTGCTTTCTTCTCTGAAGTTCCACAGAAAGCTCTCCACATCTTTCTATTGTATCTCAGCACAGTCCTACATTGTGTTAAAATCCTTTGGTTATCTGTGAGCTTCTAGAGAACAGGGAACAACATTGGATTCCTTTGAGAGTGGGCGGGGAAAGCAGTATGATGAAGTGGGAAAGGTATAGACCAGCACGTTCCAAGAGAACATCTGTGATGATGGATATGTGCTCTATTTGCTCTGTCCAGTCCTATGCCAGTAGCCAAGTGTGGCTTGAAATGTGACAATTGTGGCTGAGGAACTGAATTTTCCATTTTCCTTAATTGTAATTAATTAAATTGAATTTTGGAGAGGCAACTGATCCCCCACTTACCACTTACAAGCTGTTACCAAGACTTGTCCACTCTGCTTCCTGCGGGTGTTCCAAATCCACAGCCTCCTCCCCATCCCACTGTCAATCTGACTTACATCACAGCCAAAACCTGGTGCAGGTTGCTCACCTGCTGCTGCCAGACTGATCTTTTGGACTGAAAATATGATCCTGCCCCTTCTTTACTGAAAATACTTCAGTGTCCCCCACTAATAAGAACTGCTTCTGAAACCAAGAGCTAATGATGTATTCTTTGGGCTCCCTGAGCTGTCTGTGATAATTTTCTCTCTAAATCTCAAATCCACAGAAGAGTGTCAAGAACAGTCTATATAGCTTTCATTTAGAATTACAAATTATTAACCTTCTTCCCTATCTTTCTGTTCCACTTTTGCTGAACTATTTGAAAGTAAGTTACAGATATGAAAACATTTTACTCCTACACACTTCAAAATACATCTCCTAAGAATAAGGACATTTTCTTATATAACCACAATATTTTTATGTTTATGACCATTTTAGTGTTCTGTTTTAATAATATAAAAAACTTGATATAAACGTATTCTGGATCATCCAGATGACCTCTTTATATTATAGCATTGCCACTCAAATTCAGTGCGTGGATTAGACAGGATAGGTTAGATTATACTGCAGTAACAAACAGACTCCAAACCTCAGTGTCTTGCAACAAAGTTACTATCTTTATTACTATCTTATGCTACATATTCATTGCATGATGACTGGTGCTTTGTTCCACACCACCTCCCTTCAAAAGCCAGCATAATACCAAAGTAGCCCCCATTTTGAAAGTTGCTGGTTGTCATGACAGCAGAAAATAGAGCTCTGAAAGCTCTCACACCAACAATGAAATATTCTGGCTCAGTTCACCTCTCATTGGTCCATAGGTGGCCAGAGGTCAGAGAGGCAGAAATTTAGGTGAACAGAGCTAATGAGCAACACAATGCTCAAGTTTTTGTTTGTGTTTGATCCTCATGGAGATGAGAGAGCACTGCTTTAATTGTCATGGGCTAGTAAGGAAAGAAAAGAGTTGGACTCAATGCTGAAAATTTATGCTTGCATCAAGCAAAGACTGGTGATAGCCCGGCAGGGTGAACAGTGGAAGGTTTCAGAGCCCCCATCTCCTCCTTTCCCTCCACCCGCTCTGCCTCCTAGCACTTCTGCTGTCACTGATACAAGCACTGTTCTAAGCATCTTACACAAATTATTTCATTTTGTTATCCCTATGAGATAGGTGTCATCACACCATTTTATTCCTGAGAAAACCATGACTCAGAGAAGTCAAGTCATTTGCCCAAAGCACATAGCTAGTAAGTGGTAGGAGTCCGGGTCTACCTTGGGCAGCCTGACTCCAGAGCTCACATTACAAAGACAAGGTGGGGTCGATACTCAGAAAAGTCGTGGGAAAATAGCGTCAGCCTGACCCACTGGACTCTAAGCAGGTCACATGTAAAGAACTGAGCCATTGCAGTCAGCATCACCTCCTTGTTTTGAGTGGTGATACAGTTTGAGCAAAGCAACGCCATCTGGGGCTTCCCTGGTGGTCCAGTGGTTAGGACTCCGTGCTTCCATTGCAGGGGGCACAGTTTCGATCCCTGGTTGGGGAACTGAGATCCTACCTGCTGTGAGGTGCAGGCAAACAAACAAACAAACAAAACAACATCATCTGTCACATTAGATTGTTGACAACTAATTTTTATTTGCAAATTTGGTTTTATAGCTCTGTGAGGAGTGTACAGCTAGCGCTATGTTTCTGCATTATCATAAAAGCACTTTCAGTGAATACTATGGCAAGGAGAGGGCAGGAAGAAGTATCTTCCTTTTAAAGAAGTCCATTTATACATTATCCAGGTTTAAGGAACAGAAGCCTCTGGGATAAAGCCCAAATCCCTAGGCAAAACATCAAAGGCCCTTTGTGATCTGGTCCCTGCACATGTGTCCAACCCCATCATCTCTACAGCCCCTTTTCTCCAGTCCCCTGAACCACTTCTAGCTCCGCAGCTTAACATATCTTGCTCTCTCAGGCCTTGAATAAACTAGGAATTGGTTTGGCTCCATATAACAGAAAGCCCAGCTTATGGTGGCTTAACCAAATGGGGGCCTTATTCTTCTCATGTAACAGAAAGCCCAGATTTGGGCAGCCGAGTGCTTGTATTGTGGCTCCTCGATGCCAACAGAGACCTCTTATTGAAGCATAGTTGATGTACAATGTTGTGTTAGTTTCAGGTGTACAGCAAAGTGATTCAGTTTTTATATATATACACACACACACATATATATTTTTTGATGTATATATTTTATATATAAGATATATACATGTATTCTTTTTCGGATTCTTTTCCATTGTAGGTTATTACAAGATACTGAGTATAGTTCCCTGTGCTATACAGTAGGTCTTTGTTGTTTATCTATTTTATATATACAATAGTGTGTATCTGTTAATCTCCTAATTTATCCCTCCTCTTCCTTTCCCCTTTGATAACCATAAGTTTGTTTTCTATGTCTGTGAGTCTGTTTGTTTTGTAAATAAATTCATTCGTATTATTATTATTATTATTATTTTTTTTTTCTTTTTGCGGTATGTGGGCCTCTCACTGTTGTGGCCTCTCCCGTTGCGGAGCACAGGCTCCGGATGCGCAGGCCCAGCGGCCATGGCTCACGGGCCCAGCCGCTCCGCGGCATATGGGATCCTCCCAGACCGGGGCACGAACCCGTATCCCCTGCATCGGCAGGCGGACTCTTAACCACTTGCGCCACCAGGGAGGCCCTCATTCGTATTATTTTTTAAGATTCCACATATAAGTGAAATCATAGGATATTTGTCTTTCTCTGTCTGACTTACTTTTCTTAGTATGATAATCTCTAGGTCCATCCATGTTGCTGCAAATGGCATTATTTCATTCTTTTTTATGGCCGAGTAATATTCCATTGTATATATGTGCCACATTTTCTTTATCTATTCATCTGTTGATGGACATTTAGGTTGCTTCCATGTCTTGGCTATTGTAAATAGTGCTGCTATGAACATTGGGATGCATGTATCTTTTTGAATTAGAGTTTTCATCTTTTCTGCCCAGGAGTGGAATTGCCAGATTATATGGTAACTCTATTTTAGTTTTTTAAGGAACCTCCATACTGTTGTCCATAGTGGCTGAGCCAGGTTACATTCCCACCAACAGTGTCGGAGAGTTCCCTTTTCTCCACACCCTCTCCAGCATTTATTATTTTTGATGATGGCCATTCTGACTAATGTGAGGCAATACCTCATTGTAGTTTTTATTTGCATTTCTCTAATAATTAGCGATATTGAGCATCTTTTCATGTGCCTGTTGGTCATCTGTATGTCTTCTTTGGAGAAATGTCTATTTAGGTCTTCTGCCCACTTTTTGATTGGGTTGTTTGTTTTTTTGATATTGAGCTGAATGAGCTATTTGTATATTTGGAAATTAAGTGCTTTGACACACAAAAGTTTTAAATTTTGATGCTGTCCAATTGATCTATTTTTGCATCTTGCTTTTTACCTGGCCCTTGACTCTGATGGACTTGGGCAAAGCTAGCACTGTAAGAACCTCAGGAAACTATGTTTCTTATCGACTTGCAGCTTTTTTGTAGGACCTGCATGAATTTTTCTGCCTTTGCTATAGCCTCTCTCACTTGGAGTGCTTTCTGTTTTTGTTTTTTTTTTAATATTTATTTATTTGGCTTCACCGGGTTTTAGTTGCAGCACACGGGATCTTTGTTGCGGCATGTGAACCCTTAGTTGCGCCGTGTGGGATCTAGTTTCCTGACCAGAGATCGAACCCAGGCCCCCAGAATTAGGAGCATGGAGTCTTAGCCACTGGACCACCAGGGAAGTCCCTGGAGTGGTTTTTATATTGGGCAAACTTAATTTATTATTAGGTTCTAGCCAGTCACAACTCACTTTTTCATTTAATCTTTGTTGCTTTCAACATGCCATCTCAACCATGTCTAGATTTGGCCACCAGGTTCTGAAACGTTTGCTTACCTGCTGGTGGTGACTGTCAGTTTCTCCGGTGAAGCTGAGAAAATGGAAAGGATTTCCACATCCTGGACAATGGCTGCTTCTACTGCAAAAAGTCCCCAAAATACACATGCGTTTGTCACATTTTCCAAGAAGCAGATGGTGAGATAGGCTTAGACGTGGGAGAGATTTATGGGAGAAACAGCTGTGGACGTTAAAGGGGAGGAGACAGAGAAGGAAAGGAGACTCTTTAGACCTCCACACAGGTCTCAAACATGTGAAAGGGAGGGGCCGGAAGGAGGGCTGCCTGAGAAGACTCTCAGATGACCATGCAGTTCTAATAAAGTTTCAGCCAGGCCAACGGGGAGGCCTGGAGCCAAGGCTGCCTGTTTTAGGTGTCCCAAGTCTCCTAGGAATGGGCGTGCACCAGTAACCCCACTTGCTGTGTCACTGGCTGGGAGGTGTTGGTGTGAATGTAGGCTGGACCCAGGGGGCAGCACCTGGGAGGCCAGTCAGTGATGCTTCCTGAAGCAGAAGAGCTGAGCGACGCATCTTCATGACGCCATAAGCTGTGTTAGATTTTTGGATTGAAGGACTTCTCAAAATCCTACTTCCATGATGCCTGCAGAACCAAGTCTGAAGTTCACACTCATGTCCTGAATGTCCTGGCCTCTTCTCCCCTCCACCCAGGGTGGAGGAGGAGTCCCTTTCCCCGCTCTGTGTGTGTGGAGTTCCCTGCTAGGGAAATCTTGGAAGAACACTCTTCCCATCCCAGAAGCCCCCAGCCCCAGATGCCAGCTTGCCCTGCACCCCCAGGCAGCTAGGCTTGGCCATCCTACTGTTGGCAAGTGAGGTAACAGTACTTCGCAGAGTTGCTTTGATGACTAACTGGGGTAAAAACAAAATGGCCCCAGCACATACTTGACCCTCAATAATTGTTACTCCCTCGTCCCCACTGAGAAATGTGGAGAAATATGGATCACCACCTCAGCCAGGTGATCAAGGTCAACATCAACAGTGATGACTCATGTTGGAAGTGTGTGCCCTGGACTGGACGTGATGAGAGTGGCACTTTATCTCTGGAGTCTTCCTCCTAAAAACTCATAACTCTGGTCTAATCGTCAGAAAATTATACCTGACCAGGGCTCCTCAAAACTGTCAAGGTCATCAAAAACAAGGGAAGTCCGAGAAACTGTCACAGCCAACAGCAGCCTAAGGAGACATGATTACTAAATATAATGTGGTCTTCCGGATGGAATCCTGGAGCAGAATGACATTAGGTAAAAACTAAGGAAATTTGAATAAAGTATGGACTTTAGTTAATAAAAACATATTGTTATGGGTCATTCATTGTAACAAATGTACCACATTGATGTAAGATTTTAATATAGGAGAAAACTGGGTATCAGGTGTGTGGGGACTCTGTGTACTATCTTTGCAATTTTTCTTGGTATATCTAAAATTTTTCTTTAAAAATTACGTTTATTTTTTTAAAAATACATATCATGACCAGAGTTAGCAACAAACATAGAGTGGTGTGAAGTTGTCACCAGAGTCACTTGCCTTAAGACGTCACCTCCTTTTCTTTTTTAAAAATATTTATTTATTTTATTTATTTGGTTGTGCTGGGTCCTAGCTGTGGCTCATGGGCTCCTTAGTTGTGGCATGCAAACTCCCGGCCACAGCATGCATGCAGGATCCCACTCCCCAACCATGGATCAAACCCGGGTCCCCCACCACCCCGCACCGGGAGTGCAGAGTCCTAACAACTGTACCACCAGGGAAATCCTGCCTCCTTTTCTTGAAGGCTAGTATATTTGAAAAGGGGATCTATGGAAAGCAGAGAGCTTAAGCTGATTGCTCAGGTGCTCCAAGGGCAGGTTTAAAGTCACAAAACAACCCCAGAGAACTGCGGGCTAAAGAGAGCTTGATAGCTTCCTTTTACCGTAACTGAAAATTTCGATTCAATTTTTAAATACCTATAGGCTGTGGTAGCCCAGACTAGCCCTGTTGCATTGAAACCTCAAGTGGGTTTAGTAGGGCAGCGAGAAATAAAATGCAGAAGTGACTGGTGACTGGGGCATTTTGAACTTTGTAAGGAATTTTGAACTTACCAATATCAGGCTCATGGTACAGTGGCTAACCTAGGTCCCTCTTCCAGAATAAAAAGAGACAAATGCCCCCCACCAGGGTTCTACACCACTCTGGTGGGTAACATTCCTCCTCCCACTAGGAAAGCTGAGACCACTGGATTTCGGGTGCACCTCTGGGGACTAGGGGTCTAAATCCATGGCCGGGGGTACCTTCCATCTCACTATCTCCTTCATGCAGCTCTTTGGCAGCTGGTCCAAGTCATCTGCCTTACCAGTCCTTGAACCTGGAGAGCGTCTGGCCTAGCTCATAGTCTCACCTAGTTATGGGTGGTCACAGACTACAGAGGAGGAAATGGCTTGAAGGGTGAGATACCTCTCCAGGCAGAAGTCCTGTGAACACGAAGCATGTAGTAAGTCAGAAACGGTCACCGTCACTTTTCCCTTTACGATGCAATTTGTCACGCAGATGTTTTTAATTTTGATACAGTCAAATTTGAGAATCTTTTCTTTAATGGTTTGCACTTTTTGCATCTTATTTAAAAGGTCCTTCTCCACTCTGACGTTCCAAATATATTTGTTAAAATTTTTTCTAAAATTTTAAGGTTCGGGGACTTCCCTGGGGGCGCAGTGGTTAAGAATCCGCCTGCCAATGCAGGGAACACAGGTTCGAGCCCTGGTCCGGGAAGATCCCACTTGCCGCAGAGCAACTAAGCCCATGTGCCACAACTACTGAGCCTGCGCGCCTAGAGCCTGTGTTCCGCAACGAGAAGCCACCGCAATGAGAAGCCCGCACACCGCAACTAAGAGTAGCCCCTGCTCGCCGCAACTAGAGAAACCCCGTGGGCAGCAACGAAGACCCAACGCAGCCAAAAATAAATAAATGAATTTATAAAAAATAAAAAAATAAAATTGTAAAGTTTCATGTTTCACCTTTGAAGCTTTAATGCATCTGAAATTCATTTATGGTCTGATGGGACGGAGGGAGCCAATTCTGGCTTTCTCCAAACAAAGAGTCTGTTGTCTCAACACCACCCCTTCCATGCCGACCTGCTGGTCTGGCACCTGAGTCAAAGTGGGCCAGTTCAGCAGCTGCAGGGGAGGCCTGTCGGAGCAGCTGCCCTCTTGGGCGCTGAACTTACAGCCAACACTTTAGAAGCTGCGTTGATGAAGGAGACACCTTTTATGGTTTTTAGAAAAGTTGCTGTTTAAAACTCTAGAAAGTATGGGCAGAGAGTGAAGACTACTCCAAGGTCATAGTTACAGATCCAGGGTTTAGAGTCAGGCAGATTTAGCATCAGCCCCCACTTTCCCTCTCACACGTGTTTCCTCCTGGTGCTCCATGGCTGCCCCTCCTGGGCATCCACTGCTCCGACCACAACATCACCCCCCGCTCTTCCCTGGCTGCCTAACTCCACGCCCCCACCCCCACCAAGTCACAGATGGCTCAGGTGGGCTCTGGACAAAGGGAGTCCACTCTCAGAGGCTTTGGTTGGGTTCCCTAGAAGCAGAGCCTGGAGCAGGCAGGGATTCTAGTGCAAGTGATTTATTGAGGAAGGACCCTAGGGAGGAACCTGTAAGGAAGTGAAAGAAGCAGGACAGAGCCAGGAAGGAAGCCAAGAAAATGTGTGCTTTCAGGAGAGGTCTAACCACAGCCTGATCCCACAGGGAGCGGGGGGGGGGTATTTATTACACTGCAGAGTCTGTCCCGCCTTGAGGCCAGGGAGCTGGGCTTTATATCCCACCCTGTTAGTCAGCCATTGGCCATGGGCCACCCTGGCCAGTTGTGTGTTGTAACCTCCTGGGTATCTTCTGGCAGGGCAGATCCCATTAGCTAAGAGAATCCTCCAGAGAAGGATGGAGCCATGAGCTTTTAGAGCAGCTAGGAAGTGGGTGTACCAGTGGGCAGGGCACCAACAGCATCTACCCCAGAGACCAAATCTCCCTACACGCTGCAGTTCAGTGTGAATTAGAAAGAAATAGTCTAAGCAGAGTCTGAGGATGTGCTGATGGGAAAGGAATAGTGAAAAATATGTACATGGACATATCTTCACAAAGCTTTGTCTGAGAATGATCTATTTTATTGTTTGATGCTTGTTATGTTACGTTGGTTTAATTAAATCGTCCTTTGGCTTTATTTTTTCTGATGACAAAAGAACTCTAGGTTCATGGTAAATTATTCAGATGCTAAAGTAATTTAAATCTTAGCAAGTAATGTCATACAACCTCTCTCCCATTCTGAGAGAACCACTGTTAAGAGTTGGAATTATATTATCTCAGTTCTTATCTATAGGAGTCACCATTTGGAAAGGTCTAGAAAGCAAAAGACATCCCATTAAACCTGACCCTCTGGAAACCTTTAGCAAATATACTTAATGGTAACTTTGAAAGCTCTCTTTCTGAGATGGGGAAGGAGACCAAGTTATCTGCTCTCACCACAAATATTTAGCATGGTCCTTTAGGCCATTCAAGAGGCAATAATTAAGGCATAAGGTATGGACAGACAGAAGTAAAACTACCAGTATTCAGTAGTCCCATGATTGTGCATGTAGAAAGCCCAAATGAATCTAAACATAAACTGTTAAAATAAAGACATTAATTTGGCAAATTTGCTAGATACAAGGTTGATATAAAAGATGCATTTCTACACACAAGCAACAATTATAAAATGAAATGTAAAAAAGCACCGTGTATAATGGCATCAAAAGTAAAATACCCAGAAATCAGTATTAAAAAGCTGTATATGATCTCTTTACAAAGACAAACAACATATATACACTACTATATATAAAATAGATAAACAAGGACCTACTGTATAGCACAGGGAACTCTACTCAATATTTCTGTAATAACCTATATGGGAAAAAAATCTGAAAAAGAATGGATACATGTATATGTATAACTGATTCACTTGGCTGTACACCTGAAACTAATACATTGTAAATCAACTATACTCCAATATAAAATAAAAATTAAATTAAAAAAAAAAGACAAACAAAAAACAACGAACAGCATCTATAAAACATTGAGAGGAAGTAAAGGATTTCTGAGACAATGCTTGGGCTCTTCATAGTGAGCCTTTTACAATACTTGAGCCTGTTGGGTGGATTTGTGTCCCTACCTGGGCTATGCTGTCTTTCTATAAGTACTGAACAAATTAATAGCAGAAGTTTACTTGTCAGGAACAGCGGCAAATACACAACATGTACACTTTCCTTTGTCTTCAGAACAATCCTGTCCACTGTTATCTCCATTGTGTAAGAGGAAACTGAGGGTCAGAGAGTTTGCGTAACTTGCCCAAAGTCACCCAGACAGCAAACTCACCCAGGCCTGTCTGACTTGGGTAACAGTGCTCAGAATCACCATTTACTGGCTGGAAACGCAATCTTCAGATTTATTCTGAGGCGATAATTTTAAGTCTAAGGTTGTAGGAACGTTTTTAAAATGAATTTCAGAAATTCCACAAAATGACCAAGGTTGATTCTCATGCCAGAAACCCTGAGGGGGGAATTAACCTTTGTTGGGAGCTGTGGAATAGTTGTCACTTGCACATACAGTGAGAACAAATGGCCACTAGATGGCCCTGCAGTTCTTTGCGGTGTCACCGCCCTCCACCTTGGCCTCTGCGCTCCTGGTGGCCAAACCACAAAAAGAGCAGAGAAATGAGAAAAATATGCACAATGTGGGGCATTTTTCAAAAAGTTTAATGTACTAAATTTAAAAGACCTTTCTCTATTCTGAGATCATGTCCTTCTTACTTTGGGGGATGGTAATAGATGGTCATTCCTTAGCAAATATTCTTCCTTGGCAAAATTGACCTGCTGGGAAGTCTGGGATCAGTAAAGTACTAGCTTCTCATGAAAAACGGATCCAAGTCAAATATCTTAATACGGTTTAAAGATTCTCAGCCCTCCAAGGAGCGGCCCCTGAAATAAACAAGCTACAGTACCTGAGAAATTTCAATACAGTCACGAACACCGTATTTAGAGGCTTTTTAAAAAGTGAAATGAAGAGATGTTGATAAAAGAATCGTAAAGTTGGGCTTCCCTGGTGGCGCAGTGGTTGAGAGTCCGCCTGCCGATGCAGGGGACACGGGTTCATGCCCCGGTCCGGGAAGATCCCACGTGCCGCGGAGCAGCTAGGCCCATGAGCCATGGCCAATGAGCCTGAGCGTCCAGAGCCTGTGCTCTGCAACGGGAGAGGCCACAACAGTGAGAGACCCGCATACCGCCAAAAAAAAAAAAAAAAAAAGAGAGAAGAATCGTAAAGTCAAGGAAGTTCAGAGTCAGTAGGAATTTCCCAAGGGAAATATTGACTCAGTTGTTAAATAGTAGGAGTGTCAGGAAGGTATCAACAGAAACATACGTGGAGATGGTTCTAGAGAAAGTAAAGCAGCAAATCTTTTTATCACATTGCAGGTCAAGGCACAACTGAGAGGTTGGTGAGAAAGCTCAGACCTGCCCAGGGTTGGGGATGTTCTGAAATGGAAGGAAGGGGAACAGGGAAGAGGAATCCTGGATGAACATAGGCTTTTGTTTTGCACTTAAAGATGGTGAGTCTTGGGCTTTCCTGGTGGCGCAGTGGTTGAGAGTCCGCCTGCCGATGCAGGGGACACGGGTTCGTGCCCTGGTCTGGGAAGATCCCACATGCCACGGAGCGGCTGGGCCCATGAGCCATGGCCGCTGAGCCTGTGTGTCCGGAGCCTGTGCTCCGCAATGGGAGAGGCCACAACAGTGAGATGCCCGTGTACCGCAAAAAAAAAAAAAGATGGTGAGTCTCTAGGTGTGGCCAAATGGCATCAGAGCCCTGGGGATGGGTGTAGAAGACCATCCAATTATGCACACAGCTGTTGTTCTGTATGTTTTGGTTTTTTCTTAAGAACTGTTAAAATCTGAGACCCTCACTCAGCTTGGCCTCACTTCCAGAAGTCTTGGTTGGCTCTGTCCCGCTGCCCACGCACTCACCAAAGCCAGCTGTCTGCTGCTGTTTCTTGGCCTGGCTAGAAATTCTCCTTCAGTGTTTCTTTGGCTAATAATTTCCTTAGGCCCACTCTGTGCCAGTCACAGTTAGAATTGCTGTACACCTTGAATCTTCACAACACAAATAATCTCTCCCAAGTTACCAGTAAGGGGTCTGAGACTACAGAGAGCTGTGGTGATTCTCTAGATGTGACTTTCCCTCTTGGTCATGCAGGTGGATCCTGGATTCTCCCTAGGCCAGACCTTCGGGAGCCGGGCTGGGTGCGGTTGGTCTGCAGCTGTGGGGTGTATGGAGGAATTGGAGTCTGAACCCCAAATGCGGAGAAGCAGGCAAAGTCCCAAGTGTCATGTTTAGAAAAGTAGGTTTTGGGCAAGGTCAGCTAGGAAGCCAAGATCGTCATCTGAGAGCAAGCAAACTGAGCCAGCAAGTCTGGGATGCAGTGCTGGGAAGATTCCCATAGACACAGGGATTGATGAGCAAGAACATTCTGGGGGCAGGGGTGGGGGGTGAAGGGGTAGGACTGTATGGCACCTGGAATCCATAACCTCAGAGGGAGAAGGGCAGCAAGAAATGAGGCTGGCCCTAGGAGTTAGACACAGCTGGAGGTGGAGGAGAGTGTCCCTGCGTGGGGCAACTCACCTCCAATTCTTGCATTTTCCCCTCCCTCCTCCATCTTGGTGCTCTGAGCTCTAAAAGTAACCCCCATTTTCCTAAATAGGAAATAGGCATGCAAAAGTGTTCAGTAGGCATGCAATTTGATCATTCTAATTCTAGGTTTCCCTTTTTAAACTACATTCTAAGTAACATGTGCATATAGCTTGTTTTGGTTTTAGTCAAGGCAGAGTTAAAAGGCTTACAACAAAATCCAGGTTGCCTACCCTACCTCTCCCCTCTCCCGAGTCTTACCCCTCAGAGGCAACTTCCTTGCCATTACTTCATGTTATGTCATGGGTTTATCTCTATTTCTGTAAATAATAACCTTATATTGTTCTATTTTGCTTCCTTAATTGACTTGCAGGTGAGAAATTCATTCTCTTTTTACCATCACCCCCCTCTGCCCCTCATTCTTCTGATATATATTTTATTTCACCATTTTTATTAGTGGTGTGAGTTATTATGATTGTTATTATTAGTCACAGCTGAGATGCATAGTCTATGATGATTAGATTTCCTTTCTTTTTGGAACTTTTTTGTTTTCCTGTACTTGATAATAACCTTGTTTTTTTCATTTTCTTACTTTTCTATGTAATTGTTGCTTTTAAAAAAATTTTTTTAACCAAATGCTCCTGTGGATTTTTGTTGTTATTGTTCCTATCTAGAGCCTTCCTGCTCCAATGTAGACTGTTTGCTTCCTTAGCCTGTGGTACAAACTTCCTCCTCAGATTCTCTTCACCGGCTCCTGCGTGGGAGTCCTTTATTTTCTGAATCTCATGACTTCCTCTTTCTTGGACACATTCTTATTTTCCTGAAGCACATCTGGCCTGTAGTGTCCTAAACATATGCAGTGGACATCTTTACATATGGACATCTTTAATTTACATAAAATTTACATACCATACAATTAGTCCATTTAAAGTGTAAAATTCAACGGTTTTCAGTATATTCACAGAGTTGTGAAATCATAACCACAATCATCCCCACACCAAAAGAAACTCCATACCTTTAGCTGTTACCCCCAGTCCCTCTCAGTATTCTACCACGCCAGCCCTCGGCAACCACAAACCTATTTTCTGCCTCTATGGATTTGCCTGTTATGAACATTTCATGTAAATGGAATCACACAGTACATGGTTCTTTGTGATTGGCTGCTTTCACTTAGCATAAAGTTTTCAAGATTCATCCACGTTGTAGCATGTATCAGCACTTTATTTAAAAACTTTAATTATGGTAAAATACACATAAAATTTACCATCTTAACCATTTAAGTGTACAGTTCTGTAGTGTTAAGTACATTCACATTGTGTTGTGCATCCAGTCTCCAAAACTCTTTTTTATCTTGCAAAACTGAAACACTATATCCACTAAACATCTCCCTATTTGCCCTCCCCCTAGTCCCAGGCATTCATTGTTCTACTTTCTCTATGAATTTGATTACTCATGGGGACCTCATGTCATTTGTGACTGGCTTATTTCACTTGCCGTAACATCCTCCAGGTTTATCCGTGTCAGAGCGTGTGTCACAATTTCCTTCCTTTTCCATTGTAGGTATAGACCACATTTTGTTTATCCATTCATCCATCAATGGACACTTGGGTTGCTCTCACCTTTTTGCTATTTGTGAATAACGCTGCTATGAACATGGTGTGCAAGTATCTTGAGTCCCTGCTTTCAACTCTTTATTGCCAAATATTATTCCATTGTAGAGATAAGCTACGTTTTATTTATCTACTCATCAGTTGATGGGCATAAGTTGTCTCTACTTTTTGGCTCTTATAAATAATGCTATGAAAATTTGTGTACAAGTTTTTGTATAGACATGTTTTCATTTCTCTTGTATATGTAACTAGGAGTGGAATTGCTGGGTCATAGGGTAACTCTGTTTCACATTTTGAGGAAACTGCAGACTGCTTTCCAAAGCAGCTGCACTATTTAACATTCCTACCAGCAGGGGGTGAGAGTTGATTCCAATTTCTCCACCTTCTCATCAACACTTGTCATTTTCTGTCTTTTTAATTAAAGCCACCCTAGTTGGTATAAAGTGATATCTTATTGTGCTTTTGATTTGCATTTCCCTAAATGACTAATGATGTTGAACATCTTTTCATGTGCTTGCTGGCCATTTGTGTATCTTCTTTGGAGAAATATCTACTCAGATCCTTTTCCATTTTTAATGGCTTGTCTTTTTATTATTAAATTATAATAGACTATATATTTTAAATACAAGTCCCTTATCAGATAAAGGATTTTCAAACATTTTCTCCCATTCTATGGGATGGCAGGATACTTTTTTTTTTTTTTTTGCTGCACCACACAGCTTATAGGATCTTAGTTCCCTGACCAGGGATTGACCCAGGCCCACAGCAGTGAAAGCGCCGAGTCCTAACCACTGAACTGCCAGGAATTCCCACAAGATACATTTTTTGAGTCCTGGAATGTTTTTTTTTTTTTTTTTTTTTTTTTTTTTTGCGGTACGCGGGCCTCTCACTGTTTGGGCCTCTCCCGCTGCGGAGCACAGGCTACGGACGCGCAGGCTCAGCGGCCATGGCTCACGGGCCCAGCCGCTCCGCGGCATGTGGGATCTTCCCAGACCGGGGCACGAACCCGTGTCCCCTGCATCGGCAGGCGGACTCTCAACCACTGCGCCACCAGGGAAACCCCAGTCCTGGAATGTTTGAAGAAATTCTTTATTCCATCCTAACAATTGACTAGTGGGTTTGGCTGGGTTGTGAAGTCAAAGTTGAAAAAAATTTCCTCAAAATTTGAAGACGTTGGGCTTCCCTGGTGGCGCAGTGGTTGAGAGTCCGCCTGCCGATGCAGGGGACACGGGTTCGTGCCCCGATCCCGGAAGATCCCACATGCCGCGGAGCGGCTGGGCCCGCGAGCCATGGCCGCGGAGCCTGTGTGTCCGGAGCCTGTGCTCCGCAACGGGAGAGGCCGCAGCAGTGAGAGGCCCGCATACAGCAAAAAAAAAAAAAAAAAAAAAAAAAAAAAAAAAAAAAGAATGAAATAAAATTTGAAGACGTTGCCCATGACTTCAAGGTTTGAACGTTGCTGTTGAGAAATTCTATCCGTTATGATTTCCAGTCTGTTGTATTTGATTGTTTTTCTTTCTAGAAATGTACTACTCTCTCTTTATTCATGGTGTTCTGAATGTAAAAATGCCTTCCTGTGGCTCTTTGCATTCTCTGTGCTGGGTAGTCAGAAAACCCTTTTAAAGATAAAGCTTCATGGCCTCTACTTTGGGGAAAATTTTTTTTTGTATTACTTCTTCAATAATTTCCTCACTTCCATTTTCTCTGTTCTTTCTTACTGGAACTTCTATTAGTTGGATATTAGAGCTCCTGGATTGAGCCACCAATAGGGAATACTTTTTTCTCTCCTATTGTCCATCTCTTTGTCTTTTTGTTCTACTCCCCCAGGCATTTCTTTGTCTCTACCTTACAAACTTTCTGTTTTTTTTTTTTTTAATTTTAGCTATCATACTGCTTCATATCAAGAGCTCTTCTAAAATTTTGTTCCTTTTTTTAAAAATTGAAGTATAGTTGATTTACAGTGTTATGTTTATTTCAGGCGTATAGCAAAGTGACTCAGTTATACATCTATATATATTCTTTTCCAGATTCTTTTCCATGATAGGTTATTATAAGATACTGAATATAGTTCCCTGTGCTATACAGTACGTCCTTGTTTATTTTATATATAGTAGTGTGAAAATTTTGTTCCTTTTTCATAACATCCTGTTCTGGAGTGACGGCAATATTTTCCCTACCTCTCTGAGGATAATGACTCTAGGTTTGGGGTTACTTATTTATTACTGTTGTTGTTTTGTTTTCTCATAACCCCTGCATTGCTTCTGTTTTCTCAGGTTCGTTTTTCTTTTTATTTTGTTCTCAGGCTTTCATAGTGAAGAATTTCCTCAAATGTCTAAGGATCCTTAGCCATCAGTTCAAAGTTAAGAATGGAGGAACTGGGCTTCCATGGTGGCGCAGTGGTTAAGAACCCGCCTGCCAATGCAGGGGACATGGAATCGAGCCCTGGTCTGGAAGGATCCCACATGATGCGGAGCAATGAAGCCCGTGCGCCACAACTACTGAGCCTGCGCTCTAGAGCCCACGAGCCACAGCTACTGAGCCTGCATGCCACAACTACTGAAGCCCACACGCCTGGAGCCTGTGCTCCGCAACAGGAGAAGCCACCGCAATGAGAAGCCCGTGCACTGCAACGAAGTCAACGCAACTGAAGAAAGCCCACCTGCAGCAACGAAGACCCAATGCAGCCAAAAATAAATAAATAAATATTTTTTTAAAAAGGGAAAGAATGGAGGAACTAGAAACCTGATTCAAGGTTCTGTATTTGTTGGTGGGGGGCTTGTCAATCATTTGGTTTTCCCTGTAACGTGATCAAGGGAAAGCCCGTCTTTTTCGTTTGAGGGCTCCCAAAATGACAGGGCGTGTAAGTCATTTATCTGGGACAACTCAGTTTTTCTGGAGAAGAACCTCCGAACTCCTGTTTTGGGATAAACTGTCTGGGACTAGGAGAGAGAATGAGGCCTGGAAGTCTAACCATTTGTTCTGAAGACTTTCCATGAATCCCTTTGTTCTTAGTTCAGAGTCTTACTTCTATCCTCTGCTGTGCCGGGGTCCCCAAATCTAAGGTCTCTGAGGCTCAGTTTTTCCAGAATCTAAATTTAGCTCCACAGGTGAACTTTTCAGAGAATGAATCTGTTTATTTTTCACCAGATATATCATTTCATTTTATCCCTTAATGATGACAAGGCTTTCTATAATGCCTCAAACATAGGGTTGCCAGATTTGGCAAATGAAAATACAGGATGATCAGTTAAATGTGAATTTCAGATAAACAGTATGATATTTGATACATGCTTTGTATTAGTCAGCTTGGGCTGCCATAATGAAATACCATAGATGTGGGGGCTTAAACAACAAAAATGATTTTCTCACAGTTCTGGAGGCTAGGGGTCCAAGATCAAGGTTCTGGCTAATTCATTTTCTAGTGAGAGTTCTCTTCCTGGCTTGCAGATGGCAGCCTTCTCACTGTGTCTTTACAGGATGGGGAGAGAACACAGAGCAGCTTTCTGGTGTTTCTTCTAAGGACACTAAATTTATTGCATCAGGGCCCCACCCATCTGACCTCATTTAACCTTAATTACTTCTTCCAAATACAGGTTAGGGCTTCAACGTGTG
The DNA here is from genome assembly GCF_025265405.1 of Mesoplodon densirostris. Taxonomy (NCBI): domain Eukaryota; kingdom Metazoa; phylum Chordata; class Mammalia; order Artiodactyla; family Ziphiidae; genus Mesoplodon; species Mesoplodon densirostris. Next base: position 22,412,215 of record NC_082675.1, on the reverse strand, counting down.
AATTTGGGGGATGGGGGCAAACACAAACATTCAGTGCATAACACTGATATGCTAAAGACTATTTGTTGTTTATTTGAAATTCAAATGTAACTGGATGTTCTACATTTTACCTGACAATCCTACTCACACAGCCATGCTTTCTGACACCTTTCCCTGTGCTGGACTCTGGGATCAGCTGGCTCAGTCCTCAAGACGGTGCTGCTAGGGGGGCTGTTATCACTCCTGCTTTTACCCCAGGAGGAAGGCATGCCTTGAGAGATTAAGCAACTTGCCCAAAGTCACACAACTACCAAGTGGCTGAGGCAGATAGATGAGGCAGGGTCAAACCCAGAGCATCTGACTACAAAACAAGGCTGGTGACCACTTCTTCTTTTCTTTTCTTTTTTTTTAGTCCTTTGGCCGTGCCTCGTGGCATGCGGGATCTTAGTTCCCCGATGGAGCCGGCGCACCCTGCATTGGAAGCACGGGGTTTTAACCACTGGACCACCAGGGAAGTCCCCAGGTGACCGTTTTTTCAAAGCCCCTCTCCAGAGAGGGCTAAACCTACTATTGTGCTCAGGACCCGGCTCCATTAGCTCAAAGCACATAGAGTTCTCCAAAATGAAATTATGTGTGTACAAAAGCCACATGCCCACAAGTGAGTAATAATGCAACCTCTTCCCCTCCAAAAACTGTACTCATAAAACAAGCAATGAAGTACCAGCAAACAGTTCTTCAGGGCAACACCTTTAAAAATGGATAAATTCCTACTGTATAGCACAGGGAACTCTACTTAATACTCTGTAAGGACCTATATGGGAATAGAATCTAAAAAAGGAAACTCTACTTAATACTCTGTAATGACCTATACGGGAATAGAATCTAAAAAAGAGTGGATATATGTATATGAATAACAGATTCACTTCGCGGTACAGCAGGAACTAACACAACATTGTAAATCAAATTTACTCCAATAAAAATTAATTTTTAAAAAATGGATGAATTGACTCCAGGGAAACTTGTCAAATCAAATATTGCTGGGACCAGGACTTCCCTAGTGGTGCAGTGGTTAGAAATCCGCCTGCCAATGCAGAGGACATGGGATCGAGCCCTGGTCTGGGAGGATTCCACATGCCGCGGAGCAGCTAAGCCCGTGTGCCATAACTGCTGAGCCCGCGTGCCTAGAGCCTGTGCTCCACAAGAAGAGAAGTCACTGTGATGAGAAGCCCGCACATCGAAACGAAGAGTGGCTCCCACTGGCCGCAACTAGAGAAAGCCCGTGCGCAGTAACTAAGACCCAATGCAGCCAAAAATTAATTAATTGATTAATTAATTAATTAAAAATAAATAAATGTGAAAAAAAATTTCGCTGGGGCCTCTGTCTTTTCTTTTTTATTTGGCTGCACCACGCGGCTTATTGGATCTTGGTTCCCCGACCAGGGATTGAACCTGGGCCCTCGGCAGTGAAAGCTGGAGTCCTAACCACTGGGCCACCAGGGAATTCCCCACCTTTTCATTTTTTTTTTTTTTTTTTTTCTTTTTTTTTTTTTTTTTTTTTTTTTTGCGGTATGCGGGCCTCTCACTGTTGTGGCCTCTCCTGTTGCGGAGCACAGGCTCCGGATGCGCAGGCCCAGCGGCCATGGCTCACGGGCCCAGCCGCTCCGCGGCATATGGGATCCTCCCAGACCGGGGCACGAGCCCGTATCCCCTGCATCGGCAGGCGGACTCTCAACCACTGCGCCACCAGGGAGGCCCCCCACCTTTTCATTTTTTAATTAAAAATTTAAAAAAAAATTTTAATGAGGTATAATTAACATCAATAAAATGCACAAATTTTAACATACAATTCAGTACTTCTGGACAATTGTTTATACTCTGTAACAATTGCCCAAAACAAGATGCAATTTCCATCACTCCAGAAAGTTCCCTGTGCCTCTTTCCAGCCATGCCCTTTCCTCCCCCGCTACCCCTGTTCTGATTTCTATCACCAGAGACAAGCCTGTTCCCAAACTTCAGATAAATTGATTCATGCAGATCATATTCTTTTGTATCTGGCTTCGTAACATTTTTTGTTTTTGATTGAGATGAAATTCACATAACATAAAAGTAATCATTTTAAAGTGTGCAGTTTCATGGCATTTAGTACATTCACAATGTTTTGAAACGACCACCTCTATCAAATTCTAAAACAGTTTCATCACTCCCCCAAAGGAGACCCCGCCCCCAATAAGCACTCACCTTCCAGTCCTTCCCCACCCCCAGCACCTGGCAACCATTCATCTGCTCTCTAACCTTTACTTTTTATGGCTCATCAATCCTCAACCGTCTGGTAAAATCCCACAAGTAGAGAGGAATTATTAAAAAGGGCTCCAAGGAAGGGAAAGCAGGAGGACAGAAGCAACACTAGGTAAAGTAAAATTAAGCCACATGATCAAGCCACGAAGAAGGACAACATTCCTAACACCAGCAAGAGAAAACCTATGCTTCATCTTGAATGTAAGGCTCCTGCTCCAACCAGTCTTAAAGGCTGCTCGGTGCTATCTTAGCAAGTGGTGTTTATTTTCTTATCAACAAAGCACAATTCAGGGACAATGTTGAAACAGAAAAGCCCCGCAGCTGGCTCTCTGTACAAAAGGCATTGACATAAAGACCAAAGTAAATGTTAGCATCCTGGAAACAGCAGCAGGTGTTTTAAATACAAGAATAGCAGCCACTTGGGAGAATTGTGACCACCTGCTAAGTAGCATCTACTCAATCTAAAATGGTTATCACAGGGATGATTTCTGACCTCTAGGTGCTTTCTGCTGTTGGTCTTTTTGCTCGGTCTTTCTTTGCAGGGGATTTCTGGATAATTTTGATGTTTTCCAACCAGATTCTTGCTCACCATCATGTGCTTAGCACCTAATATCTAAGATAATGCTTGGCACACAGCAGGTGAACAATAAGACATTTTGGAGTGAAATAAATGAACTGTGCTACTGATTGTAAAAGTGGAATCATAAAATCACTGTACTTTAGACTCAGCAGAACTAGAGAGAAGGAAAACAAATGACCTCCCACAAGGGACTGTGCAAGGCGGTTTCCATACATCATCCCACTTCATCCTCACAATTACCTTAAAAGGTATCATGATGCCAACTTCACAGATGAGGAAACTGATGGTCACAGAGGCACCCTGCTATCTCCTGAAATAGCAAGTTCAAGGCTTTCGTTTGGTAACTGAGGAAACTCGGGCCCAAGGCAGTCAGGGGTCTTGACTCAGGTGACAGAGTCAAGGCTGTTTAGTTAGCAACCTACCTGGAATGTTCCCAGGTGTTGGGCTGCACCTGGCAGGCCTGAGAGCCTTGTAGTTGCCCAGCCTTGAGACCAAAGAAAGAGCCTGGAGACAGCGACAGAGACATCAACGACTTATTGGACAGAGGATCTTACACAAAGGGTCCTGGAGCGATACTGCCACCATGTACAGCAGACAGCAGGAAGGACGTGGCAGTAATCTTCCTTGCTTGGAGGAGGAGGCTGCCTTTTATAGGGGGAATTGACATCAGGTGGGCTCATCAATAAACAGGGATTAATGAAGCCCTATAATGAAGAGGGTTGGGTAGTCATGTGAGTGAAGCAGGGACTGGTAGAGCAGGGGGATGGACAGAGAGCAAGAGAACATCCATCTTGAGTGGCCAAAACTCACACCAAGTCTGTTAGCTGAAGGCAGGATGTACTGATCCTAGAAGCAAAAGGACCATTGTGTCTAGGCATAGAGTTTCCAAATCTAGTGCTTGTTTAAAAAAATAAATAAAGACCTCCAGCCTCCTGGGCAGGTTTTAGGCAATTAAGCCTTTACTGGTTACACTAGTTACACCCATATCTCAGGAATCCCGGGGGACGATCACGGGTGAGCAGCAGCAGGCCGGACACTCAGGAGGCAGGCGGGCTAGGCACTGGAACACCAGGGATTAGCCAGTGGGTCCCGGCCAAGTCCCTTTTTCCTTTCTGTGCCTCAGATATGAAACAGATTAAGGATGTGCTGAGTGCCTGCCAAGCGCTCTGCCAGAAAGGGCAAACTCAGTCAAGAAAAATTACTGAGTGCAATCAAATGGCTCAGGGACACAAAAGTGCATAAGATCTGGTCCCTGCTTCTTTCTCTGATAGGTGACCAACCATCCTGGTTTGCTGGGACTCTTCCACTTTAAGCACTGAAAGTCCCGCCTCCCGGAAAACCCCTCAGTCCCTTGGCCACCTCTGTGCGGTCTCGGTGGCCAGAGGAAAGCACACGCATGATAATGACAGCACCACAGGGAGCACGTGACACCATGTGTAATACAAAGACCCCAGTGGACACAGGGCAACGGTGCTGTGCCAACCTCAATAGAGCATGCAGCACAAGGAAAAACCAACAACACTGACCCGAAACAGACTCACAGACTTATAGAACGAACTCATGGTTACCAGGAGGAAGGGTGTGGGGAGGGATAGATTGGGAGTTTGGGATTGACCCGTACACACTACTATGTTTAAAATAACCAACAAGGACCTACTGTACAGCACAGGGAACTCTGCTCGATATTCTGTAATAACCTAAATGGGAAAAGAATAGATACTTGTATAACCAAATCACTTTGTTGTACACCTGAAACTAACACAACATTGTTAATCAAGGATACTCCAATATAAAACATTTTAAAAAACAGTAACAAAAAATAGGATACTTTGTTCATCACAAATTTCTTTTGTAGCAATTTAGATTTTTAAAAATATTGCATCAGGGCTTCCCTGGTGGCGCAGTGGTTGAGTCCGCCTGCTGATGCTAGGGGACATGGGTTCGTGCCCTGGTCCGGGAAGATCCCACATGCCGCGGAGCGGCTGGGCCCGTGAGCCATGGCCGCTGAGCCTGCGCGTCCGGAGCCTGTGCTCCACAACGGGAGAGGCCACAACAGTGAGAGGCCCACGTACTGCAAAAAGAAAAAAAAAAAATTGCATCAAAGTATTCTTTATCTTGACTACTAAATTTCTCTTGAATTTTGCACCTGAGGCAAGTGCCTCTCTGGCCTCATCCCTGTCCCAACCCTGCAGGGCAGCCTTCAGTGCTAGTCACCAGACCTGGGACAAATCACAGGTCTTCTCCGTCTGAATGTCTTCATCCACATGCAGAGGAGGGTGGAATACACAGCCCCTAGGGGCCCTCCAGGTCCAAGTTCTTTGGTTTCACGACTAGATGTGGGAAAACTGAGAGAAGCAGGAGGTAGTGGGTCGTGGGGGTGTCAGGGAAGAGAAAGGGAAGAAGCGTGTCTGCTTGCCTCCCACCAAAGAAACAGGACCAGGAGGAGGGATGAGTCATATACATGTGTGTATATAGATAAAGACTCATATGTGTATATGAATTGGCTTATGTGGTTGTGAGGCTGGCAAGTCTGAAGTTTGCAGGGTAGACTGGCAGGCTGGAAACTGGGCAGAAGTCAGTGCTGCCTGAGAAGGAATTTCTTCTTCTGAGTAACTTCAGATTTGCTCCTAAGGCCTGTCTTTGATTGGAGGAGGCCAGCTCAGATGATTCCCCTTTACCTGATTGCAGATGTTAATCACGTCTACAAAATATCTTCACAGCAACACCTAGATTAGTGTTTAACAGACTAACTGGGTATTATAGCTTAGCCAAATTGACTCATAAAACTAACCATCATAAGAGGAGGAAATCATTCAGAGAAGTTATGTAAATTGTCCAAGATTATCCAGCTGACCGGTGTCACGTCGGGACTGAAAACGTGCTATGGTGACCACAAAGTACACATTCTCCCCTGAGTCTTGCTGTGTCTGGGCCTCCAGAGAAGTTTCTGAAGCATCAGGGCAGCTTCCTTATCCTCTGCATGATGCTGTTACTTCTGTGTCATAACCATTTGGGCTCATCTCCTCCTGACAGTGGGTTCTTTGAGAAAAGGTCCGTGTGTTAATATCTTCGTATCATCCATAGAACTAGTAAAGAGCCCTGCAGGTGCCAGGCATTCAGTGAATATTTGCAGAATTAGGGAATCACTAATAATTCCCAACATCTGTTTCCTAGATACCAGCACTGAACTGTTTTAACTCTAAGTGGTTAACTCTTTTTTGGTTTGTTTGTTTGTTAACTATTGCTTGAATTGAATCTCAGTTTCCACGACAACAACAAAAAGCCAAAGGAAAGAACTCTTGTAGCCAGGATGGAATATTCTCAAATTCTATTGTGCATTCTCTGATTTCTTGATAACCCTGTGAGGTGGGTCCTACGATTATTCTTGGATGAATAATAGGAAAACAGAGGCTCTGAAAAGTTAAGGACTTGTCTAGGGTCACAGAGTTTGTAAGTGGTGAAGCTCACACTTGAACCCAGGGAGCTGGATTCTACCCTCCGCAGGCCTACCCATCAGGCCGCACTGCTCAAGGCAATCTGACCCCTGCAGCCAGATTCCTACATCATTGAGTTGATTTCCTCCACTTCCAGATGAGGGACAGAGAAGTACAAGTGGCAGCACCAGGACCAGCGCTCCGGGCTCCCGGCTCCCAGCCCACAGACCCCTTCTCCTGTTTGCCTCTCAAAATGAGGCCTCGCTGGGGACCTTGCGTGCCCTGCCTGGGCCTCCAGGTGCTATTTACTCAGCTAGGTGTGGGCTCTGCCTGGATCCCAGTCTGCTGTTTGTACAGTAAATGTCACCTAGTCTATACCCCCAACGATGGAGGGGAACAGGGACCGAAAGGAATATTCTTTTGCTGGTTTCAGACGCCTTGACTTGGGTTTTCAGTTTCTTAGATACAATGCAAATCACTGAAGGTGGGGGTTGCCTCAGAAGCATCTTGTCCTAAAAGCAATAGGCCAGGCCTGGGTTCTTTCCATGCCTGTGCAGCCTCCAGGAAATCGGACAATCTCCGAAGTCACAGGGATCTAAGTTTGAATCCCAGTTCTACCACATGACCTTGGGCTTAACCCCTCAGAGCCTCACCTTCCTCTTCTGAGAAATGGAGCCAATTCCTACCTTACAGAAATTAAAGAGTAGATGCCAAGGGCTCTGCACAGTTCCTGGCTCACGTCCTGTACTCATTAGCTAATGTTCCTAATACTGACTTATTTCACACATCGTCATGCTGGTTCCTTTGAAAATAAAGGGAGTAAGGAGGATACAAACAAGGCTCACTGTTCTTTATTATCCCGATTTCCCATTACCTGGCTTCTTCCTGGAAAAGCGTTCCAAAAACTTTTAGTAGAGAGTAAACAAACAAGGGAGGTTTTAATCTGTGAAAGAAACATGCAGATTCTGCCTTTCTCAGGAAGGCCACTGCCTGAAGCTTGAAGCAGATCCACTAATTCAGTAAGTTTACCCCCTGATTGATTTCCAACCAGCGGTTCCGGCTTTTGAACCAGGATGTGCAAACAAGAGCACTTACTGGAAGGGAGGTTTCGAGGCCTCTGGATTTCGTCAGCTGCCCACTCTCCCAGGAGAGCAGGTGGGACCAGTCAAGCCAGCGGCCAAGGCCAGAAAGCAAGCTGAACGTTTCAAGGTCTACGAGGCCTCTTCCTTTTGAGTTTTTAATTTCAGTGGGATACGCGTAAGAAATGCCAAGAAGGAAACAGGGTAAATTCATGGTTGCCAAACCAAGTGGGGTGCAGAGAAAAAAAAAAGAAGATGAAATGGAAAAGGTCAGCTACCTCATTGTACAAAGTGAGGAGAGCTGCAGGGGATGGGGGGCACAGCCTCCGGTCCTAGGACCCCGGGTTCCCACCGGGTTCCTGACCCCGAGAGATAACCCGTCCCTGGGGCTCGGGAGAGTGACAGCACTGCCTGAGCTCAGACACCCAGAAGTCCCTTCTGGCTCCTTTAAGGAGAGAATCAGAGCAAGGAACCAGGGAGAGAGTGACTATGCAGAATTTAAAGCCAAACAAGGGAAGGGTGGGGAGGATGGGAGGGAATCCTCTCTCTCTCTCCCTCTCTCTCACTCCTGCCTCTATTTTTAAAGAAAAGTTGTTGGTTAAGACAAAAATACCAAAGAAGTCTTGAAGGAGACTAAGGATGAGAGTAGGAAAGGGACAAAGGATGTCCCAGGAGAGTTGAAATAAGTATACAGAAATCCGGAAGGATCTTCTTATCAACTTAGTCTCAGGAATAGTAGCAGGTGTCAAAGGTTTAATACATATATGTTGTGTTAGTTTCAGATCTTTTTTAGCCCCAGGTGAACTATTACTGCTTTCTTGAGATTCTAGCTCAGGGTCCAGGTGGCATCTAGCTCTAGCAGGGAGAAGTGGCAAGGGAAAAAGTAAAGCTAAATTCTATGCAAACTCCTACTCATCCTTCAAGGCCCTCACGAACATTGCCTCCTCTACGAGGCCTTCCCTGACGGCCCTACAGTTAGGTCCTCGCTCCTCGGTACCACTCCTAAGGGCTGGTTACAGTTATACCACATTAGAATTACTTATTATCTTTCTCCTCTTCTAGATTCTGCTCCCTGAGAGAAGATAAAGGTGGCACAGCTTTCGGGATGAATGAATGACCCCAAATCAAGGTTTTCTGGCTGTGGTTCTGATCATGATGCTGGAAATATCAGTTTATTGCACGTGGACACATAAATTTTTAAAAATCCTTGAATGCAAATGTTTGAGCACAGGCAAAGGGTGGAAATTTTCAGAACCTCAAGTCAGTACAAACTGCTCTCCTCGCTCTTGTCCTGGTTCCTGGAGGGGTGGGGGACATTTGCTGATCAAGATTAGGGGAGTCCCTTTAGAAAACTGTTTTCAATTCCCCCCCCTGCCAAATTTTTTAAGTGACACTTAGACAATCCATTTCCTGCAAGCCTGAACAAATTTGATTTTTTAAGACACTGATGAAACACTTCAATTGAGAAATGTTTATTCCCATTCAAAGCTGTACCCAGGGCCGCTATCTTCTCACCCCCTTTCTCTGTTCCAGAAGGTAAGAAAAAGTCAGACTCCCAGGCCCTTCGAGTTATAACCTTATAACCTTCCCAGGTTACCTGGTCACCTGGAAAGTGACTCTAGAGGACTCCTGTCCCCCAGTATGTATCTTTGGGATGTCGGAGAATCTGTGTTTGTTCCTTCCGTGGATGCACCTGTCCCTGGACAGTGCTGCCCTGGATGGGGGTCTGAGGCTGGTGGGTGAGCACTCTGGTCACCTGCACTTTGTTCCCGGGTGCCAAAGAGGCCATTTGTGGGCAAGGGGAGTTCAAACAGGGGGTTGTCTCTGCTGCTGTCATCCTCCTTCAGATACCAAGGCAGGGCCTCCCAAGTGAAGTGAAGAGGCGCAGGCTGGGATGGGCTGCCTTTGCTCTGGAGCCTGGAACTAAATGCAAGAAGCTCCTTCCTGTGTTGAAGGCACTCTGCTAGGTTGCTTTCATGCACACTCCTGTCTTTTCTAGTAAAACAAACAACAATGAAAAAAAAAACCTCTTTTTTTTTTAACATCTTTATTGGAGTATAATTGCTTTACAATGGTGTGTTAGTTTCTTCTGTATAACAAAGTGAATCAGCTACACATATACATATATCCCCATATCTCCTCCCTCTTGCATCTCCCTCCCACCCTCCCTGTCCCACCCCTCTAGGGGGTCACAAAGCACGGAGCTGATCTCCCTGTGCTATGCGGCTGCTTCCCACTAGCTAGCTATTTTACATTTGGAAATGTATATATGTCCATGCCACTCTCTCACTTCGTCCCAGCTTACACTTCCCCCTCCCCGTGTCCTCAAGTCCATTCTTTAAGTCTGCGTCTTTATTCCTGTCCTGCCCCTAGGCTCTTCAGAACCACTCAAAAAAAAAAAAACCTCTTGAAGAGGTTCATGGTTTATTCCAGGTCACCCAGCAGAGTCAAGCACTAACCTCCACCGTCCTGTTCAAGTTTGGTGGTCGGTCCCCCACCTCTGGCACAGACCATGACAAGGGCTTTTGGGAGCACGGTGTGAGTGCTAAGGACTATAATAAACTCTGTAATTCCGGAACTCTAGGCTGGAAATTACAACTCATTTCCAAACAAAATGATTGTGTTTAGTAGGAAACAACATTTCCTTTTCTAAAATTGGAGATCCAACCTCTTCTTTCCCAGATCCTGCAGGCTGGCTCACTGTTCTGTGAAGAGCAGCTCGCACAAGCCCCCCACCCCCAGGGATGGCGTCATCCAGACCCTGCCCCGGAATCTCACCGCAGGTCAGGGGTCTGTGTACCCAGGAAATGTTTGCTGCCCTCTGCTGGGAATGGTGTCCTAGGTCACACTGACAGAGCCGGTCATCATCAGCCCATGGCCAGGTCCAGTCCACCCAGGGATCAAGTGGGCATTTTTTTCTCTGGTTGGGGGAGGGAGCAGCTGGCGAAAACTCACCTGGTGTCCATTGCTATGACACATCTCCTGCTTCATGGACCCTGTCCCTGCTTGTGACCAGTGACCAAATTTTATACTCAGACATTTTTTAAAGATTTGGACCCACCATTGTCCTACTTAACCTTCTGGGACCTGTCAAACTTCCTGGCTGCCAAATATCAAAAGACAGAAGAATGGATGAGATTAATGGGAAACTAGGAAGATTGTGGGAATGGTACTTGGCATTAAGGTGGATGGCCCTCGGTAACAATAATTCTTAACATGCATGGTGTGCTTTCTCTGTGTCATGAACTGTGTTTAATACATTACCTTGGTCAACTCTTTTTTTTTTTTTTTTTTGCGGTATGCGGGCCTCTCACTGTTGTGGCCTCCCCCGTTGCGGAGCACAGGCTCCGGACGCGCAGGCTCCGGACGCGCAGGCTCAGCGGCCATGGCTCACGGGCCCAGCCGCTCCGCGGCATATGGGATCCTCCCAGACCGGGGCACGAACCCGTATCCCCTGCATCGGCAGGCGGACTCTCAACCACTTGCGCCACCAGGGAGGCCCCTACCTTGGTCAACTCTTGATTCTCATTTTTCTGACAGGGAAACTGGGGCTCAGAGGGGTTAAGTAACTTGTCCAGGGCTCCCTAACTCGTGCATGTTAGAGCCGAAAACCTGCCTGATGTCCATCCGCCTGTGTCACAAGCCCAGGCTCCCAGCACCTAGGTTGTAAGGACTGTTCTTACAGTGTCTGGAAGTGGAAGATGGATGGTCTCTGTCCCAATATTCTCGGAGGCAATCATAATTCTACTCCTCCGCTCCCAAAGCTTTTCTCTTCTCGTATCTCCTTTATTCAACAAACCAGAGTTTCATCTATATTTTACCCAGCTGACTCTTGGAATCACATAAATCCTGGATGTGTTCATGAAAAAAAAAAGTTTATGAGACAACAGAATATGTACAGCTTGCTGTCTTTCCCCACAGGAATATCAGATGTACAAAGTCAGCTATAAATACAAGAGAGGATTTTTTTTTTTTTTTTTAAATTTTGAGAGTCCCTGGGCCATTCTCAGGAAATCTAGTCTCCTACAAGCCAGGTCATGAAAAACCTCACAGCATCACCTAAAGGCAAGGCCACCTCACCAGTGGGGGAGGGATTCAGTTGCTGTTATTTTGGAGTCAGAGCCTCAGGGTACGTATGTGTCTGGGAAGGCTGCATTTGAGTAAATCCAGCACTTCAAACAAATATCATTTACTGAAATTAGTCATGAAACATTTTTCAAAAATAGATGTTCCATACAGAAGCTAAGTAATCAAAACCAAGGCAGGATCCTGGAACAGAAAACAGACTTTAAGAGGGAAACTGTTGAAATCCAAATACAGTCTAGAGTTTAGTTAATAGCACTGTGTCAGTGTGGTTTCTGAGTTTTGACAAATGTACCAATGGTAGTGTAGGCTGATAACGTTAGCGGAAACTAGAACCAGGTTGGGGGTTGGTAGCATATGGGAATTCTCTGTACTGGCCTTGCAACTTTTCTGTCAATCTAAAATTACACCAAAAAAAAAAAAAGTTTATTAAAAAAGTTCAAAACTGGTGAACTGATGTTTATTCTCTTAGTACTAATGGGGCCTACAGCGCTTAAACTTCTTTCAAGTAAGATAAAACTTGCTTCTCTTGCCACCTTTGAACCTTGGTGTCAATAAAGGTACCGACAATGCAGAGTTTGTGCTTTCTTTAAGGAGACAAAACCAAATGTTGAGCCATTTACTGCTGTGGGTCAATGCCAAGTGCAAAAGAGAGCCTGCAATATCTTTTCACTTTTCAAACGAACCTTTTTCTTTTGTTGTTGTGCCCTTTTAGGCTCTGTTTAATTTACCGAGCAAATGAACTACAGGGTTTTGTGGAAGCCAAAGGAGTACTGAATTTCTTAGAACCCTAATACACACAAATGAACTTCAAGAAGTGTTGCAACTCTTCTCTAGAAAGGGGTGGGCAGCCGCAGGATTGAAGGAAACATCCGCCAACACCACCAGGAGGATTTCCTGCCCACGCATTTGGCGTCTCAACGTTACTTAAACGGTTCAGAAATGTCCGCCTTTAAAAACACAGTCATGAAATTAAAAGCACTAGAATCACTAGTCCTAGCAAACCAAAAGACTTCATCCATCTCTCGAGGGTACTGAATCCCTGTGCATCCAGGTCGGTTTCTTAGTTGTGACAAATGTACCATGGTTGTGTAAAAGGACAACATCAGGGGAAATCGGAACTGGGTGAGGGGTGTACATAGCACTTTTTGCAAGATTAAGATGCAACTTTGATTCCATTAAGGAAACAAAAATAGTAATATATAGACCTTTGCTCTTTCCCCTATCGTTCAAGGGTTTTTCATTTCTCCTTGTGAGAATATGAAAAGTTGTCTTACAATTTTTTTTAATAAACCTATTTATTTATTTTTGGCTGTGTTGGGTCTTCATTTCTGTGCGAGGGCTTTCTCTAGTTGCGGCGAGTGGGGGCCACTCTTCATCGCGGTGCGCGGGCCTCTCACTGTCGCGGCCTCTCGTTACGGAGCGCAGGCGCCAGACGCGCAGGCTCAGTAGCTGTGGCTCATGGGCCCAGTTGCTCCGCGGCATGTGGGATCTTCCCGGACCAGGGCTCGAACCTGTGTCCCCTGCATTGGCAGGCAGATTCTCAACCACTGCGCCACCAGGGAAGCCCCTGTCTTACAATTTTTGCTTTCCATTTCCATTTAACTTGTGTTTAGAACAATGAGCAACGTAGCGCTTTCCTGCTAGAATCTTGACTACAGCGTGGGAGCCTGTAAAATATGACATCAAGCAAAGGTGTGGGACACAGGAATCTTTAAGAGTGAGTGTCAAAATCATGGCATCAAGGAGCCAGGATTCCTGAAATCTATTCCCATTCTTCTCCTGGACCATTTAAAAATCTATTTAGTAGATGAGCAGGGGGATTACAAAGATGAGCCAGATGCAGTCGCTGCCTTCAGGGAGCTCACAGTCTAATGTGGAGATCAAGACAGGTGGATTGTACTGCCAAGTATCACAGGTGTGTTGCTGGAAGTCTGTGCAGGGGCACAGTAGGGTGATGTTTGACACAGTTTAGAGCAGTGGATCTCAGCTGGGGGAGGTCTTGGCTCTCAGGGATATTTGGCAACGTCCAGAGACAGTTTTGGTTGTCATAACTGGGAAGAGTGGCGGGTGCTCCTGGCATCTTGTGAGTAGGACCTGAGGTGCTAGTAAAATTTACAATGCACAGGAAAGCCCTCACCCCAGAACAAAGAATTGTCCAGCCCGAAATGTCAGTAATGCTGAGGTTGAGAAACTGGTGTAAACAGAGAGAGGAAAAGGGCATTCCAGGAAAACCGTAGGACTGAAGTATGGGACAGATAGATAAGCTGGAAAGGTAATCTACAGCCTTAAGATGATTATTTTGTCCCTTTGAACCTCAATTTTTCTGGCCACAAAATAGTGATGCTAATGCTAAGTGACTCATCTCTTTTCCTGGTGTCAGAAGAAAGTGCCACTGATAAAAATTATGTCCTTGGGATCCACCTACTTCCTGATGCCATACTTAAGCATACTAGTTCCTCAGCCATGCTAGTAGCCTGTTCATGAGAAAAACAAAGACGGTATTTGGAAAATCTAACTTAGGGCAGTATGGTAAGTGCCTGTAAAAGTGAGGATTTTGTTGTATGGTGTGTAATAAAAACCCAGCCACCATGATATTTCTATTTGTCACATAACTTGGGATCTGGAAGCGGGCAGTCTAGAGCTAGGTCAGGGCTAGATGGTCACTCCATGATGCCATCAGGAACCCAGACTCCTTCTGTCCTTCCCCTCTGACATCCTTAGCTTGTGGCTTCCTTCCTCATGCTTGCAGGATGGCTGCTGAACTGTCTCAACCTTTCAAACTTTCATCAGCATTCCAGGCAAGAAGAAGCACTGCCTGGGGGAAAGGGGCAACAGGAAAAAGGTGAAAGGCATCCCAGTAGAGTCTTCTCCATTTAACAAGCTTTCCTGGAATTCTCTCTGCCTAGAACTTCCACTTATACATTGGCCTGAACTTTATTCCACAGCTACTCATAATTTCAAGGGAATCCAGAAGCTGAGTGTTTTCAGCTAGGCACCCTGAACAAAAATTATTATTATTTTTTTAATAAGAAAGTAGAATAGACACCATGTAAGTAACTAGAAATATTGCCTTAGTGCCTTAAAATGAGCACATTCCAGGCTTTAGTAATAAGTCCAAGATAGACCAACCTTGTGTTGAATTCTGCTTTCAAGAAAATGGTATTATGTAGCAGTCTGCCAGAGTAATTTAAAAGATGTTCTGTCTTTTAAAGCATATTGCAGACAACCTAAGTTTAATAATCATTTAAAAATATATTTATTGAATGTCTAATGTGTACTCAGCACTATACTAAACACAAAGAAGTATAACCCATGCTTCTGTTTCTAATGAGCTTTTTGAAATCCAGTTGGAAAAAAACATAGGAACATAAATGAAAAGTTGGGTAATAATGAAAGAGTTAAATAACAATCTGTTATAGTAGTCTAAGAATGCCTTGCGTTGCTGGTGGAAATGTCAAATGATAAAACCACTTTGGGAAGCTGGCAGTTTCTAAAAACGTTGAACATACACCTACCTCATGATCCTGCAGTTTCCCCACTGGGTATTGAATATTTACTCAAGAGAAATGAAAATACAAAGATTTTTTTCACACAAAGATTTGTACACAAGTGCCTACAGCAGCTTTATTCATAAAAGCTAAAACTTGGAAACAATTCCATTTCTAAACCCTGAAACACAAAGATCAATCTCACTCTGCAAGAGTAAAATGACATCAAATGTTGTGAATGTTCCTGGTGGAGAGGAAAGTTCTCTGTGAGATCACATTTGTTAATTGTGCTGTTCACATCTTTCCTGTCTGCTCTATTGGTTGATTCTGAGTGAGGTGTATTCGTCTCCCACTATGATTGTGGATCTGTCAATTTCACCATTTATTTTCAGTTTTTGTTTTATACATTTCAAAATT
This sequence comes from Mesoplodon densirostris, assembly GCF_025265405.1. Taxonomy (NCBI): domain Eukaryota; kingdom Metazoa; phylum Chordata; class Mammalia; order Artiodactyla; family Ziphiidae; genus Mesoplodon; species Mesoplodon densirostris. The sequence goes on along the minus strand of NC_082675.1, from coordinate 22,396,857 downwards.
ATGCTACTGTTTATAAAATGCATGACTCATAACTTGTGCCTTTAATCAACATGAAACACCCTTCTTTGTGTTTTTTAAATGCTTTTGTCTTAAATTCTATTTTGTCTGATACAAATTTTGCTCCATATGCTTGTTTTCTGTATACATCTGCCTGGTGAGCCATTTTCCATTCTTATGCTGTTTTGTTTTATGTGTATTTCCTATAAACAGCATATAGCTGGAATTTGGATTTTTTACTTAAACCAGAGCCACCTTCTTTTATGAAGGGAATATAATCCATTCATATTTATTTTTGATTATTTATATATTTGGACGTATTCCTACCATGTTATTTCATGTCTTCTCCTTACCATGTTTCTTGTGTTTTCCTCTTATATGTTTTGGAATGATTGTTGTTCTCTGCCTCTCAATGGCTCACTGGCTCACTCTTGTCCTCTGTTTCTCTCTCCGAATGGTTTGGTTCTATTCTTCTGCTACAATGGTCTTAAAACTTTTTTGTTCACATGGTCCCTAAAATAATTTAGTAAAACTAGATACCACATTTTAAATACACCCCACATTTTAAACATCTAAAATTTCTCATGATAAGCTTAAATATTAGTTGCAATGGATATCATTTCTAATGCAACTGGGAGTATTATTTTAAAGTAAAACTTTTGTATCACTCTTTTAGCTGTGTTCAATGGAATCGAAATACCACAGTTATTTGCCATCCGTCATCACACATTTGGAAATATGAGTCAAGGATTTGGCCAAGAATAGCTGGCTGGGGTGAGGGGGTTTGCATATTCTGGGGCCAAGGATTCAACCAGCCATTGCCAACAGATTAATTACATACATTTGTATACATGAGAATTTAATGGGCATCTGTTTCCTTATTGTCAGAGAACAGAGTTAAAATCATGAAAAGAGGGAAGGCTAGAACAAACCCTTTGGTGTTGAACTGGAGTTGGAGTTATTGGTGTGCACTCATGAGTTTTTAATACATAAGATAGATTGATATAAAAATAGGTATAGACATACAAACATCTATATATTTCTATATCTTTTTATGTGGGTATGTATACACATATATATACAAATATTATTTCCTAGTTCTATCCACTGAGACAACCTAGAAGCAATGACACCCCAGTAGCAATGAGCACACGTAGTGCACAGATCTTTGTCACTAAATATCATTCTCCATGAAAAGGAGCCAGAGCTCCTTGGAGAAATGGCCCATTCAAGGGCTGGGCCTGGGAAAGAGTAGATGAGTCTGGAATATCTTGCTCTACCAGAAAATAAGTAAGTGGTCAAAGAATGATTGGGACATGCCAGAAAGGACACTCGTCAGGAAGAGGCTCTCATACATGCTACAATGTGGATAACCTTGAAGCTGTTATATTACGTGAAATAAATCATACACAGAGGGACAAGTACTGTATGACTCCACTTACACTAGGTACCTAGAATAGGCAAATTCATAGAGACAGAAAGTAGAACAGAGGTAACTAGAGGCTGGGAGGATGGGGGAGTGGAGAGTTATTGTTTAATGGGTACAGAGTTTCTGCTTGGGATGATGAGAAGGTTCTGGAGATGGACAGTGGTGCTGGTTGTACAACAATGTGAATGTACCTAATGCCACTGAGTTGTATGCCTAAAAATGGTTACTGGTAAATTTTATGTTATGTATATTTTACCAAAATTAAAAATGGAGGTCGTTAAAAATGGAGACCAATGGTCTCCCACTGGTCAAGTCTGAGACAATTTGAGAATCAAAATAATGTAGTAATAGTTTTTTTAAACCCACTGAGTAAAATAGTACTCTGTGAGTTGATATCGATATGAATAACTAAATAAATAAGAAGGGAAAGTTCTACCTCACAGTAGAATTCCAAGGAATAAATGCAGAAGGAATGATAGAATTAGGAAATCACTATTTGGAAATCACTATGGTAAGAATTAATTTAGGCAAGAATCGTCAATGGATCCTAGAACTGTGAGTGAAGATCTAATGAGGAACGGGATAGGTAGATATCTTAAAATATCCTTCTATAAAATAGATATTATTAATAAGTACAAAAGCTACTAATTAACTTTAGGAGACAGCATCTTAACCAATTGATAAAAGTTAATATCACTGGTTATGGGACAAATTGACATCTCCTGCCTCCTGATATGATGCACCGAGAAGAAAACAGCATTACTGTGTGGTATTCCTGCCCAAAACACATAAATCATGAGGTCACATCAGACAAACCCACACTGAGGGTCATTCTACAAAATAATTGACCCATACATTTCAAAAATGTCAACATCAGAAAAGACATGAGGCAGGCTTCCCTGGTGGCGCAGTGGTTAAGACTCTGCCTGCCAATGCAGGGGACACAGGTTCAAGCCCTGGTCCGGGAAGATGCCACATGCTGCGGAGCAACTAAGCCCGTGAGCCACAACTACTGAGCCCACATGCCACAACTACTGAAGCCTGCGTGCCTAGAGCCCATGCTCTGCAACGAGAGAAGCCACCTCAATGAGAAGCCCACGCACTGCAATGATGAGTAGCCCCTGCTCACCACAACTAGAGCAAGCCCACGTGCAGCAACGAAGACCCAACGCAGCCAAAAAAAAAAAAAAAGTCTGGGTGAAGAGTCTGCCGAAACTCTTTGTACAATTCTTGCATCTCTTCTGTAAGTTTGAAATTATATCAAAATCAAAAGTTAAAAAAAAACAACAAGCTCTTTATTAAGAACCAGAAAACTTACCTTATTCCTTTTCTTTTTTAAGTTATATTTCCATTCTACTTTCCTTACAGACTTTTATCTCAATGTAATATGGTTTTGTTTAAAAGTCTACTATTGATTACTTAATAGGCTACCTTGCATAAAAATATACACATTTAAATATTTTAAAGCTTTCTTCAAACCATAAAAAATTACTCTACATGGAGCTATCATAACAATTAAAATCAGTACAAATTTTACAAAGTTTATCAAAACAACAAATATTCCAAATTTTGATAAATGATTATTAAACGTAGAGAGTAAAATAATATTGGAAATGTATCTTTGCACCATGTATCAGTTGATTAATAATACTTATTGCTATAGTGAGGCAGGATTCAGCATTAATTTTATTCTTTTTTTTAAATTAAAAAAAGTGCCCCAAAACATTGTTTGTGTAACTAAATGGATGGGGAAGGAAGGCATTTTGTTATAACGATGTCCTTCAATTGTCTGAACATCTTTTAAGTTAGAAGCCAAGTCACATAATGACCTATTATTAAAAATTATTGTATTCCAGTCCCAGCTGACAACTCAATCTTGTCTTCCATCAATTTTGTTGAAAACAAGGAATTAGAACCAATGGAGTTGGAAAGGGATTGATACTCAGTGATGAGGGTCATTTCCTTTTTCAATCTCATCACCAATAGCTTGACTGGTCTATTTGTTCGAAGCCCCAGAGATTTTTCTACCTCAGGGCAGTGCACCTTGGGAAGATTAAGCGTGAGTGATGTGAGTGAAGAGTGCTAGAATGGAGACTGTGAAAAAGACAGGTGGGAAAAAGAATCAATAGCCACCTGTGGTCAGTGGCTACCATATTAGAGAGCAGTTCTTGAATTTTAGTTTCAGATTGCTACTGGGTTTGGTGTAGTTCTTTTACTTATTTAGACTTAATGTTCTACTGTTTCTTGCATTTCACAAAGACTAAGAACTTTGTATTTTATACATTTTATAGCTCTTATCACAAGTGCCTAGTAACTGTTTTAAAATATTACTGGCATCTGATGCAAGAATTATTAGAGAAGTGTTACAGAGAGGATATAAAACTGTTCAAAGGTTTGGACACGAGTGTTCACGATTCCACGGACAGCAATCTGCACTGGGTCCAATTACTGTTTTTGAGTATGATTTAACATGTTTATCAAAAAGATGAAAGCCTTGAAAACAAAGCTGGGGGAGTCAATTTCAACATTCCATTTCTACCCAATTAACCAAGACTAAAATGCAATCCACTGGCTTTTTCTCCTCTGCCCCAGCATCTTGTACCTTCTCCTTATGGTTACTCATTTACACCATGATGGACTAATAGAGGCCTCATGCATTTTCTTTTTATGTCTAAATGATTTAAATTTCTTCTAGTTTCCCTGAGATTTCTTACACAGTGCCAGACGTTCTTTTGGCATTCTCAAATATTAACTTAAAGACTGCATGACAATTACATGACTTTTCTCAGAACCTCTTACAGCTTTCCAAGGTCCTTTAACAGGAACGAATAGGTCTCAACCACAAGGTATTCTGAAGAATTCTCCCCAAAGGTCCCAGGGCCAGGAGTGAGTCTCCCACCCCTGCAGGCACTTTAGGACCCAGCTAGCTCAAGGCTGATGGGAGTTAAAAAGGAGGCAGGCTGTTTTGTCCTGGTCTCTGATTAGCCCCCATCTCTTTCCCAGTCCACAGAAGCAGCCTGTGTTCAGGATGGCCTGAGCTAGGCCAGTTCAGTTTAAATAAAGTCATTGATTTAACTCTTGCCAATTTGGAGAAGAAAATATTAGGAGGCTCACAGTCCAGTCCTGGGAATGACGGAAACTATGCCCTTGAAAGGGCCTATATATCGAAAGCCTGAATTGCTTTCATTCATTCCTTCTTCCCATACTGTTTTCTTCCCACCAAAATATAATTGAAGAGCTTACCTGACTTAGTAACACCGAAGAATTACTGGCAGGGTTCTATCTTTTCACTTTTTGTATATCTTCCAACCACCAGCTACGAGATTTACTCATCTCTGCATCCTTAGGACCTAGAACAGTGCTGAGCATAGAGGAAGCAGTAACTACTTATTAAAGAACGTATTGCTTTGTAATTCTAGGGAACTTAACATTTTGTAATTTGCTTCAAAAAAGTGAAAATGCCCGTGTGGGGTGTTTCCTCGGGTTTCTCCATTTTAATATTCCCGTGTCTACACTGGTCCCTAGCTACCGTTCGGAGGCCCCTCTTTCACAAGTCCCCCCCCCACCCCGCCCCTTTGCGCCGCAACAGGCGGGCAAGAGCCCTGAACCTCCCCTCATGTCTTGTACGTGGCATTTTTTTCATAATAATAATAATGTACGCTCATATAGCAGAAAGTTTAGAGATGCAAAGAAAAATGAAATTACACGTATTCCCGCCACTCTGAGAGAACACCACGTAAGGTTTATTAAGCCTTCACTATGAGTTAAACCTAGTTTTAAAACGCGCGATCTCATTCCCTAAAGACTTATTTCGCGGAATTTCTTTGCAGGTTTTTTTCTAACCCAAGCCCCGATTCGCGCTGGTCTTTCGATTTTCTGCTCAGCTCCGGGCCCTAAGTGGCGCACAAGATACAATTCTGTCAGGGGCGGGTAAAAATCTGTTCGTCTCAGTAAAAATTGGTCTGGAAATCTCTCGGTTTGGAAGTAAACTCTGCGTCAGCCTAGGGGGGAAATTCCATTTATTGAGGAAACTCCGCCTGGCTCCGGACCCTTCCTCACGAGCACAGGGCTTCCCTAGACCCGGCCCTCCGGTGCCCCACACCCTCCCAGCGCCGAGTTACGCCTACCGGTCACCCCGGCGAAAAACGCCCGGCACCGCGGCCGCCACGCTGGACGCCCTAGCCCCACCCCCTCCGGGTCGGCAGGACCAATGGGTGCCAAGATAGGCCTGCGTCACTCGGCGCTAGCCAATCGCGGAGGGCCACGATCGTTGAAAGGCTGGGCGCGGTGGGACCGGCCCGCTCGGCGGCGGGGGCGCGCACTCGCGTAGATACGCTCCGGCTATGGTGGTGGTGGCAGCCGCGCAGAGCCCGGCCGCCGGGGCACCCAAAGTTCTGCTTCTGTCCGGCCAGCCCGGCACCGCCGCCGCCGCCGCCGGAGCCCCGGTCGGCCGGGCTCTGCCGATCATGGTGCCGGGCCAGCGAGGGGCCAGCCCGGAGGCGGCGAGCGGGGGGCCGCCCCAGGCGCGCAAACGACAGCGCCTCACGCACCTGAGCCCCGAGGAGAAGGCGCTGCGGAGGTGGGCGAGGGTCGAGGCGCGGAGCCTGAGGGCGAGGGCCTGGGGTCTGGGACCGAATCCGAAGGCGAGACAGGGACCTGGGGCCGCGCTGCCCGTCCGCAGCGCTCAGGCGTTGGTGGCCGGGCCAGTCCGGTGCCAGCGTGGCGCGGGGCGGGGCAGGAAGTCTGGACTAGCAGATCCACCGCGCTGGGTGGAGTCCAGCGCGCAGGCCTTTTTTATTTACTTCTTTTCTATCTCATTAGAGATAACCAGAGCTGGGTATAAGGGTACGTGGGTTCCAGGCCCTCTAGCTGTGACCACAAACCCGTGGTCAGCTTTTCTGAACTTGGGCTGTGACATGAAGCCAGTTGGTTAACCTACTTTTTTTGGAGGCGCACGGAACTGAAATGTCAGCAGTTGAAGGGGGCTGGGAGCGCTGTAAGGCTCACTACTCAAACTCAGCCTCTGCATCCTTAAAATGGTATCTACTTCATCAGGCTGCTGGGGAGATTGAGAAATGCCTAGTACTTAGTCCTCCGTAAATATTAGTTCTCTTATGATCATTGTGCTTTTTGTGATTTATGAAGTGCCTCCTGGAGTAGACACGGGCCTAGGCTTTGAGCACCAGGGCGAAAGTCGCATCAGCCTCTCCCTCTTTTCAGTTGGGTTTAGGGAGGGAGGGTTTATGTCCTAGCGCGATTGCAGCCTTTACTAGATTTAATCAGTCCAGGTTGGATCCTGTTTGAGGGGATTGGAGTCAGGAAGCAACGGGGGAGTAGAAAGGGGAGGAGGAAATAGCTTATGATGCAAGGTGAATAATATTTGTGTCCAGCCTCTGTGCTGTGACCAGGGATGAGATGGAGGTGGATGACTCAGTATGGGGGAGAATAAAGTAGGTCTTCAAGCTAGATCCACAGAAGGCTGATTTTTTTTTTTTTTTTTGGTTTGGTTTTCTTGAGGGGAGGAGCCTGAAGTGTATTTTACCATTAGTCTACCTTATACTGTAAATTAAAATGAAAGCACCAGGTGGCCAAGTTTTCAAATAAAGATATAAATAAGGTTTGAGATGACTCAGTGTGGTATATCTCTTTCTGTTCTCAGGAAACTGAAAAACAGAGTAGCAGCTCAGACTGCCAGAGACCGAAAGAAAGCTCGAATGAGTGAGCTGGAGCAACAAGTGGTAGATTTGGAAGAAGAGGTAAAAATACTTAAGGCCAAACTCGTATCTTTGATCCATTGTACATCTTTCCTTGGTTAATGGTTGCTTCATCTCCTTTAGAATACAATTGGACATATAATTAAAAGTTAAACTTTTAGTTAATCTAAGTTAGGGTAGATAGGTAGTTGGTTAAGTGGTGAAGCTTGATGAGAGCAGAAGTGATTGACCCTCTTGGCATTTGGTGCTATAGCTCTATCTCAAAGCTGGTGAGTTACAACATTACAACAATGTTTTATCAGTTAGTACTAAAAAATTAGTAAAAGCAGATAGGAAATCATTGCTTAAACTTGAGACCTTTTCTGGCTTATCCAAAAGTCCGCCAACGGTTCCCTTCCCCTTCTAGGGTCTACTTGTTACCTAAACTTAAATTGTTGCCAGTTACACATCTTGAATACATAAGGATTATTTGTGTTGTTCTTTTTTTTTTAACATGTTGATTTTACAGTCCACCACTACCACTTTTATTATTACCCGCCAGTTCAAGATAGGATTTTTTGGGCTTCCCTGGTGGCGCAGTGGTTAAGAATCCACCTATCAATGCAGAGGACATGGGTTCAAGCCCTTGTCCGGGAAGAGCCCACATGCCGCGGAGCAACTAAGCCCGTGTGCCACAACTACTGAGCCTGCGCTCTAGAGCTTGCGAGCCACAACTACTGAAGCCCGCGCGCCTAGAGCCCATGCCCTGCGACAAGAGAAGCCACCGCAATGAGAAGCCCGTGCACCACAACGAAGAGTAGCCTTCGCTCGCCGCACCTAGAGAAAGCCCGCACGCTGCCACAAAGACCCAACACAGCTTAAAAAAAAAAAAAAAAAAAAGATAGGATTTTTTTAAACATCATATCGAAATTAAAGCCACAAGTCACTCTTTGTTGAAGTCTCTATTAGTAGTTGGGGGCATTGTGTTATATGTGACCCCGTGAGATGGCACTTCCTAAATAGCTTTTTTTTTGTAATTATAACCTTGCCTTCTAATACCCACTGTGAACACATTCATAAGCATAGAGTTTTCCAAAAGACCCAGGAGAAGGAAAGGAAACCTATTGTAGTGAAACGCTGTCAGGTGGATTCTTAAGTGAAAGAATTAGATGTCTTAATAGCCTCTTCTGAACTTTCTTCCAGAACCAAAAACTTTTGCTAGAAAATCAGCTTTTACGAGAGAAAACTCATGGCCTTGTAGTTGAGAACCAGGAATTGAGACAGCGCTTGGGGATGGATGCCCTAGTGACTGAAGAGGAGGCAGAGACCAAAGTAAGTCATGTCCTTTATTTGGTGCCGTATGTGAGAACTGGTTTTAAGTGACATGACCTCTTTCTTTAATGATACTTATTCATTTTTCAAGAGTGTAGTGAATAGTACTAGGTCCTAATAATTAAAATAAGTTACATGACTCTCCAAGAGCAAGTACTAACAAATGCCAGTAGTCGACAAGATATATATCTACCATGCCAACATTAAGGAGAACCAGGATAAGAGAGCCAGTCAAACCTGACTTTGAATGCTACTAAAATTATAGTGGTTCTTTGATGAATATGATTGAGAAGAGAAGGGATTCATTGTGATAGTGACACCTTTCTGATAGAAGAGTGATGTATGGGTTTTAATTTACGAATCATGGCAAATTCAGTGATAATATTTAAGTGGGCTAAGGTTGACAGCAGGGCAGTTCTACTCAGAAGACAATGTTCAGGACAAACTTTTTAAAAGATTACTATCCAAAAAGATTCTGGGCCTAAATTCACTATAGAACTTTATTACTAGGAACGTTATTCTTATTGAGAATATAAGTAAGATACTATTTAAGAATATCGGTCCTGCCTGAATCTTTGCTTGGGGAAGAAAAATGTTTCATTATTCAGAAAATCACAGTGAAGTTAGTCTTACCCTCCTTTTCTTATCTCTTCTTGAGGAGGGCTCAAGAAAATGGAAATAACAAAGGTTTAAGGGAAAGATTTCAGCTCTAAAGAATAGTTTTCTAGCTTTCTTGAAAGTCAGGAATCACAGCTTCCTGGCAAGTATTTCCCTGGGGACTCTTAGCTGTTGGAGCTATTCATTCACTTTGGTCTTTCCTCCCAGGGGAATGGAGCGAGGCCGGTGGCCGGGTCTGCTGAGTCCGCAGCACTCAGACTACGTGCACCTCTGCAGCAGGTGCAGGCCCAGTTGTCACCCCTCCAGAACATCTCCCCATGGATTCTGACGGTGTTGACTCTTCAGACTCTGAGGTAGGGCTTATTCAGGTTTACTAAAGAGGTGTATAACTATTTAATTCCATTTGTTTGATGCCTGACATCCCTAACCAGACAGATGAGGGCAGAGAAGATAGTTTCGGTTGAGTTGGAGGTGAACATTAACTACCTTCCTATTTCCAGGTGGTTTAGGACATGGAGTGGAGTATAGATAAATGGGTCTGGTGGGTCCTGGAGGTCATCCTATAGCCTAATGATTAATTTACATTATGGAACCTAGCACTAAGGTAGATTCTCAGTGCATTCTAATAGTTGAACTCCATTTAATTTTTCCTTTCACAGTCTGATATCCTGTTGGGCATTTTGTTCAACTTGGACCCAGTTATGTTCTTCAGATGTCCTTCTCCAGAGTCTACCAGCCTGGAGCAGCTCCCAGAAGTCGACCCAGAAGGACCCAGTTCCTTACCCGCACCCCCCTCTCCATCCCTGGGGACGTCATCAGCGAAGCTGGAAGCCATTAATGAACTGATTCGTTTTGACCACGTATATACAAAGCCCCTAGTCTTAGAGATACCCTCTGAGACAGAGAGCCAAGCTAATGTGGTAGTGAAAATTGAGGAAGCACCTTCCAGTCCCTCAGAGAAAGATCACCCTGAATTCACTGTCTCAGTGAAGGAAGAACTTGTAGATGATGACTTCATTCCAGAGCTGGGTATCTCAGATCTGCTTTCAACCAGCCACTGCCTGAAGCCATCTTCCTGCCTACTGGATGCTTATAGTGACTGTAGCTATGAAGGTTCCCCTTCTCCCTTGAGTGACATGTCCTCTCTGCTTGGTGTAGACCATTCTTGGGAGGACACTTTTGCCAGTGAACTCTTTCCCCAGCTGATTAGTGTCTAAGGAGTGATCCAATACTGATGCCCTTTTCTTGACTATTACACTGCTGGAGGATATAGCACAGAAGCCTGTGCTTCATTCGAAAAGCCAAAGTAGAGGGTGTATGGTCCTAGAGAATTCCTCTAAAGTATTTGTTCAAACCTCATAGGTCACCCCAAGTATTGTCTTTTGACATTCAGCAGTCCAGGGTACACAGATACATTACTATAATCCAGAATTAGAGATTGAGGTTGTACCTTTATCTAAGGGCAGTGGTTTGCCCTAAAGTATTTACGTAAGCATCACTAGAAAAGTGTCTTAGACATGGAATTAACGAATGGCCCTTTATCATTTCTCTTTACCCACCTTGGCATCCCAGGCTTGCCTCTGATCTTAGGTCCTTTAGTTTGCTTCTGCAAGCAGAGAGAACACCTACCTGAGGGGGCTCCTTTTCCCTCATCATGTACAGTTCAAGTAAAGATCAAGAATCTTCTGTAAAATAGAAATTTACTATGTAAATGCTTGATGGAATCTTTCCCTGCTAGTGTAACTTTTGGAAGGTGCTTTCTCCATTTATTTAAAACTACCTGTGCAGTTAAAAAGTACAATGCAGTGTCTTTGTTCTTTGATTCCTTCTTGAACCTCAAGTCTTATTGTTGTTATTCTCTCTCAGTTTTCACTGTATGCCATGGTAGTGATTTATCCCACTTCAGTGAGCATGCCACTTCTTAAAGTGACTGAAGGCTTTCCCCCCTTAATTACCTCCTGCTTCAATTCCTGGCCGCCTGAAGTAAACACTCTGAGCAGTTACTATATTTGAGACAGTTTCTTCAGCCTAAATGACCAATATTACAGCTAGTAAATGGCAGAGCTAGAACACTTAACAACTTTTGCTATTAACATGTTAGAGAAGGACATGCCATTAAATATCAGTACTTTTGCTATTATTATAGAGATTAAGAGCATTTTCTAGACTCAAACTCCCTGGGTTCAACTCTGCCACCAGTTCATCTGGGTAACCCTGGGCATAAATTACCACTTATTTCCTCATCTGTAAAGGGGTATAATAGTATTTCTAAAGGCTGCTAGAGGATTCAAAGAGACGATGCATTATAAGCACTTAGTATATGCCAGGCACCGTCCCAAGCACTCAAAAGTTAACTGTTATCTCCTAATCCACTTTGGAAGGGTTTTAATCTCTTACAGAATTATATACACTCTAGGACATGTTTCACAAAAGAATGAACCTGTTACAACCCCCAAACTACAGACTTGATAACCTCATCATCCAAGGTGCATCTTTTCCTTGGGAATCCACTTAACAAGATATTAAAGGAGTCCCCTAATTTATAGAAATTATTTTACCCATGCCAGCATTCTATGCCAGTATTTACTGACTACCTCTGGGGTGGTCAGAGTGAGTGAGCAGACCAAACGAGGTGGGATTCGAAGAATCCCCAGCAGCAAGGCAAAGCAAGCTATGGTTCCAGCCAAGTACAAGGGAATGCCTTTGGTGTGATTGGGGGCGTGTCCACAAGCATACTAGTAGGAGAGCCTAAGGTCCCTGGTTGCTGAAACCAGAGCCCAATCCTAGTACTTGGCAATGCAAACTTGATTAATCTCTGAGTTTGTTTTGTAAGTGTAAGAACAATCCTCCAGCTGCCCCACAATTAAAAACCTGATCACCAGATTTTCTAGAACTGAAAACTTAAGTGCTGAGAATCTATTTAGGGATTGTGTAGGCAGATGTAATTACAGATACATTTTCGCTTTCAACATAGAACAAGCATCTGAAGACTGGGGCTCAACTAATTTACATTCAATGACATCACGTGAAAGAGACAGCTGTACAACAGGAATAACACACAGGACACAACCTGTGTAGATTGAGTTTTCATTTCCTGCACAGATGGATGAAAATTACTAAACACTCAGGATATCCTGTCTTCATACTGAAACACTAAATGGAATGGTTAGAAATAAAAACATCTTTCTCTGCAAAACCAAAGCAAGATTTCTATTAAATGCAGAAGGTTGTCCATAACTCAAAGCAGCAGGTGACAGGTACCTGTACACCATTTCCCTGGGCCTTGTAACACCAGTGTGTGCTTCTCTGCTTTTCTACTAGGTGTGCTACTGGAGCGGGCAAAGTAGGGATAGAACTGTAGGCAGAGGTATTTCATTTATCAAATTCTAATCTTCTAAGATTGAACCTTTACCCTCTGACTTCTAAAGTTAATTAGAGACAGGAAGACTGGCTTGTTTACCCACTAACCAGTTGCTGAAAGACAACATTCTTGTCTTGCTGGAGCTATAGTCCAACATCACATAACTGCATGTAGCTCATCTCTCAAATGCCACTAGTAGAATATTTGAACCAAACTGATACATACAAAACTATATTCCCTCAAGGAGTTTAAAGTTACACTGCCTGAACCATACTTTATTGTAGATTATTTCAATGAAACCTAAACATGTTAGGTATGTTAGGTATTGCTGTAAAAAGACCACTGGTCAAGTTGGAACCCTGGACCTGGTGAATTGGATTATTATACTAAATTATTATACTAAATTGTCACTATCTACTTAGGCTTAGTTTCCAAATCTATAAAAATAGATAACTTTTAGCTGTGATTTCCAAATTTTGGTAAAGAAAACAATTTCCTGACTTTTCTGTAGCCGCAACTCAAACTCTGCCTGCCCACAAATTAGGGATCCACATTTATCAACTAATGGTTGTAAATATGCATCCAATACCGCCACCCAGTGACCCATCAACTCAAGAAAGGAATGACCATGTAATTGAACATCAAGAGGAATTTTCCTACTCCCTATTTTTAAAGGTCCCAAACTTGATTTCATTTACTTAAGTGCAGGAACACAATATCTCAAATAGTCCAAAACACTTAAGAAGTTTTATTGAAAACAAAATAAAAAAACACCAGATTCTCATTTTAAAGTAAAACAGCATCTTCCACAACTTTCCAAGTACTCCACCATCCTTATCACTATTAAAAAACAAAACCAAGTTCCAGATCCAAAATAATTAATGAACCCACTGGTGAACATTTTTCTCATGGTTCTAGCTTCCACTCATTTTTTAAATATTACATTTGCACCTTTTCAAGAATGAGTAGCAATTTTTATTTGATTAATATCTGTGAGAACCGCACTTTCTTCATATGAAATAAAAAAAACCACACACACCCTAATCAAACTCAGAGAAAATACACATTTGTTCATTAAAGCTCACCTGCTTTAGATAATTTTTTCTCTTCACACATTAGCATAGTAAGCCAATGTTTGATCCATGCTGCAAAAGCTGTACAAAATGAAAAGACCTGTTAATTCCCTAGGGAAACCTTATGGCAAAAGCAAAAGCCGTACTCTACAAAAGAAAAACAAAGCAGAGGCATGGGGACTGTGGAGACGGCTCAGATGAGTAAGCACCACATGGATGAAGAAGGCAATTTCTGTACAAACATATGCAGGATAAAGTTTAAAAAGGAGCATTGAACGTCCACGTTTCCTGCAGAAATAATGATTACGTCAGGTAAAATGACTCCTGAAACAAGTTCTGCTTGGATCTTAACAGAATCTTATTAGTTCTCTCCTACATATACCCGTGGTATCTGAGCCTTGTTTCAGAGCTCTTCTTTCCTCCTGTTCACTGTACAGACCTGGATCCCAGGCCTGCCCAACAATCCCTATAGAAGACAGTGTTAGTGTGCTTGGGTCCTTCTTTGGAAAGCTGTCACCTCTCCTTCACGTGAACACTGGGACTAACTCCAAATTCCAGGCAGTCACTTCATGTTTTTGAGCTGTAGCAGAACAAATGCATGGAGGTTTCTTTAAGGCTACAAACTTTACAAGTTGGTCCCATTAACAATTACCTAGAGGCAGGAGTTTTTTAAACGGCATGAATCAAACACTTGCACATTTCAACAGAATACAGTTTACATTCATCTCTAAATCTGAGATTAAGAAACTATTAGCTGGTTTCCAACTGTTTCAATACTGGTTTGAAGTTTGAATAATTTTACTGTGTAGACATTAAATATTTTGTTTAAATATTAAACATTAAATCTTTTCCTGACTATCCAGACAGAAATAGAGAAAGCAGGAACAACAGGCAGGAGAAGAAACAGTCTAGTTAACAGACTTGTGACTTCTACGCCATCTGTAAAAAGGGGAGGGACTTCGGCATGGGTTTCAAAATTGCCTGGGAGCTGCCTCCTAAAGTCACCTCTACTTGGCATAAACCATGTTTTCTACACAAGGTATCTGATTCCAACAAAGGCGAAAGAAACCCAGAAAACAAAACAGAAAGAACTGGGGTGGTCTCCTATTGTCTGATAAAAGAGCTAGTATTACACTCAATAAGTTATAGTGGATATTCTGTAGCACTAAAGAAATTGTCATTTTACTTCGTACTACTGAGTCCTTGCCACGCAGAAAAGCTCTTCCTGAGAAATAAAAAACTTCAATCCTGGTTACCCTCAGAGGACGCCTTGAGCCTGGGTAAGGTCCTCAAGATGAAGATTTCCTGCTAGCAGGAAGCTATTCTCTACTAACTTTTTTTTTTTTTTTTGCGGTACGCGGGCCTCTCACTGTTGTGGCCTCTCCCGTTGCGGAGCACAGGCTCCGGACGTGCAGGCTCAGCGGCCATGGCTCATGGGCCCAGGTGCTCCGCGGCATGTGGGATCTTCCCGGACCGGGGCACGAAGCCGTGTCCCCTGCATTGGCAGGCGGACTCTCAACCACTGCGCCACCAGGGAAGCCCTCTACTAACTTTTAGGCTTACTGCACCATAGTTGAAACAATAGGCAAATTGGCTATTTCAGTAAATCTCAATGTCACTTGCCCATATGTGCTCAGCTAATTATTCAGTCACTGTTTTCTAAATTAACATTAAAAAACTCAACTTGCTTATACAGGCACAACTTTTTTTTTAACTACAGAAGTTATATGCTGGGCTTAGCTGATACAGCACTGCCCCAGGATTACCTGAGGGATGCTTCTCCCAGAGCCAATTCGCACATGGTTTACCTCACAACCTTTTTTTTTTTTTTTTTTTTTTTTTTGCGGTACGCGGGCCTCTCACTGCTGTGGCCTCTCCCGTTGCAGAGCACAGGCTCCGTACGCGCAGGCTCAGCGGCCATGGCTCACGGGCCAGCCGCTCCGCGGCATGTGGGATCTTCCCGGACCGGGGCACGAACCCGCATCCCCTGCATCGGCAGGTGGACCCTCAACCACTGCGCCACCAGAGAAGCCCTACCTCACAACCTTTTAAACTATCACTCAAAGTTAATTAAGCTGTAAACATTACTGAATAACTGGGCTTATGGATTATGCAAGGGAAACCAAGGAGCAACAGTAGCACAAGGCAAAAGAGCCTCAAAGGAAAAACCTTTTCTTTGTATTTTTCATTGCATTTTCAGAGGCAAAGAGGGGAGCCACAACGCTACTGGCTATTTAATCAATATAGCTACACTGAATGGACAACTAATATACAGGTTTCAGAGCCTCTGTTAATTTCCCCAACATAGGCTTAAGCTACTGCCTCCTTCCTCCGTCTCCCCGATCATATATAGTCACCACTGTAAACAGAGCTCCTATCTACAGATGAAGTTGTGGCTCGACTGTCAAAATACACATAGTAGGAGAGCATCCTACTTTCTTAATGCATCTTTTTCAACTCAAGTATCTGAATGATATAGACAATGTGACAGATGACTTAAAAGTCATGCTTACACATATAGCTTCTATACTTGACTTTGCAGAATGTACTCCTTATTCCTTTAATAAGACCCCTAGAAAACTGCTTTTCTCTTGAGACAAGTTTCCTTGGCAAAAGTTGAATTCAAGAAATGGCTACCCAAAATGAGAGTCCCACCCCAAATCACAGGTGGAGATATTACACCCGTTTCAAAACTTTCAAGTCCCTATACTGTACAAGCAGGCTCATGACTGAACACATAAGCCTTCTAAAATTTGACAACTTTAGTATAGAAACTGGTGTCTAGAGTTCCATCTCTTCTTCTGTGCAAGCAGCTGTCTCCAAACTAGTGTAAACAGGCAACCCTGTTTGCCGAGGTTCCAAGAACAGTTCAGTTCTTTGAGGGAAGGCAGTGCCAGCAGCTGCATGCTTAGTTTGGCTCTCTCCTGTGTAGTTCTTAGCATTAGATGACAGCTTTGGCTTATCAGAAAGGAGTTCAGGGAGAGGTTTCCAGAGCACAAGCTCCATGGAAGGACGGCTCCTAAGACATAAAATACAGATTTTTATCAATAATTTTGTAACATGAAAATAAAAGACGTATATTGAAAAACTATTGTTTGCTACCTAACATCTAAAAACTGATGGGATTAAATAGGAGATTTATGACAATCCAAATTGATCTTTACAAATGCCACTGAAGTACATTAAATTTTACAGTTCTGCATGCATTTTTAAGCAAACCAACTGGCTGTACAGATGCTGTGATTAGAATATAAACATTCAACATGAAAAACAGAGGCCCTTGATTTATTATAGTTTTTTCTTAAATTGTGGTTAGTATTAGCAGATGTGAGCTACTATCTTGCACTAAACCATTATAAACGAAAAAGAAACACTGGCCAAACACACTAAAAATACCTCAGTATGCCTTTTGCTTAGTACAGCTATGAAACATAATGCTTTTTGCAATAAGCCACTGTCTGTGCCTACCCCCACCCCCTCGCTGCCCTCTCCATCTAGTGATGGTTTGATGGTTTCTGGGACCCAAGGGCAAGTAAGGAAAAATAAAACACAATGAAGAACACACCCACACACACACAAGGCTAGCTTCTGGAAAACTACCAAGAGCAGAAAGTGCTATGTTTTAGGCTGGAGGGCAATGTGACCTGCTTACTCTTAGCTAAACTATTTACCCATCCTAAGGGCTGGGTAGTCAGAATTATAAGCTCAAGCTAGGAGGCTAATGCAAAACCCTTGTGAGCTAACATCGAGCAGCAGTGGAACCCACTGTGTCTAAAGACAATACTGCCTCATCTACCTGGCATCAGTGGGACTAGTATCCTAAGAGAATTTTTCAGTTATCTGACACTTACCCTCACTGAGTACCAAGTCTATCTGAAGTCTTTTCTAGGCAACATCTAAATGGCACTTTATAACTTGCCAACTACAGTTGGCCCTCCGTATCTGTGGGGTTTTGATTCAGACCATTTTATTTTTTAATTAATTAATTAATTAACTTATTTTTGGCTGTGTTGGGTCTTCATTGCTGCGTGCAGGTTCTCTCTAGTTGTGGCAAGTGGGGGCTACTCTTCGTTGCAGTGCGTGGGCTCCCCATTGTGATGGTTTCTCTTGTTGTAGAGCACAGGCTCTAGGTGCACAGGCCTCAGCAGCTACAGCATGCAGGCTCAGTAGTTGTGGCTCACGGGCTCTAGCATGCAGGCTCAGTAGTTGTGGCACAAGGGCTTAGTTGCTCCGCGGCATGTGGGATCTTCCCAGACCAGGGCTCAAACCCGTGTCCCCTGCATCGGCAGGCGGACTCTCAACCACTGCGCCACCAGGGAAGTCCAAGCATCCTTGGATTTTAGTATCCGCAGGGGGTCTTGGACCCAATCCCCCCATGGATATTAAGAGACAACTGTACTGTACAGAGTCGGTAATGACCACTTGAAATCATCTAAGCTCAAGGACTACAAGAATTACAGGGCTATCATTAGTTCTTATGTAAATGGGCTCCAGGCTGCTTTGCTTTTCAGGTTCTTATGTTTGCTTTCCAGTTGCCTCTCCTGTTCTCACACTGTACTGTCACTATTCACTACTATGAGTTTGTCTGTTCTGCTGTTTTCGTGTTTCTACTCTGATGATGGAGGAAACCAGATAACTGAGCTGATCAAACTGGGTCTAAACTAAGTGCAAAATGGCTCTTATAGCTAAAGGCCTGAGGGGCTACACACTATGAGGTAAGAATATGAGCTGTGGATTGTGGCCTTTGTGATAACTTTTTTGACTGCTAGGAGACTTTTGTTTCCTAGGTCCTAATAGTGGTCCTAGATAACTGAGAGAGCCAGGTAAAAGGTACTTTTGAAATGTGGTTCCTACATCCTATCATAGGAATTTGAGAGAATGGTTTTTTTTTTTTAACATCTTTATTGGAGTATAATTGCTCTACAATGGTGTGTTAGTTTCTGCTGTATAACAAAGTGAATCAGCTACACATATACATATGAGAATGGGTTCTTTCCTGCCAATCCTCCCATTTCCAAATATTAGACTATTAGTGCATTTTAGGGCTTCAAAACAACCCAGGGCTGAGTACACAAGGCAGCCAACTCCTGCTTGCACAGCATTTTGCTCACCCCAATGAACTAAGAAAAGGTCTCCAATCTGGGCTAAATACAAAACGTACTGGGCTTTCACTTGGTTGGCGATCAGGAAGTGTCTAGAGACTGGGTTTTCCCTCCAAGATCATAACTGAATGGAAACCAGAAACCAAAACTTACATGGACTCAATCATTTTCTTTGTAAAGACTTCATCAAATTCCCTCTTCAAACTTGTTTTCATGGTATCAGAAAGGACGAGGCTGGGAAGATGGTTAATATTTCTGTCAGCTTCAACTTCTTCATCTTCGTCAATTATTCTAAATAAAGACAGAAGCGAAGGAAGAAAGAAAAATTATTTAGTTAAGCTATTATATATTCTATTAATTGGACAAAATTTAAAAAATAAAAAAAGGATAAATGCAACAGGTGCTACAGCAAAATATCAAGTAAAATATGAGACTATACCTGAGAGAAAGAAGTAGACACAAAAGAGTTGTTCAACATTTAACCAAAATGTTTTACATTAGAGGCAATCAAATTTGAAGAATGTGTCCCTAAAAACCCTCATACCAAAAATTAATATTCAGAGATAGTAAGTGAAAATATTTAGTACAGTTCTATGAGAAGAGCTTACTTTAACGTTTAAAGTGTATACTTTGAGCTTTCTGATTTTTATAGTCTGATACATTGAGAATCAAGGATTCACCAAATGATGAATTAGACTAACTTGAAAGAGTAGAGATGTTACATAGGAACAATAATAAGCAGCTAGATATATGCTGCCCATTTACCTGTCCTCAATTTCCTGAAGCCTCCTTCGGGCAACTTCACACTGTGGTTCTCCCGTTGTCTGATCCATCTCTTCACAAATAACATCTAACATGTCAGGTGCAGAAAGCCCACTAGTGCACGGATTTACTCCATGACCCTCTATATCCTGATGTGCACAAAGAATCCAGTCATTAGGACCAGCACAGAGCCCTGCTTCAGTTAGCCTTTTCTTTCTTAATGGACAACTGGAAAAAAAAAAAAATCAATGAAAATCCTGGCTAATATAAATGAAATGTGTATCATCCCCATCTCTAATCAAATTCTTCTACGAAAAACCTCTAATTTTTGACAGTGTGTGATTACAAGATGGAAAATCACACATTTTCTTTTAGGTCATTCTCACAGCCTCCCTGAGATGTTTCCCTTCCCGACATTTGTCAAATTAGGTTGCAACTGCAAGAGTTTTGCCTTTCCAGATTAGAAGTGTTCGATGTGGGAATTTAAAGGGAATTTAAAGTCGTTCTTACTTATTCAGCCCTGGAAAGGTCAAGTGAGAAGTAAAGAATACAAAAATCACAAAGTAGCAATTCAGTGCCAGCCATATTTTTTCATATTGCTGCTGCTCCATTACACTGGGCGTATGAGGAGGTAATCTGCAGGCATCCTATATTCCCTTAGGGCAAAAATATACGCTTCATCAGGTCTGCAGCAAGTACTACAGGTGCAAATCATATTGCTGATTTTTTCGTTCTCTCCAAAAATGGCAGAGGCTGCCATTTGCTCTATGGGTCCCTGAATAATAATGGGGTGCACTTTTCTCCTGCCTTGCAACATAAACTATCCTCACTTCCTAGAAATTTTGTATTTCCTTGAGACCTTAGAATTCATCAAATCCAATTTCTTTGTTTGACACATGTGGAAATTAGGACCTCGAAAACTAAAGTGCTCCCTCCAAAGTGTCACGTAAGGTGAGTTGTATTGATATTTTGGGTACCAGACCCCAGAGACAGACCCTGAATCCTACCTCTATGCCATTTTCACTAAAACCTCCTGCCTTGTTAGGGAAATTCAACTGTTCAAGCTCTTACCACGAACTAGTATCTGCAAGCACTATGACCTGCCTGGTGTTTAGCTGAGACCTGTCCTGAAGCAAGTTAAATAGACAACCAGCCCTGCTCTATTTGAGTATTTAGACCAAAAGTACATTATTGCTTGGGCATCACCAAGCACAATCTCAAGACCAGAACACAGCTCTGCAACCAAAAAATTCATTAATGGCCACCACAGCTTCTGATTCTAAACTAAGAGTTAAAGGAAGAAGCATGCATTTTAGAGAGAAATTTCTATTTCATGTCAAGACTATGAAAATCAACATTCAAGTCTCTGGCAATATAAAATCTGACAAGTAATAATGCTCTCTTGGGGCTTCCCTGGTGGCGCAGTGGTTGAGAGTCCGCCTGCCGATGCAGGGGACACGGGTTCGTGCCCCGATCCCGGAGGATCCCACGTGCCGCGGAGCGGCTGGGCCCGCGAGCCATGGCCGCGGAGCCTGTGTGTCCGGAGCCTGTGCTCTGCAACGGGAGAGGCCACGGCAGTGAGAGGCCCGCGTACAGCAAAAAAAAAAAAAAAAAAAAAAAAAAAAATAATGCTCTCTTGAACCTAGATTTTTGACTGGAATCAACTATTAAATGAGATGTTTAGTGTATAATCATTTTTAATTCATAAGAAAGTATTAAGAATGTCTATCCATAAATCAAACATTTCTGTAGTATTTGGATAAAGTACGTGATGTTTTCAAAAGCAGAAGAAAAAGTTATAGACATAAGAAGTCATGTTGGACTTCCCTGGTGGCTCAATACTTAAGAATCCGCCTACCAATGCAGGGGACATGGGTTTGAGCCCGGTCCGGGAAGATTCCACATGCCGCAGAGCAACTAAGCCCGTGCGCCACAACTACTGAGCCTGTGCTCTAGAGCCCATGAACCGCAACTACTGAGCCTGCGTGCCACAACTACTAAGCCCACACGCCTAGGGCCTGTGCTCTGCAACGAGAAGCCACTGCACCGCAACAAAGAGTAGCCCCCACTCACTGCAACCAGAGAAAGCCCGCGTGCAGCAATGAAGACTCACACAGCCAAAAAAAAAAAAAAAAAAGTCATGTAAGAAAAAGCAGAATAAATCTAGAAGGAACAGGTAATTTCCTAGCATATCTAACAATTCAACTATTAAATACAGCTGAGGGACTTCCTTGCTGGTCCAGTGGGTAAGACTCCATGCTCCCAGTGCAGGGGGCCTGGGTTCCATCCCTGGTGGGGGAACTAGATCCCGCATGCATGCCGCAACTAAGAGTTCAAATGCCGCAACTAAAAAATCCTGTATGCCGCAACGAAGGCCTGGAGCAGCCTAAATAAATTTTTTTTTTTGAAAGATCTTTAAATGCAACTGAGTATCAGAGCTGGGTTCTGATCTCTGATCTCCAACATAATTTGGGCTTAATTATTTCATGCCTCTAGGTCCACTTTGCAAATACTTAGAGATCAATGATGAGTAAGTCCCAAACAAAATGGGATATAAAAGACTTTAAAGTTCTGATAAGAGCTATGGAAGTGGCAGGCAGGCAGCACACTTCTAGGTATTTGACATCCAATTGTCCAGTCCCAGGGCCTCAATCTCTCCACGTGTATATTAAAGAAGGTTAACATTTAAAGCCAACTGTTTGTACACTTCAAACTTTTTATTTATGACACTGGAACCCTTTATTCAATAATCTCCTATAAGGAACCCCAAAAGATAAAAGCAAAGAGGTCCCTGTGTATCTACAGTGATCCCAAGGCTAGAAAGAACATAAATATTGTCTGGTCCAGAGGGTTTTTATTTTAT
The DNA here is from genome assembly GCF_025265405.1 of Mesoplodon densirostris. NCBI lineage: Eukaryota > Metazoa > Chordata > Mammalia > Artiodactyla > Ziphiidae > Mesoplodon > Mesoplodon densirostris. The sequence goes on along the minus strand of NC_082675.1, from coordinate 22,374,627 downwards.
TATTTATTTATTAAAAAAAATTTTGGGCCATACGCCGCAGCATTCAGGATTTTTAGTTCCCCAACCAGGGATCAAACCCATGCCCCCTGCATTGGAAGGGGAGAGTCTTAACCATTGGACTGCCAGGGAAGTCCCAGAAGTGTTTTTAAACTGAGACAACTTTCAAATCTACTGTCTCGTTAGTCTATGTATCAACCAGGTGAGAAAATTCAAAGTTTCTGCTGGCAAAAAAAGGAAAAAAAAAAGATCATACACAAAGCTGAAAGACAAACAACAAATCTGGGGAAAACAAAACATATATAATAAACTGGCTTCCTTAATAAAATTTCTTATAGATTAACAAGAAAAAGACCAATAAGCCAATAAAAAATTTGCAGAAACATGAACAATTCATACAAAGTGAAACACAGATGGCTTAAAAGATGTTCAACATCGCCTATAATTTACAAAATACAAATTAAAACAGTGACCTAATTATAAAATGCCTACACTTATAAAAGTACATACAATAATTATGAAACAAAAATCCAGGGGCTTCCCTGGTGGCGCAGTGGCTGAGAGTCCGCCTGCTGATGCAGGGGACGCGGGTTTGTGCCCTGGTCCTGGAAGATCCCACATGCCGCGGAGCGGCTGGGCCCGTGAGCCATGGCCGCTGAGCCTGTGCATCTGGAGCCTGTGCTCCGCAGTGGGAGAGGCCACAACAGTGAGAGGCCCGCGTACCGCAAAAAAAAAAAAAAAAAAAAAAAAAAAATCCATGGAAATAATATTCAAGAGATAGACTGCTGCCAGAATCCCCAAATGGTACTCTACTCCCTCCTCCCTGTAAGTAAATACTGTCTTTTATGGTAATCACTTCATTTAAAAAAAAATACATGATCAATTATGTAGATATGCAATCTTCAAGTTTTTAGTTTTGCCTGGTTTTGAACCTTATATATAAGGAATTATACTGTATACATATACATTCTTGTAATGTTCCTTTTGCTCATACTGTAAGACACATCTAGGTTGATAGATGTGGGTTGTTTTTTTTTTTTTTTGCTGAATTGAACTCAGCAAAAAATTTACTTTATCTATTGTACTGTTCAGAGACATTCCAATTTTGAGCTATCATGAACAAGGATGCTATGAACTTTCTTGTACACATCTCCTGATGAGCACATGTACATACTCAAGAGGAGAACTGCTGAGTAAATGGGTATGTGCACCTTCAACTCATGAGATAATGCAAAACTGTTTCCCAAAGTGTTGTAGCAATTTACATACTCAACCATAGTGTTTCAGAGTTCCTGGTGCTACAGAACCCTCCAGTATCTGGTGGTGGAGTATCTTATTGTGCCTTTAATATGCACTTCCCTAAAGACCGATGAGGTCAAACATCTTTTCATTTAGTTGGTCATTTGGATATCCCCTTTGGGGAAATCTTTTACTCATTTTTTTTAGACTGTCTGCTTATGAGATGCAATTTTTTACCTATCAGTTAAGTGGTGATCAAAAAGTTTGAAAATACAGTTCTGATGAGAAGATGGAGAAACAGGCATTCCCACGGTAAAAGGAGTATAAATTGGCAACAACTTTTTCCAAAATTCAACCAAATTGTCCATCGACAGATGAATGAATAAAGATGTGGCACATATATACAATGGAATATTACTCAGCCATAGAAATGAACAAAATTCAGTTATTTGTAGTGAGGTGGATGGACCTAGAATCTTTCATACAGAGTGAAGTAAGTCAGAAAGAGAAAAACAAATACCGTATGCTAACACATATATATATATGGAATCTAAAAAAAAAAAAAGGTTCTGAAGAACTTAGGGACAGGACAGGAATAAAGACGCAGACGTAGAGAATGGACTTGAGGACACGGGGAGGGGGAAGGGTAAGCTGGGACGAAGTGAGAGAGTGGCATGGCCATATATATACTACCAAATGTAAAATAGATAGCTGGTGGGAAGCAGCTGCATTGCACAGGGAGATCAGCTCCATGCTTTGTGACCACCTAGAGGGGTGGGATAGGGAGGGTGGGAGGGAGACGCAAGAGGGAGGGGATATGGGGATATATGTATACATATAGCTGATTCACTTTGTTATACAGTAGAAACTAACACAACACTGTAAAGCAATTAGACTCCAATAAAGATGTTAAAAAAAAAAAAGAATGGTGGTCATGGTAGATTTGTTAGTAATAACAAAGATTAGAATTAACTTAGAAATCCATCACTAGGAGACTGGTTAATTATCTGTACCTAGCCTTACAATAGAATTCCACTCACCTGTTGAAAGAGAAATTAGGTAGAACTCTATGTGCCCATATGCAACAAGCTACAGGAGAGTAAAATGAAAAGATCTGATGTGTTGCAGTGTGAACAGTATCTTATTTACAATGTAAAAAACCAGAAATATATACAGTTATAAGCTTGTAAATTTTTACATTATCTTCCTTAGGAGACATAGGAAACAGGCAACAAGGGTAACTCCTGGGGAGAACAAGCAAGAAGTGTAAGACTTTTCAATACGTAGCCTTCTGCGAATTCTTTTATTTTGTGCATATAACAATATTCACATGGCTCAAAGTTCAAACATTTCGATCGCTTATATATATATTTTAACATCTTTATTGGAGTATAATTGTTTTACAATGTTATGTTAGTTTCTGCTGTATAACAAAGTGAATCAGCTATACATATACATATATCCCCATATCTCCTCCCTCTTGCGTCTCCTTCCCACCCTCCCTATCCCACCCTGTAGGTGGTCACAAAGCAACAAGCTGATCTCCCCTGTGCTATGCAGCTGCTTCCCACTAGCTAGCTATTTTACATTTGGTAGTGTATATATGTCCATGCCACTCTCTCACTTCGTCCCAGCTTACCCTTCCCCCTCCCCGTGTCCTCAAGTCCATTCTCTACGTCTGGGTCTTTATTCCTGTCCTGCCCCTAGGTTCTTCAGAACCATTTTTTTTTTTTAGATTCCACATATATGTGTTATCATGCGGTATTTGTCTTTCTCTTTCTGACTTACTTCACTCTGTATGACAGACTCTAGGTGCATCCACCTCACTACAAATAACTCAATTTCGTTTCTTTTTATGGCTGAGTAATACTCCATTGTATATATGTGCCACATCTTCTTTATCCATTCATCTGTCGATGGACACTTAGGTTGCTTCCATGTCCGGGCTATACAACTGTTTACAGAGTGACAAGTTTCCCTCTGACCTGCCCAGCTCCATTCTCTAAAACCTAACCCATATTATCAGTTCCTTGGACCTCCTTTCAGACACCTGATGTTTCACCCTTTCACTTAAAAACAAAGTTATGGATATAAAACAGGTTAAATTAAGTGACCATTAAGTGAATAAAAGGCACCTGAAACTTACTCATCCTCCTCCTCCTCTCGCTTGTGTTTCTTTCTATGGTGAACTGAAACACTGTTGAAACAAACCAGAAAATCAGTCAGTTGAGAAATTTATTGAGCGGGTGCATTCAGCATCCACTTTCTGGCTCCGATAATCTTGCCCACCCCATTCCCACCAGCTGTCCCCTTCCTTGCCGAGTGTAATGGATATACAGGTCACGAGGTCAGTCAGGTATAGAGACTGAAATCTAAACTTCTCATTTGGTCAAGACCGGGGGAGATAAATTGAGGGGGACCACCGTAGGGAAAACGTATCGGGGCAGGCACCGGGCTAAGCACTTTATTTTATGATCCCACTAGGAGGATCCACTTCTGTCCCAAGTTGCGGATGAGAAAACTCAATGTCCGAGAGGCGCTGAAAGTTAACAGCAGCGGCGGCTACGCCGCGGTCTGGAGGGAGCGAGGCGAGTGCGCGCCCAGGGCAGCTCCAGGCCCGGCTCGACCCGGCTCGACCCGGCTCCCTTCCTCGCACGCCCTGGGCGAGCTCGGACCGTTTCCTCACTTGCCGGGACGCAGGGGGGCCAGGGTCCGAACCGGACCCGCGCGCTTTGCTACCTCAGATGACTTACGGTAACCGACTGTGGGGCTCAGTATCCTCATCAGCAACCTGGGGCTGAGAAGCCCCCGCCGAAGGTCGCGGGGAGGGTCAAGTAGCTCGCGCCCGGCCGCCCGCCGCCCGCCGCCCGCCCGCCGCCCGCCGCCCGCCGAGATCCTCACCGTCCGCGCGCCGCGCTCCCGCCCGGGCTGCTCAGGGCGGCGCGGGGTTCCCACCGCAGGGCCAGCTCGGTGCCGTCCGCCCCCGGCGGGAAGGCCCGACCGGGGAAAGCCGGTGGCGGCTGTAGGAAGTCCGAGCCGCCTCTCAGCGGGAGGCCGCTGAAAGGCCGGCCAAGCGCGGCCATGGCCGGAGAGATGAGGAGGCTGCGCCCGCGGCCCCGGCCGCCCGCAGCCCCAGACCCGGCAGCGGCTGCCACAGCGGATGCCAAGAGGCGCCAGCTTCTGAGCCCGCTCCCGACCCACGTCACGCCTTCTAGAACCCTCCACCCCAAGCCGCCCGGGGCACGCCGGGATTTGTTGTGTGTGGAGAACTGCTGACGCGAGGTCTGCCGGGAGTTGAAGTCCTTGCGGACTACAAACAAGATGGCTGCTTGTCCGAGTCTCCGGGGCTGGAGGATGGCCCTGGCCAACCTAGAATATGACCTAGGTTCGAATCCTCACTCAGCAAGTTATGGAACCTCTGTACCTCAGTTTTCTCAGCAGTAGTACCTATGTTGATAAGACCGATGGGAGAATTAAATGGATTAAAACATCTAAAGCCCTTAGGACACTTCTTGGCACATAATACACGTTAAAAATCAGTTACTAATCCCTTCTGTGTTTTAATGTAAATGAAGTTGATGATGCCTTAGAGGGAACAGCATGGAGGATGAGGGAAAGCTTCAGAGCTCTTGTGAGAGGGACTGGCAAGACTTCCAGGCTCTATCTGGGGCATCCAGAGACAAAGTCTTGCTAAAGGGCTAGCAGAATTTGTCACCAAAACCACTGATCACAATCATTTTTCCCATCTCAGGAAATGGCACCATCATCTAGTCTGAGTTACTTATACCAAAGTCAATGCCCTTCAGCCAAAGACCACCAAGAACTCACCTGTAATTGACCAAAGATGGATTTATTGACTTACTGCAGTCAGGGAGTGTCTCAGTAAGAGGGTGTTAGAAAAGGCTTCCTATAGGATTTTGGTGGGTTATAGGGGGATTTGGGGGCAGGTCAAAGAAGCAGGGCTTTGCTCTGGACTTAATACTGTCAGGAAGCAGAGATAATTCTATGGTTATCTTAGCTAATCTTTTCTAGAAGGTGGGGGGAATGAAGGGAGGCTAAACCTACAGTTGGTAAAGAAGCAACAGTCCTTGCATTAGCCAGGATGGGAGATGTTTGGTCATTTTTGTGCTTTGGACAATGTTAGGATTGGGTTACAGACAGGATTACAAAGGGGTCTTGCTTTTATCTTGATCCATAGAGGTCACATCTCAGTCCCTGTTTGATGTTGATGTTCTGTGAAATTGTTTAACAGGAAACACGAGGGTCCACCTGATAGTACCAGGCCAGTTTCAGCTGTCAGAAGATGCTTTTCTCTTTCTAACCAAAACCCTAAGCATCATCATTGATGCCTCTTTTTTGTTCACCGCCCCCCCCCCCATATTTAATCAGTTAGCAAGTCCTATGGGCTCGTGAAAGGCCTCCAGATTTCTCTTCATTTTTATCCATCTCCATTGCCTTCATGGTAGTCTGGGAAAAAGTAAATGGACCCCTTTGTCTAATGTAATATGATTGATTCAGTTTAGTTTTCTTACTGACATTTACAACGCAGTTTTGCCTCCTTAAGGTAACACCTTACTTACCTCAACTGGATATAAAAGATATTCTCCTGGGTCACTTCTACAAATGGCCAACTCATTCCTCACATGAAAAAAAAAAATCCTTCCAGATGATGTTATATACACATAGACATACAAATATACATTTATAAAAGGGAGTCCTACTCTATATATTATTCTGAGACTTCTTTTCCACCTAATTATATTTCCTGAATGTCTATCCAAATTCACAATTCACAATTCTATACTAAGTTGCATGCCCCTTATCAAGCAATGTATTAGAATTAATAATTTATTAGGTACTTCCTATTTGCAGGTGCTCTTTACCCAGATAAAGTCAAGTATTCCTCATAATAATGCTAAATTGCATGCTTTTATGCCCCCATTTTACATATAAGGAAATTGAGGCAGGTTATGGTTCCCAATTCCCTCAGCTGTAAGTGATGGAGCCAGTGTTCAGCCCCAGGTCTGAGACCCTAGATCCTGCCTGAAACTTCTAGGCTTTGCTCCATCTCATTGAATTCCCTGGAAAAAGTGCTTTGGGGGAATCAGTGAAAGCCTCAGTATAATGTGTCTGAGAGAGACTACATGGAGCTTCGGACCCCTGGAAGAAAAAAACAGGATCACTGTGTACTGTCTCCCACACTAGCTTGGGGAGAGTGGCTATGGAACTTAACAGTGGCCACTGAGAGCATCTCTTCTTTTCAGTGACAATCCAGGCCTGCCTCCTAGAGGTGACTTCTGGATCACCTCGCATAGGATTGGTGGGTCAGAGACATACAGACACTTAGACAATCCCTTCCTGACTCCTTTTTCCTGGTGGCTAATCTTATTTATCTTTTTATTTAAAAAACAGTTTTCTGGTTTTAAAACTAACACAGGGGCTTCCCTGGTGGCACAGTGGTTGAGAGTCCGCCTGCCGATACAGGGGGACACAAGTTCGTGCCCTGGTCCGGGAAGATCCCACATGCCACGGAGCGGCTGGGCCCGTGAGCTATGGCCGCTGAGCCTGCGCGTCCAGAGCCTGTGCTCCGCAACGGGAGAGGCCACAACAGTGAGAGGCCCACGTACTGCAAAAAACAAACAAACAAACAAACAAAAACTAACACAGGTTCTTAGTAAAAAATTAGTTGAAGTGGTGATAAAAGGTTAGAGAAGCAAATAAAAATCACCTTAATAACATCCCATTAGAAGCATGATTGTTATGAATATCCTTCCAGTCTTTTTTCTTATTTGTGTGTATGTGCACACTCATGTACCTGTGTGCTAGTGTCCAATACACACATAAGAGCTCTGCACTATCGCAACTAGACCACAGATACTCATATGACTCTATATAAAGACAGCAAAACCAAACTTAGAGAGGGTAATTTGTCTACATAATTAATAGTCGTTAGTTACTAGGGCTTAGCAAGAAACAACCTCGTCAGGATGTTAATACAAAAATATTAGGCTTCATCCCCTCTGGAAGAAAAGACACCAAACCAAAATGTTGATGGCAATACCAGAACTTACACTTTCTGGGTATAAGCTTTTATTCTTTTCCAATGAATATGTACTATTTATTAGGCCATAAAGGATAAATGTTTTTGAAATAAACAATTGATGAGGTACAATGGACTGAAACTTTGTGTCCCCCCAAATTCATGTGTTGAAATCCTGACCCCCAATGTGGTAGTATTAGGATAGTATTAGGCCTCTGGGAGGTGATTAGGTCATGAGGGTGGAGCCCTCACAAATGCCCTTATAAAGAGACCCTACGAAGCTCCCCTGCCCCTTCTACCATGTGAGGACACAGCAGAAAGATGGCCATCTATGAACTAGGAATGTGTTGTCACCAGACACTGAATCTGCTGGCGCCTCCATCTCAGACTTCCCAGCCTCCAGAACTGTGAGCATAAATTTCTGTTGTTTATATAACACCCAGTCTATGATATTTGTTATATCAGCCTGGATGGACTAGGACATGAGGTTAAAAACAAGAGGCTGAAGAAGCAAACACCAGCAGCAGCATGCATTTATTGAACACTTACTATGTACCAGGCACTGTGCTGAGGGCACTATTTCATGTTGGCTCCACAACAACTCTGTACTACGGTGTTAATATCACCACTTTGCAGAATTAGAGGCTAAGATTCAGTGAGGTGAAGGACCAATCTCAAGGTCTCACAGTTAGTAATGATGGTTCTGGAAAGATTTGACTGATTCCAAAACCAGGAATATCATTACCGCTTTCCACAAGCAAATAGAAACTTTTTTTTTTCCTGCTGAGGATCCTCAAATGCATATTCGAGGAAAGATCCTTGCATTAGTCAGGGTTCTGCAGAGAAACAGAAACTACAGGATATACAGGGATGTATATATAAGAGGAGACCTATTACAGGAATCGACTTACTTGGTTATGGAAGCCAGGAAGTCCCACCATCTGCCATCTGCAACTAGAAAACCAGAAAGCCAGTGATGTAATTGAGCCTGAGTCTGAAGGCTTGCCAATCAGGCGGTTGATGGTGTAAGTCTCTGAGTGCGAAAGCCTGAGTACCAGGAGGACCGACATTCAAGGGCGGCAGATGGATGTCTCAGCTCCAGCAGACAGAGAGAGCCAATTTGCCCTTCCTCCTCCTCTTTCTTCTATTAGAGCCCCCAGTGGATTGGCGGGTGCCCACTCACATCGAAGGGCCACCTGCAATACTCAGTTCCCCAATTCAATTTCTAATCTCTTCCAGAAACATCCTCAGAAGCACACCCAGAAATGATGTTTTACCAGCTATTGGTGCATCCCTTAGGCTAATCAAGTTAATACATAAAATTAACCATCGCAATTCCTAAGGAATTAATGCTCCTGCTTAAAAAAGGAGAACGACCTTGGCTGTCAAGGACAGAGTGAAAACTGTACGTTCAGGTGTTGCCAATGACATTCCAAATAGAGGAGCTCTTTCTCAAAAGCAGCATTTGTTCTCAGATCATAAAAGAATTGGCGTATTATGGCTACAGGCATGGAAAAAAATGTGTGCATATGAGGATAAAAAAGGATGTAATATGTAAATAGGAAATACTGTGTTAGGGCACGGGAATTTTTCATGATTATTTTAAAGCAAATCCCAGAATTGTATTTTATCTGTAAATGCTTTAACATTTATCTCTAACAAATATTTAAAACAAAACAAAACCACAATGCTTTTATCACACCTAAACAGAATTAATAATAATTCTTTAAAATCATCTTATCTGTATTCACATTTTTCCAAGTGTCCCCACATGTCTTTTTTCTGTTGGTTTGATGGCATCACAGTTCAACCTCGTATTAGGTTTGCCTGTCTCTTTTTTTTCTTTTAATTCTTTTTTTCATTTCTAATATCCTACTCGTCTTTTTAAAAAATTATTTATTTATTTATTTATTTATTTAATTTTTTTGGCTGAGTTGGGTCTTCCTTGCTGTGTGTGGGCCTTCTCTAGTTGTGGCAAGCGGGGGCTACTCTCTGTTGCGCTGTGCAGGCTTCTCATTGCGGTGGCTTCTCAGTGCAGAGCATGGGCTCTAGGCATGCAGGTTTCAGTAGTTATGGCACACAGGCTCAGTAGTTGTGGCTCGCAGGCTCTAGAGCACAGCCTCAGTAGTTGTGGCACACAGGCTCAGTAGTTGTGGCTTGCAGGCTCTAGAGCGCAGCCTCAGTAGTTGTGGCACACAGGTTTAGTTGCTCTGTGGCATGTGGGATCTTCCCGGACCAGGGCTTGAACCCATGTCCCCTGCATTGGCAGGCGGATCCTTAACCACTGTGCCACCAGGGAAGCCCTTGCCTGTCTCTTGAGTCTCTGTTAGTCTAGACCTCCCATCTGCTTTTTCCCTTTTTCATCATTTGTTGACTAATGGGTCATCTGGTCATTGGCATTGTCCTGGTGAGCACTGATGGCGGTGATGAGGTATCTTCACATGGCTTCTCGGGTTGACATCAACAAGGGAGCCTGGAGCAGAAGAGGAAGGAAAGGGCAGATACTCCCACCTGCTGGGTAAGCACAGTCCCAGTGGATGGCAGCTTCCTCATGCAGGCAATTAGGATTTTGCAGAAGAACTGGGATATCAGTATCGCCATGACTCCAGAGGCTCTGTTTTTCTCTTCCCTACTGGAGCCTCCTAGCTGGTCTCCCTGCTCCACTCTTGCCCTCCAGCCCGTGAGCCACAGAGATATTTGTCCACCATGCAATCTTGATGTGCTCCTCCCCTGCTCTAAACCCTCTATGACTCTCTATTACTCTTAAGGGGGTCCAACCTCCTTACCAGACTCCACATTCCTTCAGGTTCCCTCCCCTTCCCACCTCCTGAGCTTTATCTCTATCCCCACCTGATGCCTGCATCCAGCAGTTTGGATTTTCTTCAATTTTCTATTGACTTCCTCTTGCTTCTTCTCTCTCACCTCCAAACTTTTGCATACATTTTTCCTTCTCCCTGGTGACAGCTTCCTTCTTTTGCATCCAAACCGACCTATCCAGGATATCAGATGTTTGTGATGCTTTCGGAGGCATAAGAGGGGAGGTACTATAGATTGCAGGCAATGACAAGTGGGCCTACTTGAAGCTCTTGGAGCACTCTGGAGAATGTATTCTGCCAGGGGTAGGCTTGAAAATAGGAAATGAAGGATTTTCACACGGCTCTTTGGGGTTAGCATCAATGAGAATGCCCAGGACCTTGGTTGGTTTCCTTGGTGCCCATGACTCAGGCAGAATAAATGGGCAATTGGTCTGGGCTATGAAGCAACAGCCTTGTTTCCACATTGTCCCGAGGAACAATGGAGGAGCTCCCATACTCATTCTTAGCTATTCATTATGTGTTGTTCTCACAGCTCTGATATGTATTTAAAAAATAAAACTGAATTTATTTATAAAGTTTTATCTAGAGATATTTTCCCATGCATTACACTGTGATGTGACCTACAATTTTCTTTCTATTATTTCTCCACAGACTGTGTGATGGAATGTTTGTGTTGGCATTGGTCCACCCCAGGGCGGGTATGTTCCTCCCTAACCACAATACACACTCCTGGGTGGCAAGGAGATTCAATTAAAGGCAACTCTTACAAGTGCTTCAGCTGTCTTTCACTTTTCTGAACTCTAGAATTTCTGCTCATTAACATTATCAATGTTGAAATCAGTTTTTCATTGATAAGATGAGTGGTGTTTAAGACATGGACTAATTGGAATTACTTTGGGGGTGTCTTCATCCTGGCATTAATAAGGTATAAAAATCTAGTGAGCCCTTCACCCTCTTGTACTCAAGATAGCATTCTTGGTTTGATTCTTAACTAGTCCTGTGCTCCATACTAGTGGGGAGGGTTCTTGGTCATACCCTGCCACTGGAATACTTTTTCATTTGCCTCAGATGAACCTTTTGTGTAATGAATTTTGGAGAAACAAAGAGGAACAGAGCTGGGACTTGGAGATTCTAGAATAAGTCTTATCACTATTTTGTGCCTGCTTGCTAAATGTCCTTACTGAAGGAAGAATTTTTTGTGAAACTTGCTTTCATTAAAACCTAGTAGAGGGCTTCCCTGGTGGCGCAGTATGGGAAACAAGGGTTCAAGCCCTGGTCTGGGAAGATCCCACATGCCGTAGAGCAACTAAGCCCGTGTACCACAACTACTGAGCCTGTGCTCTAGAGCCTGCGAGCCACAACTACTGAAGCCCTCGCACCACAACTACCGAAGCCTGCGTGCCCTAGAGCCTGTGCTCCTCAACAAGAGAAGCCCCACTTGCTTCAACAAGAGAAGCCCCACTCGCTGCAACAAGAGAAGCCCCACTCGCTGCATCTAGAGAAAGCCCACACGTAGCAATGAAGACCCAACACAGCCAAAAATAATAAATAAATAAAATAAATAAATTTATTTTAAAAACCTAGTAGAAAAAGAAAACAAAAACCAAAAACCCTAGTAGAACCAAAGGGTGAAAAAGAAATCCCAGGGGAAACTGGGAAATGCTTTGAGATGAATGAAAACAAAAATACAATATACCAAGACTTATGGGATTCAGTAAAAGCAATGCCTAGAGGGAAATTTAGCTATAAACACTTCCACCTTAAGAAACTAGAAAAAGGAAGAGTAAACTAAATACAAAGCAAGCAGAAGGGAGGAAATAATAAAGACTAGAGCAGAAATAAAGAAATAAAGAGTAGAAAAAAATAGAGAGAAATCAAGGAAACTAAAAGTTGATTCTTTGAAAAGACGAACACAACTGACAAACTGACAAACCTTTAGCTAGATGGATCAAGACACAGAAAGCAAAGACTCAAATTACTAAAATTTGAGGGAATTATAAGGGAAAATCATAAACAAATGTATGCCAACAAATTAGATAATTTATATGAAATGGATAAATTCATAGAAAGACAAATTAAAACTGATTTGAGAAGAAATAGAAATTTTGAATAGACCTATAATAAGAGACTGAATTAGTAATTAACAATCTTCCTACAAAGAAAAGACCAGGTCCACATGGCTTCACCAGTGAAATCTACTGAATATTTAAAGAAAAATTAACAGCAATCCTTTACAAACTCTTCCAGCAAATAGAAGAGGAGGGAAAATTTCCCAATCCATTATAAGAGGCCAGTGTTACCTTGATGCCTAAATCAAATACTAACTAAAGAATGTCACTCACCAGCTTTATAAGGATTAGGTCATTAGCCACTGCAATAGCTGACTTTCAACACACTCTGAAAGGAGTTCTGGGCAGAGATCAGGAATGGGGCACTCTGCTCTGGGAAATCTGGCAGGTGTGCAGGTAGATAGATTTTTTTATTTTATTTTATTTTATTTTGACTGAGTTGGGTCTTCATTGCTGCATGCGGGCTTTTCTCTGGTTGCAGCGAGCGGGGGCTACTCTTTGTTGTGGTGTGCAGGATGTTTACTGCAGTGGCTTCTCTTGTTGCAGAGCATGGGCTCTAGGCACGCAGGCTCAGTAATTGTGGCTCTTGGGCTGTAGAGCACAAGCTCAGTAGTTGTGGCACACAGGCTTTGTTGGTCCACGGCATGTGGGATCTTCCCACACCAGGGCTCGAACCCGTGTCCCCTGCAGTGGCTGGTGGATTCTTAACCACTGCGCCACCAGGGAAGTCCCTGTTTGTAGATTTTTTGATGATGGCTATTCTGACTGGTGTGAGGTGATACCTCATTGTAGTTTTGATTTGCATTTCTCTAATAATTAGTGATGTTGAGCATCTTTTCATGTGCCTCTTGGCCATCTGTATGTCTTGTTTGGAGAAACGTTTATTTAGGTCTTCAGCATAGTTAATATTTTGATCTTGTTCCTTTCATTAATTTCTTAAGTGCAACCATCTTCACATAATTGAGATCATATTGTCTGCACAGGTTTGTATTTTGGTTTGTTTCTTTTTTTCTAAATTTATTTATTTATTTTTGGCTGTGTTGGATCTTCGTTGCTGTTCACAGGCTTTCTCTAGTTGTGGTGAGCGGGGGCTACTCTTTGTTGTGGTGCACAGGCTTCTCACTGCAGTGGCTTCTCTTGTTGCAGAGCTGGGCTCTAGGCGCATGGGCTTCAGCAGTTGTGGTATGCGGGCTCAGTAGTTGTGGTGCCCAGTAGTTGCTCCACGGCACGTGGGATCTTCCTGGACCAGGGCTCAAATCCGTGTCCCCTGTATTAGCAGGCAGATTTTATTTTTAATTAATTAACTAATTAATTAATTAATTAATTTTTGGCTGCATTAGGTCTTTGTTGCTGCGTGGGCTTTCTCTAGTTGTGGTAAGCAGGGGCTTCTCATTGCATCATTGCGGTTCACGGGCTTATTGCAGTGGCTTCTCTTGTTGTGGAGCACTGGCTCTAGGCACGTGGGCTTCAGCAGTTGGGGCTCACGGGCTTTAGAGCACAGGCTCAGAACTTGTGGTGCATGGGCTTAGTTGCTCCATAGCATGTGGGATCTTCCTGGACCAGGGATTGAACCCGTGTCCCCTGCCTTGGCAGGGGGATTCTTAACCACTGTGGCAGGCAGATTCTTAACCACTACGCCACCAGGGAAGTCCCTTTTGGTTTTTTCTTAGTATAACTTTAAATTGCCAAGGAAAAGCCTGAGTACATTTTTGCATTATTCATTCATTCTCTCAATCAAAATATACATGTATAAATATGTATGTTTATAACTCTATGTATATATGTGAACACACATATATATATAGTGATACATTTGTATTTAAGGTACTATGTTGGCTGCTTCTTGGAAAGTTTATTGTCTTTCACGGCACAAAAGTTAACTATAATATAAAGCAGACTATGAAGAATGTCCATGTTCTCTTGTAATTCAGACAAGGAACCTCTCTGGATTATCTAAATGTTGTCTCACAAAGTTTCTTTGTTTGTAGATTCCTCTCTTTGGTCCTAAGACTATTGGCCAGAGAAGTCCCGATGGACTAGTGCTGAGCAAAGCTGAATTTGTTGAGAAAGTTCGTCAGAGTAATCAGGCCTGTCATGATGGAGATTTCCACACAGCTGTTGTTCTGTACAGTGAAGCCCTAGCTGTTGACCCTCAGAACTGCATCTTATACAGCAATAGATCTGCAGCCTATATGAAAATCCAGCAGTATGACAAGGCACTGGACGACGCAATCAAAGCCCGACTTCTCAATCCCAAATGGCCAAAGGTAGAAATTTCATTTACTTTCACAGAATCTTTTGTGCTGATTTCTTATTTTAATGTAAACTTTATTGACTGAGTGCAGTTATTAATTTTTTAATAGTCTGTACTTCAGCAAGATGTGGAATGGCTTCACTGAGCTGGTACACTAGTGAATAGCTTCTTTTTTTATGCTTTGGAAATATACTTTCCATATCTAAGTTTAATTCTTTTCCTGTATGTTTTGAGATATAAATTTTTTTTTCACTGTTTATTTTTTATTTTTCTTTATTTTTTTATTTTTATTTTTTGCGGTACGTGGGCCTCTCACTGTTGTGGCCTCTCCCATAGCAGAGCATAGGCCCTGGATGCACAGGCTCAGCAGCCATGGCTCACAGGCTAAGCCACTCCATGGCATGTGGGATCTTCCCGGACCAGGGCATGAACCCGTGTCCCCTGCATCGGCAGGTGGACTCTCAACCACTGCTCCACCAGGGAAGTCCCACTCAGTTTATTGATAGGATGCGTTCTAGTTATTTCTATAGGTTTTGGACATCTCTTTTTTGCACAGATGTTTTAGATGGAGTATTATGATCAGCCACATACAATTACTTAACATAGTTCCAACCCTGTTATAAATTTTGACTATTCAGATAATATAGAAAAATACTTAGGACTTCCCTGGTGGCGCAGTGGTTAAGAATCCACCTGCCAGTGCAGGTGACATGGGTTTGAGCACTGGTCCAGGAAGATCCCACATGCTGCGGAGCAACTAAGCCCGTGCACCACAACTACTGAGCCTGAGCTCTAGAGCATGAGAGCCACAGCTATGGAACCCATGTGCCACAATGAGTGAAGCCCATGCACCTAGAGCCTGTGCTCCGCAACAGAGAAACCACCACAATGAGAAGCTTGCACACTGCAACGAAGAGTAGCCCCCACTTGCCGTAACTAGAGAAAGCTCACGTGCAGTAACAAAGACCCAATGCAGCCAAAAGTTAATTAATTAATTAATTAATTAAAAAAAGAAGAATTTGGTCTTTGTCTCTGGTTCCTGGAGGGAGATTCTAAACCCTTGGAATTTCTTGAGTGATAGGTGTGTGTGTTATTCATGAGCTCCTCAGATCACTACTGAGTTTATGCTAATGAATGAGGTGACTCCAGATGGGGGCTGGTCACCAAACAGACTACCCACGTGATTAGAGGACTGTGGCTTTGAGCCAGCCCAGTCCCCAGGGAGAGGAGGGAGACTGAAGATTGAATCCAACCACAGGGCCAATGACTCAATCAATAATATTTGCACAATAAAACCCCAATAAAAACTCTGGACACCAAAGCTCATTGGAGCGTTCTGATTGGTGAACACATTGATATACTGGGAGGGTGAAACACTCTGAATCCATGGGGAGAGGGCATGGAAACTCTGCACTCAGGACCCTACCATACCTTGTACTATGTGTCACTTCATTTGTATCCTTTACAATGCAACTGTCATCATAAACATAACTTTTTCCTCAGTTCTGTGAATCATTCTAGTGAATTATTGAACCTAAGAGGTGTCACGGGAACCTCCCGAATTTGTAGCTGGTCTGTCATAAGTATAGGTGACCTGAGGACCCCACGTGATGCTGGCATGTGAAATAAGGGAAATCTTGTTTGACCTAATCCTGTGCCCTGAAACTTGTGGAGTCTGATGCTAACTGTAGGTGGTTAGTGTCAGAATTACACTGCAGTATTGCACTGGTGTCAGAATAGCAAGGGACCCAGAAAGCCAAATGATCTTAAAAAAGAAGAACAAAGTTGGTGCATTCAACCTCTCTTCTGCAGTGAGAAAAACACACAGAGCTCTGAGCTGCTGCCCAGGCATTTTACAATGTGATAACCTTGCTCACATCCAGAGTCTGAACATCTAGATAAGGACTTGAGTTTAGCATCCCCACTGTTAAGTTCCCAATTTGCTTTCCCCAGGGCACCTCTTAAAGTAACTACTTGAGACTTAAGCCTGTAAAAAGTTAGTCACCTCTGCCCCAACTACCTAATAAGTAATAGGTGCTTACTACCCTGCTCTCTGTCTCCTGCTTACTCCTGACCTGGGATGGAGGACTGCCCTTCCCCCAGCTCACTGTAAACCACCTCTCTTTCTGGGATCTATAAGTAAAAATTCTTGTGACTTTACTTCCTTTGTGTGGGTATATTGAAACTTTGCCTTTAATCAAAATCACCCCGTGGGTTTCACTTCCCCAAAGTGGGAGCTCGGATGCTGAGGGAACTACCTGGGGATCCCAAGTGGGTGGTTTGTGCCCCCTTATTCAGCAGGTCATAATCTGCATATTCTTAATTCAATACACCGGCTCCAGCTTCTCAACATACTTTCCAATTTCAAAACAGTGGGGGACTGGTATAAGGATAGACATATGGATCTATAGAATAGAATTCAGAATGCAGAAATGTACTACATTTATGATCAGTTAATTTTCAACAAGGGTGCCAAGACAATTCAATGTTGGGGGGATGGACTGTTCAACAATGATTTGGGGACAATTGGATAGTCACTTGCAAGAGCAAGGTTGGACCCCTGCTTCACATCATACATAAAAATTAACTCAAAATGGAGGAGAACATTTAGAAGTAAATATTTGTGACCTTGGGTTAGGAAATGGCTTCTTAGATATGACACCAAAAGGATAAGAAAAGATTTATAAGTTGGGCTTCATCAAAATTTTTAAAAAATGTGGTTCAAAGGATATCATCAAGAAAGTGAAAAGACGGTTCATAAAATGGGAGAAAATATTTGCAAGTCATATATCCAATAAGGGACTTGTACCCAGAACACATAAAAAAAATTCTTACAACTCAGCAATAAAAAGACAACCCAGGAACTTCCCTGGTAGTCCAGCAGTTAAGAATCCACCTTAAAATGCAGGGGACGCAAGTGACCCCTGGTCGGGGAACTAACATGCCACGGGGCAACTAAGCCCGCGCACCACAACTAGAGAGAAGCCTGTGCACCACAACGAAGAGCCTGTGTGTCACAATTAAGACCTGACGCAGCCAATAAATAAATAAATAAATAAATAAATAAATAAATAAATAAATAATAAAAAGATAACCCAGTTTTAAAATGGGCAAAGGATGTGAATTGACATTCCTTCAAAAAAGATTTACAAATGGCTAGTAAGTACATGAAAATGTATTCAACAACATTAGTCAGAAATGCAAATCAAGACAACGAGATACCACTTTATACCTACCAGGATGGCTAAAATTAAAAAGACAGACAATAACAAGAGTTTACAAGAGTGTGGAGAAATTGGAACCTTCATACACTGCTGGTGAGATTGTAAATGGTACAACCACTTTGGAAAACAGTTTGGCAGTTCCTCAACAGATTAAACACAGGGTTACCATATAAAATTCTACTCCTAGGCATATGCCCAAGAAAAGTAAAAAATATATGCCCACACAGAAACGTGTACATTTATGCTAAGTGAAAGAAGTCAGTCACAAATGACCATTTATCCATTATGTGAAATGTCCAGACTAGGCAAATCTACAGATTATTATGTGCCTAGGGCAGGCGGTAGGGAGGGGAAGGGGAGGTGGGTTGGGAAAGGTACAAACTCCTTTTTGAGATGACAAAAATGTTTCAGAATTAGATCCTGGACTTCCCTGGTGGCACAGTGGTTAAGAATCCGCCTGCCAATGCAGGGGACATGGGTTCGAGCCCTGGTCTGGGAAGATCCCACATGCCGAGGAGCAACTAAGCCCATGCGCCACAACTACTGAGCCTGCACTCTAGAGCCCGTGAGCCACAACTACTCAGCCCACATGCCACAACTACTGAAGCCCTCACACCCAGAGCCCATGCTCCACAGCAAGAGAAGCCACTGCAATGAGAAGCCAGCGCACCGCAGCGAAGAGTAGCCCCCGCCTGCCGCAACTAGAGAAAGCCCACGCATAGCAACGAAGACCCAGTGTGGGCAAAAATAAATAAATAAAAAAAAAGAAAATTAGATCCTGGTGATGGTTGCACAGCTCTGTAAACAGGCTTAAAGCCATTGAATTGTACACTTTGCATGGGTGAGCTTCAGGGTATATATATCTCAATGCAACTTTTTTTTTTTTTTTTTTTTAGCGGTACGCGGGCCTCTCACTGTTGGGGCCTCTCCCGTTGTGGAGCACAGGTTCCGGACGCGCAGGCCCAGCGGCCATGGCTCACGGGCCCAGCCGCTCCGTGGCATGTGGGATCTTCCCGGACCGGGGCACAAACCCATGTCCCCTGCATTGGCAGGCGGACTCTCAACCACTGCGCCACCAGGGAAGCCCTCAATGCAACTTTTTAAAAAAACAAATCCAGGGCCTCCCTGGTGGCGCAAGTGGTTGAGAGTCCGCCTGCCGATGCAGGGGATACGGGTTCGTGCCCCGGTCCGGGAGGATCCCATATGCCGCGGAGCGGCTGAGCCTGCGCGTCCGGAGCCTGCGCGTCCGGAGCCTGTGCTCCGCAACGGGGGAGGCCACAACAGTGAGAGGCCCGCATACCGCAAAAAAAAAAAAAAAAAAAAAAACAAACAAACCCAGTAGAAAGGTAGTGGGGGAGTAGCCAACCTCACCTATCTCATAGTCTTGGTGGTTTCTGACACTTACTGAAAGGAACCCTATATTTATGCATGAGCGAGTTGGCTTAGGTCAGTGTGTGTTACAAACTACCTTGCTTGTTACTGGTATGTTCTAATATATATATGTATACCTAATATATACCAAATTTCCTAGGGAATTTGGTAACTCTTGTGACTAAGAGATCCATAGGTGTTATAGTGAGGTTTCCTCTCCTCTGAGAATTTGAAATTAAGGAAGCCAGACAAAATAGAAAATATTATCATAGGGATGAAAGCAAACATTATAAAAACAGCACAGAGGGAAATGATGGCTCCTCAGCCAACACTTGCAATATAATTGGTGGTCAGGACCACATTTTCCTTCTTTCTTTTTTTTTCATTGTGGTAAAATATATATAATATAAAATTTACCATTTTGACCCTTTTTAAGTGTACAATTTTAAGTGCATAATTCAGTGGCATTAAGCACATTCGTGTTGTGCAACCATCACCACCATCCACCTTCAGAACTTTTTCATCTCCCAAACCTACACTGTGTACCAGCTGCCCATTTTCTGAAGTTAGTGACCTGAGTTTGATTTTCCCCCAAACTACTACTATGTGAACTTGGAAGAGCTACTCTGCTCTTCAAAGCCTTAGTTTCTCCATCCATGAAATGGGGATGATAGTTCTTGCCTGAAAGGGCCCATTTGAGGATTCAGTGAGAAGCGCAGTGTAACGTGCTTATTAAATGCCCACCCACCAGATCTGTGTCTCCTGCCCAGACAGTCTTCCTCAGCTGCAAGCCATCCTCCAGGTGCCTATCGAACATCTACAGGAAGTTCCAAGGTCACAAATACAACCTGCCAAAGTGGAGCTCAGTGCTCCCCCACCGCAAGCTGCAGCCCCTCTTCCTGGGTCAAGGCCTCTCCATCCCCCCAGTGCTCACACCAGATACTTGAGTCCCCTTAACTCAGCCCTCATCAGAGCCCTATTAGCTGCCAAGTCCTAATGGTCCCATCTCCTAGAATGCTGTTGAATCTGTCCCCTTACTGTCCCCTTACCATAATGCTGCCTTCGTTAAGGAACCATCAGCTCTCAACTCTACCGAAGTCCCCAGATGGGTCTCCTTTACTCCAATGTCTACACTGCTTCTCCTGATCTGGCTGCCTCCTTCTCAACAGCATCTCTACCCCTTCACACTCCCACCCTCACCCTGTTGCAGTAAGATTCTTCTTTACTTGCATGCATGCCATTTCTCCTGCTAACCTACTTGAAAATGCAAATGCCTCTAATCCTTCAAGATCTAGCTCACTGGTCAAGGTTAGGGACCCCTCCTCTCTGCCCCCATCTCATTCTATGCTTCCAACTAATATTTGCTGAGTGTACTGCCAGGCCTTGTGCTGAGCACTCTGTGTGCATTATTTTATATTCTCTTCCCTCCCAATGTCATATCTGTACTTCGTCATGATTGAGGTTGGTGCTATGGTTATCCTTGTCTTACAGATGAGAAAAATGAAACCTAGAGAACTTAACTGCTCAAGGTCATACAGTGAGAGGAACTACCAGATACAAAAACCAATTCTGTCTGATTCTCTGAAATCTGCAGTATCACAAATATAATTTGTAACCTAACTTCTTCCTTCCTTGGTTCACTGGGTGAACTGTCTCATTTTTTACCCTACTGCTCTCATATCACTTCCTCTGCAGCCCTTTCTCACCTCTCTCCTTTCCCCAGCTGACTTAGCTCTTTCTTGCTTGGTGTTTCCATGGGCAGCCCCAGGGAAATTTCCTGTTAAAATCCCAGTTCCAGCTTCTCTTGAAACAATCCAGAGATTGTCAACACATCTGAATCTCGCCATGGCAGCAATTACCAGGGTTGAGTAGCATCTCCCGCCTCTTCCCCAGCTTTGAGATGGGGGCGTGTGCTCGCAATTCTTCAAAGACCTCACCCCTCTCTGATAGCAGCCACTTCCGCCACCATCACCTGTGTGTGTTTCCTCCCTGGAGCCCTCACCCCTCTGAACTCTGCTGAGTCTCTCTTGCCTCCCAACAGTGATTCCTAGAAAGGAAAAGATGGTGTCTTCTCTTTATTTTTTCATCTGGCCACATCTGATATATCCAACATGTTATCAAAAGTGACAGGACCAAAGGAATTCTTTGTCAAAGCAAAGCTTTCGGTCTGAGTCTGCTGCAGCTATTTGTCACTTGCTGCTGAACACACTATGTGGCATGACTGCTTTGTCCACTCAGCAGCATCTTTCTCTTTGCCTGGTGGAGGCCACGGAGACAGGAAAAAGCCCTTTTGCAACGGAGGTGCTTTCCTCTCCGATTACAGATTGTTATATAATTCCCTCAACTGTGACAGGACCGCCCCTTGACTTCTGTGCAGAAAAGAGTTAACCCAGCAGCCCCAAGATTGCACATCCTTATAAAGTCCTGCTTACAAGGTTGGCCCTTGGCTGGTGTCTGGGAACTTGGATTTGGAGAGGGTTTCCCTATTTCCAGAACTGATAAGAGTGGCTCACTCTGCCTAAATTGTTTGTACAAACAATGTAATTTATGCTGAATACCTGTTTTCTTTCTTGGAGTCTGGAATTTTGGCACATGCTAGACAAAGAGTGCTTATGTGACCAGCACCAAAGAAAAACTCTGGGTACTGAGTTTCTAACGAGCTTCCCTTGCAGACAGCATTTTCACACGTGTTGTCACAACTTGTTGCTGGGGAATTAAGTGTGTTCTCTGTGATTCCACTAGGGAAAGGAGCCTTGGAAGATTGTGCCTGGTTTCCGTCAGACTTCACCCCATGTGCCTTTTCTCTTTGTTGATTTAACTTTGTATCCTGTTGCTGTAATAAATCATAGCCATGAGTAGGACTATGTACCGAGTCCTGTGGGTTCTCCCCTTGAGTCGTTGAAATTGGGGGTGGTCTTGGGGACACCTGACAGTCTCTCTCTGCTTGTCTAGATGCCACTTCCCCTCTTCCCTGAAGACTTCTTCCCTGGTTACCACACCTGGGAGTGATCTTTCCCTGTGCCCAGTGAAGATGTGCAAACTTTGGAAACAGAGACTTGGATCAAATCCTGCTTTGGCTTGGCATGGATCAGGCCCTGGTAAATGGCCCCTCTTGTAAAGATTGTTTAGTCCCCTTGGCTGGTACTTAATCTTGGCCGGTTCAGCCTCCCTAAGAGCAGAGGCTTTGCAGACAAGGCCTGGGTTTGAACCCCTGCTCTTGACTCTCTTACCTTCTGGGAGCTTGCTTCTTCATCTGTAAAATGAAGAATTGGGTTTACTTTGGTGGAATTGGGTTTACTTTGATGGAATCATGCAAAGTACTGCCCATAGTGCCTGGCACAGTTAGTGCACAGCAAATGGGAACTTTTATCATTGTTTTGGTTATTGGTGTAAAAGTCTTCTCCCCAAATAGACAGGGAGCATCTCACTGTTCTGTGTTACTCTCTCAGGTTAGAGCATTCTTTTACACAAAGTAGGTCCTTGAAACTTTGTTGAAAGGAGAATATTTACTCTGCAGTGAAAGGCATGACTTTGTTGCCAAAATAAAAACAAAAGAAGTCATTACCATTTAAAAAATCACATTTGAGTGCTTATGTGCCATGCACAGGGCTAAACAATTTGCATAATTTATTCCATTTAATCTTCACAATGACCCTGTGAGTGTGTTACTATTATTATTATCACCATTTTAAAGATGAGGAAATGAAGCTTAGCACAATCATGGACTTACAGCAGATTAGTGGCAGAGCTGTAATTCAAAACCAAGTGTAGGGGCTTCCCTGGTGGTGCAGTGGTTAAGAATCCGCCTGCCAATGCAGGGGACACAGGTTTGAGCCCTGGTCCAGAAATATCCCACATGCCACGAAGCAACTAAGCCTGTGCACACAACCACGGAGTCTGCATGCCACAACTACTGAAGCCCACACACCTAGAGCCCGTGCTCCGCAACAAGAGAAGCCACCGCAATGAGAAGCCTGTGCACTGCAACGAAGAGTAGCCCCCGCTCACTGCAACCAGAGAAAAGCCCGTGTGCAGCAATGAAGACCCAACGCAGCCAAAAATAAAATAAATTAAATAAACAAACAAATAAACAAAAAAGCCCAGGTGTATTAGTCTGCTCAGGCTGCCGTAACAAAATACCACAGATTGGGTGTCTTAAACAACAGAAATTAATTTTCTCACAGTCTGGAGGCTGGAAGTCCAAGATCAAGGTGCTGTCAGGGTCAGTTTCACTACCTGTTGAGGAGTCTCTTCCTGGTTTGTAGATGGTAGGTGTCTCCCTGGCTTTCTCAAAGGGCCTTTCCCTGGTGCATGAGTGTGGGAAGACTGAGCAAGGGTGTCTTTTCTTATAAGGACACTAATCTATAAAACCAGGGCTTCATGTTTACCACCTCATTTATCCTTAATTACTTCCCTAGAGGCACCATCTCCAAATACAGCCACACTGGAGGTTAGGGATTCAACATATGGATTTTGGGGGGGACACATTCAGTCCATAACACCAGGCCTATCTGACACTGGAGCAGTCACAAATTAGTCAAAACTTCCGACTTGTTCTGATGCCATATTAAGAACGATGTGGGGTTAGGAGGTGGGTGCTTAATTTCCTTCACTCAGTCAGAAACTTTAATCCAAATAGGGCTGCTAACCTTTCAGAGGTCTAGAAGCATCCCTCCCATAGGGCTTTGTCAGGGAATACTTGAAAGGGTTCCTGGATCTAGAAGTCCAGCTAAACTTGGAGTTTAGATTAAAAGGGAAAGAATTTGGAAGAGAGGGGAAAAATAAGTAATTCCACTGCCTCAGAAGCCATGTCTCAGAAATAAAGTCTTTTTTTTTTTTTTTTTGTGGTACGCGGGCCTCTCACTGCTGTGGCCTCTCCCGTTGCGGAGCACAGGCTCCGGACGTGCAGGCTCAGCGGCCTTGGCTCATGGGCCTAGCCGCTCCGTGGCATGTGGGATCTTCCCGGACCGGGGCATGAACCCGTGTCCCCTGCATCGGCAGGCGGACTCTCAACCACTTGCGCCACCAGGGAAGCCCAGAAATAAAGTCTTTTTAATTTATTCCCCCAGTCAGAAATGTTTGCTCAGGATTTCCTTGGCGGTCCAGTGGTTAAGACTCCGTGCTTCCAATGCAGGGGGCATGGGTTTGATCCCTGGTCTAGCAACTAAGATCCCACATGCTGTGCTGTGCAGCCAAAAAAAAAAGAAAAATAAAAGAAATGGTTTGCTGGTAGGTCCAGTGGCCTTTCAGCTGATGGCAACAGGTAAGGGAAAGTTTCTTTGAACTTCCTCCAAAGAAGTTGTTTGAAGCAAATTTGTTTATCTGATTTCTTTTTGTGGTTAGATTGTTTCGGTTTTGATCTTTGTTCCGAAGGATGGAAGATTGTCCACAGGCATATTTCAAACACTACTTTCATTTTCTCCTTCTTTTCAGAAGCACCCAAACTAATCAGGACATTTGCTTGCTTTGTAATTATTTACTTAAAGGACTCCGTGTGTGTGTGTGTGTGTGTGTGTTCAGACAAGTTAACTCCCTCTTCTTGTAAATTGTGAGGGGGCTGGAGATTGTACTGATATTCCCCAGTACCATTAAGCCAGACAGCTGCTGTGGTTCATCTGCCTTCAGAAGATCCATAAATCCTGAAATGTTAACTGAGTATAACTGGATCAGGATTCACAAGATATAAATTCTTAGACAATGACAAGGGAGGATGCAAAGCTCTAGGAGTAGTATTTAAACCTTGGTTCAGAACCCTGAATTTTTTCACTTATAAACAAGCAATTTTCTCTAAGAATTTGAAGGCTGTTTCTCAGAATTTTTAATCCGAATTTTCTATTTTAATCTTCCTTGATCCAGAGACTTAAAAAAATTTTTTTTTCTTCTGGAAATGAATCAAGAACTTAAACTGAATTTCTGAAGATCCAAAAAGGGAAGGGAAGCTGCTTCCGGTGACAGGAGAGCAGCTGTTCAGAGATAAATTAAAAATGCTCCACTCCACCAAGGTGGAGCTGAACATGTGGTGTTTAATACCAGACTAATTCATTTTTTAAAAAAAGTTACTAACTTTTTAAAACTAACTTTTATTTTTGGCTGCATTGGGTCTTAGTTGCAGGCACGCGGAAACTTTCGTTGCGGCACGTGGGCTTAGTTGCCCCGTGGCTTGTGGGATCTTAGTTCCCTGACCAGGGATCGAACCCGTGTCCCCTGCATTGGTGGGCAGATTCTTAACCAATGGACCACCAGGGAAGTTCCCAGTCTAATTCTTGATAATATTATCTATATTTCATGTAGATAAAATGCATTTATGTATTTAAGTGTAGACCAAAGAGACCCTTAGGCAGCTTTGCACGGTTGCCAAACAGAATTCCTTGAAGGACACACTAACAAGACTATCTATTTGTGAACATCATGCCATTGGAAGGAAGATGTGGTTCTACAGCAGAGGGTGGCAAACCCATGTCAAATCTAGCCTACTGCCTGCTTAGTAAATAACGTGCTACAAGGGCAGAGTTTATTTGCAACAGAGGCGGTATGGCCCACAGAGTCTAAAATATTTACTACTGGCCCTTTGCAGAAAAACTCCCCTCCCCTCGAGGGCCTCAAGTTGGCCTTATTTCCAACTCCTCATCCACAGGCCTAGATGAGGAATGTGGTATATCAAGTATCCCATGAAGAACCTATCACTCAAACCCTGGCTGGGCTGTGCTTCTGCTGACATGACAAGCTTTGCAGTCCACTAATGCTTGAGCCACATGTTTAATTAAGATGGTCAAAGCGGGCTTCCCTGGTGGCGCAGTGGTTAAGAATCTGCCTGCCAATGCAAGGGACACGGGTTCAAGCCCTGGCCCGGGAAGATCCCGCATGCTGCAGAGCAACTAAGCCTGTGTGCCACAACTACTGAGCCTGAGCTCTAGAGCCCGCAAGCCACAACTACTGAGCCTGCGTGCCTAGAGCCCATGCTCCGCAACAAGAGAAGCCACGACAATGAGAAGCTCACGCACCGCCAACGAAGAGTAGACCCTGCTCACCGCAACTAGAGAAAAGCCTGCACACAGCAACGAAGACCCAACACAGCCAAAAAAAAAGAAAGAAAGAAAAGAAAGATGGTCAAAGCGGTTGAAACACCTCTACTCTGAATCAGCAGAGTCCAGAAAAGAAATAGGTAAGACCTTTATTTTTAAAACTTTAAAATTAGCAACAATTAGAGGGGAATCTTCTTTAACTTAATCTTTTCTTCAACGTTTGAAAAGTATCTCATCTTTGTTAAAAGTTCCTTGGCTTTTTCAAAATCATCTGAAATAAAGAGAGACATTAATGCGAGGCTTCATTTCAAGCAAGAATAAAATCACTCTATTATCCAAGGCAGCTGGATCAAAGCTAAGCCCCGGGCTCTGGAAGGCTGATCAATTACTCAGTAGATTTGAGAAAGAGAAAACATCTGGATTGTTCAGGGGATAAAGGGTTTAACCAAAGGGAGCAAAAGCATGCTTCTTCACAGGATTCAGAGTTTAAATGAGAAGCTGCTCTTCTTCTTCAGGACAATACTCAATAACTAAGTTGTGTTTTAAGAGTTTTCCCCTGTCATACACGGTGGTCTAACCCTGACGAGGATGTGGAAGCACCTGGTGCTTCCTCTGTGCCAGGTGCTGCGATACAGAGCTGCCCCCAGGAGGCTCACAGGTTCTGGAGAGATGCCCTTAGACCCGTGGTTCTTGACTGTAGGTGATTTCTCGCCTGTGGGGATGTTTGGCAATGTCTGGAGACGGTTTTGGTTGTCCCCCTGGGGAGGTGGCACTGACATCTAGTGGGCAGAGGCCAGAGGTGCTGCCAAACAGTCTACAGTGTACAGGACAGCCCCCCACGACAAAGAATTATCTGGCTCCAAATGTTGGTAGTGCCAAGGTTGAGAAACCCTGACTCAGATTTATGTGTAATAAAATAATACACCGTTATATTCATATATGGTTAAAACTACCAAGAAAAGCAAGGGAATGGTTAGTACAAAAATTCAGGAGAATAGTTGCTACCATGGAAGGGGAATGCAATTACAAAGGGCCTACCAGGGGCTTGAAGGCAGTGGTCATGTTTTATTTCTTTATTATTTTTTTGTATTTATAAATGTTTTTTTAATTATGATAAAATATACATGACATAAATTTACCATTGTGACCTTTTTTTTTTTTTTTTTTCCGTTACGCAGGCCTCTCACTGTTGTGGCCTCTCCCCTTGCAGAGCGCAGGCTCCGGACGCACAGGCTCAGCGGCCATGGCTCACGGGCCCAGCCGCTCCGCAGTATGTGGGATCTTCCTGGACCGGGGCACGAACTCGTGTCCCCTGCATCGGCAGGCGGACTCTCAACCACTGTGCCACCAGGGAAGCCCACATTGTGACCATTTTTAAGTGAAGAACTCAGTGGCATTAAGTACATTCACAAAACTGAAACTCTACATATGAAACAATAAACTTGCTATTCCCCACTCCCCTTTGTCCCTGGCAACCACCATTCTACTTTCTGTCTCTATGAATTTGACTGCCCTAGGGACCTCATGTAAGTGAAATCATACAGTGTTTATCTTTTTGTGACTAGCTTACTTCACTTAGCATAATATCCTCAAGGTTCATCCATGTTGTAGCATGCATCAGAATTTCCTTCATTTTAAAGGCTGTATAATATTCCCTTGTATGGATAGACCATTTTGTTTATCCATTCATCAGTTGATGGACAGTTAGGTTGCTTTCACCTGTTAGCTATTATGAAAAATTCTATGAACGTTGGTGCTGACAAAAATTATCTCCTTCACCAAACTCTAGCCAGGCTCCCCTGAGCCCTCTTCTTGACTAGCCCTCCACCTTGGCCTATAGGGACTTGAACAAACAATAACATAGTTACTTACAGCTCAAAGGCGGCATCCCTAGGATGACCCCAGCCCCACCTTAAAATGCCTGCCTGAGAACACAGGGCTGCCGAAAGAATTTATCACAGTTTACACCCGAAGCTAGGGCCCCTGTCTCCCAGGGTCTGTGGGAGGGTAGGAACCTAACTTCAAGAAGTGCCCGTTAGCAAACCCAGATGGGTTTCACATGGTCCAACTCCTGCTTCCCACTTTTTGTACATTTTCACTTCCTTGGCCCTGTGCGCCACTCCCACCCCCCACCGCCCCACTCCTTCATTCTCCCTTTAAAATGCCCAGTCACACATCGAAGCTGAGTTCAGTTCATGCTGGACTATTCCCCTATGCAATGGTTATTACTGATTAGAACCTATCCTTAGCACTTTAACTAACGTCTGGCTTTGTTTATCTTTGACAGTAATCTAGTGCCGTGACTTGGATCTAGACTGGAAACACCGTCAGGCCCTCAGACACGACAGCTGGACTTTTCAGTGAACATAGAGACCTTGGTCTCCTCTCCGGCCCACCTGCTCGTTTGGGAACCAGGGGTGAGTCTGACTCCTGCTCAAATTCTGCAGACACAGCTCTGTTGAAGCACGGTGAGGACAGATTTGGATTCTCATGATTCTGAGTATCCTCTCAGAAAGATAGAGTCCCAGCCTTCTTTTGAAAGGTAGCTCCAGGCTGGAATTCTTTCTGGCTCCTTGTTTTTTTTTTTTTTTTTTTTTGTGGTATGCGGGCCTCTCACTGTCCTGGCCTCTCCTGTTGCAGAGCACAGGCTCCGGACGTGCAGGCTCAGTGGCCATGGCTCACAAGCCCAGCCGCTCCGCGGCATGTGGGATCTTCCCAGACCGGGACACGAACCTGTGTCCCCTGCATCGGCAGGTGGACTCTCAACCACTGCACCACCAGGGAAGCCCCGGCTCCTCGTTTTAAGTAGGGATTTACTCCCGGGCTGGACATTTTCTTTTTCCTGGCTCCTTGAGAGGCCTCTACGCTCTATTTGACCCTGCTCCTCCCATGGGAACTTGTCAGTCCTCTGAAACCTCCTTCTTGAACTTCTACTGACTGTGTGTCACCATGGT
Source organism: Mesoplodon densirostris (assembly GCF_025265405.1). Classification (NCBI taxonomy): domain Eukaryota; kingdom Metazoa; phylum Chordata; class Mammalia; order Artiodactyla; family Ziphiidae; genus Mesoplodon; species Mesoplodon densirostris. The sequence continues at coordinate 22,345,641 of NC_082675.1, read as the reverse complement.
GCTTGGTCTACCTCTTTTCTTGTTGCTGTGACTTTATAGGCAGATCTTGTTTTATCACGCTTTGCAGATACTGCGTTTTTTACAAATTGAAGGTTTGTGGCAACCCTGCGTCAAGCAAGTCTATGTATAACATTTTCCCAACAGCATTTGCTCACTTCGTGTCCCTGTGTCAGACTTTGGTAATTCTCCCAATTTTTCAAACTTTTTCATTATTATTATATTTGTTCTGGTGATCTGTGATCAGTGATCTTTGATGTTGCCATGGCTAAAAGATTATGGCTCACTGAAGGTTCAGAGGATGGTTAGCAATTTTTAGCAATAAAGTATTTTTTAATTAATTGGTTTTATTAGACATAATGCTACTGCATACTTAATAGACTACAATTAGTGTAAACATAACTTTGACATGCAGGGAAATAAAAAAAAATTCATGTGACTTGTTTTACTGCAATATTTACTTTCTTGTGGTGGTCTGGAATCAAACCCGCAGTATCTCCATGATCTACCTGTACTTAGGAAAAATTGGAACTTCTCTGGCTTCTTTGGGAAACTTAAGATTCCCCACACTGACTCCTTTAAGACCTCTCGCCTCCTCCTCCCTCCTCTCACCACCTTCCATATTCCCTTCCGCTCCCTCGCATCCTTTGATATGCCCCCCTTCGAGCCCCTACCTCCTCAGTCCCTCTGTCCATCCTACCAGACCTTTCCCTTCCCACTCCCGCCCCCTAACTCCCTACAAGCACTGGACTTTTGGGCTTCCTGTACCCATTAGGGGCTTGCAAGGACTCAGGTACCTCCAAAAGCAACCACCTGAAGCTGAAAAGAAAAAAAAAGCTAACTGGAAACAGATATTTAGTCCACAGACTCCATAAGATTATATATCAGGGCAAAAAAACCCCACCCCAAAACAAAAAAACAAACAACCAAACCAAAAAAACCTTAAAAAAACCTCTACAACTCACATTGAGCAGGCAACCTTTAAAACATGCTCCATCTGCCAGAAACTCAATTCAGATAAGTATATAAAATAGAGCAAAAATGAGAACTACCCATATAAACTAGAGTTTAAATTTTTTTCTTTAATTTCCCAGTTTTACTGAGATATAATTGACATAAAGTCATATTAGTTTTAGGTGTATAACATGATTTGATATATGTACATATTGCAAAATGATTACCACAAAAAGTTTAGTTAACATCCACCACCTCACATAAAGTGAGTTTTATATTATCTTATTTGTGCCTGACTTACGGCAGAATTTTTTAACGAAAACTGTAAGATCTATTTGCATCTGTCTGTATATTTATGTATCTATACATATACATAAACATATATTTCCCTACCTTCAGATGGTATTATGAAATTAATTTATAAAATCCTTTGAAGGAACTGTATCCTAATTTGCTTAGAGAGAAATTAGTACTTACATAAATTAAATCTTCCTAAATCTTCCAGAAATATAAGAACCAACTCAAATGTTTTCAATTTCATGTAATTTGGGTAAATCTTTGGTAAATAAAACTAGTGTGATATTCTTGGTTTAATAAAATGGATATGTCTTCAGAGTTGTTAACATTAAATATAATGCAAGCATACTTTTTTTTTTTTTTTTGCATTACGCAGGCCTCTCACTGCTGTGGCCTCTCCCGTTGCGGAGCACAGGCTCCGGACGCGCAGGCTCAGCGGCCATGGCTCACGGGCCCAGCCGCTCCGCGGCATGTGGGATCTTCCCGGACCGGAGCACAAACCCATGTCCCCTGCATCGGCAGGCGGACTCTCAACCGCTGCGCCACCAGGGAAGCCCCCAGTTATTATTTTAAAATGTGATATGTCACAGAAACAACCAGATTTCCTTTGTGTTATTTTTATAATAACCTCTCATCAGATCTTTAACTACGGCCATTTTAAGTCTTTTGCTATCCACGGAGGGTTGTTACCTTACTCTGATGCTTTCCTAAAAGCTCTTGCAACTAGCTGTAAGCCAGAGTACTTGTGATCAATAAACAGGTACTGTACCAGGTACTCTGTGGTACAGGCTTCTGATGGCATTGCTTACATTACTGAGTTCAAATCAGTCGACTAAGTCAGGATTTCCAAAACGCTAATGAAAAAGCCGATGGGTTCATGAAACTGCTAACCCAAGATCAAGCAGAACAAAATTAACTACATAGGATTGAGTAAACTGATAAGTTGATTATAATTTTTTATTCAAACTATTGCTGGCTTTTAAATGTTCTATTTTCTAATATGAGGAAATCCCCTTTCCTTTTCTCATAAGCTATCTATGACTCATTAACAATCTAGTAAATTATACACTTTTGTAAACAAAATTAAAACTTCTTCTTCTCCCTGCCTGATCCCTCAAAAAGTTAGAAACTATTATTGAGTATTCTTGTTTTCACGGCAATATAGTTATTTGCATAGCTTCAGTAAGAATCTGTCCTCTTTGTGATAGAACATAATTAAAAATAAGGCTTTGAAGGGAATGTCATATTTGAAAATGATGCATAAAGTCATCAATTTTAAGGAAATAAGGTTGATTTTATAGAGATAATGCTTTCAAAGCCCTGTTGCAAAAACTGGCCTGGTATCTGGTTTACAGGGTTCCCAGACTTACAGGTGATTAAGGGCACTCGGCAGGCCCATGAATCTTAGAATATTTGGGGGACGTTGGGAAGAGAGGAATTCACCTGAAACTCTAGGTAATGCAGGTGAAGAATTCTGATGGAGAAATCTTGGCTTGACTTCCTAGCAGAGAGGTTTTTCAAATCTAATCTGAGATTCCAGGCAGATTCTAATGTGAGATACAGGCAGACCTCAGAGATACTGGGGGCTGGGTTCCAGACCACTGCAACAAAGCGAATGTTGAAATAAAGCAAGTCACACAAATTTTTTGGTTTCCCAGTGCATATAAATATTGATACTGTACTATAGTCTATTAAGTGCACAACAGCATTATGTCTAAAGAAACAATGTACATACCTTAATTAAAAATATTTTATTGCGGAAAAATGCTAACCATCATCTGACAACACAGGTGTGCTACAAACCTTCAATTTGTAAAAAATGCAGTATCTGCAAAGTGCAATAAAACCAGTTATGCCTGTAAAAAGTTCCATTAGGAAAACTTAAAAAGGCCTTTATGGTCAGTTACCATTCTTGCTGCACTTAATAAATAATCAGGCCAAATTTCATGAAACTAAATTTATTTTGTAAACAAGAACAAAGTTACTTTATCTTTGATTTAAAAAAGGGGGTGATTGTGGAGAGAAATTTTATGTTTCAGTGGAAAAGAATAACACAACCTTGCGAGTTATCAGAATCCCGTCCTGTTCATTGTCTTTGAGGTTTTATTATCTACTTGTAAACTGAACTGGATCCTTACACATTTTGTTGGCCCTCAGCAAATCCTCAATTCTTCTAGCTTCTTTCAACATCTGGCTACAACTTTCCAAACCAATGTTTCCAATGTTCCTCCCTCCCTCCTGACTTACTGTCACTAAGAACTAAAACCTGACTGCCCAGATCCTCAGTGGGACTCAGGCTGTCTTATAGCTGCCCCTTTCCTCCAGGATCTGGGAAAGTCCTGCAAGCTGAAGCTGGAGGACTTGATAGAAACGTCAAAGAACTCATCACAACAAATCACGGGCAACCTTTGTGCCTGGAGCTGCTGGTACACGGGCCACTCAGAAAGCACGCACCTTCCACACTGTGCTCTGGGGAATAACCATGACTGTGATGCTGATGTCTCTGCCATCACCACAAACATTCAAACTACAAGCCAGGAGATGCGTCAGATTGCCTCTGCTGTCCTCATGCCACCACCTAAAGACACTTAAGTGGTCAGTGTCTTCTCAGGTGGCTGCCCTCTGGACTCAGAAACTGGGGTTATAGTTGGCTCCAGACATTGACCTTTGTTTTCCTTTTCGTTTCCATAGAGATGCTCCTCATTAAATGCACATTTGCTCACGTCATCCCCCAAATATCCTCTACTATCAGGCCTCAACAGATGGCTCAGCTAGTCCTTCATAAACAAAAGACGATTGAGTGAGAAATGGACTTATGTCGTTCAGAGGAAAGAAGGTCTCTTCTGTCTCTTTCTTGCTGTTTGTTCCAGTCAACACCTGATGATAGGGCCCCTGTCTCCAGGCTCTGTGCGAGGGTGGGAGCCTAACTTCCATAAGGGCCAATTAACAAACCCAGATGGGTTTCATAGGACCAACTCCTTCTTCCCGCTTTTTGTCATATTTCACTTCCCCAATTCTACTGAGCCCCTCTGCACCCCCGCCCTACTCCCTCATTCTCCCTTTAAAATGCCCAGTTGCCTCTGTACAAATCGACATTGAGTTCAGTTCACGCTGGACTCTTTTCCCTATCACCATAGTTATTACTGATTCAAATCTGTCCTTACCACATTAACTAGTATCTGGCTTTGTTTATCTGTGACAGTGCATCTCTCTGAGTTCCTGCTGTCAATTCTTTAAGTGTACACCCAGAAGTGGAATTGCTGGATTGCACCGTAATTCTATTTTTAATTTTTTGAGGAACTGCCATACTGTTTTCCATAGTGGGTGCACTATTTTACATTCCCACCAGCAGTGCACAAAGGTCTCTACATCCTTGCCCACGTTTGCTATTTTCTTTTTTTTAAAAATAGCATCCATCTTTATAGGTGTGAGGTGGTATCTCACTGTGGTTTTTGATTTTCATTTCCCTAATGATTAGTGATGTTGAGCACCTTTTTTCTATTTCTTAACCTGAGTGGTGGGGACATGGGTGTTTCTTCTGTTGTTATTCTTCCATTGTACTTATGTACTATTCATTCTTTAAGAAATTGCATTTTATAATTAAAAAAATAAAAGCCCACAAAGGTATAACAGGAGCTGGGGGTGGGCCTTGGTGGAACATAATCTAACCATCTTAACCAGTAGGCTGGGGACATGGATTTCGGCAGATACGTTGGGCCACGTTCCTGTCTTTTCTGCTATTAATCTATATTCCTCCCCATCTTTTTAGAGACACCCCTCCCTCCCCGCCACCTTCTGCCTGCTTCTCAGAATAAACTCCTACAGTCCCTACAAAGTAGGTAGTACACTGTGCAAGCTTATCTCCTTGGCCCTCAGTGATCGGACTGGAGTGGACATCTGACTCAAACTGGGGCAATCAAATCCCCCCTCCCAGGAATCTAGATTGGATCTAGAAGATTCTAGTCAGATGGTAAAAGGCCCTGTTCTTATGAGGTAATAGACCAAGGAGGACTGATGAGTCATCCAGTTGGGGAGGCCAGTTTGGAGCACTGGGGAGAAGGATGGAGTGGCCAGCTAGGCCACCAAGTTCAGGACCACAGTCTTGGTTCCAGACTGCTTTCTGGTTCCCAGGTCTTGTTCTAGAAAAGCTCTTATCACACAATACTATGCTCATCTCAGGGACTTTGGATTCTGAGAGACACCCCTGATTCCTTAGAGTAACCTCCTTTTATCTGGGTTAGTATGAGTTGCATTCTCCTTTCTGTAGTCAAACGATCCCTAAGCCAAAGGGCTATTAATCTCCTATTTAAGGAGTGGCACAAGTCAGGATGGAAAGAAAGGCTGTTCTTGCTTAAAAATAGCTAGAAATAGATCTAGTCTCTTTAGTCTGAGAGCCAGGAGCAGTGGGGACAAGGATGAACATGCCCTATTTGCAATCTGGGCACAGCTCGGCCATGGGATTCTCCTCCTGGGCTTTGCAGAAGAAAGGGGTACGTGGGCTTTGCCAAATGTTGACTGTGCAGCCTTGCCCTCAGAGTCTGCCTGTGTTGGCTTCAGCCCACATCCCTCACCTTATCTTCTCCTACTTGCTAAAGGGGAATGGGAGCACTTTCTCTCACCTCATCTTCAATGGGCGTATCACTGGTTTTGGCACACCCCTTGTTTCTCTAGCAAGACTGTGAATCCTTGAAGGCAGAAATGTAGACTCATCTATATTTCATAGCTCCCATGTACCTGTCATAGGATGGGCATATAATAGCTACTTATTGAATGGATGGTTATACCTCAGTGCTTACAATTTCTTTCCATATTTAAAAAAGTCAAGAAATGAAGGAAGTACCTCTTTCAAAAGCTCTGCTCACATTGTCAGCCAATTCTTTCTGTTTAGCTGAAAAAGAAAAACATTATCTTAATTTTTCTACTTAAATAGACTCATAACATGAAGACAACGCTTTGTCATCTTGTTGTGAACACAACATAGCAGGGAGTTTGGGTTCAAGGGTAAGGCCTCATAACCTCTGTCTCTACAGTTCCATGATGGCAGCTCCTGCTTAGTGCAGCTCTGGCTGATCCTAGTTACACTGTTTTTCTATCCGTGAAAGGTCTGAGGGGCAATCACCAAAGCTCATAAAATGGCTATAGAAGCATTAAAAAAAAAAAAAAAAGACAAGGAAGTGCCTTAGATTATCTCCACCAAGCACTCTGAGTCTTCCAGATTTCAGCTAGGAGAAAATTAACAAGCGGGACTTGCCTATCAGCAGGGCATTAGAGTGTGTCAGGTAACTACTAGCAAATTATACAGCCTCTCAGGAAAATGAAACATTTCGATCATATTGTACCACCTTAAGAGAGAGGATGCCAGATGAAGTAAAGCAGCAGCTACCTCACGTTTTTATTGTTTCCTCATAAGAAAATTGTATGATAAGTGCCTTTTCCAGATACAAACAGTATCAATCATTTATATGGTGCCTGCTTTCAAAGCACTTTCAAATACATTATATCCCCATGGTAAGCAATGACAGGTACTGGGAGAACGTATATGGTCACATGGTTGGTGAGTGGAGGAGCTAAGAGAGACCCCAAGTCACCTGACTTCTGGTCCAGTGGTTGGAAACTCTCTTCTCAGGTAGCAACGTGGTGTTAACAAAAGGACACTGGATTAGGAGTCTGGAGGCTCTGAAGTCCTGACCCCAAAACTATCTAGCTCATGCGCTTGAACGTTCACATTACCTGGGCCTTAGCAGGTAAAATGAAATTTAGGAATTACTCTAAATGAAGGTCAGTGACCTGCTCAAAACCAGATGTTAACTATAGAGCTAGAAATAACCCCCACCATTCATTGGGAACTTACCACAGGCCAGGCACTGTGTCAAGTGTTTTACATGCTTTAACTTAATCGTTGCAACAACCAGTACTAATATTATCTCCATTTTACAGATGAGGAAACTGAAGCTCAGAGGGGTGAAGTCACTTTACTGAAGGTCACACAAAAGGTCAGTGGCAGTGTTGGGACTGAACCCAAGTCCACCTCACCCAGAGCTTCATGAACCTCTGCCTTCCAAAGCCGTGCAGCTGGGTCTTTTGACGAAAAATCCCGAGTTTCTCTTTTCCCAACACCACCCAGCCCTAATGTTGCTGGTACAACCCTAGCTGACAGCTCCCCCACCACAACTTCTATTTTACTTCTTTTAACTTCTTTGTTATTTATTCACTCACTTGACAAATATTTACTGAGCCCCTATTATACTCCAAGTACTACTGCATGTGCTAAGGATGTGAGGGAAGCAAAAAGAAGACACAATTTCTGCCTCTGTAGAACTTCTGGTCTAGTAGGGGAGGCTGATATTGGTCCAGTAATCTCACATAAACCAGTGATTAGTCCTACAAAGGAGGGGTACCCACAACCAAAAGGTATAGACAGAGAGGTCCTCTGCGGATTCTCTGAGGAAGTGAGGACTGCCCCCAGATCTGAAGGAGGAAGAGTTAAATAGATGGGGTAGAGGAGAAGAGGGTTTCGGGCAGAAGAAACAGCATGCGCAAATGCCCTGGGTAGGGAGGTGCAAGGTACAGATGAAGAACTGGAAGCAATCTGTGTGGCCGGAGTGGAAGGAGCAAATGGGAGGAAGCAGAGGCCAAGCCATGCAGGTCTCTTTAACCTGAGGCGGGGGGCGGGGAGCCACTTTAAGCTTTTAAGCAAGGCCAAGGGTGATATGATTAGATTTGGGTTTCAAAAAGATCACATATGTGACAGTGTAGGAATATATCAGATTGAAGGTAGAGACGGACCAGTGTGGAGTTACTCCAGTTGTCCGGGTGAGAGAGAATGGTAGCTTGGGACAGGGTGGTGGCAGTGAAAAATGTATACACGGATCTGAGACACATTTAGAAGGTCAGCTTTTCAAGACTTGGTGATGGACTGTTTATGGGGGTAAGGGAGAATAAGTTGTGAAGGACACCTCCTCGGTGTTTTGGACTTGTACAACCACAGAGCGTCATTCACTTAGAAAGGGAACATCAGCAGAGGAGCAGAAGAGACACGCTCGTGACTTCCACTTGGGACACACTGAGTTGGAATATATAAACTCCAAGAAGGTCCAGGCCATGTCTTTCTTGTTCACTGCTGTATCCTCAGTATCTTGCACAGTGCCTGATACAGTAAGCATGCCATAACATTTGTGAAAGTTCGTATCTGCATACAATTTGAATGAGAAACCTGGAGCCTTTTCTATATGGCATGGTTAATTTTATGTGCCAACTTGTTTAGGCTGTGGTGCCCAACTGTTTGGTCAAACACTAGTCTAGATGTTGCTGTGAAGGTATTCTGTAGATGTGATTAACATTTACAGTCAGTTGACTTTAAGGAGATTATCTTTGATAACATGGGTGGGCCTCATCCAATCAGTTGAAGGTAGTAAGCAAAAACTGAGGTTTCCTGAGGAAGGAATTCTGTCTCATGACTAACATAGAAGCCCTGCCTGAGTTTCCAGCCTGCTAGTCTATCTACATATTTTGAACTTGCTAGCTCTCATAATCACATGAGCCATTCCTTAAAATAAATTTCTCTCTCTCTTTCCACATACACATACACTACTGATTCTGTTTCTCTGGAGAACCCTGACTGATACACTATGGAATAAAGTGGAAAGTAAAGCAATATGAGATCATAAGATCAAGGTTTCAATCTTTGCTCTGCTATATCTGCTGTGTGACCTTGGGCATTCCCATGAACTTCTGAGGCCTGTTTTTCTTGTCAGAGATAATATTATTATCCAAAGGATGTCATGGGTGGGAAGGAGCACAGCAACCTGCAAAATACTATTACATTCTTGGTTTAAGCCCGCCTGCCAGAGAATTAGGAATTTTGCAAGTCTAACCTCTAGACAAAATGGGTTTCAGCGTAATCAAGAAAAAAAAATTCCCTGAATCATTATGAAGGCCAATATGTACTCTTTATATCCATTTTTCACTTAGCCCCTACATGTACTCAAAATAGCAATAAAATGCAGTTGGTGGTATTTTATCTTTTACCTCTGACAATAGATTCCATCTCTTTCATGGCAGTTTCACCTTGAGCTTCTGCAAGTTTTTCATTGATTTCCATTATTTCCATGAGGAATTGACTGTCCATTTCATAATCTGTCCCTTCGGGAATCTCTACTCCACAGAGCTTTAGCTATTGGGGCATAAAGCAGGGAAAATAAGTTTAATTCAAGAAACTATGGCCAGAGTCATAAATCCTCCTCACCATTCAGAACAGAATGCCACTCACAGGGAAAACTTGAACTGTCCCAATAGTGAAAGTGTGAGGGTAGGGTGCTGTAAAGTTAGACTGAGATAGGAGTGCTGGGATGGGATCACTCTCTGCTACCTGGAACTATGTGACCCTGGGGGAGTCATTCTTCCACTTGGGAAAAAGTGGAAGGAGGTTGAATTAGATATTTGTAAAAATTCTATTAAATCCTAAAATTCTAAGGTGCTCACTTCTCCCCCACAAAAAAACAAAAATTACTCTTCCCTAAAAGCCAGCACCATCTAATCCTTGAAATTTATAGAAAATGGTAAAAAAAAAAAAAAGAGGCAATTGGGCAAGTAAGATTTACAGAGATACTCAGAGAAAACTATACTCATGTAATAGTATCTTTGAGGTTAATTATTGTTGGGTCCCTAGATTAGCTCAGGTCTCAAGCACTCTTCTGTTGAACACAGGGGAGCAGCTGTCCTACAGAGCAATGGGACCAGGCTGTCATGATAGAAGGGTGGGAAAATCACCTTACAAGGTATAGTCCCCTGCTCAGGGGGGCCAGAAGAGTCTTATAGGCATCATTAACAAGGGTCGAATGCTTCTCTGAGAAATCCTTTTCAGTCTGTAAGTGGAAATGAAGATAGTCATATTACCACGCAAATAGGCCATCTTACATTCACAAACTGTTTCATAAAATACTGAAGGGCAAGCACATAAGGAAGTGACCAAAGGAGAACTGGTATGGGATAAGCTGTTTTTATTTTCAGGTGATGGGTTCTAATTCTGCTGGGAAATCAGGTAAAAGTTCTGAGTGTAAGACAGGTCCGGCGTCTGGATGGCTGGGGTCAGGCTGCCTCAGGGTGAAGCTGGCTGTCCAGCTCTGTCCCTGATAATCACATAACCATAAGGACACTGCCACCCACCCAGGGTACACACGTGTTTGGGTGTGATTATGGCTGGCCAATAGGCTACCTGAGACCTCTGGCTGAAGAAATCTGGGTGGATAAGACGCTGTAGTTGCTGGTACCTATGCTGGAGCTTCGCAGTGTCAACTCTGAAGGAGCGGTTGCTGGAAGGAAATCAGGAGATGAAATTCATGCATCAAATGTTTATAGATTTGTATAGTATGGGCCTGGTTCCTGTTCTCATGGGGGATGATGCAATAAACATATAGACAGAGCTATTTCAAAAAGTGGTAGGTACTGCAAAGGAAAACAGAATAGGATCAGAGAATGGTAGATGTGGTGGACAAAGAGATGACATTTGAGCTGAGACCTGAATGATGATGAGGAGTAATCGAAGATCACAGGAAAGAGTCATTCAGGCACAGGGAACATGCAAAGGCCTTGAAGTGGGAACAAGATTGGCGTGCTTGAACAACGTAAAGAGCAGTGTTACTGCAGCCCTTCATAAGTGCTCAGTGACTGGTGGGGCCAGAGCCCAGAGTTAAGGGGAAGAGGCATTCCTGAATCCCACTCTATTTTTCTAAGGCCCAGGTCCCTTCATCTTTACCTCTCACTTTATTTTAATCGAATCCTCTTCGCTTTCTATTCCCAGAGCGTGCCCTATCTTATTAGTTTAGCTTCGCCCAAACTTCACCACCTCTCCAAGCTCCTCAACCTTCGGAGGTAAACAGAAAAAAACATCTATTTCTCAGACCTTCCAATTCTCACTTTTCCCTTAGACTCTGCCCACAGCATTAAGCTTTTCTTTGCTCTTACTCTCTCATTTTGGATAACACCTCATTATTTCTTTCTTAAAAGTCTCAACCCAACTTTAAACCTCTGAACCTATTCCTCAAGACTCCATCCGCCAAGGGCCGCGCAAGCACCCTTCCCTCAGGCCCCACCTCTGAACTTCCTTCTCTCAGATCCCGCCCCTCAAGTCTCCCTCCATTGCAGGCTCCAAACCTCAATTTCCTCTAATCACACTCCTCGCCCCACCAGTCCACGCTCCACTCTCGTCACCATCCCACAAAGCTTCGCCGCTCAGTCCGGCCCCTCGATTTCCTCTCCCAACACATCTCACCCACCTTCTCCCAGGCCCCACCCCCAGCCCCTGTTCTCTAGGGCTCCGCCCACCCATGTAACTGGTCCCACCTTCTCCTCCCTTAGCCTGACCCGCCCTCCATCTCGCACTCCCCGACGCATTTCCCGAAACGGCTTCCCGTACCAGTCCATGAGGCTGAAGTAGTCTCGAGTGGGGTCAGGTGGCTGCAGCGCGCGGCACTGAGGGCAGAAGAACCGGTCCCCCCGCAAGGGGCCCCCTAGGCCGCCGCAGTTCCAACACCGGGGGGAGTTGCTTCCCGCCAGTGACGCAGCACTGCAGTTTAGCGGTCTCCTCCTTAGCACCCCTGTCGGCCATAACCCCGACACCCGGAGCAAGGCCCTGGTCCTTCCGCACCACATCTGGCCAGCGGCCGGCCTCCTCGCGGTCACCTGTGGGGGAGAGAAAGTGGTCAACCAGACTGGTGCTGCTGATTGGCCGGGAAGCTGAGGGGGCGGGACTACCCGGGGGAAACCTGGATTATGAGTCCCGCTCTGCGTTTTAAACTACAACTCCCAGAAAGCATTGAGGCTATGTGGGCCGCCACATCCGCTGTTTGTCATTGGTCCGGCGGGTCCGGAGGGGTGTTTTGATTGGCTGAGGGTGGAGTTTGTATCAGCGGGTTTAGCGCCACTCCGCTGGCTACGGCTGCTCTGAGTGTGCGGTTCTAGGTGGGCTTGCGGTGAGTTATAGTGGGAACTTTTCTTGGGTATTGAGGGGTTCGAATCCTGTCCTCAGGGTCTTTTTGCGAGCTGAATTTCCCGAGGTTCCGTTTTGTACTGTGTTTGAGCTTGGGAAGGGGGAGAGGAATGCGTGGGCGACTCTCTTCCTTCTTTGTAGATAAATTTCGAGGTGAAGGTCACTTCCCTTGTAACTTTAAAGCTGAAACTGGCCCAGACGTAAAGGATAAGAAAGAACAAAGTTGTCCCCTTCAAAATGAGAGCGAAGTTGCTCTGTAGAGAGTTTTATAGGTGTTAGTAATTATTTCCATATTTAGGTTCAATCTGGAAAATGCTGACTGAGAACCCATTCTTAGCTGCAAGGCGCTGCAGGAACTGGAAACACACCGACTTGTGTAGGAAGATGCTCTGCGAGTGTTCCTAAGGAAGTGTGGGGGATGGGGTGGCGAGGGGAGGGTAGGAGGGCACCAGTCTTCCTTGGGAATCAGTTTCTCTATTGGAAAAAAAAAATTGTGTTGCACTTGTAAGGCCTTTTCCTGCTTTCAGATTCTTTGGGCCTGGAATTCCCAATTATGAAGCATTACCGAGGGGTGGGGGGAGGAACGTTGATGCATCATCTCATTTGATTCGCAAGCTCTGTCTACTTTTCTGGATTCAGAGAGGTTGCGATCTACGTAAAGGTCGTGCAAAGAGTTGACTTAGACATCTGACTCGACTCCAGATCTGTTTGCTTATAACCTCTCCACTATACTTTTTCCTCATGGCAGAGGCCAATGTAGTCCTGGTCTGGTGGACCCTTTTTGTCATGAACGATGATAGCAGCTACCTTTTGACACACTGTCTTTTGCCAGTTTTCAGGGCAGAGAAGTCTTGCTCAAGAAGCTGCAGGAGGACACAGCTCGGCTGAGGTGGTATTAGAGCAGCAGGTCCTGAAGTGGCGGACCTAGCTCTGGCAACACCTACCTCCCTGGTGTGCTTTCAGGAAAACTCATCAGGACCTTTGCATCTGGAAAGCTGTGTAAATGCAATAATCAGTGTGAGTCATGTTTGCTATATTCTCCTTGAGGGGTAGCCTGAGTGTGGGATTCAGGAGAGAAAGTGCTTTTTTAAAAAAAAATCAGATTAGGGATTTAAAGTTAGGGATTGAAAGTTACTTTCACTTTACTGTAGGTTCTGTTATTGGAGTTTAACTGTCCATCAAATGAATTCTAAAGCTGGGGTGGGAACCTCTGTTACGGTCTGTGTCTCATCATGGTTTTCTTTAGGCTTCTGTTGGGCTGGGAGGCCATTTAGGATGCTGAAAAGATGAGCCCCCTAGTTAATTAGAATCACAAAGGGATAGGTGGAGTTGTTTAGAGCAGTCTTTGTGTTACGCCTCTTTAAGTGGCCCAGCTCTTAGTTTGGAGTCAAGGAATCTAGAATGAACTTAGGTCCTACCCTCCAGGAGCTGGTCTGGGGGAGAGGGGGCATCAGTGACATTTTATATATAAAATAGCCACCCCTGGGGTGATGCAGCAAATTTCTGTAGAGTTTCTTTTAGTCTATGCCAAGCCACCTGACTCTTCCCTTTCTTTCTTTTTCAAAAATACATATGAAGTTTAAGTGTAGTGTTGATTGTATTAACGACTACATTTTTAGGTTCTATTTTTAATTTAAAAAAATTGGATGAGTGTAAGCTGTTATGAGTCTCTCCCCCTCCCCAATTCAGTTTCATTGCTTTTTACTTATTTACAGCCTTCAAATAATTTCTTTGTTTCTGTCCTCTGTGGTTGTGGCTGTCACACAAAAACTTATCAGGTGAAAATGATGTGATGAAAAGCTCAGCCCAGAAGAATGATAGGTCTAAACTGTTAGAATTTTAATTTTTGCAGAGCATGCGTATCCTGGATTTTTTTTTTTGGCTGTTGTAATATACCTATCCTTTACTCTTGACCTTTACGATGTCTTGTTCTTTGAAATTCACCTTACTGTTGGACACTTATTTTTGAGGTGGTGATGTCTCGGGAGACGGATGCGGAGTGTCATCAGCCCCATGGCAGTGCCTCCCTGCAGTCCCAAGGTGGCTTCTCGCAGTCCCACGGTCCCTCCTCACAGCCACACGGCTCCTCTTCACAGTCCCAGGGCACGTCCAGCTCCTCCACCAGCACGGTGCCCACGTCCAGCCAGTCCTCTCACTCCAGCTCGGGTACGCTGAGCTCCCTGGACACAGTGTCCACGCAGGAACTCTATTCTATTCCCGAGGACCAAGAACCCGAGGAGCCTGTCCCTGCCCCTTGGGCTCGATTATGGGCCCTTCAGGATGGATTCTCTAATCTTGGTAAGACCCTTTGTAATATTTTGTTCAGAAAAACAGTTTTAGGAAGTTGTTGCAACAGACAGCTCAAGACACTCCTGGAATGATTCTGGAGTTTGAAAGTGATGAAAAATGGAACCAAGGAAGCAGTTTTGGGTTGTGCACTGGCTCTTACTTGCTGTAGAGCCCCTTCATTTATACTTTCAACAAACATTAATTGGGCGTCTGCCATGTGTTGTCCATCTGAAGAGGGTTGTGGATCTTTTCCCTAGAAAAATGCTGATTCATGCAAGCTTGCAAATATTTGTCTTCTAATCACAGAAACTTCACCACTTACCTCCTGCTGGTGGTGCAGCAGTTTCAGAGCATCAGTTTTACAGTTTCAGAATGGGGAAGGTTATTTGTTGACTCCCTGTTACTTATTTTTATCTCAAAATAGCCAACCTTGCTGTTTAAATATACTCATCCTCTCTGACACCTGGTTCCAACAGTAAGGCTTTGCTCTCTCGGTATGTTTTAAGCAGCATTTTTCCTCTGTCCTGAATTAAAATGACCTCTTCATTACAAAAAAAAAAAAAAAAAAAAAAAAAAGAACTTGACATTAATGGAATAGAAAATAATAATGTAAAGAAATGAATGGCTAATGTACCGTTTTGTACCTTGTCACTCACCCTTCCCTTTTATGTCACGTGCAACTTTGATGACTTGAAAAAACAGTGAAAAATGGAGAAATAGCAATATTCATACATACAACTTTAAATTTAGAAGTAAGCATTTGAAGCTAATTTTTACTCATTTAAGCTATATATTTAAGCTAGGCTTAGGGCTGATGTATGGTGAGTGGGACACAGAAATGGTGAGTTAGGGTGAAGTTGGGTGTATCTCCTTTAAACTTAAGATTACATACACAAAGAGCTTGTTAGGGAGACCAGCATAAAGTAATTGCTCAATAAAGAGAAGCTATAATATTTTATTGTTATTATTTGTTATTGATTCACACCTATCTTTTTTTTTTTTTTTTTTTTGTGGTACGTGGACCTCTCACTGTTGCGGCCTCTCCTGTTGCGGAGCACAGGCTCCAGATGCACAGGCTCAGTGGCTATGGCTCACAGGCCCAGCTGCTCGGCGGCATGTGGGATCTTCCCGGACTGGGGCACGAACCCGTGTCCCCTGCATCGGCAGGCGGACTCTCAACCACTGCGCCACCAGGGAAGCCCCCACACTTATCTTTTCTTCTAAATAATTTACAGTTTTAGCTCTTAACCCTTTTGAGTTGATTTTTGTACGTGGTACGAGGTATTGTCCAAATTCATCCTTTGGCATGGGAATGTACAGTTGCCCGAGCACTATTTCTTTTTTTTTTTTTTTTTTATAAATGTATTTATTTTTGGCTGCGTTGGGTCTTTGTTGCTGCACGTGGGCTTTCTCTAGTTGTGGTGAGTGGTGGCTACTCTTCGTTGTGGTGCATGGGCTTCTCATCACTGTGGCTTCTCTTGTTGTGGAGCATGGGCTCTAGGCATGAGAGCTTCAGTAGTTGTAGCACGTGGGCTCTAGAGCGTGGGCTCAGTAGTTGTGGCTCGCAGGCTCTAGAGCGCAGGCTCAGTAGTTGTGGAGCACGGGCTTAGCTGCTCCGCGGCATGTGGGATCTTCCCGGGCTAGAGTTCGAACCCGTGTCCCCTGCATTAGCAGGCGGCTTCTTAACCATTGCGCCACCAGGGAAGCGCCCCGAGCAATATTTCTTGAAGAGACTATTCTTTCCCCCTTGAATGGTCTTGACACGCTCATTAAAGATCATTTGACCATAAATGTTGGGGTTTAATTCTGGACTTTCAGTTCTGTTCCATGAATCTATGTGTCTGTCCTTATGCCAGTACCACAAAATCTTGATTACTGTAGCTTTGTAGTAAATTTTGAAATCCAGAGTGAGTCCTGATTTGTTCTTTTTCAAGATTATTTTGACTACTATAGTTCTTTACTTTTCCATAGGAATTTTAGGATAAGCTTGTCACTTCCTGCAAAGAAGGCAGCTGGGATTAAATCTATAGATCTATATGGGTAATATTCCCATCTTAACTGTATTAAGTCTTCCAATCTGTGAACATGGGGTAGCTTTCATTTATTTCGGTCTTCTTTAATTTCTTTCAACAGTGTTTTGTAGTTTTCAGGGTACAAGTCTTGCACTTTAAAAACTTTATTCCTTAGTATTTTTTAATGTTTACTTCTTTTCATTGTGATAAAATATATATAACATAAAATTTTGCCATTTTAACCATTAAGTATGCAGTCCATTGGCATTAATACTTTCACAATGTTGTGCAACCATCACCATTATCTATTTCCAAAATTTTTTCCTCTGGTAATTTCTTTTCCCCCCTAGCTTTATTGAGACATATATAAGTGACATATATAACATTGTGTAAGTTTAAGGTGTACAGTTTGATACACTTATATATTGCAAAATGATCTCCACCATAGCCTAAGCTAACACCTCCTTCACATCACATAATTACCATTTGTTTTCTTCTAGTTTTATAGTTTCACTTCTTCTGTTTAAGTCCTTAATCGATTTCAAATTAATTTTTGTGAGTGGTGTAAGATAGGGGTCCAATTTCATTCTTCTGCATGCGGTTATTCAGTTTTCCTAGCACCATTTATTGAAGAGATTATCCTTTCCCCATTGAGTTCTTTTGGTAATTTCTAACCTATTTTCTCTGTCTTTGAATTTATCTATTCTAGATATTTCGTTTAAGTAAAATCATAATATTTGTCCTTTTATGTCTGGCTTCTTTCATGTAGCATAATATTTTCAAAGTTCATTCATGTTGTATCATGTATCAGAACTTTGTTTCTTTTTATGTCTGAATAATATATCTGAATAATAATATTGTATAAATATATCACATTTTCTTTATCCCTTCTTCTGTTGATGGACATTTGAACCTTTTGGCCATTTTGAAAAATGCTGCTATGAATATTTGTGACAAGTATCTGTTTGAGTCTCTGTTTTCAATTTTTTTGGGGGTATTTAGTGTTTAGGAGTGGGATTGCTGGATAACATGGTTAAGTTTTTAAGAAACCACCAAACTGTTTTCCACAGCAGCTGCACTACTCCATATTCCCACTACTAATGTATGAGGGTTCTAATTTCTCCACATTTCGCCACCACTTAATATCTGTCTTTTGATTTTCATCATCATAGTAGGTGTGAAGTGGTATCTCATTGTGATTTTGTTTTACATTTCCCTGATGGTTCTAATGATGTTAAACATCTTTTCATGTGCTTATTGGTCATTTTTATGTATTTGGAGAAATGTCTATTCAGGTCCTTTGCTCATTTTTATTTTATTTTTTTTTTACATCTTTATTGGAGTATAATTGCTTTACAGTGGTACGTTAGTTTCTGCTTTATAACAAAGTGAATCAGCTATACATATACATATATCCCCATCTTTGCTCATTTTTAAATTGGATTGTTTGTCTTATTATTGAGTTGTAAGTGTCCTTTTTTATATGGTAGATATAAATCCCTTACTAGATATGTGTTTTGTAAATATTTTCCCCCATTCACTTCTTTTCGCTTTCTTGATGATGTTCTTTGATTCACACACATTTTAAATTTTAATTATGTCCAATTTTTATATTTTTTCTTTCATTTCTTGTGCTTTGGGGTCATATCTAGACAGAATTGCTTAACCCAAGGTTACAAAGCCTTATCACTATTTTTTCTTCTTAGAGTCTTATAGTTTTAGTTCCTGCAATTAATCTTTGATTCTCTTTTAGTTGCTTTTTGCATATGGTGTGAGGTAAGTTCCAACTAGATTATTTTACATGTAGATATCCACTGTCCTAGCACCATTTGAAAAGACTATTTTTTCCCCAGTGAATTGTGTTGGCACCTTGTTGAAAATCAGTTGACTGTAAATGTGATGTATTTTCCGTCTCTTAATTTTTTTCCATTGATCTGTATGTCTAACCTTTCACTAGTACCACACTGTCTTGATTATGATAGCTTTGTAGTAAGTTTTAAAATTTTTATTTATTTATTTATTTTTGGCTGCATTGGGTCTTTGTTGCTGCGTGTGGGCTTTCTCTAGTTGCAGTGAGTGGGGGCTACTCTTCATTGCTACTCTTCATCGCGCGCTTCTCATTGTGGTAGCTTCTCTTGTTGCGGAGCACAGGCTCTAGGTACGTGGGCTTCAGTAACTGTGGCACACGGGCTCAGTAGTTGTGGCTCGCGGGCTCTAGAGTGCAGGCTCAGTAGTTGTGGCGCACGGGCTTAGTTGCTCTGTGGCATGTGGGATCTTCCCGGACCAGGGCTTGAACCTGTGTCCCCTGCATTGGCAGGTGGATTCTTAACCACTGTGCCACCAGAGAAGTCCTGTAGTAAGTTTTAAAACTGCAAAATGTAAGTAAGCCCTTTGTACTTCATTTTCAAGATTGTTTTGCTATTCCGGGTCCTTGCTTTTTTATAGGAATTTTAGTTTGAGCTTGTTAATTTCTGCAAAGAAGGCAGCTGGGATTTTGATAGGAATTGTGTATAGTACGGGAGTTTTGCCATCTTAACAACATTAAGTCTTCCAATCCATGCACATTTACATAGGTCTTTCAAATTTTTTCCAACAATATTTTGTAGCTTTTAGAGTATAAGATTTGCACTTCTTTTGTTAAATTTATTCCCAAGTATTTTATTCTTTTTATGCTGTTGTAAATGGAATTATTTTCTTAATTTCATTTTAAGTTGTCCATTGCTAGTGTGTAGAAATACAAGTGGTTTTTGAATATTGATCTTGTATCCTGTAATGTTGCTGAACTTGTTTATTTGGGCTAATCTCTTTTAGTGGGTTCCTTAGGATTTTCTACATATAAGATTATATCATTTGTGAATAGGATTAGATAGATCTGCTTCTTCCTTTTCAATATGGATGCCTTGGCTTTTCATCTCCCTCTCCCTCCCTCTGTTAACTGTCCTGGCTTGAACCTCTTACACGGAATAGAAGTTTTAAGAGCAGACATCCTTGTCTTGTTTGTGATGTTCCTCTCCCCTGTCACCATCTCACCTGTGCCCCATTCTTCACTACTAGGAGAAGGGGCCCATCCTTCCTGGGGTTCTTACTCCTAATTGCCTCACTGAGAGTTTTGGTCCCTTTGCCTCCTGCCTTGCTGTCCCCGCCCTCCTCCACACATCTGCCTGAGGGCTCATCTAATGAGCCAAGGTCAGAGCAGGCTCTTCCATGGGCAGCCTCCCCTTCCACTCTCTGTCCATCATCCCTGGACTGTTGGTGTCCTGATAAAATCTCCATGCCTTTCCTTCTCAACTGTCCCAGAAGCTCCTGGTTTCTAGTAGAAATACCATGGTTCATTCATACCTTTCCCTGTTAATAGATGCTTAGGTTGTTGCCAGTTTTTATTCCTGCAAGCAAGACTGCAATGAATGTCCTTGTCTCCTTGGTCATTTGGACAAATGTCTCTCTAGGGTAGAGCCTGTGTTGAGTTGCTGGAGCATAGAATAGGCATGGCTTTACCTTGTAATGGGTACTGCCATGTTGCCTTCCAAAGGGCTGTTCAATCTATCCTTCCTGTCTTGCCTCATGAAGCCTTTTTGATAGTCCCAGGCAGAGTTGCCAGAGCCTTGCATCTGTGCTTCCCCTGGAGAGTCTACATGCTGTATTGTTTTTGCTTCCCTGTTTGTCTCCCCACCAGACTGCAAACTCTTTAAGCAATTAATTTAACTTTTTGAAGAGGTTATATTTGCATTAGGTGCAAAATTCAAAACAGGTGCAAGGCCTTCATCCAATTTCTGTCTTTCCCCCAACTACTTCCCAGGATTGCTGATTTCTTATGTAGCCTTCCAGAAATATTTGGTGCACATATGAGCAACTAAGTATCTATGTGTTCTTTTTTCCCCCTTTATTATTTATACCAACTGTAATTTACAACACACTGGTTGTAACCTGTTGTTTATATTTAACAATGTATCTTAGACATTCTTCTATCAGAATGTAAAGATCCCCATTTCTTTTGTGGATATATAAATTTATTGAACTAGCCCCTTACTAATGGACATTAAAGTTGTTGCTATAAGAATAATGCTATAGGTCTTCCCTGGTGGTACAGTGGTTAAGAATCTGCCTGCCAATGCAGGGGACATGGGTTCAAGCCCTGGTCCGGGAAGATCCCACATGCTGCGGAGCAACTAAGCCTGCACTCTAGAGCCCAGGAGCCACAACTACTGAAGCCCGCATGCCTAGAGCCCATGCTCCGCAACAAGAGAAGCCACCACAATGGGAAGCCTGCGCACCGCAACGAAGAGTAGCCCCCACTCGCCTCAACTAGAGAAAGCCCGTTTGCAGCAACGAAGACCCAGTGCAGCCAAAAATAAATAAATAAATAAATTTATTTTAAAAAAGGAATAATGCTATAGTGAATAACCTTGTACATATGTCCTTATGTCCTTTCATAATACACATGATTCTATCTGTAGGATAAATTCCTAGAAGTGGGATTTCTGGACCAATGGGTGTGTGCATATATAACTAAGGAATTGAGGTGAAATTCACATAACATAAAATTAACCATTTAAAAAAATTATTTATTTATTTATTTATTTATTTATTTATTTATGGCTGCATTGGGTCTTCATTGCTGTGTGTGGGCTTTCTCTAGTTGCGACGGGTGGGGGCTACTTTTTGCTGCAGTGCACGGGCTTCTCATTGCAGTGGCGTCTCTTGTTGTAGAGCAGAGGCTCTAGGAGTATAGGCTTCAGTAGTTGTGGCCCGCAGGCTCAGTAGTTGTGGCTTGTGGGCTCTAGAGCACAGGCTCAGTAGTTATGGCACATGGGCTTGGTTGCTCTGTGGCATGTGGGATCTTCCCAGACCAGGGATTGAACCCATGTCCCCTGCATTGGCAGGCAGATTCCTAACCATTGTGCCACCAGGGAAGTCCCTAAAATTAACGATTTTAATGTGAACAGTTCAGTGACCTTTAGTACATTCACAACATTGTGCAACCACCACTTCTGTCCAGTTCTGAAATATTTTCTTTACTCCAAAATGAAACCCTATATCCATTAAGCAGTTACTCCCCATCCCTTCCTCCTCTGCTCCTGGCAACCACCAAT
The DNA here is from genome assembly GCF_025265405.1 of Mesoplodon densirostris. NCBI lineage: Eukaryota > Metazoa > Chordata > Mammalia > Artiodactyla > Ziphiidae > Mesoplodon > Mesoplodon densirostris. The sequence goes on along the minus strand of NC_082675.1, from coordinate 22,324,015 downwards.
CTGCATTTCATATCTATGGATTTACCTATTCTAGATATTTCATATAAATACAGTCATACAGTCTGTGGCATTTTGTGTCTGGCTTCTTTCACTTAGCATAATGTTTTCAAGGTTCATCCTTGCTGTAGATGTATGAGTTTTAGCATTTATTCCTTTTTATGGGTGAAAAATAGTCCATTGTGTGTAAATATCACAATTTGTTTATGCATTCACCCATTGTAGGACATTTGGTTTGTTTCCATCATTTGTCTGTTGTGACTAGTGCTGGTATGAACACTTGTGTACAAGGATTTGTTTGGGTACATGTTTTCAGTTCTTTGGGGTATATACTTAGGAGTGGAATTGCTGAGTCATAAGGCAATCCTATGTTTAACTTTTTGAGGAACCACAAAATTTTCCACAGAGGTGTACCATTTTACATTCCCACTAGCAATGTATGAGGGTTCCTATTTCTTTATATCCTTGCCAACACTTATTATTTTCCTTTTTTTAAAAATTAAAGCCATCTTCATGGGGTGAAGTGGTTGCATATGTAATTTTTTTTTAAAGTTATTTATTTATTTAGGCTGTGTTGGGTCTTCGTTGCTGTGCACGGGCTTTCTCTAGTTGCGGCGAGCGGGGGCTACTCTTCATTGTTGTGCACAGGCTTCTCATTCCGGTGGCTTCTCTTGTTGTGGAGCACAGGCTCTAGGCACGCGGGCTTCAGTAGTTGTGGCGCATGGGCTCAGTAGTTGTGGCTGGCGGGCTCTAGAGCGTAGGCTCAGTAGTTATGGTGCACGGGTTTAGTTGCTCTGCAGCATGTGGGATCTTCCTGGAGCAGGGCTTGAACCTGTGTCCCCTGCATCGGCAGGAGGATTCTTAACCACTGTGCCACCAGGGAAGCCCCTACATATGTAATTTTGGTCTTGCCAAATTAGCCTCCCTAGACGGTGTATAAATTACATTCTTACTGGAAACGTATGGGAAATACCTGCTTTTTCATGCCTCTTGCCAACACAGTATAATATGAAACTTTTTGATTTTTGTCAATCTGAAAGTTGAAACATGGAATCTTAATGTATGATTTTCAGAATTTCTTGTATTGAGTTAGCTTGGCCATCTTTTCATATGTTTGAGCCATCTGTATTTCTGTCTCTTATAAATTTTTTTTGTATCCTTTACCTATTTTCTACTGGATTGTTTGTCTTTTTCTTGTTGCTTTGTAGAAACTTTACAGGGGCTTCCCTGGTGGCGCAATGGTTGAGAGTCCGCCTGCCGATGCAGGGGACACAGGTTCGTGCCCCGGTCTGGGAAGATCCCACATGCCGTGGAGCGGCTAGGCCTGTGAGCCATGGCCGCTGAGCCTGCGCGTCTGGAGCCTGTTCTCCACAACAGGAGAGGCCACAACAGTGAGAGGCCCACGTACCGCAAAAAAAAAAAAAAAAAAAAAAAAGAAACTTTACAGATATTAGGGAAATAGTCCTTTGATTGTGGCATGAGTTGGTAATATTTTCCCTAGTCTGTCTTTCCATGAACATTTTGCTTGCCTACCATATGCATCGTCCTAGGTGCTGGAGCTGTATTCTTAAACTAGAGACTCAAGGCTGCCCTTCTGGAATTTGTTCTAACGGGGATGCCAGGAGACAATATACAAATAATAAAGATAATTTTTAGTTATAGAGGGAAACAGAACAGGCTCTTGTGATTATGGTGGGTGGGTGGTGAGCTGGGAGTGTGCTTATACAGAAAGCTGAGTGGAAGATGATAATTTGCAGACACATAAGGCAAGATGGCCATTCAAATCACTGGGAATGAAGAATTCAAAGGCCACAAGGTAGGTTGAACCCAGCATATTTGGGTCAGTGGAAGGAGGCCAGTGGAGCTGAGTGTAGCGATCAAGGGGAGAGGTACAAGGTGAAGTTGGGAGGGACGCAGGGGCCAGATCCTGAGCATCTAGCCTGCCATGCGGAGTATAGATTTCATACTAAGTATGATGGGAAGCCTCAGGAGAGTAATAAGTAGGAAGTTATTATTATATCATAAGTATTTTTCTAAGTCATTAAAAATTATTTGAGAATTTTAATGACTGCTTAGCATTTTATGGCTATGTATAAACCATAATTTGTTAAACTCGTTGGAAATATTTGGTTTTTTTCTCCCCACTGATTTTGAATCTTATAAAATCTTGATGGACAAATCTATAATTTTGATTGCCTTCTTAGGCTCTTTTCCTACAAGCAGATTTTATGAGCAGTTTTTAAAGGTGTTTGATACATGAAATTCAACAGCCCTCTGGGGTGTGCTTTTGTGTTACAGAGTGTGTTAACGACAGCTACTGGTTTGGGAGGGATAGAAACTGTGAATACTGCTTTGATGAGCCCCTGCTGAAAAGAACCGATAAATACCGGACTTACAGCAAGAAGCACTTTCGGATCTTCAGAGTAGGTGGCAAATATTCATACATTTGGGAGAACTGGTCGTCTAGACATCACTCTTAGTTGTCTCCCCACTGAAACGCCCCAGCATTAAAACTTTGAAATAAAATGTTTTCTATTTTAGGAAATGGGTCCTAAAAACTCTTACATCGCATACATAGAAGATCACAGTGGGAATGGAACCTTTGTAAATAGAGATCTTGTAGGGAAAGGAAGACGCCTTCCTTTGAATAACAATTCTGAAATTGCACTTTCAGTATGGAGTAATAAAGGTAATATTATTATCGTCTGGTTACTGGAATTTTTTCTTCCTGTATAAAAGGAAAAATGACATTGTGTCCTTTGCAGAGTATGGTTAGGTACATAAAGTAAGTAGGTTAGTATTCAAGATTCACCTCAATCCTAGTTGCATTTTTTAACAATCAAAAGTTCTATCAAGACAGATTTTCTAAGGTTTAATTGGTTTGATTAGTTTTATTTAAAGCCATATGCTTTAAATTATCATTTTGCTTAGTTATCATTCATTAATTGATTCACTTTTATCACATCAGTCTTAACTATCTATGAGTTGTTATTTTAGGCCATTAGTTCATCCCTTCCCCCTCTTTTTCTCTTCCTTCCTTATTCTTCCCTTTCTTTATTCCTTTCGGTTGTTAATTTCTGCATATATTTATTGAGCTATTATATATAACCCAGCATTAGGCTATGCGTTTTTCTGTAACAATCTCAATTTAGACCTTCCACCTTCTTAAATATGACGTGGTTATCCTTTGAAAGTGGAGATGTTTATCATCATTATCGGGTAGTATTTTATAAGCATTTATTCCTAAAACTTCATGAATATCACATCTAAAATGAACAGTTGTCATTCATTGTGAATAAAAACAATCTACAGAATTAAATATAGCTCACAGTGATTTTGAAATCTTGGCCAAGAGGAATACCCTCGTTTCTTTAATTTGAAAAAAAACTCACAGAACTTCCCAAAATTATCTGAGAGTTGAGTGGCTTGGAATGGTATGTGTTTGTGTGGATAACACCTTAAAAATATAGATTCCCAGAGGCACTGTCCCATAAATCCTGATCCACTAGTTCCAGGGATTTAAAAAATCCTGCCCAGGTGATTCTCATGCAGCCAGTCTTCAGACTGGCATCTCGGAATTATGGCTATTCTGGACATCCTGTAGTGCATTTTATGATTGCCTTAGTTTCTCCTGTTTTCTGACTTTTATTTCCTGTCTGATAATTATAGTCAGGACAGCTGCACAGGCTTTTGCTGTTTGTGAGCACCTGGTTGAGGTGGGCAACTGGTCGCTGAAATGTGGCCTGTCCTCTACTTGACAAGTGGTGTGCCATCTTTTTCTAATTGTTCTATCTGAAGGGCACCTTTTCTTATTTGAACAAAAATGTTATGTGGTCTGAAGCTGGCCGGATGGAAATCGATCAAACTGGTACTCTGCAGACTGATTCAGCCTATTGACATTTTTTTAGGCCTTTGCTGATATTTGTGCTTTAATATGAAAATCCAGTTTTCTTTGAAAAGATGGAATATCTGGCCGTACTTGAGCATATTATCCCTAATTCGAGGATTTGCAGGTGCTAAGTAGAGGCTGCCTCCTTTAGGTGGATGATGTTTTCCTGTTCAAGTCTCCACTGCTCCACATCTTACACTCACTCCAGCCTTACCTGTGTGTATGACCTTCCTGGCTTGTGTAGGCAACTGAGTTTACAGCCCCTGAAGTAGACCTCGACACTTGGGAAAATACATCTCCAGAGCCCCTCAAATTCCCTGATTCTCAGGTGTCACTGTAACATCTAGGTTCATCAATATCAATAAGCAGGGAGGAACGGTTGTATCCTAGGTAGCCAGCAGGTCTCATTCATTAGGCAGCTGTCTGCCTTCTGGGGACCAGCCTGGATTGAAGCATGCTGAGCTGGTTCAGATTTATGCCAGAGACTGGATCTCTATGTTACTCCAGGGAGGTCAAGACCCATCACCTGAAATCTGAGAAACTCAAGGGTCTTAACAAATTTCACTCTTTCCAGATATTATAGGCAGTTGAAAATTTACCACTTTGTTGAACTGGAATGTTTGATAACTGATTGCAGGTTTGGCCCAATGGATGGTTAAATTATGAAATGAGCGGTTTTTTGGTTTTCTTTTTCTGAGTCACAGGCCTAATAATGAAGAAATAAAGGGGATTTTTTGGGAAAGTGTTATTTAGTTAATTTTACAAGTAAGTTCAAGGTGGTTTGCACTATAAAATACCAGCTAGGTAAAGGTAGAAATGGTTGAGAGAAGATAATACTAGTATATGACCTCTGGCCTGATTTTTTGGGATATTTACTTGCCTAGAACATATTTTCTAGATTCAAACTAATTGCCTTTTGGTTCTGGGCCTGTGCAGTTGATAACTGTTCTGAGGTCAAAGAGTAAGAATAGCATTTATGTATGAGTTTCCTGCATTATAGTGAGAATGATGCTGTGTGTTTCCATTGTGGAATGAAGCTTGGCTGTCATCATTTTTCAAGGGTTTCATGACATGCATTAGCCTAGCTAAATGATTTCTTTGGGGTTAGATGTTAAATGGAATTAAGAACGATTGTCTTATATTCCATATGTTTACTAAGTTATAGGACCATTTATCTTTTCTTTATCAAATGGATTAATGAGACCTATTTCTGCCATTTTTTCCTTAGTTTTTGTATTTTTTGATCTGACTGTAGATGATCAGTCAGTTTATCCCAAGGACTTAAGAGACGAATACATCATGTCAAAAACTCTTGGAAGGTAATTTTTTTTTCTTATGGAACTTGCACTTAATTTCTTTCTAAACTTTTGTCATTGGCTAGTTTTTTGTTCCTGGTTTTATGGCATTCATTATGTATTCATAACATTTGTAGGGTACCTATTTGTGATAGGTATGTTATTATAATGATCAGTTGAGTAGTTTTTCTTTATAAATTTTATTGGTGATAACTTTTTAAAAGCAGTTTTATTGAGATATAACTTGCATACCATACAATTCACCCATTAAAAAATATACAGTTCAGTGGTTTTTAGTATATTCAGAGAGCTGTGAAGCCTTTACCACAATCAGTTTTAGAACACTTTCATTACCTTCCATAAAGAAACATATACTGCATTCAAAAAAAAATTTTTATCTTATCTTTGTCTGCGTTGGGTCTTTGTTGCTGCACGCGGGCTTTCTCTAGCTGCGGCAAGGGGGTGCTGCTCTTCATTGCCGTGTGTGGGCTTCTCATTGAGGTGGCTTCTCTTATTGAGGAGCACGGGCTCTAGGTTTGAGGGCTTCAGTAGTTGTAGCATGTGGGCTCAGTAGTTGTGGCTCACGGGCTCTAGAGCACAGACTCAGTAGTTGTGGTGCAGGGGCTTAGTTGCTCTGTGGCATGTGGGATCTTCCCAGACCAGGGCTCCAACCTGTGTCCCCTGCATTGGCAGGCGGATTCTTAACCACTGCGCCACCAGGGACGTCCCAGCAGTGGTTTCTTAAACGGCACCAAAAGCACAAGCCACAAACGAAAAAAATAGCAAAATCAGACTTCGTCAAATTTTAAAACTTTTGCCTCAAAAGACACTATCAAGAGAGTGAAACACAAGCCATAAAATGAGAGAAAATATTGCAAATGATATATCTGATAAGAATCTAGTATTTAGAATAAAGAACTTTTACAACTCAACAACAAAAAGATAACCCAATTTAAGAATGGGCAAAGGACATTTCTCCAAAGAAGATACAGAAATGGCCAAAAACCACTTGAGAAGATACTCAGCATCATTAGTCATTAGGGAAGTGCAAATCAAAACCACAGTGAGATGCTGCTTCACACCCATTAGGATGGCCATAATAAAGAGATGGAAAGTGACATGTGTTTGTGAGGATGCGGAGAAATTGGCACCCTTATGCACTGCTGTTGGGAATGTAAAGTGGTGCAGCCACTGTGGGAAATAGTTTGATGTTTTCTCAAAAAGTTAAACAGAATTACTGTATGACACAGTAATTCCCCTTGTTAGGTATATACCCCCCAGATTGAAAACAGATGTTCAACAAAAACTTGTGCACGAACAGTTCACTGCAGCTCTATTCACAGTAGCGAAAAGGTGGGAACAACCTAAGTGTCCATCAACAAAAGAATGGATACACAAAATGTGATATATCCATAAAATGGGCTATTATTTAGCTATAAAAAGGAACAGAATACTGATACATGCTACAGCATGGGTGAACCTTCAAAACATTCCAAGTGAAAGAAGTCAGACACAAAAGACCACATAGTGTATGATTCCACTGATGCGAGATATTCTGAGCAGGCAAATCCATAGAGAGAGAAAGCAAATTAGAGGTTGCCAGGGGCTGGGGGCAGGGAAAAAGGAGAGTGAACACTTAATGGGTTTGGGGTTTCCATTTGTGCTGATGAAAAATTTCCGGAACTAGATAGAGGTGATGGCTGCACAACATTGTGGATGTACTTAATGCCATTGAATTGTACACTTTATAATGATATAATGGCATGTAAAGCAACTAAACACCAATTAAAAAAAAAAAAAAAGAATCTTTAAGATAAAGCAAAAAAAAAACCCCACAAAACAAAAACAAAAAAAATAAAATGCGATTTTTATTAATAAAATGTTAATAGGATTGACAAAAAAGAATGATTACAATGGCAAATTTTATGTTATGTATATACACAATACATAGTAAAAAAGATGTCTTGGCAACCCCCTCACCCCATCCCCCAACCCACAGTGGTTAGAAAAGTCTACTTGCGGCAGGTAACGGGTGACTGATGCTTGATTAACTGTACTGGGTGTCATCCTGGGTAGCAGTCCTCGATTTTAGCATCTCAATTAATTGCAAATCTTCAAGAGCTTGCTGCAAGCAGATTCATGGTGCACTTTTGGTTTCTTATGTATTCTGATTTTATTTCGGGTGCAATTCATGGCATCAACTGCTTACGCACTTCCTTTGAAGACAGAGGATAAGAAAGAAGAGAAATGGATCAGTGAAAGTAATTCATTTGCAGTAGCTGTTTACTGTTGTTTCAGGCACTCATTTTTAACTTGGACTTGGTTGTATTTGGTCTTTCTCTGGCCCCTGGGATAAATCATTTCTCTCTGATTTGTTCTTAGTGTCTTTCTGAGAGTTTCACAATCTGGGGTGACATCAAGACCTAAGTCTATATCACTCAGCTCAAAAAGTGGCATTTGGAGCTGACTCAGTGTTGCTGGATGGTCCCTATTCACTTATGCCTTTGACATTTTACACTGGTGAAGTTTCTGAAAACAGAGACAATGGGCTGTCTTTAACTCGAAATGGTTGAGCCCAGTTCAGGAGTGGTGGGTCTCAGGATTAAAAACATTTTGACAGTCAGTCACTTTCTGTGTTTTTCCCTGTAGTGGCGCCTGTGGTGAGGTGAAGCTAGCTTTCGAGAGGAAGACGTGTAAGAAAGTAGCCATAAAGATCATCAGCAAAAGGAAGTTTGCTATTGGCTCTGAGAGAGATGCAGTAAGTACCCTTGTTTGTGGCTGTTTGGTCATTCTTAACACTTCTTACCTTCCCCAAATAATTTTAGAGTGGTGATTTTCAATGTCAGGAAGGATTTATTGCTCAGAATTTGTATCAAAGAACATTGAAAATTTTTGAGTATATTCAACTAATCTAAACACTTATAGATAATTTGGTTCCAAAAATATTTGGTTATACATTATAATACACATAGCAGGAACTTGTTTTTGCTTTTTTTTTCCCTTCCAAGTTGTTACAAGACTGTTTTTACAATAAATGAAAGGAAATTAGGGAAAAAAAAAATCCAGCCGTATCCCCACCACTGTAACCCCACAGCTGTTTTCAGTTTTCTCCTTCCTTCTAGTCTTTGTTCCTATGAATTTCTATTTCTAGATGGTTGAGATCATATTGTGTATACAATTTTGCATTTTGCTTTTTCACATAAGCATTAATACATATACTTTTCCCCAATATATCCTTTTTGATGATCGAGTCTCTGTTTCACCAATTTTATCATAATTTATTCAACCATTTCTCTGGTTGATCATTTAGATAAATTAGGTCATTTAGGTAATTTCTAATTCTTTGCTCTTCCTGATAACGTGGCAATGAATACCTTCATGTTTATAGATTTTTTAAAATCTTAATTAAATTATTTTAATAGTCTCTTTATATGGTAACCACTCATTTTATTACATTTTCTGTAATACACGCTTATGCATTGCTGAAGTGGCCAAGTGTATTTGTCTTTCAACACATGACCCAACAAAGTAATGTAAAACATAGCCTCTAATCACGTTTTCCTTTGTGGCCAGCTGTTTCTGGCTATTATACTCTAACATTCTTTAAAGATCAATTTCTTTTTTTTTTTTTCTCCCTAGACAATGCCATTCTCACACAGCAAGAGGAATTTCCTTTCAGTGTTCACATTGTTATAGATCTTTCCCCAGTGATTCTGGATTTGTTTCCCATTTTGGGGGGAAGAAAATAACCTACCAGATTCTTAATGACTTGGAGCACAATTTTACTTCTTAATTTCATCTTTCAAATCCTATCGGACTCTTTTAGACCTCTCCATCATCAGAGTACACCCGGATTTGGTAATAAGTTTACCGGCTTACAGGAAGAGGCAGGTTTTTAAAATTAAACATCTGGGTTTCTTCGCTGAGGTCCATTTTACATAAATATGTAATTCTATATCCTCTTTGCTTGTGGAGGGTGTAGCCCGTGAGGTTGAGTAACTCGAGTCATCCTTTTGGAATTGTAACGGAGAGCAACTTCGCTACTCTGAAGCCTCCTCCCGTTAGAGTCTCAGTAAATATCTCAGCTTGCACTTGAAATTGGAACCTGGGTCTGCTCTATTATTAGAAATGTGACTTGACGTTTTCTTTACACATTTTAATTGAATACCTTCTTGTCTATGGTTTTTGTTTGTTGTATCATTTTTATGAATGTAAGCAATTCCACAGTTGATGAGATAAGCAGAGCTTACCAGGTCAGTGTGAGAACAGTGGAAACACTTTGTTTCTGGCTGTGGGAACTGCAGCAAGTGGCTTCCTTTCTCTGAGCCTCAGTTGTTGCATCTGTGAAACGGGGATACTTTTAGAACCCAGTTCACTTGGATTATGAGGCTTATGTGAGATGACCCTTTTAAATAAAGAGCTTGGCATAGAGCTTGGTCATTATTGAATGCTTACTATTTGGCAAGCATTTTGTAGGGTGATTTTAGGTGAGTTGTGTAATTCATCCACCTCTGTGCCTTGATTTCTCTGTATGAACAGTGCTGACTTTGGAACTCAAGCAGCCTTTTCTTAAAAAATTAATTAATTAATTAATTAAGTTTTGGCCACTTTGGGTCTTCGTTGCTGCGCGAGGGCTTTTTCTAGTTGTGGCAAGTGGGGGTTACTCTTCATTGTGGTGTGTGGGCTTCTCATTGCGGTGGCTTCTCCTGTTGAGGAGTATGGGCTCTAGGCAGGCGGGCTTCAGTAGTTGTGGCGTGCAGGCTCAGTAGTTGTGGCTCGCGGGCTCTAGAACACAGGCTCAGTTGTTGTGGCGCATGGGCTTAGTTGCTCCGTGGCATGTGGGATCTTCTTGGACCAGGGCTTGAACCCATGTCCCCCGCATTGGCAGGCAGATTCTTTTTTTTTTTTTTTGCGGTACGTGGGCCTCTCACTGTTGTGGCCTCTCCCGTTGCGGAGCACAGGCTCCGGACGCACAGGCTCAGCGGCCATGGCTCACGGGCCCAGCCGCTCTGCGGCATGTGGGATCTTCCCAGACCAGGGCACGAACCCGTGTCCCCTGCATCGGCAGGCAGACTCTCAACCACTGCGCCACCAGGGAAGCCCTCTTTTTTTAAAAAAATAAATTTATTTATTTATTTGTTTTTATTTTTGGCTGTATTGGGTCTTTGTTGCTGTGTGTGGGCTTTCTCTAGTTGTGGTGAGTGGGGACTACTCTTCGTTGCGGTGTGCGGGCTTCTCATTGTGGTGGCTTCTCTTGTTGCAGAGCACGGGGTCTAGGCGCGAGGGCTTCAGTAGTTGTGGCTCTCGGGCTCTAGAGTGCAGGCTCAGTAGTTGTGGCGCACAGGCTTAGTTGCTCCGCGGCATGTGGGATCTTCCTGGACCAGGGCTCGAAGCCGTGTCCCCTGCTTTGGCAGGTGGATTCTTAACCACTGCTCCACCAGGGAAGCCCCGGCAGGCAGATTCTTAACCACTGCGCCACCAGGGAAGTCCAGGCAGCCTTTACTCAGCTAAATTGAACTGTAAGTATTTTCTGAATATTGGTTATTATTACTAATAAACTCTAATGTTATTTTTTTTTCAAAGGATCCAGCACTCAATGTTGAAACAGAAATAGAAATTTTGAAAAAACTAAATCATGTAAGTACTGCTGTAAAAAATGACCCATACTTAAATGCATTTATGTCAAAATATGGGGAGAGTGCAAAGCACTTCAGTGTAATAAAGCTAGTATTAACCTGGGTTCCTTAATTGTGTGTGTGTACGTGTGTGTTCGTGTGTGTATGCATGCATGCATGTGTTTAGCTATCATTTAGCTGGGAAGAGCTTTACCCTGAAATTTTGAAAGGACAATACTTTTTTTTTTTAACATCTTTATTAGAGTATAATTGTTTTACAATGTTGTGTTAGTTTCTGCTGAATAACAAAGTGAATCAGCTATACATATACATATATCCCCATATCCCCTCCCTGTTGCGTCTCCCTCCCACCCTCCCTATCCCAGCCCTCTAGGTGGTCACAAAGCACCGAGCTGATCTCCCTGTGCTATGCCGCTTCTTCCCACTAGCTATCTGTTTTACATTTGGCAGTGTATATATGTCTATGCCACCCTCTTACTTTGTCCCAGTTTATCCTTCCCCCTCCCCGTGAAAGGACAATACTTTATAAAGATCTTTATGATTAAATAATTATGTGATATTTCTACTGAGTTAGTTCTGGACCAAAAGACACAGTAAGTCTCCTAAATATAATGTCTTATGGGTGCTTGATCAACTGATTATGTTTGTGGAGACAATGCTCATTTGATACATTTGGTTTAATTATACCTGAAATTTTCACACCTCTTAATACCTCTTGATGGTGCTGATTTCCATTCACCTCAGTTGGAATAAATCAAATAAATCCAAGGGTATCCAATAAGTATGACAACACCCTGGATGATTAAACGGTGCCTGTGGCCTCATTGAGTATAAATAGTTCTTGTCTTTTTTGTGCAGTGATGACCTTGTCTCAATGGAAAGAATCTAAAGATGTGAGAAGAGAAAGTTGTACTAGTGGGACTGATCCCATCTTCCTTTTTATTCTTTCTGTTTTGTCATTAATTCATGGGCCCCCATGCAGTCCTGAGCTTGGTAGGCACTGGAGTTAAACTTGAAATGAAACCTCCAGTCTATCCAGCTAAGGATTGTCTGATTCTGGTTCTTAACCTCCAAACAACAAAAGGTTTCTTCTCCCTTCTCTGACCTGCTCAGACCATCCTAACAGCAAATAGAAACTAAGAACAATATCACAGGGACACAGTAATTCAACAGCTTCCTTTAGAACTCGTGATGGATCTGAAAACCCATAAGAATGTGAGTGGCTGACCTTCCTGCCTGACTTTCTTCTAATGCCCTTGCAACTTCTTCCTCTTCCCTGCATTCGCCTCCTTTTTCCATGGGATCTGGAATCTCGTTAAAGGGAGGAGCCCTCTAATTTTCTGGGGGTGGTGTTGCTTCAAACATCCCCCAAAGATAAACACTTAGAATCCTCAGAGAATTTTCTCTGATGTCAGAAGATCCCCAAACATAACATTTATACAAATCCAATGTCCGCTGCGGAGGAGAGGAATTTAAAACCCTAGAAAAGATCCTTGGAGGTATTTGTTGGCAATTTACAGGGGCACTTGGAAGCCCTGGGGAATTAAAGATGGGCTCATGAGTGCATTTTGATGTTTGGGGACAATGAGTAGAGCCTAGCAGAGTCCAGTAGACCCTGGCCTTTGGAGTCTGGTGTTGATTTATCAATTGTCAAATGTTTGTTGTGCCAGCCTGTTTTCTAGGCTCTGGGCAGTGAGCACAGATGGACTTGGTCATCCCTCCTCTTATGCGGCTTCAGTCTAGTGGGAAGACAGACCTGGGTTTCCATCCTTGCTCTGAGCATGTCATTTCACTTTGCAGAGTCTCTATTCCCTCATCTGTACAGTGGAGTCAGTAGGATACTTACCTCAAAGGTCAGTGTGAGACTTGAATGAGATGTGCTCATAAAGGTTTCAGCACAGGGAACACACTAGGGGAATGACAGTGGTCTGTAATTCCCTACCCTTTGCCCTGTAGGACCTAAGTGGAGGGTCTGGGTTGGTGGCTTCTGGTTTCTCAGAGACACTTTCATCTATGACAGCTGTAGCCCATGGCCCTGGAGATAGTGGGGACTGGAGACAGCCCATGCTGGCTCCGTCTAGGGGGGGCCTATTCTTGCTCTGTCAGCTCCCAGCCCCACCCATTCCCAGAAGGGCACTGCCAGTGATGAAGCCAAGCAGACCAAGCAGTTTCCGTTCTTTCCTCTCATCTCCTATTCCTTTTCCATGTGTGTGTCTTTTCTTCTGCTTTTCATTTTATCAAAATATCACATGCATCTCCCTCCCTGCATTTTAAAACTCTTTCAGCTTTTTTTTTTTTTTGCGGTACACGGGCCTCTCATTGTTGTGGCCTCTCCCGTTGCGGAGCACAGGCCCCGGATGTGCAGGCTCAGTGGCCATGGCTCACGGGCCCAGCCGCTCTCTGGCATGTGGGATCCTCCCGGACCGGGGTACGAACCTGTGTCCCCCGCATCGGCAGGTGGACTCTCAACCACTGAGCCACCAGGGAAGCCCTCAACGTTTTTTTTTTTAATTAATTTTTTTTGGAGTATCGTTGCTTTACAATGTTATGTTAGTTTCTGCTGTGCAGCAAAGTGAATCAGTTATACGTATACATATATCCACTCTTTTTTAGATTTGCTTTCCATTTAGGTCACCACAGAGCATTAAGTAGAGTTCCCTGTGCTCTACAGTAGGTTCTCATTCGTTACGTCGTACATAATAGTGTATGTATGTCAGTCCCAATTCATCCCATCCTCCCCTTCCCCCCTTGCTAACCATAAGTTTGTTCTCTACATCTGTGAGTCTATTTCTGCTTTGCAAATAAGTTCACCTGTACCATTTTTCTAGATTTCACATATAAGCAATATTATACGATATTTGTTTTTCTCTTTCTGACTTACTTCACTCTCTATGACAGTCTCTAGGTCCATCCGCATCTCTGCAAATGGCACTATTTCATTCCTTTTTATGGCTGGGTAATATTCCATTGTATATATATGTACCACATCTTCTTTATCCATTCCTCTGTTGATGGACATTTAGGTTGCTTCCATGTCCTGGCTATTGTAAATAGTGCTGTAGTGAACATCGGGGTGATTTTTAAAGAATTTACCTCTGTATTTCTACATAATACACATAAACTGCTCTCTCTTGGTTTATTAATGATAATAGCTCATTGCCTTCCTGTTATATGAGAATTTCAGCTCTCCTTTCCTTTCTGTTCCTCTTAATGTAATACTACAGTGCATATTCAGTGTTTCCATTATTGTGACAATAACAAATGGTCATGCAGAAACAAGTATACTATGATATGATCATAGGTAAGGAGAGGTGGAAATGGTTTGCTCTCAGCCTGACCCCATGGCTGTTTAGTCCATGAGCAAAATGTGGCTGGCAGGGCTCACCCTCAGTGGGTGGTGTGTCTGTTATTGATGTTGATGGTATTAATCTGGGCAGCATATGGGTGTCTCCTGTGTGCCAGCTGCTCTGCTGAGTGTTGGTCTTAGAAAGATAAATAAGACTTGACTCAGCCCATGCAGTGCCTCATGAAAGGAGACTTGTCGTGGGTGTCAGTTTCCTCATGGGGCAACACAGATTAGAGCCACTGCAGGAAGTGTGGATCTCAATTCCAAGGGGGACATTTGACCTGGGGCTTGATGCCTGAGGCCAAGGGTGCCCAGAAGGCTGGATCACCAGGCCTGGAGGGTAGTATGAGCAAAAGTGTGACACAGGGAGAGAATCTGAGAAGGGCCGGGAGTTTTGTGTCCTGGAAAGGAGGATTTATGGGACCAGCCGCAGGAGATGAGGCTGGGGTGGTGGGTGGGGACAGGACGAGGCTGGGTCTTGAAGGGCTTGCTAATCCCTGCTGAGAAGTTGGAATTTAGCCTCTAGGCAGCAAGGTGCTAAAGGATTTCTTTTTTCTTGTCTTCCTCCCTTCCTTTCCTCCTCCTCACTCTTCTCCCTTCCTTCCTTTAAATAATTTAAAATTATATAATGTTTGACACGTGTAAAATAAGTGTAAATTATAAAGCAAACACCTTTGAACTCACCATTAATTTAACAACGAAAACTTTGCCCATACAATTAAATCTACCTCATACTCTTTGATGTCTGTCGAGACTTGCCTTTTCCACTCGGCATTGTATTCCCAAGATCCATCATGCTGGGGAGGCTGTGGGGCATTCATTCACCGCTGTCTAACAGTTCATCATGGGGAGGTACCAATTGGAGGATTTTTTCTTTAAGATTTATTTATTATTTATTTATTTAATTTATGTTTGGCTGCATCAGGTCTTAGTTGCGGCACGTGGGATCTTCGCTGAGGTGTGCGGGATCTTTCATTCTGGCACATGGGCTCTAGTTTGTGGCACGCAGGCTCTCTAGTTGAGGTGCTTGAGCTCAGTAGTTGGGACGTGCGGGCTTAGCTGCCCCGCAGTATGTGGGATCTTAGTTCCCCAACCAGGGATCGAACCTGTGTCCCCTGCCATTGTAAGGTGGATTCTTCACCACTGGACCACCAGGGAAGTCCCTACTTGGAGGATTTTAATCAGCGATGGAAGTGATGAAATTTGCTTTGTAGCAAGATCACCCTGGTAGGTTTTGCTATTCTTTTAAATCTAAAATGTAAAAATCTTATGGGACTTCCCTGGTGGTCCAGTGGTTAAGACTCTGCGGTGCCAATGCAGGGGGCACGGGTTTGATCCCTGGTCGGGGAACTAAGATCCCACATGCTGCAGGTCGTGACCAAAAATAAATAAATAAATAAGTAAAAATCTTACAGCTTTCTTCTCTTTAATTCTTTTTTTTTTTTTAATTTATTTATTTACTTTTGGCCACGTTGGGTCTTTGTTGCTGCGCGCTGGCTTTCTCTAGTTGTGAAGAGTGGAGGCTACTCTTCGTTGCGGTGCGCGGGCTTCTCATTGTGGTGGCTTCTCTTGTAGAGCATGGGCTCTAGGCACATGGGCTTCAGGAGTCGTGGCATGCGGGCTCTAGAGTGCAGGCTCACCAGTTGTGGCACATGGGCTTAGCTGCTCCAGGGCGTGTGGGATCTTCCCGGACCAGGGCTTGAATCCATGTCCCCTGCATGAGAAGGTGGATTCTTAACCATTGCGCCACCAGGGAAGCCCTTCCCTTTAATTTAGACATAACCACAATCCTCTTCTCTGCTGGGTGGGAGTGTATGTCCCTAATAGATACTCACCACATCATTTTTCTACCCCGACCACTAGCTTTATTGTCAGTCATTTGTACTAAGAAAACAATAGGTGTGTTTTCCAAGTATAAAATCATGCTATTAAATATGCATTTTAAACTGTACAATACTGTTCTCTGTTGTTCTTCAGCAAATGCACCCAGCATTAATCAGAGGTCACAAACTATGAGCCAAAGGTGTGTGTGTGTGTCTCTCTCCTCCACCCCACAGATGTGCTGTAGAGTTCGTATGAAACTGGAATTTCCCTCTTCTCTTGGAAAATGGAGGATCTTGTCACATGGGGTCCCCTGTGGTGCCAGTTGCTTGGAGCTGAATAGCCCTGCTGTCTGGCAGGATGGCTGGGCTCCCCACCTGGCCCGCTCCCTTTATTCATGCTACCTGCTAGGCTCCCAGGTTCCTTAGGTGTCCTTGAGTCCCTGTGCTCGGGGGTCAGTGAGGAGAGGAAGGCTGGGAGGAGACTGGCCTTCCTTCCTTGGCACCAGCCTTGTATACAAAGCGTGAACTGCTCTCTTACCAGCTTGGTGGGGTGGAGAGTTTCTTGTATTTTCTCACTCAGGAGCCAGCTGTGCTGTGTTCTGCCTTCCCCTGTGCGTGGAATTCAGAGTGTCCCAAGGCAGGGGGCCAGAGGCCTGGTCTGGGCCTCCTTGACACCTTGGGTGGATATCCTGAGTTCTGCTCTTGTGGTTTTCCTCTTGGGGAGCTTCTCACTACTTTTCCTCTTTTTTCCCCTTTTAGCCTTGTATCATCAAGATTAAAGACTTTTTTGATGCCGAAGATTATTATATTGTTTTGGAATTGTGAGTAGTAAACTTTTTTTGTTTCCATTTAAACGTTTGTAAGCCACCAAAGAGCCTAATGCTGGCTTGCATTTATCCATCCTGGGGACCCTCAGTGTATGTATGTGGTGGGGGGTTAGTATCAATTCTAAAATCCCTCTAGTGTGTCCAAAGGCATGTGGATCTGAGGCTTGTGTTTGAATCTTACTCTGCTGGTGACTGACTGTCTACCCATGGGTTAGTTTACTTCACCTCTTTGAGTCTTGTATTCCCTGTGTTAAATTGGGGTAATAATGATACCCCCAGGCACAGATGCATAAGGTTCAAATGCTGTGAGGGCTGGAAAGCCCCCAGCAGAGCACCTGGCACACTAGGTGCTTAAACACAGGTGCATATTATTACTCTGAAATAACCGGCCTGGGTGGCCCTTGCTGCTTGGGATCACAGTACCAGGTTGCATGGTGACACCGGAGTATCTTTCAGGTGCTGGTTTTCTTGCAGGTTTATTTGGTATGATTATAATAATTTCCTGTCTCATTCCTGGAAGAGACCTGTTTTGATGTTCGTTCTGCATAAATGTGCAGTGTTTCTGGGAGTGGCTGTCATGGCAGACAGACAAGGCTTTACTCCTGAGCGGGAAACAGTGGCTCTGCTGGCTGACCATTAAGATTATAGAGTAAACAGCAGCCCCAGTCATAGCACTAGGAGAGACTGGACGGCCCTTGTACTTAAGGGAATATCTGTTGCTATGAAATAGGCGATTGTTATTTGACTGGATCTAGTTAAAACATTTTAATAATAATAGTAATAGCAATAATAATACAATAACAGTAACTGATACTAATTAAGCACTTAATATGAGCCAAGTCCTGCTCTAAGCAAGTCACAGGGATTGACTCATTTAACTTTCCTAACTGTCATCCAGATTACTTACAAGTTATTGGCGAGTTACTATTTTTAGGTCCACTTTACAGAAATGAGAACTGAATTGCAGAGGGATTGAATAATCTTGCCAAGCATCTCCACTGTGCCAGGTGCTTTACCTACATCAGTTATCTCTTAATTTTTACAACAGCCATCAAGGTAGGTGGGATTTTATCCCCATTTTCTGAGGAGGTAGAAACAAGCTCAGAGAGGTTGTGTAACTTGCCCATAGTCCCACAGCTGGGAAGTGGTGGAGCTGGGGTTCAGACCCCAGTTGTCAGATTGTAGGTTCCTGCTTTCTCCTCTACACCAATCTCAGAACCACCTGGGGTGCACAATAAAAATGCAGACTCCTGGGTCCCACCTCTGATCTACTGCATCAGATTTTTTAAAAGCTCCCCAAGCATCTCCAATTCCCACTGTGCTCTTCCTCCATCTTTCCTTGTTCCTTAGCTTCCAATGGGCACATCTTTGTTGTGGACGAGGCTTATTACCTCACTGCTTTTACAAATGGGAGTCAAGAGTGAATGAACACTTTGCTTGTCTTAATGAGTTTGCTTTGTTTGTGTTATTCTCTTCCCTCCAAGTGAGTTTCCCTCCAGGAATGAATCCCCTGCTTTACCTGTGTGTTTCAGGATGGAAGGAGGAGAGCTGTTTGATAGGGTGGTGGGAAGTAAGCGCCTGAAAGAAGCTACATGCAAACTCTATTTTTACCAGATGCTCCTGGCTGTGCAGGTAAGAGAAGCCCTTGCTGCTTTTGACAGTGTACTTTCTTTTAAGTGTTATTCTCCCAGTTAGGCAGAAGATGAGGGAGCAGGTATAAAAACCCAGAGAACAGAGTGTGTGTGTGGGTTGTTCCATTCTTGGCAAAAACATCCCACCCCTTTGACTCAGATGAGAAAGCTCTTGCTGTGAGGCTTAAGAGAGTGAAAAAAAACGAAGTTAAAGAAATAAACAGTCACACATGGCCTCTCTTTAGCTTGGAGGTATTTCTGGAGGGGAAGGGATCTCTACTGCTGCCTGATCCTTGCAGAAATCCCCCTTACCTCTCAAGGGGGTGGCTGGGCAGGTATGAGGACAGATCACACCCCCGTGGCACAGTGCTAGGGGTTTCTTACACATGTAGCATCTTGTTAACTGTGGCAGGCACGCGGGCAGGCACACTCTCTGCCTTCTCTTCAATATTCGGGGCAAGTGTTGGGTGGAGGAACAGCTGATGTCACCCTGCATGCTTCAGAGAACATCACCGTTTCTCAACCCAGATTTGGTTGTGGCGATTCCCTGCCAAGGCCTCTTCCCTTGAGAACCTACTGTGTGCAAGAGACGCAGTGATTGGGAGCAGCTCTTGCATTGGGTGAGGATTGAGGGAGATTTTCCAGGGGCTGGTCTACCTGGGTGCCCACCCTGGGGGCTTCACCAGATCCCTTTCCGAGTGGAGGGGTCTTGGAGGATTTTTCCTCTAGGCCAGAGGGATATCCAGAGAAAATTGAAGCCCATAAATACCTAACCACTGCTTTACTCTCTTAATGGTTTTTCCCAACCTTATATTATACCAAGAATATTAAGATGAATTGAGTGCAGATCAGTGGATGTGGGAAACTTTTTTTTCCTAAAGAAATATGACTTAGTATATAAAAAAAATGAATACACAAAGAAATATCACCATTCTATTTCAGTGATAGTTTTCAAAGACTAATCTTTGCATCAAGGAATATGTTAACTCTGGGTGTTCAAACAGATAATCTATACATGTGTACTTTACAGAGTCCCTTTAAAAATATTCTCAGGGATGGAATAACCAAATATACTATTTTGGTGGAATTTTTATAGTTTAAGATGGTCTCATAATATTTTATATCACCCATTTACATTTTTATTATTGAAATTGACATCTGTTTCTGTCAATGTGAAGGGATAGTTATTATCTTGAAGAGTGAAGTAAAGTGTCTACTGTCATAAGTTGCCTTTTTCATTTTTCTACTTTTTTTTTTTTTTTTTTGCGGTATGCAGGCCTCTCACTGTTGTGGCCTCTCCCGTTGCGGAGCACAGGCTCCGGACGTGCAGGCTTAGTGGCCATGGCTCACGGGCCTAGCCGCTCCACGGCATGTGGGATCTTCCCGGACTGGGGCACGAACCTATGTCCCCTGCATCGGCAGGTGGACTCTCAACCACTGCACCACCAGGGAAGCCCCCATTTTTCTACTTTTTTAAAGTTTCTTGCAAACAAATTTGTAAACACTAATCCATTTATCCAGTGGTTTTCTATGATTTGGGGGAATATGGTTGTGAGTAACATGGCTTACAGTTTCATCCAGCTGTAAAATGTGTGTGTGTGTGTGTATGTGTGTGTGTCTCTACTCACATACTACTCCATATATCTGAGGGTCATGCCTGTCTTTCTATGCAGTACCTTCACGAAAATGGCATTATACATCGGGACTTAAAGCCAGAGAATGTTCTACTCTCATCTCAAAAAGAGGACTGCCTTATAAAGGTAAGAAATGTATGTTCTATATGTGGCCACTCCAGTAGATTTCTGTTCAGAAACTGTTTTTAAATTCATCAAGTAAAAAGTGGGAGCATAAAAAGGTAGAGAACTTGACCTTCCCACTCTTAGCAATTCTTTTAGAGATCAGGTGGTATTGCTCCAATCCAGATGTAATGAGCATTTATTGAGCTCCATTGTGTATAAGCCACTTTCATCTTCAGAGGGAGGAAGTAGGGGTCTAGATGGGAGAAACACATCCCCTATCTTCCTCTGTTTAAAACAGTACTTCGCAATCCTGGCTTCATTTTAGAATCCTCTGCTGATTTAAAAAAAAAACAAACAAACCATGACACCAAGGCTATGCCTCAGAATCACTATAGGTGGCACCCAGGTGTAAATATTTTCCCCAGGCTCCTCGGGTATTCCAGTTTGCAGCCAAGGTTGAGAAACTGGGGTCTAAGGAGAACCAGGAATAACTAATTAGAATTCTAGAGTGTCTGTTTAGGGTTATAAGCCTTTTGTAAGGTTACAGAAAACCCAGATCTAAGTTGAGAAAACCTGGGCCTTAAAGTTCCTTGGCTCAGGAATTTTCATTTAAGCAAAATTAAATAACTTGCAGAGTTTAAAATTACCTTACCAAAACATCAGTGTGTAGATTCCAGATTAATGGCAGCATGAACCATAGGATAGGAACTGTTCTAATCTGCATGTCTTTTGGGACTGGCAGACTATGTTACTCTTTATTTTATGATGTCATTAAAAGTGATTCCCTTTTGTCCTTACTTTAGATTACTGATTTTGGGCAGTCCAAGATTTTGGGGGAGACCTCTCTGATGAGAACCTTATGTGGTACCCCCACTTACCTGGCTCCTGAGGTTCTTAATTCTTTTGGGACTGCTGGATATAACCGTGCTGTGGACTGCTGGAGTTTAGGAGTTATTCTTTTCATTTGGTATGTTTTCATCTCTTCAGACTCTGGTTGGAGGTATTTAGGTGAAATCAGAAATGTGTCCAGGTCGAGAGCTTTGTTTAATTTAGGTCACTTTTTTTTTTTTTTGCGATACACGGGCCTCTCACTGTTGTGGCCTCTCCCGTTGTGGAGCACAGGCTCTGGACGCGCAGGCTCAGCGGCCATGGCTCATGGGCCCAGCTGCTCCGCGGCATGTGGGATCTTCCCGGACCAGGGCACGAACCCGTGTCCCCTGCATTGGCAGGCGGACTCTCAACCACTGCGCCACCAGGGAAGCCCTAGGTCACTTTTTTTGACCATCGATTTAAAGCAACACCTAATTTTTCATGATGCTGAAAAAGAAATCGATATATCCGTGAATGCCACTGAGAATGCCACTTTATTTCTTTTCCTTTCTCTCTTTACCAATATTAAGCCTTAGTGGGTATCCACCTTTCTCTGAGCATAAGACTCACGTGTCACTGAAGGATCAGATCACCAGTGGAAAATACAACTTCATTCCTGAAGTCTGGGCAGAGGTCTCAGAGAAGGGTATGGATATGAAAGGGTTAAGAATTTGTGGTTTGCTAGAATGTGTGTGTGCCGTGGTGGGAATTTCTTTTCAAATTCTGTGATGTTTTCTCCTGTCAATTCTGTTCTTGTTTTCTGTTGTTAGTTTTGCACCTTTTGAGAGGCAAAGGAAATTATTAGGAACTTGGGCTCCAGAGCCAGGCTGATGTAGGCTCGTGTCCCGGGTCGGCTACTTCCTAGCTGTGTGACCTTAGGCAAGTTACTTAACATCTCTGGGTCTCCATTTCGTTTATTTGTAAAAGGGGCACAATGAACCCCTACCTTAAGGGGTTTTGTGAGGGTTAAGTGTAATATGCTCACTGTGCCTGGTATCTATTTAAGTGTGCAAAATAATGGGTAACTTTTTAGTTACAAGGTCTCCTTTGAATTAGTAAGCACAGCAAGAGCTAAATGTAATTAATTTGTATTTTAGAATTTAAAAGGGTAACTTTGTAATTCTCAAAACAAAAAGTAGAAAACTAAAACAATGTACCACAGATGATTGTGCTAAGTGTCACAGTGTCTAAGAAATAATATTGCAATATACAGCCAGCCTCCACTTGTTGCTGGCTGTCAAGCTTTGTTTCTGCCAAGCCTGGGATTTCAAGGAGCGAGCTCTCGCTGGCTGAGGAGCTCTCACCATCACTCTGTGGGTCTTGGAGAGAGTTGGCTGAACATCCTGAGTTTTAGAACTGGGGGAAGTTCAGCTTTAATTAGTTTGAACTTGAGTCCAGCAAGGAGAGTAGGGACGGAGAGCTAAGAGGTTGTGATGTCTGAGCAGGGAGTGTTGGGGAGCATCATGGTCGTTCCTGGTGTTCTAGAGCACGTGGACAAATACAGAATGGGGAGGATTAGGGGGCCCTGCCTACCATGCCTACTGATCACAAGGACCTCAGCCCCTCTCTCCTCTTTCTGGCTGTTGGCCTGTGATTCTGGCACACTCTAATTTTGTTGATTTAATGCCTTTATCCTTCTCACTGTGATTTGCCAAATTATCTTACTGCTTTAGCTCTGGACCTCGTCAAGAAGTTGTTGATAGTGGATCCAAAGGCACGTTTTACGACAGAAGAAGCTTTAAGACACCCGTGGCTTCAGGTGTGTATGGGGCAGTGCCTGCCAGCCTAAAATACCCAGGCAGCCCTGAACTGTGCCTGAGAGATGGGGAAGAGGATGAAAACATATGTTTGCTTTGTTGGGTCTGTTTAATGCAATTTTTAAAGACAGGTTTAGGTGTGTGGGTATGTGTATGTTTGTCTATGGGTCTGAGTGTGGGTGTGTCTCGTGTTTGAGTGCAACCTTTACGACTTGACTTGGATAGACAAGCTCACTTTATGGCCTGTCCTGGTTCCACTTGGCTTCCCTGAGTCTGCGGTTCAGTTGTGTTCCATTGTGTTCCTTTGAGAGATTGTTCTAGCTCCAAACTTCCACCCTAGCTATGTCCTTCTCTTCCCTCAAACACCGTACCCCAGATGGGTGGGATGGGCTGCGTTCCAGCCATCTTCAACCTTAGATCAGGGAAGCAGGGGTGGGAGGAGGGGAGCAGCCTCGTTGGGGGAGAATTTGGCTATTTCTTAAGCCCAAGTGATCGGGCATGAGGGGTCCCACTTCTCGTTCATGGTGAGTAAGCATGCCGTTAGCAGATTGTCACCTGTGCCTTTCAAGTCTGCATTTCCTCTGCTGGGGGTTGTGGCTGCCATTAGATTATGTACTGATCTCATTTGAGCTGCCAGGGTTGGAAGTCCTTAGTGGCTTTGGTGGGCTAGCCTTTGGTTTTAGAATTCACTACGGCCTCGGGCAGGCTTTTTGATGGATGCCAGGTCTTCTGTTAAGTGGAGTTCCTTTTAGCATAGCCATACGCCTTTCTGTTAACTTTCATTTGGTCTCTGTTTCCTGTGGGGATGGGGGACTTAACCAGGTTGCTTGAGCTGGAGGCTCACATACTGTGGGAATTTATAGTCCAGGAACTCCTTGGGTTATCTAGTCTCAGCACTGTGCTTCTGGGGCTCTGGGAAGAGTGTCCTCGTTCTTTCTCTCTTCCAACCCTCCACACCGAACAGTTCTGCTCAGGCCAGCTCAGGTTGAGAACAAGAAATCCTTACAAGAAACAAAAAGTAGATATATGTGTTTGGGATGTTGCCCTGGAAACAGCAGTCCCTCCAGGAAAAAATCTGTCAGATGATTTAGCACTTAATAGACCACACAGATTTGAAACTGCAGGACCCTGGAGAAAAGGAATTTGAAAATAAAGGGTGCCTTTGCATGTGGGGACTTAATTTTGATGAAAAAGAAAAACATTCCTCTTGGCTCTTTTCATGTGCCTTAATAGGGAAACTCTTGGGGGACAGATATGGAGGTAGAGGAGCTGTGTTAGTCTTGAGGAAAACCGAGCTTGCCAGTTAGGCCTGGGAACAGGGTTTACATCTGCCCAAAATGTACAAACAAGCATAGCCTATTTTTCTTGTACTTTTTGTCTCAAAATTGTTAACAACTAAGGAAAAGGTGAAATTCAACCCTGCCACAGGGGTCTCACTTGAATACTCTTTTGTCCACATTTTATTTTTGCAGCAGAAGGTGGAGTGAACATTCAATGAGGACGAGGATGCCAAGTGCCCACGTAAATCACCTGCTGGTGACAGTTTAGGTTTCATTTTGGGAAAATTCAGTGTTTTTGAGGAAACTAAATGGTTTTATGGGTCTGGCACTGGACTGAGTGTTTGGAATGTGAGTTCTGATCTCTTTTTTGTTATTAACAGTGTCCAATTTTGGGAGCATCCCTTATATCCACCTTTGACCTCACGTTCACCTCTTTTTTTTTAAAATTAATTAATTAATTAATTTTTGGCTGCGTTGAGTCTTTGTTGCTGTGCATGGGTTTTCTCTAGCCGCGGCGCGAGGGGGCTACTCTTCGTTGCGGTACGAGGGCTTCTCACTGCAGTGGCTTCTCTTGTTGTGGAGCACGGGCTCTAGGCACGTGGGCTTCAGTAGTTGTGGCATGCGGGCTCTAGAGTGCAGGCTTAGTAGCTGTGGTGCCTGGGCTTGGTTGCTCCGCAGCATGTGGGATCTTCGCGGACAAGGGCATGCATCCATGTCCCCTGCACTGGCAGGCGGATTCCTAACCACTCCGCCGCCACGGAAGTCCATGTTTACTTCTTGAAATAGAGGATTTTTTCCTGCTTAACTTGGAGACATATTACAATGTCATATTTTTGAATAGATTGTAGACATCTCAAAGGAAGGGTATTTACAGATACACATTCTATCTGTGGTATGTAATGATTTCCTTTTTCATATTACTGCTTACCGATGACTCTTTTTATTTTCATTTTTGGCCATGCCATGGCTTGTGGGAACTTAGTTCTCCAACCAGGGACTGAATCCGGGCCCCAGCAGTGAAAGCACCGAGTCCTAACCACTTGACTGCCAGGGAATTCCCAACTGATGACTTGTTTTAAATACAGGCTTAAATAGGCTTGTGGTCATTTCTGTTTGGCTGTATGGTTTCATCTCTTCATGCATTCATTCATGCTTTCAGAGGACAGGTAAGGAGCTCATGTGTCAAGCACTGTTAGGCACTGTGGATACACAGTCTAGGTGGCGGCCAACCCTGACTACAGAGCAGTGAGATACATGTGGTAATAGGGGTAGGCACAGAGTATGGAGGATCCCCAGGATGAGGACTGCCCACAGGGCTTCCGGTACCCGCAAGTTCACACGGTGTGGAGACTGTCTAAGGGCAGGGTGGCCTGGGGATGACATAGCAGTATTACTTTGCTCAGACTGCCATAACAGAGTACCATTGACTGGGTGGTTTAAACAATAGAAATTTATTTTCTCACAATTCTGGAGGCTGGAAGTCCAATTTCAAAGTGCCAGCAGGTTTGGTTTCTCCTGAGGCCTCTTTCATTGCCCTGCAGGTGGCTGCCTTCTCTCTGTGTCTTCACTTGGTCTTTTCTCTGTGTGCTCACATCCCTGGTGTCTTCTTTTCTCCTGAGGACATCAGCCATAATGGATTAGGGCCCCACCCTAAAAGCCCAATTTAAACAAAAAATTTATTATATTTAAGTATGTTTGATTTACAATGTTGTGTTGGGCTTCCCTGGTGGCACAGTGGTTAAGAATCCACCTGCCAATGCAGGGGACACGGGTTTGAGCCCTGGTCCGGGAAGATCCCGCATGCCATGGAGCAGCTAAGCCTGTGCACCACAGCTACTGAGCCTGCGCTCTAGAGCCTGTAAGCCACAACTACTGAGCCCGCGAGCCACAACTACTGAGCCCGTGAGCCACAACTGCTGAAGCCCGTGTGCCTAGAGCCCGTGCTCCGTCAGAAGCCACCGCAATGAGAAGCTCACCTTCCACAACGAAGAGTAGCTCCCGCTCGCTGCAACTAGAGAAAGCCCGTGCACAGCAATAAAGACCCAATGCAGCCAAAAGTAAATAAATAAATAAATAAATTTATATGTTAAAAATTGTGTGAATTTCTGCTGTACAGCAAAGTGATTCAGTTATATATATGTATACATTCTTTTCCATATTATTTTCCATTATGGTTTATCACAGGATATTGAATATGGTTCCCTGTGCTATATGGTAGGACCTTGTTGTTTATCCATTCTCCATATAATAGTTTGCATCTGCTTATCCCAAATTCCCAGTCCATCCCTCTCCCACCCCTACTCCCCCTTGGCAACCACGAGTCTGTTCTTCATGTCTGTGAGTCTGTTTCTGTTTCATAGATAAGTTCATTTGTGTGTGTTATATTTTAGATTCCACATATAAGTGATATCATACTAAATCTCTAGGTCCATCCATGTTGCTACAAATGGCATTATTTCATTCTTTTTTATGGCTGAGTAGTATTCCATTGTATATATGCACCACATCTTTATCCATTCATCTGTTGATGGACATTTAGGTTGTTTGGCTATTGTAAATAGTGCTGCTATGAATATACGGGTGCATAAATCTTTTTGAATTATAGTTTTCTCCAGATATATGCCCAGGAGTGGGATTGCTGGATCATATGGCAACTATTTTTAGTTTTTTGAGGAGCCTGCTTACTGTTTCTCCATAGTGGCTGCACCAATTTACATTCCTACCAACAGTGTAGGAGGGTTCCCTTTTCTCCAAATCCTCTCCAGCATTTTTAATTTGTAGACTTTTTAACAATGGCCATTTTGACCAGTGTGAAGTGGTACCTCATTGTAATTTTGATTTGCATCTCTCTAATAATTAGCAATGTTGAGCATCTTTTCATGTGCCTCTTGGCCATCTGTATGTCTTCTTTGGAGAAATGTCTATTTAGGTCTTCTGCCCATTTTTTGATTGGGTTGTTTGATTTTTTTTGTTATTGAGCTGTATGAGCTGTTTATGTATTTTGGAAATTAAGCCCTTGTTGCTCGAATCATTTGCAGATATTTTCTCCCAGTCTGTAGGTTGTCCTTTGGTTTTATTTGTGGTTTCCTTTGCTGTACAAAAGCTTGTAAGTTTGATAAGGTCCCATTTGTTTATTTTTGCTTTTATTTCTATTGCCTTGGGAGGCTGACCTAAGAAAACAATGGTACGATTTATGTCAGAGAATGTTTTGCCTATATTCTCTTCTAGGAGTTTTATGGTGTCATGTCTTATATTTAAGCTAAGAGCCTTATTTTAACTTAATTATCTGTTTGAAGGCCCTGTCTTCCAAATACAGTCACAATTCTGGGGGTTGGGCTTCAACATATAAATGGGGTCCGGGGGGGGCACAATTCAGTCATAACTCACACAGTTCAGCCATGACAATCACAATTCAGTTGCCACAGCAACGGGGGAATAGCATTTTCAACATTGATTGGGTCCCTCTGATATGGAGGCCCCTGTGCTTACTACAGTGCCTGGTATCTAAGGGTCCTCAACTGTTCACTGAGTGAATGAGGAAGGTGGGTGAGGTGGGTGGGCAGGGAGACACAGAGGGCATTTCTGGCGGAGGCTGTAAGCAGGTGTAGGAGGAAATAAGGGATGGACCTTTGAGAGTGGCCTTGCTGAGAAGTGAGATCCTAGAGGACAGTGTGGAGTGGAATCCAGATGAACTTCGCACTTGGGCAGTGGGGAGCTACACTGAATGATGCAATAAACAGGGTGATGGAAGCAGGTGATTCTAGCTACTAGATGTAGAACAGGTGAATTCATCCTCGAGCACTAATTTTTCTATATCCATCAAATTGCTGAATATTGAAGGCCTTCACTCCTAGGTCCTTTCTCTGCACCCACCATGGTGCACTTGGCGTAGTGGGAGGAGTGGAGCAGGGGTTGGATGGAAAAGTACATGGGGGTTTGGAAGTGGGCTGCTCTGGGTCTGTATTCTGCACATGCTACTTGTGAGTGGCTGAGCTCAGCTTTCAGCTGGCCCCAAAGCCCACAGTCCTAGTCATGGGTGTTTCACCTTTTTGAAGGTAGGGAGGGCTGTCACCTCTCAGGGCTCCCAGATGCAGAAGTGAGCCCTGCAGAAGTGATTATCCATGGAGGTGGGCAGGAGTTTTCGGTGTACCCTGCCCCACCCCTCATTTCCCTCTCCAGCAGCAATAAACACCTGTTCACTTTTTTTTTCTCATTAGCTCTGGGATATTGTGGGCTTGAAGTCCTTCTGGCAACTTGTGCAGTGCTTGCTGGGTGAATTTTCCTAGGGTGCAGGGTTGCTTTGTTAGGGTGGCCCTGGTAACTGGTCTCATTGTTGGCAGTGGGAGGGGGGACCTCCTGGAAAGATCTGGGGAGCAGCATGGAGCCAACCCCAGCCTCTGACGTCCTGATCGCCATCTCTCAGGATCTGGGATGCTGGCTCTGAAAGATTGACTACTAAGGTCTATGGTTCTCTCTGACCCACCCGGAGCTCTTTTTTTTTTTTTTTTTTTTGCAAAATAAAATTTATTTGCTAATGAAATTAAAATATAGTGAAAACCAAGAAAATGCTCTTTCAGAAGATTTTATCATATTTCAGCTATATTCTACTGATAATAATTACTTCTATTTTTATTATTTGTATATCACCTTTCGGTTTACAAAGTCTTTAATAATTCTCTCCTACCTTAACACTAGTCAAAACACTTGAAACCATTTGAAATAGTTTGATGGGGCTTTGTGACATAGTGTAATACATTTTCTACCACAGATTTTCAAGGATCATATAATGAAAATAAATTTATATGACAGGTTTGGATAAGCAACTATTTCTTTGCTCCCTTGTTTTCACAGATGAAATTATGTAATTCCATAAGTATATTTTAGTCAACCAATCCTTTTGTTACATAGTTACATAATTGAAAGGTGACAGTTACTCATTATGTTGTAGTCAGTCTGCTAGTAGTAGACATTCACCCGGAGCTCTTAAGCGTATGGGTTTGGTTCAGCCAGTGTTGACTGAGCACCGACTGCTGATTAGACTTTTCCCTTTTCTCCACATTCATCCCCATCTTAGCCTACTTCCCTGTTTCCAGGGGCATCCTAGCCCTGCCTTTCAGGAGCTTTCTTTCCCTCATTCACAGCCTACTTATGTTTTTCATTTCTTCACAGGATGAGGACATGAAGAGAAAATTTAAGAATTTGCTTTCTGAAGAAGAAAAGTCGATGACTCTGCCCCAGGTTCCCGCCCAGGTATTCTGGATCATGGTCATTAAATATAGGCTAAGTTTAAAGAGCCAATGAGTGGAGGATAAGGAGTTTGAATAGTCTCTTTAGCAGTGATTGCTTAACATTTTTTTGGTAAGGAATAATGTAGTAGATACTTTGTTTCAGCTTGATCTGCTCTGGCACCTTTAGAAGATTTAATAATGAAGAGTATGTTTAATGCATTAGAGAAGCACAGCTAGGAGTTATCATTCAGGAAGTCTCCTGTAAGGCAAGATTGGAAGACTTATTAGAGGCTCAGATTTAAATTTGTTTGAAAAATTTTAAATTTGGGGGAGTGGTTGATGATTTCTGATTATAATCTTACTCCTCTAAAGTTCTTTGTAGGTATCAGTTAATATCTGTTCATTCCTGTCCTGCCTTCTTTTGGTAACACTCCTCTTCCTACTGCTCCCTTGCAATTTTATAAATGGGGAAACAAAGACACAAAAAAGATTGTCTTCTCACAAAAGAGCAAGACTTGAGGCTCCTGGGAGAGGTATTGTGGTCCCTTGACATTTCCTAATTTAGAAGACAACCAAGAGGAGCCTGGTTAGGCTGCTTACTTTGAATAGACATCATTGAGTGGTTGGAAGCCCCAAGGGAGAGAAATGTCAGTCCGATCGGGGTGTCTGAGTTTGGGAGGGGTGTGGTGGGGATTCAGAGTCAATGAGGACAACCAGTATTCTTGGTCCTAGAAGTTTCACCTGAAAGGCTCCAAGTTTACTGGAAGTGTATAGGGAAACTTTGATAAACTGTAACCAAGCCGGAGGTTTTCTTTGAACATTTCTCCCTTTCCCTCTACTTTCAGCCTTCTACAAGTCGAAAGCGGCTTCTTGAAGGGGAAGCAGAGGACGCCGACCCCAAAAAGCGCCTGGCTGTGTGTGCTGCTGTGTCATGAACACCAGCTGGCCGTGAAAGAAACGTACTGTCTTGAACCCTGCTGCCATGTTCTTTAAATCTGTTTTGCATAGCTTGTATTTTCATTATGGGAACAGTGGCTTTTCCATAATCATTGATACACAGTTCAAAATGTAACGGAACCTGGGCTTTGTGCTTTTGCTTGTTGATCAGCTCTTAATTACACGCCTTTAGTGTGTGCATATCTGAAGTGGTGTGCCTTTCGTCTGATGCCTCTACCTTGGCTGTAACCAGGCAGGTTTCTTGGGATGTATCCCTGGGTGAGCTTCATACAAATTCTAAAGTTGCAGGGGATGGGGCACAGTGAGTCAGGGTGGGGTGTGTCGAGACTGGCCAGAGTCCTTACAAGATGGTCGGTACCTTGGTGCATCTACTATGGGCCAGTTTTATTTTTTTTTAACTTTAATTTTTAAAAATTTTATTTTTCATTTTCATTTTTTTGGCTATGTGGCTTTCGGGATCTTAGTTCCCTGACCAGGGATCGAACCCGTATCCCCTGCAGTGGAAGTGTGGAGTCCTAACCACTGGACTGCCAGGGAATTCCCACATGGGCCAGTTTTAGAGTCCCATTCTCACCCTCATCATCTCTGAAATCACAGAGCCAGGTAAGTTGTGAAATTAAAAAATTTCCTGATTTTAGGAAGAGGACCAGGCACATCAACTGTGTTTATACGTAATACCCCACTGAATCCTATAACCAAACACTTTAATATTGCTGCAGCAAATAGTCACAGTAAGAGGAATAGAGAAAACTGTAAATAGCTTCATGTCACTTCAGGTCCATCTTTTCTGCCACGAGAGTTATGGAGGACTCTCCAGTTTCAGAGCTGTTTGGATTTTGGAAATGTAACTAAGGCATGTGGGCATGTCATGTTGACCCAATGATGACCAAGGAGGCCCTGTGTAAAGCGCCTCCCTAGGTTGGTCTTGTCTAGTGATTCTATGGGCTAGGTCCTCTGATCACCTTTTTGTTATAGGTGAGGAACCCAGGCTGAAGGAGTAAGGTGACTTACCCAGTGTCACACAGCTAGGAAGTGGCAGAGCTGGGACCCAACCCAGGGCTTTCTGACTCAAATTCATGTTCCTCATCTCCATCCCTTATTCATTCAGACTCAGGGATGTTGACTCACACTGACAAAACTCACATGAGAGTGATTTCTAAATCTTGAATGCCTGTATGTTCAATCATGATGAATGGGTACAACGCCATGATCTGTGGAAGCTGGGACATCTTGGTGACAAGGAACAGAGGCCCAAATTACTTCATGGAAAAGGGGATCTGTTTCAGCCTTACAGAGGGCTGGGCCTGGGAGCCATCAGGAGACCAGGCAGTTCTAATGGCTGGCTCTTCTTGTCTCTTTCTGACCCACTGATTTTGCTTCTTTTGTAACTTTGGCTGACTGATGCTAGGCCATATTGTAGCTTGCTGACTATGCCATGAGTTGAGTGTCTTGGTTCAGATGCCACTGGTGAGCCAGCCAGGGGAGGGTGAGGGGCACACAGCTGTTGCCCCAGGCAATGAGGGTGGTGGTTGGCAATGGAAATTAGAAGGGTGTGCAAGCATTCTGAGGCTTGGCTGGCCTGTTGCTGAGGGCTAGATGGGGATTTAGGTGGTTTGCCTATTTAAAGGAATGAGGCTGAGATTGCCAAGTTAGATGGATTTTAGCTCATTTGAATATTTAATGTGAAGGCTGTGGTTTCTTAGGGCATCTTTCCCTCTTGGGGTAGTCAGGGAGCCCTTCTCTGTTTCCAGAGCACTTTGTATTAGCTCTTTGATTATACCTACCATGGTAGGATGAATAGTGGCCTCCAAAGATGTTCTTATCCTAATCCCCCGAATTTATGAATACGTGCCTTTACATGGCAAAAGAGACTTTGCAGATGTGATTAAGTGAAGGATCTTGAGATGGGAAGACCATCCTGTTTTATCAAGGTGGGCACAGTGTTATCACAATGTTCCTTTTAAGAGGGACACAGGAAGAGTCAGAGTCAGAAGAGATGGAGTGGTGCTCTTTCAAAACAGAGGAAGAGGCCACAAGCCACTATAGGCAGCCACTAGAAGCTGACAAAAAGCAAAGAACTGGATTCTTCCATCGGAGCCTCCTGAAGGAACCAGTCCTTTTATTTTACACCTTGACTTTAGCCAGGTGAAACTGATTTCAGACTTATGACCTACAAAAGTTAAGAGAATAAATGTGTGTTATTTTAAGCCACCCAATTTGTGGTAATTTGTTACAGCAGCCAGAGGAAGCTAATACACTCATTACTAATGGGGAGACATCAGCTGCCAATCTGGGGACACCCAGCATCCACTTCCTCTTCTTAACCTTATACTCCGGTTTTCTTTTTGGGGAATTCTTTTTCCCTATCCCATGAAGTCATAGAGGGAGGGGGAGATGGTACCTAGGTGTCTGCCTCCCCCTCCCGCGCCCTCGCACGCTATAGAAGACAAAGGGGTGCCTAGAGGCTCCTCTGGTAGAGCTCCTCTCACTGCCCACCCAGCTGGAGGTGGGCACAGGATTTTGAAATGTGAGCAAATGGAGCTGGGATGGCAACATCAGTAGTGGGAGCAATATTGTGCTAATCTGAGCTCTCTGAACTTCCTGACCTTTGGCTTTGGACAAGTTACTTCTAATTGCTGAGCTTTTATTTCCTTATCTGTAAAATGGGTGCAATAAGAGTACCATCTTAATACAGCATTTCTGAGGATTCAGTGGTGGAGGTTTCATTTAAAGTGCCTGGTAGGGCATCTGTCAGTGTTGGCTTCTATCATTAAAGGTGGGAGGGTCACATACATAGCCAGAGGGAGCCATAGAAAGTTCTTGAGCAAGGAAGTAACATCACCTGTTTACCTTTTTTGGGTTCACACAAGATGGGTGGATAACTGAGATTCCTTTGACAAAACAGATTTGGGAAATGCCAGGTCTGGGGTGGGTGGTGGGAGCAGAGGTGGAGGGGTACCACCCAGTGACTGAAGTAACTGCCAGTCCCTTTTGAAGAACAGGCATGTTGCTTGGTGGTGGACCTCCGGTGCCTTGATGATGGTGCAATAGACAGCTGTACTTTGTGTCTGTCCTGAACCTGATGCCTCTTATGGTAATTGCAACCCTATTTTTTCTGGGGGAGGGGAATCCCTCCTCCCACTTGCCCCAACCCCAGGTCCTTCTGGCAGGGTTGACCCCACCCCCTTCCTAGAGGGGCTCCATATAGTCAGATCTGGCCAATCTTGCTGTGATTGGCTCAGGCAGGTCACATGACCCAAATGGGTCCAGTGAAAGAAAACCCAAGACTTTGGCTGGAACTGGACCTACTGGGAAACAGCTCCTGCTTTGAATATGTAAAGTTACATATTCATAAATTCTGGGGAATTAGGATGAGAACATCTTTGGAAGCCATTTTTCACCCTACCATGGTAGGTGTGAGTTAGGAGCTGCCCAGGACACTATGTGGAGAGAACTGCATGAGCATGAAGTCATCACAGAGGGAAGCAGAGCTGAGAGATTGGAGAAACACTGAGGTTATCGTTTGAGCACCTGGATCCAGCTATGCCTTAAGTGAGGTACCACCCAGGACTTTTCAATTATTCCCATAATTGTTTTACTCCAGGTTGAGTTTTTTAAATTAAAAAAAATTTTGTTTTAAAAATGTTTGGTTACTTGTGTCTGGAAAAGGCCAGACTAATAAATTCAACCACTTAAAACTCCAGGAGACCCTCAGGCACTCTTCTTCTTTTCTTTTTACAAGTGAAAACATTCTCTGCTGTTGTTTTTGTGCCAACTTTAGGGTTTCCAGAGAGGTTTGGGGCAGAGAATGGAAAGTGAAGATGTGGGAACTAAGTCCCTCCAGCCCCAAGGTTGAGCGAGCCCCCTCCCAGCTAATTATACCACAGGGTTTGGGAGCAGAGCCCCCTTCACTAAACTTTAGGAGTCTTGGAAGATAGGGCTGGAATTATACCACTGAAGCTTGGATAGCTTGGTGTGTGCCAGGCATTGTGCTCAGAGAGGTGTGTGCCTCATCGGAAAGCTCACCTCAACCCCGTGAAGTATTACTGCCGCTCCTCCCTTTGCAGATTTAGAGATCAAGGCTCTCTGGGTCTGTCAAGCGAACTGTTCAAGGTTTCCCAGTTTGCAAGAACCGGAGGCAAGACTTGAACCGAAATGTCCTTTTTCAAGGCCCCTTGGTTACCATAAAACAAAATTACTTAAGAGGTCTTGTCACTGGATTACCATTTGGTGAGCACTAGGTGCGGTGTTGACATTTTATCTGGATTATTTCAAGTCCTCCTAACTTGCTGGACGTTCCCGATTAAGGGGAAACAGGCTCCTGGAGACCTGACCTTAATCAGGCAAAGGTGAGTGGAGATGCGGGACTCGAACTCGGATTCTCCATTGAGTCCGGCTTTCCAGGGACATGGACATCAACTGTGCTACTTAGGCTGGCGCACGTGCTCACACACCTTCGCGATGGGGCTCTCATCACCTTAGCGGCGTCTTCCCCCGGGACTTCTTGGGATAATTCCCTCTTGGCTTGGACCATCTCCTCAAGCCCAAGTAGGTGAAGCAAAAAGGGCAGTGCCGAGGGGTCTGGTCCGGCGTCGTCCGCAGTGCGGCAGGCGGCGGCGCCCAGCCCAGAACGGCGAGCTCTCTGGCCCGGCAGGACGGCGCAGAGGGGGTGGGCGCAACGCTGGGAACAGCGGCCGGCTCCAGAGGGCGCGAGGCGGGGCGCGCGGGGAGGGGGCGCGGCGAGTGCGCGCTTGCGCGGTCGGGGGGACTAGCGGAGGCGCGCGGGGAGCGGGCGCGGCGATGCGCGCGTGCGCGGTGTTGGGTGTGTGGGGGTGTGTGGGGGTCGCCGCGGCGGCGCGCGGCACGGCGGGAACATGGCGCGCGGGGCCGGCGCGCGCGCCTAGCTGGCGGGACCGTTAGCTCGAGGCGGACGCGGCCCGGGCCCCGCGGAGATGGAGCAGTCGCCGCCGCCGGCGCTCGAGCCCACCCCGGGGTCGACCCCGGCACGGAGTCGTAGGCGGCGGGAGCCTGAGTCACCGCCGGCGCCGCCTCCGGTGAGTGCGTGAGGGGCGCGGGCCGGGAGACTTTCTTTGTGAAACTCCGTCGGTGCGAGCCGGGCCGGGCCTCGGCGGCTGACGAGCGCCCGCGAGGCGGAACCCGCCCTGTCGTCCGGGTTCGAGCCCTGCCTCGCGCCGCTCGGCAGCGGGACCCGGTCTATTGCCTGCCCACCTCAGTTTCCGCGGGAGTGTGTGTGCGCGCACGGGGGGCCGTATACAGTCGGCGCCTAATGCGCGCGGTGCCAATCCCTTGCCTCCGTCCCCGCTGGGCGGTGGCTGCCCGTGACTCGGGCCCACGGGACAGGTAGACCGCAGCCGCTAGGAGACAGGTGTCGGCGCAGCCCCGGGAGGCTCAGGTGCAGACAGCCCCAGGTGGAATCTAAGGCAGTGAGCTGTCCGTTCCCGGAAGGAAGCAAGTCTGTCGGTGTCTCAGCACAGAGTGATTTTGGAATTCTTTACATCCATCTCAGCGTGATGGTGTGTTTGGGGTATTTATCGGTCAGGGTGAAGGAAGTTGAGTGAAATGGACTTCGGAGGTGTGGCTCCGGCTGGATGGGATGGGATGCCGCCGAGCATCGGGCTCCCTAAACAGCCAGGGCATAGGAATAATCTGGAGCGCTTGATAAATTTACAGGCGTCATAACTCACCCCAGGCCCACGGACTCAGACTCTCCAAAGAAGAGGAGCAGATTTTGAATTTTTAACAAGCTCTTGAGTGATTATATCAGGCACATTTGACAAGCACTGTTTTAGTGTAAGCTTCCTGCGAGCAGGGACCTGATCTGTTCATTGCTCACCATGGCATCCTGGTATCAGGCGCAGTGCTTAGCACATGGTAGATGGTCAGTAAATATTTGTAGAAAGACTAAATGACTTAGGGAGTTTCCAAAATAGGAGTTCTTGTATTTTCAGGAGCTTTTTGAAGTTATTATCTCTGTCACATTTACTGTATGATGTGATTTTTCTCAGTCCCAACTTAACTTTTGTAACTGTTTATAAATGCCTTGTTTTCAGTATATTTTAGGCAAAAGCAGGGTATACTTTGCTTAGTATAAACCATCAACTATGTATAATCCTAGCTAGGTTAAAATTAATTCTGAAACTAAATTCTGAATTAAAAAATTGCATTTTTCTTTCTTTTCATCATTTGGGAACACTAGGCTTATAGGATTTTGTTCTTTTCAGGCAGGTAAATATTTACATTTTCATCAAAGCAAATCTGAATTACTGTTTATTCAGAAAAGCTGGCAATTTGCTTAAACCTCTGAGTATTTGTAATTTTTATGTGGTATTTTGAAATTGAGATTTATGTTTAGTTCAGAGTCAATGCTGAAGTAGAATTGTTTGAAAGTTATTTGATATTTCAGGAGCTGTTTTTTTCATGTTTTTTGAATTTCAGTACTTGATTTAATTTCAGTAGTTGTTCATGGACAAAATATGAATGTATACGAAGACAAAATTTTAGGAATATGCATGTGAAGAAGAAAAATTGAAAATTAGGTGCTTTTTTTCTCTCAGCATTTCATTTTTGTAGTTCATGCACATGTCTTTTAAAAAATTCCTTATTTTAATTGGGATATCAATATAATTGACATGTAACATTAGTTTCAGGTGTACAACATAATGATTTGATATTTATGTATATTACAAAGTGATCATTACAGTAAGTCTAGTTAACATCCATTACCATACATAGTTACAGATTTTTTTCTTGTGATGAGAGCTTTTAAGATCTACTCTTTTAGCAACAATCAAATATACTATACAGTGTTATAGTTCTATAGTCACCATGCTGTGCATCCCCATGACTTTTTTTTTTAAAGTGTCTTAAAAAACCCCAGCTTTGTTGAGATATAATTAATCTTACAATATGTGGTCTTTTTGTGACTGGCTTCTTTCACTTATCAGTGTTTTTGAGGTTTAGCCATGTTGTACCTGTATCATTTATTTATAGCTGAATAATACTTAATTGAACAGATATACCACATTGTATCTTTTCATGCATTGATAGACATAGGTTCCCCCCCCCCACTTTTTGGTTATAATGAATGATGCTGCTATGAACATTTGTGTACAAGCTTTAGTGTGGACATATGTTTTCATTTCTCTTGGGCATATCCCAATTGCTGGGTTATATGGTAACTCTATTTTAACCTTTTGAAGAGTTGAAAAACTGTTTCCTAAGTCATTGCATCATTTTGCATTCCCACCAGCAGTGTATGAGAGTTTTACAGTCTTGCCAGTACTTGTTATTGGTTTGTCTTTTTTTTTTAATTTTATTTATTTTTGGCTGTGTTGGGTCTTCATTGTTGCCCACTGGCTTTCTCTAGTTGTGGCGAGCGGAGGCTACTCTTCGTTATGGTGCACAGGCTTCTCATTGCAGTGTCTTCTCTTGTTGTGGAGCACCGGCTCTAGGCGTGTGGGCTTCAGTAGTTGTGGCACCCGGGCTCAGTATTTGTGGCTCACAGGCTTAGTTGCTCCGCGGCATGTGGGATCTTCCCGGACTAGGGATCGAAGCCATGTCCCCTGCATTGGCAGGCAGATTCTTAACCACTGCGCCACCAGGGAAGTCCCATGGTTTGTCTTTTTAACTTAGCCATCCTAGTAAGTGTTAAATGGTATCTTATTGCAATTTTGATTTGCATTTCCTTGATGACTAATGATGTTGGGCATATTTTTGTGTGTGTGCTTATTGGCCATTTGTATATCTTTGGAGAAATTTCTGTTCAAATCCTTTGTCCATTTTGGGGGGGGGGTCCAATTTTTAATTGGGTTATTTGTCTTTTTATTATTGAATTGTAGGAGTTTAAAAAATATTTTGGATACTAAATTAGATATATGATTTGCAAATGTTTTCTCCCATTCTGTAGGTTGTGTTTTAACTTTTTTGACAGTGTCCTTTGTTGCAAAAAACATTTTAATTTTGATGAAGTTCTTTTGTTGCTCATGCTTTTGGTGTCATATCTAAGAATCCGTTGCCAAATTCAAGGTCATGAAGGTTTACCCCTATGCTTTCTTCTAAGAATTTTATGTTTTTAGTTCTTATATTTAGGTCATCAATCCATTTTGAGTTAATTTTTGCATATGGTGTAAGGCAGTGGTCCAAATTCATTCTTTTGCATATTGTGATCCAGTTGTCCCAGCACTATATATTGAAAAGACTGTTCTTATCCCATTGGGTGGTGTTTGCACCCTTATTGAAAAATCAGCTAAATATGTGTTAGGTTTTTTTCTGGATTCTCAATCTTATTCTATTGCCTATCCTTATGCCAGTACAACACTATTTGGTTACAGTAGCTTTGTAATAGGTTTTGAAATTAAGTGTAAGTTCTATAACTTTGTTCTTTTTCAAGACTGTTTTGACTTTTCTGGGTCCCTTACATATGGATTTTAGGATCAGCATATCAATTTCTGCCCAAGAGTAGCTGGGATTTTTATAGAGATTGTGTTTAATCTGTCCTTTCAATGATGTTTTATAGTTTTCAGGACCAAGTCTTACATTTCTTCCAAAAATTTATCTAAGTATTTATTTTATTCTATTAGATGCTGTTGTACATGGTACTGTTTTTAACATTTCATTTCACATCATTGTTCATCACTAGCTCATGCTAGTGTATAGAAAAAATACAGTTGAGTTTTGGATATATCTTTTAGCTTCATCATTTAGTGGTAGTCTGTTCCAATTTTCTGTTTCAGATCTTTCCTCGAAAATAGTGAGGAAGAATGGTCTTTGAAAGCTCAAGTATGGATGCAAATCCAGGTTCATATCTCTAAGTTTTGACTCTGCTACTTACTAGTTGAGTTTTTGACAAATCTTAAGTGTTATATATCCAGTGTTCTCATATGTATAATGGGACAGTAATATCCATCTCAAAGAATTGTTAAGTAAAAGAGAATGTAGGTAGATATTTAGAACAATGCCTTGCGTGTGGTAGGGATTTGGTACTTTGTTGTTTATCTTCTTTTGCTAATTAACTCTATTTAAAAGCAAGCCCCAAAGCAAACAAAACTGCCAAACCAAAAAAAAAAAAAAACAAAAAAACAAAAAAAAACCTCCCCCCCAAAATAAACAAACCTAAAACTCAGACCAAAACAAACAAACACCAAACCCTCCCCCCACAAAACAAAAACCTCAAACCTCTTCCTGTCCCCGTCACTTTTCTGTGACCCCAGAAATCCCTGTGAGTGTTTGAGGAACAGTGAGTCTTTCACACCAAACAGTTGTATTGTAAAAGGCGGCTAAATCTAGGCTGCTCTATACGATATTTGACAACGTATTTGTATGTATTATTAAAAATAATAAAAGTATAACTGAAAGCTGTTTACTCTTACCCCATAGTTCTTATTAATGTCCTGTTCTTTTACTACTTATTTTTACTAAAAGCAGAAGCAGTATTTTTTCATTAAGTTTGTTGATTACAATTCTTGCTTCTTTTGAATGATTGCTATTTTTTTAACATCTTTATTGGAGTCTAATTGCTTTACAATGTTGTGTTAGTTTCTGCTGTATAACAAAGTGAATCAGCTATATGTATACATATATCCCCATATCCCCTCCCTCTTGCATCTCCCTCCCACCCTCTCTATCCCACCCCTCTAGGTGGTCACACAACACTGAGCTGATCTCCCTGTGTGATGCAGCTGCTTCCCACTAGCTATCTATTTTACATTTGGTAGTGTATGTATATCACTGTTACTCTCTCACTTCATCCCAGCTTACCCTTCCCCCTCACTGTGTCCTCAAGTCCATTCTCTACGTCTGCGTTTTTATTCCTGTCCTGCCCCTAGGTTCGTCAGAACCTTTTTTTTTTTTTTTTTTTTTTCTTTTTGCGGTATGCGGGCCTCTCACTGTTGTGGCCTCTCCCGTTGCGGAGCACAGGCTCCGGACGCGCAGGCCCAGCGGCCATGGCTCACGGGCCCAGCCGCTCCGCGGCATATGGGATCCTCCCAGACCGGGTCACGAACCCGTATCCCCTGCATCGGCAGGCGGACTCTCAACCACTGCGCCACCAGGGAGGCCCAAGAACCATTTTTTTTTTAAGATATCATATATATATGTGTTAGCATATGGTATTTGTTTTTCCCTTTCTGACTTACTTCACTCTGTATGACAGACTCTAGGTCTATCCACCTTCACTGCAGTACTATTTACAATAGCCAGGACATGGAAGCAACCTAAGTGTCCATTGACAGATGAATGGATAAAGAAGATGTGGCACATATATACAATGGAATATTACTCAGCCATAAAATGATTGCTGTTTTTAAAAAACTCTTAGAGACAAAGCCTGATGTTTGAATTGAAATTTAATAGTATTATTTTTATTTTGGTGCTTCTTCAGTAGCTGGAGTAGATTGCTATTTTGTGCAGGAGGAAACCAGAGACAACAATATAATGCAGATATGATGCTTGTAACATATCATGTTCATTGAATGTGTATTCACTATGAACCAAAGAAAATAATTGCTTATACTGTAAATATTATTTAAACAATATAAACTTACCTTCAGAATCACAATTATAATTAAATTTATAACCCACAGATCCACAGATTGATCTCACAGACATTTCTATAAGAAAAATTTATTTATTTATTTATTTAAAAATTTATTTATTTATTTATGGCTGTGTTGGGTCTTCATTGCTGCGCACAGGCTTTCTCTCTAGTTGTAGTGTGCGGGGGGCTACTCTTCGTTGTGGTGTGCGGGCTTCTCGTTGCGGAGCACGGGCTTCTCATTGTGGTGGCTTCTCATTGTGGTGGCTTCTCATTGTGGTGGCTTCTCGTTGCGGATATGAGCTCTAGTTGCGTGGGCTTCAGTAGTGTGGCACGCGGGCTCAGTAGGTGTGGCTTGTGGGCTCTAGAGCGCAGGCTCAGTAGTGGTGGCACATGGACTTAGTTGCTCCGAGACGTGTGGGATCTTCCCGGACCAGGGCTCGAACCTGTGTCCCCTGCATTGGCAGGCGGATTCTTAACCGTTGTGCCACCAGGGAAGTCCCTATAAGAAAATTTTATTTTACTTTATTTTATTTCATTTCATTTTATTTTTTTTTAATTTTTTATTTTTTTTGCGGGAGGTGGGCCTCTCACTCTTGAGACCTCTCCTGTTGCGGAGCACAGGCTCCGGATGTGCAGGCTCAGCGGCCACGGCTCATGGGCCTCGCCGCTCCGTGGCATGTGGGATCTTTCTGGACTGGGGTATGAACCCGTGTCTCCTGCATTGACAGGCGGACTCTCAACCACTGTGCCACCAGGGAAGCCCAAGAAAATTTTAAATCAAAGTGTCTGTATTTAAAAAAAACCACACACACAGCCTTTTATTATTACAAAAACTGCATGTGTGCATGGTATAAAATTAGAAAACATAAGACAAGCAAAAATACCCCCCTCCCGTAAAATTATTAATACAGTGATTACTACTATTAATACCTTAATACATAACTTTCTGGAACTTTTTCTGTACATCTTTCTATATAACAATATTTGCACACATACTGACAAATGTATATAGGTATTTTAGCTAAAATAAGACTGCACAAAATGTCTTTACTTCTAATTATATTTAAAATCATCTTTATTTAGGTATAATTTATAAAAAATAAAATTTATCAACTTTAAGTGTATAGTTGTATGAGTTCTGACAAATATGTATAGTTGTATAATCACCATCACAGTCAGTAAAAGTTGTAGAAGACTTTTCCTTTTTATTACTGAGTACTGCTCCAATGTACGTGTCCTGCAATTTGCTATCCAGGTGCTAGTCGATGAACAAACATTTGGTTTTTTTTCTGGTTTTTAGTGATTGTGAATAGAGCTACTATGAACATTCACGTACAAGTCTTTGTGTGTTTCATAAGACATACAGACAGACACACACACACATATATATATATATATAGTAAATATTTAGGAGTGGGATTGCTGGATTGTATGGTGAACATTATATAGATACTTTTTTTTTTTTTTTTTTTTTTTTGCGGTACACTGGCCTCTCACTGTTGTGGCTTCTCCCGTTGCGGAGCACAGGCTCCGGACGCGCAGGCTCAGCGGCCATGGCTCACGGGCCCAGCCGATCCGCGGCATGTGGGATCTTCCCGGACCGGGGCACAAACCCGTGTCCCAAGCATCGGCAGGCGGACTCTCAACCACTGCGCCACCAGGGAAGCCCTAGATACTGTTTTGAAACCTTTTTTTTTTCAGGCAGTGACCCCCCTCCCCACCAACTTTCCATTTAAGTAAATTTTCCTCTTAATAAATTCTCAGACAATATTAAAAATTTTGCCTATGGGGCTTCCCTGGTGGTGCAGTGCTTAAGAATCCGCCTGCCAGTGCAGGGGACACGGCTTCGAGCCCTGGTCCAGGAAGATCCCACATGCCGCAGAGCAACTAAACCCGTGCGCCACGACTACTGAGCCTGTGCCCTAGAGCCTGTGCTCCACAACAAGAGAAGCCACCGCAATGAGCCCGTGCACCGCAATGAATAGTAGCCCTGGCTCAACGCAACTAAAGAAAACCCACACTCAGCAATGAATACCCAACACAACCAAAAATAAATAAATAAATAAATAAATAAATTAAAAAAATTTTTTTTTGCCTATCTAAGAATGTTCTTTGAAGCTGTTATGTCAAAATCAGTATCTAATCCAGGATCATGCCTTAATTAATGTCACTTAAGTTTCTTTTAATGTAGCATGGTCCCTTTTTTCATGACTCTGAGTCACTGGGGAGACCAAACCAGTTGTCCTGCAGTTAACTTCTGGATTTGTCTGGTAGCTTCCATGTGGTGCCATTTATCTTGTTTCTTTTCCTGTAAACTAAAAGACTTGATGGATCCAAGTTAAATATTTTAGCTAGATTATACCACTGGTAATGTCTACTTAATGTTGCGATATAAGGCTTGTTTTATCATTAATATTTTCTTGCTGTTGAGAAACAGAAAGCAGTTATAATATCCTTCTATTCTTTAACTAGAGATCAGAGACTAGTCCCTTTTACTAGAGGTCAAAAGTAGTATTGGGAGATTGAACAAGCAGTAACAGTAACTAGAGAGTAGAACAGTAAAAGAGGGGAAGCAGGTGTCATAGTATGGCTCCAACTGCCCTTACTGTGACCACTACCAAAAACCCCCTTTTTCTCTCATGGCTATATTACCTCTAGGACAGGAAATTTCAGTCTGGAGAACATGCATTATTTAGTAATTAATAGTGTAAGGTTAAATTGCAGTAATCTGAAATGTGAGTTGTTGAGATTCTAGCTGACAAATAACTGTTTGTAATGAGGATGTGGTACTATGTTGTGGATAAAGAACGGATTGCTAAGAAATAGCAGGTGGTCTAAG
Organism: Mesoplodon densirostris; assembly: GCF_025265405.1. Classification (NCBI taxonomy): domain Eukaryota; kingdom Metazoa; phylum Chordata; class Mammalia; order Artiodactyla; family Ziphiidae; genus Mesoplodon; species Mesoplodon densirostris. Next base: position 22,280,346 of record NC_082675.1, on the reverse strand, counting down.
TAAAACAGCAAACCTGACTCTGTTGTAGCTTTGCAAGAGTGAAAAGAAAGTTTAGCTGTGACTGTTAAATATGGAAGGCATCTTATTGTATATGGTTTTCCTTTTCATGATTATATATCTGGCATTGCCATGCTGTCACTGGCTAAGTTTGCCATAGTAGAAGTTCAAAAATTGCCATACTAGTGTTTCAACTTACTGTGGACTTAGTTCAGAAAATGGTAGGAAAATTTTCTTATCAGTATTCTCAGCACTTCCAGAATCGCATAAAGAACATCACTTTGATGAAGATGAAACTTACTATGATTATTATTTCCCTCTGTCAGTCATCATAAAAGGAAAGTCAGAAACCTTGATACTTATATTTTGCCAAATCATGCATATAGAAAGCCATTGGTGCCCATTTTTAGATTATAGATGTAAGAAAAAATGATTTTTGAAGATGAAGAGGGGAAAGTAAGAATAGGTTAAAAGAAAAGACATATTGGAAAAGAATCATCCAAGTAAATAGAAAGTAGGAGCAAGGGGAGATGAGAGAAGAGGGTAATTATTAGGTTTAAAGGACAAACATTCTAAAAATTATTATTGGGATCTCTTGTGTGACCTTTCTTTCTTTTGTGATTGAACTCTGCAGCATCAAGTAAAGCTGGAATGGATTCAGTTCTTTGGGGCTGAAGGTATTTTTCTTGGTTGTTTTATTTTAGCAGTTGGACTGGGCAGTTTAAGGAATGTGGTTTTAAAATAATAAGTCTAATCTTGACATCCTAAGTTCATGGACTAGAAGACTTAACAGTGTTAATATTGCAGTACTCCCCCAAATGATGTACAGGTTAAGTGCAATTCCTATCAAAATCCCATCTGCCTTTTTTGCAGAGATTGACAAGCTGATCCTAAAATCCATATGGAAATGCAGGGTACCCAGAATAGCTAAGACAATCTTGAAAAAGAACAAACTTAGAGGTCTCACACTTCCCAATTTCAAAATCTACTATAGGGCTTCCATGGTGGTGCAGTGGTTGAGAGTCCGCCTGCCGATGCAGGGGATACAGGTTCGTGCCCCGGTCTGGGAGGATCCCGCATGCCGTGGAGCGGCTGGGCCCGTGAGCCATGGCCACTGAGTCTGCGCCTCCAGAGCCTGTGCTCTGCAACGGGAAAGGCCACAACAGTGAGAGGCCCGCGTACTGCAAAAAAAAAAAAAAAAGCAAAATCTACTATAAAGCAACAGTAATCAAGACAGTGTGGTACTAGCTTAAGAATAACACAGGTCAATGGAATTGAGAGTCCAGAAATAAATCCTCACATTTATGGCCAACTGATTCTCAACAATGGTGTGAAGACCATTAAATGGGGGAAAGAATGGTCTTTTCAGTGAATGTTGCTGGACAACAGACAACTGGATATCCACGTGCAAAATGATGAATTTGGACCCCTACCTCACACCATACACAAAAATTAACTCAAAATAAATCAAAGACCTAAATGTAAGAGCAAAAACAATGAAAATCTTATCAGAAAACACAGGTCTATAAGTGACAACATTTTTATAAATTTATTTATTTATTTTTGGCTGTGTTGGTTCTTCATTGCTGTGTGCGGCTTTCTCTAGTTGCGGTGAGCGGGGGCCACTGTTCCCTGTGGTGCGTGGGCCTCTCATTACGGTGGCCTCTCCCATTGTGGAGCACGGGCTCCAGGCATGTGGGCTCCAGCAGTTGTGGTATGTGGGCTCAGCAGTTGTGGCTCGTGGGTTCCAGAGTGCAGGCTCAGTAGTTGTGGTGCACGGGCCCAGCTGCTCCGCGGCATGTGGCATCCCTCCGGACCAGGGCCTGAACCTGCGTCCCCCGCATTGGCAGGTGGATTCTCAACCACTGCACCACCAGCGAAGCCCATGACAACATTTTTAATGCAAGCATGTTAACCTCCATGTGCTTATGAGATATTATGCCAAGTTGTAGAGCAGAGGAAGCCATCAACTCCATAAGACTTAACCCTGTGACCGTCTTTTACTAAGAGCTTAGTTTCCTGAAATTTTGTTAGTGCAGTTTGATACTGAAGAGTATATATTTAATAAGGGCAAACACTTAGGTTGAAACAGTACCTTTTATTTTGGAGTTAATTGGTCATTCCCATTTCCCTCTCAGGAATTTGCATGCTACTAATATAATTTTGGAATTCAGGCACCTTTATTGGACATTTGGTTCTGTGTGTAGTTTCTTGTCCTTGGGAAAAGTATCTGACGGGATTGCACAATTTCCTGAGGGTACTAAAAAAGTACCAAAAACACTGCCACAAATGCTTTTGTTCTGTATGTAATGTTTTTGTGTAGAGTGCTGTCTTGGATCTTTATGGTTTTAGCTTATGTAGAAACAGGATTTTTGAAAGTTGCTCCACTGTCAAATAATGCTCTTCTTAAATTCATTGCTTCTTTCTTTATTTTATTTTTGGCTGCGTTGGGTCTTTGTTGCTGCGCGCGGGCTGTCTCTAGTTGCAGAGAGCGGGGGCCACTCTGTTGCGGTGTGTGGGCCTCTCATTGTGGTGGCTTCTCTTGTTGCAGAGCACGGGCTCCAGGTGTGCGGGCCTCTGTAGTTGCAGCACGCAGGCTCAGTAGTTGTGTTGCATGGGCTTAGCTGCTCTGCCAGCTGTGGGATCTTCCCAGACCAGGGCTTGAACCCGTGTCGCCTACATTGGCAGGTGGATTCTTAACCACTGTGCCACCAGGGAGGTCCCAAATTCATTGCTTCTTAATCTCCACAAAGATTTATGAAAACCATTTATAAAAATTGTTCAGGAAATTGATCATAAATTCCAAATATATTTCATAAAAAAATAAAATTTTTGTTAGGTATATTTGGAAGAACCATGTAAATTATAGAGTACTGTGTGTAGGCAGTGTTCCTTCCATAAGTATAAGGTTTGTTGGTTTCAGATTATTATCACTAACATGTTATGCTTACTATGTGTTAAGCACTCTTCTAAGTCCTTTACATAAATTAACTCATTTAATCCTCACAACTATCTTATGAGGTAGTTACTATCGTTATCACTGTTTTACACATGAGGAAACTGAGATACAGCAAGGTTACTAAGTAGTAACTTACTCAAGCTCAACAGTTAGGAAGCTGAGTTGCCCTGGATTCTAATTTAGTAGTTTGGCTCTGGAGTCTACGTTCTTAACCATTGCCCTAGACTATCTTTGATTTGAATGATCATTAAGGATATAGTCATCAATTAGAACTTTTGCTACTGAATGTTAGACTTGCTGCAGAATGGCAGTATAGGAATTCCCCTGGATATTTTGTTAAAATCTAGTTTTCATTGTGGGGTTTAAGGTTATGTTGGCACAGTATTCTGGAATTTGAGTCCCTATAATGATGATAGAGCCAAAGAATGAGTACTTGATACTAAGTTTATTCTTTCATTTTATCAATCAAAAGATAAAATTAACTACAATGTAAGCAGTTTATTTTTAAGTATTTAAAATTATAAAAGCTGTTTATTAAACTAATGCTTAATGAAGTACCTGACATCAATGTTTCTTGAATGAATAATGGGAATTAAACCAGATAATGAAGAAAAGTATTAAACAAAATGAGTCTATATAAAAATAATAGTTTTTAAGATAGTAAAGGAATGATTCTAATTTCATATGCATCTCTGAAATAAAAGGAATTATAAAATAAAATCATAGCTTGTATCTTCCTTGTTTATTGATGAAGGGAATCAGTCTTTATAATACAAATTAAAAGTTGTTAACTTAAAAACAAAGCAAAATTAATACTATAAGTCATTTATTTTATTTTATTTATTCATTTATTTTTTTGCAGTATGCGGGCCTCTCACTGTTGTGGCCTCTCCCGTTGCGGAGCACAGGCTCCGGACGTGCAGGCTCAGCGGCCATGGCTCACGGGCCTAGCCGCTCCGCGGTATGTGGGATCTTCCCGGACCGGGGCACGAACGCGTGTCCCCTGCATCAGCAGGCGTACTCTCAACCACTGCGCCACCAGGGAAGCCCTATAAGTCATTTATTGATTCAGAATTTTAGCCCAAGGTCAGGTTTGTGAAATTAACGTATAATTTTAGTTTCCTGAAAGAAGTTTTTGATTGTTTAAAAAAAAATGGATTCCAGAAATATATTCTTCATTTGAATTTCTTGTGAGATTAAAATGTAAGTATTTGCTTAATAAATATCAATTTTTGAGCTTTTCCTTATTCTTGAAGGAAAAAGTTGAAATAATTGAATGTCTAGACAGTTTTACACTGCTTTTTTGTTTGTTTGCTTGTTTTTGTTGCACTGCACAGCTTGTGGGATCTCAGTTCCCCACCCAGGGATTGAACCCTGGTCCTGGCAGTGAAAGTGCTGCGTCCTAACCACTGGACCACCAGGGAATTCCCTATACTGCTTTGTTTTAAGTCATGTCTCTTGGTGAACTCAAAGCTATTTAGAGAAGGATTTAAAATTTTTATCCTTTGTGAGATGGGTTGTAAACAAATTGGCAGATATTGAGAAATACGATTACTCTTCTACTTTAGAGTACATATTTATTTCTAGTTGAAGTTGGAAGAGATAGAATTAGTCGATGTGTTTGGTAGTTAATTTTTTTTCAAAATGTGGTTGGTTTCCCACCATTGTCATAGCATTTTGATTGATTTTATAGAGGGAGTTATGAAAGTGAATTTGTGTCAATTTGGCTCAGACATTTAAAAAAAGTTTTGTTTCTTGTGTGTTTTATCACTTTTTGTTCATAGTGAGTTTAGATACAGCAGTATTTTAACATTGGCCTTTAAAAATCATGACACTAAAAACACATATTATGTTTAACAATACTGCAGAAAATAAAAGTTACTTTTATTAAATTTCCACTTATACAAAGTTTGTATGTAAGACATGTATTTACTATTAAGGATAACGAACTCTTAAATTTTATATTCTCAGCCCAAGATATTTTTGAGCTTCAGTAAATAGAAACCATAATTTATAAAATAAATTGTATATCTACCATGAATTACCTTACTTTTGATTTCTGAATGGGACAATAGTGAAGGTAGTAGTTTTATTTTGCAGGGTGGAAGATGATTTCATTGCCTGATTTTCTACCCATTTTGTCCTGTGTGTGTTGTCAGGTCAGATGTTCTCAACCAAGAGTCTTAAAAAATCACTCCATATGTGAGAAAATTATTTCCCTTATAGCTGCAAGTCCAGATATGAACTTTAAAAAGCATGTAAGCAAGTTGTGCTTAAGTGTTGCGTTTCAAAGGCTGCCTTAAATTTAGAGAGTTGTGTGTCATGGCATTGTAGCATATGTAGTGTCAAAAGCATGAGATCTGCACCTTATTGTCCTATCCATAAAGTGAGAATGCTACCGTTGCTTATTTTACAGGGTTGTTGTCAGGATTAAATGAATTAATACATATATATTATTTAAAACACTTCCAGGCACATAGTAAGTGCTAAATAAATGCTAGATGTGTGTGTGTGTTTTGTTGTTGTTATTACTATTGTTGACCTAAAACAAATAGACTGCCAGATATTTCTCCAGCAAAGACAGGTTTATTTGGGATCAGCAGAGAATTGCAGTTTGGGGTGGGCATCCATGGTGAGCATGCACGGCAAGGGAAGGAGAACACTTTTATACAGAGGAAGTTGGGAGGACTGTAGTAAAGGAGTCCATGGCTTTTCAGTGGTTGTGTCCTTGCCAGGAAAGAAGAGGAACCTTTCCTCTTCCTGTTGGGCTCTGCTATCGTTACAGGGTATGGGAGCTCCCTTTTCTGGTCTCCCAACTCTGTTTAACTGAGGTTTCTGTTTATTAATTTTTTTTTTTTTTTTTTGCTGTACGCGGGCCTCTCACTGTTGTGGCCTCTCCTGTTGCGGAGCACAGGCTCCGCGGCATGTGGGATCTTCCCGGACCGGGACATGAACCGGTGTCCCGTGCATCGGCAGGCGGACTCTCAACCACTGCGCCACCAGGGAAGCCCCCTGTTTATTAATTTTTAACATTTCTCCCTTTTCATCAAGATCTTTCTCTGAAAGCATCTTTTATCAAGAGTCAGGTTTTCTAGTTTCAGTGGCTTTTTGTCCCTCAATGCCAGGAAGGACGTTTCCTGGGTGTAGTATCTCATGTTGGAGGGAAAGTGCACAGATTGGAAAGTTAATGATGTCGTATTTGAGTAACAAGGAGGGCTAGGAGGGAAAACTCTCAGGTACTTTTAATCTAAAATCCATATGTTATCAAGATCACAGACACTGGAGATCATCTGAAGTTCTATGTTATCATCAAAGGTTTGGTGGCAAGCTTCCAACAGGCTTGGTCCAGATATCTTGGGAAAGCTGTCTCATCAGATGTCATCTGCTTCAATTCCAGGAAATCTTTACTTTCAGATCACCAGATGATGGTGCAGGTCCATTCAGGGTTTGGTGCTTTCTTTATGTGTGTCACATGAATCCAAGAGTCTGTTCCTTGAAGTTTGGTGGTATAAGGGTTGGTTAGCAGTACCTGATAGGGGCCTCTACAGTGAGGTTGAAGAGAGCTCTTCTGGAGGTGTCTTTTCCAGTAGATGAAATCTTCAGGTTTCAAGGTGTGATGCTTAAGTATTTTGTCTCCCGAGAGTGCACTATGAAAAGATTACTCTACCAAAGCACGGTTATTTTTATTTTTATTTATTTACTTATTTACTTATTTATTTAATGACATGCTACTTAAAAATTTTTTTATTTATTATTTATTTATTTATTTTTGGCTGCATTGGATCTTCGTTGCTGCACATGGACTTTCTATAGTTGCTGTGAGCGGGGGCTACTCTTCGTTGTGGTGTGCGGGCTTCCCATTGTGGTGGCTTCTCTTGGTGCAGAGCACGGGCTCTAGGCACGTGGGCTTCAGTAGTTGTGGCACGCAGGCTCAGTAATTGTGGCCTACGGGCTCTAGAGCTCAGGCTCAGTAATTGTGGCGCACGGGGTTAGTTGCTCCATGGCATGTGGGATCTTCCTGGACCAGGGATCAAACCCATGTCCCCTGCATTGGCAGGTGGATTCTGAACCACTGCGCCACCAGGGAAGCCCAGCATGGTTATTTTTAATATAAGCAATTGTACCTTTGCAATATTGGAGTATCTCTCCTTTTATCAGTTGTGCATCAAAAGAACCAGGAGCCAAGTGCATTAGGCATCCTGTGACTATCTCAATGGGTAAGAGTTTATGAATTCCAAAAGGGGTGGATCTAAGATTTAAGAGCACCAATGGCAATGCTTCTGGCCAAGGTATTTGGAGAGCCTCTACAGATTTTTCCAGTTGAGTCTTAATAAAGCCCTTAGTGCATTTGACTAAAGCAGAGGATTGAGGGTGGTAAGCACAGTGAAAGTATTATAAAACTGGCCAAACTGCACAGACTTGTCGAAGTACCTGGCCATTAAATGGGTTCCTGGATCACTATGAAGTTTGAGAGGCGTTCCCTAGGTAGGGATAATTTTTTCCAAAAGGACTTTTTAGCCATAAAGGAGGCAGTAGCCTGTCTGCCAGGGAAGCCTTCAGTCCAGTGTGATAACATACAGACCATAACTAAAACATATTTATATCCATGAGACAGAGGAAGTTGTATGAAATCCATTTGCCAGACCTCAAATGGTCCATTAGGCAGTTTAAAATGCCTGAGAGCAGTACGAACAGGCTTCCCTGGGTTGTACTTCAGATAAATGGGACAAGTGAGGTAGGCACTTTTGGTGGCCTTATTAATGATTTCTTACAAATATTGATTCACGAAGGCTATCATTTTGTCAGTAGACCAATGGTTCATTGCGTGTACAATGGTGAGGACTGGGAATTTTAGAGCCTCTGGTAGGACTTGGTTGTTATTTGGTCCAAACCAGAGCTTTCTCTTTTTATCAAGTCAACAGTTGTTGAGTTTCCAATCTTGTTTTTCTTTTTCTGAGGCCAATTGTTGGGCTTCTCTAGCCAGTTTTTCTAAGTTATCATTTGGAGAAATATTCCTTTCGACCATGACAGAGGTTTAGCTATTGTTGGTTCCTTTAAGGGCAGCTTTCCTTGCGGAAATATCAGCAAGGTGATTTCCCTTAAATTTCAGAGAGTCAAGTTTAGAATGCCCTGGAATCTTAATAATAGCTAAAGTGGTAGGTAAAAGTATTGCATCCAGTAATTCCTGAACATAGGGGCCATTTTAAATTTTATTTCCACTGGAAGTAAGAAAGCCATGTTGCTTCCACTACATTTCAAAATCATGAGTTATTTAAGCACGTCTACTCTTAATATAAATATTGGCAGTTTTGTCATTGGCTAAAGTATGGGCATACCTCATTTTACTGTGCTTCACTTTATTGTACTTTGCAGATATTGCATATTTTACAAATTGAAGGTTTGTGGCGATTCTGCATTGAGCAAGTCTGTCGGCGACATTTTTTTCCAACAGCATTTGCTCACTTCGTATCTCTGTGTCACATTTTGGTAACTCTCACAATATTTCAAAAATTTTCATTAATTTTATATTTGTTATGGTGATCTGTGATCAGTGATCTTTGATGTTAGTATTGTGATTGTTTTTTTTTTTTTTTTTTTTTTTTTTTTGTGAGGTACGCGGGCCTCTCAGTGTTGTGGCCTCTCCTGTTGTGGAGCACAGGCTCTGGACACGCAGGCTCAGCGGCCATGCCTCATGGGCCCAGCCGCTCCGCGGCATGTGGGATCTTCCCGGACCGGGGCACGAACCCGTGTCCCCTGCATCGGCAGGCGGACTCTCAACCACTGCGCCACCAGGGAAGCCCTTGTGATTGTTTTGGGGCACCACGAATTGTGCCCACATAAGATGTAGAACTTAATTGATAAATGTTGTGTGTTTCTTGACTTGCTCCACTCACTGGCCGTTCTCCTGTCTATCTCTGTCTCCTTGGGCCTCCCTATTTCCTGAGACACAATAGTATTGAAATTAGGCCAATGAATAAACCCTTCGGTTGCCTCTAAGTGGTCCAATCAAAGGAAGAATTGCAAATCTTTCACTTTAAATCGCAAGCTAGAAATGATTAAGCTTAGTGAGGAAGGCATGGCAAAAGCTGAGATAGGCTAAAAACTAGGCCTCTTGTGCCAGTTATCCAAATTGTGAATGCAAAGGAAAAGTTCTTGAAGGAAATTAAAAGTGCTGCTCCAGGGAATACACAAACGATAAGGAAGCAGAACAGCCTTATTGCTGATATGAAGAAAGTTTTAATGGTCTGGATAGGAGATCAAGCTAGCCACAGCATTCCCTTAAGCCAAAGCCTAATCGAGAGCAAGGCCCTAACTCTCTTTGCTTCTGTGAAGGCTGAGAGAGGTGAGGAAGCTGCAGGAGAAAAGTCTGAGCTAGTAGAGGTTGGCTCATGAGATTTAAGGAAAGAAGCTGTCTCCATAACATAAAAGTGCAAGGTGAAGCAGCAGGTGCTGATGTAGAAGCTTCAGCAAGTTATCCAGATCTAGCTAAGATAATTAATGAATGTGGCTACACTAAACAGTAGATTTTCAATGTAGATGAAACAGCCTTCTATTGGAAGAAGATGCCATCTAGGACTTTCATAGCTAGAGAGAAGTCAGTGCCTGACTTTAAAGCTTCAAAGGACAGGCTGACTCTTATTAGGGACTAATGCAGCTAGTGACTTTAAGTTGAAGCCAATGCTATTTACTATTCAAGAAATCCTAGGGCCCTTAGGAATTATGCTAAATCTACTCTGCCTGGATGATAGCACATCTATTGACAATACAGTTTACTGAATATTTTAAGCCCACTGTTGAGACCTACTGCTCAGAAAAAAAGATTCCTTTCAACATATTACTGCTCATTAACAATGCACTTGTTCACCCAAGCACCCTGATGGAGATATACAAGGAGATTAGTGTTGTTTTCATGCCTGCTAACAAAACATCATTTTGCAGCCCATGGATCAAGGAGTAATTTCGACTTTTAGGTCTTATTATTTAAGAAATACATTTCTTAAGGCTGTAGTCACCATCGATGGTGATTCTAATGATGGATCTGGGCAAAGTAAATTGAAAAACATTCTGGAAAGGATTCACCATTCTGGATGCCATTAAGAACATTCATGATTCGTGGGAAGAGGTCAAAATATCAACATTAAAAGAAGTTTAGAAGAAGTTGCTTCCAACCCACGTGGATGACTTTGAGGGGTTCAAGATAGTGGAGGAAGTAACTGCAGATGTGGTAGAAACAGCAAGAGAACTAGAATTAGAAGTGGACCCTGAAGGTGTGACTGGATTGTAGCAATCTCATGATGAAACTTTAACAGATGAGGAGTGTTTCTTATAAATGAGTGAAGAAAGTGGTTTCTTGAGAATCCACTCCTGGTGAAGAAGCTGTGAAGGTTGTTGAAAGTGACAAAGGATTTAGAATATTACATGAACTTAGTTGATAGAGCAGAAGCAGGGTTTGAGAGGATTGACTCCAATTTTGACAGTTCTACTGTGGGTAAAACGCTATCAAACAGCACTGTGTGCTACAGAGAAATGGTTCATGAAAGGAAGAGTCAATTGACGAGGCAAACTTCACTGTGGTCTTATTTTCAGAAACTGTCATGGCCACCCCAGCCTTCAGCAACCACCACCCTGATCAGTCAGTAGCCGTCAACACTGAGGCAAGACCCTCCACCAGCAAAAAGATTACCACTCACTGAAGGCTCAGACAATGGTTACCATTTTTAGCAATAAAGTATTTTTAAATTAAGGTATATATAGATATATTTTTGGACATAATCCTATTACATACATTATAGACTACAGTTTAGTGTAAACATGACTTCTAAATGCACTAGGCAACCAGAAAATTCATGAAAAACGTACTAAACGCACTAGGAAACCAGAAAATTCATGTGACTCGCTTTGTTGTGATATTTGATTTATTGCTGGGGTCTGGAACTGAACCGGCAATGGTACCAAAGTATGCTTGTATAGGCCTACCACATTTTGAAAGATGTCTGGCAAAAACAATAGAGTAGTTGCTATCAAGACGTTATTTCTGATAACAGCAGAATTGGTTAACCAGCATAACCTTTTATTCTCTGTAGCAAGGAAACCTTGATCACTGCTTCCTACTGTTTTGTGGATTCTAAGGGAGGTCATGGTTCAATTCATATGTAGACCATCTGTAGACTGAGTAAATAAAATAACTTGTTTACACATGCCTCTGTTTTTTTTCAAATATGTATAGATACTGTTTTTTTTAACTTTTTAATTTAAAAAAATTATTTAATTTTTTGCTGCATCGGGTCTTCATTGCTGCGCGCGGGCTTTCTCTAGTTGTGGCAATTGGGGGCTACTCTTCTTTGCGGTGTGGCGGGCTCCTCATTGCAGTGGCTTCTCTTGTTGCGGAGCACAGGCTCTAGACACACAGGCTTCAGTAGTTGTGATACATGGGCTCAGTAGTTGTGGCTCACGGTCTCCAGAGAGCAGGCTCAGTAGTTGTGGCGTAAGGGCTTACGCCACATGCTCTGCGGCATGTGGCATCTTCCCGGACCAGGGCTCGAACCCGTGTTCCCTGCATTGGCAGGCAGATTCTTAACCACTGCGCCCCCAGGGAAGCCCTATTTGTAGTTTTTTAAGGAACCTCTATACTGTTCTCCATAGTGGCTGTACCAATTCACATTCCCACCAGCAGTGCAAGAGTGTTCCATTTTCTCCACACCCTCTCCAGCATTTATTATAAGTTTCTAGATTTTTTGAACATGGCCATTCTGACCGGTGTGAGATGATATCTCATTGTAGTTTTGATTTGCATTTCTCTAATGATTAATGATGTTGAACATTCTTTCATGTGTTTGTTGGCAGTCTGTATATCTTCTTTGGAGAAATGTCTGTTTAGGTCTTCTGCCCATTTTTGGATTGGGTTGTTTGTTCTTTTGTTATTGAGCTGCATGAGTTGCTTGTAAATTTGGAGGATTAATCCTTTGTCAGTTTCTTCATTTGCAAATATTTTCTCCCATTCTGAGGGATGTCTTTTGGTCTTGTTTATAGTTTCCTTTGCCCTGCAAAAGCTTTGAAGTTTCATTAGGTCCCATTTGTTTATTTTTGTTTTTATTTCCATTTCTCTAGGAGGTGGGTCAAAAAGGATCTTGCTGTGATTTATGTTGAAGAGTGTTCTGCCTATGTTTTTCTCTAAGATTTTGATAGTTTCTGGCCTTACATTTAGGTCTTTAATCCATTTTGAGCTTATTTTTGTGTATGGTGTTAGGGAGCGTTCTAAACTCATACTTATACATGTACCTGTCCAGTTTTCCCAGCACCACTTATTGAAGAGACTGTCCTTTCTCCACTGTACATTCCTGCCTCCTTTATCAAAGATAAGGTGACTACATGTGCGTGGGTTTATCTCTGGGCTTTCTATCCTGTTCCATTGATCTATGTTTCTGTTTTTGTGCCAGTACCATACTCTCTTGATGACTGTAGCTTTGTAGTATAGTCTGAAGTCTGGGAGCCTGATTCCTCCAGCTCCGTTTTTCGTTCTCAAGATTGCTTTGGCTATTCGGGGTCTTTTGTGTTTCCATACAAATTGTGAAATTTTTTGTTCTAGTTCTGTGAAAAATGCCAGTGGTAGTTTGAAGGGATTGCATTGAATCTGTAGATTTCTTTGGGTAGTAGAGTCATTTTCACAATGTTGATTCTTCCAATCCAAGAACATGGTACATCTCTCCATCTATTTGTATCATCTTTAATTTCTTTCATCAGTGTCTTATAATTTTCTGCATACAGGTCTTTTGTCTCCTTAGATAGGTTTATTCCTAGATATTTTATTCTTTTTGTTGCAATGGTAAATGGGAGTGTTTTCTTCATTTCACTTTCAGATTTTTCATCATTAGTGTATAGAAATGCCAGAGATTTCTGTGCATTATATTTGTATCCTGCTACTTTACCAAATTCATCAATTAGCTCTAGTAGTTTTCTGGTAGCATCTTTAGGATTCTCTATGTATAGTACCATGTCATCTGCAAACAGTGACAGCTTTACTTCTTCTTTTCCGATTTGGATTCCTTTTATTTCCTTTTCTTCTCTGATTGCTGTGGCTAAAACTTCCAAAACTATGTTGAATAAGAGTGATGAGAATGGGCAACCTTGTCTTCTTCCTGATCTTAGTGGAAATGGTTTCAGTTTTTCACCACTGAGGACGATGTTGGCTGTGGGTTTGTCATATATGGCCTTTATTATGTTGAGGAAAGTTCCCTCTATGCCTACTTTCTGCAGGGTCTTTATCATAAATGGGTGTTGAATTTTGTCGAAAGCTTTCTCTGCATCTATTGAGATTATCATATGGTTTTTCTCCTTCAATTTGTTAATATGGTGTATAACATTGATTGATTTGCATATATTGAAGAATCCTTGCATTCCTGGATAAACCCCACTTGATCATGGTGTATGATCCTTTTAATGTGCTGTTGGATTCTGTTTGCTAGTATTTTGTTGAGGATTTTTACACCTATGTTCATCAGTGATATTGGCCTGTAGTTTTCTTTCTTTGTGACATCCTTGTCTGGTTTTGGTATCAAGGTGATGGTGGCCTCGTAGAATGAGTTTGGGAGTGTTCCTCCCTCTGCTATATTTTGGAAGAGTCTGAGAAGGATAGGTGTTAGCTCTTCTCTAAATGTTTGATAGAATTCGCCTGTGAAGCCATCTGGTCCTGGGCTTTTGTTTGTTGGAAGATTTTTAATCACAGTTTCAATTTCATTGCTTATGATTGGTCTGTTCATATTTTCTATTTCTTCCTGATTCAGTCTTGGCAGGTTGTGCATTTCTAAGAATTTGTCCATTTCTTCCAGGTTGTCCATTTTATTGGCATATAGTTGCTTGTAGTAATCTCTCATGATCTTTTGTATTTCTGCAGTGTCAGTTGTTACTTCTCCTTTTTCATTTCTAATTCTATTGATTTGAGTTTTCTCCCTTTTTTACTTGATGAGTCTGGCTAATGGTTTATCAATTTTGTTTATCTTCTCAAAGAACCAGCTTTTAGTTTGATTGATCTTTGCTATCATTTCCTTCATTTCTTTTTCATTTATTTCTGATCTGATCTTTATGATTTCTTTCCACCTGGGGTTTTTTTTTGTTCTTCTTTCTCGAATTGCTTTAGGTGCAAGTTTAGGTTTATTCGAGATATTTCCTGTTTCTTTAGGTAGGATTGTATTGCTATAAACTTCCCTCTTAGAACTGCTTTTGCTGCATCCCATAGGTTTTGGGTCGTCGTGTCTCCACTGTCATTTGTTTCTAGGTTTTTTTTGATTTCCTCTTTGATTTCTTCAGTGATCACTTCGTTATTAAGTAGTGTATTGTTTAGCCTCCATGTGTTTGTTTTTATTACAGCTCTTTTCCTGTAATTGTTATCTAGTCTCATAGCATTGTGGTCAGAAAAGATGCCTGATACAATTTCAATTTTCTTAAATTTACCAAGGCTTGATTTGTGACCCAAGATATGATCTATCCTGGAGAATGTTCCATGAGCACTTGGGAAAAATGTGTATTCTGTTGTTTTTGGATGGAATGTCCTATAAATATCAATTAAGTCCATCTTGTTTAATGTATCATTTAAAGCTTGTGTTTCCTTATTTATTTTCATTTTGGATGATCTGTCCGTTGGTGAAAGTGGGGTGTTAAAGTCCCCCACTATGAATGTGTTACTGTTGATTTCTCCTTTTATGGCTGTTAGTATTTGCCTTATGTATTGAGGTGCTCCTATGTTGGGTGCATAAATATTTACAATTGTTATATTTTCTTCTTGGATCGATCCCTTGATCGTTATGTAGAGTCCTTCTTTGTCTCTTGTAATAGTCTTTATTTTAAAGACTATTTTGTCTGATATGAGTATCGTTACTCCAGCTTTCTTTTGATTTCCATTTGCATGGAATATGTTTTTCCATCCCCTTACTTTCAGTCTGTATGTGTCCCTAGGTCTGAAATGGGTCTGTTGTAGACAGCATATATATGGGTCTTGTTTTTGTATCCATTCAGCAAGCCTGTGTCTTTTGGTTGGAGCATTTAATCCATTCTTGTTTAAGCTAATTATCGATATGTATGTTCCTATGACCATTTTCTTAATTGTTTTGGGTTTGTTTTTGTAGGTCCTTTTCTTCTCTTGTGTTTCCCACTTAGAAAAATTCCTTTAGCATTTGTTATAGAGCTGGTTTGGTGGTGCTGAATTCTCTTAGCTTTTGCTTATCTGTGAAGCTTTTGATTTCTCCATCAAATCTGGATGAGATCCTTGCTGGGTAGAGTAATCTTGGTTGTAGGTTCTTCCCTTTCATCACTTTAAGTATATATTATGCCACTCCCTTCTGACTTGTAGAGTTTCTGCTGAGAAATCAACTGTTAACCTTATGGGAGTTCCCTTGTATGTTATTTGTCGTTTTTACCTTGCTGCTTTCAATAATTTTTCTTTGTCTTTCATTTTTGCCAATTTGATTACTATGTGTCTTGGTGTGTTTCTCCTTGGGTTTATTCTGTATGGGACCCACTGCGCTTCCTGGACTTGGAGGGCTATTTCCTTTCCCATGTTAGGGAAGTTTTCGACTATAATCTCTTGAGATATTTTCTCTGGTCCTTTCTCTCTCTCTTCCTCTTCTGGGACCCCTATAATGCGAATGCTGTTGCGTTTAATGTTGTCCCAGAGGTCTCTTAGGCTGTCTTCATTTCTTTTCATTCTTTTTTCTTTATTCTGTTCTGCAGCAGTGAATTCCACCATTCTGTCTTCCAGGTCACTTATCCATTCTTCTGCTTCAGTTATTCTGCTATTGATTCTTTCTAGTGTAGTTTTCATTTCAGTTTATTGTATTGTTCATCTCTGTTTGTTTGTTCTTTAATTATTCTAGGTCTTTGTTAAACATTTCTTGCATCTTCTTGATCTTTGCCTCCATTCTTTTTCCAAGGTCCTGGGTCATCTTCACTATCATTATTCTGAATTCTTTTTCTGGAAGGTTGCCTATCTCCACTTCATTTAGTTGTTTTTCTGGGGTTTTATCTTGTTCCCTCATCTGGTACATAGCCCTCTGCCTTTTCGTCTTGTTCTGTCTTTCTGTGAATGTGGTTTTTGTTCTACAGGCTGCAGGATTGTAATTCTTCTTGCTTCTTTTGTCTGCCCTCTGGTGGATGAAGCTGTCTAAGAGACTTGTGCAGGTTTCCTGATGGCAGGGACTGGTGGTGGGTAGAGCTGACTGTTGCTCTGGTGGGCAGAGCTCAGTAAAACTGTAATCTGCTTGACTGCTGATGTGTGGGGCTGGGTTCCCTCCGTGTTGGTTGTTTGGCCTGAGGCAACCCAACACTGGAGCCTACCTGGCCTCTTTGGTGGGGCTAATGGCAGACTCTGAGAGGGCTCACGCCAAGGAGTACTTCCCAGAACTTCTGCTGCCAGTGTTCTTGTCCCCATGGTGAGCCACAGCCACCCCCCGCCTCTGCAGGAGACTCTCCAACACTAGCAGGTAGGTCTGGTTCAGTCTCCCGTGGGGTGACTCCTCCTTTCCCTGGGTCCCACTGTGCACAGTACTTTGTGTGTGCCCTCAAAGAGTGGAGTCTCTGTTTCCCCCAGTCCTGTCGAAGTCCTGCAATCAAATCCCACTAGGCTTCAAAGTCTGATTCTCTAGGTATTCCTCCTCCCTTTGCTGGACCTACAGGTTGGGAAGCCTGACGTAGGGCCCAGAACCTTCACTCCAGTGGGTGGACTTCCGTGGTATAAGTGTTCTCCAGTCTGTGAGTCACCCACCCAGCAGTTATGGGATTAGATTTTGCTGTGATTGCGCCCCTCCTGCCGTCTCATTATGGCTTCTCCTTTGTCTTTGGATGTGGGGTATCTTTTCTGGTGAGTTCCAGTGTCTTCCTGTTGGTGATTGTCCAGCAGCTACTTGTGATTCTGGTGTTCTCACAAGAGGGAGTGAGAGCATGTTCTTCTACTCCGCCATCTTGGTTCAGGTTCTGTCTTATATATATCTTAAACTTCACATTACAGTTACTGTTTTGTATAGCTGATGTTCATTTATATTTACTCATATATTTGCCTTTACCAGTATTATTCTTTCCTTTCTACATTTCCATATTTCTGTCTAAGATCGTTTTCCTGCAGTATTTCTTTTAGTATTTCTTTTAGTGTGGGCCTGATGTTGATGAATTCCCTCAGTGTTTGTTTGAAAAAGTATTTATTTTACATTTTAAAAATTAACACACCATAAAATTCACCATTTAAAATTATACAATTTAGTGGATTTTGGTATATTCACAACCATCACCACTGTCTAATCCCAAGAATTTCCATCACCCCAAAAAGAATTCCAGTACTTGTTAGGTGTTCCATTTCCCCCATCTCTGGCCCTTGACAACCACTAATTTGCTTTCTGCCTCTATGGATTTGCCTACTATGGACATTTAATATAAATGGAGTCATACAAATGTGGCCATTTGTTTCTGGCTTCTTTCACTTAACATAACATTTTAAAGGTTCATCCATATTCTCATGTGTATTAGTGTTTTGTTCCTTTTTTTGGTTCCATTGTGTGGCTATGCCACATTTTGTTTATATACTCATCATTTGATGGATATTTGTGTTGTTATACTTTTTGGCCATTATGAATAATGCTGCTATGAACATTTGTGTACATGTTGTTGTGGGGATATACATTTTCAATTCGTTTGGGTAGATACCCAGGAGTGGAATTTCTGGGTCATATGGTAACTCTATGTTTAACTTTTTGAAGACCTGCCAACTGTTTTCCACAGCGGCTGAACCATTTAAAATTCCACCAGTAATATAGGATCAATCCTATTTCCACTTCATTTTTGAATAATATTTTCTCTGGGTGTAGAATTGTAGGCTAGCCGCTAGTTCAGCTTCCATCATTCCTGTTGAGTTTGCAGCTTGTAGCCCCTTTGAAGGTAATGTGTCTTTTTTTCTCCTTTGTTTGCTTTAACATTTTCTTTGTTTTTGGTTTTTAGTGGTTTGACTGTGATGTGTGTTGGTCTAGTTTTCTTTGTGATAGCTTGAGGTTGGATGAAGTTCAGTGGGTTCAGTATTCTGAGTTGATGTCTTTCATCAGTTTTAGAAAATTCTTGGTCATGCGGTATTCAAATATTGCATCTAATCCCTTTTCTTTCCTTCTGGGATCCCAATTATATGTGTTAGACCTCTTTGGCATGTTCCTCTTATCTCTTATGCACCTGTCATTTTTCCCCATTTCCTTTTTCTATTTGAGTATATTTAATTTTGGGTATTTTCTGTGGACTTTTC
Source organism: Mesoplodon densirostris (assembly GCF_025265405.1). Taxonomy (NCBI): domain Eukaryota; kingdom Metazoa; phylum Chordata; class Mammalia; order Artiodactyla; family Ziphiidae; genus Mesoplodon; species Mesoplodon densirostris. Next base: position 22,262,122 of record NC_082675.1, on the reverse strand, counting down.
TTTCAGTTTATTCTGTCATTTGTGGGTCAAATCTTGTGAACCCATCCACAAAGTTCTTAACTTCATGTATTATATATTTTATATATAATACATATATTATATATCATGTAATATATATTATATATTCTACATATATTTTGGAATGTACACTGAGTTCTTTTATTATATGGTCAATTCTCCAGTGAATTTTGTCTTATCATCTATTTTAAAAAATACATAATTAATATATAGCAGCTTATCCATATTTGACCTTTGTGTGAATTCAAGAAAGATCCTACTCCCTAGCCATAAGAATAGCTTGGTGAGTAGAGAGTGACTTTGTAAGAAAGTGGTACCTCCATTCTAGGCTTATGTAGCTCTGGGCCAGGGTGCAAAGACTGGTTTTTAATTCCCTTTCATCTTCTTAGCCAGATACCCTTAGAAAGTGAACAGATTTTGCAACCATATATGGATACCTTGATATTAAAAGTAAGCTATGCTCTGTTTTCAGAATGATTCTTTTCATGTTTTAAAAAAGTAGGTAATACATGCATATAGTAAAATATCAGACAGTACAAATTTGAAAAGTTGGTCTCCCTACAACCTCTACCTTCCAGTCCTCAAACAACTCTCTTTTGAGTCAGTTACTCTTCTGGTTTTTATATTGTTTCTGGCATAATTAATCTATAATATATTTAAGTATGCAGGTGTATGTACATGTATATGCATTATTCCTCCCACTTATTTCATAGAAGATTACATATCCCACCTCTCTGTTTTGCATCTTGATTTTTTCTAACTTTACATATCAGTATATAAAATCTACCTCATTCTTTTGGCTGGCTTTATAGTATCAATTATATAGATCTATTAAAACTAATTTATCTATTTTCCTGTTGTCCAACATTGTGGTTTTTTTCTAACCTCATGCTAATACAAATGAGGCTGTTATGAATATCCTGGTTTATGTAACTTTGTTTATATAGGTTAATGTATCTGAAGGCAAATTTACCAGAAGTAGGAAAAATTTCTAGAATTCCAAGGGTATGTATCTTTTACATTTTTATAAATATTCCTAAATTGTTCTATAATTACATCAGCTTACACTTCCACCAACAATGTATGGGTGGAACTTTTTCTTTGTTCCCTTATTAAAGCATACTGATAATTTTTTTCCAGTAGTATGAGAGGTGAAAAATGATATTTTGAGGTTTGATTTTCTTTTAAAATAAAAGAAACCACACATTAAAAAATATGATTAAAAGCCATATAGATTTCCTTTCTCATGATCTGTCTGTGCATATTTTTTGTTCATTTATTCCACTAGATTTTATTTTAAAAAATTTATTTAATTAATTAATTAATTTATTTATTTATGGCTGCATTGGGTCTTCACTGCTATGTGCGGGGTTTCTCTAGTTGTGGTGAGTGGGGGCTACTTTTCGTCATGGTGCGTGGGCTTCTCATTGTGGTGGCTTCTCTTGTGGAGCACAGGCTCTAGGTATGTGGGCTTCAGTACTTTTGGCATGCAGGCTCAGTAGTTGTGGCTCACGGGCTCTAGAGCTCAGGCTCAGTAGTTGTGGCGCACGAGCTTAGTTGCTCTGCGGCATGTGGGATCTTCCCATATCAGGGCTCCATCCAGTGTCCCGTGCATTGGCAGGCGGATTCTTAACCACTGTGCTACCAGGGAAGTCCTCCACTAGAATTTTTTTCTGATTTATTTGTAGGAGATTTTTATATAGTAAGCAAATTATCATGTGTTACAAATAGTTTTTTTTTTTTTTTTTTTTTTTGCTGTACGCGGGCCTCTCACTGCTGTGGCCTCTCCCGTTGCGGAGCACAGGCTCCGGACACACAGGCTCCGCGGCCATGGCTCGCGGGCCCAGCCGCTCCGCGGCATGTGGGATCTTCCGGGATCGGGGCACGAACCCGTGTCCCCTGCATCGGCAGGCGGACTCTCAACCACTGCGCCACCGGGGAAGCCCACAGATAGTTTTTTTATTACTGATTTGTGACTTATCTTTTTGCTTAATTAAAAATCATTTTTTCTATGCAGATATTTAAAACTTTTATGTTGTCAGATTTATCAGTGTTTTCTATTATGTTTTTAGGTCTTGTGTTGTACTTAGAAATTCCTTCTTCAATTTACATGGTAAAAAATTCTGTGTTTCCTTTTAGTACTTTTATAATTTTATCTTATCTTAAACAGTTAATTCTTTGACTCCCCTATAGTTTTTTAATATAAAGGATGATAAGTATTTTTCTTTTTTAAAATAATTTATTCTTTTTAATTAATTAATTTATTTTTGGCTGCATTGGGTCTTTGTTGCTGCGTGCGGGCTTTCTCTAGTTGCGGCGAGCGGAGGCTACTCTTTGTTGCGGTGCGTGGGCTTCTCATTGCGGTGGCTTCTCTTGTTGCGGAGCACAGGCTCTAGGCACGCGGGCTTCAATAGTTGTGGTGCGCGGGCTTCAGTAGTTGTGGCTCACCGACTCTAGAGCGCAGGCTCAGTAGTTGTGGTGCATGGGCTTAGTTGCTCCATGGCATGTGAGATCTTCCTGGACCAGGGCTCGAACCCGTGTCCCCTGCATTGGCAGGTGGAATTTTTTTTTTTTTGCAGTACGCGGGCCTCTCACTGCTGCGGCCTCTCCCGTTGCGGAGCACAGGCTCCGGACGCACAGGCCCAGCAGCCACAGCTCACGGGCCCAGCCACTCTGTGGCATGTGGGATCCTCCCAGACTGGGGCACGAACCTGCGCCCCCCTCATTGGCAGGCAGACTCTCTACCACTGCGCCACCAGGGAAGCCCGGCAGGTGGATTCTTAACCACTGCCACCAGGGAAGCCCTGGTCCATATGTTATTGACACCCCTTCTACCTTTTTAAGATGAGTTTGTCAGAGGGTGAGAAGAAAATATCAACAATGTTAATATATGTTGACATCCATAAACTATACCTATATGAAATATATGAGGAAAGAAAGAATATCAGAGGAATTAAATGAGTATTTCAGAATTTTATTTTTCTTTGTCTCCTTAAGTAGTACTGTATATTCACCCTAGTAGTCTATGAATTTAATATGGCTGCTTGTTCCAAGTACTATATATATATAATGTGAGAAATACATGCAAGTCTTTTTTTAATCTCTCTGTATTGCCAAGTTTTTCAATTGCTGAGAAGATAGAGAAGGACTAGGCAAATTATATCAGTTTTTAAAAACCATACACAAAAATGGCTATTTCTTAGCCTCCTAAGGACCACATTGTAACCAGCTGAGTAGATACTGGCATATTTTGACAAATTAGATTCTTCTATGGACACTTAACTAGAGTGCATTTTCTCTTAAATTTGTGGGTACTTGGTGGTGATGATGGTGTTGGAGTTCTCCTCTAGTATTTATAATCTTTCTGCACTAGCATTGACTTTTCCATGACGTTTTTCTTTGCTCTCAGAGGCCTTATATTTAATAGTTTACATCAGTGTTTCAAGCATTTTCTGGTCCAGCTAGGTACTCCACCAAAAAGATACTTTGATCTCATAATGTATGGTATCTCTTCTCTCAGGTTCACAGTGTGCAAAATAGAAGCTCTTAGAGGTCTTCCACTAAAGAAGAAACTTAATTTAACTTTGTTCATCCTAGTCTCCTGAGGACCTAGGGTTCCTTGGAACGTGTTTTGGAAAATGTTCCTTTGTGTTAATGTATATGGAGGTAATAGAATGCAGACTCTTTCTTAATTTGATTCTTCTCTATTTTGGCATTGAACCAAATTACCCTGGGAAGCAGGGAATGCTATAATAGTAGTATCATGTCTTTTTCACTTTTAGGCTACGTGTGAACCTAACGATTTTACTTTTAAAGGCTGCTATTGCTATTTTTATGTTGTACCCCTGAATTTTCAAGTGTAGAATTTGTTTCTATGACGTATGGCTAGTACTGCCTTTAAGTAGAGTCATGATGACTGTATTTTCCAAAATGAAATCAGTCTTATACATTGTCACTGTCTTACATATTAGTTTGATGATGCAGATGGAATAAATAAACATCAAGGTTGTTTAGGAAAATCCTGGTTGTTTGGTAAATGTGCCATAGTCCATTCACTTTCAAGCAATATGTTTCATGATCATAATTAAAAATAAAAAACGAAACCCTAACTAGAGTACATTATTGGTCACTTCTAGTATGAGGTAGTTGAAGGATATAACTTGGGCACTGATATTTGAAACTTATAGGATATTTTAAATTGTTCTGGAAATCTAGAATATGATACCCCTATAAGCAGAGGAAAAAATCTGGTTGCCTGTGTGAGAGATTAGCTCTGTCTTCTTCCTGCTCTCCGTGAAGTCTGCTCTTTTTAATGCAAATACCTCTGTGAGGAATGTATTACTTTTGTGTATGCTGATGTGTCACATATTAGATCTATCCACTTTTTGCAGTGGTTAAGAATCTGCCTGCCAATGCAGGAGACACGGGTTCGAGCCCTGGTCCGGGAAGATCCCACATGCCACAGAGCAACTAAGCCCGTGCACCACAACTACTGAGCCTGTGCTCTAGAGCCCGCGAGCCACAACTACTGAGCCTGCGTGCCACTACTACTGAAGCCCGCACACCTAGAGCCTGTGCTCCACAACAAGAGAAGCCACTGCAATGAGAAGCCTGCGCACCGCAACAAAGAGTAGCCCCCGCTCACTGCACCTAGAAGACCGAGCGCAGCAACAAAGACCCAATGCAGCCAAAAAAAAGAAAAAAAAGATTATGCACTTTTTTTTTCTTTGCGGTATGTGGGCCTCTCACTGTTGTGGCCTCTCCCGTTGCAGAGCACAGGCTCTGGATATGCAAGCTCAATGGCTATGGCTCACGGGCCCAGCCGCTCTGCAGCATGTGGGATCTTCCCGGACTGGGGCACGAACCCGTGTCCCCTGCATTGGCAGGCGGACTCTCAACCACTGCGCCACCAGGGAAGCCCCAATTATGCACTTTTGAATAGAGGGACTGGACTGAGTCTTAAAGGAAGACACCGGGAAGGAAATCACACTTTTTGTTGTAATTTCACTTAGGGCAAGCCTGCTTGAAATCGCAAGCTGTCTCTCTTGATACTGCTGTCTTAAGCTTCTATCCTCAGGACTCTAATGCAGTTTATAATTTTCCTGTTTTAAAAATGAATAACATTTGACTCATTCACTCCCTTTCATTTTAAAGTCACTGCTATAAAGTCATAGAAAACTTAGTGATTTGGAAAAATCAACATCAAAGGCAGGTCTTAAATTGCCAAGATACAATTTACAGCAGATTTTTTTTTCTTTTTGGTGATCTCCAAAAACTGATGTTTGTCTTTGAAATTCCATGGTAGTAGCAAAATTATAGTTACCAAATTTGCCAGTCTAAAAAGATTCATTGGTACGTGAAAATTTATTTTTAAAAAGTTTTATTTTTTTAAAATTTAAAACTTATATATGCTTATTGCCCAACATTTGGGTAAGAGAAAATTTTAAGAAAATAACTCACAATCTTATATCCAAAGATAACTTAGCATAGTTTATATATATATATATATATGTGTATATATATATATATTTTTTAATTGGGGGTATAGTTGTTTCACAGTGTTGTGTTAGTTTCTTTTGTACAGTGAAGTGAATCAGCCATATGTATACATATATCCCCTCTTTTTTGGATTTCCTTCCCATTTAGGTCACCACAGAGCACTAAGCAGAGTTCCCTGTGCTATACAGCAGGTTCTCATTAGTTATCTATTTTATACCTATTAGTGTATACATGTCAATCCCAATCTCCCAGTTCATCCCACCCCCCATTTCCCGCCTTGGTGTCCATACGTTTGTTCTCTATATCTTTGTCTCTATTTCTGCCTTGCAAACAGGTTCATCTGTACCATTTTTCTAGATTCCACAAATATGCATTAATATACAATATTTGTTTTTCTCTTTCTGACTTACTTCACTCTGTATGACAGTCTCTAGGTCCATCCACGTCTTTACAAGTGACCCAATTTCATTCCTTTTTATGCCAGAGTAATATTCCATTATATATATGTACCACATCTTTTTTATCCATTCATCTGTCAGTGGGCATTTAGGTTGCTTCCATGACATGGCTATTGTAAATAGTGCTTCTGTGAACATTGGGGTGCATGTGTCTTTTTGAATTATGGTTTTCTCTGGGTATATGCCCAGTAGCGGGATTGCTGGGTCATATGGTAATTCTATTTTTAGTGTTTTTTTTCTTTTTTTTTTTTTTTTTGTGATACGCGGGCCTCTCACTGTTGTGGCCTCCCCCATTGCAGAGCACAGGCTCCGGACGCGCAGGCCCAGCAGCCATGGCTCATGGGCCCAGCTGCTCCGCGGCATGCGGGATCTTCCCGGACCGGGGCACGAATCCGTGTCCCCTGCATCGGCAGGCGGACTCTCAACCACTGTGCCACCAGGGAAGCCCTATTTTTAGTTTTTTAAGGAACCTCCATACTGTTCTCCATAGTGGCTGTATCAGTTTACATTCCCACCAACAGTGCAAGAGGGTTCCCTTTTTCCACACCCTCTCCAGCATTTATTGTTTGTAGATTTAAAAAAAATTAACTAATTAATTTATTTTACTTTTTTCTGCATTGGGTCTTTGTTGCTGCGCACGGGCCTTCTCCAGTTGCAGCGAGCTGGGGCTACTCTTCGTTGTGGTGCAAGGGCTTCTCACTGCGGTGGCTTCTCTTGTTGCGGAGCACGGGCTCTAGACGCGTGGACTTTAGTGGTTGTGGCATGCGGGCTCAGTAGTTGTGGCTCACGGCCTCTAGAGCACAGGCTCAGTACTTGTGGCGCACGGGCTTAGTTGCTCTGTGGCATGTGGGATCTTCCCGGACCAGGGATTGAACCTGTGTCCCCTGCCTTGGTAAGGGGATTCTTAACCACTGTGGCAAGTAGATTCTTAACCACTATGCCACCAGGGAAGTAAGTCCTTTTTGTTTTTTTTCTTAGTATAACTTTAAATTGCCAAAGAAAAGCCTGAGTACGTTTTTGCATTTATTCATTCATTCTCTTAAAAATATATACATGTATAAATATGTATGTTTATAACTATATGTATATATATATGAACACACATACATATATAGTGATACATTTGTATTTAAGGTACTATGTTGGCTGCTTCTTGGAAAGTTTATTGTCTTTCACGGCACAAAAGTTACCTATAATATAAAGCAGACTATGAAGAATGTCCATGTTCTCTTGAAATTCAGACAGGTAACCTCTCTGGATTATCTAAACTTTGTCTCACAAAGTTTCTTTGTTTGTAGATTCCTCTCTTTGGTGCTAAGACTATTGGCCGGAGAAGTCCTGATGGACCAGTGCTGAGCAAAGCTGAATTTGTTGAGAAAGTTCGTCAGAGTAATCAGGCCTGTCATGATGGAGATTTCCACACAGCTATTGTTCTGTACAATGAAGCCCTAGCTGTTGACCCTCAGAACTGCATCTTATACAGCAATAGATCTGCAGCCTATATGAAAATCCAGCAGTATGACAAGGCACTGGACGATGCAATCAAAGCCCGACTTCTCAATCCCAAATGGCCAAAGGTAGAAATTTCATTTATTTTCACAGAATCTTTTGTGCTGATTTCGTATTTTAATGTAACACTTTATTGACTGAGTGCAGTTATTAATTTTAAATAGTCTGTACTTTTCAGCAAGATATGGAATGGCTTCATCGAGCTGGTACACTAGTGAATAGCTTCCTTTTTTTATGCTTTGGAAGTATGCTTTCTATGTCTAAGTTTAATTTTTTTCCTGTATGTTTGAGATATAAATTTTTTTTTCGCTCAGTTTCTTGATAGGATGTGTTCTAGTTATTTCTATAGGTTTTGGACATCTCTTTTTTTTTTTTTGCGGTATGCGGGCCTCTCACTGTTGTGGCCTCCCCCGTTGCGGAGCACAGGCTCCGGACGCGCAGGCCCAGCGGCCATGGCTCACGGGCCCAGCCGCTCCGCGGCACACGGGATCCTCCCAGACCGGGGCACGAACCCGTATCCCCTGCATCGGCAGGCGGACCCCCAACCACTTGCGCCACCAGGGAGGCCCTGGACATCTCTTTTTTGCACAGATGTTTTAGATGGAGTATTATGATTGTGTTTCTTTCCTTCAATTTAAAATAATTTTATTCCCTGTCAATGACTGCTTATTTTCAGAATGTTATTTAATCAGAGAAACTTTTTTTTCCTAATAAATCATTGTAATTATCTATATTCCCTTGAATAGTTTGTCTTGAGTTGTTATCTTTGTTTTGTATATACTTTATTTTCATTGTGCCTCTTCACCTCCTAACCCCCAGTTTATTTTAGAAATGATTTCTTAAGATGTGACTTGAAGTGTTGAGATTTTTTTTTTATTGAACCACAAAACCATTTCATCCTATTTTTGGCTTTCTGTTGGGTTAACAAAGGTTAATAGAAATTTTCTAAAAGTTTAAAAAAGATTCTTACTGTCTTAATAATATGTCATAGTCATAGCTTTCTACCTTAATTCTGGTAGGTATTTTTGGCTTCATTCCGTGGAATTTCTAGTATTGCTGCTACCTTATGAGTTGTTTAGTATTCTGTAATTCCCTAAAGGATTTCTTTGATAAGTATAATCATTGTAAATGAAACAAAATCTGTTTTAAAAAATTGTTGTATGCCAACATTTGGGAGTTAGATTGCTGTTTTCAAAGGACAGACCTAGGTTCAAGTCCCTTCTCTTCTATTAATGACAATATGGTTTTGGATAAATCTCTTAACCTCTGTGGGGTTAAGATAAATGGGATGATAATACCTATCTTGTAAGGTTATTTAAGAGTTAGAGATAATATGTTACTTGTACATACTTGGTGTTTGGTGTATAATAGCTATGATTGTGTATTTTTTTTTTTTTTTTTTTTTTTTGCGGTATGCGGGCCTCTCACTGTTGTGGCCTCCCCCGTTGCGGAGCACAGGCTCCGGACGCGCAGGCTCCGGACGCGCAGGCTCAGCGGCCATGGCTCACGGGCCCAGCCGCTCCGCGGCATATGGGATCCTCCCAGACCGGGGCACGAACCCATATCCCCTGCATCGGCAGGCGGACTCTCAACCACTTGCGCCACCAGGGAGGCCCTGATTGTACATTTTTATTAAATGTTCAAATTAGTAAATTATTCTAGCAAGGCTTGGCCTGTGTCTTTTCTTTTTCTTTCTTTCTTTCTTTTTTTTTTTAAGCCTGTGATTGATGTAATGAGCCTGATAAATACAGAGAGCTTAAATTTCAGATCAAGTATCTTCATGCCTTTTTTTTTTTTTTGTTGTTTTTGTTTTTGTTTGTTTTTGCTGTACGCGGGCCTCTCACTGCTGTGGCCTCTCCCGTTGCGGAGCACAGGCTCCGGACACACAGGCTCCGCGGCCATGGCTCGCGGGCCCAGCCGCTCCGCGGCATGTGGGATCTTCCGGGATCGGGGCACGAACCCGTGTCCCCTGCATCGGCAGGCGGACTCTCAACCACTGCGCCACCAGGGAAGCCCCATGCCTTTTTTATTGTGGTCCACTTAACTTGTGTCCTTCTTATATTTGTGAATAGCTATAAACTTTTATCTTTTTCCTTTTTCTATGTCATTTCTACTTTCTGTTGTCAACCTCTTGTGATTTTTACACAGAAAATGGCTGAAAAGTTGCACTTTTATGATTATAGATGAAAAATCAACTTTTTTGGATAATTTCAAGTTTTAGTCTCTGATTTTTTCCCCTTATGATAAGTAAATTTATTGTATATTTATAATTTGCATTAATATTTCAACTCCATATTTGGCCTTAGGCAATCTAACTTAGGAACATTTAGAATTATACAAAATATAAATTAGGGTTTGTTATTGAAATCATGAAGGGTCTTTCTGTATAATATGATTCATAATAAAATTAATTTATAAAGAAATTACTACTGCATAAAAAGTTGCATTTTATAAAAACTTGCTTTTATACTTACTTTTCTGGGAATATACTCCTTATGTAAAAGAAAGTTCATTTATACTCTCTGTCATGAAGATATGCCTGGTAAATTTTTATCAATTCCTTTTCTTTTAATTTTGACTTTTCTAACTGACTTTTTCATTATGATCCTTTCTGAAATCTTTCTCTGAAATGTCATTGTTGTCTAGTTTGATGTGGTAAAACATACCTTCCAATTTCTCTCTCTCTCTGTAAAAGTTAATTTTTTATATTAAGATGCAAGGGCTTCAGAGGTTGGTTGGAGAGTTTTTTATTCACATTTATTTTGTCTGAATGAAAGAATGATTTTGATGTTATATGAGCTGCAAAAGAAGTATGAGCAAAAGCACTATGAGAGCCCCCCCACCCGCAGAAAAGAATAAGCCCAGTCACATTATGATACCTTATCTCCAGCTGCCTCTTAGCTGTTGTCTGTATATGTTCATTCTTTCTGTGTCCTGTTTAAGAAATATTTGTCTTACTCAAAGTTATAAAGTTTTTCTTATCTTTTCTTCTAGGATTTTTATAGTTTTTGCCTTTAAGTCTGTGATTCATTTCGAGTTAATTTTGGGGTATTGTATGAAGTAAGGGTCAAGGTTTATTTATTTTCCATATAGATAACCATGTTCCAGCAACATTTGTTGAAAAGACTATCCTTTCCGCATTGAATTATCTTTGGCACCTTTGTCACAAACCATTTGATCATAAAAGTATTGGGGTATTTACTGGACTCTCTATTTTGTTTCTTTGATTTATTATCTATCTTTATCAAAACCATACTATTTTGATTACTGTAGTTTTATTTTAAGTTTCAGCATCAGATACTGTGAGTGTTCTAGCTTTATTCTTCTTTTTCTAGGTTGTTTTTGCTCTTCTGTCTTTGCATTTTTATATAAATGTAAAATCAACTTATCAATTTCTTCAAAAAACCTACTAGGAAACTAGTGGGATTGCATTGAATTTTTAATTTGGAGAGAATTGCTATCTCAACATTCCAGTCCATAAATATGGTATATCTTTCCATTTATTTAGTTTTTCTTTTATTTCCCTTTACAAATTTTTGTAGCTTTCAGGTTTTGCACATCTTTTATTAAATTTATTCCTAAGTATTTTGTTTTTTGATGCTATTATAAATGGATTTAAAAATTTTCATTTTCTAATTTTTAATTGCTAGTCTATAGAAAAAAATGTATTTTTTACTTTGTGTCATGTAACCCTGTTGAGTTTTCTTTTAAGTTCTAGTAGGACTTTTTACAGATCCCTTAGGATCTTTTCTGTACATGATCATGTCATCTGCAGGTAATGGCATTTCTACTTCTTCCTTTTTTTTTTTTTTTTTTTTGCATATGACTTTTATTTCTTTTTCTTGCTTCATTGTACTGGTTAGGATATCCATTACAATTATGCGTAGAAATGGTGAGAGCAAACTTCCTTTACTCATTCCTGATCTTAGTGCAAAAGTAGTGAGCTTTTTATTGTTGATGATGATGCCCTTAATCAGATGAAGGATATTCCCTTCAACTTCTATTACAATGGAGTGTTGAATTTTGTCAAAAATTTTCTTCATCTATTGAAATTACAATACATATTTTTTCTCATTTAGTGTGTTAATGTGGTAAATTAAATTGATTTTGTTTTGGGATGTTAAGTCAACCTTACATTCATGGGATAGATACCACTTAGTCATTATGTATTATCACTTTTATATATTGTCAAATCTGATTTGCTATAATTTTGTTAAGAATTTTTGCATCTGTGTTTATGAGGGATATTGATCTATGTTTTCTTTTCTCATGATGTCTTTGCTGGTTTTGGTATCAAAGTGATACTGGCCTCATCAATGAGTTGTGAAGTGTTCCCTCTTCTTGTGTTTTCTGAAAAAAATTTATGTAGGATTGGCATTGTTTTGTCCTTAAGTATTCGATAGAATTGACCAGTCAAGTCATCTTCACTTGGACTTTTCTTTGTGGGAAGATTTTAATTATGAATTCAATTTCTTTGTTTGATATGAGGCCATTCAAGTTTTCTAATTGTTAGTTTTGGTATTTTGTTTCAGTTAATTTTTACATTTAATCTAGGTTGCAAATTTATTGGCATGAAGTTGTTAATAACATTCCTTTATTATCCTTTTCATTTCTGTAGGAACTATAATGATGTCCTTTCTTTCATTCTTGCTGTTTTTTTTTTTTTTTTTTTTTTTGCGGTACGCGGGCCTCTCACTGCTGTGGCCTCTCCCGTTGCGGAGCACAGGCTCCGGATGCGCAGGCCCAGCGGCCATGGCTCACGGGCCCAGCAGCTCCGCGGCATGTGGGATCTTCCCAGACCGGGGCACGAACCCGTATCCCCTGCATCGGTAGGCGGACTCTCAACCACTGCGCCACCAGGAAAGCCCTTGCTGTTTTTAATTTGTATCTTCTCTCTTTTGTCTCATTAGTCTGCCCAGATGTTTATCAATTTTATTTCTAGACAATCAGTTGTTGGGTTTATTGATTTTCAGTGTTGTACATTTCCTCTTTAATCAATTTCTGCTCTTTATTATTTTCTTCTAATTATTTTACATTTAGTTTGTTCTCCTTTTCATTTCCTGAGATGGGAGGTTAGGCCATTGATTTTAAATCTTTCTTCTTTTTTAATGTAATCATTTAAAGCTAAAATGTTCTCTCCAATCACTGCTTTTGCTGTATCCCACAAATTTTGACATGTTATGTTTTCATTATCATTCAGTTAAGAATATTTTCTAATTTTCCTTATGATTACTTCTTTCATCCATGAATTATTAAAGGTCGTTACTTAATTTCCTAATATTTGGGTTTTTAAAAAAGTTATCTTATTATTGATATCTAACCTAGTTCCATTGTGGTTAAAGAACATACTTGGTATGATGTTACTGCTTTTCAATTTACTGAGGCTTGTTTCATGGCCAGCATATGATTTATCTTGGTGAACCTACTATGAGCAATTGAAAAGAATGGGTATTTTGCAGTTGTGAGGTATAATTCTATGGATATCAACTTGGTCAAGGTGGTTGATAGTGTTGTTCATATCTTCTTTGTCTTTGCTGACTTATATTTGTCTAGTTATTCCATCAATTGCTGAAATAAAGATAGTTTCACTTTATTCATAAAATAAGTAGTTTCATTCTTATTTTATTGTAATAACCTTTTATTGTAACAGTTTTCTCATCAAAAACTTTCTGTTGTTCCATATTGCCAATTGGCCTGATATTCAAGACTCTGCACAAGTGGTCACATTTCCCCATTTTTTTCTTGCTACTCTGCTGATAAACCTGCTCTTGTTGTTCCAGTCTTTTCCTTTTTCTTCCAATTAAGATTTTGGAATTGGTGATTTTCCCCTTTAATATTGTCAAATTTTGCTCCATGTTCTTTGAAGCTCTATTATTAACATATGCACTTTTATTATTATTATGTCTTATTGATCCTTTTATCATTATGCAAGGTCCCTCTTTATCTCTGGTGCTAATTTTTGTCCTAAAATCTGTTTTGTCTGATATTAATATAGCCACTCTAGACATCTTTTGCTTACTTTTTGCATTATGTATCTTTTTCTATCCATATATTTTCAATCTCTCTGGGCCTTTACATTTAAAATTCATCTCTTTTGGACAGCATATAATTGTGTCTTGCTTTTTAAATCAGTTTTGGAAGCCTCTGTCTCTTAATTGGATCTTTGTCCATTAACATTTAACATGATTATCAATGCTGTTGATTTTGCCTCTACCATTTTATTTTATTTTATTTATTATTATTATTATTTTTGCGGTATGCAGACCTCTCACTGTTGTGGCCTCTCCCGTCGCGGAACACAGGCTCCAGACGCGCAGGCTTAGCGGCCATGGCTCACAGGCCTAGCCACGCCGCGGTATGTGGGATCTTCCCGGACCGGGGCATGAACCCGTGTCCCCTGCATCGGCAGGCGGACTCTCAACCACTGCGCCACCAGGGGAGCCCTTGCCTCTACCATTTTATTTGTTTGTCTTCTCTGTTTTTGTTCCTCTGTTACTCTTTTCTGACTATTTGTTGGTTTATTTGAATTGATCTTTTTTCTTGATAAAGTTTTCCATTGTTTTCTGTGGTTGTTGAAGTTGTTGTTTGGCCAGTAATTCTCTTGGTCAGAATAGAATTGCATACTTTATTTCTTTAGTTGAAGCTCCAGCTTCAGTACAGATATTTTGTCTTTAGTTGAACTGCTTTGAATTTGTTTCATACATGTTAATTCAAGGGTTATCCAAAGATGTTGGAAGATAGAATTTGTGTATCCCTTTTCTGGTTCTTTTTCTTCTGGAATCCCCTTCCTCCTTGGCCAAAGGCTATGATTTCCTGTGCTTCAGTATTCTGATTCCACAGACCAGAAAGACAGCACTCCTGTTGCTCTGCTGACCTGCAGTCAGCACCTCATCTCTGCACCCTGAAAATGGAAACTCATTTCACAGCTTTCTTCCTCCAGAATCTGCCTGCTTCTTGTTACTCTCCAGTGCTTTCAGGTAGCTTCTTTTTGTATTATGTCTAAACTTTATAGTTGTTTTCTATGTGGGAGTGGATCCAGTAGGATCTTGCTCAGTCATTACTGGAAGCGGCAGTGACATCTTTTCTGTGATCTAAGGTTCCTCATGGTCAGTGGATCCCCCCAACAAACTCATCTTGCTTCTTTGGACAAGGTGGCTTTCTTGATGTTTTGAATTCTCTCATTGGGGTCATTATTCCTAGTTACCTGGTCTCATACATTTAGGTTATTTATCTCTTTTTCCTTTTTCATTCTTTCTATCAAATTGGTCAGTAACCCCTCTGCATTCTTTCTTAAATATATTTCATATATATCTTATACAGTTTATTTCCATAGTTAGTATTATAGTCCAGGTTCCTATAGTTTCATTCTTATTTTGTTGTGATAACCTTTTATTGTAACAGTTTTCTCATCAAAAACTTTCTGTTCATATTGCCAATTGGCCTGATATTCAAGACTCTGCACAAGTGGTCACATTTCCCCATTTTTTTTTTTTTTGTTGTTTGTTTTTGCGGTACGCGGGCCTCTCACTGCTGTGGCCTCTCCCGTTGCGGAGCACAGGCTCCGGACGCGCAGGCTCAGCGGCCATGGCTCACGGGCCCAGCCGCTCCGCGGCATGTGGGATCCTCCCGGACCGGGGCGCGAACCCGTGTCCCCTGCATCGGCAGGCGGACTCTCAACCACTGCGCCACCAGGGAAGCCCCCCCATTTTTTTCTTGCTACTCTGATGATAAACCTGCTCTTGTTGGTCCAGTCTTTTTCTTTTTCTTCTTACTTCTTGTTTATGCCAAGCTCTGTGCCTGGAGTTTTCTTCCCTGCTCCCAATATTATTGGGCTACATAGGATAGGTCCAGTTCAACTCTTACTTTTGTTTGTTTTTTTCTTTGAATTTAAGTATAGTTAATTTACAATGCTGTGTTAGTTTCAAGTGTACAGAAAAGTGATGCAGTTATATTTATACACACACATATGTATATATAGATATTCATATATTCTTTTTCAGATTCTTTTCCATTATAGGTTACTACAAGATATTGAGTATAGTTCCCTGTGCTATACAGTAAATCCTTGTTGTTTACCTCTTTTATATATAGTAGTATGTATATGTTAATCCCAAACTCCTAATTTATCCCCCATTCCCCCCTGCTATCCCCTTTGGTAACCATAAGTTTGTTTTCCATGTCTGTGAGTCTATTTCTGTTTTGTAAGTTCATTTGTGTCATTTTTTTAGATTCCACATGTAAGTGATACATGATATTTGTCTTTCCCTGTCTGACTTACTTCACTTAACATGATAATCTCTAGGCCCAGCCTTGGTTGCTGCAAATGGCATTACTTCATTCTTTTTTATGGCTGTCAACTCTTACTTTTTCCTGGAAGCTACATTGAGCTTCTGTGAATATCATTCATTGTCTGTTGCTAACTTCACTTAATTATTTATATCGTTATATAAACATGTCACGTGAATGTATCTGAGTCTTAAACTAGCTTGAGAATCCCTTGAAAGTTTGTTGTTTATTTATTTTATAGTTCTGATATTGCTGTGTACTTTTTTTTAAACCTCAGAATTTAAATCAATGAGAAAATTAGGAGACATAATTGTGAGTTTTTTTCTTGAAGACTTCTAAGGATGCAAATGTCACAGACCATAAACATCACCTTGATGTTTATTTATTTATTTTGAAATAATTAATTAATTAATTTTTGGCTGTGTTGGGTTTTTGTTGCTGCGAGTGGGCTTTCTCTAGTTGCAGCAAGCAGGGGCTACTCTTCGTTGTGGTAAGTGGGCTTCTCATTGTGGTGGCTTCTCTTGTTGTGGAGCACGGGCTCTAGGTGCACGGGCTTCAGTAGTTGTGGCACATGGGCTCATAGTTGTGGCGCATGGGCTTAGTTGCTCCACAGCATGTGGGATCTTCCCGGACCAGGGATTGAACCCGTGTCCCCTGCATTGGCAGGCGGATTCTTAACCATTGTGCCACCAGAGAAGTCCCCACCTTGATGTTTAGAAGTTCTTTTTTATTGTTAGATGAAGACCTCAATAGTTTTAGTCTACTTTTTAATCAGTTCTGGAAGCAATCTAACATTTCTTTCAAATCTCCCACATTGAAGCCTTTTGTATGTTTAGCAAGATAGTATAGTATAATGGAAACAGCATATACAGGCACTCCTTGCTTTGCATGGTAGCACAGTACCATAGAAACAACTGTGCAAGCTGAAAAATCTTGCAGTGTGATCATTGTAGCAATTTTGATTGTTCTGTGACCTTTACCAGTTTTTGTCAAAATATTAAAAACTTTCTTATTATAGATTATAAGTATGTAAGGAATGGAAAATATTAAAACTATATTTATTTTTTAGTTTTCTATAAAAAGCTTATCCAGGGCCTCCCTGGTGGCGCAGTGGTTAAGAGTCCGCCTGCCGATGCAGGGGATATGGGTTCGTGCCCCGGTCTGGGAGGATCCCATATGCCGCGGAGCGGCTGGGCCCGTGAGCCATGGCCGCTGGGCCTGCGCATCCGGAGCCTGTGCTCCGCAACGGGAGAGGCCACAACAGTGAGAGGCCCGCATACCGCCAAAAAAAAAAAAAAAAAAAAGCTTATCCAGAGTTATTTGAACAGTGCTTACTACCTTCTTCTCACCATGTAATTCTCAATACAGAGTGAGCAAATACCAATGACAATATGCCTTGGCAAACTCTCATACGCCTTTCTAATTTGGATCAGCTTCTAATGTTTTAATCTTTGTACTTTCAGTTTTGTGAAATATCTCTGAGAATTCCTATAATTCCAGTAATTTTACCAGTATCACTTTCTCTGGAACATTTTCAGCTTTTTTGTCAGAACTGCTTTCTTCATTTATGTCCTTAAGTTCACTGTCACTAAGTTCTTCTGACTGAATCCCTTGAACAGTGGGTGTGTCAACATTCCCACAGTCAGCTCTTTCTCCTATAGCTCTCTTTATATTTGATTTGAATTTTACCTTCAGTGTTGTCACTTTTTATTTCTTTGCTACACTCAACTTTGTTGGTCAGTTCTCTCTTTCAAAAATTCATTTTTATAAAATGTCCACATGGGTTTATCACTGGGAGATAAGAAGGCAATGCAACTACCTCTTTGCTGCTTGTGTATGAGCTGAGTAACAGATGTGCAGTGACAAATCACTGACAGACTTTGAAACAAATGATGTTTGGTCGCTAATCATGATGCACTTACCCTCATGTACCCTCATTCCTAAAATACCATATCACTTTTTAGTTGTATATACTTTAGTTTGATTTCTTACCCTTTATCTTTCTGTCTTGGAATTTTCTTGAATCACATTTTTTCAGACAAGTTAGTTGTGAAGTAGTTACTATCATTTTAGTGTGAATTATGAGTTACAGAAATAGTTATATTCTTCAAAGTTACCATAGGAAGAGAAACCCAAAGGAATGATAGTCTTCATGTGGTATAACACTACATAAGGAAAAGTTTCACAGTGGGACTTACCGATTAATTTTTAAGCATACTGTAAATACCTCCTCGTTCTGTACAGCTCTTCTCATATTCTCATTCATTGATTATACCTGATGACAGAATCCTATCCTATCATCAGGTTTAATACTTGATGACAGAGTATTATACCTTATTTGTCAGGTATTATACCTGATGACAGAGTTATATGTAATAAAAAATATAAGAAGTACCATGGCCTCATGTTTCCTTTTGGTTTACCTAAATTATAATAGTATCAAAATATAATAGCTCTTATTGAATGCTTATTTACCAAAGTGTTGTCTGAATCCTTTTATTTGTGATATCAATTTTATACCACATTAAGCTCATGAAGTACATATTATTATCCTAACTTTGCAAAAGCAAATGTTTATACTCAGTGAGAGGTTAAATAACTTGTCCAGGACATCCAGTTAGTAACTAGAAGAGTTAGACTTTAACCCAAGTCTGTCTGATTCTAAAGAATTTTTCCTTAATCTGTATACTATACTACTTTCCTGGACAAAGGAGTTAATTAATTAAGGAATCTTAAGAGTTCATAATTCTCTTTCAAGTGTTAACATGATATGTCCATATAATGTTGAGCAGACTATTCAATTTCAGATTCCTGTGGTATAAACCAGAGTCTGAGATTGCAATTTATTTGCCTTTTACTTGTCATTACAAGTAAAAAAAGTGTTTTAAATGCCTTGGAGCTTAATAACAGAAATGTGCAAAATAATGCTGCATTTTTATAGATGATAGTATGCATTTGTTATGCACTTTTGGGGTATGTGTCCTTTTTATAATTTCAATTCATTTCTTCAGCAAGAAATAAAATTGTTTATAGAGCATTTCTATGTGCTAGGCACTATTCTAAACCTCAGTGATTCAGCCAAGAACAGCGCTGTTACAGCTAACATTCTAGTGGGGAGAAGCAGAAAATAGAGTAATAAATACATATGAAAATGATTGAAAGTGACAAGTGCTCAGAAGACTTAAAAAGACTAGACTAAAGGGAAAGAGTACTGAGAAAAGAGAATGACAGAATTATGGGAGAGTTTATGGGAGGAGATGAGATTCAGATGAGACCTGAAAGAACTAAATGTGAAGATTTGGGCAAAGTGCATTCTGGGCAGAGTAAACAGCTAATTTGAACTTGGCTAATTGAAGAAAATAGAATGAAGATCAGTGGAGCACAATGAATAAGTGAGTGAAGAGGAGATAGTAGGAGATGAGGTTGTTGATGTGGCCAGGAGCCAGGTCATGTAGGACCTTGGCCTTTTAAGCCATTTGTAGGGCTGTAATATTTTATTCAAAGAATGATGGGATGTGATCAGAAGATTTTAACTAGATGGATAACATATTTAATTTATGGTCAGTCTAGTTAAAGGTTATGGGTGTGTTTAATTTCTACATATTTGTGACTTTCCAAAATTTCTTCTGTTATTTATTTCAAATTTCATCCCATTGTGGTTGGAGAACATACTTTGTGTCATATCAGTCATTTTAAATTTATTGAGGCTTGCTTTATGGCTTAGCATATCTTTCCTCAAGAATGTTCCATCTGCACTTGAGAAAAATGTGTATCCTGCTGTGTTGAGTGGGGTGTTTTTTAGATGTGCATTAGGTCTAATTAGTTTATAGTGTTGTTCAAGTCTTCTTTTTTCTTGTTAATATGATAGATGGTCCTATTCATTATTGGAAGTGGAATATGTATTGAAGTTGAATTGTTGAATTGTCTATTTCTCCCTTCAGTTATGCCAGTTCTGTGTCATGTATTTTGGGAGCTCTATTGTTTGGTGCTAATATTTTTATGATTTTATCTCTTCCTGAAAGATTGATCCTTTTATCATTACAAAATATCCTTTGTCTGTAGTGACAATTTTTGCCTTAAAAGCTATTTTGTCTGATATTAACATAGCCACACCATTTCTATTTTGGTTACTGCTTATATGGCATATCATTTTTCTTACTTTTCCTTTCAACCTATCTGTGTTTTTGAAACTAAAGTGAGTGTCTTGTAGACAGCATATAGTTACATCATGGTTTTGTTTAAAAAAAAAAGTATTCTGCCAGTCCCTCTCCTTTGATTGTAGTGTCTAATCCATTTATATTTAATGTAACTGCTCATAAGGTAGGATTTACACCTGCCTCTTTGTTATATGTTTTCTATATGACTTTTTCGGAGTCTTTCATACGTTTTCTTTTTTTTTTTTTTTTTTTTTTTAATTTTTTTATTTTACAAATTTAATCAGTTATACATATACATATGTTCCCATATCCCCTCCCTTTTGCATCTCCCTCCCACCCTCCCTATCCCACCCCTCCAGGCGGTCACAAAGAACCGAGCTGATCTCCCTGTGCTATGCGGCTGCTTCCCACTAGCTATCTACCTTACATTTGGTAGTGTATATATGTCCATGCCGCTCTTTCACTTTGTCACAGCTTACCCTTCCCCCTCCCCATATCCTCAAGTCCATGCTCTAGTAGGTCTGTGTCTTTATTCCTGTCTTACCCCTATGTTCTTGATGACATTTTTTTCTTAAATTCCATATATATGTGTCAGCATACAGTATTTGTCTTTCTCTTTCTGACTTACTTCACTCTGTATGACAGACTCTAGGTCCATCCACCTCATTACAAATAGCTCAATTTCATTTCTTTTTATGGCTGAGTAATATTCCATTGTATATATGTGCCACATCTTCTTTATCCATTCATCCGATGATGGACACTTAGGTTGTTTCCATCTCCGGGCTATTGTAAATAGGGCTGCTATGAACATCTTGGTACATGTCTCTTTTTGAATTATGGTTTTCTCAGGGTATATGCCCAGTAGTGGGATTGCTGGGTCATATGGTAGTTCTATTTGTAGTTTTTTAAGGAACCTCCATACTGTTCTCCATAGTGGCTGTACCAATTCACATTCCCACCAGCAGTGCAAGAGTGTTCCCTTCTTTCCACACCCTCTCCAGCATTTATTGTTTGTAGATTTTTTGATGATGGCCATTCTGACTGGTGTGAGATGATATCTCATTGTAGTTTTGATTTGCATTTCTCTAATGAGTAAAGATGTTGAGCATCCTTTCATGTGTTTGTTGGCTGTCTGTACATCTTCTGTGGAGAAATGTCTATTTAGGTCTTCTGCCCATTTTTGGATTGGGTTGTTTGTTTTTTTGCTATTGAGCTGCATGAGCTGCTTATAAATTTTGGAGATTAATCCTTTGTCAGTTGCTTCATTTGCAAATATTTTCTCCCATTCTGAGGGTTGTCTTTTGGTCTTGTTTATGGTTTCCTTTGCTGTGCAAAAGCTTTGAAGTTTCATTAGGTCCCATGTGTTTATTTTTGTCTTTATTTCCATTTCTCTAGGAGGTGGGTCAAAAAGGATCTTGCTGTGATTTATGTCATAGAGTGTTCTGCCTATGTTTTCCTCTAGGAGTTTGATAGTGTCTGGCCTTACATTTAGGTCTTTAATCCATTTTGAGCTAATTTTTGTGTATGGTGTTAGGGAGTGATCTAATCTCATACTTTTACATGTCCCTGTCCAGTTTTCCCAGCACCACTTATTGAAGAGACTGTCCTTTCTCCACTGTACATTCCTGCCTCCTTTATCAAAGATAAGGTGACCATATGTCCGTGGGTTTATCTCTGGGCTTTCTATCCTGTTCCATTGATCTATCTTTCTGTTTTTGTGCCAGTACCATACTGTCTTGATTACTGTAGCTTTGTAGTATAGTCTGAAGTCAGGGAGCCTGATTCCTCCAGCTCCATTTTTCGTTCTCAAGATTGCTTTGGCTATTCGGGGTCTTTTGTGTTTCCATACAAATTGTGAAATTTTTTGTTCTAGTTCTGTGAAAAATGCCATTGGTAGTTTGATAGGGATTGCATTGAATCTGTAGATTGCTTTGGGTAGTAGAGTCATTTTCACAATGTTGATTCTTCCAATCCAAGAACATGGTACATCTCTCCATCTATTTGTATCATCTTTAATTTCTTTCATCAGTGTCTTATAATTTTCTGCATACAGGTCTTTTGTCTCCTTAGGTAGGTTTATTCCTAGATATTTTATTCTTTTTGTTGCAATGGTAAATGGGAGTGTTTCCTTGATTTCACTTTCAGATTTTTCATCATTAGTATATAGGAATGCCAGAGATTTCTGTGCATTAATTTTGTATCCTGCAACTTTACCAAATTCATTGATTAGCTCTAGTAGTTTTCTGGTAGCATCTTTAGGATTCTCTATGTATAGTATCATGTCATCTGCAAACAGTGACAGCTTTACTTCTTCTTTTCCCATTTGGATTCCTTTTATTTCCTTTTCTTCTCTGATTGCTGTGGCTAAAACTTCCAAAACTATGTTGAATAAGAGTGGTGAGAGTGGGCAACCTTGTCTTGTTCCTGATCTTAGTGGAAATGGTTTCAGTTTTTCACCATTGAGGACGATGCTGGCTGTGGGTTTGTCATATATGGCCTTTATTATGTTGAGGAAAGTTCCCTCTATGCCTACTTTCTGCAGGGTTTTTATCATAAATGGGTGTTGAATTTTGTCAAAAGCTTTCTCTGCATCTATTGAGATGATCATATGGTTTTTCTCCTTCAACTTGTTAATATGGTGTATCACATTGATTGATTTGCGTATATTGAAGAATCCTTGCATTCCTGGAATAAACCCCACTTGATCATGGTGTATGATCCTTTTAATGTGCTGTTGGATTCTGTTTGCTAGTATTTTGTTGAGGATTTTTGCATCTATGTTCATCAGTGATATTGGCCTGTAGTTTTCTTTCTTTGTGACATCCTTGTCTGGTTTTGGTATCAAGGTGATGGTGGCCTCGTAGAATGAGTTTGGGAGTGTTCCTCCCTCTGCTATATTTTGGAAGAGTTTGAGAAGGATAGGTGTTAGCTCTTCTCTAAATGCTTGATAGAATTCGCCTGTGAAGCCATCTGGTCCTGGGCTTTTGTTTGTTGGAAGATTTTTAATCACAGTTTCAATTTCAGTGCTTGTGATTGGTCTGTTCATATTTTCTATTTCTTCCTGATTCAGTCTTGGCAGGTTGTGCATTTCTAAGAATTTGTCCATTTCTTCCAGGTTGTCCATTTTATTGGCATAGAGTTGTTTATAGTAATCTCTCATGATCTTTTGTATTTCTGCAGTGTCAGTTGTTACTTCTCCTTTTTCATTTCTAATTCTATTGATTTGAGTCTTCTCCCTTTTTTTCTTGATGAGTCTGGCTAATGGTTTATCAATTTTGTTTATCTTCTCAAAGAACCAGCTTTTAGTTTTATTGATCTTTGCTATCGTTTCCTTCATTTCTTTTTCATTTATTTCTGATCTGATTTTTATGATTTCTTTCCTTCTGCTAACTTTGGGATGTTTTTGTTCTTCTTTCTCTAATTGCTTTAGGTGCAAGGTTAGGTTGTTTATTCGAGATATTTCCTGTTTCTTAAGGTGGGATTGTATTGCCATAAACTTCCCTCTTAGAACTGCTTTTGCTGCATCCCATAGGTTTTGGGTCGTCGTGTCTCCATTGTCATTTGTTTCTAGGTATTTTTTAATTTCCTCTTTGATTTCTTCAGTGATCACTTCGTTATTAAGTAGTGTATTGTTTAGCCTCCATGTGTTTGTATGTTTTACAGCTCTTTTCCTGTAATTGATATCTAGTCTCATAGCATTGTGGTCGGAAAAGATACTTGATACAATTTCAATTTTCTTAAATTTACCAAGGCTTGATTTGTGACCCAAGATATGATCTATCCTGGAGAATGTTCCATGAGCACTTGAGAAAAATGTGTATTCTGTTGTTTTTGGATGGAATGTCCTATAAATATCAATTAAGTCCATCTTGTTGAATGTATCATTTAAAGCTTGTGTTTCCTTATTTATTTTCATTTTGGATGACCTGTCCATTGGTGAAAGTGGGGTGTTAAAGTCCCCTACTATGATTGTGTTACTGTCGATTTCTCCTTTTATGGCTGTTAATATTTCCCTTATGTATTGAGGTGCTCCTATGTTTGGTGCATAAATATTTACAATTGTTATATCTTCTTCTTGGATTGATCCCTTGATCATTATGTAGTGTCCTTCTTTGTCTCTTCTAGTAGTCTTTATTTTAAAGTCTATTTTGTCTGATATGAGAATTGCTACTCCAGCTTTCTTTTGGTTTCCATTTGCATGGAATATCTTTTTCCATCCCCTTACTTTCAGTCTGTATGTATCTCTAGGTCTGAAGTGGGTCTCTTGTAGACAGCATATATATGGGTCTTGTTTTTGTATCCATTCAGCCAGTCTGTGTCTTTTGGTGGGAGCATTTAGTCCATTTACATTTAAGGTAATTATTGATATGTATGTTCCTATTCCCATTTTCTTAATTGTTTTGGGTTCGTTATTGTAGTTCTTTTCCTTCTGTTGTGTTTCTTGCCTAGAGAAGTTCCTTTAGCATTTGTTGTAAAGCTGGTTTGGTGGTGCTGAACTCTCTCAGCTTTTGCTTGTCTGTAAAGGTTTTAATTTCTCCATCAAATCTGAATGAGATCCTTGCTGGGTAGAGTAATCTTGGTTGCAGGTTTTTCTCCTTCATCACTTTAAGTATGTCCTGCCACTCCCTTCTGGCTTGTAGAGTTTCTGCTGAGAGATCAGCTGTTATCCTGATGGGGATTCCCTTGTGTGTTATTTGTTGTTTTTGCCTTGCTGCTTTTAATATGATTTCTTTGTGTTTAATTTTTGACAGTTTGATTAATATGTGTCTTGGTGTATTTCTCCTTGGATTTATTCTGTATGGGACTCTCTGTGCCTCCTGGACTTGATTAACTATTTCCTTTCCCATATTAGGGAAGTTTTCAACTATAATCTCTTCAAATATTTTCTCAGTCCCTTTCTTTTTCTCTTCTTCTTCTGGAACCCCTATAATTCGAATGTTGGTGCGTTTAATGTTGTCCCAGAGGTCTCTGAGACTGTCCTCTGTTCTTTTCATTCTTTTTTCTTTATTTTGCTGTGCAGCAGTTATTTCCACTATTTTATCTTCCACCTCACTTATCCGTTCTTCTGCCTCAGTTATTCTGCTATTGATCCCATCTAGAGTATTTTTTATTTCATTTATTGTGTTTTTAATTGATGCTTGATTCGTCTTTAGTTCTTCTAGGTCCTTGTTAACTGTTTCTTGCATTTTGTCTATTCTATTTCCAAGATTTTGGATCATCTTTACCATCATTATTCTGAATTCTTTTTCAGATAGACTGCCTATTACCTCTTCATTTGTTAGGTCTGGTGGGTTTTTATCTTGCTCCTTCTCCTGCTGTGTGTTTTTCTGTCTTCTCATTTTGCTTATGTTACTGTGTTTGGGGTCTCCTCTTTGCAGGCTGCAGGTTCGTAGTTCCCGTTGTTTTTGGTGTCTGTCCCCAGTGGCTAAGGTTGGTTTAGCGGGTTGTGTAGGCTTCTTGGTGGAGGGGACTACTGCCTGTGTTCTGGTGGATGAGGCTGGATCTTGTCTTTCTGGTGGGCAGGTCCACGTCTGGTGGTGTGTTTTGGGGTGTTTGCGGACTTTTTATGATTTGAGGCAGCCTCTCTGCTAATGGGTGGTGTTGTGTTCCTGTCTTGCTAGTTGTTTGGCATAGGGTGTCCAGCACTGTAGCTTGCTGGTCATTGAGTGAAGCTGGGTGCTGGTGTTGAGATGGAGATCTCTGGAAGATTTTCGCCGTTTGATATTACGTGGAGCTGGGAGGTCTCTTGTGGACCAGTGTCCTGAAGTTGGCTCTCCCACCTCAGAGGCACAGCACTGACTCCTGGCTCCTCAATTTGGGATGATTTGTTGTCTATTCATGTATTCCACAGATGCAGGGTACATGAAGTTGATTGTGGAGCTTTAATCCGCTGCTTCTGAGGCTGCTGGGAGAGGTTTCCCTTTCTCTTCTTTGTTCTCACAGCTCCTGGGTCTCAGCTTTGGATTTGGCCCCGCCTCTGCATGTAGGTCGCCGGAGGGCGTCTGTTCTTCGCTCAGACAGGACAGGGTTAAAGGAGCAGCCTCTTCGGGGACTCTGGCTCACTCAGTCCGGGCGGGAGGGAGGGGCACGGAGTGCGGGGCGAGCCCGCAGCGGCAGAGGTCGGCGTGACGTTGCACCAGCCCGAGGCGCGCCGTGCGTTCTCCCAGGGAAGCCGCCCCTGGATCCCGGGACCCCGGCAGTGGCAGGCTACACAGGCTCCCGGAAGGGCGGCGTGGACAGCGTCCCGCGCTCGCACACAGGCTTCCTGGCGGCGGCAGCAGCAGCCCCAGCGTCCCACGCCCGTCTCTGGGCTCCGCGCCTTCAGCCGCGACTCGCGCCCGTCTCTGGAGCTCCTCCACGCGGCGCTCTTAATCCCCTCTCCTCGCGCACCAGGAAACCAAGAGGGAAGAAAAAGTCTCCTGCCTCTTCGGCAGCTCCAGAGTTTTCCCGGACTCCCTCCCGGCTAGCCGTGGCACATTAGCCCCCTTCAGGCTGAGTTCTCGCCGCCAGTCCCAGTCCTCTCCCTGCGCTCTGACCGAAGCCCGAGCCTCAGCTCCAGCGCCGCCCGCCCTGGCGGGGGAGCAGACAAGCCTCTCGGGCTGGTGAGTGCCGCTCGGCACCGCTCCTCTGTGCGGGAATCTCTCTGCTTTGCCCTACCCAGTTATGTGGGGAGTTTCTTGCCTTTTGGGAGGTCCGGGGTCCTCTGCCAGCGTTCAGTAGGTGTTCTGTAGGAGTTGTTGCACGTGTAGCTGTATTTCTGGTGTATCTTCTCCGGAGGGATCGAATCAGCGCATGTCCCCGCGCCGGCTGCCCCGGGGCCGCAGTGCCGCCGCGCCGGGTCTGTGCTTGGTCAGTTCGGCCGGCCCCCACCCCACCTGCCAGCTGCAGCAGCTGCTCCCGCCGCTCCCCTTTCATACGTTTTCTATATGTCTTTTTCTCTTCCTGCACTACTTCCTTTTTTTTTAATGTTAAATATTTTCTAGTATACCATTTACAGTCCCGTGTTATTATTGTTGTTGTTTTTTTTACTGTATATATTTTTAGTTATTTTCTTGGTTCCTGGGCATTATAATTAACATTTTTATTTAAAATAATATAGTTTGAATTTATATCAATTTAGTTTCAAAAGTATACAAAACTTTGCTGTGATATTGCTTCATTCCTTTCTCTTTCCATTGTGCTATTATTGTCATACAAGTTACATCTTTCTTTTCTTTTTTTTGTGGTACACGGGCCTCTCACCGCTGTGGCCCCTCCCGTCGCGGAGCACAGGCTCTGGACACGCAGGCTCAGCGGCCATGGCCCACAGGCCCAGCCTATCCATGGCATGTGGGATCCCCCTGGACTGGGGCCTGAACCCATGCCCCCCGCATCGGCAGGCGGACTCTCAACCACTGCGCCACCAGGGAAGCCCCAAATTACATCTTTATACATTATAAGCCCTTCAGCATGATCTTATAATTATTGCTTTATGCCATTGTCTTTTTAAAAAAAATACATTTATTTATTTATTTATTTATGTCTTCATTGGGTCTTCATTGCTGCGTGCGGGCTGTCTCTAGTTGTGGTGAACGGGGGCCACTCCTTGCCATGGCGTGTGGGGCTTCTCACTGCGGCGGCCTCTCCCATTGTGGAGCATGGGCTCCAGGTGCGCGGGCCTCAGCAGTTGTGGTGCATGGGCCCAGCCGCTCCGCAGCATATGGGATCTTCCTGGACCAGGGATCAAACCTGTGTCCCCTGCATTGGCAGGCGGACTCTCAACCACTGCACCACCAAGGAAGCCCTATGCCATTTTCTTTTAAAACAAACAATTTCTACCTCTTTATTGATATTCTCTATTTGGTGAGACATTGTACTCCGGCTTTTTTTTTTTTAATTCCTTAGACATGGTTTTCTTTAGTACTTTGAACATGTTTATAATAGGTGACTTAAAGTCTTTGTCTTCTAAGTCCAACATCTGGGTTTCCTCAGATTCTCTTGCCTGCTTTTTTTTTGCAGTGTATGGGCCATACTTACCTGTTTCTTTGGGTATCTCATAATATTTTGTTGAAAAGTGAACATTTTAAGTAACATAATGTAGCAAGTTTGAAAAAAAATCAGTTCCCTTGTTGTCCCCCCTCCCCGGGTTTATTGTTGCTGTTTGTTGTTGTTCTTGCCTTTTGTGAATTAGTGGGTTTCCTGGACTAATTTTTTTTTTTTTTTTTTTTTTTTTTTTTTGCGGTACACGGGCCTCTCACTGCTGTGGCCTCTCCTGTTGTGGAGCACGGGCTCTGGACGCACAGGCTCAGCAGCCATGGCCCACGGGCCCAGCCGCTCCACGGCATGTGTGATATTCCCAGACGGGGGCACGAACCTGTGTCCCCTGCATTGGCAGGTGGACTCTCAACCACTGCACCACCAGGGAAGCCCCTGGACTAATTTTTTAAAGTCTATATTCTTTGTCATGTGTAGCCACTGAAGTTTCTGCTTGGTTAGCTTAGTGGTCAGCTGTTGATTGGACAGAGATTCCTTAAATGCCTTGAACCAATAATTCTCCCAGCCTTTGTTGAAGAGTTCTCTGTGTTGGGGCATACTATCAACATTCTGGCAACTTGCAACTCTGTCTTAGCCTTCACTTCCTGCTTGTGTAAAACCTCATGTTCAGCCAGCGGTGAGAGATTAGTACATTCTCAGTTCTTTCTTGAGCATGCACAGAGCTGTGTACATTCCTAGATTCCCAAGAATATTTTGGAGATTTTCAAAGCCTCCTATGAACATCTGATTCTCCAGATTTTTCTTCTAAGTTTTTTCTTTGGCCTCTTGTTTACCCAACTTGTATTGCAACTTCAGGCAGCTGTGATGTTAAGCAATTGCCACTGCTTTTGTTTGACACATGCCCTGAGGGGAGGGCTGTTTGCACTGAGCCATCTTTGAGTCAGGTCAAATAAAGTCCTATGACTGGAGCTTTCTTAAGAAGCTGCCAGACAGGTCAGATAGTGGTGTTTTTCTGGGGATAGGGTGCTTTGGAAAGCCCCAAACCATTATTACTCCCACCATTGGCTCCTAAGCTTCTGGTTTTCACAAGTATTTTGCTTGGGAGGCTGCTTGGTTTTCACATTTACCACAGAACTGGGAGAAGGGGATAAAAATAGTATGGGGTAAAACCCCACAAACTTGTTGTTCTTTGAGATTCAGCTGTTTCTTTTGAAGAAACACTTCTTGGGCTGCTGCAAGTCATTGGTTAATTTCCAGAATTCTGAGAAAGTTGATTTTGAAAAGTTTTGCTAATGTTCTCACTGCTTTTATGGAATAGCAGATTTTTGGAGGTCCTTACTCTGCTATTTTGGAAATGCTTCTTCATAATTTTCTTTATGGAAAAATATAAAAAACCACTGTGAGAGAAATGGAAAGTAGGAGGGTGAAAGCAGAAGCAGGCAGACCAGTGATGATGCTAACTTGGACTAGAGTTCTGGTGGGGAATGGAAAGAAATTGAAGGACTTGGGATGAGCTTTGTAAAAACTCACTGAATGTCATAACTGTAAGGCCATCACTGATTCTCATAACAATCATCATAGGTGGTACTGTCTTTATTTCATAGGTAAGGTGAGGTTCAGAGAGATTTAAGCAGTTTGTCCATAGTCAGAGAGTAAGAAAAAAAATCAGAATTAGAAACTCTATTTATCTAACTCCAGTTTTCTTAACATCTGTGCATTCTGTCTCATGACATTAAAATCAAAGTTACGAGTCAAATATTAAATTCACAATAAATATTTACAATAAAGTTGACCATCTTCCTTACATAATTTCTTTGCATAATTTTATTCTTGCTTTTAAGGAGGTGAGACTTTAGTTATTCAGAAGTTTTTGGTAGACAGTTGGAATGATAATCAGGAAATGGGATTTTTCATATGCAAGAATATAACACTTCCTTTAAATTTAAGTGGACTCTATATTTTACCATAAGTGAAATCCATCACAGTCAGCTGTTTCTTCTTTTAATGTTGTTGATTACCAAAACAAATGTTATTACCAATTTATCTTTGGGAATAAATGGTTTCTTGTTATTAATATAGACCAGTATTTCATATGTCTTTTTTTTTTCCTGTGTGCAAGATGTTTATTAGAGAGTGGCCCAGGAGAGACCCTATGGAAGGGAGGGGAGGAGGCAGGGTGGGCAGACAGAAGGTGAGCTGTGTTGCAGGCCTAAACTCATATGTCTTAAAACACATGATTTTATGACAGGCTTATTATTTGTATGCATTTGAAGCTATGTTTCAGGTGTTTTGGATTAATCTATAAATTGTACATTCACACACACAATTTTTTTATTATTACAAAAGTAAGTCAAAATTACTTTTGGAAAAATCTCAGACAATAAAAATTATATTCCTCTCATTCCATTCCTCATCCCCCATTCCAGTCCTAGAGTTAACTGTTTTTATTCAATTTAAATATTTTTTGAGATATTTTGTGATATATGTACAAACTACACACACATACACATATGCTCACACACATATACCTACATACTTTTTAAATGTTAGATTTATAATGTGTTATTTTTCTCAATTTATACACCTAATTATTTTAACAGCTATATAATATTCCACATTATGAATATGCCAATTTAATACTTTTAATTTTTTATTTAAGAAGAAGATAATAATCTGTAGTAAGAGATGAGGTAAAAGTGGTAGAGGGTTTCTGTATTTTCTTGGGTGCATCTAAGAGGGCACAATGTAGTCTTTGTTTCTTTGTTATTCCAGAAAATACTACAAAGATGACGAACAAAAGTATATTTCCTAGTTGCCACCATTTGATTGGTAGCTTTTTATATTTGTTGATGAAGTGAGTTTTAAGCTCATTGATCATTGTTTACTTATTTATACATTAAGTTTTTATTTTATTGTTGATTTTATATGAAAATCACAGTTTTTAATGAGAGGAATTTTTCTCATTAATGTGAGCCTGAAGTAATGCAGAGTCCACAGCATCTCCTTGGAAACCAGCCTTTTGTGGGATAGAACCAAGTAATTTAAGATGGGTGCTTTATCCTTAGGAAATGATTCAGGAAGTGTGGCAAGAAGGGAAGTCTTGCTGTAAACGAAATTCAGGAAATAGGAGCTCAGTTATTAAAGTCTCAGGTTTGTTTGTCATAATTCATTTCAAGAATGTTCTAACGACCAAGCTATAAACACATGATAAGTAACAAGTTTCACTTCCAGCTCCCAGATGGTACGAATTTATCACTAAGGAATGTGAATGCATTGTTTTAAATGAAGTGAAAGTTTTGTTGTCATTTATACTTGACAGTTGATTAAGCTGTGGTTGTATGCTTTGTGGGTGATATTGTTCAAAATGTATTAGGTCATTCAACTTCTAAAGATTTCTCTTTGTCTTGTTCTGTAATAAAAGGTTGGTAGCATTTTTTATGTTAATGAAAAGAGAAAACTATCCTAGGGGTTTCCACAGTCATTTCATTAAAGTATTTTCCAATAGTCTCAAAGGAACGTTTCAGATTAGAAGTTATGAAAGCAACTCCAGAAACAATGGCAAAGAAGTGTTTTTCCAAAATTTTTTTTTAAATGATAAGATTGGTAGATGGCCAATATGTGTAAAAAATGAATCTTTTTTTTTTGGAAATTGAAGTATTACTACTACCAGAATTGGAATTCTTTTTACATTTGTATTACTATAGCAACACTGGAAGTCATTGAGTAAAGCTAGTCATTGATTAAATTTAGTGATTTTTTTTCACTTATAGGAGATTAAACTGTTTCAGTTTGAAGAAGGCTACTAAAAGCATTATTTTTATATTTATTTACTTATTATATTTTAAAAGGTAAAAAGTATTTTACCTGCAGATTGCTGTCTAGAATGTGTACATTATTACCTTCATTTGAATTCTCTTGAAGGAGCATGGTCTCATTAATTTGAGGAAAATATTTTTTCATGTTAATTGAAGTCCAGTGAGGCTTTTAGGAATTGAGGTTAGAATTGCTCCATGTGTTTATCAGTGTAGATGCTTTTTGAGATGTACTATACTCTATGGTCAAAGCATTTCATTTCTTTTATTTTTTTACTTTTTATTTAAAAATAATTTCATGTGTTTATTACTTTAGTGTTTTTTTTTTTTTTTTTTTTTTTGGCTGTTTCGCGTTCCATGTGGGATCCTAGTTTCCTGGCCAGGGATTGAACCTGCGTCCCCTGCACTGGAAGCACAGAGTCTTAACCACTGGAGTGTCAGGGAAGTCCCCCAGATATTTCTTTTTTTTTTTTTTTAACATCTTTATTGGAGTATAATTGCTTTACAATGGTGTGTTAGTTTCTGCTTTATAACAAAGTGAATCAGTTATACATATACATATGTTCCCATATCTGTTCCCTCTCGCATCTCCCTCCCTCCCCTACCACCCTCCCTATCCCACCCCTCTAGGTGGTCACAAAGCACCGAGCTGATCTCCCTGTGCTATGCATCTGCTTCCCACTAGCTATCTATTTTACGTTTGGTAGTGTATATATGTCCATGCCACTCTCTCACTTTGTCACAGCTTACCCTTCCCCCTCCCCATATCCTCAAGTCCATTCTCTAGTAGGTCTGTGTCTTTATTCCCATCTTACCCCTAGGTTCTTCATGACATTTTTTTTTCTTAGATTCCATATATATGTGTTAGCATACAGTATTTGTCTTTCTCTTTCTGACTTACTTCACTCTGTATGACAGACTCTGAGTCCATCCACCTAACTACAAATAACTCAATTTCGTTTCTTTTTATGGCTGAGTAATATTCCATTGAATATATGTGCCACATCTTCTTTATCCATTCATCCGATGATGGACACTTAGGTTGCTTCCATCTCCTGGCTATTGTAAATAGAGCTGCAACGAACATTTTGGTACATGACTGTTTTTGAATTATGGTTTTCTCAGGGTATATGCCCAGTAGTGGGATTGCTGGGTCATATGGTAGTTCTATTTGTAGTTTTTAAAGGAACCTCCGTACTGTTCTCCATAGTGGCTGTACCAATTCACATTCCCACCAGCAGTGCAAGAGTGTTCCATTTTCTCCACACCCTCTCCAGCATTTATTGTTTCTAGATTTTTTTATCATGGCCATTCTGACCGGTGTGAGATGATATCTCATTGTAGTTTTGATCTGCATTTCTCTAATGATTAATGATGTTGAGCATTCTTTCATGTGTTTGTTGGCAATCTGTATATCTTCTTTGGAGAAATGTCTGTTTAGGTCTTCTGCCCATTTTTGTTTTTAAATTAATTAATTAATTTATTTTTGGGTGCATTGGGTCCTCGTTGCTGTGCGTGGGCTTCTCATTGCGGTGGCTTCTCTTGTTGCGGAGCATAGGCTCTAGGCACTCAGGCTCAGTAGTTGTGGCGCACAGGCTTAGTTGCTCCGCGGCATGTGGGATCTTCCTGGACCAGGGCTCAAACCTGTGTCCCCTGCATTGGCAGGCAGATTCTTAAGCACTGCGCCACCAGGGAAGCCCTTCTGCCCATTTTTGGATTGGGTTGTTTGTTTTTTTGTTATTGAGCTGCATGAGCTGCTTGTATATTTTAGAGATTAATCCTTTGTCAGTTTCTTCATTTGCAAATATTTTCTCCCATTCGGAGGGTTGTCTTTTGGTCTTGTTTATGGTTTCCTTTGCTGTGCAAAAGCTTTGAAGTTTCATTAGGTCCCATTTGTTTATTTTTGTTTTTATTTCTATTTCTCTAGGAGGTGGGTCAAAAAGGATCTTGCTGTGATTTATGTCATAGAGTGTTCTGCCTATGTTTTCCTCTAAGAGTTTGATAGTTTCTGGCCTTATATTTAGGTCTTTATTCCATTTTGAGCTTATTTTTGTGTATGGTGTTAGGGAGTGTTCTAATCTCATACTTTTACATGTACCTGTCCAGTTTTCCCAGCACCACTTATTGAAGAGGCTGTCCTTTCTCCACTGTACATTCCTGCCTCTTTTATCAAAGGTAAGGTGACCATATTTGCGTGGGTTTATCTCTGAGCTTTCTATCCTGTCCCATTGATCTATCTTTCTGTTTTTGTGCCAGTACCATACTCTCTTGATGACTGTAGCTTTGTAGTATAGTCTGAAGTCCGGGAGCCTGATTCCTCCAGCTCCATTTTTCGTTCTCAAGATTGCTTTGGCTATTCGGGGTCTTTTGTGTTTCCATACAAATTGTGCAATTTTTTGTGCAAATTTATTTTAAAATATGCTACACTCCATTATCAAAGCATCTATAAATTTCATTTACTTATTTAGTTTTATATTTTTAATTTTGAAATAATGTGAAACATGCAGAAAAGTTGTGATATTAGTTCAAAGGGCTCCTATATGTCCTTCATCTAGATCCCCCAATTGTTAACATTTTACCATATTTGGCTTATAATTCTTTCTTTACCTATAATTATTATTGTTATTTTCTGAACCATTTCAGAGTGAATCATGGACATGATGTCCCATTACCCCTAAATCCTTCAGTATATTGAGAACACCCTGCTGTATAACCACAGTACAACACTTAAAATCAAGACGTTAACATTGATGCAATACTGCTGTCCAATCCACAGACCATATTCAAATTTCAGTGAGGTTCCAGTAATATGTTTTATAGATGCCCTTTCCTTTCTGGTCCAGGATCAAGTACCTGGCAAGAAGTATATTAGTCTAGTTCAGATAGATAAACTGTAGTGTCAGGTCTGTACCACCTGCTTGGATTACAAGTAACTTATTTAATTGACTGGATTCTGACCAGTCTTGGGTTCCTGATTGTTATTCCCTTGATTTGTGCCCTGACTTTTTTTTTTTTTTTTTTTTTTTTCGGTACGTGGGCCTCTCACTGTTGTGGCCTCTCCCGTTGTGGAGCACAGGCTCCGGACGCGCAGGCTCAGCAGCCATGGCTCACGGGCCTGGCCGCTCCACGGCATGTGGGATCTTCCCAGACCGGGGCACGAACCCGTGTCCCCTGCATCGGCAGGCGGACTCTCAACCACTGCGCCACCAGGGAAGCCCCTGTGCCCTGACTTTTGATCGCTGAAATAATCCTTCTCCTTTGTTCTGGATTGTCAGCCTTTGCCCATCCTACCTAACCTGTAGCTCACTGCTACTGGTCTGGGCTTTTTGCCTGACTCTCTTGATCCTAGCAGCCAGTTCATCTCTCTTTTTTGTTTCCTTCACAAAGTAATGTGTATGGGATAAGTAATATTCAGGTGCCTCTTCTGTGTAGGATGTAGACAACATATGAAACTACTGGCATTCAGAATAATTTCATGTGTCACAGCCTGCATTAGGACTATATAAAACTGAATTACATACCTAGAACTGTGTGTGTGTGTGTGTGTGTGTGTGTGTGTGTGCGTGTGTGTGTATAGAGTATATTCTGCTGTGAATCTTAGGGTAGGCTGAACGTGCTCTGCAGTTATTTTGGATTATTCTCCTGCCTATAGGCTCTGTAATCTTAGTCTGATTGCTTTACATACAGAAACTTCTCAGATGGTAGCTTATTATTTTATGAGGGAGTGAACTAATGAAATCATAATCTATTTGGGAGCGACTTGCAACCAATTTTGGAATGAATGTTATAGACAGAATATTAACTACTCGAGAATTAAATAGCTGATATTAGTATGACATAAATTTGCATCAGTTTCCCAAAGTTGGAGGTCTGTTTCCTATAACTAAGTTTATTATGATTCTAATCATTAAATGGAGAAGCTTTAAGTTATTTGAAAATAGGCATTTTAAGAGTTGGCTAGCTTCTAAATAGTAGGTTTTCCAAGGAGAAGTTAGATTAAAAGGTGACGTACACTTCTGATTAAAAGTCATACTTTTTCTTTTATTTATTTAAAAAATTTACTTAATTTTGGCTGCATTGGGTCTTTGTTGCTGCGCGCGGGCTTTCTCTAGTTGCGGCGAGCAGGGGCTACTCTTTGTTGCGGTGCACGGGCTTCTCATTGCGATGGCTTCTCTTGTTGCAGAGCATGGGCTCCAAGCATGTGGGCTTCAGTAGTTGGGGCACACGGGCTCAGTAGTTGTGGCTTGCGGGCTCTAGAGCGCAGCCTCAGTAGTTGTGGCACATGGGCTTAGTTGCTCCGCAGCATGTGGGATCTTCCCAGACCAGGGCTTGAACCCGTGTCCCCTGCGTTGGCAGGCGGATTCTTAACCACTGCGCCACCAGGGAAGTCCCTGGCAGGCAATTGTTAACCACTGCACCACCAGAGAAGTCCCCATACTTTTTCTTAATGATAAAATACTAAAATGTAAGTTTAAAATCTATTTGCATAAAGAATTTGTGTTACAAAGAGAAGCAGTGATTTGATTTCTGGAGAGTATATTGAGAAAGGGAAATATTTTCATTGCAATTGGCCTCTAGTATGTGCACGAAGACTCCTTTGTAAATCCATGTGCCTATGTAGATGATTGAGCAAATGTGACTTGCCTTTGGTTTTATGAATTTCCTTGACTTGTGCGCCCTCTTGTGTTTATTTATAGTTAAGACTGTTCTGACTTTCAGTAGTTTGATGGGTTGGGTTGGTATATGTGCATTTTTTGAAGAGATTAAAAATTTTCAAGTATAATGATAACTATTCAATGCATATTACCTAATCTCATTATTAGAAGAGGAAAGAATGTTAAGTGTCTCCCTGGTTCTGTTCCCTACATTTACTTTCACACACTCCATGTCAAATTTTATTATATTTAGTTAATGCATTTATGAATTATATGGTTCTGAACATAAATTATTTTTTAAAAGGCTAAGAAGGGGCTTCCTTGATGACACAGTGGTTAAGAATCCGCCTCCCAATGCAGGGAACACGGGTTGAGCCCTGGTCTGGGAAGATCCCACATGCCACGGAGCACCTAAGCCTGTGAGCTACAACTACTGAGTCTGCACTCTAGAGCCCGCGAGCCACAACTACTGGAGCCGGCATGCCTAGAGCTCGTGCTCTGCAACAAGAGAAGCCACTGCAATGAGAAGCCCGCACACCACAACGAAGAGTAGCCCCCGCTTGCCGCAACTAGAGAAAAGCCCGCGCCCAGCAACAAAGACCCAACTCAGCCAAAAAAAAGAAAAGAGGCTAAGAAGATTTAATTATACCATTATTTTTATATGAAGGTTCTATGGCTGTTGTAGGTTCTATTGGGTGATCAAGGTAGTAAGTGCTTGACACATTGTAGGCCTTCAATAAATATTTGTTGAAAGGAAGAATGGAAGTATCATAACTGATGATACTTATTGACCAAAAGATTTGAAATTAGTTGGATAATTGCCACCTTGCTGTATTCTGAAGGACAGCTTGTTGCTCTGGTTCCAAAGGCACCTGGAGAATAAGTGACTTTTGATCTTTGGGTCAGTATTTAATTGAAGCAGGACCTTTATACCCCATCACTTATAATCATGTTAAAATCTCACACTATAGCCTTTTTCTAATTGACATGGAACCACCCCCCCCCCCTTTATCTGGACTCGTCATGGACAGAATTACTGTGATTGATTTTGTTGATCCATTAGAATCAGATCAACTTCAGTTCAGGTTTATGAGCCACTGTGCCAACTGATTGTAGGAGCTTAGCAAATAGTGTCATAAACAAAGCATTCCTTTCAAAAGGGGGACGAATTTAAAAGGTGGTTATAAAGGGTTCGCTACCAGAGGTTCAGAATTTGAGAATGCCTTGCCTGCCTACTAGATGATAAAGCCCTCTTACATTTGATTTGTATAGGCAATTATAGACTAACGCATACAATTCAGAGCTGGAAATAAATGACTTTATATGGCTTTCTTGATTATATTCTCAATTTTAATACAAGTTACCTTTTAAAGAATGAGATATAGGATTTTTCATGTAAATTCCACATAGTTTTGTAACTATATAATGTCACAGAGAAGTACTTGTGTTCTTGATTTTAGTGTTAATTTGTCCTGTACAGAATCTTGCCTGCAGTTGTGCCTTTGTAATTTTCATCAAACAATCATTCCACTGATAGTTGTTCAATTTACCAAATCACCAATTCATAAAGAAAGTACTTTTGGAAAAAGTTACACATAGTATATTTTTCTAAAGCCTCACTGTTCTGTACCATGAATAACCACACCTATAATCCTGCCCCTTTTGTTCTTATTATATGCAGTCTCTAGATTTGTATTTTGATTTTCTTTTAACTTTGACCTCACCATTAGCAGATTTAAGACAGTTCATTTTCTTTGCACCAAATGGATAGAGGAAATTTTGCTGTCTCTTCATATTCAGGACACTCTATAAATTATTTGACAAATATTTCATAAATATTAATTGCATACATAGCACTGTGTTAACTATTTCTTTGTTACAAGTGATACATTTTTTGATTTATCTTTAGACAGTTTTTATATGTATAGAAGTGTTTACAACTTTCAAGTTGTGTTTATATTTATTATTTTATTCTTTTCCTTGTTTCAACCTTATGAGGTCAGCATGGTAGGCATTTTTATCTCTTTTACAGAAGAAGAAAACATCCGGAGGGATTGTGACTTAACTAAATGAATTGTTGTATGTGGAAGTTCCTGATAAAATATAAAAATAAAAGAGAAGTTTATTATTGTCTATTAGGCTATTCTCAAAC
The DNA here is from genome assembly GCF_025265405.1 of Mesoplodon densirostris. Classification (NCBI taxonomy): domain Eukaryota; kingdom Metazoa; phylum Chordata; class Mammalia; order Artiodactyla; family Ziphiidae; genus Mesoplodon; species Mesoplodon densirostris. The sequence goes on along the minus strand of NC_082675.1, from coordinate 22,223,599 downwards.
TTAAGTCTTTTTATTTTAAGTCCAGTGTTCATCCTTCCTATGTACTATGTATTTTTCCATATAAATACATTGTATAGTGGCCAGTAACCTTACTTCTCTATAATAATTTTGTTAGTATTCATGGTGGATTGGAAATAGTGTAGTGTGTATTACAGTGTAATTCCTGGTCACTTCTGTGTTCTTGCCTACATTTTGGAGGCAATTCTTAGCCCTCTACTATCCACATTTTGGTTTAGGAAACAGGGATGAAATTGTGTTTAAACAAAAGCAAACCAACTAAAATACCAACTCAAAAGCTTGTATACATAGTTGCTTTTGTAGGAGCTTGTGTAGTATTACAATGTAATATTATAAGTAAAAAACACCAGGAAGTGATATAGAAACACAGAGTTGAATGGTGGTTGCCAGAGGTTACGGGGAGGGAGAAACAGACAGTTGTTCAGTGGGTATAGAATGTCAGTTTCACAAAATGAAAAAGTTCTGGAGATCCGTTGTACAGAAATGTGAATATATTTAACAATACTGAACTGTACACTTAAAAATAGCTAAGATGGTAATTTTATGTTACTTTTTTTTTTACCATAAAAATACATTAAAAAGGTAGAAAATACATAAAGTATAATATATCAAATGTGCCGGAACCTGCTACCTAGAATGTGCAAATGATAATATTTTCTTTGCATTGACTATTTGTGAAGTTAAATTTAACTGAATCTTGGTGTTGTAGCTTGGAATTAGCCTTGAGGCTTCCACAGCACCTATATCATCTCAGGTGAAATTTAAACCTGCCCTTAATTTTTAGGCTATTGCTATATTTTGTTCAGTTAACATGGTGAGAAGTGTTCTCTCTTCTAAATGGATATTACTTTTTTCATTCTGGTTTCTCTGGTAAGAGGAAGAGATTTATTATGTTTAATGACACTTCCATACTTTCACTCAGAACCTCCTCTCCAGATGTCTGTCTGGCACTCATCATGAGCTATTTGGAGATCTTAGGCTTTGCAAAATTAATAAGTGATTAGCATAAGATCCTAGTATAGTCATCTATAATGTACAGTGGTTTATGCAGGAGCTCTTCAATTTCTTCCAATAATGATTGTCAAAATCTCATTATTCTAACTTCTATTAACATGTTAGTAGACACTGCTGTTTTATCCTTTAGTCTGAAGATTTAATTATAAAATAACTTTTCACTAAAAAGTAATTTATTAAAACGGAAAGACTCCCTAACCAATAGCATAGTAATTTTCCTTTCTCAGAATTAATTTTCCTTTAGTGCTACCAACTACACAAATGCAGCAATTCAAATTGGCAAATACATATTATGGAGGCTTAAAGAATTTTCCGTTTCACTCTGAATAAAATTCTTATCATGGCCCAAGAAAGCTGTGATCTGGCCCCTGCCCACCTCTCTGATTTCATATTTCATCACTCACTCATTGGCCCACTGCTCTAACCACGATCTTTTTTTCCCCTGTTCCTTGAATATTTCCATTTCTTGCCCACTTTGGCATTTGCTACCTGGAATTGTCTTTTCCTCATATAGTTATGGCTGGTTATTTTTTATATTCAGATACCAGCTTGAATATCACTGCCTAATCTATTGTAACTACATAGCCAACTGTAGTCACATTGCCCTATTTTTATTTTCTCTATAGCTCTTCTTACTACCTGATAGTTTTTTGGTTTTGTTTTTATTTTTTTTGGTCATCTGCCTTTGCCTCCTAGAATGCATGTTCCATGAGAGTAGGGAGCTTGGCTTTCTTTTTCACCGCTGAATCCCCTGTGTCCAAAACAGCCCCTGACTTTAATATCTGGAAAATGCCTGAATGGTTCATTGCTGTGTCTTTCTATGTGCTAGACACTGTGCAAAGTCCTGTGGAGGTACAGAGTTTAGTTACAGAGACTGCCAATTCAATAACCATAATACAAAAGTGTTAAGTCTTATAATAGAGGGATCTATAAAATGTTATGGGGCCACAGTTAAAGGAGTAATTTCTCCTAGAGATAGGTCATGGGGTATTAGAGATGAATTAATGTATTAATGCTTCATATTTTACATTAAACCATTCTGTGGCACTTTGCTGATTAGAGAACTGACTAGTTCTTCAGTTTCCGATACTTCACTTAACCTTGCTGTTTACTTTTCTGTAAAAAGATGGTGGTGATATTGACCTCGAGAATGTTCTAAAGATTAATCATTTAATGTTGGCTAAGTGGTTTGAAGATGCAAAATGCTTTATAAGTCCTGATGTTCTTAATCATATCAACAGCCACTTTCTATAATTAAGTTTTGTTATGTACTTTGTTCCCAATTATTCTGATAGAAATAAATATGACAGTTAAAAATAGAGATTATTTAGGAAAGGCCTACTTGTTATTTGACATGAACCTTTTGTACTGTGTTTTTAGTAGAAAATAATATTTGTGTTTTCTGTTTATGCCAGTGTTCTCTGAAGAGTCGTAATATACTATAACCCCCAGGAGGCAGTAGTATACCAAGAAGACTGTGTGCTTCGGCAAAAGCTAAATAGCAGTGCAAGGCTGTTAGTGATTAGTGACTTGAGTTACCATGTAGAGACTTCCCTTCTTATTGATCCGATAGTGAAGGCTGCAACAAATATTTTGACTTTCATTTTCCCATAGTATTTGTGTTATCTTGTGTTTAAGAGTTCTTCCTTCCTAAAGAGAGGATCCTATCTCTTTCAGTAGTTGAAGTGTAATGATGTCTAGGGATTGTTATACACACAGGGGTACCTCACTTTATACTATACTATACTATCCTATGCTATATTATAGATTTTCTCTAAAAGTTATAAATCGATTAGAATTCTAAATTTAAATTGAATCTTACTTTAAATTTATTTTGGCAGTGAATTTCAACCTTTGTCTCTAGCCTAAAGTACTAAGGGATAAGATATATTTAAACCTCTAACAGTGACTTGCTGCTTCAGTGATTCTCAACTTATGGCAATTTTTTTTCCAGATCTTAGAGGGCTTCATGTTTCATTATATAATTAAAGAGTCCTACTTCAGAGAATTAGGGTCATTCATCTTCACAAAATAAGGGATGGCAGTCCTCAAAAAGAACATTATTATTATTATTTTTTTTTTTTTTGCTGTACGCGGGCCTCTCACTGCTGTGGCCTCTTCCGTTGCGGAGCACAGGCTCCGGACACACAGGCTCCGCGGCCATGGCTCGCGGGCCCAGCCGCTCCGCGGCATGTGGGATCTTCCGGGATCGGGGCACGAACCCGTGTCCCCTGCATCGGCAGGTGAACTCTCAACCACTGCGCCACCAGGGAAGCCCAAAAGCTTTACCCCTACATCCCACTTATCCTTAAGGGTTTTTTATATTAAACACCAGCAACAGTGTTTTATAAAGTATGGAAATTTAAAAGATTCTTAACTGTGGAGCATTTGGGCATTTATAGATTCTTCTTGGGGGTCCCTATGTGTGTTCCCATAATACTCTATCCTTATCCCTACCCTAAGTATTGACTGATAACACTGTATTATAACTGTTAACCTTCTCTGTATCCCTAGACTGTGAATTTCTTGAGGGTGGGAACTTTGTCTTGTTCACGTATGTGTTCCAGGTCCGTAGTGCCTGGTACATAGTAAGTGCTCAACAAATGTTTTAAATGAATGCTGGATTTGTGTAAACTTGAAATATTTTAAATAAAGATACTTCGTGCAGAAACAGAAAGATGCCATTTACAGAGGTCTTCTGCTGTAGAGGGTGTTTGGGAGTTGTTTTACACAATGCATTGTATCAGTGAAATTTTAGGAAATCCTGCTGGGAATACTGGTTTCAGAGCTTTCTGAAAGCACCAATGGACATTTAAAACTGGTTTTACTCCTCTGTGACAAAGATATGGATACTGAAAGGCTAGATAATATTTTCTGAAGGTGGTTTGGCACATTGTTTCATTGATTACTAATTTTTGGAAATTACATGGAGTTGATGAGAACTAGCATTTTAAAAATTTTATTTATTTATTTATTTATGGCTGTGTTGGGTCTTCGTTGCTGCATGCGGGCTTTCTCTAGTTGCGGTGAGTGGGGGCTACTCTTCGTGGTGGTGCACAGGCTTCTCATTGTGATGGCTTCTCTTGTTGCGGAGCTCAGGCTCTAGGCACATGGGCTTTAGTAGCTGTGGCTCGTGGGCTCTAGAGCGCGGACTCAGTAGTTGTGGCATACAGGCTTAGTTGCTCTGTGGCATGTGGGATCTTCCCGGACCAGGGCTTGAACCCGTGTCCCCTGCATTGGCAGGTGGATTCTTAACCACTGTACCACCAGGGAAGTCCCGCATTTTAACTTATATTTCAAAATAGGTTTGAGGCTTGATTTTAATGTTTAGTATTAACTTTATTTATTTATTTAATTTATTTTTGGCTGCGTTGGGTCTTTGTTGCTGCATGCGGGTTTTCTCCAGTTGTGACGAGTGGAGGCTACTCTTCGTTGTGGTGTGCGGGCTTCTCATTGCAGTGACTTCTGTTGTTGCGGAGCACGGGCTCTAGGTGCGCTGACTTCAGTAGTTGTGGCATGCAGGCTCAGTAGTTGTGGCTGGTGGGCTCTAGAACGCAGGGTCAGTAGTTGTGGTGCACGGGCTTAGTTGCTCCGCAGCATGTGGGATCTTCCCGGACCAAGGCTCGAACCCGTGGCCCCTGCATTGGCAGGTGGATTCTTAACCACTGTGCCACCAGGGAAGCCCAGTATTAACTCTAAAATGTGGAATGCCTGTGTAAAAGGCATTCTACATTCTCTATGGAGATACTAAGTTGTGAAACCCCTACTCTTCCTTCTGTGGTACAGCAATACATGTAGAGTCAGCACATGAGTAGTTTAGGCCATGCTGTCAACTCAGGTAGCTTAAATAGATCAGTGACATAAGGTACTGTTCTGTTGTTTAGTTCTAGAAATATAGTCTTTGGCTAAAGCTTGATTGTCTGAACTTTCATTTGCTTATAGTTATGATAATTACACCCTCATTACTATCATCTGTACTAAAAACTGCACAGCTTTGTGTTGCTTAGGTTGCTTTTTGTTCTCTTTGTTTCCTGAAATCCAGAACATGAGAAAATCCTTTTAAAAATACTTGAAACTCTAGAATAAGACTTCTCACTACAATGATTAGTTGTTTGGGGCTCATTGACAGATAAGTGTAAGGAACATTTTTCCCCCATTGTGATTTACAAGAATTGAAAAAGAACTTTAAAAAACCCCTGTTCTCTTCTAAAAGCCACATAGAAACCCTGAATTCCCTGGGAGAGAGATACCAGTTGGTAATGACTTTGGTACTGGAAGTTAGGGAAAATATTCTAATGCTTCATTTTCCTAGATTCCCCAGAATGTGTATTTTAGGTTAAAAGATCTAGTAAACTGTGGTAATTTATGTAATCCCTGATTAAAATCTTCAATTTATTGAAATTCCCAAATTACACTTCTGAGTAGTCTCCTACTTTCAGGGTTTATTAAATGTTGGAATTATCTCATAATAAGGTCAAAAAAGCTATAACTTGGGACTTCCCTGGTGGTCCAGTGGTTACGAATCTGCCTTCCAGTGCAGGGGACATGAGTTCAATCCCTGGTCGGGGAACTAAGATCCCACATGCCGTGGGGCAACTAAGCCCGCGCTGCAACTACTGAGCACGTGAGCCACAACTTGAGAGAAGCCCCCAGGCTACAACAAAGAACCTGCTCACCTCAATGAAAGATATCGCATGTTGCAACAAAGATCCAACTGCAACTAAGACCCAACGCAGCCAAAACTAAAATAAATAAATAAATATTTTTTAAAAAAGCTATAATTCTCCTTGGGGATGAGAGATGAGATTAGCTATTAATAATTAAACAATAATGCTGGAGACTGAATGATCTCTAAAACTCATATTGTCTTTAAAGTTTTAGGTACAGCATAGATGTCTCTCATCACAATTTCCAGCACTTTATCTGTGCCTTAATTATAGCACTGGGGACTTTTTTTTTTTGCTGTACGTGGGCCTCTCACTGTTGTGGCCACTCCCCTTGCAGAGCACAGGCTCCGGATGAGCAGGCTCAGCGGCCATGGCTCACGGGCCTAGCCACTTTGCGGCATGCGGGACCTTCCCGGACTGGGGCATGAACCCATGTCCCCTGCATCGGCAGGCGGACTCTCAACCACTGCGCCACCAGGGAAGCCCAGCACTGGGGACTTCTTGTTTTTATCTTTGTATCTTTCAAGGGGGGTTGTTAAATATACCAGTGAATGAATGAGAAGATATCTTCTTCCAAGCTTGAGAAGCTTTGACCAACAGCTCTGTAGCTGATCTTTCCCCTATGAGTACAAAACCTCATTCCTGAGAAGTCATTCATCCTCTCCCTATTCTACTACTCCTTCCAGCTCAGAGCTTTGAACAGTAAAACTAATAAATGACCACAGGCAGAAAAAACCTCTGGGTCCATGGGGCCCTTAGGGGCATAAAACAATAATTATGTGGGTAGGTAACTTTCAAATAATTACTTCATTTTTGAATAGGTGATATATGCTTATAGTATGAAGTTCAAGAAGGTACAAAAGGGTATACAGGAAAAAATAAGTTTTCCTTTCATTCCTTTCCTCTAGATATTCAGTTTCCCTCTCCAAAGGTAACTTGTTACTAGGTTGTTTTGTATCCTTCCCAGGTATTTCATAGATATATAAATCTCTCCTTTTATATTTATATCTACATATAAATATACACACAACAAAAAGTAAAATTTTATATATCTATATATCTGTCTACACATAGATATATAAATATATCTGTATATCTATACCTAATCTATTTCTTTATGGTTGTTAACAGTTTGGGATTGATAAGGCAAGTATCTTAGGAATATTTAAGAGATATTAATATGAAATAATAATAAATTATATAAATAATATTAAAGATATTTAATATCTTTAGGAAAATAAAGGCATTTATCTTAGGAATAAGAGTTTAAATCTGGGAATTAGGGCTTACATGAATATTGGAAGAGCTGAGGGAGTGAATGTCAGGGGAGTTACTTTGGAAAGTCAGGGAAGCTTCTGCAGGAAGGTCAGGGAAGTAGACACTGAAGACCTTCAGGGTTCTCAAAAGCTGATTAGGAAATTGCTGCAATCATCAAGTATCTTTTTTTTTTTTTCTCTTTTTTTTTGTGGTACACGGGCCTCTCACTGTTGTGGCCTCTCCCGTTGCGGAGCACAGGCTCCCGGACGCGCAGGCCCAGCGGCCACGGCTCACGGGCCCAGCCGCTCCGCGGCATGTGGGATCCTCCCAGACCGGGTCATGAACCTGTGTCCCCTGCATTGGCAGGCGGATTCTCAACCACTGTGCCACCAGGGAAGCCCATCAAGTATCTTTGAGAATGCTTCTGTCATGTGTCTTGGGCTGCAGCAATAAAGCAGGTGATTCTCAAGCACTTGCCCCAAAGCTACTATGAATCTAACATCTGCCTCCAGCCACTCCAAAAAGTAATGTAATGGCTTCTATTCTTTCCATATCTCACATGCATTCCTTTCACTAGTACAGTGTAACCCAGATCGATATAGGGAAGGGGTTTCTGAGAAATATAGAGGAGTCTCGGAAGAGTGGATGGTTTGTGCTAGGTTACCCAGACAATGGCCAATGAGATTTTTGACCTGGGAAAACTGCTGTGTCCCAAATGGGACTGTAATTCTTACTTGTACTCTGTGAAAGCGGTCTGAGGTTTTTGATAAAAGGCAATAGATTAGAGACAACAAAACAAGACAACAAAAAAGGAGAGTCAAGGGAGTGCAGTGTCCTAAAAGCCAATGAAGGAGAAAGTTTCCATAAGAATTAAGCAGTTAATTGTAAACAGTACTGTCATGAGGATGATAAGGAGGAGGAAAAATAAATCTACTGGGTTTGAAATTGAAGGATGGCCATTAGTGAGATTCAAGAGGAGTTTTTGTGGATTAGTCAGAGCAGAGATGTCTTTATAATTGGTCTGTAGCATCATAATAACAAATCACATAAATGAAGAAAAGTTTATCAAATCAACTTTGCCCTCCTTTACCATTAATCATATCTTCAAATCCCTTTCTGTTGTAATGTTTATGTTATTAAGTATAAATACCCAAAATGGAGTGTAATACTCCTATAATTATCAGAGCAAAATAGTATATACCTAGGAATTACCTCTTAGCTTATCTATGTAAATTATTTTCACTTGAGTTAAAAAAAATCTTTGAATCATATTATTTGTGATCCATTATTATTCCCAAATACTATATTAAAAAGTACATTCATGGATTTGATATCATATAATACTTATATAAGATGTAACCATTGGAGGGAACCTGGTTAAGGGCACATGAGTCCTCTGTACTATTTTTGCAACTTCCTGTGAATCTGTGATTATTTCAAAATTTAAAAAAAGATATATGGACCTGGAATTGAATCTAAGAATCTACTTATTAGCAAAGTCTCCTTGGGAAATTCTTTTAACTTCTGTTAGCTTCAGTTACCTGTCAATGAAATGGGGTTGGTGATAATACATCTCTCAGGATCGATGTAAGGATCAAATAAGGTTTTTTTCTGAAAACAGTTTATAGACAGTGGAGCTCTATGTGAATCTTACTTAAAATTATATACTTTTTATTATTAAGAATATTTTTACCTATTAAGGGTCATCTTGGTTTGTTGTTTGTTTGGTTTTTTGGCCATGTCACGTGGCTTGCAGGATCTTAGTTCCCCAACCAGGGATCGAACCTGGGCCCCAGCAGTGAGAGCGCTGAGTCCTAACCACTGGACTGCCAGGGAATTCCCTGTTTTTTGAGTTTTTTTTGTTTGTTTGTTTGTTTGGTTTTTTTGCTGTACACGGGCCTCTCACTGTTGTGGCATCTCCCGTTGCGGAGCACAGGCTCTGGACGCACAGGTTCAGCGGCCATGGCTCACGGGCCCAGCCGCCCTGCGGCGTGTGGGATCTTCCCAGACTGGGGCACGAACCTGTGTCCCCTGCATTGGCAGGCGGACTCTCAACCACTGTGCCACCAGGGAAGCCCTGTTTTTTTGTTTTTGTTTTGCTTTGTTTTGTTTTTGTTTTTTTAATGGACCATTTCACAAATTCAAGGTCACTTTGAAGCTTTGAACTTTAATTCTACTTTCTAAAGTAGAATTAAATTTATAATTCTTCTAAACTTGGTTTTACCTGCAAACAATGAGTTTGCTCTCAATACTACATATAGACCAAAAATCTGCAACGGGATAAGGTCCCTTTTGGATTAAATTCATGTTTTTATGGTCTTAGGAACAACGTGAAGCCATAATTTGCAAGACTTGTCATTATTTGCAGGGCCAGTAGGTTTATAATCTATTTGTTAGGCTAGATTGAACAGAAAGAATAGGGCGTCATGGCTCTTAGTAGTTGTGGTCTTTTATCATTCTTTAGTCACTAACAGGCCGCTGGCTTATGAGTTTTGTCTCTTTCATTCAACAAATATTAATTGGGTATCTATTTTATGCTGGATAATGTTGTAGAAACCTGGGATACATCTGTGAACCAAGAGAAAAAATTGTCATCAACTGAGATGGAGCTTTCTAATGGGACAGGAGAGAAATAAACAATAATAAAAATCAATATATGGTACATTAGAAAGTAATAAGTTCTGTAGGGGAAAAAAAGCAAAGTAAGGTAGTGCTGGTGAGAGGGTGAGAGTGAGTGTAGGTTTTATGCAAAACATAATATTTGAGCAAAGAGTTTAAGGAAGTGAGGAAGTTAACTATGAAGTTATCTGGAGAAAGAGTACTCTAAGCAGAGGGAAGATCTAAAACAAAGCCCCTTAGGCAGGAGGTACCCGGTGCATTTAAAGAAGGAATTTCATATGGCTGGAGAGGAATGAGCAGAGAGGAAATTAATGGGACATTAGGGGGAGCAGATCATGTAGGTCACTGTAGGCTATTTTAAGAACTCTAGCTTTTCTAAACAAAATGTGAGCAGAAAAGTAATAATCTAACTTACTATTTAAGAGGATTACTCTGGCTACTGTTTTGAGACTGGACTGTGGGGTATAGGAATAAGAGACCCGTTAGGAGGCCATTGAAGTAATCTATGTGAGAAATAAGGGTGGAAGTGTGGAGGTAGTGAGAAGTAGTCAGATTCTGGATATATTTTGAAGTAGTGCCAACAATATTTTCTAACAATTTGGAGGAAGTCAAGGATGATTCCAAGGCATTTTGCCTGAGTAACCGGAAGGATAGATTTGCTATCACCTGAGATGCAGAAGGTTATGGTTGGAGTTGGATTGGGAAGATCAGGAGCTCAGTTTTGGACATGTTGAATCTGAGATACCTGAAGGATATCCATGTGGAAAGTTGAGTAGGCAGTTAAATATATGAGCCTGGGATTTTAGAGGGAGATATGAACTGGAGATACAAATTTGGATTTAAATCCATGATACTGGATGGAATAACCGAGGGGAGATAGAAAAGGGAAGATGTCTAAGACTGAGTCTGGAAGTGTTCTACCATTTAGAGGTCAGGGAGAAGGCAAACAACAAGCAAAAAGGAGATTGAGGAGGAGTGATGAGCAATGAAGAAATAGACAAAAGAGTGTGGCATCTTGCAGGCGGTAATATAACTCATTATTGGGTCAACTGTCATTGAGCATGATCAAGATACAGGAAATGTATTCAATATATTATATCAGAAGATGCTTTGTGAATATCATTCCTGGAAGTAGTGGGTTTACTTTAAGTGGGTGTGGAAGTTGCTGATAGCATTCTATAAATGTCCTTTAATTGAAAAATGAAAAAAAAATCACAGTTTCTGTAATTGTTTTGCAAATGTTCATCAATCCTGCTCATTCATTGCATAAGCAAATATTTTGCATCATTGTTGGAGATTTTGGGAGTTCTTGCAAATTTGTTCTAAATTTTCCATGGAGAAGATTACTGAGGCCTCCCAGAAGACTTAGAAATTGGATGATGCTCATGAAATCAAATAGGAGGTTATAGGACTCTTTTTAAGAACTTTGTTATTTTTGTAATTCAAATAGTGAGAATTGTGGGAAGTTACTGAAAGCCCCATAGATTTCATAAAACTGGATTTAAGTACAACAGTCCCCTTCAGGGAAAGTGTCACTAAGAATGTACAACAAGTTTATTTAGATAAACTAGAGGATAAACTAGAGGACTTAGGAATGCCTGAGGTAAGAATTGGAGGGACTCATTTCAGAGTATCTCAGTGCCACTTTATTTTCCTTAAGTGGTAAAAGAGAAATGAGAGCTAAGAAGTATTGAACCTAGTATATACGGAAGTTAAGGGTGATGCTCAGTGAAAGATGCATAGTTTTTTTCTCTAGTATCTGAAAACATGAACTAGATTATATAAATATATCTCATAAATTATTTTTGAGATGTTACTTTAAAAAATCATTTATTTAGGGATTCTAGTCTTTGGAGGAGAATAACTAACCAAAAGGCAGTTTCAAAATATAAATGAACAGGTTTTCAAGAGCCCCACGAGCAGCATACATACCCTGGGTTTAGGCATTCCTAGTCAATTTGTAAAGGAGTAAGGGTACAAAAGTCCATCCAAAATGGAAGCGTTTTCTATAGCCCTGCTATAGAATGGAGTTTGATCTATAGTGCCTTGTCTGCTACTGGTGGTTGAGGGTCTTCAAGTTCAAGAAGGTATTTCATTTTTTTGTACTATTGTGCTAATGTCAGATCTGCTGGTATTTGTACTTGATGCTAGGGAAGCAAAGAGAAATGAACTTAGCTCTTTCTTTGAAGGAACTAAGAATCAAGTTGAGGAGATAGACATAAAGCTACGCCTTTTCCATTTCAACTATTGTCATTTTGAAAAAGGTCCCTTCCAGTAGTTAATCATAGTAGTTTTAAATTCCCTATGTTAGTTTAATATCTGGGTGGATTCTGTTGATTGCATTGTCTCTTGACAGTGTGTTATCTTTTCTTGGTTGTTTGTGAGTCTTACATGTTTTGTTTGAAAGCAGACATGTTGTGTAGAACAGCAGACACTGGAGTCAATAGTAGTTATGCCTGGAAAGGGTCATGCCTCTTCTTTTGCTTGGCCTTTGTTGTAGGAGTTGTGTCAGGTTAGTCAGAAGCTCAGCTGAGTTTTGGTTTTGTCGTTGCTGTTATTATCCTCAGTCTACCACAGGCTTCAAATTCCTTTAGTGTTACCTTGTGCTTAGCTGGGGGGCTGGTTTACCAGACTTTTTCTCAAAGTCTGATCTACCCTCAGCTTCCCTTTGTACCTGCATGTCAGAGAGGGTCCTTTTCATGTTCTTGCCTTTCCCCCAGCAGTAGATCTGCCACTATTTGTTACTCAGTGCCTCTTAACTTGGTATTGGGGGCCAGGGAGGGGGTGTTTTCCCCTGTCCTGGTTCAGCTTCAGCCTTTGGCAGTTACTGTGTTGGGGCCTTCTTGGTGTTCATGACCCAAGTCCCCTCAGAGGTGGGAAATGGTCTGGACCTAGAACATTTTGCTGTCTTTTCCCCCACCTCAGGTCTTCTGATTCCCTCTCCCAGCTTCAGTCACCTTATGCTTTTGTTCTGTAGGGGAGAAGGGTTTAGATGGGGCTTCATGCTTTTCTTGGAGCAGCTGCTGCTTCCCTCCCCTGGGCCTGCACCACAAGGGAGGCCTTCTCTGGTTTCTCACATTGTCCCCACTCCCCATTTCCTCCCCAGCACCAGGTAAGGTCTCTAGAGAAGAACCTGTGAGTGGGTGCAACTTCCCCTTTTTCTGTGGCTCCCATGGGTTCTACACTCCTAGCCCACACACTGAGCTATTAGCAATTTTTAAACAATTTTAGCCAATTTTTTTCTACCAGATGTGTAGTACCTGATATCTGCTCCAGGTAAGGAAATTCTCACCACCTATTTCTCCTTGGAGGCATCTGTCTTTCCTTAGATTTCAGGGTAGTTGGTTATCCTACAACCTTAGCTCTCTAACGGTTTCCAGAAAAGTTATATTTGTTTAGCTTATCCATTTTTTCCTTGTTGTAAAAGTGGGAGCAACTCTTCAGCATTCTACATCCTAAATTGAAGCCAGGAATTATTTATGATGTTTTAAAATTTTAAACTTTGTTTCTATCATAGCCAAGCTTAAATTTTGGTTGTGCCGTGCAGCTTGTGGGATCTCAGTTCCCCAACCAGGGATTGAGCCGGGCCACGTCATTGAAAGCTGCGAATCCTAGCCACTAGACTACCAGGGAACTCCCACGCTTAACTGACATTTAAAGATAAATTAGTTCTAGTCATTAATGACAGAAAGTGTAATGCTTTATTATTGAAGTTTACAGCTTTATATGTACTTTAAATTATATTTTACTCTTAATAACATCATATAACATCATATACATATAAGTATATTTTTTCTGCTTTAAGGAAAATCACTCATAGTTAGAAATTTAAAAAGTATTTATCTTTAAATGTTTGTTTAAATTACGAGGATTCTTTTTTTTTTTTTTTTTTTCTTTTTGCGGTACGTGGGCCTCTCACTGTTGTGGCCTTTCCCGTTGCGGAGCACAGGCTCCGGATGCGCAGGCCCAGAGGCCATGGCTCACGGGCCCAGCCGCTCCGCGGCATATGGGATCCTCCCAGATCGGGGCACGAACCCGTATCCCCTGCATCGGCAGGCGGACTCTCAGCCACTGCGCCACCAGGGAGGCCCTACGAGGATTCTTTTACAGTTCAGAATTTAAGATAAATGATCTGAAAAGTCTTTATAAAAAATTCAAATTGTGGAGCAAATGCATGGTTTTAGGATTAATTGAAAAATTATCAAACACATTTAGTTTCCCCTAATTTGTGACAAGTTCAGTGAAAGGTGATGCCTCATACCTTTCTATTATTTATGAAAAAATATAGCTATTGTAAATTTTATGTTGAATTATTTTACTACAATAAAAATTTGGAAAAAATATAGCTGAAAATAATGTGTCAAAAGAATTTTGATTGCACATAAGAAAACATTAGTTTAAGAATTTTCTACATATGCTTTTAATGTGTCAGCTACCCAATATTAGCTAAACATCAAGATCAAAGGACTGATATATCACTTATGTATGGAATCTAAAAAATAAAGCAAATGAACTTATGTATAAAAGAAACAGACTCACAGACATAGAAAACAAACTTATGTTTACCAAAGGGGAAAGAGGAAGGGGGAGGGATAAATTAAGAGTATGGGATTAACAGATACACACTACTATATATAAAATAAACAACAAGGATTTACAGCACAGGGAGCTATATTCAATATCTTATAATAACCTATAATGGAAAAGAATCAGAAAAAAATATGTATAATGGAATCACTTTGCTGTACACCTGAAACTAACACAATATTGTATATGAACTATACTTCAATTAAAAAAAAAAGATCAAAGGACTGATGATAAAAGAGAAGTACCTTTTCTGGTCTCACATCCATTCCTCTGTCTTCCCATCATGGCTAGATTAAACTATCATCTTTAAACTTTTATTCTCATCTCCTCACAGAAGGTCTTGTCTTCTGCTTCGCAGCGAAAATAGAGATAATCAGGTTTTACTTTCATCTGTTTTTGTTATTCCTAAGCCCCTTGTACTATAAACATATACACATTCACACTCACTTGATTTCTATCTTTCCATCTCAGAGGAGGTGACTTTCCTCTTCTCATCCAAGGTTAGTATCTCTTGTCTAGACTGAGTTCCATTTCTACCTATCTCCTACAGAGCCTTGCTCCATCAGTTATTCTATCACTCTCACCCTTAATGTTTCCACCGATCCTGCTTCAATCCTGCATTTCTCTTGTCAGTTCTGTATTGACCTTTTTTTTTTTTGCGGTACACGGGCCTCTCACTGTTGTGGCCTCTCCCGTTGCGGAGCACAGGCTCCGGACGCGCAGGCTCAGCGGCCATGGCTCACAGGCCAGCCACTCCGCAGCACGTGGGATCTTCCCGGACCGGGGCACGAACCCGTGTCCCCTGCATCGGCAGGCGGACTCTCAACCACTGCACCACCAGGGAAGCCCTGTATTGACCTTTAAGAGAATGAATTTTGGCCTGAAAAAGACCCTAGTTTTATAATCCTAGCCACACCAGTGTGTCCCTAGGCAAGGTACTTAGCCCCTTTGAGGCTTTTTATAAATGGAGATGAGGTTTACTACAGATTTGTTTTGAGAATTAAGTAAAGTTAAATGGAGTAATCAATGTGAAGTTCCTCCTCTCAAATTCTAGCACATGATGGGTTCTTCATGATGTATTTTCCCCACTTCCTTTCTTCTTTCAGAGCCAGATTTCTTGAAAGAATGGTTTGTATTTGCAGGCTCTCTTTCCAGTGAGGTTTACAACTCTGCTACTCTACCATAACTTCTCAGTCTAAAATTAGCAGTGATCTCCTAGTTGCCAGATCGAATGAGCACCTTCCAGACCTTCAGCATTTGCTTTCTGTTCCCAACCCCTAAAATCATACTCCCTTAAAGCAGCCAAAAAAAGCTTTCTAAAATGTAAATTCAATCTTTTAGTAGCTCTCCATCATTTGCATGGTAAAGTAAGTCATTTCTGGTAGGGAAAAAGACACTCTTGTTCTAGATCTGTACTGTCTAATATGGTAGAATACTAGTCATATGTGGCTATTTAAAATTAAAATAAATTTAATTAGGTCCGGATCAAGATAGCAGAGTAGGAAGATCCTGAGCTCACTTCGTCCCATGGATACCCCAAAACTACAACTATATATAGAACAACTGTTTCTGCAGAACACATTTTCTACAACCAAAGATATAAAGAAAAGGCCACGTTGAGATGGGTAAGAGGGGTAGAGACATGGTTTAGTCAGAACCCACACCACTGGTGTGGTGACCTATAAGCAGGAGAAATATCACAACCATGGAGGTGCCCTCTGTGGAGCAAGGGGTCTGAGCCCCATATCGGGCTCCCTAGCCTAGGGATCCTGCACTGGGAGGACAAGTCCCCATAACATCTGGCTTTGAAAACCAGTGGAGCTTTCATCCAAGAGAACTATAAGGCTGTGGGAAACTGAGACTTCATTTTTGAAGGGCTTGCGGATAAACCCACTTACTCTGAGTTCCAGCACAGAGGCAGCAGCTCGTAAAGTGCCTGGGTCCTATGAGAAGGAGACTGACTAATTTAGGGTGTAAGAGGCAGGAATCTGGTGGAACTTTCTCTGGGGATTGAAAATGATATGTTGATTACAACATAATTTATAGTGACCAAGATATGGAAGCAACTCAGTGTCCATCGATTGATGAATGGTTAAAGAAGATGTGGTATATATATGCAATGGAATATTAGTCATAAAAAGAATGCAATCTTGCCATGTGGGACAACATGGATGGACCTTGAGAATATTATGCTAAGTGAAATAAGTTAGAGAAAGACAAATACTGTATAATTTCACTTAAGTGTGGAATCTAAAAAACAAAACAAATGAACAAAGAAAACCAAACAGAAACAGACTCATAGATGCAGAAAACAAACTGGTGGTCACCAGAGGGGAGGGGCCTGTGGTGTTGGGCAAAATAGGTGAAGAGGATCAAGAGGTACAAACTTCCAGTTATAAAATAAATGTCATGGGGGTGTAGTGTACAACATAGGGAATATAGTCAGTAATATTGCAGTAACTTTGTGTGGTGACAGATGGTAACTAGACTTATTGTGGTGATCAATTTGTAATGTATATAAATGTCAAATCACTATGTTGTACACCTGAGACTAATATAATATTGTATGTCAACTATACCTTGATAAAAAAATTCAAGTTAATTACAGTTGAATAAAATATAAAAAGTTAATTCCTCTGTTACACTAGCTACATTTCAAGTATTAAATAGCCACATGTGACTAATAGCTACCATATTATTGATACATTCTCATTATCGCATAAAGTTCTGTTGGACAGTGCTGATCTAGATTCAAGGCATTTTAAAAAAGGGAGACAGATTGGCATTGTACCAGACCTAGCTGGGTTGAGCAAAGGAAGCAGAGCTGATGATGCTAGAGAGCTCATATTGTTAACTGGAAGAGTTAAGGCTCCTGGAGAGAAGCTGGAGCTGCCTTGAAATGTGGAATGCTTTATTTTTTATTTTATTTTTTATTTTTTTGCAGTATGCGGGCCTCTCACTGTTGTGGCCTCTCCCATTGCGGAGCACAGGCTCCAGACATGCAGGCTCAGCGGCCATGGCTCACGGGTCCAGCCGCTCCGCGGCACGTGGGATTCTTCCCGGACTGGGGCACAAACCCGTGTCCCCTGCATCGGCAGGCGGACTCTCAACCACTGCGCCACCAGGGAAGCCCAGGAATGCTTTATTTATTTAAATTTTTATTGGGGTATAGTTGATTTACAATGTTGTGTTAGTGTCAGGTGTACAGCAAAGTGAATCAGTTATACATATATCCACTCATTTTTTTTTAGATTCTTTCCCCATATAACCCATTGCAGAGTACTGAGTAGAGTTCCCTGTGCTATACAGCAGGTTCTTATTAGTTATTTATTTTATACATGGTAATGTGTATATGTCAATCCCAATCTCCCAATTTATCCTTCCCCTCCAGCCCCTTATCCCCTGGTAACCATAAGTTTGTTTTCTACATCCATGACTCTACTTGTGTTTTGTAAGTAAGTTCATTTGTACCCTTTTTCTAAAAAATAAATTTATTTGTTTATTTATTTTTGGCTGAGTTGGGTCCTTGTTGCTGTGTGTGGGCTTTCTCTAGTTGCGGCGAATGGGGGCTACTCTTCATTGCGGTGCGTGGGCTTCTCGTTGTGGTGGCTTCTCTTGTAGGGTGGCACGGGCTCTAGGAGTGCCGGCTTCAATAGTTGTGGCTTGCAGGCTTTAGAGCGCAGGCTCAGTAGTTGTGGTGCAGGGGCTTAGTTGCTCTGTGGCATGTGGGATCTTCCTGGACCAGGGCTCGAACCCGTGTCCCCTGTATTGGGAGGCGGATTCTTAACCACTGCACCACCAGGGAAGCCCTGTACCCTTTTTTAAGATTCCACATATAAGTGATATCATATGATGTTTGTCTTTCTGTGTCTGACTTATTTCACTTAGTATGACAATCTCTAGGTCCATCCATGTGGCTGCAAATGGCATTATTTTGTTCTTTTTTATGGCTGAGAAATATTTCATTGTATATATGTACCACATCTTCTTTATCCATTTCTCTATTGATGGACATTTAGGTTGCTTCCATGTCCTGGCTATTGTAAATAGTGCTGCAGTGAACATTGGGGTACATGTATCTTTTCGAATTATGGTTTTCTCTGGGTATATGCCCAGTAGTGGGATTGCTGGGTCATATGATAATTCTATTTTTAGTTTTTTAAGGAACCTCCATACTGTTCTCCATAGTAGCTGTATCAATTTACATTCCCACCAACAGTGTAGGAGGGTTCCTTTTCTCCACACCCTCTCCAGCATTTATTGTTTGTAAATTTTTTTTTTTTTTTTTTTTTTTTTTGCTGTATGCGGGCCTCTCACTGCTGTGGCCTCTCCCGTTGCGGAGCACAGGCTCCGGACACACAGGCCCCGCGGCCATGGCTCGCGGGCCCAGCCGCTCCGCGGCATGCGGGATCCTCCGGGATCGGGGCACGAACCCGTGTCCCCTGCATCGGCAGGCGGACTCTCAACCACTGCGCCACCAGGGAGGCCCTATTGTTTGTAAATTTTTTGATGATGGCCATTTTGACAGGTGTGAGGTGATACCTCATTGTAGTTTTGATTTGCATTTGAATTGGGGAATACTTTGAAAGATCACCAGGAGTGATCACTAGGAAAGGCAGGAACTACTTCTGTCATTATGTTGGACTATGGATGAGGAGTAAAAGCAATCTCATTGATTGAGAGAAAGAAATGGAATATTGCTGGAAATTATCCTTTTTGCATCAGGTTAAACATTTATCTCAGAAGAAGAAAGTGGTGTTTGCTTTTTTTTTTTTTTTTTTTTTTTTTTTTGCGGTATGCGGGCCTCTCACTGTTGTGGCCTCTCCCGTTGCGGAGCACAGGCTCCGGATGCGCAGGCCCAGCGGCCATGGCTCACGGGCCCAGCCGCTCCGCGGCATATGGGATCCTCCCAGACCGGGGCACGAACCCGTATCCCCTGCATCGGCAGGCGGACTCTCAACCACTGCGCCACCAGGGAGGCCCGGTGTTTGCTTTTATTATTAAGAGAAAAGAATAAGTGATTGGGAAACGTTTTCTTGGGATTTTAACCTTTTGGTAAATGATACCTCAAACCTGCTATTAACCCATCTGCTTTTCTGGCTTAAACGAATTTCTCAAGTATAAGTGATCTTGCTGAGTCAGAAGAGATATATTTATCCTTATATTCTGTAAATAGTTATCTCCAGTCTTTAGATTTATTTTCTGTTCGGCTATAGTCAAGAATTCTGTGACTGTTTTATTCCCATCTGAATAAGTTATTATTGCTGTGATTTTTAAGCTTCTGGATATTAATGTTTTAAGTTCCTGAACTTCTCTGCAAGACAGGGTCCATACTGAAGGAGGCAGCTGTAAAATGCAGGTGCTGACAAGCAGAAAAACAAAGAGATTTTCACAGGGAATTGTGGGTATTTAATGTAACTCTTTAGTTCACAGTTCAATAAAACTGTGTTGTTTCCATATTACTACATTCTGCATTAACCTTCTGCTGTATTGCAAAGTTAATTTTAAGGAGGAAAGATGTGTTACATTTGTTACTTGCTTCCTCTCCAGCATTTTAACTTTCAGTCCTCAGAAGGCAGGAATTCTGCTGTACCAGCACAATTTAATCTACTTAAAGTATTTTTGTACACATATTGATAAGGAAAGTTTAGTTTGTATTTTATCATGCTTGTGAAAGTGAAAATGAATCACAAATTATAAGTGAAACTGACTTTTTATTTATACTTGCTCTGTTTTCTCATTATGTCCTTTTAAATAATGATTTTGTAAAATGAGAATACTGAAATGCTATAGAGGAAGAAAGGGAGGAGAAGTGGTTGCATTGTGAGTGTGGATAAGGAAGCAGGCACTGAAATCACTAGGCAACAGGCTGTGAGAAATGTAGCATTTCTCATTTGTGTCGTCATGTAACTATGGGAGAACCACCAGAACCTAACCTGGTATTTCTTTTTAATCAAGTCCAGCTGTTGGTCATGTGAACACACTCTTTCCTCCAAGTATTAAGGGTGTGTTTTCTCCTTTCCTATGGTATCTTAAATGGCTGCTTACATATCACCTAGAATGTACTCACATGCTCTAGGAGCCCCTGTTATACTGATCATTTTTCTTTATGAATCACAAGTAGAATGCTCACCCCTAGTTGCATAAAAACTTTAGAACAAAGAATGTGACTTGACCACATAAGTTTTTTTTTTCTAATTTTTTTTAATTTTTATGAATAGAGCTCTTGTTTTTAATTTGATGAGCAGGGAACTTTCCAACTGTAACCCTCCCTTTACAATCTGTCTTTAATTTGTGAAAAAGTTGCATTCCAATTTTTCAGACGTAAAACTTTTTAATGCATTTTTTTGGATTCACTGGTTCTCCAGTCATGATGGGTTATCCTGAAATTCGGCGTATACCATTTCATGGGTTTCAATCTCCTTTTCTTATTTGCACATTTACATTTACTACTTTGATATGAAAAAGTGATTAGATGGCATCTCACCTTAGTCCTCCTTAAGTAATACACAGTTGCAGCTGTTAGACTGTTTTTGTAGTGTTGTTACCAACCTGGTCTTCCTTGAAAGAAGTATGAAAGCATTTTCAACATCTTGGATCATTTAGTTCAGTTTACTTATCCTCTGTGAGGCATAATCTATGTGAATTTTGAAGGCTGCTCTGTGCTTAAGTATGAAACTTTTTAATTCTACTGTATCTTCTTGGTGGCACTAAGAAACAGTTGTTTTTTTCCTCTGTTTTCTGGGATCTTCGCATTGCCCCTTAGTGTTGTAGCAAATATTTAAGACATTTTAAGTCCCAACACTGGGACAGAGCTTGGTCAGGTAATTATCCTGATATATTCAGATAAAATAAATCTAAAAATCTGTATAGTAATCATCTATTCTTAGCTAAGAAAAATGGGTAGTAATTATAGATATGAACATTTGCTTTGTAGGCCACAAAATTGTTTCAATACTATTGCTTTGTTTAAAAAAAAGACACCACTTAAAAAAAAAAGACACCACTTAATACTGAATATTACTTAGAGATAAAAACATTGTGCTTGTCAAAGCATTCTAAATAATGCACCCTTTCAAGAATTTATAAAGCCCATAACTCTGTTTTAGGCCTTATATCAGTTACTTGAGATGCCACATACACCAGTGGGTTGTTTATGATGTACGGACTACTAATAAGATGATGGCAAGTAACATAGATACCTAGGAAAGTAGCCATGTGACAAAAGGAAGAATGTTCTTACAGTGATATCCGTAGATAAAAATCATATAATTTTATTTGTGAGTGTTATCCTGCTCCTGCCTGTTGAAATTACAGATTGTATGTATGTGTTTAATAATTGCTCATGGTTATTAGTTTCCTTAAATACTTTGAATAGTTATTAGACTTTTCTTCACTAAATCATAACATGTTATATATTTATTCCTTGGAGTTTACTGCTGTTTCTTAAGTCACTAACATAGTCCTATTTTGTGACATTCTAGGGTATGTTAGTTATCTCAAGTGATGATATAAATTCTTTAAAGTAAAATTTATTTCATATAAATATAGTTTTCTTAATTATTTTTGAGGAAGAGCACTGTTGCAAAATCAGACAATGATAGAATGAGAAAATTTATTTGAAGAAATGCTAATTTTCATTTATTCCAAGATGATATAGTTTGAAGCCTCTGGGACTTAAGTTACCTAAGACAATCTTTGCAATGCTTTTAGAGTGAGTTAGATAACTGAAACCTAAAGACCCAAAATGTCATGTTTTATAAATTACTTTAGGAATGCATAGCAGATTTGTCAAAGAAGAGTAGTAGAGTCAGGTGAAAATAGTTACAATTCTATATTCAGTAGGAAGAATTTTTAATTCTAGATTTTATGCAGTGTTCAGTACTTTGATATTACTGGTATTTGGTAAATATTATTTTTATAATGTCTCTAGTAAATGCTTTATTAAACATAGCTATGTTTGAAATTTGTATAAAAATGACATTATTTCGGAGGAGATAGGTAAATTCATGGGACTCCTAAAAAAATAAATTGAATACAGTTTAAAGGGAATCTCTGTAAAGAGGTAAAGAGATAGTGCAAGATGACATGGTACCTTAAACAGAGAACAGATTGGTGGTTACCAGAGGTGAGGGTCTGGGGATGGGTAAATGAGTGAAGGTGGTCAAAACGTACAGACTTCCAGTTATAACATAAATAAGTTCTGCAAATTTAGTGAACAGCATGGTGACTATTGTTAACAGTACTGTATTGTATATTTGAAAGTTGCTAAGAGTAGATCTTCAAAGTTCTCATCACAAGAAAAAAAACTGTAGCTATGTGAGGTGATGGTTGTCAACTAAACATATTGTGGTAATCATTTTGCAATATATACACATATAAAATCATTATGTTGTATACCTTAAACTTATACAATGTTGTATGTCAATTATATCTTAATAAAACTGGGAAAAAAGTGAAAATATTCACTGAGGAAAAAATAAAAAGGTGGCATGGTAGATTAAGATTTGCAGAAGAGTTATACTAAAAGTAACAGCACTGTAAGAGAAAAATAGGAAGGTGTGGTTATCCTTTCAGCCTATATCATTACTTATTATTTGGTAGAGAAGGAATAATAAGTCAAAAACTATCTCCAGTTTGGACAGAGTGCCCCTTCTCTGTGTTTCCTTGTTATTCTGTATGTATCCTTATCACTGTCTTTATCACACAATACCTTGAAATTATGTTTGCCTATTTATATATATGTTTTTTTAAAGAACGAATATAAAAAGTACAGGCAAAGTTTTTTTTCCAAAAAGATGTCTATCACAGCATTATTTAAAAATAATGAAAAACTGAAAACAACCCAAAAGTCCTATATTAGGTAGGTGGTCTATAAATTTCAGTTCATCCACATGAGGGAATGTGCTGTGTTGCAAGTTTCCCACAACAGTTCCAGACACAACAGCCTCCAGAGGGTGAAGAGGAACTCTATTTTCCTATCACTCCTTTAGCAGTGTGAAAATCTTTCCTGGAAGTTCCCAGCCTTATTTCTCACAGCCTAGAATTGGGTTTCAGGCCCAGGCATTGGCAAGGGTGATAGGATCTATGATGAAAAGGATTCAATTACAGTGACTGCTATAACAGTATATACAAAATGTTAAGAGTGGTTACATTTTTGTAGTGGGAATAATAGGTGTATTTTATTACCTCATTTTTACTTTCCTAGAGTTTAGAAGGTTTAAATACGGAGAATATGTTGCTTTAATCATCAGGGAAAAATAGGTATTAATTAAAATATTTATCTGTTTGTATGTCTGTGTCCCCATGCCATTGGAGGGCAGTGCATTGGACTGAGACCTCTCTGTTATGGTACTGCCAGTGCTTAATCCATGCCTGGTGCATAATAGGTTCTTAGTAGTTGTTGAACTGAATCAAGTTAATCAAGTTAATCAAATTAACTTTTAAAGTTAAAAAGAAGTAATAGGGACTTCCCTCGTGGTGCAGTGGTTAAGAATCCGCCTGCCAGTGGCGGGGGGACATGAGTTTGATCCTTAGTCCAGGAAGATCCCACATGCCGTGGAGCAACTAAGCCCTTGCGCCACAACTACTGAGCCGGCACTTTAGAGCCTGCCAGCCACAACTACTGAGCCCGTGTGCTGCAGCTAGTGAAACCCGCATGCTCTAGGGCCTGTGCTCTGCAACAAGAGAAGTCACCCCAATGAGAAGCCTGTGCACTGCAACGAAGAGTAGCACCTGCTTGCCATAACTAGAGAAAGCCCACATGCAGCAACAAAGACCCAATGCAGCAAAAAAAAAAAAAAAAGTAATAAAGGAATGTAAAATTCTGTTACTTTTAGGTACAATTCACATTATGAACCACACTGTTAAGTGCTAGTAGATAAAATGAAATAATTAATGAAAAAGTTATCATTTACAATAGGTTCACATTAACTGCAATACACTTAGCTCTTCCTGATGTTTTAATGTCTTTCTCTTTATAGAATTAATTTTTCTTTACTTTTTGTGAAATACTATATAACTAAACATAAAAAATATATAACTTTACATAAAATATGTTTAACTTTAAAGATTAATTATAAAGTGAACAGTTCTCTAACCACCCCAAAAAGAAATAGAACATTACCAGTACCTTAGATGCCACGTGTATGCTCTTCTCTGCACATCTCACTTTCCTAATAATGTAAACACTTCTGTTTTTTTTAATAAATCATTCTCTTACTTTTCTTTACAGTTTTGCCATCTATCTATATGTAGATTCCTAAACAATATATTACCTAGTTTTGCTTCTTTTTGAAATTTTCATATGTGGAGTGATCTTGTAATTATTCTTCTGTGACTTCCTTCTTTAGGTCAATGTGATATTTTAATATTTATCCATTTTGATGAATGTAGCCATAGCTTGTTCATTTTCACTTCTTTATAAAATTCCATTACTACAAGCATACTACAATCTATTTACGTAATTTCTATATTTGTTTTTACAGGTTTTAACTATTATGAACAATGCTGCCATAAACATTCTGAATGTTGCTGTGAACAATTCTATATGAAAGAGTTTCTGTTGGAGTTAAATTGCTGGTTGCAGAGGACACACGTCTTCACCATTACTATATAATGCAAAATTGCTTTTCAAAGTTTTGTTCCAGTGTACCCTGCCACCAGCAGGATAAACTTTGATAGTCCTTTTTGCTCCACATTTTTGCCAATACTTGGCTATCACAATCTAAATTATTTGCCATGGATAAGTTACAATGCATTTTTAACTACTTAAACAGCTATGTCTGAGTCTTGATTTGAAAACACAGGAAATTAATCCTTAATTTTTAAACATGTTCTTAAAAAGAATGTCTTTTCTGAATTATTATAAACTTTGATTTTGTGGTATCTAAATTGCTAAGGGAGAATTTACATAATTTCATATTAAATTCATTTATCTAGATTGTTTCTGTCAATTAGAATAGATATCCAGGGCTTCAGTTATGATATAGAAATTTCAGACAGGTGGAAGAGATGGTGCTAGAGATTTACTCTGCACAATTTTATTTTACTTAATTTGGCTACTGCCCCAAATTACATGTAGCCTCATACAGCTTTGCTTTGAGTAATAGGCATAAACATATTCTTGTGAGCATAGACCTATTCAGGACATATGCTTTCCTCACATGTTCATGCATATCATTTTGTATGTTGTACTTTAAGAGCAAATGAAAAGAGTAGTCTTGGACTTCCCTGGTGGCACAGTGGTTAAGAATTCACCTGCCAATGCAGGGGACACGGGTTCGAGCCCTGGTCCGGGAAGATCCCACATGCTGCCGAGCAACTAAGCCCGTGCACCACAACTACTGAGCCTGCGCTCTAGAGCCCACGAGCCACAACTACTGAGCCCACGTGCCACAACTACTGAAGCCCTCATGCCTAGAGCACGTACTCCGAAACAAAAAGAAACCACCACAGTGAGAAGCCTGCACACCACAACAAAGAGTAGCCCCTGCTCGTTGAAACTAGAGAAAGCCCGCACGCAGCAATGAAGACCCAGTGCAGCCAAAAATAAAGAAATAAATTTATTTTCTAAAAAAAGAGTAGTCTAAATCTTATCCATACAGACAGAAAAAAATATGCAAGCTTTAAAATTTTCTGATTACTTTTTAAAATTTAGCCTTCATTTTCATCAAAGTTATCCATATAACTCTTTTAAAGGCTCAAGGGATTCCTATACTCCCCTGCAGTGCCTTGCCCCTCCTTACCCTCCCTTAACCATTTAGCTTCCCATGCTCTTTTTTTAAAAAAAATAAATTTATTTATTTATTTTTGGCTGCAGTGGGTCTTCGTTGCTGCTCATGGGCTTCTTATTGTGGGGGCTTCTCTTGTTGCAGAGCATGAGCTCTAGGTACACAGGCTTCAGTAGTTGTGGCTCGCTGGCTTCAGTACTTGTGGCCCACAGGCTCTAGAGCTCAGGCTTGGTAGTTGTGGAGCACGGCTTAGTTGCTCTGCGGCATGTGGGATCTTCCTGGACCAGGGATTGAACCTGTGTCCCCTGCATTGGCAGGCGGATTCTTAACCACTGTGCCACCAGGGAAGCCCTTCCTGTGCTTTTAGAGGCAACAAAGTACTTCTCTTAGCAATTTGTTTTGTAATTTACTTCCCATATGCTTTTGTTTCTACCTTTTTTCCTTTTTATTGTGATAAATATACATAACATAAAATTTACCATTTTAGCCAATTTTAAGGGTACAGTTCAGTGGCATTAAATACACTCACACTGTTGTACAACCATCACCACTTTTGCTGTTACTTAATTTTAAAGTATTATCTATTGTCTTCCCGAAATGAAAGATGAGGATTTAACTCTTTTGTCCCTTTCTGGCACAAATGCACACTTCTTGTACTCCTATTCTCCCAATATAATTATATCATAAATTTGTGTAGGTTAGAGTTGATTATGTTAGTGTTACTCTGAAAAGGCCATTCACAGCTGAATCATTTGGTATACTGTGATTACATTTCCTTTCTTGTTTCCTTTCCATTCCCAAATAGCCCCTAGTTCTCTAAATCTCCTCTCATTGCACACTGAATGTTCAGTCACCTTCTTTTTTTTTCTTTTTAACATCTTTATTGGAGTATAATTGCTTTACAATGGTGTGTTAGCTTCTGCTTCATAACAAAGTGAATCAGCTATACATATACGTATATCCCCATATCTCCTCCCTCTTGCGTCTCCCTCCCACTCTCCCTATCCCACCCCTGTAGGTGATCACAAAGCACGGAGCTGATCTCCCTGTGCTATGTCAGTCACCTTCTTAATGATGTTTGTTCATCTTCTGGAGGACATCTCTTCTGACTGGTTTCAGTTAGGACTTGTTGCTCTTCCCCCACATACACAGTTGTCATCTGGAGTCTCACTTCCTCATTGAAAATTCCCTTTGCCTGTAGCTTGTGTTGAATCCTGGTTCCCAGTCACGTATCTTCTTCATTCTGCATTTATTTCCTTGTTTTGGTTGTGTACTTTCTTTAGTAGCTTCCTAAGAAAGAGTGGATAGGAGGGGATAGGAGGTAAATTATTTGAGACAGTGTAAGTCTGAAAAATACCTTTTTCTTCTGCCTTACACTTGATATTTTGACCGGTTGTAGAATACTAGGTTAGAATAATTTTCTGTCAGATTTTGATTGTCTTCTGCCTGGGTTGCCCTTCTACCAGGCTTTCTTAATCAGAAGACATTCTGAATCCTTATCCTTGTATGAAACCTGTTTTTCCATATGGAAATTTTAAAGCATTGTTTTTTATTCATAGTTTTATGAAATTTCTTGGTGATGTATTTTAAGAATACTGTATTGGGTCTTTGATGATCTCTTTCAGTGTGGAAACTCATGTCATCAATTCTCTTTTCTTTATTGTTGATTTAGACCCATTTAATGTTTTTAAAAAATTCTCTTTCTGACACTTCTCTTTTACAGATATCGGATTTCCTAGATTGACTCTCTAGTTCTCTTGTCTTTTTATTTCTATGATTTTGTCTTTTTGCTCTGCTTGTAGGATATTTTCTGTTTTATCTTCCAGTCCTTTCATTGAGCTTTTTGTTTCTGCTATCCTATTTTTAATTTCTGAGAACTTCCCTCCCTTTTTTTTAAACTACCCTGTCTTGTTTCATGGATGTAGTGTCTTACCTGAGGATATTTATGATAGAGTTTTGAATCTTGATTTGTTTTTATGAAATGGAAACAAAGGAAAATGAAATGAAGAAAAAGAGAAAAAACTAAATTAGTAAGCATTGTTAGTGTAGCTGGATTGAAAATATCTCATCCTACATTCAGATGCTCAAAGAAAATACATCTTTATTTTTTGTGATAGCTCTAATCTTTCTTATGAGCATCTTACCCAATCAGGTAGTGATAGGCAAGGAGAGGGCAGAGTATTAGTTTAAACTTGCCAGTTAACATCTGTTTCAATAGGTAGTTCAGCTTCTCTTAGGTATATGCTCAGTCTTTCAGATAGTCTCTCCCCCTATCCCTTTATGCTTGCTGTGCCTCAACATGCTGTTTAAGTGCTATGGGGTGTGGTCCTTAGTTGATTTTGTGATAGTGGTAGAGAATATCTTGGAATTCTGTACCAGTCTTCACTGGTATCTGCTGGGGGTAGTTTCTCCAGTCTTGCCCTGGACTGATTTGACTGCTGAGATGTTTTTTTTTGTCCTTTGGGAGTGATGTTTCTAGAGCTTATGGAACTTCTGGATCCTCTCTCTATATGTAGGCCATGGGGAGTCAGGATTATTGCCTCAAGCTCCTTTACTTGCTACTTTCCTCTGTTAAGGCTCTGCTATTCCTTCTAACAGACTGTATTGCCCCAGGACCATCCTGCATGATGGTCTTCTCTTAGGGTTTAATGTGGGGAGCTAGGCAAAAACCTCCCACTGCTTTTGATTTTTCTGTTGTTTACATACTAGGAGAGGAAGGGGTAGGCTTTCTTTTTCTTCCTAATGTTTGGAAGAACATTATTTCATAGCCCTTTCTTTTCCAAAGTAGTATTTGTCCAACCCTCTTGACTGGAGCCATAAAGGGGTACAGAGGGAGAAATTTACCAATAAGGGAAAATCCAAAAATATTATCGCAATTATATTAACTAATCATTTCATTATATAGCAGGAGAAATTTTGTCATCTTCTAAAATTATTTAAGCACTTCTGAATTTTTTCCATCTTTAATAGTAAATATACTTTTCCAACTCTGAATCAGTCGTTCTCAGTCATGATTTGTGAGATGTAATCTCAAAACAAAATTTGAAATTAGTAAGCAGTTAGTAAAGAGTGATTTTTATATTCTTATGGCATTTCCAGAAGTTGGCTGGGATGTGCAGATTCCATTATAGCTACCTTTCATTTGGGAACTCTTGGATCAGATCCAGTTCTTTGAAAGATGGATTATGTGAGTATTTAAGTATGTTTTAAGAGTGTATCAAATGTGTAATCAAGGAATCCCTTTTGATAGTGTTCAAGTACTTTTAGGACTTACTACTCCAAGCACACTATCTTATTAATTCTTTAATATTCCTGCCAGGTATCATAAAGTGCCTTCTTTGGTACATTTTGGAGAAATTTAATTTTGTATGGAAACTTTGGTAGATTAAAATTGTTCTTAATTTTCTTTTTCTGGAGACAGAGCATAGCCAAGTATTACCCAGGTATATGATTTCTCTTGTCTTTCCAGCTGAAGTGAGTAATAGTTGTTCTCTGCTGTGGATTATTAAGTACTGTTCTGTATATGGATGAGCCTCATTGAATATAGCAAAGATCCTCATCTTTGATTGGGGGGGTCATATTCTTCTTTGAGAGTCTGATGAAGGCTATTTATCACTTCCCTCCTGGTACCTTCACCCCAAAATAGTACCTAAACACACTTGTTTCTACTTTAGTTTTTTGCATTGGAATATATATGATTTGTAGAGCAGTGGTTCTCAAGATTGGTAGCAGAGTTGGGGCAAGGTGAGATGTGTATGGGGAGAGAGGGATCAGAATGATATGGGATATTTTGAAATTTGTACATGTTCTCTTATTTGAGGTATTCTCATATTCCTTGTTAGGTAGATATGACTAGCCATTTGAAAATCTCTGTTGCAGTGAATAACTATTCTTTATGCATTGTGTACTATTATTCAGATGTTCAGAGTGTTGGGGTGGAAAAAGTGTGGAAAACTATCTCAGACAAAAATAGAACATTTGCCTATAAAGCATTATGTTAATGTCATTTGAATGTAAACACTAATAAATTAATGGTTACTTCCTTTATTCAAGTAAAACCAAATTGTCAGGTATAATGATTAAGTCTGAATAGACCATTAAATTTGTGGAGTACTCTTTGAAGTGACATCTTGTAGTTTCTTCGACATTAATTTGAGTTCAACCTTAGGTTTTGTTAAAAAATTATTTATTTCAAATATCTTACACTTAAAGATGGAGGTGAAATTAGCACTATATAAAATTAACAATTTAAAAGTGAACAGTTCAGTGGGATTTAGTACATTTTAAATATTATGCAGCCATCACCTCTATCTTATTGTTCCAAGACATTTTTGCCTCAAAAGAAAACCCTATACCTATTTGTAAAAAATTTTATTTATTTATTTATTTATGGCTGCGTTGGGTCTTCATTGCTGCGTGTGGGCTTTCTCTAGTTGTGGCAAGTGGGGGCTACTCTTCCTTGTGGTGCGCAGGCTTCTCATTGTGGTGGCTTCTCTTGTTGTGGAGCACGGGCTCTAGGCGTATGGGCTCAGTAGTTGTGGCTCCCAGGCTCTAGAGCACAGGCTCAGTAGTTGTGGTGCATGGGCTTAGTTGCTCCATGGCATGTGGGATCTTCCTGGACCAGGGATCAAACCCGTGTCCCCTGCATTGGCAGGTGGATTCTTAACCACTGCGCCACCAGGGAAGCCCCCCCCCATTACTCCTTTTTTCAAATATCTTTCCAGTTTTACTTGCATGTTTGTGTTTTGTTAAAGATCAAGATGTCTAATTTAAATTTTTTGTTGATTATTTTAGGGACTTACATTTATAAAACAATAAAATTGTATATCAAAGAATTGATGCCTTTATAGCATTGTCTTTCTATCCAAGATAGGATAGGTCATTACATTTAGTCAGTGTTTCTCAGTAGTTGTAAAGATTTTATCATGTAGCTCTTGTACTTTTCTTGATAACTTGATTATTAGGTCAGTCATCTTCTTTTTGTTGTTCCTATAAATGGAACAGTTTCTTCCTTTATAAGAAATAGTTGTTGCTTATATATTTGAAGATCATTTTTAATATTAATTTTGTTGCCTTTAAAAAAGTTTTTCTAGGAATGCAACCATATTATTTGCAAATATAACTTTAACTTCGCAATTTTTAAACTTTCATTCTCTTATCTAACTGCATGAAGTGTTTTAGAACAATGCTAAGTAATCATGGTGATAGTGAATATGTTTTTGGCTTTTTCCTGACTTTGGTGGGAATACTTCTAAAGTTTCCTCATTAAATATGATGCTGGTTTTTAGGTTGAGATTTCTATAAATACATATATCTATTTTATTATGTTAAGGAAATAGCTATGTTCTTTCAATTTACTGAGATTTTTATTTTAATTTTTAATTTTTTTTTTTTTTTTTTGCGGTACGTGGGCCTCTCACTGTTGTGGCCTCTCCCGTTGCGGAGTATAGGCTCCGGACGCGCAGGCTCAGCGGCCATCACGGGCCCAGCCGCTCTGCGGCATGTGGGATCTTCCTGGACTGGGGCATGAACCCGTGTCCCCTGCATCGGCAGGCAGACTCTCAACCACTGCGCCACCAGGGAAGCCCTTACTGAGATTTTTTAAAAATTCAAGTTTCTACCTTTTTGTGTTGATTTCATGTTACTGGTATTTTTATTTATGTGTTTACTTGCTTATTTATTTCAGTTTAATTTCCATGCATACTTTAGACAAGTGTTCAAACTATTCTCTTTAAAGCAGTCTGTTTGAGAAATGAAAAAGAAAATGATTGGTATTATAGAGATTGGATAGCAAATTAAATTTATTTCCATTGGAAATAGACTGATAGATTTGC
The DNA here is from genome assembly GCF_025265405.1 of Mesoplodon densirostris. Taxonomy (NCBI): domain Eukaryota; kingdom Metazoa; phylum Chordata; class Mammalia; order Artiodactyla; family Ziphiidae; genus Mesoplodon; species Mesoplodon densirostris. The sequence continues at coordinate 22,191,871 of NC_082675.1, read as the reverse complement.
AAAATCACTAGTATAATATGAATCAAAGTATTTCTGCATCATGTTAAATATTACAGAATTATGATATATGAACTTTAAATATTTCAATTCCTTCATTGACTTTTTTAGCTAACTTCTTTGCAGTTTTTAATATGCTACTCTAGAAATTATAATATGCGTCCTTGAGATCTACTGGTACCAATTCACGTAAAATGTAAGAACCTTGCAACAGTGTAGTTATGTTTATCACCTCCCTGTCCTTGGTGATATTGTTGTCATATATATTGCACCATACACTATCAACCCCACAATACAGTGCTTTAATTTTTGCTTTAAACAGTCATGTACTGATTGGAGGAGACTAAGGAAGCATTACAATTATATGCAAAGTGGGGTCCTAGATTGAATCCTGGAACAGAAAATGGTCTATCATTTACTTAATAGTATTGCATGAATGATAATTTCCTGATTTTGATAATTCTGCTATAGTTATATAAAATGTTTGGGCGGGCCTGAATAGAGTATACACAGGAAATCTCAGTACTATTTTTGCAACATTTCTTTAAGTCTAAAATTATTTCAAAATAAAAATTTAAACATTAAAAAAAACAAAAGCTATTGTAAGCAGTCATGTGTCCTTTAAGAAATTAAGAGAAGATTTTTTTTTTGCATTAACTCACAAATATATCACTTCCTGTGCTTTTCACTCTTTCCCCAAAATGTGTTTCATCTGGTATTAATTCCCTTCAGTTTGAAAAATCTCTTTTAGAATTTTCAAAGGGAAGGCTTGTAGATGATAAATTCTCTCAGTTTTAATTTTTCTGAAAATAAGTTTATTTTGTCTTAATTTTTGAAGAATGATTTCACTGGATATAGAATTCTAGATGTGCAGTTTTTTCTTTCAACATTTAAAGATATTCCATTGTCTTCTGGCCTCACTGTTTCTTACGTGAAATCTTTCCTATTTGAAGTTTCAGTATCCCATTCTTAATCAGTGTCCTAAATTTCACATGAGAAATTTGGTGAGACTATGAATTCAACAGTTGTTGTAATTCAGTAAACCATACAATTAAATTTTGTGTTTGATTTTTAGCAAGATCTTCCCTGTGTCTACATGGAATAAAAGATTCTTTTAGGGTGGTCATGGAAGCTCTGTGAATCTCAGACCATGACTTGGGCTGAGAGTCAACAGACTTGAATTTGTCCTTTTTCTCTTCGTTAGCACTGAAATGTAGTCAAAAGAATTCATCCCATAATACAGCCCTTATAGTTGTCATTGTCATAATTTGTGAAGTACATCAGCCACTTGAGTTACCTAGGCACTTGCTTTATTTATTTATTAATTTAATTTATTTTTTTAACATCTTTATTGGAATCTAATTGCTTTACAATGTTGTGTTAGTTTCTGCTGTATAACAAAGTGAATCAGCTATACATATACATATATCCCCATATCTCCTCCCTCTTGCGTCTCTTTCCCACCCTCCCTGTTCCATCTCTATAGGTGGTCACAAAGCACAGAGCTGATCTCCCTGTGCTATGCAGCTGCTTCCCACTAAGCTTTCTGTTTTACATTTGGCAGTGTATATAGTAGTGCTACTCTCTCACTTCATCCCAGTTTACCCTTCCCCCTCCTGTGTCCTCAAGTTCATTCTCTACGTCTGCATCTTTATTCCTGTCCTGGGTTCATCAGAACCATTTCTTTTTTTTTTTTTTTTAGATTCCATATATATGTGTTAGCATACAGTATTTGTTTTACTCTTTCTTACTTTACTCTGTATGACAGATTCTAGGTCCATCCACTTGACTACAAATAACTCAATTTTGTTTCTTTTTATGGCTGAGTAATACTCCACTGTATATATGTGCCACATCTTCTTTATCCATTCATCTGTTGATGGACACTTAGGTTGCTTCCATGTCCTGGCTATTGTAAACAGTGCTGCAATGAACATTGCGGTACATGTCTCTTTTCGAATTATGGTTTTCTCAGGGTATCTGCCCAGTAGTGGGATTGCTGGGTCATATGGTAGTTTTATTTTTAGTTTTTTAAGGAACCTCCATACTGTTCTCCATAGTGGCTGTATCAATTTACATTTCCACCAACAGTGCAAGAGGGTTCCCTTTTCTCCACACCCTCTCCATCATTTATTGTTTGTAGATTTTTTGATGATGGCCATTCTGACTTGTGTGAGGTGATAGTTCATTGTGGTTTTGATTTACATTTCTCTAATGATTAGTGATTTTGAGCATCCTTTCATGTGTTTGCTGGCAATCTGTATATCCTCTTTGGAGAAATATATAATTAGGTCTTCTGCCCATTTTTTGATTGGGTTGTTTGTTTTTTTTGATATTAAGCTGCATGAGCAGCTTGTATATTTTGGAGATTAGTCCTTATCTGTTGATTAGCTTGCAAATATTTTCTTCCATTCTGAGGGTTGTTTTTTCATCTTGTTTATGGTTTCCTTTGCTGTGCAAAAGCTTTTAAGTTTCATTAGGTCCCATTTATTTATTTTTGTTTTTATTTCCACTTTTCTAGGAGGTGGGTCACAAAGGATCTTGCTGTGATTTGTGTCATAGAGTGTTCTGCCTGTGTTTTCCTCTAAGGGTTTTACAGCGTCTGGCCTTACATTTTCGTCTTTAATCCATTTGGAGTTTATTTTTGTGTATGGTGTTAGGGAGTGTTCTAGTTTCATTCTTTTACATGTAGCTGTCCAGTTTTCCCAGCACCACTTATTGAAGAGGCTGTCGTTTCTCCACTGTATATTCTTGCCTCCTTTATCAAACATAAGGTGACCTTATGTGTATGGGTTTCTCTGTGGGCTTTCTATCCTGTTCTTTTGATCTATATTTCTGTTTTTGTGCCAGTACCATAATGTCTTGATTACTGTAGCTTTGTAGTATAGTCTGAAGTCAGGGAGACTGATTCCTCCAGCTCCGTTTTTCTTTCTCAAGGTTGCTTTGGCTGTTCAGGGTCTTTTGTGTTACCATATAAACTGTAAAATTTTTTGTTCTAGTTCTGTGAAAAATGCCATTGGTAGTTGGATAGGGATAGCATTGAATCTGTAGATTGCTTTGGGTAGTATAGTCATTTTCACAATGTGGATTTTTCCAATCCAAGAACATGGTATATCTCTACATCTGTTTGTATCATCTTTAATTTCTTTCATCAATGTCTTATAGTTTTCTGAGTATAGGTCTTTTCTCTCCTTAGGTAGGTTTATTCCGAGGTATTATATTCTTTTTGTTGCAATGTTAGATGGGAGTGTTTCCTTAATTTCTCTTTCAGATTTTTCATTGTTAGTGTACAGGAATGCAGGAGGTTTCTGTGCATTAATTTTATATCCTGCTACTTTACCAAATTCATTGATTAGCTCTAGTAGTTTTCTGATAGCATCTTTAGGATTCTCTATTTATAGTATCATGTCATCGGCAACCAGTGACAGTTTTACTTTTTCTTTTCCAATTTGGATACCTTTTATTTTTCTTCTCTGATTGCCATGGCTAAAACTTCCAAAACTATGTTAAATAATAGTGGTGAGAGTGGGCAACCTTGTCTTGTTCCTGATCTTAGAGGAAATGGTTTCAGTTTCTCACCATTGAGAACGATGTTGGCTGTGTGTTTGTCATATATGGCCTTTATTGTGTTGAGGTAGGTTCCCTGTGTGCCTACTTTCTGGAGAGTTTTTTTTTTTTTTTTTTTTTTTTGCGGTATGCGGGCCTCTCACTGTTGTGACCTCTGCCGTTGTGGAGCATAGGCTCCGGATGCGCAGGCTCAGCGGCCATGGCTCACGGGCCCAGCCACTCCGCGGCATGTGGGATCTTCCCGGACCGGGGCACGAACCTGTGTCCCCCACATTGGCAGGCGGACTCTCAACCACTGTGCCACCAGGGAAGCCCTGGAGAGTTTTTTTTAATCATAAATGGGTGTTGAATTTTGTTGAAAGCTTTTCCTGTATCTATTGAGATGATCATATGGTTTCTATCCTTCAATTTGTTAATATGGTGTATCACATTGATTGGTTTGCATATATTGAAAATCCTTGCATTCCTGGGATAAACCCCACTTGATCATGGTATATGATCCTTTTAATGTGCTGTTGGATTCTGTTTGCTAGTATTTTGTTGAGGATTTTTGCATCTATGTTCATCAGTGATATTGGCCTGCAGTTTTCTTTTCTTCTGTGACATCTTTGTCTGGTTTTGGTAGCAGGGTGATGGTGGTCTTGTAGAATAAGTTTGGGAGTGTTCCTCCCTCTGCTGTAGTTTGGAAGAGTTTGAGAAGGATAGGTGTTAGCTCTTCTCTAAATGTTTGATAGAATTCACCTGTGAAGCCATCTGGTCCTGGGCTTTTGTTTGTTGGAAGATTTATAATCACAGTTTCAATTTCACTGCTTGTGGTTGGTCAGTTCACATTTTCTGTTTCTTCCTGGTTCAGTTTTGGGAGGTTGTACTTTTCTAAGAATTTGTCCATTTCTTCCAGGTTGTCCATTTTATTGGCATATAGTTGCTTGTAGTAATCTCTCATGATCTTTTGTATTTCTGCAGTGTCAGTTGTTACTTCTCCTTTCTCATTTCTAATTCTGGTGATTTGAGTTTTCTCCCTTTTTTACTTGATGAGTCTGGCTAATGGTTTATCAATTTTGTTTATCTTCTCAAAGAACCAGCTTTTAGTTTTATTGATCTTTGCTATCGTTTCCTTCATTTCTTTTTCATTTATTTCTCATCTGATCTTTATGATTTCTTTCCTTCTGCTAACTTTGGGGTTTTTTTTTGTTCTTCCTTCTCTAATTGCTTCAGGTGTAAGGTTAGGTTGTTTATTTGAGAATTTTCTTGTTTCTTGAGGTAGGATTGTATTGCTATAAACTTCCCTCTTAGAACTGCTTTTGCTGTATCCCATAGGTTTTAGATCATCATGTTTTCACTGTCATTTGTTTCTAGGATTTTTTTTTTTTTTTTTTTTTTTTTTGCGGTATGCGGGCCTCTCACTGCTGTGGCCTCTCCCGTTGTGGAGCACAGGTTCCGGACGCGCAGGCCCAGTGGCCATGGCCCACGGGCCCAGCCAGTCCATGGCATGTGGGATCCTCCCGGACCGGGGCACGAACCTGCGTCTCCTGCATCGGCAGGTGGACTCTCAACCACTGCGCCTCCAGGGAAGCTCTCTAGGTATTTTTTGATTTCCTGTTTCATTTCTTCTGTGATCTCTTGGTTATTTAGTAGCGTATTGTTTAGCCTCCATATGTTTTTTTTTTTTTTTTTTTTTTTTTTTTTTTTTTTTTTTTTTTGCGGTACGCGGGCCTCTCACTGTTGTGGCCTCTCCCCTTGCGGAGCACAGGCTCCGGACGCGCAGACTCAGCAGCCATGGCTCGCGGGCCCAGCCGCTCCGCGGCATGTGGGATCTTCCCGGACCGGGGCATGAACCCGTGTCCCCCTGCATCGGCAGGCGGACTCTCAACCACTGTGCCACCCGGGAAGCCCTTTTTTTTTTTTTTTTTTTTTTTTTTTACAGTTTTTTTCCTGTAATTGATATCTAGTCTCATAGTGTTGTGGTCGGAAAAGATACTTGATATGTTTTCAATTTTCTTAAATTTACCAAAGCTTGATTTGTGACCCAAGATATGATTTATCCTGGGAATGTGGAGAATGTTCCATGAGCACTTGAGAAGAAAGTGTATTCTGTTGTTTTTGGATGGAATATCCTATAATTATCAATTAAGTCCATCTGGTCTGATGTGTCATTTAAAACTTCTGTTTCCTTATTTATTTTCATTTTGGATGATCTGTCCATTGGTGAAAGTGGGATGTTAAAGTCCCCTACTATTATTGTCTTACTGTCGATTTCCCCTTTTATGGGTGTTAGCACTTGCCTTATGTATTGAGGTGCTCCTATGTTGCGTGGATAAATATTTACAATCGTTATCTCTTCTTCTTGGATTGATCCCTTGAGCATTATGTAGTGTCCTTCTTTGTCTCTTGTAATAGTGTTTATTTTAAAGTCTATTTTGTCTGATATAAGAATTGCTATTCCAGCTTTCTTTTTTTTTACGGTATGCGGGCCTCTCCCATTGTGGAGCACAGGCTCGGATGCGCAGGCTCAGCGGGCATGGCTCACGGGCCCAGCCCCTCTGCGGCATGTGGGATCTTCCCGGATTGGGGCACGAACCCTTGTCCCCTGCATCGGCAGGCGGATTCTCAACCACTGTGCCACCAGGGAAGCCCTCCAGCTTTCTTTTGATTTCCATTTGCATGGAATATCTTTTTCTATCCCCTCCCTTTCAGTCTGTAAGTGTCCCTAGGTCTGAAGTGGGTCTCTTGTAGACAGCCTATATATCGGTCTTGTATTTTTTTGTACCATTCAGCTAGTCTGTGTCTTTTGGTTGGAGCATTTAATCCATTTACATTTAAGGTAATTATTGACATGTATGTTCCTATTACCATTTTCTTAATTGTTTTGGGCTTGTTTATGTAGGTCTTTTCTGTCTCTCGTGTCTTCTGCCTAGAGAAGTTCCTTTAGCATTTGTTGTAAAGTTCGTTTGGTGGTACTGAATTCTCTTAACTTTTCCTTGTCTGTAAAGGTTTTAATTTCTCCATCGAATTTGAATGAGATCCTTGCTGGGTAGAGTAATCTTGGTTGTAGGTTTTTCCCTTTCATCACTTTATGTATGTCTTGCCACTCCCTTCTGGCTTGCAGAGTTTCTGCTGAAAGATCAGCTGTTAACCTTATGGGGATTCCCTTGTATGTTATTTGTTGCTTTTCCCTTGCTGCTTTTAATATTTTTTCTTTGTATTTAATTTTTGATAGTTTGATTAATATGTGTCTTGGTGTGTTTCTCCTTGGATTTATCCTGTATGGGACTCTCTGTGCTTCCTGGACTTGATTGACTATTTTCTTTCCCATGTTAGGGAAAGAAATCCTGTGTGGATTTCAACTATAGGATTATAGGATTCAACTATAATCTCTTCAAATATTTTCTCAGACCCTTTCTTTTTCTCTTCTTCTTCTGGGATCCCTATTATTCGAATGTTGCTGCATTTAATGTTGTCCCAGAGGTCTCTGAGACTGTCCTCAATTCTTTTCATTCTTTTTTCTTTATTCTGCCCTGCGGCAGTTATTTCCACTCTTTTATCTTCCAGGTCACTTATCTGTTCTGCCTCAGTTATTCTGCTATTGATTCCTTTTAGAGAATATTTAATTTCATTTATTGTGTTGTTCATCATTGTTTGTTTGCTCTTTAGTTCTTCTAGGTCCTTGTTAAACATTTCTTGTATTTTCCACATTCTATTTCCAAGATTTTGCATCATCTTTACTATCATTACTCTGAATTCTTTTTCAGGTAGACTGCCTATTTACTCTTCATTTGTTTGTTCTGGTGGGTTTTTACCTTACTCTTTCATCTGCTGCATATTTCTCTGTCTTCTCATTTTGTTTAACTTACTGTGTTTGGGGTCTCCTTTTCGCTGGCTGCAGGTTCGTAGTTCCCATTGTTTTTGGTGTCTGCCCCCAGTGGGTGAGGTTGGTTCAGTGGCTTGTGTAGGCTTCCTGATGGAGGGGACTGGTGCCTGTGTTCTGGTGGATGGGGCTGGATCTTGTCCTTCTGGTGGGCAGGGCTGTGTCCAGTGGTGTGTTTTGCGGTCTCTGTGAACTTAGTGTGACTTTAGGCAGCCTGTCTGCTAATGGGTGGGGTTGTGTTCCTGTATTTCTAGTTGTTTGGCATAGGGTGTCCCAACACTGGAGCTTGCTGGCCATTGGGTGGAGCTGGGTCTTAGTGTTGAGATGGGGATCTCTGGGAGAGCTCTCACTGATTGTTATTACGTGGGGCCAGGAGGTCTCTGGTGGTCCAATGTCCTGGAATCAGCTCTCCCACCTCGGAGGCTGAGGCCTGACACCTGTCTAGAGCACCAGGACCCTGCCAGCCACACAGCTCGGAAGAAAAGGAAGAAAAAAAAGGATTAAAAAAAAAGAACAGGTAGAACCCCAAACCAAATGGTAAAAGCAAACCTAAATAGACAAAATCACACAAAGAAACATACACATGCACACTCAGAAAAAGAGAAAAAAGAAAAAAAAATTTATAAAAAAGGAAATAAATAAAAAAATAAAGACGAGAGCAACCAAACCAATAAACCAATCCTTCAATGGTAACAAGCATTAAAAACTAAACTAAGATAAACATAAAAACCAGAAAGAAATCAGGCGCAGAAAGCAAAACCCAAGTCTACAGTTTTTCCCAAAGTCCACTGCCTCAATTTTGGGAACATTTGTTGTCTGTTCCACAGATGCAGGGTTCATCAAGTTGATTGTGGGGATGTAATCCGGTGCTCCTGAGGTTTCATGGAGAAATTTCCCTTTCTTTTCTTTGTTTGCACAGCTCCTGGGGTTCAAGCTTTGGTTTTGGCCCCGCCTCTGTGTGTAGGCCGCCTTCAGGCATCTGTTCCCCACCAGACAGGAGGGGGTTAAAGCTGCTGCTGATTAGGGTTCTCCTGCTCACTCAAGCTGGGGAGAAGGAGGGGTACAGTAGTCATCATTGGAATGTGGGCCGAGCCTGTGGCGGCAGAGGCCAGCGTGACATTGCAACAGCCTGAGGGGAGCCGTGTGTTCTCCTGGAGAAGTTGTCCCTGGATCTCGGGGCCCTGGCAGTGGTGTGCTGCACAGGTTCCCGGGAGGGTGTGGGTATTCTTGGTGACAAGATTCTTGGTGGCACTGTTGGCAACGTTAGCATTTCATACCCATCTCTGGGGTCCGAGCTGACGGCTGCAGATTGGGCCCATCTCTGGAGCTTGCTTAGGCGGTGCTCTGCCTTCTGTGGGCACTTGGAGCAGGAATCCCCTCTCATCACGCACCCTGATACAATGGTCTCTTGCCTCTTTGGCAGGTCCAGACTTTTTCCCTGACTCCCTCCCGGGCAGTTGTGGCTCACCAGCCCCCTTCAGGCTGTCTTCACATGGCCAACCCCGGTCCTCTCCCTGGGGTCTGACTTCCGAAGCCCGAGCCTCAGCTCCCGGCCCCCACCTGTCCCGGCTGGTGAACAGACAAGCGTCTCAGGCTGGTGAGCGCTCGTCGTCACCGATTCTCTGCGGGAATCTCTCTGCTTTGCCCTCTGCACCCCTGTTGCTCTGCACTCTCCTCTGTGGCTCCGAAGCTTGCCCCAGCCCACCCCCTGTCCGTGCCAGTGAAGGGCCTTCCTAGTGTGTGGAAACTTTTCCTCCTTCACAGTTACCTCCCAGAGGTGCAGGTACTGTTCCTATTCTTTTTTTTTTTTTGCTGTACGCGGGCCTCTCACCTCTGCGGCCTCTCCCGTTGCGGAGCACAGGCTCCGGACGCGCAGGCTCAGCGGCCATGGCTCACGGGCCCAGCCACTCCGCAGCACGTGGGATCCTCCCGGACCGGGGCATGAACCCGTGTCCCCTGCACCGGCAGGCGGACTCCCAACCACTGCGCCACCAGGGAAGCCCATGTCCCTATTCTTTTGTCTCTGTTTTTCTTTTGCTCTACCCAGGATATTGGAGAATTCCTTGCCTCTTGGGAAGTCTGAGGTCTTCTGCCAGTGTTCAGTAGGTGTTCTTTAGGAGATGTTCCACATGTAGATGTATTTTTGATGTATTTGTGGGGAAGAAGGTGATCTCCACATCTTACTCTTCCGCCATCTTGAAGGTCTCGACACTTGCTTTAGTTGGCACTTTATTACAAACAACAACAGATGATGTTTTGATTAGCTGTGACACCACTGTATACTCTGGGTTATTAACGTCCCATTTTTCTATTGGCAAGGAGCTCATACTTCCCTCAAACCTGAGGGCCCAAACAGACTGATCCCAGAATCTCATCTTTAGGAGTCTATTTTCTGGGGCCACACCCTGTAATAATTCTGTATCATTCTGGTTCCAGTCAGGAGACAGTAATTTAAACAGGGAAGTTTAGTATAAAGAATTATTAAGCTATGATAAAAGTGTGTCTGTAAGATTTAAAAGGACTCTCTAGAGTATCCTAAAGTTTAGGGAGAATATCCAAGAAAGGACAGACTTGGAAGGGTGTCCCTTCCCCAAGGCTGGAGACCTTATTAGGGAAGGTGTAGCTATAGCCCATTGGATGGCAGCGAAGTTTCCAGTTTGCCTGGGCCAGAACTGGTCTGTAGTTTCTAGGCAAGCAGAAGCAACTCTTGGGCACAGGCAGGCCTTACACTGGTCACCTCACTCTGGTGACCAGTAGGATGGGAATCCAGAGGGAGTGGGGGCACCAGTGCATGCAGGAGACCTAGAGTACGTGGTGTCCACATAGGTAGGCATGTGGCATTGAGATGGTTGTAGGAAACAAACCTCCAGGGGAAGGAGCAAGCAGAGGGAGTTGAGGCACCAGTGTGGGCAGGAGACATGGGGCATGCAGTATGTGTGTCGAGAGGGCTGCAGGAAGGTAATCACCAGGCTGAGCTGAGGACTGTGAATTTGCTAAGGGACTGCACGTTCTTAGCACTTGGCTGGGGGCAGAGTGCTGCCAGATATCCTCATACTGACACCACTTTTCCCCTGTGCCCCAACCAGGAAAAAATCAGAGCTCCTTCCTCTTGCAGTGGTCCTCTAGTGCCCTCTACTGAGAAAGCTCTATATGTTGACTGTAAAGGAGAATTCCATTCATTATTGCGGAACAGGTATTGAAGGGTGAATTAGGAGCCGAGAGACAACTTCATCCTCTAACCTTTCGGGCCAGTAAGACTGACTTTCTCTTTGAGTTCTAGCTGCCCTGTGCTGTGTGGACTGGGAGTGCTCTCAGATGAAAAGCCATATATAAACAATTCTTGTCAGCTGCAGTTCTCTTATTTCAAGGGTTGACTCCTTTCCATCTTCTGTCTGATTTCAGTTGTTATCTAACTTTTAATAGTTATTTTGTATAGTTTGTTCACAGTTTATAATGTTTATTTTGAGAGGGTCCATATAAGTTACTCTACCATTACTGGAAGTAGAACCTGCATTTTTATTGTGGAAAGAAAAACTTAAAGCTGTGAAAGATATTGTTAGAATAATTATATCTAACATACATTGAACATTTACCATATATCAAATGTAATGTGTTATTTTATTTCAACCTTAAAGCTAGGTAGTTATTATCTCTAGTAGTTTTTCATATCAAGGATGTTGAAGCTTAGAGAGGTTCTCATTTTACTGAGATCATAGGGCAGAGCTAGTATTTGAATGCACGTGTTCCACTCCACAGTGCACGTCCCACACTTAAAGATGTAAGCATGAACACAACTTTGTTCATAGTGTTAGTATAGGAAGCCAAAAATATGTTCTATAATTAGTGTTCTGACTTGTCCATTATAATTCTAGTCTCTGAAGTGCAAAAATGGTATGCTGTCTCACTCTTGTGATGAATTCTTATAGGACATGGAGCATAGTAGGTTGTCAGTAGGTATTTAATAAATTGGATTTATTTCAATCTAAAAAGCTATACAAATATTTGTAAGTATTGTGTTATGAAGTTATTAAATAAAAATACTTTTAGGTTTTTAATAGGTCAGTTTATTCTTCTTAAATATGTATTTTGTTGGTTTTCAGATTTATTTTCATGTTCCCTTGAGGCTTTAATAAATACTCAGGATACGAGAATGAATCCTTTATTATATTCCTGGCACCTGCCCAGACTCCATTTGTAGTATTTATGTCCTCTTTATTGGAAACCTCATGGAATATAGATAATCAGACTATTTAAACAAATAAAATTATTTATAAAAGAAAAAAATGCATTCTCTTGTCTAAGCTTAAATATTTTTCCCCATTCCCCAGAGTGATCCTAATTTTAGTCATCCATTAAAAAAGATGTGAATGTGTTTCTGCCTGAAAAATCTGTACTAGAGAATAACTAATAAAAACAAAACTTCGGATTAAAAGATTTTTTAAAATACAGCACATTTTGGTTATAGATCATTTTAAAGATACATTACAAATAATTTAACCCCCAGGAGTAAGTCCAATAAACATTTTTTCCATCTGGTGTGTCCTGAGCACTTTTTCATGGCTATAGAAACTTTTGGAAAATGTGACTTAGAATAATTAAATACTGTTTCATTATATACAGATATTATAATTTTATTATGATTTATTTGGGGACATCAAGATTGTTTCCAATTTTTCCACATTAAAATAATACATGCATGAATCTGTGCCTATGATTATTCCTTAGTATAAATTCCCAGAATTAGAATTACATGGTTCAAGAGTGTTATGATTCTTGTGGCCAACAATATGTAATTCCAAATTGTCCTCCAAAAAGGTTATACTAATTTATATTTTCATCAGCAGCATATGAGAGTGCTTATTTCACCATGCCTTTGCCAATGCTGGAGGTTATAATTAAAAAAAAAAAACTTCATATTTTCGTGAGGTAAAGAATGGTTTCTTTTCAATTTGCATTTCTTTGATTTCTAGTGAGGGTAACATTTTGCATATATTTACTGGCTACTATTAATTTTTTGAGGGTAAATTACTTTCTCATGTTCATTCATCACCCTTTGAGAGTGACTTTAAAAATTCAATGAGATTCTATTAAAATAATTTTAAATTAAGGGTAAATATTGATGAAATTGTGAATTATTCAGAATCTGTTTTTTCATATTCTTCCTCCTGCCAGGTTTTCCTACTAAGTACTATTTTGCCTTTATGTAATATTTTAAGAAGGCAGAGGAAAAGTGGGGAAAAAGAAGGAAAAGGAGGGACAACATAAGATCGTGTAAAGTTGTTTGGAATTTATTAAGCACTTTATAAAAATCATTAGTATTGCCACTGCTGTTATTGTTATTACCATAAAAACACTTGTTTTCTGTTGAATTTCTTTAGGTCCTACTTTTTAAGATTTTAGCTCTTTGGGTCCTAGAGTTAAGCAGATCTAGCTTCAGTTTGCTGCTTTACTATTTATAGATGTGACTTTGAACAAATAACCTAATCTCTCTGAGCCTCAGTTTTCACCTCTCTAAAATGGAAATAGCGTTTATCTCATAGGTTTCTTATGAGGGTTAAATTTGAAAATGAATAATATTTAGCTCAGTGCTAGCACATAGTAAGTGATCAATGTTTGTATTTGAAAAGTTATTCTTGATCTTTACAAGGTCTCACCAATTATATGTTTTCTTAGTAAAATGGTCTTTCTGAAAACCATGCTTCCATTAAGAAGTAACTTCACTGGTGGCGTGGGATTTCAGACAGTGTGGCAGGTAGTAGGGTAAAGCTTTTTGAGTAAAGGAGCATGTTTTGGTGGTGAGGAGGAAGCCTAAGGGAAGTAATTATATTTTTGAAAAGGAAGAAGAAAATTCACTAATACAGAGAAAAATTTTGTATGAAAGGTCAACTGTTCACAGGGAGATCAGCTCGATGCTTTGTGACAACCTAGAGGGCTGGGATAGGGAGGGTGGGAGGGAGACACAAGAGGGAGGGGATATGGGGATATATGTATACATATAGCTGATTCACTTTGTTGTACAGCAGAAACTAACACAACATTATGAAGCAATTATACTCCAATAAAGATGTAAAAAAAAAAAAGGTCAGCTATTATTAAGCTTGAAGCTCTCACCTTCATAGTTGCCACTGTTGTGGTGCATTTTGAATGGTGAAAATGTGTGCTCAACAATGACTGCATAGATTGATAAGAGTGGACAAAAAACTATCAAATAATGGCATCATTAGCTTTTTATTTTTCTAAAGCAGATCCTTTAGGGAAGTGACTTACTAATGAAGCTAGAAAGGTTGATTTATCTTAATCTAGGTCTTGATATAATAAGTTATGATTAGTCTCCATAGTTTCCTGCTACATAGTATTGCAGGCTTAAAAGTTTTTATTGATAGTGGTTTACAAAAGGCACAGGGAGACTGCCATATAAATAATGTTTGGCTAGTTAATTCTCTTTCTCCTGAAACTCAACAGACCTCGGGCTTTGGTAAATTATAAGGAACTGAAAAAAATGAAAAATGGAGGGGCAAGATCATCATTATCTCATTCCTTGTTAAATAATTATTACTATGATCTTCTATGTAATTTGTGTTCAGTAGCTTTCACTTAAAGGCAACTTGTCCAGTTCTTTGTGATTTTGTTTGGCTTAGAAACTTATACTTTTATCTTGTTCCTGAGAAAATAATAAAAAATTAAAAACTATAGTTCTTTTTTCCTCACTTTACCTAAATTGTCTTAAGGTAGGATAAATTGCCTAAATGCTTCTTAAATTTTCCTATAAAAGTATCCCTACAGACAGAGTTTATTACTTCTTGGGAGGTTTGGTCAGAGCTGGCTGCTGTGACTGGGTGAATTCTTTTTTAAACCTAATGATTCATGTGAATTTTGTATTTTACTTCATAACATATTGGTATTTGTTTTAATAACAGACGATTCTGGTTACTATCCAGTGAGCAAAATTGATACTACAGGAAGATGCACCATTTTTTTTAATGGTTTGAGTTTCCTCGCCATCATTGCCTCTTTGCCAAGAAGTTTCCATATCAGTTTGGAAAGTACTGCCTTAGAGAGTGTTGTTTCTGCCTTTTGGATAAAGCCTAAATTAGATGGAGGACCTGCTGGAAGTTTATAGATGATCCATTGCAAAGGCTTCATGCAGGACTTGCCTTGGATCATATTAGGCTGGTTGCCCTTTTTTCTTGATTCCTTTAGGTTTTCTGGAAAGAATGTGGTCATTTTAACAATAGGCTTGTCAACCTAAATGCCCATCAACAGATGAATGGATGAAGAAGATGTGGTACATATATACAATGGAATATTACTCAGCCATAAAAAGGAACGAAATTGGGTCATTTTTAGAGACATGGATGGATCTAGAGACTGTCATACAGAGTGAAGTAAGTCAGAAAGAGAAAAACAAATATCATATATTAACGCATATATGTGGAACTTAGAAAAATGGTACAGATGAACCAGTTTGCAGGGCAGAAATTGAGACACAGATGTAGAGAACAGACGTATGGACACCAAGGGGCGAAAGCGGCGGAGGGTGGTGGTGGTGCTGTGATGAATTGGGAGATTGGGATTGACATATATACACTAATATGTATAAAATGGATAACTAATAAGAACCTGCTGTATAAAAAAGTAAATAAAATTGAAAAAAAAAAGCAAAACAATAGGCTTGGCATTGAACCGTGGCTCTACTATTTTCTCTGCTAGCTGCGTGACCATGAATATAGCCCCCAATCTTTCTGAGGGTCTGTGTCCTTGTTTATAAAATGGGTGTAATGATACAGCTCTCTGACTGTGCCATTTCAAGGCTAAATGAGACAACATATGTGAAGTGCCGAGCACATAGAAGCCTCTCAGATACTGACTTTCCTTCCTCGTCCCCACCACCCCTGACTTCCCTTTGAGAGCCTGAGAGAGCAGAACTAGAGCAAGTTCGTCCTCACTGAGGTGCCCGAAGGGTAGATCCCTGTGACTGCCCAGGCTGAGCACTGGTGATTTCAGTACTACCTGGAAGGGTGTCCTCAGAGGTCAGGCCAATCCTGTCCCAGTGATGGTGGCAGCTGTTTCAGGCTCTGCAGGTTTTCTTTTTAAAAAGGCTCACACCCTTTTTACTGAAAACTTTCTATTAGTAGCAGTAAGCACACAGATAACTTAGCTTTTAATAGCATGGAGTTGGAAGGGAGCAAACACACCAAGATTCAACAATGAGGTCTCCTGGCAAACAGAGTGGGAAGACCCCAGTGTTTCTGAATTTGGATTTTAGAATTGTCAAGCCTCATTAGTGCTATAGTGAGAAAAGATCTGTGTAAATCAGCCATGAGCTTAAACTGAATTATTTATTTTAAAATTAATATACTAAGTACCTGAGAACAGGGATCTTTGGGCCCCTTTTATTTTATTTATTCTTTTATTATTTAAAAAAATTAATAAAATATAGTTGATTTACAATGTTGTGTTAGTTTCAGGTATAGAGCAAAGTGATTCAGTTATACATATGTATATATACATACATATACATATATATATTCTTTTTTTTACATTCTCTTCCATTATAGGTTTTGACAAGATATTGAGTATAGTTCCCTGTGCTCTACAGTAGGTCTTTGTTGGTTATCTATTTTATATATAGTAGTGTGTATATTTTAATACCAAACTCCTAATTTATCCCTCCCTCCCACCCCCTTGGTAACCACAAGTTTGTTTTCTATGTCTGTGAGTCTATTTCTGTTTTGTAAATAAGTTCATTTGTATCTTTTTTTTTTTTTTTTAGATTCCACATATAAGTGATATCATATGATATTTGTCTTTCTCTCTCCGGCTTATTTCATTTAGTATGATAATCTCTACGTCTATCCATGTTGCTGCAGATGACATTATTTCATTGCTTTAATGGCTGAGTAATATTCCATTGTGTATATATACCATATCTTCTTTATCCATTCATCTGTTGATGGACACTTGGGTTGCTTCCATGCCTTGGGTATTGTAAATAGTGCTGCTGTGAACATTGGGGTGCATGTATCTTTTTGAATTATGTTTTTCTCTGGATATATGCCCAGGAGTGGGATTGCAGGATCATATGGTAGCTCTATTTTTAGTTTTTTAAGGAACCTCCATACTGTTCTCCATAGTGGCTGTACCAATTTACATTCCCATCAACAGTGCAGGAGGGTTCCTTTTTCTTCACACCTTCTCCAGCATTTATTATTTGTAGACTTTTTGATGTTGGCCATTCTGACTGGTGTGAGGTAATACCTCATTGTAGTTTTGATTTGTATTTCTCTAGTAATTAGTGATGTTGAGCATCTTTTCATGTGCCTTTTGGCCATCTGTATGTCTTTGGAGAAATGTCTTTTTAGATCTGCCCTTTTTGATTGGGTTGTTTGTTTTTTTGATATTGAACCATATGAGCTGTTTGTATATTTTGGAGATTAATCCCTTGTCAGTTGCTTCATTTGCAAATATTTACTCCTATTCTGTCTTTTTGTTTTGTTTATGGTTTCCTTTGCTGTTTAAAAGCTTTTAAGTTTAATTAGGTCCCATTTGTTTATTTTTGGTTTTGCTTCCATTACTGTAAGAGACAGATCCAAAAAGATATTGCTGAGATTTATGTCAAAGAGTGTTCTGCCTATGTTTTCCTGTAGGAGTTTTATAGTATCTGGTCTCATATTTAGGTCTTTAATTCATTTTGAGTTTATTTTTGTGTGTGGTGTTAGAGAATGTTCTAATTTCATTCTTTTACATGTAGCTGTCCAGTTTACCCAGCACCACTTATTGAAGAGGCTCTCTTTGCTCCATTGTATATTTTTGCCTCCTTTGTTGATTAATTGACCGTATGTGCATGGGTTTATTTCTGGGCTTTATTTATTTATTTATTTATATTTTTTTATTTTTTTTAAAAATATTTCTGGGCTTTCTATCCTGTTCCATTGATCTATATTTCTGTTTTTGTACCAGTACCATACTGTTTTGAGTAATGTAGCTTTGTAGTATAGTCTGAAGTCAGGGAGCCTGATTCCTTCAGCTCTGTTTTTCTTTCTCAACATTGCTTTGGCTATTCAGGGTTTTTTGTGTTTCCATACAAATTAAAAATTTTTTTGTTCTATTTCTGTGAAAAATGCCATTGTTAATTTGATAGGATTTATACTGAGTCTGTAGATTGCTGGTAGTATAGTCATTTTGACAATGTTGAGTCTTCTGATCCAGGAACACAGTATATCTTTTCATTTGTTTGTGTCATCTTCGATTTCTTTCATCAGGGTCTTATAGTTTTTGGAGTACAGGTCTTTTGCCTCCTTTGGTAGGTTTATTCCTAGGTATTTGATTCTTTTTGATGCATTGGTAAATGGGATTGTGTCTTTGGGCCCGTTTTAATGGCACTTATCAGCTTCACATTGTACCTGCTTTACTTTTGACATTCTTTTATGCACTGGTGATGCAACAGTGAAAAAATAGATACAGAATCTGTGATTACAGACTTTTCATATTTATATACTAGTTGAGAAGATAGATAATAAATAAAATAAGTTGTGATAAATGCTAAGAGGTAAATACATGGAGTATTAGAGAAAAACAGGAGAGACCTAATATAGATAGGGTGTTTAGGAAAGACATTTCTGAGAAGATGACTTTTAACATGAGGCCTGGAAGCTAAGAAGCATCCAGCTTTGTGAAGAGCCTGGAGCACAAATGCTTTGAGGTAAGAAAAATTCTATTTGTTCTCTGCACTAACAGAGGGACTCCACGATGAAGTGTAGCGCTTGGGGGCAGAGTGGTAGGAGTTGAAATTGGGCAGGTAGGCAGGGGCCAGACCATATAGAAGCTTTATTTTAAGAGCAGTAGGAAGCCATTTTTGATGGTTTTAATTAGGAAAGTGGCATGACCTAGTTTGCATTTTTTTTTTTTTTTTTTTTTTTTTGCGGTATGCGGGCCTCTCACTGTTGTGGCCTCTCCCGTTGAGGAGCACAGGCTCCGGACGCGCAGGCCCAGCGGCCATGGCTCACGGGCCCAGCCGCTCCGTGGCATACGGGATCCTCCCAGACCGGGGCACGAACCCGCATCCCCTGCATCGGCAGGCGGACTCCCAACCACTGCGCCACCAGGGAGGCCCTAGTTTGCATTTTTAAAAAGTCATTCTGGAAGCTGGGAGGAGAATAGCTTATAAGGGGGCCAGAATTGGAAATGAGGAGATAAAAGACTACTGTAGTGTCTAAGTGAAATGTGGTGATAGCTTGGACTTTGGTAGTAGCATTGAAGATGGGAAGAAGTGTAAGTGTAGGAGATAAATTTTGGAGGTGGCATTGACCTGACTTGCTAATGAAATGTGGTATAAAGAGAAGAAGGCAAAAATGACTTTGAGGTTTCTGTCCTTATTAACTGTTGGGAAGGAACAGACTCAGGAAGGAGAGGGATGAAATCAAGTGTTCTGTTTAGGACATGTTAAATTTGAGATATTTCTAATAGACTCAAGGGAAATATCAAATAGGCAGTCAGATATGTGAATCTGTAGCTCAGACAAGAGGTCAGGGCTGGAGATAGTAATCATATAAATTGTATTTAAAGCCATGGGATAGGATGAGATTATTATGGATTATGTGTAGTTGCAGTAGGAGAATAGGGCTTGGTACTGAATCCTGTATAACACCTGCATTTAAAGACTGAGCTGAAGAGCCAGCAAAGGAGACTGAGAGGAAGCTGCCAGTGCAATAGGAGCAAAAGCAGGAGAGTGTAGTGTCATCGGAACTGAGAAAGACTGTCGTTTCAATGAAGGGTGACAGTCAGATGTGTCAAAGGCAAGTGAGAGGTTGAATAAGATGATTTCAGAGAAGTGACCATTGCATTTGGCAATAGAGAAATATTGTTGGCTTTGGTAAGTGGTTTCAGTGGAATGGCGCTGCCAGATACTATATTCGCATGAGAGGAAGAGTGAAGGGGGAGAGAGGGTTTGAGAAAGTTGGAGGTTAACCAAGTTGGGGGGACAATATTTTGGGGGAAGTATAACTTTGAAGGGAAGCAGAAAAATGAGGTGATACTTAGTACTTTACATGCCTAAGCATAGTACATGACTTTATCCCAAACCTGTGAAGGAGGCATTGAAGGTCACATTTTTTAAAGCTGAACTTCAATCTAAAAGTCAACTATACATAGGACTTGTACTTCAGTTTTAGCCTTGTTGATCAGAATATGACAGGTAATACCTTCTGCTGCAATCTCTTCTGTTAAAATGATTACAATTTTATTATTAACCAAGGAAATGTTATACCAATTTGTTATAATAAACCTAGCTGGATATTCAGTTCCTCTGTGTTTTTGTAGATTTTCTGTCTGCTTGCTCTATCAGCCATTAAAAGAGGTGTATGGGGCTTCCCTGGTGGTGCATGGTTGAGAATCTGCCTGCTAATGCAGGGGACATGGGTTCGAGCCCTGGTCTGGGAGGATCCCACATGCCATGGAGCAACTAGGCTCATGAGCCACAACTACTGAGCTTGCGCGTCTGGAGCCTGTGCTCCACAACAAGAGAGGCCGCGATAGTGAGAGGCCCATGCACTGCAATGAAGAGTGGCCCCCGCTTGCCACAACTAGAGAAAGCCCTCGCAGAGAAACGAAGACCCAACACAGCAAAAATAAGTAAATAAATTAATAAACTCCTACCCCCAACATCTAAAAAAAAAAAGAGGTGTATGAAGTTTTCCACTGTAATTGTGGATTTGCCTACTTTCCCCTTTTAGTTTTGTCAATTTTTTGCATTATATATTTTGATATAGTATTGTGTTATGTTAGTTGACTTTTGCTGCATAACAAACAACCTCAGGAATCTCTGTGGCATATAACAATAAACATCTATTTTTTGCTCATGGGTCTGTGGTTGACTGGGTAGTTTGCTTCAGGCTGCAGATTGAATTTATTTCTACTTCATGTGGTATTGTTTTGTAGCTCCTGCTAATGGGGTAAGGCTATCTGGGTCATTCTCTTCTTGTAGTAGATCAGTGAGCACAAGACTCAGTCCAAATTGTGCAGATACATTTAAGGACTCTGCTCATGTCATGCTCACTGACAGTCCATTGGCTGATGCAAGTAACCTGGCCAAGCCTAACATTAAAGAGAGTGGAGAGACTACGTTCAGTGAGATGAAGAGGGATATATATATTTGCTGAATAATAACCCAGTTTATCATATGGATATATATAGATTTAGAATTGTGATATCTTCTTGATGGATTAACTTTTAAAATTATTACTATGGGGACTTCTCTGGTGGCGCAGTGGGTAAGAATCCGCCTGCCAGTGCAGAGGACATGGGTTCAAGCCCTGTTCCGGGAAGATCCACGTGCTGCAGAGCAACTAAGCCCGTGCGCCACAACTACTGAGCCTGCGTGCCACAACTACTGAGCCCACCTGCCACAACTACTGAAGCCCATGCGCCTAGAGCCCATGCTCCGCAACAAGAGAAGCCACCGCAATGAGAAGCCCGTGCACCGCAACGAAGAGTAGCTCCCGCTCGCCGCAACTAGAGAAAGCCTGCACACAGCGATAAAGACTCAACGTAGCCAAAAAAAAAAAAAAATCTTAAAAAAAAATTATTACTATGAAATGTCTCTCTTTATCTTGAATGATATTACTTTTGTTAAAGTCTGATACTCTGGTAGTTATATCAGCCTTTTGGTTTGTGTTTACATGTTGCATCTTTTTCTATCCTTGTACTCTTGATCTTTCTGTATTTTTTATTCAGAGTGTGTCCCTTGTAAGTCATATATTGAGCTTTGTTCCATTTTTTTCAATAACAGCTTTCTTGAGATATAATTCACATGCCATTATATCCTTTTTAAAATCAGTGATTTTTAGTATATTTGTATAGTTATGCATGGATCACCACTATCTAAATCCAGAACATTTTTATCATTCCAAAAAGAAATCCTATATGCACTAGCAGTCACTCTGTATTTTCCCTACCCGCCTCAACCTCCCAGGTTCTGGCAGCTACTCATCTACTTTCTGTCTCTGTGGTTTTGCCTATTCTGGACGTTTCATGTAAATAGAATCATACAGTATCTGGTCTTTTGTGCCTGGCTTCTTTCTCTTAGATTGTTTTTTAGGCTCATCTGTATCATAGCATGTATTAGTACTTCATTCTTTATTTAGTATTTTTTTTTCTTGCTCTGTTTAAACTTCTTTTTTTTAAATTTAATTTTATTATTATTTGGCTGCATCGGGTCTTAGTTGTGGCACGTGGGATCTTCGTTGGGCATGTGGGATCTTTTGTTGCAGTGCGTGGGCTTGTCTAGTGGCAGCGCGCGGGCTCTCTAAGTTGTGGCGCATGGGCTTAGTTGCCCCGCGGCATGTGGGATCTTAGTTCCCCTACCACAGATTGAACCCGCATCCCTTGCGTTGGAAGGTGGATTCTTAAGCACTGGACCACCAGGGAAGTCCCTGTTTCAATTAATTTTCTGTTGGCTGGCTTTCTAGTTCATCAGTAATCTACTGTTAAACTCATCTATTAAATTCTAATTTTAGTAGTTGTTTTTCAGTTCTACTCTTTCCGTTTTATATTTTTAATATTTTAAATCTCTGCTGAAATTCTCAATCTTTTTCTCAACATTTTCCATCTGTTTCTTCATTTTTTAAACATGTTAATTATGGTACTTTAAAAATTCTTATTTGTTAACCCTATTTTCTCAATTGCCTGTGACTCTCTTGGTTGTCTGCCTTGTCTTTCTTGGCATATCTGGTAAATTTTGATAGAAAGGTGTCCATTGTATATAAAAATTGGTGAGTCTTCAGATGATGTTTTCTTTTGGAGAGGTTCTTTCTTTCCTAAGGTAGGCACATAAAGTGGGGCTGATCATCTTAATCCAATGAGATATTGAGTTGAGGCTAGCCTTCTAGAACTTTCTATGAAGAGCTCTGTGTGTTCATCAGGGCTTCTTTCCCCATGGGTTCTGAGCTCTAATTCTTGTCTCCTCAGCATTCTGAGACTGCTGAAAACTTTTTCCTGCTTTTTGAAGGCTTTCTACTTAGGCTGTTGTCCTGCACTATTTAGCAGATGTCTTAAGGAGAAAGCTGGCTCTGTGTCAGGCTTAGTTCTCTACCTCCCTCTTCTTTCTGGGACCTTGGCCCCTCAAGTTTCTAATTTTGTTTTACTAGTCCCAGGAGACAAGCAAAAGCTCTGCATGTTGCTGTGTTTTCCAGAAGCAACCTTTCCTCTGGAGAGGAAAGCCTGGATGGATTCTCAGCCTCTTGACCTTTGCCCAGAATTAGCAATACCCGCAAGGAAAGAGAGGCAGCAGAATGTCAGCTCACCTCAGTTCCTTTCTCCTCTCTGAAACCTTGGCTGCTCTAATGCTGGTTCCTTTATCAGCTCTCTCTGATGCCTTTAAACAGTTTAAAAATATGTATTATTTAGATATTTTGGAGTATTTTTGATGGGAGAGTTGGTCTGCCACTCCATCATACCTGAAATCAGTAATTTGACCTAACTGGATAATCTCTCTGCTTTTGTTTACGAGTGGGTCAAAGCAGTGTTGGTCAGAGAAACACTAACTCTTATTTTATTTTATACTAACTTTTTTTTTTTTTTTTTTTTTTTGCGGTATGCGGGCCTCTCACCGCTGTGGCCTCTCCCGCTGTGGAGCACAGGCCCCGGACGCGCAGGCCCAAAGGCCATGGCTTACGGGTCCAGCCACTCCGCGGCATGTGGGATCCTCCCGGACCGGGGCATGAACCCATGTCCCCTGCATCGGCAGGCGGACTCTCAACTACTGCGCCACCAGGGAAGCCCTATACTAACTTTTATAGTTTATTCATATCTATGCAGTTGATCTCCAGTTATTCTCTGTAAGAAGGTAAAGTTTTGATGTGAATTACTCCAAACCTTGGAGATGGAGATTTGTGAGATGTGTATGTGAGACACTAGTTTGTGAAAGGCTTTTATATAATTGTGAAACACTTTCAAAGATTTCAATTCATTTGATCCGTTCAATTTTGTGAGGATAAGTATTATTATTATCTTCTTCATTTTCCAGTTAAGAGTTGAGCTTGTAAAGACTATGACTTGTCTCCTGTCTTTCATGTGCTGCTTTTGGGTAGAATTAGGTCTCAAACCCAGAATATATGACCCCAGATCTGGTGTTTTTTCT
Source organism: Mesoplodon densirostris (assembly GCF_025265405.1). Classification (NCBI taxonomy): domain Eukaryota; kingdom Metazoa; phylum Chordata; class Mammalia; order Artiodactyla; family Ziphiidae; genus Mesoplodon; species Mesoplodon densirostris. Next base: position 22,168,307 of record NC_082675.1, on the reverse strand, counting down.
CACATACATCCGTTTGGAACTCTAGAAACTGGTTCTTGTGTAAATAAATATGTCTTATTGCCTAATAGGGTTATTATAACTGTAAAGTAGTGTCTAACTTACAGATATACTCAGAGGACACACTTTCTCTTTAATTTTTTCTAAGTAGAACATAAGCTCACAAGTAGTTTTGTGTCTTACTTTAATTGTCAGCACTTGAAAGTGATAAATTTTATTTTTCTTGTCTGTTTTTCTTCATCATCTAGTTCAGTAAAATGACCAAAGCAAAATTGAAGTGCCATAATAGAAATAAGACCCTTGAATAGTCTATAGCTAGAACAGCTGTTTTCTTCTATTCCTAACAGACTCAGATTATTGTGAGGGTTCCTGGGTCTGATTGTTAAAATATTTCAGTCACCTCCTCCTTTGTCAGCTGCCAGTTATGCCATTATCAATGGTTTGCTTCTTGTTATACCTTCCTCTTCTCTCTGTAATTGACTATTTTTGATCTATTTCTCAGAAAACTAGATAACCAAGGGTGTTAAAAATGTCTTTAAAAATAAGAATACCATCTTAGGACTTTAGAGGGTAGCTGAAGTAGCTTTTCTTTATTTTATACATAATGAAATTGAGGTCCAGAGAAATTAAGTGCTTTGGCCCAGATGCACAGCCAGTTAGTTAACACAGTTAGGAAAAGAAGAACTAAATATTCTTTTCTATGGACTATAGTATGGTCTTCAATTTTTCCACCATTTTTATTTGTTTAGGGCCTGAATGAGGGCCTAGAAGACTCTAATGGATAAAGCACATCATTCTTGAATATTTAGAGACCTTGTCCTTCCTTCCTAATTGATAGATGAATTCTGCCAGACATGCTGCTTCAACATGAGTTTGGTTTGTTTGTGTGTATGTGTTTATACTTATTTAATCACATATACTAATTCTTAAAAACTTAAATTTGTCATCTGTGATCTTAGAACAGGTATCTGTTATTATAAATAAACCAGTTAACATCTCAGTTTGCTAAAGCCCATGCAACTGAAACCCTATGGCAGTCTTCATTTTCATGAATCTGAAATCTCCATGCTGAAGCCAGAAAAAGCCAATGACAGGAATATTTGAAGATATCTTCTAAAAATTGCTGAGCATAAGATATCTAATATTTGTAGTAGATATGTCATAGATGCTTAATAAATGTTTGAAAAAATGCTCTTTCCGAAAAACTACAGAAAAGGGAAAAATTGCTCAACAGTCACTTTGTATGAATTCACAAGCGTTGAAGCAATGTTGAGGAAGTAAAGAGTTGAAAGCAGTCCTAATTAGAATAGTCAGAATGTTGCTCTAATAAGTATTCAACAAGTATTTTTAAGAAATTTAAATGACTTTATGAAATGTTTCCAGTCAGGATGAATTGTGGGACTTTAGGTTAACCCGGCTGTTGGGAAGTCTGATAATTGAGACATTCTGTAGCTTAGGAGCTTAAAAGAGTTTCCTTACCACAAAGATAGCCTTGCCATTGGCTTGTATGCTGGACCCAGCTGGAAGTTCACTGGCTATGATTCTGTCTCCCCTAGGCTCTGCCTCGAGTTCTCTGTCTATATTCCTTTTTGAGGTGGAGGGGAGGGTAGGTACTTGAGTATCTTTTGTGGAAATCTTCTTTTTCACTTTAGATTGCTGATTTTCTTGGGTATACCACATCTTTAATGATGCTCTGTTTTATGTTGGGCAAAAACTGATTGGAAGAAACTCTTTAGCCACTTATTTACACTAGATTGTTTTAATATTTAGGACCCATCAATTTTTACCTTTGGGAAGGCAGTTTTATCTCTTGGTTTTAGGGGACTGTTTTCCTCAAACACTGGATAACAAATAGAATGGCAGAATTTTAGAAGTGGAATGTATCAAGGAGTCCAGTAAATATTGGGGGTTGGGGAGTAGTTTGCTTAGTGTTTTGAATTACATATATTTTAATCAAATAGTTAGAATGTGCCTTTGATCTTAGTTAATAGATTTATCATTACTTTTGGCTGTCAAAGAATGCTGGAAAATTCTGCTTTTATCCTGTTTACTTTCATATTAGGGAAACTATAGTTCCAGTCTCAGTCTTCTCTGCTAACTAGTCCTTAGAGAATTTGAGCTTTATACTTTTATAGTACGTCTCTTTAAATGTGGTCAGTTTCATATAGAGGAAAGCTGGGAGGCTTTAGAGTCAGTAACACTTGGTTTGAAAACCTAGCTCGGCTTCTTACTAACTCTGCAACCCTGGGCAAGATATTTATTGTCTCTGAGCCCAGGTTCCTCAGCTATGAAATAGGTTGTAGTGAGTATTATCTACTTGCTATTGAGTAGTGAGTTGTAGTGAGTGTTACTGCTAACATATGAAAACTATTCTATTATCCTGGAGCATGGCATGGCATGGATTTTACACTTTAATCATTGATTTTTCAGAATCATCCTTGGGTCATATATTTCTAAATAGATTTTGGTTTTGAAATGCTTACACAATTCTTAAGAAGCATCATAATATCTAGTAGGAATGCTCATGCCTCTGAAAATTCATAGCATCTCCATATTAGTTTATTATTTACATTAAAACAAATAATGTAAATAATTTGTTACATCTCTTTTGCAAATCACATGATTTCACTGAATTTTTTTGTAAATGGAAATGTTACTATCCATTTTTATAAAAAGATATAATATGTTTGTTATGTAATACCTGGCTTATTTTGTAATTTATGATATTTCAGACCTCATGTGTAGTGGTTAGCCTGTAACCCAGCCTCCTGTGAGAAATGCTAGCTGAACAGAGATGCTGAGGCCTTTCAAAAGAGAGTGCTAGACTCGGTTGCATTGCCCAGAGATTAGGTTTCTTGACATTTGCCTTAAAACCCTGAACAGTTTGTGTTAAAAGCTCTGCTATTTGCTAAACTACCTCAGGTAACCAGTATGCTGTGAAGCAAGACCCCACCTGAAATCTTTCAGCAATATCTTTTTTACTTTAGCTTTCCTATACTGTACTTACACGTGGTTATATCATAGACCACTGGAAAAAATTTTATGTGAGTAATGTTGCTTTTTCCTCTAATTTTTTCACTGGTTTGAAAAGTAATTAAGCAGGGCCTTTAATACCTCTTTGAAAATTATTATTGAGGTTTTTAACTATCTTGAAAGATCATGAATCCATTATATAATCTTTAAAAAATTTTTTAAATGGGATGTTTAAATTAGAAAAATCAATATTGTTGAAAGCTTTTCTTTGATAAAAAAGCTGCTTTGATTTTTATTTCGTAATCATTAATAAAAATATCAGTTACATGAATTATGATTTACAACTCGCATAGTAATTTTCATCTGTCTTCATAATAAAAATTCACTCTGTAATCTCTTGCATAAAAAGACAGTAAACAACACCTGCCAGAGTACTGTAGCAGTAAGTGCCATCAAGTGTGTATTCACTTCACTATGCAAAACAATAGTGAAAGAGTTAATAAAAGATGAATACATTACAAGATTACAAAGGTTTTTATTTATTAGGGGATAGGGAGGGTATGGAATATATGGGATGAAACATTAATAACCTCTCCATTCTGCAGGACCGACCTGTTGCTTTGGAACTACTCGCTTAGCCCCACAGGGACTGTGAAGCTGTGTTTTGGTGGTCTATAGGAGAGGTTCGACTTGGCAAATGTAGTCGTGAATGATGTCATTGAATGCATACCATATGTATCGAGAGTCACTGAATACTATTCTCACTGCCGTGCACAGGCATATGTAAGTGTTGGAATGGAAAAATCATTTTTATGAAAATACAGAAAAGTAAAACAAGAATGTTCTGTCCCGAGCCTGATCAAATCACCAGTAGCTGCCAAGTACGAATACTCCCTATAAGGTTTTCTCTTCTTAATTCTCCAGCTTCCGGCCTTTTGTTGGCTCTCAAAGCAGTCCATTCGGAAGGCCTTATTCAGCATGTTCTTTTTATTGATATGATATGAACACCAAATGAAAGTTCCATTTTCTCCATTAAGTAAAGCTGGGAGAGTATTTTAGTGTGCATGGTTTGTAGCAGATGGAAATGATTAATTGATTTAGCTAACTTGCCAAATTGTTCTCTTTTCCCCCGTAGAACAGGGTTATCTGAGAGATTTGTACTGCTGATCATTGTTCCACTTATTAATATATCAGAAAGGATATATTTGTTGTGCTTTAATTATTCTCATTACTATTATTTAAGACATTATGCTCTAACAGTATATGAATATGTCAGTAATGGATATGTCACATAAGTAAGGCAATTGATTTCTACTGGGAACTTACAACCTGTAAGATAGAATAGAAGAATACATGGAGATGCAAAAAATGTGAAGTACCCAGTTATTTTATTCATAGTGTCCTTAGTAAAAGTCCAGTGTTGTTTTTCTTAAGCTTGAATATATGCTATCTTAAAATCTTAAACTGTTTTGTATTATATACAAAGACCACCTCATAAACAGTATGATTTTAAAATCATATAAAAATAAAAGAAGGGGGTGGGGCAATTGGATGAAGGTAGTCAGAAGGTACAAACTTCCAGTTATAAATAAGTACTAGGGATGTAATGTACAACACAATAAACATAGTTAACACTGCTGTATGTTCCATATGAAAGTTAAGAGAGTAAATCCTGAGTTCTCATTACAAGGAGAAAACATATTTTTTTCTGTTTCTTTAATTTTGTATCTATATGAGATGATGGATGTTCACTAAACTTATTGTGGTAATCATTTCATGTTCTATATATGTCAGATTGTTGCAGGAAGGGAGACCCCTTCCAGGGCCTGAGAGTGGGCGCTTGTCTAACATTTGGAAACGAATTTTCCGAGGAGACACACATGCTGACAAAGCAAGAGACTTTATTGGGAAGGGGCACCCGGGAGAGCAGCAGCATAAGGGAACCCAGGAGAACTGCTCCGCCACGTGTCTTGCAGTCTTGGGTTTTATGGTGATGGGGTTAGTTTCCGGGTTGTTTCTGGCCAATCATTCTGACTCAGGGTCCTTCCTGGTGGCGCGTGCATCGCTCAGCCAAGATGGATTCCAGCGAGAAGGATTCTGGGAGGGTGGTAGGACATATGGACTGGCACCTCCTCTGTCCTTTTGACCTTTCCCGAATTCTTCCGGTTGGTGGTAGCTTGTTAGTTCCGCGTTCCTTACGAGGGCATCCTGTTGTAAAATAACTCATGCAAGTGGTCACTATCAGGCCTGGCCAGGGCAGGTGGTTTTGGTCAGTGGTTCCCCTAACAAAATCATTATGCTGTACACCTTAAACTTATATAGTGCTGTATGTCAGTTATATCTCAATAAAACTGAAAGAAAAAAAGCAATATTTGCCCATTATAGATCATTAGAACATATAGTAAATAATAAAATAAAAACTATTATGTATATTTTATATATATAACAGAATTCTGTTAATATTTGATATATTTCTTTCTAGATTTTTTCCTGTGTATGTATACATACATAAATACATGAATATATGTGTGTGTATGTGAATATGGATATATACTTTTATTTTTATAAAATTTGGAAACCCTTTGAAATTAACCCTTTGAAATTTTCTTGACTATTTTTACTTTAATAGCATGAGATTTTCTCATGTCATTAAAATGTTTTTAGAAATCTCATTTTTAATGAGAATTGAGTTTTTGTTTTTAAAAGGAAATGCTACCTTTTGGAATAGAAAAAGTCAATATACCATTTCAAATAATTTGTTTGGTTTTTTTTAATTTTATTTTTTTCTGGAAAGCTCGTCCCAGCTTATCCGGGCTCTCTCTCAGCTCCTAAAATTTGAACCAAAGAAGCAGTGGGTAGGATTAAATAGTAAGGTAGCTGAAGCTATCACTTGACACATTAACTGTCTTGTTGGCTCTTTTCATTCTGTATCAGCATGACTGCTGTAGGTAAAAAGCAAGAACTAATACCTTCCTGACTTTACATCAGAAATTCAAAGTGTGGGCTGGTTAATAACCACTACTTAACTGTGTTGTCCTGAGTATGATTATTAAAGAAAAAATTTTCAGGTGAAAATATTCAAAGAAGCATGATATATAAAATTCATATGGAAAATTACTTTTTTTCAGTTAAGAAAGTTTCATAATGGAAATTTTCAAACATATACAAAAATAGAGAGAATAGTATAATGAACCAATATCAAAAATTCATAAATTATCAGCTCATAGACAATTTTACATCATCCTTCCCCCTTCCACTGGATTTTCTTGAAGGAAACAACAGACATTATATTGGGAAAGTATTTTTTATTAAGAGCATGTCTTCCTTCAGAGCTGGGAATGGACAACCCCAGAGGCTGACTGTGAATCAGGTGTCAGAAAAATATTATGATGGAGAGAAGGTGTAAAATCCATTTAGCAAACATTCACTGAATGTTTATTATGTTGAAACACTGTACTACGTGCTGAGGATAATAGAGATTTAAAAGACAGTGACCATGCCTTCAAAGAGGTCACTTTCTAGGAGAGGATACAGATAAATACTACATAATTATAATACAATAGAGCAAGGGTTGACATTATATATATGTGTGTGTGTGTGTATGTATTGTACTTTATAATGTATGTATGTTGATGTGAGGTGAATATTTGTACATACTTATATGTACACATATACACACATATATACATATATATTTACACACACATATAGGATACTATACAAATACCTAGGAGAAGCATATAACCCAAGATGTAAAATTATATATGATTAGTAATTGCCCTTTGTGTATCTAGCTTTTAGTTGTTTACGTATATTTTTTTAAAGTCTTTTCATGAAGACAGTTACCAGAGATACCTGAAAGAGGTTAATGGACAATTTGATTTGTATTTATTACTCAGATGAGAGGGAAAATAGTTTTTTTTTTTTTTTTTTTTTCTTTTTGCGGTATGCGGGCCTCTCACTGTCGTGGCCTCTCCCGTTGCGGAGCACAGGCTCCGGATGCGCAGGCCCAGCGGCCATGGCTCACGGGCCCAGCCGCTCCGCGGCATATGGGATCCTCCCAGATTGGGGCACGAACCCGTATCCCCTGCATCGGCAGGCGGACTCTCAACCACTGCGCCACCAGGGAGGCCCGGAAAATAGTTTTTTTCCCTTACCATATTCATTGTAGAACACAGGAAAAGAAATGTGTGTTGTTTTATTGCCAGGTTTATATTAAAAAGCAAGTCTGTAAATGTAGCAAAAATAACAAATTATTGATTTACATGAGTCTGTTGACTCAAGCATAGTTGTGAGTGAATTGGAAAAGCTCATCTTTCCACTATTGATCCACACTTTAACTGGTGTATTTGTTCGTCTGAGGCTGACTCCATAGGATATGCTTCTTTCTGAGGCATGAATTACAGTGGGCCTGCCAGCTTTCATGTGAGATGGACAGTTATTATGAAACTGGCAATCGTTAGATCAGTGCTTGGAATCTGTCATAGGCTGCTACTGACTGGAACTAATGACCACTTATTAATTTTTGCCAGATAGTTCCATTATTTATTAGCATCTTGATAATCTGTACGATTTTTTGAAGACCTTAGCTAAGATTATTAAGATATAGCTAAAGACAACATTAGCTATAATATGATGTGGAATATCCTTGCTGAGAATAATAATAAATTAACATTTTTATACAACATTTTAAAGTTTAGAGTTCACCGTAAATCCCAACAACTCAGTAAGGTAGCCTTTTCATTATCATTGTTTCATAGATATAATAACTGAAGCTTAATGATATTAAGTGACCTTTTCAAATTTACCTAGTAAGTTGTACAGCTAGGGTTCAAACTCGTTTATTTATCAACAAAAACTCATTTTGATTCTGCTTGTTAAAGGCCCTGGGGGTAAAGTTGTGAAAACTCATGGCACTTACATCTCCAGGGAGAGCCAGATATTAAACTAATCAATCACAGGATAATTATTTAATTACAATTGTGATTAATGGTGTGGAGTACAATGTAAAAAGAGAGCAAACAACAGGAAGACCTGACCTAGTCCAGAATTCCTTGGAGACACTTCATCTGAATTCTGAAGAAAGCTGAGGAGGTGGGAGGAGCAGGGGAAGAATCTGAAATTATAGGTGTGTTTGGAGCACAAAGAATGTGTGAAAAAGATGTCTGGTGAGGTAGTTAGGGGTCAGGGTCCAAATCTCATGCTTTTCAGCAGAAAAACTCAACAAACTGTTTAGTACCTACTACCTTCCATGAGGCAATGTGTGAAGCCATATGAAAAAATACAAGTGTCCAATCTAAATTAAAAAATGCAAAAATAAAAATGCTGACCAAAGCTGGCCATGGACTTTTATGGGTATTGTGGTATTATGTGATCAATTTTTATTAACAATATATATAACCCAAGCTAGGATATGCTTGCTTTTATCCTTGGTTTGAAGGATCAATCCCTTTCCTCTGACGTTTATAAAAATTGGAGAAGATCTGCATTATCCAAGATTTCTGCATCGACAGCCTAATTGTCAGAATCTTGTGGAAAGCTCTGTAGAAGGACTTTTGGGTGCTACCTGTACATTTTCCTTTATGATTTAGAAAGGGGTTTGCACAATTCTTAATGTGTTGCCAGTCACTGAGTGATATTTAATGATATTGATGTCAGTAGATAAACATTTTCCAAGCTGCAACTCTCTCAGATGCAGGGATAACAGGGGTTTGGCCATATTAGACAGATATTGGTGCTCCAGTATAGAAACAGCAATTATCTCTCTTTTTTTATTGGGGTATAGTTGTTTTACAGTGTTGTGTTAGTTTCTACGGTACAGTGAAGTGGAGTTCCCTGTGCTATACAGCAGATTCTTATTAGTTATCTATTTTATACATATTAGTGTTTATATGTCAATCCCAATCTCCCAATTTATTCCACCCCCCGCTTTCCACCCTTTGTGTCCATACATTTGTTCTCTACATCTGTGTCTATTTCTGCCTTGCAAACCGGTTCATGTGTACCACTTTTCTAGATTCCACAAATATGTGTTAATTAATACACGATATTTGTTTTCTCTTTCTGACTTACTTCACTCTGTATGACAGTCTCTAGGTCCATCTGCGTCTCTACAAGTGACCCAATTCCGTTCCTTTTTATGGCTGAGTAATATTCCATTGTATATATGTACCACATCTTCTTTATCCATTCGTCTGTCGATGGACATTTAAGTTGCTTCCATGACCTGGCTATTGTAAATAGTGCTGCAGTGAACCTTGGGGTGCATGTGTCTTTTTGAATTATGGTTTTCTCTGGGTATCTGCCCAGTAGTGGGATTGCTGGGTCATATGGTAATTCTATTTTTAGTTTTTTTTGTTTTTTTTTTTGAATTGATACAAAGTTTACTAGGTCATACAACATGGCTCACAAAAGTGATGGGAAATCCCAATGAGCGTACTGTTTCTTGATTGGTTCGTTATTTTTAGTTTTTTAAAATAGAAAAAGGAACCTCCATACTGTTCTCCACAGTGGCTGTATCAATTTACATTCCCACCAACAGTGCAAGAGCGTTCCCTTTTCTCCACACCCTCTCCAGCATTTATTGTTTGTAGATTTTCTGATGATGCCCATTCTAACCAGTGTGAGGTGATACCTCATTGTAGTTTTGAGTTGCATTTCTCTAATAATTAGTGATGTTGGGCATCTTTTCATGTGCTTCTTGGCCATCTGTATGTCATCTTTGGAGAAAGGTCTATTTAGGTCTTCTGCCCATTTTTTGATTGGGTTGTTTGTGGTTTTTTTTGATGTTGAGCTGCATGAGCTGTTTATATATTTTGGAGATTAATCCTTTGTCTGTTGATTCATTTGCAAATATTTTCTCCTATTCTAGCAATTCTCTCTTAACTGGTTGTTATCAGATAATTTTCAAGGCTTCAGTTATAGACCATCACCAAAAATAGTAATGCTATTCTGTTCCATTTGGGAAATATGTATGAGAATACTGTATTAATTATGTAAGTCTTAAAAGATTTGGTGAAAAAACATAATGCTTTTATAGATACTAGAGAATGCTTCTAGTACCAATCACCTCTTTAACTTAAAGCATCAGAACATACTGTAAAACCCCAAACTTAATGGCAGTTAAAAAATTCATTGCATCAACAGAGAATAGTTATAAAAAAGTGAATAGGTAAGTGATAATTTTTAAAAAGTATATTTTCCAACATTGCATAAATTATGTAAAAAAGCAAAAAGAGTAGCATAAAAAAAGACTCCTGGCTCATCTATTTGCATTACTGTGAAAATATGAAGTTTCAAAATTTACTTGGGAAAGAACTGCTCAGTAAGGTTCTAATTCATTTTTTAAAAATCTGGATCAACAAATAGGATTTCTTCAAATGTATGTAAAAGTTGTTCTTGGAGGAGATCTTGTTAAGAAGTAGAATAGGAATAAATATCATATATTTCAAACTGACTTTTATCAGATCTGCAGTACAGACATTCTGAGATTCAAAATGTGAAGTTTTTTCTACATAGGAGTGTGAAATATAAGCTATTTGTGTTTTGAAGTAATGTCCTGCTCCTATATTTATTTTGTATCCCTTATTACATCAGATACAGCATTTGCAATTAAAAAAATTCCATCTTCTGCTGTCCATTCTCACCGCCACTTCTCTTGTTCTGAACCACATTAACATGAGAAAACTCCATTTTGTTTCCATATAATATACATACAGAAAAGTGTAAAATCATGAGTGTGAATCAAGAGTGAACATACTCATATAACCACCACTCAGATTGAAGAAATGGAATATTACCAACATTTTAGAAGCACATCGTTTTGCTCCCTCCTAGTCCTCACCCACTTCATTCTTCTCTAAATGTAACCACTATTCTGATATCTAGAAGAATAGATATTGACCTTTCTTTAAATGGAATCGAACAATATGTATTGTTTGGTAGCTTTTGGTGTGTTTTGGCTCTTTTAGCTTCACTGTATGTTTGCGAGATTGACTTATGTTACATGTAACAGTAGTTTGTTCACTTTTATTGCTGAATATACAGCAATTTACTTTTACATCCTGTTGTTGGATATTTGGATTGTTCCTAGGTCTTAGTTATTATGAATAATGATACTGTGATCATTCTTGGGTAATTCTTTTTTTTGTTCACATATGTGACACACTTCCTCCCATGCATACTATTAGGTTTTGTTTTTTTTTTTGTTTTTTTTTGGCTGCTTTGGGTCTTCGTTGCTGCGCGCAGGCTTTCTCTAGTTGTGGCGGGTGGGGGCTACTCTTCGTTGTGGTGCGCAGGCTTCTCATTGCGGTGGTTTCTCTTGTTGTGGAGCATGGGCTCTAGGTGCATGGGCTTCAGTAGTTGTGGTGTGCAGGTTTTGGTAGTTGTGGCTCATGAGCTCTAGAGCACAGGCTCAGTAGTTGTGGCACACGGGCTCAGTTGCTCTGTGGCGTGTGAGATCTTCCTGGACCAGGGCTCAAACCCGTGTCCCCTGCGTTGGCAGGCAGATTCTTAACCACTGCGCCACGAGGGAAGCCCTTTAATCCATTCTGAGTTATTTTTGTATATGGTGTAAGGTAAGGGTTCAGCTTCATTCTTTTGCATGTGGATATACAGTTTTTCCACCACTGTTCGTTGAACAGACTGTCTTTTCCCAATTTTGTGGTCTTGACACCTGTGTCAAAGATCATTTGGTTATATTCATGAGGGTTTATTCCTGGTCTCTCTGTTTTGTTTCATTTGTCTATGTGTTTGTTTTTATGCTTTACTTCACTGTTTTGACTACTATAGCTTTGCAATATGTTTTGAAATCAGGAAATGTGGGGCCTCTTTTTTTTTTCAAGATTATTTTGGCAATTAGTAGTCCCTTAAGATTCCATAGGAATTTTAGGATTTTTTTTCTATTTCTGCAAAGGATGCTATTGGGATTTTGATAGAAATTGCATGGAATCTGTAGATTGCTTTGGGTAGTATGGACATTTAAACAATATTAGGTCTTCCAGTCCATGAACACAGGATGTCTCTCCATTTATTTGTGTCATCTTACATTTCTTTCAGCATTGTTTTGTAGTTTTCAGTATATAGATCTTTTGCCTTCTTGGTTAAATTTACTTAGTTAAATGGGCTTGTTTTCTTAAGTTCATTTGCAGATTCTTCATTGTTAGTTGATTTTTATATGTTGATTTTGTATCCTGCAACTTTGCCAAATTCATCTATTAGTTCTAAAATTTGTTTGTTTATGGAATCTTTAAGGTTTTCTATGTATAAGATTATATCATCTGTGAACAGAGATAATTTTACTTCTTCCTTTCCAATTTGAATGCCTTTGCTTTTTCTTGCCTCATTGCCCTGGCTAGGACCTAAAGTTCCATGTTGAATAGAAGTGGTAAGAGTGGGCGATCTTGCCTTGTTTTTGATCTTAAGGGAAAACTTTTAATTTTTCACCACTGAATATGAAGTTAGTTGTGGGCTTTTCATATATAGACTTCATTATGTTGAGGTAGTTTCCTTCTGTTCCTAGTTTGTTGAGTGTTTTTATCATGAAAAGGTGTTGAATTTTGTCAAATGCTTTTTCTGCATCACTTGAAATGATCATGTGGTTTTTGTCCTACATTCTGTTAATGTGTTTTATTACATTGAATAATTTTATATGATGAACTATGTTTGTATTCCAGGGATAATTCCCACTTGGTCATGGTGTAAAAATTCTTTTGATGTGCTCTTGAATTTAGTTTGCAAGTATTTTGTTGAGTATTTTTACATCAATTGGTGTGTAGTTTTATTTTCTTCTAGTATCTTTGTCTTTCTTTGGTATCGGGGTAATGCTGGCCTCATAAAATGAGTTTGGAAGTGTTCTCTTCAATTTTTAAGAAGAGTTGGAGGAGGACTGCTGTTAGATCTTATTTAAATGTTTGTTAGAATTCTTTAGTGAAGTTTTTGTTTGTTGGGAGGTTTTTGATTGCCAATTCAATCTCCTTACTAGTTATAGTTCTGTTCAGATTTTTTATTTCTTTGTGATTCAATATTAGTAGGTTGTATGTTTCTAGGACTGTATCCATTTTTCTAGGTTATCCAATTTGTTGACATATAACTGTTTGTAGTAGTCTCTTATAATCTTTTAATTTCTGTTGCATCAGATGTAGTGTCTCCTGTTTCATTTCTAATTTTTGTTATTTGAGTCTTCTTTTTTTCTTAGTCTATGTAAAGGTTTTTCAGTTTTGTTGATATTTTCAAAAATCCAGCTCTTAGTTGTGTTGAATTTTTCTGTTGTTTTTCTTTTCTCTGTTTCATTTATTTCTGCTCTAATCCTTATTATTTCCTTCCTTCTTTGGGTTTAATTTGTTCATCTTTTTCTAGTTCCTTGAGATGTAAATTAGGTTTTTTTTTTTTTTTTTTTTTTTTGCGGTATGCAGGCTTCTCACTGCTGTGGCCTCTCCCGTTGAGGAGCACAGGCTCCGGACGCGTAGGCTCAGTGGCCATGGCTCACGGGCCTAGCCGTTCCGCGGCATTTGGGATCTTCCCGGACCGGGGCACGAACCCGTGTCCCCTGCATCGGCAGGTGGACTCTCAACCACTGAACCACCAGGGAAGCCTGTAAATTAGGTTTTTATCTGAAATATTTCTTCTTTTTAAATTTATTTATTACTACAAACTTCCCTCTTAGCATTGCTTTCACTACATCCCATGAGTTTTGGTATGTTGTGTTTTCATTTTTGTTTGTCTTAAGATATTTTCTAATTTTCCTTGTGATTTCTCCTTTGACCCATTGCCATCCTTTTTAATTTTATCTATTCTTTTGAATGTGTAATGGTATCTTATTGTGTTTTTTTTGTTTGTTTGTTTGTTTTGAGGTATGTGGGCCTCGTGCTGTTGTGGCCTCTCCCGTTGTGGAGCACAGGCTCCGGACGCGCAGGCTCAGCGGCCATGGCTCACGGGCCCAGCTGCTCCGCAGCATGTGGGATCTTCCCGGACCGGGGCACGAACCTGTGTCCCCTGCATTGGCAGGCGGACTCTCAACCACTGCGCCACCAGGGAAGCCCCTGTTATTGTGTTTTTAAACTTCCATTTCCCTGATGAATTTGTAGCGTTATATATCTTTTTCTGTGGTTATTGACCATTAGTATATCTATTTTTGTAAAATATCTGCTCAGATTTTTTGCCCAAGTTTTAATTGGGTTGCTTCCTTATTATTATTGAAATTTAAAAAATTTATGCTAGATACAAGTCCTTCATCAGGCATATGCATGAGAATGTTTTCTCCTAGTCTGTAGCGCTTGCCTTTTGATTTTTTGATGGCATCTTTCAAAGAACAAGTTTTAAATTTGGTAAAGTCGGGTTTATCATGTATTTCTTTTATGAGTCATGCTTTTTGTGTTATGTCTAGGAAATCTTTGTGTACTCAAAGACTGTGAATATTTTCTTGTAGATGTTTTATAGTTCTAGATTTTACATCTGGTCCGTGATCAACTTTGGGTTAACTTTTATGTATGGTGTGAGGTAAGGTTTAAGGCGCATTTTTCCTTGTTTTTGGTATATCTAGTGCCTAATACAATGCTTGGCATGTAGTAGGTGCTGTACAAATATTTTATGAGTTTTTGCAAAAGCTCTAGAAATAGATGGAAGAATATTTTCCAGAATGTTCAGATTTCATGCTACTAAGAAATATTCCTCTGGCCTCTGAAATTTAGTCAAATAAGATACCCCATTTTTCATGTTTGCAAGCAAATTAAAGGCAAGTATAACAGAGTATTATGTGTGTTTTTTTATTCCAACCACAGAGTGTAGTGCCTCAAGTGATCTGTTCTAGTCTCTCTTCCTCCTGTCTCATTTTGTGAAATTGTTAACTAAATCTTTATTCTTTGTACAGCTTTATGAAACTCACGTTATCAGGAATAATGCAGAGATTGTTAATGCTAACAAATAGAAATTTTTACTGCTAATGAAAGTTATGGGATTACTGTGATAAGGAATTGTCTGTTGTAAATGTTGAGGTTTCTGCATATTGTAGACTTTAAGGTAATTAGCTGTGTCCTAGCAAGATTTTATATTACTCAAAAAGATAAAACTAATCTGAATATTAAGGATAAATTGGACCTACATTAGACTACTTCTATTGTTACCATTTGGTAATTATTTTCTCTTTGTAATAATAGATCTTTCTGTAAGAAAAATAGTTTTGAAAGGTTATTACATGTATCTGACATCACTTTTGAATTCTTCCTACTTTGTGAGCAAGCTTGATAAAGCCATATGGACATAATGATTAAAATAAATGACCTTAAACGCACTGACAGTGGAATTCTAACAGCAGAACATGTGAATGGATGATATTAGACACATGCTGCAGATGTCAGACAGCTCATGGCAGTCTTTTAGGTTTAGGTGGCGATGGTTCCTTCCTGGAGACTTCTCTCACTTTTGCAGTCTCTCCAAAGGGTTAGCACATCAATTGGACAAATATTTATTCAATACATCCTATTTGTATTGTTTGGAAAGGTGGTAGAAGTAAGATATATTATTATTTTTCAGCTTTATCAAGATATTGAAAAATAAATTTCTAAGATATTTAAAGTACATGGTAGTGATTTGACATATGTATACATTGTGAAAGGATTCTCCCCACCTAGTTAATTAACATATCCATCACCTCACATATTTGTTTATTTATTTTTGGTGAGAACACTTAAGTTCTACTCTCTTAGCAAATTTTAATTATGTAATACAGTGTTATTGACTATAGTCAGTATGTTTTACATTAGCTTCTCAGACCTTATTCATCTTATAGCTGAAAGTTTGCGTGCATTGCTGAAAATGTCTTTATTTTACTCTCACAGGAGATGAATAGTTTGACTGGTTATGGTATTCTAGGTTGGGAATTATTTTCCCCTCTGAATTTTGAAGAAATTGATTTAGCTATTGTCCTCTTCTCTTTTTGATGTTGAGAATCCTGATGCAATTTAAAACCTTTATCGTTTATATGGAAAATTTCTTAGGAAGTGTATAGAATCTTAATTGTTGTCTAAGGAGGATTTGTTTTCATCAACTGTGCAGGACACTTGATGGCTAACTCCCAATCTAAAAACCCATGTACTTTAATTCTGGCAAATTTCCTTGAATGATTTTGTTAATGATTTCATTTTTATGGTTTTCTCTGTTTTCTTTTTTTAACTACTTTTATTCAGATATCAAATCTCATTAGCTAATCTTCTGATATTTGTCTCTCTCGTTTTCCATCTCTCTTGTTCCGTAATCTGTTTTCTGCAGTATTTCTTCAATTTTATCATCCAACCCTTCTGTTTAGTTTTTTCATTTCTATCTTATTTTTTATAAGACCTTTGTTCTCTGGTTAGTCTCTCTTTTCTTTTTAGCATCCATTCTTGTTTTTTAAATGTAATATTTTCTCATCTCTCAAAGGGTAGTTTTGAAATTTTCTCCCTCAGTTTGTTTCTTCCAAGTCATCACCACAGGGTGAGTGACTGGGCTGCTTACCTGGGAGGAACTCATGATGTCAGTCTCTTTAGGTCTCTTATCTTGGGCTTGTGAGGCTCTATAGTGAAGACTATTTCAATTTCTGGCCCAAGGGGTATTTTTCTGACTTCCAATGCTTTTGAAGTCAAGTAGGAGAAGGAGGTTAGAGAAGAATCTCAACATTCACCAAGTAAACTTTCAAGTAATTCTCATTTCATGCAGTATCCTACACTTAACTGTTCCTGGTGTCCTTTATATGAGAGACCCAAGTGTTTTAACCTCTCCAGAGGATAAATCTGTGCCATCTTCTGCTGGTATAGGGGGAGGAGTTATGACATAGTTTGAAAATAGGTATCTGGGTAGGGGAGTATCTAACTGCTTTTTAAACTTTTCATTGTGAATATTTCAAGCATATACAAGAAGAGATAGAACAGTTTGCATGTATAGTTACTAACTCATGTCCAATCGTTTTTTATCTGTTATTTTGAAGCAGTCCTAGACATCATTATTTAATTCAAAAATATTTCTATATATATCTCTGAAGGAAAAAGGCATTTTTAAAAACAAGTAGCATAATCACAATACCATCATCACACATAAACAATAAACAGTCATTTCTCTTTACAGATAGTTTAATCAGTGTTCAGATTTCCCTCATTGTTTCAGTAATGGTTCCTATTTCCACCGCATAGCATGTTTATTTGACTCATGATCTAAATTAATATCCATATGTTGCTCTTAAGTCTCTTAATTTCTCTCTCTCTCACTTTCACTCTCTCTTTTTCTCTTGTATATGCCCTTGCTCTCTATCACTCTGGCTTTCTTGCTCTCTTGTTTTTCCTTCCCCTGGCAAATACTTGTTGAAGAAAGAGTCAATTGTCATATAGTTTTTCAGTCTGGACTTTGTTGATTGTATCCCTGTGGTTATGGTGTCTCTTCTGTCTCCTAAAAACTGAGAGTTGGATTTAGGTGCTTTGTCAGACTCATTATTACAATTTGGGGGGTGGGGAGACTACCCCAGAAGTGTTGTTGCATAAGTCTATCGTGAGGCACTAATGCCTTGTTTTCTCTTTTTGTGTTGTTAGCAGCCACTGATGATCATTGCCTAGATCCTTAAATGAATTTGGGGTTGCAAAATGAAGATACTCTAAATAATTTTATTCCATCTGCATTTATTAGCTAGAAAACTTCTATAAAGCAGTCTTCCACTTACCAGTTATTTGGTTACCTGCGATGTGATTCCTATAGAAAAGCAGGATGAATGTTTCTTTCTCTTATTTTCCTGTTTTCACAGTTATGAATTGGTTCCTTCGTGTCCTCCAAAGGAGACCAGTGAATTTTTTTTCTTTTTCTTTTTTAAGTATTATCATGAACCCTTGTACTTAAGTGGACTCAATGTGTATCAGTCTGTTGCCGTTATTATCCTTGTCAGTGACCAATCTTTGGGCCTTGAAGCCTCTTCAAGTTGGCTTCTGAGTCCTTTGACATGACTCCAGTGATCTTTGAAAGCTATCTTATTTTTTGGAATGACAAGGTGTTTTGTGCACATTTTGTACATTTTCTGTCTCAGACCTGGAATCAGCCATTTCGCTAGGGAATTCTGTTCCTTTCTGGGGACATGATATTTAGAGACCACAGTCTATATTCTAGGGCTTCTTACACAGATTTTCAGCCAGTCCTTCCTTTTCCTTTTTTTTTTTTTTTTTTCTTTTTTTGGCCATGCTGTGCAGCTTGTGGGATCTTAGTTCCCTGGGCCCTTGGCAGTGAAAGCACGGAGTCCTAACCACTGGACCGCCAGGGAATTCCCCAGTCCTTCTATTTTTAAACCAACCGCCACATCTTTTTTTTCAGAAGTACCTGGTGCTATTGCTTCCCAGGCTTTGGGAGATTCATTGTTGTAAATTGGTTATTTCTTAGCTTTCTCTACTGTTGGCTTAACTTTCTTGGATATGCTTAGTCTGTTACGACTAGTTCATTGACTTTACAACTTCCAAATTTTTGTTGCCCTTTTTTTCTTTCTGTTCCAGGTTGGTTCTTTTTTTTTTTTTCTTGTGGATTTATTACAAACTCTCTCATTTTAGTTTTACAGTCTTTTTTTTTGTGCTAACTACTTATATTTAATCTGTTATCTTTAACTAGAAGCCACCCATTAACTTCTTATGAGCAACAGGTTGGCTATCTTGACTTTACCCTCTTCAAACCATCTACATATTAGGATATTTTCTTAAACCAAGACAGTGCTCTCCTTAAGAGAAACTCTTAAATATATCTTTTATCACTTACCTTCAATGAGGAGAAAAAGAGAGACAAAGAGATAGGAGGGAGAGAAGCAAGGGGGCAGGAAGAAATGACAAGGCTGAGGATTTCATAGATCATTCCTAAAGTTCAAAAGCTTGACAGTTTTATTGCCCATGTCTTTAAAAAAACCTTCTAGACTAAAAGGGGCTTAAACTACTATATGATTGACTTTTATGTTTTAGGCAAAAAGGCATTGCTAGTGATATCAGAGGAATTTCTTTTAAGTGCACAGTATATAATGGTGATTTTTATTTGACTTCTGTCTATTGTGGTATGTCAACCATTTTCTTCTCTGATTAGAGAAACATTAAGTAAGAGGGGTAAATTACTTGGAACAGTAGAGCCCCGGATAACTGCTGCATTTACTCAATTGATAAGGGAGCCTAGTGTCTCCCCTTAAAACAGTGAACGCCTGAGGCTGTTGTCAAACCCACACTTCTCTGAGACCACCTTGTGGTTCTCCACGGAAACCAAGCAGTGGAATTATTACATAAACTTTCAACTGCATTCAGTTCAGCATTTCTTTGTTTATATTGCTAATGAAGGTGAGTTGAAATAACTGTATGTGGTGTCCCTTAGTGCTGTTCAGTATTTCTGGTTCTCCGCATGCTAGGCATGTGGTAGGCTGGTACTTCCCTACCCCTTGAATTTAGGCATGGTCA
The DNA here is from genome assembly GCF_025265405.1 of Mesoplodon densirostris. Lineage (NCBI taxonomy): Eukaryota > Metazoa > Chordata > Mammalia > Artiodactyla > Ziphiidae > Mesoplodon > Mesoplodon densirostris. The sequence continues at coordinate 22,148,910 of NC_082675.1, read as the reverse complement.
TATGACTTGCTCTGACCAAGTAAATGTCAAGGGATAGGCTCACAATTTGCCATGTGCCATGTTCTCTTCTGTCTTGTGATCTGTCTTGTTCTACACGATAGAAACTCTTGCAGCCTGTATTCCTGTGAGAGGACTGTAAAGAGCAGAGCAGTGGACATGCAGGGAGGGCAGGAAAAAAACCTTCTTACTTAAAGCCTCAGTGATTTGGAGGTTGTGTTGCTGTGGTGTAACTTAGACTTTCTTTACTAACCATACTGTAATGTAGACTTAATTACTCAAAAAAAAAAAAAAAAAGCGCCATTGTTTCCCTTGATCCCTGCTTAGGCAGTTAAGAACAAAAAGATAGAGATGAATGTTTTTGTTTGTTTGTTTGTTTGTTTTTAATTTCATGGCTATTTTAAAAATCAAGCTTCAATTTATGAAGGATGAAATTTCAGGGTGAGATTTCAGTGCTTTCAAGGTGAGATTTTGGAGGAATATGTTCTTCAGATCCTTGATAGTTATGGTTGTGTCATAGGACACAGAAATAAAACATTTGAACTCTGACCTTGTGGAAAGGTAAATATCTTTTAATGTAGTGATAAAATATAGCTTTCTTTTTATAAAAAGCAATAATACACTTGGAAGTTTAAATCTGTTGTATTGTTTTTACTCTCACTCATGGTGGCTTATTTCCTTGAGTGGTTTAGTGATTTTTAAAAACAAATTCTTAGTGCATATTTGAACTTAATCTGGAGAATCCTTACGGCCTAAATTGGGGATTGTTTATTTCAGGGAGAATTTGCATTTATTTCTATCTGAAGCTAAGGATTCTATAGATCTGGGACCAGTTTAGCATCATTCAAGAGTCTGGGCTGAATTTTGAGGCAGGAGATTCTCATTCTGTTCATCCAAGTTTAGTTTCTCTGTGCCCCCTATTCTATTTCAGCTCCTTCTTCCTTTCTCCCCCTTAGAGCTTTCCCTTACTTACTTGCTTGTAAACCCAGAAATACATTAAAATATATTTTTTATAACATATCCTGATCTATTTGTAGAATAGAGGAAGAGTCTTGTTTGCCATGGAGCAAAAAAGTCCTAGAAAAGTAATTCCTACAAATATCGAGAGACAGCATATATACTTGAAATGTTCATTCAGAACCTACTATGTTTGATAATAATGATATGTTACATTCATATAATCCAGGTTTACCAAGAGTTTTCACCTCCCATTGCATTTAATCTCCATAGCAACAACGTATAAAACCTTAAAAAATAAAGCTAGGTATGTTTGTTATTAAAACGATCATTTCCAAGAATGAGGAATTGGCTTTATAAATCACAATCAGGAAGGATACTTTGATATTAGTTCTTATGACAAAGTATCTCATTTGCTGTATTATACTTAAGTTTTTTCATGCAGCAACATAGAACATGCTTACAATGGATAAAGAATATAAAATTGTATCTTTTATGATTATAATTATGTCAGTTACATATTTATATGAACAAGCATCAGAAATGGAAGTGGCAAAAATAAAAACATTTAAGGTGTTGGGATTGTGGAAGTTTTATTTATTTTAGTGTTATTCTTTTTTTTTTTTTTTTTTTTTTTTTGCGGTACGCGGGCCTCTCACTGTTGTGGCCTCTCCCGTTGCGGAGCACAGGCTCCGGACGCGCAGGCTCAGCGGCCATGGCTCACGCGCCCATCCGCTCTGTGGCATGTGGGAGCCTCCTGGACCAGGGCACGAACCTGCGTCCCCTGCATTGGCAGGCGGACTCTCAACCACTGTGCCACCGGGGAAGCCCCTATTTTAGTGTTATTCTTATGATTTTGTACAGTTAATAAAAGATACCCAGGGAATTCCCTGGCGGTCCAGTGGTTAGGACTCCGAGCTTCCACTGCATGGGGCCTAGATTCCATCCCTGGTTGGGGAACTAAGATCCCACAAGCTGCGCGGTATGGCCAGAAAAAAAAAAAAAAAAAAAGACATCCAAAACCTATTCAAAGGGTGTTACTCTCTTAGTTTTTATTAAAACCTATATATACATTTATACAGAGAAAGAAGTCTAAGATGGGGGTATGTGTGTATGTTTATCAGTCATAATCTTAATCACTATTATCTCTAGGTGGTAGGATTTCAAATGATCTCAAAAATTTATTCTTTATGATATTTTTGTAATATCCAGTTTTTAAAAATCAGAATAATTTATTAATTTTATAATGAGAAAAATGATAAAGCTATTTTCATTTTGGAAAAAATGCCCTGCGTGTACTGTTAAATCTAGGCTTTGATTTAAAACTTTATCTTTTAGTGGGGCTGAGGAAAAAAAAGTTTACGTGTAAAGGAAAAAGAAATTTACAACAAATCTTTCCATAAGTTTACCTCTGTATGAAAGTATCAATACATAAAAATTGAAGACTAAATTTCTCAACTAAATGTCGAGTGAGAGTCATTTGGCTTCAGAAGATCACACAGTATACTCAAAACTTTGATCATTTAAAAATATATCCCAATGTTTAAATCAATATTTGCCTGACTTGTGTACTTTATTGGAGGAATTGACATTTACTAAGGAAAGAGCTAGGTACTTTATGTATATGATATTTAAATCACAGCCATCTTTAATCTCACAACATTCCTGCAGAGCTGATGTATCCTTCATTTTGTACATTTGTGAAAATTGAGACTTGAGAGATTAAATAAATGACATAGTCATTTAACTAGGAAGTGGAAGAGTCAGAATTTAAACCCAGTTCTAAGGGATTTGAAAGGCTTTGCTCTGTCCAGCATGGCCTCCCATGAAGAGTATACCCTTCCTGCTGTTTATCTTATTTGGTTTTGCTCTGTTTTTTTACCATTTCCATTTGGTACTTGGTTATTTCAACAAAGGAAGATATTGAAAATTACACGTAAAAAAGTTGATTAGTTGTAATTCTCATGAGATTTGAAGGATTTTTTTCCTACCCCACTTTGGCAGTCTTCAAATGGTTAAACTTGATGAAATACTAATAAAGAATTACAGAGTTATTTGTTTGACTTTGCCACTTGGGACACTTGGCAAATGAGACAATTCATCTCAGTGTGCAGCTAGTCTCATTTCTTAAAGAAAATTAATTAATGCAGTTTGTCTTCCTCCCATATCTCTGATTATAGTCCTTTTATTATACCTTCACTTTCCTGCTTTACTTTTCTTCCCTGGAAATATCTGTTTTTCCAAGGCTTCCTTGTTTCTTTCAACCTGATAAGTAAAAGCAATTTTCCTCAGTATGGGAGTGTATTTGTAATTTTAGTACACTTTAGACAAGACAAAGACGTTTGTACAATATCCCATAGGAAGAAAATTCCATACTAAAGAATTTCGAAAGCATCAACCCCTCTTTTAAAGTGATTTAATCAATTTTCTTTTATACTTGTCTTTATTACTCTTTGTCTTTTTTTGGCAAGATGGGTTAGTATTGTGTATGTCTTACCACAGTTGTCTTCCAGCATAACAACTCACTACTTAAATTTATTAATAACATGATTTTGCTCTTAAAACCTTTACATTTTAAGAATAATAATACTTATGATTTTGGAGCCATATTTTAGTGATTTTTGAAGAACAGGGAGTTGTTTTCTATAATTTTAATAGTTATAATCACAAATGTAATTTCTTTGCAGGAAATGGCTAGAGCAGTTTGTTACTCAGTCTCTTTGTATTTTTCTTTATTTTCACAGTGTGGACTTCTCATTTTAAAGATAAATGACTACATGCTCATTTTCTTTCTTTGATATTCATCTGAAAAAGTAGGATTTCAGAAAAACTAGCTTTTAAATCACTTTTAACATTTTTACCACCCCACAGACCCAGCAAGGAATCAGTTTGAAAGAAATAAGATTGTTATCAATCATTTCCCATACCAATGTTGTATAAAAAATTTTTAATCATGCTGGTGAGACATGGAGAATTGGAGTTTATTTAAAGCTAACCAAACGAGAAAAGATATGGGAAAGAATGGATGGAAATGAAGTTAATTAGGAATTAAGCAGATACCTCATGTTAAGATAGCAGTTTGTATTTTAATATTAAAATTAAATAAAGGCAATATAAAAGTCACTGTTATAGATTATTTTGGTTTTCAGATTATTTTATAATATATGTAGTATATTGACTTCCATATAACTAAAAATGAAATGTAACAAAATGGCTTGATTCAGTCATGATACGATACTAGTTTAACAATGGAAGGATTTTATTTTTCCTAAGATTTGGTAGTCTTTTCTAATTTTCTCATCAGACTGGGTTTTAGAATTGTTGGATCACTTCATTCACTCACAACCTTTAAAAAAATGTTGACTCTATGTAGATTACAGAAATACTACTCCATTATTTGCTCCTGTGATAGCTGATATCTGGCAGTTGAAGGAATGGTAACCTTTAAAATGAAATAACCCTGTCATAATATCATGGCAGAAAACTGACAGGGTAGTAAAAATATACTGGACTTTGAGGAGCATTCTAGGGGGAGCAGTTTACAGATATTTTTATTAAGGAGATTTACAGATGCTATGCTATTCAGTGTACTTAGTGTCAAGCTGAGGAGACAGATCAGACACATAAATCATGTTTGAGGATTCTAAGATAACCCAGAAGAGTATTCAGATTTCTGAGAATAGTTGTGAGGTTTATCTGCTATTCTTTTCTCTTTACCTTTTGCTTACTCTTCTTACTAGATACTTTCATTGAATTATTTCAGTACAAATCTATATAATTTTGTCATTCGAGGTTCTTTTGGGCTTGGACTTATGGAGGGTTTTCCTTTCTGGCCCCAGTCTATCATGAGTTTAATATCCATGGGGTAGATCTTTGGTAGAGGACCTAGGGAGCCGGGGAAGAGAATAATCGTAGAGTCAGACATGGGGCGTGTGTGTAGGGAACATTGCTGAGGTTGTCTACCCCTTAGGCTTCCAGGGAAGGATCAGAGGAGCTCCAGGTATTAAAAATGACAAACTACGGGGTTTGCCTGTTTTTATAAAAAAGTTTGATATTCTCAAGTGCTAGAATCATAAAACTTTCAATAAAACTTTGGGGGTGATGGGTAATGACTATAGCAGAGCTTTTGAAGAGCAAGGACAAAAGGATATTGCTTATCAGTCTTCACAAAGTTGAATTATATATTATGAAAAAACATAACCTTATACTAACTCATACTAACCTCATAACCTTCACAATTCCTGTTGTGAAGTAGTATATTTCATATCACTTTTTTATATTAGCCAAACATTTAAGAATTTTTTTTTTTTTTTTTTTTGCATTACGCGGGCCTCTCACTGTTGTGGCCTCTCCCGTTGGTTGCAGAGCACAGGCTCCGGACGTGCAGGCTCAGCGGCCATGGCTCACGGGCCCAGCCGCTCCGCGGCATGTGGGATCCTCCCGGACCGGGGCACGAACCCGTGTCCCCTGCATCGGCAGGCGGACTTTCAACCACTGCGCCACCAGGGAAGCCCCATTTAAGAATTTTTTACACTTCTTCAGTACCCTGTTGAATTTCATATTGGATCATGTACTTAATAGTAAGCTATAAACCCAATTTCTTCCTCCAGTGATTATGAATTAAGTTTCTGCTGTACAGTTCTTTCATTGCTCAAAGATCCTTCTGGCATTGCTCTGGACCTCATAGCAGAGAAAACTATTCTGGAAGGTTACTCTGTTCTAATATCATGTAATGATTATGTCACAACTATGACCTAAATAAACTTTTGGCTTACTTAAGTTTAGTAGAACCTCAAATTCTCTGAAGAGTCATGAGTTCAAACAGATAAAATGGCAAGCTTTTTCTGAGAATCCTCAATTAGCTGATACTAATATTTGTCTTGGGGAGGAATGCCTAGGTTCAGATTTCAGCTCTGCTACTTAGTAGTTGTGTTGCATTGGGCAAGTTACTTAAGCTCTTTTTGTTTAGATCCTACATCTGTAAAATGTGAATAATGGTATTTCTTATCTCACAGAGTTGGTAGGCATATCAAATCAAATGTGAATAATGGTATTTCTTATCTCACAGAGTTGGTAGGCATTCATAAAGCATTTAGAACAAGGCCTGGTATGTACTAAATGCTCAATAAATATCAATATAAGTATATATAATTAAGTATAAGTATATAATTAAGTATATTTTAAACACTTTAGAACAAAGTTTCCTTCATTAATTTTAATCTTTTTTTTGAGAACCTACAATAATACAAGGTGCTGTATAAGTTCTCTGGAGATGGAAAGATGAATTAGACATAGATTCTACCTTCAAGTTGATAGGGTAGTATAGCAATAATTTTGACTTGTAAAAAAATATTGATACTATGTCTGTTGTGTCAATATTGTTCATTTATTCATTTCTTTATTAAATATTTATCAAGTGCATGCTATGCAATAGGGATTTTTTGTTTTTGAGGTACTTGGGATACAACAATAAACAGAACAAACCAGATTTCTGCTCTCAAAGAACTTATGTTTTTGTGGGAGGAAGCTAGATAAATACACTAGAAAAATAATCCTAGATAGTGATAATGCTCTAAAGAAATAAATTATTTGATGAGGTAGTGATTTGGTCTCACTGTGGAGGTAACATTTAAACTGAGACCTGAATAACAAGATAGATATAGCTTCATAAAGATTTGGGGACAAAGTTTCCTGATAGGGGAAAACCACAAATACAAAGACCCTGAGACAGAAATGTACTTGGTGTACTTGAGGTACAGAAAGAGCAGCATGCTGGAGCACAGAGACTGAAGAGTTATGATAGGAAATGATGTAAGGGAGTGTGGTAAGAGACCAGGTCATGAGGTTTTGTAGTAGGACATGGCAAGACATTTGGGTTTTATTGAAGTGCAATAGAAAGCCATTGAAGAGTTTTAAGCCTGGAAGTGCCATCATCTGATCAGTGATTTGGAAAGATCACTGTGGCTACTGTGTGGATTATAGGGAGTCAGAAAGGGAGAACAGGTAAGAGGTGATTCTTGTTGCATAGATTGAGTGAGTGATGGTGGTGAGTGATGTTGGTGACTTGTTGCATAGTTTGAGTGAGTGATGGTGGTGAGCAGTAGAGAAGAAGAGACAAGGACAGATTCTAGGGACTTCCCTGGTGGTCCAGTGGTTAAGATTCTGCACTTCCACTGCAGGGGGCATGGGTTCGGTCCCTGGTCAGGGAACTAAGATCCCACATGGCATGCAGTATGGCCAAAAAAAAAAATTAATAAAAAAGAGTGGATATATGTATATGTATAACAGAGTCACTTTGCTATACACCTGAAATTAACACAACGTTGTAAATCAATTATACCCCAATAAAAATTTTTAAAAAACCTTAAAAAGTGCTGATTAGTAAAAAAAAAAAAATAGAGGACAGATTCTAAATATATTTTGGTGGTAGAGCTGATAGGGCTAGGTGATAGGATGGATATGGGGAGGAGGGAAAGTTAAGAATCAAGGATGAATCCTAAGTTTTAGCCTTGAGTGATCAGTTGGATAGAGGTGCTATATATTGCAATAGGAAGATTAGAAAATGAACAGATATGGCAAGGAAAAGATAAAATTATGTCTTGTCTTTATTCAAGTTGAGATGCTCTGAAACATCTAACTGGAAACATTTTGGAGGCCATTGGATATGAGAGTCTGCACCTCAATGGAGAGGTTAAGGCTCAAGATATAATTTGGGAGTCATAACATGTAGATGATAGGACTGAATGAAATCACCTGGGGAGAGAGTGTAGGTAGAAAATATGTTATGGAGAATTTTGTTCTAAAAGATATGTTGTCTGAAAAAAAGAAAAGTCAATTAAGTAGTTGAAAGGTAGTTTTGAATTTAGAATGTAGAAATAACGGAAGCAACTTTTAGATAAAGAAACTTAAAGTTGATTTGATTTTAGCTAGGATTTTGGGTTGTGTTTACATCCTAGGTTTATTAATATAAATAAAATATTAAGAACTTAAGTGAAGAATGGTATCTTCAGTCATATTGTTAAGATCTTTCACTATGATAGCAAACTTTGAGTCATTCAGTCCTGTCTGGATCAGAATCCCATTTTTTTTTTTTACTACGTCTGTCTGTGTGATCGTTAACATTTACTTGATCTAAGTCTTAGTTTCTCATGTGTAAAATGGGAGTGAGGATGCTTATGCATATTAGATATGTATTTCTATATATGTTCATATACATGTATATGATGATATATATTATATATATTTTGCCTAACTATACCAGGCATGTACTAGGCATTCAGAAGACAGCTTTATGATATTCTGTGCTGAATATAATTATTTTTGTATATTACTATATAGAAGCTTATAATTCTTTCTGTATATTACTTATAATTCTTTCTGTATATTACTATCCTTCATTATATATTATGTTGATTCTAGAATTCCTTAGCAATTTGGACAGTGATCCTTGTTTTGGGCTGTAAACTTCTGATTTCTCAATTCATCTGTTTAAACTGGGGCTATTCTCTAGGTCCGATATGGATAGCCATTTTTTCACTCAACTAAATTGACTAAAGACAGCCAAGGCACAGCTGTGTTTGCGATCCTTTAGCTCCCTCTTAGAGGCTTCCAGATATGCTATTCAAATGTATTTCTTAAACTTTAGACTAGAAGGGACCTTAGACATCATCTCTTGTCCCCCCACCCCCACTGCACTTCTTGAAAATTGAGATACAGAGGAGGGAACTGACTTAGCCAAGGTAGTAAAGCAGGAAGTAGAACTGGGGTTCCTAACCCTTAGCCAAGTGTATTTTCCCCACATTTGGGATTTAATACTTTATCTGAGTTATTCATAATTTGCTAGTTACATTCTTTTGGGAAATTAATGGTTTGAAATTACTATAGAGTTCTGATATTCCACAGCATTTTATTTGATGATTACCTCTAACTGTGATGATATCAGAAATGTAGGTTTGTCACCGTAGGGCATACTGGTGATCAACAAAATTCACCAGGTGGGTTTTATTTTGTGTTGTACAAAATAAATAGCAAGAATCTTTACATAAAGTTACTAGTCTGAATTAACATTCAGAAAAAAATCACAAAGGTAACATTATTCAAGCCAAAAAGATGAAAGTATTACTTTGGAAAAATGTAACATAAGAAATAATGTTTCTTAAAAAATAATGTTCCACTGACTATTGAGATATTCTAAAAATATTTAATGATCTCATTTCATGTTGTTTACATCAGAGAGGCTTTTCCTGAGCATCCTATATAAAATAGTACCCTCCCATAAGTCTCTGTACCCTACTCTGCTTAATTTTTTCATATCACTTACCACCATCTGACATGACATTTATATGTATATATATTTACCTATATAATAAAATTAGTGATTAACTTGGTTATTTATTTTTTTCTCACTAGAATGTAAACTTCATGAGATCAGGGACTTTAATGCATGGTTGGTGCTCAGAAATGCTTGCTTGGCTGTGGGAAACAGTTTGGCAGTTTTTCAAAAAGTTAAACATAGAATTACCGTATGATCTTGCAATTTAATTCCTAGGTATATACCCAAAAGAATTTAAAACAAGCACTCAAATAAATACAGGTACACACGTATTCATAGCACTATTCATATTAGCCAATAGGTGGAAGTGTCTGTCAATGAGTGAATGGATAAACACATTGTGATATATATGTACAATAAAATATTATTCAACCATAAAAAGAAATGAATATGTGATACGTACTACAACATGGATGAACCTTAAAAGCATATGCTGGGCCTCCCTGGTGGCGCAAGTGGTTGAGAGTCCGCCTGCCGATGCAGGGGATACGGGTTCGTGCCCCGGTCTGGGAGGATCCCATATGCCGCGGAGCGGCTGGGCCCGTGAGCCATGGCCGCTGAGCCTGCGCGTCCGGAGCCTGCGCGTCCGGAGCCTGTGCTCCGCAACGGGGGAGGCCACAACAGTGAGAGGCCCGCATACCGCAAAAAAAAAAAAAAAAAAAAAAAGCATATGCTAAGTGAAAAAAGCTAGACACAAAATGTCATATATTGCTTGATTCCACTTACGTGAAACGTCCAGAACAGATAAATCCATAGAGACAGAATACAGATTGATGGTTTCCAGGGGCTGAAGGAGAGGGGGAAATGGGGAGAAACTGCTTAATGGGGATGGAGTTTTACTTTGGAGTGATGGAAGTGTTTTGGAGCAGTGGTGGGGTTGCACAGCATTGTGAATGTACTAAATGCCACTGAATTATTCACTTTAAATGGTTAATTTTATGTTATGTGAATTTCACCTCAGTAGATTAATTTTAAAAATGCTTGCTTGCTTGCTGAATAATGAAAGTGGTCAGTTTGTTTTGAGGGCCTGCTGTGTAGGGTATTGTGAATAAGACTGCCAATCACTAGCCCTGTGATCTGAGCAAAATGGGAGAGTGGGAACAAGCAATGATTAGGCTAAAAATCTACAGAAGTTTTTGGTTCATATGGGGGAAGGAAAATCCTTGATTGACATGGAGCACACCTAGAAATAGTTCCTAAAACCTGATGTAATATAAGGGACAGAGCAGAATACGATTGCTGGTGCATATAGAGTCTCTGTGACTGTGACGTTCACTTGTCAAGTTCAGAAATGCTAATTCTTTGGCTCTTTCCTTCCCATGAGACTGACTGCCTGTGTGACAGAGCTCATTTTGCCTACTCTTCCTTACTTTACCCTTGTTGTGGATCCTATATTACAGCTGAAATCTTTCCAGCTTGGAGGTGCAACCCAAACCCATTCTTTAATTGGCTGGAAGTATCACTGTTGAGTGACATGACCTTTCGTCCTAGGGGAATGAAGGAGAACAGCACCAAGAAATTAATCCAAGTTCTGTCTCAACATTTGAATTCAGTCATTTTACCCCAGCAGTTAGAAAATCTTGCCCTTCTTCAAAATAGAACAAATTTCCTATTCACATCTTTTCACCTGGTTTCATTCGGGAGCTTTGTTGGGCTCCACAATGATTGTCTGTCACATGCACATGTCTGCATTTTGCTAATCAGAATCTAGATTAATTTGGATTATTGTAAATTATAAGCAAGTGTCCAGACTTGGTGTTTTCCATACTAAAGTATAGCCTTTTATGTATGTTCTATAATCATAAAGTGCTATTTTTTCTTAATTTACTTGTGTTCTCTTTTTTGTTTCGTATTTCCATGTTTAATTATTAGCAATAGTTTCTCTATTATAAGCATCTCTCAAAATGGGGGTCTATCCAAGCAATAAGCCCAGGGTTATTCTTGTTTTTTTTTTTTTTTTTTTTGCGGTACTAGGCCTCTCACTATTGTGGCCTCTCCCGTTGCGGAGCACAGGCTCCGGACACGCAGGCTCAGCGGCCATGGCTTATGGGCCCAGCCGCTCCGCGGCATGTGGGATCCTCCCAGACCGGGGCACGAACCCGTGTCCCCTGCATCGGCAGGCGGACTCTCAACCACTGCGCCACCAGGGAAGCCCCAAGCCCAGGGTCATTCTTAAATGTAGATTATAACTGCATTTCTATGGAAATGAACAATGAACAACCAGAATTTCTGTACATGTCACCTGTCATATAAGTGACAGAAATAAAAATTAGAAACATTTCATTCTTGCAAAAGTACGTGTCTTGATATAGCTAGATTTTTATGTTGAGTAAATTTTACAGATGTAATGCAATATATAACAAAGAATAAAATAAGAGTAGCATAGTGGTTAAGGGTATAGGATTTTAGAATCAGACCTGAACGTGCATCCCTTCTCTGCTATTTGTTGACTGTGTGACCTTGGAGAAACCATTTAACCTTAATAATACTCATTTTGTCCATTTATAGAATGAGGATGATCAACCTATCTCTTTGGTATGTAAATCTCTTTAAAAAAATAGGATCTGACATGTGGTCAGGGGTGATTATTCTTTTAAATTAGTGATTTTGAAAATACAATAAGAAAATTTGCAAGGTAACTTCTCTTTTTTGCAGCTGTGAACACTTGACTGCACTTTCTTGTTCTTGGTTTGCTTTCTTACTGTTGTCTGATTCAATAGGAAACAGTCTTAAAAGCATAAAAAAGCATTAAAGGATGCTAATCTATAAATGAAATGTCCTTTCCTCAACTAGAACCTCAGTTTTTGACTTGGCTCTTACGTATGTATGCAAATGCAACACTGAAGAACTGTAGAAAGGACCTAAATAAAACATTGGTTTACCAATCATCAGATTGTTAGTATGCTAGAGAAATGTGCCAGACTGCTTTTGACAGAACCAGAATGAAAGGCTTTTTAAACAGCATGCCAAATACTAATTAATTTTATGAACATATCAAAATTCCTACTGAGTGTATATTTCTGTCTTTCTGTAGAGTCTGTGACCTGATATTATTGCCAGAAAGTTGATGGTGAGGTCACAAGTATAAAACTTTAGTTTTATGGCAAGATTGCTGGCATAAAGCTTTAGGATCTATGTATAGCTTAGTTACAAGAGAGACAAGTATCTGAAAAACAAGAGAAAGAAAATTGTTGGATATGTTTGCAAAAATTTCCCCAACTCATTAAACAAATGCTTTTAGAATGAATGCTTATAGCAGCACTCTTGTTTCTCATATATAGCTTTTGTGAGATTGCTGTGGTAATCATTGTGACTGACAGTTCACATCTGGAGACTTATAAAATCTGCATATTGATAACCCCCATTTGGCTTTGCCTCATTTTCTGTAATGTGAGCTTTCTGTTTGCCTTTTTCTCTCCCTCAGGAAGGAGATGCTCAGTCTGATAGGTAAAAATGATATCTTTTTATAGTTTTATTTTTCATTTCTTATATATTATTTAATAAATATTTAAAAAATGTGAATGAGTTCATTTTAATGGAAGCTTGGAGGGGAAGGAAAGAAAGAGGGGATAAAAAAAGGGATTGAAATGGGTGTGGAGGAAAAAAGAAAGGGAATGAAAGAGATAGCTTGAGAATGGATAGCAGAATGGCAAAGATGAAGAGACTGGGGTGTTGGATGTAGGGGTGGGGAGAATGGGGAGAGAGAACAAAGATGATTATTTTGAGGTTGGTGTCAGTGAGAATTTACACACTTCTCATTTTAAGCTTTGAGGTTCTGATTATCATCTGTTACCTATTGGCCTTTGAAAATGTTTATTAATTATGATTCATCAGCTCTAATACTTAAGTCATTAGAGGTTTTATTGCAAATGGGTAAATCAGAGCAGCCCACTAGAATAGAAATTGTCTTAGGTGCAGCAGCAGTGACTAGTGTAAGATCATATTAAGGTCAGATTTGTCATTGTCTCGTGATTAGATAAGTCTTTATGGTCCCAAAGAAAAGAAATACTTATTACCCTTTGAATGAGAATTTATTTTGAGGATATATGTGCATAGCACTGAAAGTTACTGTAATGGGGTTGTACTCACACCTGATGCAAACAGTGGAAATGCAAGGGTTGTTATGGAGAAACCAGCCTGCTAGTAGTTAACAACCTAAGCCAAAGTGGCTCTCCTCATTCCATCTACCGTTTGTGTATTTTCAGGACAGACAGTTTGATTGGGTCAGCTTGCCACTCTGCATTGAGTACCCCTTTTGGTTGTAGTTCTGTGAGGATACCTGAGAGGTGTTTCTTCTCCCTTGTACTTAGTCTATATTCATTGCCTTAACTTGTGCATTTGAAACTTGGTTCAGTCAGCTGTGGTTTGATTTCTTTCTTTAAGCACCTACAATGAGCCAGCTGTGTTCTAGTGGCTGGGAAATCAGAACTGAGCAAGATAGGCCTTCCCATCCCACCTCACCTTCATATTGTTTTGACATCATATTATTTTATCTAAGAATATTTCAGTGCGTGTATAAAATATAAGGACTCTTTTAAATAATATGGCCAGAATATTATTATCATAATTAGAAAAAAATTAATAGTGGTTCCTTAATATCATCAAATATCTAGTCAGTGTTGAACTTCCAGTTGTCTGAAAATGCTTTATCAGTTTTCTCTTGTCACAATTATGCAGTATACCAAACAACCACAAAACCTCAGAAGTTACAAGAGCAAACATGGAGTCTGTGGAACAGCTGGGTGTTTCTGTTGTGCTAAGCTGGGCGTGGAGGGACTCACTCATGTACCTGTGGTTAGCTGTGGGTGATGTAGTTGATTTTGTTGATCTTGGTTGGGCTTTTTCACATATTTAGGGCCTGGACTGGACCATCTTGATTCTGCTCCACATGTTTTTTCCTCCAGTAAGCAATCTTGGGCATGTTTTCATGGTGAAAGCAGAGAAGTAAGAGCAAAGCCCAATTGTGCCAGAGAGCAGGTGAGAATGAGTGAGTGCTTTTCAAGCTTCTGTTTGCCTCACCTTTGCTACCATTCCATTGGTCAAAGCAAGTCAGAGTGGGAGGGGACTACAAAGATTCAGGACAAAGTGGAGTGAATTCAGGAAAGCCATTCATTGAGTTTATTGACGCAATCAATCTAACACAAATGCTGTAAATGATTTTCTCTTGCATTTTGTTTGAATTAGAATCCAAATAAAGTTCACACATTATGATTAGTTACTGTTTCTAGATTCTTCTTCCTTTACTTTTTTACCTTGTATTTTATTTTATTATTTTATTTATTTTTTTTTTGAAGATGTTGGAGGTAGGAGTTAATTAATTAATTAATTAATTAATGCTGTGTTGGGTCTTCGTTTCTGTGCAAGGGCTTTCTCCAGCTGTGGCAAGTGGGGGCCACTCTTCATTGCGGTGCACAGGCCTCTCACTATCACGGCCTCTTTTGTTGCGGAGCACAGGCTCCAGACGCGCAGGCTCAGCAGTGGTGGCTCACGGGCCTATCTGCTCCGCAGCATGCAGGATCCTCCCAGACCAGGGCTCAAACCCCTGTCCCCTGCATTAGCAGACAGACTCTCAACCACTGCGCCACCAGGGAAGCCCGTATTTTATTTTTTAAAAGAAATTTGGGAATTTCTAATGAAGGAAACGATAGCAAAGATCAATAAAACTAAAAGCTGGTTCTTTGAGAAGATAAACAAAATTGATAAACCATTAGCCAGACTCATCAAGAAAAAAAGGGAGAAGACTCAAATCAATAGAATTAGAAATGAAAAAGGAGAAGTAACAACTGACACTGCAGAAATACAAAAGATCATGAGAGATTACTATAAGCAACTCTATGCCAATAAAATGGACAACCTGGAAGAAATGGACAAATTCTTAGAAATGCACAACCTGCCAAGACTGACTCAGGAAGAAATAGAAAATATGAATAGACCAATCACAGGCACTGAAATTGAAACTGTGATTAAAAATCTTCCAACAAACAAAAGCCCAGGACCAGATGGCTTCACAGGCGAATTCTATCAAGCATTTAGAGAAGAGCTAACACCTATCCTTCTCAAAAACTTCCAAAATATAGCAGAGGGAGGAACACTCCCAAACTCATTCTACGAGGCCACCATCACCTTGATACCAAAACCAGACAAGGATGTCACAAAGAAAGAAAACTACAGGCCAATATCACTGATGAACATAGATGCAAAAATCCTCAACAAAATACTAGCAAACAGAATCCAACAGCACATTAAAAGGATCATACACCATGATCAAGTGGGGTTTATTCCAGGAATGCAAGGATTCTTCAATATACGCAAATCAATCAATGTGATACACCATATTAACAAGTTGAAGGAGAAAAACCATATGATCATCTCAATAGATGCAGAGAAAGCTTTTGACAAAATTCAACACCCATTTATGATAAAAACCCTGCAGAAAGTAGGCATAGAGGGAACTTTCCTCAACATAATAAAGGCCATATATGACAAACCCACAGCCAGCATCGTCCTCAATGGTGAAAAACTGAAACCATTTCCACTAAGATCAGGAACAAGACAAGGTTGCCCACTCTCACCACTCTTATTCAACATAGTTTTGGAAGTTTTAGCCACAGCAATCAGAGAAGAAAAGGAAATAAAAGGAATCCAAATGGGAAAAGAAGAAGTAAAGCTGTCACTGTTTGCAGATGACATGATACTATACATAGAGAATCCTAAAGATGCTACCAGAAAACTACTAGAGCTAATCAATGAATTTGGTAAAGTTGCAGGATACAAAATTAATGCACAGAAATCTCTGGCATTCCTATATACTAATGATGAAAAATCTGAAAGTGAAATCAAGGAAACACTCCCATTTACCATTGCAACAAAAAGAATAAAATATCTAGGAATAAACCTACCTAAGGAGACAAAAGACCTGTATGCAGAAAATTATAAGACACTGATGAAAGAAATTAAAGATGATACAAATAGATGGAGAGATGTACCATGTTCTTGGACTGGAAGAATCAACATTGTGAAAATGACTCTACTACCCAAAGCAATCTACAGATTCAATGCAATCCCTATCAAACTACCAATGGCATTTTTCACAGAACTAGAACAAAAAATTTCACAATTTGTATGGAAACACAAAAGACCCCGAATAGCCAAAGCAATCTTGAGAACGAAAAACGGAGCTGGAGGAATCAGGCTCCCTGACTTCAGACTATACTACAAAGCTACAGTAATCAAGACAGTATGGTACTGGCACAAAAACAGAAAGATAGATCAATGGAACAGGATAGAAAGCCCAGAGATAAACCCACGGACATATGGTCACCTTATCTTTGATAAAGGAGGCAGGAATGTACAGTGGAGAAAGGACAGTCTCTTCAATAAGTGGTGCTGGGAAAACTGGACAGGGACATGTAAAAGTATGAGATTAGATCACTCCCTAACACCATACACAAAAATTAGCTCAAAATGGATTAAAGACCTAAATGTAAGGCCAGACACTATCAAACTCCTAGAGGAAAACATAGGCAGAACACTCTATGACATAAATCACAGCAAGATCCTTTTTGACCCACCTCCTAGAGAAATGGAAATAAAGACAAAAATAAACACATGGGACCTAATGAAACTTAAAAGCTTTTGCACAGCAAAGGAAACCATAAACAAGACCAAAAGACAACCCTCAGAATGGGAGAAAATATTTGCAAATGAAGCAACTGACAAAGGATTAATCTCCAAAATTTATAAGCAGCTCATGCAGCTCAATAGCAAAAAAACAAACAACCAATCCAAAAATGGGCAGAAGACCTAAATAGACATTTCTCCACAGAAGATATACAGACAGCCAACAAACACATGAAAGGATGCTCAACATCTTTACTCATTAGAGAAATGCAAATCAAAACTACAATGAGATATCATCTCACACCAGTCAGAATGGCCATCATCAAAAAATCTAGAAACAATAAATGCTGGAGAGGGTGTGGAAAAAAGGGAACACTCTTGCACTGCTGGTGGGAATGTGAATTGGTACAGCCACTATGGAGAACAGTATGGAGGTTCCTTAAAAAACTACAAATAGAACTACCATATGACCCAGCAATCCCACTACTGGGCATATACCCTGAGAAAACCATAATTCAAAAAGAGACATGTACCAAAATGTTCATAGCAGCCCTATTTACAATAGCCCGGAGATGGAAACAACCTAAGTGTCCATCATCGGATGAATGGATAAAGAAGATGTGGCACATATATACAATGGAATATTACTCAGCCATAAAAAGAAATGAAATTGAGCTATTTGTAATGAGGTGGATGGACCTAGAGTCTGTCATACAGAGTGAAGTAAGTCAGAAAGAGAAAGACAAATACTGTATGCTGACACATATATATGGAATTTAAGAAAAAAATGTCATGAAGAACATAGGGGTAAGACAGGAATAAAGACACAGACCTACTAGAGCATGGACTTGAGGATATGGGGAGGGGGAAGGGTAAGCTGTGACAAAGTGAAAGAGCGGCATGGACATATATACACTACCAAACGTAAGGTAGATAGCTAGTGGGAAGCAGCCGCATAGCACAGGGAGATCAGCTCGGTTCTTTGTGACCGCCTGGAGGGGTGGGATAGGGAGGGTGGGAGGGAGACGCAAAAGGGAGGGGATATGGGAACATATGTATATGTATAACTGATTAAATTTGTAAAATAAAAAAAATAAAAAATAAATAAAAAAAAAAAAGAAATTTGGGAATTTCTAATAAATATTGAGAAGGCCAATGTGACTGGAATGCAGTAATGAGGGATTGAATGATAGGCAAGGTTTGGAGGGTGTAGGCTAATTCATTCAGTGTCTTGGGCAGCCATGTTGGGTTTGGAGCTGGGGAATGACATGATCGATTTATGTCTTATTTTGTTTTGGGTAAGTCCAAGGTACATTTACATGCAGTAAAATACACAGATGAGTTTTGACAGATGTGTACACTCATGTAACCATTACCCCAATCAAGGTATCAAACATTTCTATTACCGCAACAAGTGCCCTCTTGAAGCTTTGCTGTCAGTCTCTTTTCCATTCTAGTGACCACTGATCTGATTTCTATTATCATAGATTAGTTGTACCTGTTCCAGAACTTCGTATCAATGGAATCATACTAATATCATACTTTTGTATCTGTCTCCTTTCACTCAGCATAATGTCTGTACTGTGCAATCATCTATGTTGTTTCAAGCATTAGCAAATTCATTTATTTTTATTGCTATGTGATATGTAATGGTTTGACTATACCACAGTTTATTTATTTACCAGTTGATGGACATTTGGGTTGTTTCCAGCTTTCTGATTATTATGAATAAAGTTGCTATGAACATTTGTATACAAACAAGTCTTTTTGTGAACATGTTTTCATTTTTCTTGAACAAATACTTAAAAGTGGAATTGCTGAATCATATGGTTTAGTATATTTTAATTTTTTAAGAAACTGTCAAACTGCTTTTCAACATTGTACCACCTCATTACAATCAAGGAAATGCAAATTAAGACCCCAGTGAGATACTATGTTCACCTACTAGATTTATAGAAGTGCCATTTAACACAGTTTTGCAGGGGATGATTATCATGAGGAACTGTTAAAACTTGCTAGTGGGAATATTAACTGGTATAACTGATTTTTAAAACTGTTTGGTAATATTTTGAAAGTTTAAACTTTATACTTTACAACTCCTAGGTAGAGAAACTCTTATACAAGTGTACTAGGAGCTGTGCATTAGAATTTTGTGAGTAACACTGTTTACAATAGCAAAGAGACAGGAAACTACCCAAGTGTCCATTGACAGGATAAAGGATAAATTGTGCATAGTCACACATTACAGTATTATACATTAGGGAAAATGAATGAACTACAATTATATGCATCATTGGTAAAGTTAATAAGCAAAACTAAATAATATTTTGTTCAGGCATGATGTGATAAAACTGTGGCAAAAAAGGCAAGGAAATGATAAATACAGCAGTAAGATATTTCCTCAGGCAGGAGGGAGGTAGAGGGAGGTAGATGGAATGGTGGAGGTAGGTGCAAATTATTGGCAATGTTCTGGTCTTGGATTGAGTTATAACTAAAATATAATTGTCAGTATAGCTCTTGGTATATCAAACATTTAAATGATCATACAAATTAAACAAGTACTCTGGCTTTTGTGTAGAAGAATAGATTATAATGAGGCAAAGGAAGAACTGATTTCATTCAAATCAGAATTTGTTGCAACTATTGCAGGAAAAAACTAGTTCATGCCTTTTACTTGGAAGGGGATACTGTATTTGACAGGAGTGGACAGGCTTGGCAACCAATCCTGAACACTATGGTTCTTGGGTTAGTGATTCCCCATTCATACTTCAGTATGTAGGTCCAAGTTTCCATTAAATCGGCATTTAGAAATGTGGAAACAATTTATTTAAAGTACGTTTATAACATTAATTCATAATTTATTAATTCATTTAGTGTCTGAGTGGCATCTCCTTAATTATAGCATTTATGTTATCACTAGGAATATAAATAAGAATAAACCTTTATTGATGGATTGATTAACTAAGCCTGATTCTACACATGTATAAGAGCCAACCCCCCAAAATAGTATTTTACTTTGCAATTTAAGCCCCTGTCTCCTGCTCTCTCTTCCCTTTCTTATTTTATCTCCGCTGCATAGCTGTTGTCAGAGGATTTCCCTTTATCATCATTTGGGGAATCTATTTGCTTCTTACCTTTTTGGATCTTCTTTTCCCTGGATCCCATCATTTTTTTTGGTTTATTCTCTCATTTTGGTAGAGCATGCTCTTCAGTACCTTCCTAAGAAAGAGAGCACAAGGGCCTCCCTGGTGGCGCAGTGGTTAAGAGTCCGCCTGCCGATGCAGGGGATACGGGTTTGTGCCCCGGTCTGGGAGGATCCCATATGCCGCGGAGCGGCTGGGCCCGTGAGCCATGGCCGCTGGGCCTGCGCATCCGGAGCCTGTGCTCCGCAACGGGAGAGGCCACAACAGTGAGAGGCCCGCATACCGCAAAAAAAAAAAAAAAAAAAAAAAAAAAGAAAGAGAGCACAAGAGATATTTTACTCTCACAATTAATTTACTTCTAGTTTAGAAATTATTTTCTCTCAGAATTCTTAAGGCATTGATTCTTTGCTATCTAGTTTTCATTGTTGCAACTGCAAAGTCCAGTACTATTCTGATTCCTGATTCTTTGTTTGAAAGCTGTTTTTGCTTATTTTTAAATATTTTTTATTTTATTTTATTTTTGCGGTATGCGGACTTCTCACTGTTGTGGCCTCTCCCGTTGCGGAGCACAGGCTCCGGACGCGCAGGCTCAGCGGCCATGGCTCACGGGCCCAGCCACTCCGCAGCACGTGGGATCTTTCCGGACCGGGGCACGAACCCGTGTCCCCTGCGTCGGCAGGCGGACTCTCAACCACTGCGCCACCAGGGAAGCCCCTGAAAGCTGTTTTTTTTCCCCCTCTCTCCTTAGAAACTTGTAAGATCTTTTCTTTATCCCCAGCATTCTGCAGTTTTACAACAAAATGCCTTAATGTGTTTCTGTTTTGATTCTCTGTGTTCAGGTAAATTTTTACAGAACTTACAGACATGTAGTTTGACAGTTTACCTCTTTCTAGTTTTTTCTATTCTCTCTTCCTAGAATTTCCGTTACTGGGATTTTGAACCTCATGGGCCTGCCATTTAATTTTCTTAATTTTTTTTTCCTCCTAACTTCATTATTTTTTCATTTTGCTGTACTTTGTGGGACATCTCCTCTACCTTACCTTTCAAATCTTATATTGAGTATTTCATTTCTGTTATCATATTTTTAATTTCAAAAATTCCTTTTTAAAAAATTGAGATGTAATTCACATACCATAAAATCCACCATTTAAAAAATGTATAATGCAGTGGTTTTTAGTTTACTCACTAGGTTGTGCAACCATTGTCACTTTCTAATTTCAGAACATTTTCATTATTGCAAAAGAAACCCCTACCCATGGGTCAGTCTCTATTCCCCTTACTCCCCAACCCCTGGCAACCGCTAATCTGCTTTCTGCTTCTATGGATTTGCCTATTCTGGACATTATCTTGTAAGTGGAATCATATAACATGTGAATTTTTATTTCCCATATTTTTCACTTAGCATAATCTTTTCAGGGTCAATTCATGTTGTAGTGGGTATATATGTCCTTTTTCTCCTGAATGTTCTTTTTTTAGTACATCCTATTCTTGTTTTTCAAGCAATATTTTCTCTTATTATCTTTAAGGGTATTAATGGTAACTTTTTGGAAATTTTATCTATGTGCATATTCTTTAATTTCTCCAAGTTACTTTCTGTTTGTTTTGGTGTCTGCTTTTTATATGAGATCATTTTCTCAAAAATGTCTACCATCCTTATTTTTCTTCTTAGATTTAAGCTTGAGGTACAATAATACTTAATGGAAGCTCTCTAAGCAAGGGTGAGACTGACTGCTTTTCATCACATGGTGATCTGACTAGATAGAATTCCTTTGGGTCTTTTTCCCCCTTCTTGCGTGTAGTCAGATTCTCCAGCACTAGCTCTTCCATTTTTCTGTCTGAGGATTTATGTTTGACTGCCTGTTCTGAGTGTTCTGAGAGCCAAACATATAAGCCCATAATTCAACCATATATTTTTAGTATGGAACCCTCCAACCATGCCTGTTATCTCTCAGCCCAGAGATCTCTGTTTTCCTTTATCCAGGCTTCTGCCAGAAGAGAGAGGAGCAGTCATCTGGAAATGTAACTGCTTCTTAAATAGACTTTCAACCTATCTTTCGCTTTCTAGCTTGTCTTCATCTCAGCTTCCAGAGGTACATGGTTCTGCTACTTCCTGAGCCTGATAGAGATTCTGCGTATATATTGGCTTTTCTCAGTGGCTTAAGTTTCGGTTCTGTCAAGTCAGTTACCACTTGTGCATCTGCTTTCTAGCTTTTAAAACTTTGCTGTTTTTGCCTCATCTTCTGATCTTTTATTTCCATTGTGAGTTTATGCCATTTATAAAATCCTTTTAATGTCATTTTAGGGGAATTTTAGGAGAAAGGAGACCTAAATGCTTATGTTTAATCCACCATGTTTAACTAGTAGTAATTATTTTAGCAGAGTATTAGGAGTATTAGCTAGCTAGGGCTGCCATAACAAAGTATCATAGACTGAATGGCTTAAACAACAGAAATTTATTTTCTCGTTGTTCTGGAGGTAGAAATCCAAGATCAAGGTGTCAGTAGGATTGATTTCTTCTGAGACCTCTCTCCTTGTCTTGTAAATGGTGGTCTTCTCCTTCTATCTTCACATGGCTTTTACTCTGTGGGTATCTGGTACCTGTGTTCTAATCTACTCTTATAAGAACACTAGCCATGGACTTACCCGGTGGCAGTGGTTAAGAATCCACCTGCCAATGCAGGGGACGTGGGTTCGAGCCCTGGTCCAGGAAGATCCCACATGCCGTGGAGCAACTAAGCCCGTGCGCCACAACTACTGAGCCTGTGCTGTAGAGCCCGCAAGCCACAACTACTGAAGCCTGTGCACCTAGAGCCCATGCTCTGCAACAAGATAAGCCACTGCAGTGAGAACCCTGCACACTGGTCACTGCAGCTAGGGAAAGCCCGC
Source organism: Mesoplodon densirostris (assembly GCF_025265405.1). NCBI lineage: Eukaryota > Metazoa > Chordata > Mammalia > Artiodactyla > Ziphiidae > Mesoplodon > Mesoplodon densirostris. Next base: position 22,125,975 of record NC_082675.1, on the reverse strand, counting down.
ATGCAGCAATGCAGACCCAACGCAGCCAAAAAATAAGTAAATTAATTAATTAAAAAAAAAAGAACACTAGTCATATTGGATTAGGGCCCACCCATATGACCTCATTTTACCTTAATTACCTCTTTAAAGATTCTGTCTCCAAATACAGTCACATTCTGAGGTGTTGGGGGTTAGGACTTCAATATATGGATTCAGTCCATAGTAAGAATATTTTTGACATTTATTAAGTGAATTGATTTTAGTACTTTCAGCCTGTATTCCTTTTCATTAAAATTTTTTTTTTAATTTATTTATTTGTTTGGCTGTGCCGGGTCTTAGTTGCAGCATGTGGGTCTTTAGCTGCAGCATGCTAACTCTTAGTTGTGGCATGTGGGGTCTGGTTCCCTGACCAGGGATTGAACCTGGACCCCCTACATTGGGAGCACAGAGTCTTAGCCACTGGACCACCAGGGAAATCCCACCTTTTCATTTTTATTTCATTATAATGTAAATAAATGTTTTATGTTTATAGGAATAATTATGGGTCAGTTTCTCTTTTTATTTTTTGATTATGCTTTCCCCAAGCACAATGAGATTAGTAATGTTTTAGCTAAGGCTCTTTTGCCATTCTTTTGCAAGGATTAGACACTCACCCAAGCTAGCTTAAATAGGGTGTTTCTGTTGAGAAGTTTAAAGCCATTCTGATTCTAAATCCTTTCTTCTTGACTCTTTAATATCTTCCTTTCTCTCAAAGCTTATAAGATATTGAGTGTTCTGAAATTTCTGATGTGATGCCTTGATGTGAGTGTATTTTCATCCATTGCATTGGGTATTTGGTGGGCTTTGTCAATCTCTAAATTAATATCCTTTGGAATTTTCTTGAATCATTTCTTTGATGATTTCCTCCCCCTGTTTTCTTTACTCTCCTTTGCTAGAATGTTTGTTATGCAGATATTGGCACTCTGGACTGGTAATTTTTTCCCTTATCTTTTGTCTCTTGCTTTCAAACTTTTTTCCTTTTCATTATACTTGTGGAGAGACTTTCCTAGGTTTTATCGTATTACTGTCCTCCTAGTGAGTCCTTAATTTTTATTATATATTTAATTTCTAAGAGTTCTTTTTGATCCTCTGTAGTGTATGTGTGTGTTTTAAGTAACCTGTTCTTATTTCGTGGTTGCAGTTTCTCTTTTTATATATTTGGGGATACACACACACACATTTTCTTTTTGTTAAAATGTGGTAATCTACAAGCACAAAGTGTACAAAACAAGGTGTATAATTTATCACCAAGCAAACACCTGTGAAACAACCACCCAAGATAAGTAATAGAATGCAGTTTTTCTATCCTCTCCTTTTGACCTCCTATCCCCTGTAAGAATTATTTCTTCACTGCTTGAGGCTCATAACCCCCACTGATAAAAGAATAAACTATACAAGTCAGTCTTTACCATTATTCTATATAAAGAGAATAGTAGCTATTTAACCTAAGAAATGTCATTGCACTAAAAAAAAAAAAAAAATAGTGATAGGGACATCAGGAAGGAAATAATCCAGGGTGGAGAATTGGAACATGAATGGTAGATATGATGTTGATATAAATTAATAAAGGAATGATAGATATAAATGTTTCTTAGTTGGTTAGAGTATGGTATTGTTTTGGGGGCTTTAATTATGTATATAGGAAAAGCAGAATCTTTGAAGAAAGGTTTTAGATATTAACTTGTGTCATTTATTTATCAAACATATCAATTATTAAGCACTGAAGACTCAAAGATGCTTTGAGCACAGTCACTGCCCTCCAGAGGCTCAAAGAGGCTCTCTGACTTCAAATGGACCTTTCTTTAAAAAGTAGATCCTAAGAGAGATCAGAACACGAAGCATTAAGTTTTTACCCTGGCAAAAGAGTTGTATCTGAGATTAGCCTGACAAGAGATTGGAGTATTATGTTAATGTTCCCGGTGTTCTTTCTCAGAACACAGAAATCACACTTCACTGATTCTAAGGTTCAGTGGATTAGAGGAAAATCTTAAACCCAGGAAGATTAATTCAAATCCTCTATTAACCTATTTGATCATTTCACAGTATTACTAGGTAATTTGTAATTAGTGACAAGCATTTAGAGTTCATGAATAATCCTGTTTGGGTGATTGCTCCCCTGTTCTGACCTTCCATGCTCCCTGTTGTTTCCAAGAGATAAATGATCACGTTAGTTATCTGTTTTTCAGGAATTCTGCTTTTTCTTCACTAAATGATACAATATCTTCCCAATTTATGTTAAGCATGTATTTTCTCCCCCAGGTCTTTTCTTTTGTCAGCGACTCCTTTCTAGGTAAGTATATCTTTATTTCCCATGATTTTTAGCTGTAGCATTTCAACCTAGATTAGGTTTCTGTTATGTTAGGATTTTGTTTTTCTGCATCACTAATCAAACAGTTTCTAATGACATCTTTCTTTTCATGTGAATTGAAGATTGAATACTAGGAATTTCAGCACTACAAAGACCTATCCCATAAAGGTACTGCAAGGAAACATAACACTTTTAGGAGAAAGAGCTATTCACACATACCATAAAAAGGTAAATAACAGACTGATAGACTAATAATTATTCACAGAAGTACAACTTTCCAAGCTTTGAAAAATGAAAGGATTGTTTCTCATTGTTGAAAATGGAAAACTACTTCTCTCATTCTACTGAAATGTAGTGATTCATGTTGGGATAGTACAATTTCTGTACTGAGCTTTTAAAATAGGTTTCATTTTTGAAGCACATTTTGGTTTCTCTGTTGATCTTCTGAATCTGTAGGCCTTAGGCTGAAATGTGGGGAAAATCTGCTCATGTCATCTCCAGGTTTTACGTCTAACCTTCTCTAGGTACCCACTTCTCTTACACTGTTCTCTACTTGCTAAAACCTTTTTCATTGCTAGTGTGTAAGTTTTTCCCACACCAACAACCAGTTCTCTGATTATCCAGATACCAACTGAGGGTTCAACAATTCATTTCATTTCTGAACTAACTGCCTGGAGTTAATGTAGACCCCACAAGGTTAAGGGCTCAGTTTCACAAAAGTCACTTCAGACACCACTTGCAAGTCCTGGTTTGCCACCTGTACTTCTGACCAATTGACTATAAATCAGGGATTCCATGACCCTTCCTCAGGTTTGCTAATTTGCTATAACAGCTCACACAACTCAGGGAAACAGTTTATGGAAGAAATGCATTGGGCAAGATATGGTGGGAGGGGCACTCTCTGGGTGTGCCACCCTTACAGTACCTCAGTGTATTCACCAACCCAGAAGCTCTCAGAACCTTACCATTTAGGGTTTTTATGGAGGTTTCATTATGTAGGCATGATTGATTAAATCATCTGCCCCTGGTGATTAACTCAACCTCCAGTGCTTTTCCCCTCCCTAGAGGTCAGAGGGTGGGGCTGAAAGTTCTAACCCTCTAATCACACCTTGATCTTTCTGAAGACCAGGGCCCAGCAAACAGTCATCTCATTAGCGTACAAAAGACACTCTTTGGGAGGCATTGGAGGTTCATTGGTAGAATTTTCGCCTCCCAAAGACACTCTCACCACTGCAGAGATACCAAGGGTTTTAGGAACTTTGTGCCAGGGACCAAAGACAAAGACCAAATATATATTTCTTATTGTATCACAGCCACCTTACTGAATTTTGCCTTTTTACATGGTGTTTTATTTTCCAGCCTCTTACAAGTTCCTTCCTGCAAACGTAACTTTTCTTTGTTCTATTTCTTTAGGGCCAAATATAAACTTTGTTACATTATTTTGTTGACAAATCCATGTTGATGTGTTCAGTTGATGCAATTATATTGGGGAATTCCACTTTCAGGTAAAAAGAGAGTTTCATTTTAAAGCAAGGCCTTTTGGAGATAAAGCTACAAGAGTGACTGCTGGGATGGAGATTTGGGACACTGTTTTCCATCTTGTGGCAAATACATTTTTATCTGGAGACCATGCATTATGGTTCTTCTCAAATTATACTGCATAGCTTCTTATACTTTACTTTATTGGCTCTCTTTACATCTTTTTTTTTTTTTTTTTTTTGCGGTACGTGGGCCTCTCACTGTTGTGGCCTCTCCCATTGCGGAGCACAGGCTCCGGATGTGCAGGCTCAGTGGCCATGGCTCACGGGCCTAGCCGCTCCACGGCATGTGGGATCTTCCTGGACCGGGGCACAAACCCGTGTCCCCTGCATCGGCAGGCGGACTCTCAACCACTGCGCCACCAGGGAAGCCCCTCTCTTTACATCTTAACTAAGCCTCTGGTTGACTTAAACAAAATGTTGTTTCATTGTAGTGAAACACTGGTGTTTTGTGGAACCTAATGGCAAGATGTGCCAGCTAGGCCACTTGAAGGAATAATATAGGAAGCAGTTAGAACTCAGGCATCCATTTTCCCAGACTCTCTGTCTAGGGCCACATGGTCTCTGTATTAATTTCCTGTGGCTGCTGTAACAAATTACCACACACTTAGTGGCTTAAACAATAAATTTATTCTCTTAAAAGTGTGGAGGCTCAAAGGGAACCCTCTTGCACTGTTGGTGGGAATGTAAAATGATACAGCCACTATGGAGAAAAGTATGGAGGTTCCTTAAAAAACTAAAAATAGAACTACCATATGACCCAGCGATCCCACTACTGGGCAGATACCCAGAGAAAACCATAATTCAGAAAGACACATGCACCCCAATGTTCATTGCAGCACTATTTATAGTAGCCAGGTCATGGAAGCAACCTAAATGCCCATCAACAGACGAATGGATAAAGAAGATGTGGTACATATATACAATGGAATATTACTCAGCCATAAAAGGAATGAAATTGGGTCATTTGTAGAGATGTGGATGGACCTAGAGACTGTCATACAGAGTGAAGTAAGTCAGGAAGAGGAAAACAAATATCGTATATTAGCGCATATTTGTGGAATCTAGAAAAATGGTACAGATGTACCAGTTTGCAAGGCAGAAATAGAGACACAGATGTAGAGAACAAACATATGGACACCAAGGGGGGAAAGAGGGGGTGGGATGAATTGGGAGATTGGGATTAACATATATACACTAATATGTATAAAATAGATAACAAATAAGAACCTGCTATATAGCACAGGGAATGCTATTTCACTTCACTGTACAGTAGAAACTAACACAACATTGTAAAACAACTATACCCCAACTAAAAAAAAAAAGTGTGGAGGCTCAGAAGTCCAAAAACACTTTCACTGGGCTCAAATCAAGGTGTTGTCAGGGCTGTGTTCCCTCTGGAGGCTTAGGGGAGAATCTGTTTCCTTGCCTTTTCCATCTTCTAGAGCTATATTTCTTTTTTTTTTTTTTTTGCGGTACACAGGCGTCTCACTACCATGGCCTCTCCCGCTGTGGAGCACAGGCTCCAGACGCTCAGGCCCAGCGGCCATGGCACACGGGCCCAGCTGCTCTGTGGCATGTGGGATCCTCCCGGACCGGGGCACGAACCCGTGTCCCCTGCATTGGCAGGCGGACTCTCAACCACTGCGCCACCAGGGAAGCCCTAGAGCTATATTTCTTGTATTTCTGGCTCACATCCCTTTCCTCCATCTTCAAAGCAGCATGACATCTTTCTTCAGTGGTCACATGGCCTTCTTCTTCTGTAGAAAAATCTCCCTCTGCCTCTCTCTTATAAGGGCACTTGTAATTATATTTAGGGCCTACCTGGATAAACCAGGGTACTCTCTCCAGCTCAAGATCCTTAACTTGATCACATCTGCAAAGTACTTTTGGCAATATAACATAATTTTCACAACTTCCATGGATTAGGCCCTGGATATCTTTGGGAGCTATTATTTAGTTTACCAGTCTCTAATCACTCCTGCTCTATCTGTAGCTGTTCATGCTGCTCTGTTTTTTTCTGAAGACCACCTTTCTCTGTTTTGGCCTGACCTAGGTACCAAGCATATCTAACCCACAATGGCAGCCTTAGGTCCTGAGTTCACAGGAGAATCGTCCAGACTAATAGGATAGTAGGTAATAGAATTGAGTATTGATTCCAGATTCCTACAAGGTAGTTTGAAGCCCTAACTTGGTCAGATGTCCAACACTGGTCCAGCTTCCTATGGCCAGGGGGTGCAGAACAAACACAGCTTCAGACTCTCAATCCTATTGATAAGGTGCATTTCTCAGAGAAAGAAGGATAAGTAGGGTACCTAAACTGAGGTTGTTAATTTAGTTAAAACTAAAGACAGGATAATTGCATGTTCTTGAAAATCAAAATTGGAGTGTTTTGACTATACCAAGAAGGATGAATTCTAACAAGAAATAACAGATTTCTTAGTGAGTTTTATCCCTTTGCTCTCAAAACCAAATGAGAGACAATCCTGCAATTGTGACCCTCAACATAGCATAAGAGGTAAACTCTTATATGTATAAAAGAAGTAGAGGAAGAAAGAAATGATAATCCAAAGTTGGAGGAGAGATAGGACCCACAGACAGAGATTTAGGTAGTTGTGTGTCTTTACTATTTATATTTCCCTGAGATTGCTGATTTCAAATAGCTTTTCCCATGACTCAAATAGGTAGGTCCTCTGGGTCTTGGGATTGCAACCTGGACCTCTCCTTGTTTCATTGTGAACCTGAAGATACCCCCCTTAACTGCTCCCACCATTTGTAGAGCAGCTGCAGGTTTGCCATGGGGATTCAGCTTCTTCTCTGAGAGGATTGTGTCTGTTGTCCCCCACCCTGCCCCACCCACCAATCATGCTCACATCTTTGAGGATATTTTCCTTTTGGACACACCATCATATTTTCGTAACATTCTTACTATGTAGCTTATTTCTCTAAAATAAACAGGTCTTTTCTGAGCTCTTTCAGGTTTCTTTCATTTTAGGATATGACAAAAATTCTAAGCTTGTGAATGCTTAAGGCGCATCTTTATTTTATATCCGCTTGTCATGTATAGTTCCTAACACGACAGTTCCATACTGAAAACTAATTGAGGATCCATTAATTGCTGGCACTTGAGGTATAAGAAAATGACCATATTCAACAGTATATTGTTAGTCTAGAAACAAATTGCTACCACAGCTGCCTTACTGAATAGGCTCACATGATGTGTCTGGTTGGAACTAGATGCCAACAGATCAATAAGTATAGAGTTATTATAATACTTGAAAATCAGTATTAGAATTCAACAAATAAAAGCCTTGGTTTTATAATTTTTATTGAATTTTTGACAATATCAGATATTAGCGTAGATTTTTCTTTAAAAGGTGGAATAGGATTTATACTAGTAAAATATGTAACTCTCATTTTTGGTAGGGGGTGTTAATTTTTCAGAAACAGAATAAAATGCCCATTTTCAAAATTGTCTTCCTAATGTGTTCTAAGTTAAAGTAATAGTTGCCTCTTCACGTCCTCCTAATATATTACTTAGCAAGGTTGCAGCAGATGTTGGCATAGGTGGATATTGGATGTGAGAATGCTGATCATGGGAAGTGGGGAAAAATAAGAATAAAGGGGTTATGCTAGGAAACTAATGAAGGGTGAGGGGTGGGTCCTGCCAAAGCCTGGGCACCCATAAAGTACAGAAGATGTGGGTGCTGACCCACGAGTATATGCAGAGTGCTAGTCTCTAAAACCATCTGGCTTAATGCATTTATATGAGCAAATTAGAGATGTAAATGTGGCCATGCAGGATTAATCACACACTGTGCTGCTCTTTGCTAGTCTTAGTGCCAAATCACATTTCACATTCTTGGTACTCTGTGTGATTTCTTTAGATTCTTTACTTTTGTTTGGTATGCCATCTTTTATATACCATTGATGCTTTACAGTGGAATTTTTTGATGTCTATACCTGCAACATGGCGGAAAGATCTCAAGGGGAAAGAAGAAACAGAGAACATCAAATCAGCATTGTTTTATTTCCTTCCATTGCTCAAATGCTATTTAAAATCCTTGGGAAATTTACTGCTGTGTCTAAGTTAAGAATCTCTTGGCATTCTCAATATAACCCTGTACATTCTGGTATTTTTCTTTCTTTTTTTCCCCCCAGCTTTATTGAGGTATAATTGACATATAACATTGTGTAAACACATATACTGCAAAATAATTACCACCATAGGTCACATGATTACCGTTTATTTTCTTGTGATGAGAACATTTAAGATTTACTCTCTTAGCAACCTTCAGTTATATAATACAGTATTATTAACTATAATCAGCATGATGTACATTAGATCCCAGAACTTACTCATATTATAACTGAAAGTTTGTATGCTTTATATTTTTCTAGTTGATATTCTTCATGCCAAGAGTTGGGAGACTTTTGATTGAGAAAATGAAATTGACTTGCCTGAGGTCTTAAGTCCTGGTGCTCAGAAACAACAAAATGTGATCATCACTGAGGCAGAAATTGCTAGCTCTTCCCCAGTATTCACTTCCTTTTTTTTTTCCCCGTTATTAAATGGAATAAACTCTGCCATTATTAACTGGACCTTTGGCCACCCAGAATAAAGACTACTCAACCTCATAGCTAGTGTGTATTCATGAAACTAAATTCTGGCCAGTGGAATGTAATCAGAAGTGTCTAGTACAATTTCTAGGACATCTTTATAGGGAGAGATGTGCTTTTCTTGCTTTCTCCTTCCTGATGGCTGGGATGTAGATATGGTGACTGGTGCTTAAGTAGCTATTTGAACTGTAGTGAAAGCCATGTATTAAAGATTGGGGGAGGCAAGATAGGGAAATGGATTCTTGATGATAGTGGACATAATAGATCAGCTGGAGCTCTTCTCTGGACTTTGAACTTCTGATCTCTGGACTTTGTTTATATAGGAGAAGATTAAACTTCTCTCTTAGGTAAGCCGCTGTTATTTTGAGTTATCTACTACCTGGAGCTAAATCTAACCCTGGCTAACATAATCATCCCAAGAGAAGACTTATTTTGTGCCTATTATAAACTTGGATAATTGACCATTTCTAGAATTTAGATATATATTTTTGAAAATTAAAAGTTAGCTTCTGGTTTTCTTCTCATTATTTATCTCTGACCTATTGTATTCCTGTAATTTTCCTACATGTAGAGTTCACCCTAATGATTGTGTTTCAGTAAGACAGCTGAAGAAAAATTTTTCCCCCAAATGAGAGAAACCAAAGTTTGTAAACCTAAGTGAGTAACCAGAAATGTAAATCTATGATGTTTTATGGTTCTACTGATTATATATGATCATGGACACAGAGGCACAGAGTAGCAGTAAGAAATTTGGGGGAGTCTATAAAATGGAAAGCATCTGGTGTGAAGTCTATAAAAGACTACAATATCAGGTCATTTCAGATTCTTTTGTGAGTTGAAATTTGGCTTAATATAAATGGCTTCCAAGTGGTATTGCTTCCTTCTGTTCTGGAAGAAGATATTAAAGCAGTGAAGAATGCTGTAGTTCAGTTAGGTAGATGTAAAAATCCTGGGAGGGATCACCAGGTAAGTATCATCTCTTCCAGTGTTGAATATGAAGTGATAACAGGAGGAACTTAGAGATAGTAGAAAAAGTAGAGATAAAGAATAAGTCCTGATCCTGAAAGAGAAAGAGGATGTTTCATTTTAAATTCTGTTCTAAGGAATATACAAGCCTGAGGATTTTTTTGCCTTTTGAAGTGAGCAAATGAAGACCAATAAAATCTTATCATACACAAATTTAGTCTTTTTTCATAGATAGGAAAAATCTTTCCTAAAGAAAATTGAAAGGTAAGCATTATCAACAGATTATAAAAGATATGCACATAATCAGGAAAACAAAGGTGCTGATATGGTAAATTAGCGTCTGGCTTATGGGGCTACAACCATGACATGGCTTTATTTTCCTATAATCACTTCCTTCAACCACGTTCTGTCAAATCCCTCTTTCTGGGCAGATTCCCAGTTCCATAACTTTCTGTGTACTTTGGGGTATTTAAAAAATTCCAATTTAAAACTCCAGTAGTATTTCCAGTTTAAAGTTCTTCCCTTCCCCTTTCTCCAGAGCCAGTGGCCCATCATGAAATTTTTTTCCCCATCTCTTCTGGATATCTAGCTCTTCCAGTGTATTAGAAGGAAGGACATGGAAAGAGTTTAATGTCTCTCACTTTACTGGTGCACTCACTGGTAGCTCACTCACTGTTGATTGTTGCAGTTTCTCTGTATCTTAATATGAGAGACTAAGTTCCAGATCTCTCTTCCAACCTCTCTCAGTGTCCATCTCTAGAGATATAATCTAAAGCCTCCTGCTACCAGAATCCCCTCGTCTCCAGGCAGTCCTCTTGGGTAGGGTATCCCAAGATACCTAAGATATCTTGGCAAGATATCCCAAGCCACCTTCTCTGATACCTAATTTTGGAAGTTCTTGCATCTTTGCCATGCCAAACAATGGGAGTTTAAGCTATTCCACTGTTGCTCCCTTTCTGCTAGTTCTCTCAAATTATTGGGGCAGATCAACTATTCATTGCTTAACCTAGTAGTTCTTAGAGTGTAGTCCCTAGAGCAGCAGCAGCATCACCTAGAAATTTGTGAGAGGTATAAATTCTTGGGCCTGGTGAGGCCCATTGGTCTGTGTTCTGATGTGCCTGAACAGCTGATTGGATTATCCAAATGGAGAATGAGATTCTCTTACCACAGGTACTCTCAATGCTTAATTTTCTTTCTTTTTTTTTAATCTTTATTGGAGTATAATTTCTTAACAATAGTGTGTTAATTTCTGCTTTATAACAAATTTAATCAGTTATACATATACATATGTTCCCATATCCCCTCCCTCTTGCGTCTCCCTCCCACCCCAATGCTTAATTTTCTTGGAAGCCCCCAGCTCCACTTTGACTAGGGGTAGAGAAAGCCATAGGACTCCCCAAGTAACTTCTTGGAATTTCTAATGTTGTTGTTAATGTTATTGTGTAGACTGGAAAGGTAGGGGTGGGGAAAGCAGCTGCAAGAGGAGGAATATTATTTGCTATTATGCTGGGATAATAATCTCCAAATCTCAGTGGCTTACAGGTACAAAGGTTCAGTTCTCACTCAGCATGAATTGCTTATTCACATTGGTTGCAGGTCAACTGTAGGCCTGCTCCACAACTTTTTCTTCCAGGACCTAGACTGGACTCAGCCCCATATCTGAGACATGCCAGTTTCATGACAGAGGAAAAGCAGGCACTTCTACTCATATGCCACTTCTACTCATATTCTGTTGGCCAAAGCTACTTATATGGCCAAGCCTGACATCACTGGAGCAAGAATTATATTCATCTCAAAAGGAGGGATTCTTTTTAGATGGGCCAGGTAGAGTAGAGCAGTGAGTATTTTGAACAGTTAACACAATTTATCACAATTGCTCAATAAATTGTAGCTATTATATTATTGCTAAAATATAGTCCCTCCCTTCAAATATAGTAGGAGAATAAATACTAACAAATATGCAACAATCAGAGAACAACTAATACCAAAATATATACATGAATTATAATTAAACCATGGGTTTAGAGAAGAGATGTTAAGACAATCTGCATGGTGAATGATGGCTGTGATTGGGGTGGCAGGACATGAGAAGGGAGGGGGTTCCAGAAAGGGGCAACAGATTAAGCCATGAGCTGAGTAGGGGTAAGCATAACTGGTGGAAAAGACAGAGAAGAGACCAAGGGTTATGGACTCGGGTGACCTGATTTTAGAGTCAGGGAGGATAGGGTTGGTGAGAGAGGGTAGTCCCAGATTATGGAGGACCTCAAAAACCAAGGGAAATATTGGATTTGATATTGTAGGTAGTGGGGTGTTTTGTTTATTTGTTTTAAAGATAGATTCAGTAGAACCATATGATCCAATTGAAAGGGAGAGCTAGATTGAGAATTATAATGCTATTTCTGCTACTTATTAGCCTTTTTCTTTCTTTCTTTTTTTTTTTTGTGGTACGCGGGCCTCTCACCGTTGTGGCCTCTCCCTTTGCGGAGCCTGTGCTCCGTGACGCGCAGGCTCAGTAGCCATGGCTCACGGGCCCAGCCGCTCCGCGGCATGTGGGATCCTCCCTGACCGGGGCACGAACCCGTGTCCCCTGCATCGGCAGGCGGACTCTCAACCACTGCACCAACCAGGGAAGCCCAGCCATTTTTCTTTGGATATGGTCATTCATGGTCATTCATTCATTCATTCAACAAAGTAAGTATTTAGTATTATTATGTACTAGGCACCATTACAGGTACTGCAGATATAAAGTTGAAATGATAGAGATCCTATCTTTAACAAAGTTTTAGGCAGTTGGAAGCTAACTATAGAAAATGAAATAATGACAATAGGCAAGGATGCCGCAATGAGGAACAAGCACGGTAGTGTGCCTGATACTCCTGAAGAGGCAGACTGTAGAAAAACATATCCTACCAATGGGTCAATTAAATTATTGTATTTTGAATATGATGTAGCCATTTTATTTTATTTATTTATTTTTTTGGCCACGCCACATGGCATGTGGGATCTTAGTTCCCTGACCAGGGATTGAACCTGCACCCCCTGCATTGGAAGCACAGAGCCTTAACCACTGGACTGCCAGGGAAGTCCCTAACTGTAGCTATTTTAAATTAGTGGAGGTAGCTCATGAGATGTCATATATATTCTTTTGGGTGGAAAAGCAAGCTGTAGGTCCATATGTAAAGTATTATCTCATGTGAGTTGGAAAAAATGTTTGTATATGCATACAAGAGTTCAGGGATGGGGAGGACGAGTTAAAATTTTTATTTTATACTCTTCTATCTGTTCACATTTTACCATAATATATTTTAACTTTATAATTACAACTAGTTAAGCAAAAAAGTATCTCACCATAATCAACCTTTACCCATGACTTTATCTCTGGACTCAAACATCCTAATCCTAAAACCTTCATGTTCACATACTTCAACTCTGACCTGGCTTCTTTCATTTATTCAACTTTTATCCTGATAATCCTAGTTGTATCTCCTTTTAGGGTCTCATCAAAGAGCTACTCTTTTCCTATATATTCTGAGGTTCACTTCTGTTATCTGTTTTGTTTTATTTTCAATTTTTTTATTGTGGTAAAACATATGTAACATAAAATTTGTTGGTATTTAACCCTTTTTCTCAATGAACATATTCTTCCACCTCCCTATCCTTCCTCCACAGGACAAGCAACATTTCCTGAAAGGACAGCCTTGAAACTGATAGTTACAACCAAGAGGACAATCCAGAATAGGAGATACATACAAAAGATCAGAGTCAGATAGTATATAAGTCAGGTATCAAGTTGTTCTTGAGGGCAAGAGCCAGACTTTGGTTCAGGTTTCTGGGTATTTGGAGACAAGGAAGAAAAAACTTGGATAAGGAATAGGTACCAAGGCATCAATTTAGGAGATTGAACACAAGATAATTGCATCGTTAATATGGAACAATAGCAGTAACAAGAAAGAAAAGAGCTTGCTAATATATACTTTTTTTGCAAAAAGCAGAAGTTGATCTTGGAGTATGGGTGGACCGACCTGACCTGGAAGAGGGAAGCAGGTGGCACTTTGAGAGAAAGGTTGGAGGGCAAGGCAGTTTGTGTCGGGTTCCACTCACCTTCTTTAGGCTTTCTATTAGAAAAAAAAGAATAAGATCTTCCGAGTAGGAATATAAAAACTCCCGAGCCACTCCTAGCGCATGCACGCACACACACAGCACACACACCACACACACACACACACACACACACACCTACAAGTAGGAGATCTTTTTTACTGGAATGCATGATATGCTAATGATCTGATAAAACAAGACTACACTGTTATTATTGGGGTAAATATTTCAATACTACCTTTCAGAAACTGACTTTTAAAAAAAGATTAAGCCTCTTGTTTAGGAACATATCTTTTGATGTTTCTGTCTTTACCAAATCCTGGTTTGTATTAGAACTTCTATTTCTGGGGAGATTATTGAGAAAGTTATTGAAAACCAGGCTTAGACACATCTGGAATTTTTCAAATTGTCTCACCCGTTTCAGAGTGGTTTTTCGATATAAGTTTGAATGAAGTCCATACTACCTTCAAGCTAAACTCTACTAGGTTTTGTATTTCTTTTTGGATGAATTTGTTACCTTTCTTCCCTCCCTCCCTCTCTCTCTCCCTTCCTTTCATCCTTCCTCTCTCTTTCTGTGTCTCAATCCTCAGACCCAGGTTCCTTATCCATTTAAATGCATTTTATTATTATTTTGAATTGTACTCTAAGCTTTTTGAGGTAAAACGTTTAAACGGTTTCATATAAAATTAAGACAAAAATACTTACAGGAAACATATTTTATACCTAGAAAGTCCAAATAAGTTGATTAAGATATAGAAAAAATGAGGGTTCAATAAAATAAATAGCATTACACTTAGCAGATATGAAAATTGTGACTGTTACTTGTCATGATCTGACTGCTTCAGGAAGCAGAGGTGTTTTTTTTTTTTTTAAGATTTCTTTTTCTTAAGTTGGAACTGATTCTGACACAGAATAGTCACTGTGCTTTAGGATTGAAATTAAAAAATTTTATGTTTGAAATGGTGGTGCTAAAGTTGGTGAGAATTATAAGAAACAACGTTTCCACCTACTTTTTTGGGGGCAGTTGAGAAAGGTTTGTGCGCAGTTTTTTTTTTTTTTTTAAAGAGATTGTAGTCATAGATGAACCGTATCAGGCTAGCATATGTTGTTATAAAGATACAGATTAGCTTCATCTTTATTTGGCCTTACTAGCTTTGTTCTGTTTCATTGGTTCTAATGTGTCTAAACAAGACACCATATAGAGCTATGGTGTTCTTAGTGGAATGCTATAAAATATTGACATTTTATTATATCTTTCAAATGCTCTATAGATGATAATTACAGAAAATGGTTTTGTGGTACATACTTACAATAAATTAATATAATCAGCACATGTCCATAAATAAAATAACCCATTTTACCAAGAATGTTGTTGATCTGTTTTCTCAACTTTTCATACTGACATTAGTTTGCTAATTTTTAATTTTTGTTGTCTGGTGCTAGAAGATGAGTGATAGCTCATGCCAAAGATTTTAAAAATTATGAGAGAAAAAGTTTTAAGTAGAGAGAATTATATATTAACTTAATTTTTCTGTGAATTGGGGAAAGCTGATCACCTTTTAAAAAAATAACAACTTTATTGTGATATTTTTCACATATAAAATTTACCCTGTTAAAGTGTACAATTCAGTGGTTTTTCATTTATTCACTAAATTGTGCAACCACTATCCAATTCCAAATCATTTTAATCTCTCGCCAAAGAAACCCTGTACCCATTAGCAGCCACTCTTCCTTTCTCCTACTGCCCAGACCCTGGCAACCACTCACTAATCGACTTTCTGTCTCTAATCGACTTTTTGCTGGTTCTGGACATTTTATATAAATGGAATCATATAGTATGTGTCACTTTTTTTTTTTTTTAGCAGCAGAACATCTGAATCCAAGTCTGGAAACACCAGCATTCTTTTTTTTTTTTTTTAAACATATTTTATTTATTTATTTATACAGCAGGTTCTTATTAGTTATCCATTTTATACATATTAGTGTATATATGTCAATCCCAATCTCCCAGTTCATCCCACCACCACTCCCCCCGCTCCCCGCCACTTTGAAACACCAGCATTCTTAACAAAGCAAATTTGAGCAAAACTTCAGTAATATTGCTAGACTGGATTACTCATCCCAGCAGGTGGGATGATACACGAAAGTGTTGATTTGATGATAGATTCATCAACCCAGTAAACAGAACATTTCAAGGAGATGCTCTTTTGTTTAGAATTATTAGTGTTGCAAGAGGGAGGAGGAATACCTGGTGGAATACCTAGTGGAAATGTGAACATGAAAACCCTTTAAGATACTACATGAAAAAGGAAAATAATTTAAAATAGTATTTGTATATTTTGGTTAAATCTTTAACCCTGTTTTGGTAGTTATTTGCTATTCAACTTTTGTCATTTACAGTATATAGCTAACCCCAGCTACTAACATGGAAAGTCATCCTTTGCACTGTATTCTACGTGCAGAAGACTGCCAATAATTGTGTTAGATGGTATAATTGATAAGAGTGTTTCTGTGGGGGTTGGATCTTCTGAATTACCTTCCATGCAAGTTAGTTTTTGTCTTATATGTGCATTCAGAATAAACAGAAAATTCTTTATGATCTTAATTGCTATTGCTTAATTTGTAATCAGAGTGTCCACTATTTGACCCATTCATTTACCTTTGAAATAGGAGAAAAAGCCCTCTCTTGTTTTTATATGGATGGCCAGATAGACAGCACTTTAAAAATTAGCATATGAATGTTTTGACTGTCTCACTTAAGACAGCCTGTCAGTTTGGCAGCTCTGAGCCTGTTATTTCTGTGTCTTCTCTTTTCTCATTTTCATGTTTTGACAAATGAGATTGTACTTTTGACAAGTGATTTGTACTTCATCTAAGGTTTTCAAAGTGTTTTTAATTTATTTATTAAACTATCTTAAAGATCATTTTATCTACCCATTTTTGGGTTAATGTAAGATTCTCTTTAATAGAAATGAAAATAGAAAGTGATAGCACTAGAGTTCTTAAATAAAAAACATTATTGGGCAATAATTATTTTTCAGGATACTTATTGCTTATTTTTCAGAAGATTATATTTTTTTCTATTAAGCATCTTCAGACTTAGGCCAGGGTGTAGTACTAATTTAACGGGAAAAGCCCCTTCTGGCGTTACCTGGGAGAGTGTATCTTTCAGAACTGAATGTAATTACAAGCATCCTTTGGTAAATGAATAAATGCCATGCTGAAAATTTTATTGCAAAAGGAAATTCTATGTATTCTTATCATATAACCAACATTAATTTCACTGATTCATTGAATGAGTATTTAATGAGTACTTAATATGTGCTGGGACCTGTTCTAAATACTGGACTTGTGGTGAACAATACAGATATCACTCCCTAGACCTTACATTTTGTTGGGTGACATAGTGACCAAATGAGTAAATAATGCAATTTCAGGGTTTCCCTGGTGGTGCAGTCGTTGAGAGTCCGCCTGCCGATGCAGGGGACACGGGTTCGTGCCCCGGTCCGGGAAGATCCCACATGCCGCAGAGCGGCTGGGCCGGTGAGCCATGGCCACTGGACCTGTGCGTCTGGAGCCTGTGCTCCGCAACGGGAGAGGTCACAACAGTGAGAGGCCTGCGTACTGCAAAATAAAATAAAATAAAATAAAAAAATAACAATGCAATTTCAAATTGTAATATGTGGTTTGAAGAAAACAAAGCAAAGTAAGAGAGTATGTAGTCAATTTGGGGAGGGTAGTTGATTTTGTTCAGGAGGACTTCCCTGAGGACTTGTTATTTGAAAAGAGACTTGAATATTGAGAAGGAATATCTATTCTGGAGGAAGAGATTTCCAGGCAGACATAACTGCAACTACCAAGGTCATGAAGGAAACAAAAGAAGGCAGGTCTAGCCACAGCACAGTTAAGGAAAAGTATCGGGGGAGTGGGTGGAAGGGTAAGCTGGGACAAAGTGAGAGAGTGGCATGGACATATATACACTACCAAATGTAAAACAGATAGCTAGTGGGAAGCAGCTGCATAGCACAGGGAGATCAGCTCAGTGCTTTGTGACCACCTAGAGGGGTGGAATAGGGAGGGTGGGAGGGAGACGCAAGAGGGAGGGGAGATGGGGATATATGTATACATATAGCTGATTCACTTTGTTATACAGCAGAAATTAACACAACACACCATTGTAAAGCAATTATACTCCAATAAAGATGTAAAAAAAAAGAAGTATGGTAAGAGATGAGGGTGAAAGGTAGAGGCTAGATGATGTAGGGAGGGCCTTGTGGGATGTGGTAAAGGCTTTGTATTTCTATTCTTTGTGCAAAGGGAAGCCTTAAGCAGGTTTCAGACAGGGAACTGCATGATCTGATTCACATGATTGAAAGATCATCCTGGCTACACAGAGAGACTGGATCACAGGAAGCAAAGTGAAGCTACTGTAGTAGTCCAGTTGATATTAATGACAACTGTGGCTAAAGAAGAAGGGGTAGAGGTGATGTGAAGTTGCAGGATATGAATTAGAATTTGTAGGTAGAGAGCTGAGGACTTGGTATTGGATTAGATGTTGAGGGCGAAGAAAGGAGCGGAATCAGAGGTAACTGTTTAAAGTTTTTGGCTTGAGCTGCTGGAGGAATATTGATGACATTAATTGAGATAAAATAAGACTGAAGAATGACCAGATTCTTGGGGGAAAAGAATTTTGTTGAGATGTCTTAGTGAAGATGTTGAATAGGCAGTTATTTATACAAGTCTGGAGCTCAGAGAGGTAGGAATTTGAGGTATAAATATGGGTGTCATCAATTAAGAGATGGTATTTAGATGCTTGGGACTAGCTGAGATCTGAGGGAGTAATTATAGGCAGAAAAGAGAGCAGAAGAGTGTGCCTTGGAGCTCTCCAGCGTACAAACATATCTGTTCATGCATATATATCCATGCAAGAAAAAGTTGTGTCCCAATATAAACAAAATCAAATGTGTCTGTGTGAGTCAGCCACGGTTCTTAGTTGCAAGTAACAGAAAACAACTGTGACTTCTAATCAAAAGGTACCTGGATTTCAGCCATAATGGGCCCACAGTAACTGCTGTATCCTGGTTGCCAGAGCTGGAACCACCACTGTGGCTGGATGTTGTATATGGTGATGAGCTCCATGGCACTGATGACCGTAGCAACCGGATGTTTCTGTGGGTCCTGCTAGAGTAAATTCTCTCTGTCATTATTCTTTGAGTCACTTGCTTCACTTTCAAACTTCTGGCAAAAAACTTTGCCAGAGGTATTATGTTTTTATCCCAGCTATCGGGTGGTGGATATCAAGTAATTATCTGACCTCTTTGGTTACTGTCATGAGAGATATTTCCTACATTCCACCAAGACTCAGATAATGGAGAATTCCCCCAAAACAGAGGATGAGAGTTAAGATACCAGGCAGTTCAACAACCATAAACAGGTGTCCATTTGGTGAGTGTGATCCATTTGGTTGCTTATAAATTCATAGCAACAAGTCAGTATAGTGCCTCCAAATGGACCTCAAGAATAATATTTTTTTTCTACTGACTCTTTTCTCAAAGCCTGTTTCCTGCCATAGGATTGAAAAGAGATCTACTTTTCCTGTGTTCCTTTTAAGCATAGCCAGAGAAATATAGCCTCTTTTGGTTAAAAACACACAAGTAAATAAGCCCCCAGTTCAAGCATCTTTATTAAGTAAACCTTAATGTATTAAAACATACATGTAATTACTACCCTTGCACATTCAGGATTCCTTTAAGAAGTTTAATAAACCCAAAGCTGTATATTCTGCTCCAAATATCTGACCACTGAATTTACTCCAGGTAAATTCTCTAAATTTTAACTAAAGATAACATATGCTGAAGTTTCTACCAGATTGATAAATTATGTAATAGAAAAATTACACATGCCCTGTAGCTATGGCTACCTGGTAGAGAGAAGTAACAAGATTGTAGCCCAAAATATTATAGTCCATTGATCTGATCTATATGAGAAAATTGTAACACAGTCATAGTATTCTTCAGATGGAAGATTAGGACTTCCCTGGTGGTGCAGTGGTTAAGAATCTGCCTGCCAATTCAGGGGACACGGGTTCGAGCCCTGGTCTGGGAAGATACCACATGCCGTGGAGCAACTAAGCCTGTGCTCCACAACTACTGAGCCTGCGCTCTAGAGCCCAAGAGCCACAACTACTGAGCCCGTATGCTTAGAGCCTGAGCTCTGCAACAAGAGAAGCCACTGCAATGAGAAGCCTGCACACTGCAACGAAGAGTAGCCCCTGCTTGCTGCAACTAGAGAAAGACCATGCACAGCAATGAAGACCCAACACAGCCAAAATAAATAAATAAATACATTAAAAAAAAAGATTAATTGCTTACCAAAGAGATAACAAAGTATTTCCAGGCTAGTACCCATGTCCTTTAATAAGCTTCATTGGAAAATGACTGAATGCTGGACTTCTTCAGTGAGTGCTAGATTTCGTTGTCTTCCTTCAAAGAGTGCTGAACTTTGTTCTGCCAGACAGTTAAATTACTTGTAGATTAAATGTGCTTTTTTCAAGATTTGTTTTTAAGCTTTGTTAGGGTGAGTTTACAGTATATTTTAGTTAACCTCTGCTGTTAAGAAATGACTTTTCTGAAGTCTCTACTGAATGTCCCAGGTATTCCCTCCACTCTGGCTATTGGAACTTGAAAGACTTGCAGCCCTAGAGAGTTCTGACAATTGTTCTGCTTACAGCTTCCCTTCGCTTAGCCTTGTGGAGTTTTGCCCTACATTGGGCAACGTTGTATTCAACCAGAACTCAAGAAGCCCTTGTGTTGATCTCTGGAGCACCTGTCCACGTAGCCCCCTTAGAGTTCATTTTCTCCATTTCTCTACCTGGAA
This sequence comes from Mesoplodon densirostris, assembly GCF_025265405.1. Classification (NCBI taxonomy): domain Eukaryota; kingdom Metazoa; phylum Chordata; class Mammalia; order Artiodactyla; family Ziphiidae; genus Mesoplodon; species Mesoplodon densirostris. Next base: position 22,105,551 of record NC_082675.1, on the reverse strand, counting down.
TGTTCCAGCTTCGTTGGCTTCCTCAAACTGATCTCTGTCTCCTCACGACCATTGTGCTCTGCTTGGGATCCCCTTCCTGCTCTGTGGTCCGGAAAGTGCCTCCAGGCAGAAATCCAGGGTGATCATAGGGGTTACCTCATTTGTTTTGCTTCTCTCAAGGTTCATAATACTGTGTGCATATTGTTGTCTGAAACAGTACGCAAACAGTGTTTTTCCTGTATTTTATCCAGTTTTCTAGTTATGCCAGGAGAGTAAGCCTGGTCCTAGTTGCTCTGTTATGAACAGAAATCCCATTAGAAAAATGATTTTACCACTGAAACACATGAAGATCAGTTCTGCCAGCTTGTGGCCCTTAATATATAATCAACACAAAATCCATGGTATGATGAAGAAAGAGAAAAAAATTAGGGTTAGCATAGTAAAACAACCACAATGACAACAATGCTAAACATATAGCATTATATACAGGTTATATTATATATGTGTATAATTACATATATAGTTTCATACTCCCAATAACCATACTTAGATAGTTGCTATGATTATCTCCATTTTACAGAGTTGGAAATTGAGGTACAGAAAAATGAATTAATCCAGGGTCACACAGCTAGTATATGGTGGATCTAAGGTTTGAACCAGCATTATTAGCCAAATAAAAATTGCTGCCTCAGGAAACTGGGTAGGTCTCCCACCCATCCCAACTGAGCAGTGAATTATGTTGTATTTTTTTCTTTTTACACCAAAGCTTTATACATGTCACCATTATGAGAATGACCCACAAATTTCTTTATAGCTATAGCTGTAGACATAGATATATATCCTTACCTCCAGACAATCCCTCCACCTACCTACTTTACATTCCTGTGTATCTCTTACCACTACCTCAGACCTATAAGACTCAAACTGAATTCAGTACCTACCTGTTCTTTCTGTGATTCATATTTTAGTTAGTAGGGTATCTCTTTTTCTAAAAGATGATGAAAAATTTGGGGATCATCTTTAAATCCTTCCTTCTCTGTCTCTTTCATGTAACAAGTTCTTAGGACCTGTTCTACTTGTGAAATGTCTCTCAAGAAGGACCTTTTCCCGCTTATGCTGCCCTAATTCAAGACCTCTTCATCCCTTATTGATCTTTTGTAATAGAAACTTATTTGGCCTTCCTGTCTTTATTGTTCTCATATTCTTCCTGTCCTTCACAGTACTTCCAGAGTTAGCATAAAACTCAAATAGATTTGCTAATGCCTTGATTAAAACCCTGTGCTGCTCATCATTGTATTCTAAGTCAGGGATTAATAACAAGGCTTTGGAGTCTGACTCCAATTTCCTTTCTTCTAGCCATGATTTTTTGGGAATTTACTTAACCCTTTAGCCTTAATTTCCTCTTCTGTAAAATGGGCATAATGATAGTTCCTCCTCATAAAGGTGTTAGGAAGAATCAATGAATAAAAAAAAGATATAAAAGACTTCAATGCTTAGCACATACTCAACAGATGATAGTTATTTTTATTATTGTTAAGGTAATAGCATTCACAGCCCTCTAACCTTAAGTCCACTATGCCTTGCCTTGTGTTATATGTGTCAGATCTGTGAGATGACTTGCTAATGTGGCCCATTTTTTCATACGTCCATGTTTTGGCTCATGCTCTTTTCCTTCAGTCTGGCACATTCCTCCCCAAACATTGTCTCAGCTTGTTGAAAGGATACTGTGCCACCTCTTCTGTAAAACCTTTCTCTGTTACCACAGTCAGAATTAATTACTCTTTAGGGCTCCCATAGTCTTAATGAGAGAATATGTCATTAATTATTTCATTCTTTTTTTTTTGCGGTACGCAGGCCTCTCACTGTTGTGGCCTCTCCCGTCGCGGAGCACAGGCTCCTGACGCGCAGGCTCAGCGGCCATGGCTCACGGGCCTAGCCGCTCCGTGGCATGTGGGATCTTCCCAGACCAGGGCACGAACCCGTGTTCCCTGCATTGGCAGGCAGACTCTCAACCACTGCGCCACCAGGGAAGCCCAGTTATTTCATTCTTTTAGCACTTAGCTTGCGCTAAGAACTTGGGCTCTCAAAGTCAGATGAATGGCAAGATCAGTAGGGTTAGCTGCTATTGTTATTGTTATTGTTATTAGTTGTGTACCTGTCTTCTCCTTTAACCTCACAAGACTGCTCTGTCCTTAAGGGCAAAAATCATCTGATTTATTTTTGTCTCCTCTCACAGTACCTAGTACAGTCCCTTGTATAGAATGAGTACTCAGTCAATATGTGTTGTGTTGAATTTACAGAATTGGGCTTCAGCCTGTCTGACACTGTCTGATATAGTGGAAGGAAGTGAGGTGGATAAAGTTAGAGGTGATGTTCCCTGAATGTTGTAGAACAGTTTACTTCCCAAGGAATGGGAGCATGGTCCTATATCTACTTTGCTGTGTGGCAGAATTCTTATGCAACAGGTTATTTTAGTTTTCTTTTTTTAGCAAAGCAAGGCCTTTAATATTCTGAAAGCACCCAATTGTGTGAAATATCACTAATGAGGCCAAATTTTTTGGTCTCAAATGTGCTTCTATTTTTGTCTCTTTATTTTCTAATATCTCTTTAGATACTTGAAAATAATTTAGAGGTCTTTGGGAAAATTAATATATTTTCCAAATACTGTTTCACATTGAGTTTAATATTCTAAAACACAATAAATGTAAATAACTACAAAACTAGCTTTTCTGAGCATTTACCCTGTGATCAATGTCAGACATATCACTCCTTAGGAAATCTTGAAGAAATTCACAACAATGAAAAAAGGTGTGTTATCTCCATTCATTTCCTCTTTCTTGCTTTTGTTAAGATTTGAATAGACAAGTAGTTATTGAGGAAAATACTACTTTAATAGACTGTTTTACAGTATCTCCCTTTAGGGAAGTGATTTGCAAAGTGCTATGTTTAAAAATGAAGTGGTACAAATGCCTTTTAGTAGCTGCATATCTGAGAAACTGTGTTCTTACTGTTGACATTGGATCTTTGAAACAATAAGCTAAATTACAACATTTTGAGCTGTGTTAGCTTGGTACCTCTATATAAATAATTTCTAAGGGAGAAAGTATACTGGTATAATAGTAATTCTATAAATATTTCAGATATAATTACCAAGTCAGCTTGGATTAAGCAAAATAAATAAACAAAGGCACAAAGGAAAAAGCAAGATGCTTTAATATAGTATTCATATTTACAGGCTTCTAGGTAATGGTCTTCTTTCGAGTGGTACCTACTAAATGAAAGCTGAAACACTCACCAGTCAGCAGGGAAAGAAATGCCATATAAATAAGTGACCCAAAGGAAATATACCTAAAAAATTGAAAACCAGTTTAAAACTTCACTTTGAAGTCTTAGATTATGTCGAAACATAAATATATTTCCTCTGTCTCCTTTCTTGTTACAGTCCACTGTTCTCAGACTCCCTCTCCCCCAATTTAAGTAACTTTGTCTTTTATTAAGTCCAACAACATCTGAGCATGGGAGATTGCTCTTCAGTCCACAGACCATGCGTGGTATGCATATGGATTCACAGATGCCCTCAAAAAACCACCCCATAGATTAGGAACCATGTAGGTCTCTTAATTTACATATGGGAAAGTGAAGCCTTGAGTGGTTAAATCAACAGTCACAAATTATGACTTGCAGATGGAATTTAGACCTACAGGCATGTTTTGTTTGGCCTGTTAGGATGCTTTAAAACTTTTGAGCAAACAATTAAAATCAGGAAAATTTTAGCTTCTCATGAAAATTTAGAGGACCTGGCACTGTTGGACTGATATTCCTGTATGACATCAGTTGACTAGCATTATGTAGCATGTAGCAACTCCCTCTTTTACATGATTTATCTTTCTCCAGATTTACAATCCTTACAATTCCCTTTTATCTTACACCTGACTCTGTTTCATTTATTCATGTCATCTGCCTTGCCTTTCTGATAATTTTTGTTGTATAACAAGTTAGAGGCAGAGTAAAAAATAGAAACTTTTATCTTGACCTCTAAGCAATTGTAGGTTCCTGCCCCCATCACTCAGGCGTTGGTTTTTAAGCCTTGGATTCTAGTCCTCCCATTACCATTGACTTGCTGGGTGGCATTGAAGGGGTCATTTAACTCCTGTGAATTTCAGTTTTGATATCTATCATATCTGTCAAATGGTCATTATAAGCATTTTAATTATGCACATAATTTAAAAATCCAAAGGTTTATATACAAAACAGCCTCATAAAATCATGGTTAATATTTTGTTATATTAGATTGCTTAAAAATGCTGCTTCAGTCATGCCTCTTGACTACTACTGTTAGTACCTTTAATGACCTGCATCCTATAGGATAAAGTCCAAATTTCTTTGCCTTACGGTGTTCCCTACCATTTGGTTCCAACATACCTTGCCAAAGTATCTTTTACTTTATATGGAATGGAATGGAATTTCCTTCATTCATCATTCAATCTCTACCCTCCCTTCATTCTTTTATCCCATAAATATTGAGCACGTCTGCTGTGCCAGGCACTATGCTGGGCACTGAGGATTACAAAGCTGAACAAGACAAAGTTTCTGCCTCTAACATTCTCATTCTTAAGCCTTATATTTTAGGCAGGTCAATATATTTTGTATCTTGAATATATCTTGTATAGGCTTGCCTCCTTTGCTCACACTATTCTCCCTTTTCTTTTTCTTTCATTATTTCATTCAACAAATATTTGTTGATTGCTTATTGTATCAGGCACTGTTCACTGAGTGTTGGTATTACATAGAGTAAAGTCCCTGCTCCCTTGGAATTTATATTCTTGGGGATATAAGACATTAAATAAATAAAATATATGTCATAAAGGCTATGAAGTAAATGTAGCAGGGTAAGGAAGATAGAAGGTAACAGTCATAGTGCTGTTATTTTAGAAGGAATGATGAGAGACCACCTTTCTAATATGATATTTGAACTGAAGGAACTAAGGAAGGGATCCAAGAGGGTATCTGGAGGAAGGGTGATTCAGGCAGAGGGTGCAACACATATATGCTTGATATATTCAAGGGACAGTGAGGTGGCCAGTATGGCAGGGTCTGAGAAAAGGAGTGGAAGAGGGGTAAGAGATGAGTTCTGAGAGGTAGACGGGTCCAGATCCTGAAGAACGTTACTGCCTGTGGTAAGGACCTTGGCTTTTGGCTCTAGCATGAGTTGTATCTCCTCTGAATTTCTACTTCAGATTCCTTTGTGACACCTTCCTTGACCATCCCTGTTTACAATGGTTTCTCCTATCTCCTGGAATGCTACTTACCACGTAATTCATTTGTTTAACTGACCAACGCAATGTCTGATTGTCCTCTTATAGGTCTTCAGCTCTGTCCTAACTTCTTTGTAACTTCCTCTAGCATAGGGACTTAGTTTTATACCTTTCTATCCTACATGATGTTTTGCACCTAGTTGGGTCTTAATATATGTTTGTTTTGTGAGGCTCCAGCCTCAGATTTCAGCAGTAAGAATTTGAAAGCAATGTCTAAGAAAGAAGTGAAAGGACTTCGTGATAGATTAGACATAGGAATGATGTTAATTAGGGTTTTAGTTTGTGATCCTGGAAGAATAACAGTGCTATGGACAGATACAGGAAAGCTGGGAAGAGAAACTGATTTGGGGGTAGATTGATGAATTTAGTTTGGAATTTATTGAACTTCCATGTTAGTAGGATATCCAAGTTAAGCTGTGCAGAATGATTTGGATATGTTAGGACATATACAGAGTATTGGTGTTATTTGTGACTGCTGCCTGCAGTATGTAATTTCAAGAGCAGGGATAGCCTCTTACTCATATTTCTAGCATCTGGAACAGGGGCTGGCAAATAATAGGTGCTTAAATCATAGGCACTTAATAGTTTTATTGAGCAGAGAGGTAAGGTTGGTGTGTAGCTATGATGCATATCATGGCTTAACTATACTTGTTAATATTATTTTGTAAAAGACAATGATTTCACCGTTGAATTTCAGATTCTTAGGCTTAGAAAAAAATCTCAAAAGTAATTTGTTTTAGTTAACTGTTTGGGGTATTTTAATGATGTTTACAATATATCTGATATAGTTAGTGTCCAATCTGCTTATAATCATCCACATCAGCCAGTCCTGCCAATGCATTATAGAACTCTGACATTAATAAGTTAAATATTGTTGAAACAATGGAGTGATGGTACATCAGTTGCTATTATTATGTTCATCAGTTAGTATTCTAGCAGCTTACACTACCCATTAATTCCCAGCTATCAAAGTAGCCTCATGGTGAGAGAAGAATTACTAGACATGTTGGATGACAAATAATAGAATTACATTGTATTTTGTATTTGGAGATGTGTCTCCTTAAATAGGATGGAATCATTTTTATAGAAGCTGAATGAAACTCAATCTTGATAGCAATATTTTTATAATAATAAAATTAGTGCTAAATTTATAGAAGCAGAGTCTATTCTTGATTTAAATTTTTATTTTGTCTAATATCTTAAATCTTTTTCCTTCAAGTCACACTTTTAGATTATATAGCTTTTTGGTCTAGAAACCTTTTCTATTCCTTTTTTCTCTCGATATAATTCACAAATCTAGATCTTTTGAAATGATTTCCTTATTCCGTAGGTCTATTCTGGCTCTGATTCCTTGGGAGCTGTTAGGTGCCTCTGAAACTGTGTGCTTACTTTTTGCTTTGGAACAGATGTCGTGGCACTAAGACCCAGAAACCATTTGCTCTGTGTGGCTGGAGCTGGGCAGGCTGTGCTCACACTGAAGGGAAGGAAGTCATTAGTGCAGACTGAGCTGTGGAGTTGGGTTCTTGCAGGATTTCCTTCCAGCCTTTCCCCACTAAGGTTCTTGGGAATTAAAAAAAAAAAAATCTAAACACACAAACCAAGTTTTCCTATTTACAGTGTTCAGGGAAGGTAGGCATTTCGGGAAGGGCAGATCCTTTCCCCAAGCTATCCAAGAAAGAAGAGAAAACAGCGTAAAGCAGCTCTGATTACAGATCTTTGGAATTTTCTTTGCTAAATTTTACAAACGAGAAATACACCCAGAATTTTGGGAATTGCTCCAGGCTGCGCGTGAGGGTTTGATTGCTTGTCTAATCTTTTTTTGAGAAGAGGAGAATTCGCCAAAAGGGGTTTGGATGGCAGGAGCCCGGCTGGGTTCGTGCAGCAGCTTGCGTTCTCCCTCTCTTCTCTGAGGGAGGGTCTTTGCAGCCGGCTTGGAGACCCCCTGCCGCAGGCTCTTTTTCCTGGCGCTGGCCTGAGGGGAAAATGCTCCGCTCTGGCAGGAGTACGCTGGTTGCTGCTGGGACTTCCTAGCCCCGTGGGAAGTGTGTTCGTGGTTTGGGGATACTTTTCATTGAACTGAAGGCGAAAAGACTGGACTCTCCTGGGCTCTTTCCCTTCGCAGTGAATATGGGAAAGAATTAGGGGGTGGGAGGGAGGCAGCATGACTTGCAGTCGCCGCTTCCCTGCATCTGTCCCCAGCCCCCAGCCAGCATCTTGATGTTCCACGTATCGGCTGTACAAATATGATGAAATGGCAGCCCCGGAAGAAGGTAAGTGTCCCGGAGTGGGGACGGGGCCCTGATGCCCGACCCAGGGAGGGGTGACAGGGGGCGGTTGCCCTCGGGTCCCTCCACTCCTTCCGTAGTTTGCTGGACGGGCAGGTCCAAGTAGCTCTGTCCCTTTAGGGACTTACACCAGTCCCTTAGGGGCGGGTTACCAAGTCTGATCTGCGTCCATTGCCCTCTTAAGTTTTTCCTTCTTGGTATGCCCAGACTCTTCAGGGGTGACAGCTCAGACACATCCCTTTGCCTTAGAAGCCCAGTGGAGCCAGCCACACGATTAGCTTTGCAGGAGCCAGCCAAGAGCTGCCAGGGTCTAAGGACTCGGTGGCGCCTTGTCTACGGGGAGCCATTTGGGGTTGTATTCCCCGACACATTCCAGTGTCCCCGCAGGTGGGTGTTGTAGCACCTACTTCCCCAAGGGGTTAATAGGTTCTGAGCCGCTGGCAGCCGCTTCCCCAGGGCCCCGCTGGGGGGCGAGCATCCCTAGCACAACCGCCCAGCAGCTGGTTCCTGGGCAGCGGGGGCCGCGGGGCCTCCAGCCTGAGCTCCTGGGGCCGGGCCGGCCGGGCCTTCTGCCCGCGGGGCTCCCGGGCGGCTGCGTGGGCCCGCGCGAGTGCACGCGCCGGCCATTGTCACGGGTGTGTGTCTGTGCGTGGCAGCGTGCACGGGCGTGTGTGCATCGATCGTGGGGAAGAGGGGGAGGGGGCACTTTGCTTTTTGCGAGATTATTTCCTAATATGGCTCCTTTGTTGAGAACTCAAGAAAAAAAAATCCAGTGGTTCTATCAAAATAAATTGCTATTGGTCCCAGAAATAACGTTTCTAAATGTGGGACTGGTCGCTACCCCAGGACGTTCAGGGAGAAAGACAGCTTTCTTCAAGTTGTTGGCGGCTGTAGCTTTGGCTAGGGCTCCCTTTTGCTAACTTGTCTGACTGGCGCTGTTAGGTGAACCCAGTGGTTCACTGCATAGCAGGACTTTTCCCCCCACTTCAAATACCTCATTTGGCCGTGTTTTTTATTGACATTCTTTTGAAGGAAAACAGCGAACTGAACGTGCTGTGCCTCTCCCCAGCCATGACCTGTCTCTGTTAGCAGCTGCCTGGTGTTTTACTTGAACTAGCTAAACTGACTCTTTCTTTGTGGCATGATGTGTGATACCATGTTTTACATCAGAGCTGAAATAGAAATCATGTGTGAAATGCATGAGAAGATATTGTGCATTTGTTTTATTGCTAGAAAATCTAACAAACCCTGCTTCAGTACAGCCTGGTGAATTGAAAGGTTTTCTTTGATATCTAATTTGCTATCTGAAACGAAGTCATTTCTACTGCATTCTGAAGTCAGAATCTCTCATATATTAGTTCTCATAGAGCTTCTTTCAGTGTTATTGGTTTCATGTGTTTTAGTTAAGAGATCCATGCGTCTCCCTCCACCACCCATAAAAATCAGAGTTAGGATGAGGAAAACCCATAGAAGAAACCATATAATTAAGAAATTTAAACAGATTCTGTGTATTCCTGGAGCCCTCCCCCCAATTTCTTCTATATTTGTAAATTGCATATTTATGAGTACTTTTAAGATGTCTGCAAACTATACATTCATAAATGTCTGTTTTTTCTATTTTACCCAATATGCAGTAACTCATGTGGTTATGTCTGTGGAAACCCCTCTGGGTACTGGTATTGCTTGAACCACGGAAGTATTATTCTTGGCAGTCAGGTGGATTTCTGGACTCTGGAAGATTCTGTTTCAAGTGTTAGGATTCACTCTGCAGTATTTACTCACTCTGTGTTGCTTAAATTGCTATACCAGAAGGTTGTGTTTTTTCACTACATTCATAATCCCAAATCATCATGTTATCAGATATAATTCTGCAAAGTTCATACAAGATTAAAAAGTAAGCTGAGCCATTAAGTACTGTGTGATTATCTGGTGGTGGCTTGAGAACAATTCTTCCTTCTTCTACATTGGAAACGGAAGCTTCCTTGGAAGAATATTCAACTCCTGTAGGGCACCAATAAGTCTTTACAAAGATTAGGTTTATTTTTTTTACTCTTGCAAGAATACTCACATGATCAGATCATTGCTGTGGTTTCTGGCTGGGTCTGCTAACACATTTGTAGTGGTACAGTCACATGCCATGTGTTTTGTCAAACTGTTTCATAAAAACCATTTACACCACAGATGAAAAATGATACTACACTGATGTGATTTTAACAAAGCTAAGAAGATCATCCATAGAATGCTGCCCCAAGCAGCATTTGCTATAGCTGGGCTTCATGGCTAGGATTGATGGTAACTTGCTATCATGGTGCCCTGTCAGCCACTACCAGTGCTGGCTTTTGTAAATTCTGGGCTCACTATAAGAGAATGACCATAGGTTCTAGGTTTCTTTGTTTCTAACTGAGCATGCAGCTGGGGTACATGATTGAAGGGGAGTCCTTTACTCTTCTTTCCTCTGCTTATTTGCTGGGTTTAACTAAATACTAAAATTCAAGATGTGGGCTCTGGAGTATTCAATTAGGGTCTGCTACCTTTTTCACAAAGAAACCACCAGAACACGATTAATCATGTTTCACTCTCAGGACCAGTGAGGAGCTTAGCCATAGCTTTGCTCCCTCATTTCTGGATACTACCACCAAGATGCTCTTCTTCCCTCCCCTTCCTGAAGAAACAGTGATTTTTATCTACCTCTGAATTCCTGGAGCATTTAGAATCTATGCCCTTTTAGGCTGATTGTCCTTTACTGATAGTAAACTTTTTTTATCTTAGCCTCTCAGTCATTCTTCAAGCTCCTTGAGTTCAGGAACCACACTTCACACCTCTTTTATGGTGCCAGGGATGATATAGTTGCTCAGTAAATATTTATTTGATGTAAAAGTAAATAAGAACTATTGCTTTGTAAAACTTGTATTTATTTTTAGGGTGGTGTGATCTTTAAATGTAAAAAGGTTCAGAATGTTTCAGTTGACTCATAGGTATTAGACTGTAGTGGATTATTAAAGAAAACCAGAATATTTTGGCACTCACTTCTAATCTATTGTACACAACTTTAGGGAGGGGACTGCTACACTTTCCACACAGACTCCATGGCAGTCATTGTTAAGACACACTATCAGGCTCCGGATCCACTATCATGATCCTTTTATTAACATAACCTATTGGCCTGGCAAAATATACTTTCCCATGTTTTCACGTTAATAGGCTATCATGCAGCACATTATTTTTATCTTGTATTTGCAGAAATGATAGTAATTAAAATGTTCATCTCATAGGAACATGTTTGTTTACAATTCTGAAGTGATTTTTGCTCTTTAAAATCCAAGGATTAGTATCAGATAACACTGTGTAAATAAGACTGCAGTCAAAACCTTCAGGAAAACTGCTGCTGATTGGATTTTTTCATTCCTTATCTAATGTTATTTTACTGTTCACACATAATAAAAGATCATTAATAGGAATATGTCATATAAGCTACATTAATTATGTCATTTGAGAATTATATGATGTATTTATCTTGTTCTACTTGTCACATTAATATAATGTGAATCTGGCTTCTTAAATGACTTCTCTGATAGAGCTTCATTTGTTTCAAAGCTCACTAATAAGGATTGTGTCCTGTAAATTTGTGTCTCAGAATAGCTTATTGCTTTTACAAAAGAGTGTATTTCAAATCCCTGAACTTTTTCTATGATAAAGCATTTTGTTTCTGGATTAGAAAGCTAAGTCTCAAATTTTAATACAGCTATACTAAATTACTTAGTTACCTGCCTAAATGCTGTGCTAGTTGATATTATTATATTATTCACTTTGGACCACAGTTTGTTTATAGTATAAAATTAGACTTAAAAATAAGCATTGTGAACAAAAGAAGTTTTAAAGAGAAGTCTTAGAAATTTCATGATAAAGGTCTTTCTGCAGATCGTCTATATACCATTCCCAGATCAGTGCAATCTAGAGACCCAGGTTTTGGTTCTGGCAGTTCCCATGACTTGTGTCCTTGGGCATGTCATTTAATCTTTCACATCTGACTCCCCACTGTTATAGTTTAGCACCTCATTATCGTTTGCTGGATCTATTGCAAATGGTATCCTAATGATTTTTCTTTTTCTTGTCTCTTTTTTCCTCTAATTTTCCCTTCTTATTCCTTCTAGAGTAATTGTTTAAAGAAACACATGTGTTTATTCACCTCCTTAAAACTCTGCCATGTCTTTCCATTGTCTAGTAGATGTCTCCAAAGTGGGGTGAACACACCTTGGGCTAGGGAGTGTGCAAGAAAATGACTGGGTTATGGGGAAATATGAGGACTTCTGTTTTTGTGTATTTTTTAATCTAAAAGAATAAGAAATAAATTAAGCTGTACTCTCAATACAGTTTGCCACTCTTCCCTTGTTTGTTTGGGGGCCACAAGGGGTTCTTAGTGGTGCCCTCTCATTGTTCATGCCAGTCGTTCGTTCACCTTCAGTGTGCTGTGGTGTACTTAGTTTCCATCATAAAAGATCTTGCCTTAAGTGATTAATTTTATTAAAGAGGAGAAGAAAACAGAAGAATGTAGTGTAGGTTATATAGTATAGTGATGAAGAGGATGGGCTCTGAAGCTAGACTACCTGGGTTTGAATTCCAGTACAGCCTCTTAGTAGCTGCATAGCCAAGTTATTCAGCCTCTCTGTACTTCAGATGTCTCATCTATTTAATACAAGTGGCCACCTAGCTCTTGGTGTGACTTTGAAGATATAATGTAAAATGCTTACAAAGAGTGTCTGGCACATAAAATGTGCTTACTACACTTTTCCTGTTAGTATGATGGTACCCTGTAATCTAGCTGGACACAGCTTACCGGGCTTCTGTGCATTTGTATATACTTCTTCCTTTGCATAGAATTTCTTCTTATGCGCTTCTTAACTTGCTTCCTTTTGTCACTGCTCATACCTTAAGAACTAACTCAATCTTCTCCTTCTTAGTGAATCTTTCTACATAATTGCTGGATATAGTTGGCCACACCCTCCTTTGACCATACTTGTATGAGCCATAGTCATAGCTCTGTACTGTAACTGTCAGTATGTCTGCCTCTATCAGTGTAAGGTTGAGGGCACAGGCACAGAGTAGGAACTGAAAGAGTGAGTATTTGAAAAAATGCAACATATATGGAATATGATGGTCAGTGATCTTCAACCAGCTGGCAAGATTCTCTGACTTGCCAGTTATTGGAAATGCCTAACTTCCAAGTTTATCTCTTTTTCTTACCCTCTCAGAACACCATATTGACTATGAGTCAGGGTGATTCATTAAAGGGATAATCTTAACTCCTTACCTATTAAAAATAAAGTCCCAGTTATGAGGTGATGGCTGCACAACATTGTGTATGTGCTGAATGCAACTGAATTGTACACTTCAAAATGGTTAATTTTATGTTATATGAACTTTACCTCAAATGAAAAAAAGGGGGAAAAAGTTACAGTTATTTGTGATACATCTCACAGCTGGATCACAAGATACAAGTGCAGCAATACCATGGTTGTAAACCACTGGAGTAAATCTTTATTCCCTTCAGCCTGAAATATTTTGGATCTTGTAAAACTGGTAGGGAATGGTCATCTATAGAAAAGTACTTCCAGGGACATTTGAGAAGCTGGGAATAGTTGATAGACTTGATACGAAGTGAAAGTAGTCAATGATGAGGAAATCTGATTTGGCACCTTTACTGTTCAGGAGCTAGCCAGTAAACATTGCCATTGTGAGAGGCTACAGAGTTGAACTGGCCCAACTTCAAGAAGAGATGCCAGCAGCCACCTTCATTTTGCTGGTCAGTCACAGTGGTGACATGCTGTGGAAAACACAGCGGAAGCAAGAGAAAACCTGAAATCCCAGCTGGCCTTGTCAGCTTTAACTTCCACAGCGAATTCATTATATCATTAATAACAATGTATGTCTCAGCTTTAAGACTGCTTTTTATTGATGTGCTAAAACCATGCAGTTTTATTGAAAGCTATAAAAATTATATCATTCAACTGACATTTTTAGGATATATATGACGCTTTTGTCCTGTACTTTCTTGTTAGTGCCCCCTTTTAGATTTTTGTAGCTAAGAGACATATTCTCACATGATTGAGCCCTTTAACTATATTCCTTTTTCAGCACACTTTGTTATTTATTCTGTTAGAGTGTTCTGTCTTTGTTATTTTGAGTATTCTATTCTTTTAGCATATATCGTAAGGAAAAACATAAAATTGTATCCTTTGGCTTACACCTTCTGTGTAATAAACTTAACATTTCTGGAAAAAGTACCTGAAATAAACTTGATCTCAGTTGTCAAAGCTGCACATAAGCTTTCTGCTGGTAGACGTCTCTCAGTTTGGACTATCAAAGGACTGAAATTTCTATAGCTTACATCTGGTTATGTAAGCCAATGTCCATTCATGAATGCACTTATATTTCCAGCATTATTTACTTTGTGGGAGGTAACATTTTGGATTTACATCAAGTTAGAAGACTGAGGCTTGTGGAAACACAGATTTTTGAGGTAGTTCTGAGTTAGAGAGCAGGTACCATTTGGCATAGGGACAAAGTGGAGTTGGGAGCCAGGAGCTTATTGCGGGAACTCATTGTGTTTGGATATATACTCTCCTAAACACACAATATACGTAGACTTGAACCTAGAAAGGTAATAGTGGGAGTAGAGAAGGAAGAAACCTTCAAGGAAACTTTGTTGTACATCCTGGGATAACTTATGTCCTATATTGACAAAACAACACTTATTATCAATAGGTAAGAAATTGGGATTTTAAAATTGATAAGTGATTCCTTATTTTGACTTGTCCAATGTAGGCGTTCCTTGTTTTAAGGAAAATCAAAATACAATATTTGAATCTGAAAACAAACTGAATGCCAACTTGTTTTATATAACTAAAAACTTTGAATGTCCATTATATTTATCTGGTTCATTATGTCATTGCTCTGACAATTAATTGTTAAGCATATTTTATATTTTAAATATTTATAAATGAACATAATGGAAATGCACACACTCATTTTCAGGATTATGTTAAATTGTGGTTATCTGTGAAAAGCTGAAATGCTTAAGCCCAGATCCGTCAGATATTTTTGGAAACATGTTTGCAGAGTTGAGATTCTCAGGCATAAATAAATAAGATTATTATGTTTTTGAGGAGTAGAAAGAAAATGTCATAGTGAGTGATGGTGGACTCATGATCATTTTGGTGGACTTTGGGTCTTTATTACTTAATAATTAGTTTTTTTCCAACAGAGGGTGGGCTGGAGAAATAAAAGATAAATGCAAACTACTTTATTGTTAATAATTTTGGTAAATATATTAGGTTGAACCATGTGAAACTGCTGATGTTTCACCATATTTTACCTACAAAACTAGAAATTTACTTTGGTTCAATTAGTATTGGGGGGTTAGGAATGGTGGTGATAAATATTGAAATTAAGACTAAAATGTGTTTGAGGGATTAGTTATGAATTTTAATATTCTGTAGTCACCATGGTTTTTATGGAAAATCACTATGCTAATATTTATCTGTGGTGTTCTTGTGAATTTCTTGTTAACTCAAACTTAATTCATTAACTGCCAGACCTTGTTAAATTTCAACCATTTTTTAATGTGAAATTTTCTAAAATATACAACACATTTTCTATCTTCTTAAACAGAAGGTACTAAGCTTCTCCTGATTACTCAGGATTATTATCACAAACATGAATTATTCTACTTTGGCATAATGCAGCACTACTATAGGCGCTTTTAAGGAATGTAGAATTATTTGTTCCTATACTGACTGACCCCAGATTGTTTTTTTGTGTCTTTTAAAATATTTTTGGGACTTCCCTGGTGGTGCAGTGGTTAAGAATCCACCTGCTAGGGCCTCCCTGGTGGCGCAAGTGGTTGAGAGTCCGCCTGCCGATGCAGGGGATACGGGTTCGTGCCCCGGTCTGGGAGGATCCCATATGCCGCGGAGCGGCTGGGCCCGTGAGCCGTGGCCGCTGGGCCTGCGCGTCCGGAGCCTGTGCTCCGCAACGGGGGAGGCCACAACAGTGAGGGGCCCGCATACCGCAAAAAAAAAAAAAAAAAAAAAAAAAAAAAAGAATCCACCTGCCAGTGCAGGGGACATGGGTTTGATCCCTGGTCCGGGAACATCCCTCATGCTGCAGGGCAACTAAGCCCATGCGCCACAACTAAGCTCATGCTCTAGAGCCTGCGAGCCACAACTGCTGAGCCCACATGCCACAACTACTGAAGCCTGCGTGCTCTGCAGTAAGAGAAGCCACCACAATGAGAAGCCCACACACTGCAACGAAGAGTAACCCCCGCTCGCCGCAACTAGCGAAAGCCTGCGCACAGCAACAAAGAACCAATGCAGCCAAAAATAAATAACTTTATTTAAAAAGAAATACTTTTATGATGTCTTTGTGTGGTTTTTACCTTTCTTTCCATGTTGCCCAAAGTAATGTTGCTGTCATGTGCCTACTTCTTGCAATTTTGTTTTATGTATTTGTTTCCTATCTGTGGTGGGTGAGAAGTGCAGCTAACTGAGCCTTAGCTTGTGACTGAGATGAAAGTAAGTAGACTCTGAATGAATGAGGGTTTCTCTTATGAGTGTATGAACTTTAGAGTATGAACTGTGACTTTCTATTTTGACTACTTAAGGGTTTTCGTTTTTTTTAATACTTTCTGGTTTTAGGCTATGTTTTAGATGTTTAAGATGGTTAAATAAATGACCTTTTTTTTAAAAAAAATTATTTTGGAGGGCAGACAGCAGAAGCAAGAAGAACTACAATCCTGCAGGCTGTGGAACAAAAACCACATTCACAGGAAGACAAGATGAAAAGGCAGAGGGCTATGTACCAGATGAAGGAACAAGATAAAACCCCAGAAAAACAACTAAATGAAGTGGTGATAGGCAACCTTCCAGAAAAAGAATTCAGAATAATGTTAGTGAAGATGATCCAGGACCTCGGAAAAAGAATGGAGGCAAAGATCAAGAAGATGTAAGAAATGTTTAACAAAGACCTAGAATAATTAAAGAACAAACAAACAGAGATGAACAATACAATAACTGAAATGAAAACCACACTAGAAGGAATCAATAGCAGAATAACTGAGGCAGAAGAATGGATAAGTGACCTGGAAGACAGAGTGGTGGAATTCACTGCTGCAGAACAGAATAAAGAAGAAAGAATGAAAAGAAATGAAGACAGCCTAAGAGACCTCTGGGACAACATTAAACGCAACAACATTCGCATTATAGGGGTCCCAGAAGGAGAAGAGAGAGAGAAAGGATCAGAGAAAATATTTGAAGAGATCATAGTCGAAAACTTCCCTAACATGGGAAAGGAAATAGCCACCCAAGTCCACGAAGCGCAGCGAGTCCCATACAGGATAAACCCAAGGAGAAACATGCCAAGACACATAGTAATCAAATTGGCAAAAATTAAAGACAAAGAAAAATTATTGAAAGCAGCAAGGGAAGAACAACAAATAACATACAAGGGAACACCCATAAGGTTAACAGCTGATTTCTCAACAGAAACTCTACAAGCCAGAAGGGAGTGGCATGATATACTTAAAGTGATGAAAGGGAAGAACCTACAACCAAGATTACTCTACCCAGCAAGGATCTCATTCAGATTTGACAGAGAAATAAAAAGCTTTACAGACAAGCAAAAGCTAAGAGAATTCAGCACCACCAAACTAGCTCTACAACAAATGCTAAAGGAACTTCTCTAAGTGGGAAACACAAGAAAAGGACCTACAAAAACAAACCCAAAACAATTAAGAAAATGGTCATAGGAACGTACATATCGATAATTACCTTAAATGTGAATGGATTAAATGCTCCAACGAAAAGACACAGATTGGCTGAATGGATACAAAAACAAGACCCATATATATGCTGCCTACAAGAGACCTACTTCAGACCTAGGGACACATACAGACTGAAAATGAGGTGATGGAAAAAGATATTCCATGCAAATGGAAATCAGAAGAAAACTGGAGTAGCAATACTCATATCAGATAAAATAGACTTTAAAATAAAAATGTTACAAGAGATAAGGAAGGACACTACATAATGATCACAGGATCAATCCAAGAAGAAGATATAACAATTATAAATATATATGCACCCAACATAGGAGCACCTCAATACATAAGGCAATTGCTAACAGCTATAAAAGAGGAAATCAACAGTAACACAATAATACTGGGGGACTTTAACACCTCACTTACACCAATGGACAGATCATCCAAACAGAAAATTAGTAAGGAAGCAGAAGCTTTAAATGACACAATAGACCAGACAGATTTAATTGATATTTATAGGACATCCCATTCAAAAAGAGCAGATTACACTTTGTTCTCAAGTGCGCACGGAACATTCTCCAGGATAGATCACATCTTGGGTCACAACTCAAGCCTCAGTAAATTTAAGAAAATTGAAATCATATCAAGCATCTTTTCTGACCACAATGCTGTGAGATTAGAAATGAATTACAGGGAAAAGAATGTAAAAAACACAAACACATGGGGGCTAAGCAATATGTTACTGAATAACAAAGAGATCAGTGAAGAAATCAAAGAGGAAATCGAAAAACACCTAGAGGCAAATGACAATAAAATCACGACGATACAAAACCTATGGGATGCAGCAAAAGCAGTTGTAAGACGAAAGTTTATAGCTATACAAGCCAACCTTAAGAAACAAGAAAAATCTCAAATAAACAATCTGACCTTACACCTAAAGGAACTAGAGAAGGAAGAACACACAAAACCCAAAGTTAGCAGAAGGAAAGAAACCATAATGTTCAGAGCAGAAATAAATGAAATAGAAACAAAGAAAACAACAGCAAAGAACAATAAAACTAAGCTGGTTCTTTGAGAAGATAAACAAAATTGATAAACTGTTAGCCAGACTCATCAAGAAAAAGAGGGAGAAGACTCAAATCAATAAAATTAGAAATGAAAAAGGAGAAGTTACAACAGACACTGCAGAAATACAAAGCATCCAAAGAGACTACTACCAGCAACTCTATGCCAATAAAGTGGACAACCTGGAAGAAATGGACAAATTCTTAGAAAGGTATAACTTTCCAAGACTGAACCAGGAAGAAATAGAAAATATGAACAAACCAATCACAAGGAATGAAATTGAAACTGTGATTACAAATCTTCCAACAAACAAAAGTCCAGGACCAGATGGCTTCATAGGTAAATTCTCTCAAACATTTAGAGAAGAGCTAACACCCATCCTTCTCAAACTCTTCCAAAAAATTGCAGAGGAAGGAACACTCCCAAACTCATTTTATGAGGCCACCATCACCCTGATACCAAAACTAGACAAAGATACTACAAAAAAAGAAAATTACAGACCAATATCACTGATGAATATAGATGCAAATATCCTCAACAAAATACTAGCAAACAGAATCCAACAACACATTAAAAGGATCATACACCATGATCAAGTGGGATTTATCCCAGGGATGCAAGGATTCTTCAATATACGCAAATCAATCAATGTGATACACCATATTAACAAATTGAAGAAGAAAAGCCATATGATCATCTCAATAGATGCAGAAAATGCTTTTGACAAAATTCAACACCCATTTATGATAAAAACTCTTTAGAAATTGGGCATAGAGGGAACCTACCTCAACATAATAAAGGTCATTTACAAGAAACCCACAGCAAACATCATTCTCAATGGTGAAAAACTGAAAGCATTTCCTGTAAGATCTGGAACAAGACAAGGATGTCCACTCTCACCACTGTTATTCAACATAGTTTTGGAAGTCCTAGCCATGGCAATCAGAGAAGAAAAAGAAATTAAAGGAATACAAATTGGAAAAGAAGTAAAACTGTCACTGTTTGCAGCTGACATGATACTATACATAGAAAATCCTAAAAATGCCACCAGAAAACTACTAGAGCAAATCAATGAATTTGGTACAGTTGCAGGATACTAAATTAATGCACAGAAATCTCTTGCATTCCTATACACTAATGATGAAAAATCTGAAAGAGAAATTAAGGAAACACTCCCATTTCCCACTGCAACAAAAAGAATAAAATACCTAGGAATAAACCTACCTAGGGAGACAAAAGACCTGTATGCAGAAAACTATAAGACACTGGTGAAAGAAATTAAAGATGATACCAACAGATGGAACGATATACCATTTTCTTGGATTGGAAGGATCAATATTGTGAAAATGACTATACTACTCAAAGCAATCTACAGATTCAATGCAATCCCTATCAAGTTACCAATGGCATTTTTTACAGAACTAGAACAAAAAATCTTAAAATTTGTATGGAGACACAAAAGACCCCGAATAGCCAAAGCAGTATTGAGGGAAAAAAAGCAGAGCTGGAGGAATCAGACTCCCTGACTTCAGACTATACTACAAAGCTATAGTAATGAAGACAATATGGTACTGGCACAAAAACAGAAACATAGATCAATGGAACAAGATAGAAAGCCCAGAGATAAACCCACACACCTATGGTCAACTAATCTATGACAAAGGAAGCAGTCTCTTCAATAAGTGGTGCTTGGAAAACTGGACAATAACATGTAAAAGAATGAAATTAGAACACTCCCTAACACCATACACGAAAATAAACTCAAAATGGATTAGAGACCTAAATGTAAGACTGCACACTATAAAACTCTTAGAGGAAAACATAGGAAGAACACTCTTTGACATAAATCACAGCAAGATCTTTTTTGATCCACCTCCTAGAGTAATGGAAATAAATACAAAAATAAACAAATGGGACCTAATGAAACTTCAAAGCTTTTGCACAGCACAGGAAACCATAAACAAGACGAAAAGACAACCCTCAGAATGGGAGAAAATATTTGCTAATGAATCAACGGAGAAAGGATTAATCTCCAAAATATATAAACAGCTCATGCAGCTCAATATTTAAAAAGTAGACAACCCAATCCAAAAATGGGCAGAAGACTTAAATAGACATTTCTCCAAAGAAGACATACAGATGGCCAAGAAGCACATGAAAAGCTGCTCAACATCACTAATTATTAGAGAAATGCAGATCAAAACTACAATGAGGTGTCACCTCACACCAGTTAGAATGGGCATCATCAGAAAATCTACAAAGAACAAATGCTGGAGAGGGTGTGGAGAAAAGGGAACCCTCTTGCACTGTTGGTGGGAATGTAAATTGATACAGCCACTATGGAGAACAGTATGGAGGTTCCTTAAAAAACTAAAAATAGAATTACCATATGACCCAGCGATCCCACTACTGGGCATATACCCAGAGAAAAACATAATTCAAAAAGACACATGCACCCCAACATTCATTGCAGCACTATTTATAGTAGCCAGGTCATGGACTCAACCTAAATGCCCATCGACAGATGACTGGATAAAGAAGATGTGGTACATATACACAATGGAGTATTACTCAGCCATAAAAAGGAACGAAATTGGGTCATTTGTTGGGCCGTGGTTGGATCTAGAGACTGTCATACAGAGTGAAGTAAGTCAGAAAGAGAAAAACAAATATCATATTATATTAACGCATATATGTGGAACCTAGAAAAATGGTACAGATGAACCGGTTTGCAGGGTAGAAACTGAGACACAGTTATAGAGAACAAACGTATGGACACCAAGGGGGGAAAGCAGCGGGGGGGTGGTGGGGTGGTGTGATGAATTGGGCAATTGGGATTGACATGTATACACTGATGTGTATAAAATTGATGACTAATAAAAACCTGCTGTATAAAAAAATTATTTTATTTATTGATTTTTGGGTGCATTTGGTCTTCATCGCTGGGTGCGGGCTTTCTCTCGTTGTGGGGAGTGGGGGCTACTCTTTGTTGCAGTGCACAGGCTTCTAATTTTGGTGGCTTCTCTTGATGAAGAGGATGGGCTCTAGGCATGTGGGCTTCAGTAGTTGTGGCACCTGGGCTCAGTAGTTGTGGCTCGTGGGCTCTAAAGCGCAGGCTCAGTAGTTGTGGCGCTTGGGCTCAGTTGCTCTGCGGCACGTGGGATCTTCCCGGGCCAGGGCTTGAACATGTGTCCCCTGCACTGGCAGGTGGATTCTTAAGCACTGCGCCACCAGAGAAGCCCAATAAATGACCTTTTGATAAGTGAAATATTTATTATGCTATTGATTACTGAATGTTAGATACATTTGAGGGTGCTTGGTCACAGGGACTGAAAACATTTTGAATGATTTGATAAATACCACTCCAGTTTTTCCTTTTCTGACTTTGCTTTAGTATGTGGCTTGGCATTTTTTTTCAATAACTTGTTCAAATATATACACATAATAATCAACTATTGTAGAGGGAACTAGTATTAGTAGTTTATGTGAAGGGTAGATTTGTATATCTTAGAGATTATAGTTGATTGCCTATGAGAATAAATGACCAAAGAATGTGGGGTTTATTTAAATATTAATTAGTTATATATTGATTAACTAAAACATTATCTCTTTAGCTACATAAATATTAATTTTAAACAACCCTTTTTGTTTTAGCACAGGCTCTTGCTAGTCAGCATTTATAATACTGAGACTAAAACATTTTTTAGAAATGAGAGGAACTTTAAGGAGCATTTAATTTTACAGATTAGGAAGTGGAGTACCAGTAGGGTAAGCTGGCTCCCTCAGAATCATGTAGCTATTCAGAGGCTAGCGATAGACCTGGGTACTCTAAGAAGAGGGCCATATCCACTGGGCTGTACTGCTTCTATCTTTTCTCTAGGAATTCAGAATCTAGGGTGGGGCTTGTTTTGTAAAAACAAAACAAAACAAAAAACAGTTATATAGATGATATATTCTGAAGACACAAGAAATCTATTTGCTTTCAGACACCTTTTCTGTGACTTATTTTCCTAAAATTCTTTTGTGCCAATGCTTTAAAAATCTGTAGTAAAATGCAAATATGACAGTAACATTTGTTTGCTGTCTGTTAGCTTTGCTGCTCTGTCACCCAGCAAGACATTCAGAAACAGGATCCTTATAACCTCTTGATATAGCTGGTAGGGAGGGATTCATGAAACATCAGGTCCCTGGTCACTGAGAGGCCTAGTTTGAAGTGGAGGATGGGGTCACTTTGTTGGGGACCCTGAGTAGAAAAGAAGTAGCATTAACGGGTAGCATTTGAGGGGACAGGAGAAAAAGATAGCCGAGAGTAGAAATAGAGGACATTGACCACAAACTCCATGTACTTTGTAATTTTAAGGTAAGACCAGCTCTAGGTGGGAGTAGGTGACACAAAAGGACCAAGAGTAAGGGAAGAAAAATTAATGATCACTATCAATAAAGACAGAATAACTTATCTGAAAAGCAAACAGTTTATGTAGGTTAACACAAATATGAAATAGACCTCATTGATAATACATTTATCAGAATATACTTGTCACGGTTCTAATTATTTCTGATGATAACTATGGTTCTCAGGAAATTTTAATGAACCATATAAATGCTACCCCATTTTTAGTCATCATGAAACAAACAATTTAGAAGAACTGGGCTATTATGGAACCAGTGTTTCTAGTATAACTATAACTGTGGGTAAATCGTCTGTATTAATTTGAACAGAACTCTCTGACTTAATTTTTAAAAGTGAATTCATAATATATTGTTGCACTCCATCATTCTGGATTAAGAATGAATGAGAATGTAAAATCCCTAAAGCTAATTTTTAAATTATTATAAGTCTACAGAATATACTGCTGACATTTAGAAGTTGATTAAAATAGGATTAAATGTGGAGAAAGTGAGTTGATTTCTTTATCTTTTTGTTTAAAATTTAAATTAAAAATTCTAACTTTAAGAGATACCAGCTAAAGGAAGGATCTTAAATTATAGGTTATTGTTAGGGGCAAGATGGGAATAAAGATGCAGACCTACTAGATAATGAACTTGAGGATATGGGGAGGGGGAAGGGTAGGCTGGGACAAAGTGAGAGAGTGGCATGGACATATATACACTACCAAACGTAAAATAGATAGCTAGTGGGAAGCAGCCGCGTAGCACAGGGAGATCAGCTCAGTGCTTTGTGACCACCTAGAGGGGTGGGATAGGGAGGGAGATGCAAGAGGAAAGAGATATGGGGACATATGTATATGTATAACTGATTCACTTTGTTATAAAGCGGAAACTGACACACCATTGTAAAGCAATTATACTCTAATAAAGATGTTAAAAAAATTATAGTTTATTGACTATATGTAATTACATATGCAAATATAATTAACATTTATACTGACCAAATAAACTAGGGAAGATTGATATGCACAGAGGTTATAATATCACCGTGGACGAGTTTTAAACACTAATATAAAAATGTACGATTTTTGATTAAATAGAACCAGATATTCAGAGTTTAAAAAATATATGATTTCTTAATGGACACTGTAGCCCTTTTAGAGGCTATTTCAATAATAATATTAAAAATCAAATTTCTTTTAAATGATCAAATTAGTAAGCATTTATTAAAGCTGTTGGAGATGCAAATATGAATAAAATACATTTCCTCTAGAAGGGAGGTTAAGACAAGTGCACAAATGTCTGAAATATGAGGTGGCATATGTTAAGTATCACCAGAGAGAGTGACTAAAGGAGAGGGCACAGCTGAGTTGGTGGAAGAAAGGGAGGGGTTTGGAGTTCGGGGTAGGAATTAGTCGACCAAGAGAGTTTGCATGGTGGGGTGGCATTTCAGCTAGACTTGGTGGGCTTACTAGAGGGAGACAAGGAGACCATTCTAGGCAATGAGAATAATGGAGGGAAAAGCAAGCTCTGAGCATGTTTTTACAACATGGTAAGGAATCCCAGTATGGCTGCAGAATAAACTTCATATGCCAGCTGAAATCCAGACAGTAATTGGCCCCAAAGATGGTGAATTAGGTTTTCACATGCTTATTCTCCTCCTAATGCTTGGTGAGTAACTGGTCTTTCTCACAATTTCTTATTAAAGAGAAATGAAAAACTGAGTAGGTTGTAAATGATGGGATTTTATTTGGCTCTGCAAGGATTTTTATAAATACTACAGCAGCTGTTTACATGTTTTTCATGATTGCCCTATGCATATCAGAATGATTTTCCTCATTGTTTCATGCATAAGTCACACTTGACTCAAGTTTATATCTGAATGTTTGCCATTCTCATGTTTGTAATCCTTTGGGTAATGTTAGTTACCTGATGATAGGAATATCATAAATTTGGAATTCAAGCCTTTCCAACTTCAGAATGTCATCTCTTTACTACACATATTATGTAGAACTGTTAAACAATCATTTTGAGGTCTGTAGCACAATTCACAAAGCAACAATCTCTCCTGTATTTCCAAATAAAGTATTTGAAGGGAATGATATTTGCAAAATGTGCTATAGTGGTAAATTTAGAGAGTACAAGATAATTACTTGTAATTATGGCAATTTCTGTAAGGGAAATCATCTTAATTTGTTCCTACCAAGGAATAGAATTGCTCTACTCATAGCATTTGAATCTTTTTAGGAGATTAATGCTGTGTGCCTTCGTTACTTTGAATGGACATTACAGCTTTTCACTACATCTGAAATTACCCCTTTAATTCACATTTCTGTTTGAATTTCTGTTAAATGCAGTCTTTACTTTTAAAAAATCACATTCCAGAGCCCTTGTTGGAGAGAACTTATATGTCCATCCTAAGCAAGTTGTGAAAGAATAGTACATCTCTACTAGGAGAATAAACTTCCAGAGAAGTCATAGTCTGTATGGTGAAAAGAGTCTTTAACTCATCCTTGGAGCATTCTCCTGTCATGCTTCTCCCTGAAGATTTTAAAAGTTAGATGGCCTTTAGGCTGATGGGTAATTGCTGTAGCTTAAAAGAAATGCTGTATCTTTGGGCATTTTTGTGAAGACAGAATTCTGACTACTTTTTTATTTTTAAGTATTTAATTATACCATCTGGGAAAGATAACGTGTATGTAGTTAAGACAAGGAGAATATTGGAGTGGAAAGAATGGGTTTACACTAGAATATAATTAATTGGAAAGAATATTGAAAAAGAAGTGACGGACATACGTCTACATAGGTGACAAAGGTGCTAAATATGGGAAATTAACTCATTGTTAGGCTGTGATTGTCTATAAAAAAGTGATTTCAGTCTTCAGAGCTGTTGGGGTGGCTTTAAAAATTCTGAGTTTTTCAATTAGCACCTATTTCTTTACCTTGTATAGGAATTTCTTTTGGCTGCAGGGAGTTGAGAATGGTGCCTTAGTGCTGAATTTTCTGTCTCTCCTATTGCCAAGTGCAGTGCTCAGCAGCAGTCAGAAGCCAGGCTTGAGTATAGCAGCTTTTAGGAAGGATCAGGTAGAGCTAGTTCTGAGATGCAAAACTCATGAGCGATTAAAGAGTTGTTCTTAGATTTTGAACTATCCTGCCCCTCTACTAAGACCTAAACTTGCGGTCAAACTTGGGTTAATTGATTGAATGATTATTTCAATATGCATTTATTGAGGGCCTACTATGTGCCAGATGCTGGCTATTTATATCATGAGGAGGAAAAATGAGTAATGTTTAATGGTGACTCCATTATACCAACATTTTGGATATTCAGTTAATCCTTATGAATGTTTGCTAAGTAGGTTAGTAATTACTGAATTTGAGAGAACCAATTAAGTTACTAACTATAAGCACTCTAATAATTTATGAAGTGTTAGATTCAGATATAATATCCCCATTCTCAAGGAGCTTACAGTCTAGACAGGAAGTCAGATGAGAAAATAAATTATTTCAATACAATATGTTAACAGTAATACCACTTATAGGGTGCTATGGGAACATTGAAAAGCAGGAGAAAGAAGGAAGGTGGGGTGATGTGAGCTAAGCATTGAACTATGTGTGGAAGTTGTCTAGGTTAATAACTACCATGTATTTTCTGTAGTATAGATTGTCTCACCACTTATCCTGTCATTTTTATTACAGTGATTTTTACAGTGATTTTTTTTTTTTTTCTTTTTGCGGTATGCGGGCCTCTCACTGTTGTGGCCTCTCCCGTTGCAGAGCACAGGCTCCGGATGCGCAGGCCCAGCGGCCATGGCTCACGGGCCCAGCCGCTCCGCGGCATATGGGATCCTCCCAGACTGGGGCACGAACCCGTATCCCCTGCATCGGCAGGCGGACTCTTAACCACTGCGCCACGAGGGAGGCCCCTTTACAGTGATTTTTAAAAGTAACTAAAGTAAACTAATTTTAAAGGAGTTCCGCATTCCTATTTCATTTATTACTTCCATGTTGTAATATTGTTGTTCATAGCTTGATTTCCTCTTAAATACTTTTGGAAGATTAATGGATTTCCTGCATATTCACCTCTAATTAGATTAGTGTTCACAGTTGGATCTTAATAAAATGAGTGCTACCTGTAGTCACCGCCCCCCCTTTTTTTATTGCCTTGTGGCATAATGTCCTCTTTTTTCCCCAAAACTTTAATATACACACCTTTTGAATGTATTATACCCATATTAAATTTTTTCCTTAATTTTTTTTCAATTTAGGAAAACAGTTCTTAAAGTACATTCTACTGGATTCACTGAGGATGAAAAAATACTATGGTTAAATAAATTTAGAAGGAGGTGTACATAGTATCTCCTTTGGCATATTGTGAGGGTTCTGAGTAGTCCTATAATTTAAAAAATAAGAATGGAGGGGAGAAGAGAGACTTCTTTACCTTTATTCAACCAAGTATTTCCCATATATGGCCTCTTTTTTAATAACATGAAAATATATGTGTTGGGAACTGCTTTCTTAACATATCTTTGTTTTGGATTAGGTATAAGAATTCATACACATAGTCAATATGGAAATATTCTTTTCTTCTTATGGCTGAAATTAATTAGAAGGAAATAGAAGAAAAGGCAAGAGAAGGAAATAAAATGAGACGACTATAGGGATAGAGATGTGAGAAAAATACTGGTAGCAGCAGGAAGGTAAAAAGAAAAGTTATCTTGTAAAAGTTAGAAAGTGTCATTAAAATGTGTTGTAGTAAAATCCACTTATCAGGTTCTTGGATTTAACATTTCCCCAGAGATAATGAACATATTGCTAAGTGCCAAACTATTTTTCTCACATTTAATTTTTTACAGTGCTTAAAACATTTACCTACTGTTTTTCTTGAAAAACATTATGAGGGTTTCACTTTATTATTAAAGGACTAAAAATTTTAACAATATAAAGTTAGATAAGAGGGTGTAGTTCCTTTGGTGAATTTAACAATTGGGAAAAAACATTTTCCCTTCCTGACTTTTTAAGGGCCAATAAGTTTGAGGTGGTAGGAAAAGAATCTCTGTGATGCTGCCTGTGATAGTGTGAACTGTAGTAGACTGTCTTTAAGTCATGAATGAAGGTATGAATTGTTCAATTGTTTGGTTACTTTTTTTGATGGAGTGCTGTCATTCTCTTGGAGCTCTAATGGGATGAAAGGCCATTCCTGAACTTGGTTAAGGAGAGGTCAGGGAGAGTCATTGAGTCTGTTCACCTTAGTCTTCCCAGATAGCTTAGATAAGAACAGGAGTATAGTGGGAGTAGTGTGCCCTAAGCCTTGTCAAAATATTCCAGTTAGCTACTGCATGATGCATCACCAAGTGGTCCCTTTACATCAAAGCAACCTTAGGAAGTAGAAAGTAAGAAACTTGGGAAGTTGCAGGGAACCTTTGGGGTTAGAATGTAGCTATTTTAGGAATTAGAATGACCTGATCCAACTCCTGGGGCAAACCACCTAACTATATGAAGATAGATTTGGAAAGCTGACTGTGTAAGTCAGACTTTTTAGTTAATTGAATTAGTTAAATAATTAATGAATGATATTCTCTGCTTAGTTTTTTTAACCTTGGCATTTTGAGTCTTTGAAAATGTCATCAGCTGTAACTGAAGAGAATCAAAGGAAGGTTTTATTATTGTTTTTCTCTACTTCCACTAGTTGGGTCTTTCACTGAACAAATGTTTGCCAAGTGCCTGTTGAAGTTTGATGAGGGAAGCAACACATCTCTTGGTGCCAGTAAGATGATGACAGCCACTATCAAAGTGAATGGACCCCAGGGGAAAGTGAGACAGAGGAGATATTGTTAGTCTGTGTTGTTTTAGTGAGGAAGAGTTTCCCTTACTCTGTCCCCAGAGTACCCCACCTCATCTCAACTTGCCCAAATGGAGCTCATTCTTCAAAACCTAATTCAAGCCTTCCTCTCAGTGAGGCTCTCTGAGACCCACTAAGTTGGAATTAATCCCTTTTTCTTTTCTTTCTTTCTTTTTTTTTTTTTTACTGTTTTACTCTTATTAGAGCAATTATTACAGTTTGATTGATTGATTAGTTTATTTGTTCAACATGTGTTTGTTGCACACCATATATCAGCCTTACAGCATATCAGGAAGGGACTGATGAGCTATCTTCAATCGTATCTTCAGGGAGCTAATTGTTCATTGCTATTGCTTGTTTATATCGGTTTGTCTCACTAGATCTTAAACCCCTAAAGAGCAGTGATGGCTCTTACTCATCCTCTCCCATGTGCCCAGCATAGTGCTTGACTGTACAAGGCATTCAGCAAGTGCCTTTGAGTATATTGAATTTGTTTTTGTTTCTGACACACAGAACTGAAGATTCATGGATATTGCTTCATTATAGTTGAAATTTGTATAATAGACTTATATTGGAGGAAACCAGCATTCTGACAGCTTATTTTTTTATATAAATTTATTTATTTTTATTTTAAAAATTATTTTTGGCTGTGTTGGGTCTTCATTGCTGTGCGTGGGCTTTCTCTAGTTGCGGCGAGCGGGGGGCTACCCTTCGTTGTGGTGTGCAGGCTCCTCATTGCGGTGACTTCTCTTGTTGCGGATCATGGGCTCTAGGCGTTTGGGCTTCAGTAGTTGAGGCACGCGGGCTCAGTAGTTGTGGCTCTCAGGCACTAGAGCACAGGCTCAGTAGTTGTGGCGCATGGGCTCAGTTGCTCCACGGCATGTGGGATATTCCTTGGACCAGGGCTTGAACCCATGTCCCCTGCATGAGCAGGCGGATTCTTAACCACTGTGCCACCAGGGAAGCCCTGACAGCTTATATTATGACGCATCCAGCTGTATGTAGTCAGTCAGTAACACGTGAATTCATATTCTGATACTTTTTTTTTTTTTTTTTTTTTTTGCGTTACACGGGCCTCTCACTTTTGTGGCCTCTCCCGTTGAGGAGCACAGGCTCCGGACGCACAGGTTCAGCAGTCATGGCTCATGGGCCCAGCCGGACCGGAGCATGTGGGATCTTCCCGGACCGGGGCACGAACCCGTGTCCCCTGCATTGGCAGGCGGACTCTCAACCACTGCGTCACCAGGGAAGCCCTTCTGATACTTTTTATGTTAGTTTGCAAGCCACTGAACTATCGTGCCTTACTTTAGCTTATTTTAAATAAACCAAATAACTGAAGGAACTGTGTTTTAGAAATATAAATGGTAGTAGCAACAAAGGGTTGAATCTTTGTTTATATGCACAATGATTTAGTAAGCAATAGAGTCAGATGTCAAAAGGCTTTTAGGTCACTGGTTGAGTAGCATTGTGGTTTATTATTTACCTTTTGCCTACCACAAATGTTCTTCTAATCCAAGAACCCAGAGTAAATGTTTGCTAAGAGTCTCTGCAATGCCTAAACAATGAAATATTCACATGCTTTAGTGGTAGCAAAATTGAACGGCATACAGCTGCCAGCAGCCATTCTTTACTGATCTAATCCAGGAGGTTTGTGAAAGGGGAACATGTGGATGGGGCTAACTGGAAATTAGCAAAGATATAAATGTTTGACTAAATGTGGTTATAGTTTGGTATGGTAAAGGCCAGAGGTGAGAAATTACCTCCTATCAAAGCCAAGTGGTAAGAAAGAACTTTACTAGAAACAGCTAAGACACAAACACAGAATTGGGTATGAGATGCTTTTACCTCGGACTATATAATAAAAGGAAATTGCTATCAGACTTATACTATGGCTTGGGTAAAGCAATTATACTTCAAAACAGCCTAAAAAAGGCATGATCCTTGCCAGGGTGTAGTTGGGAGGCATGTATTAATATTCAATTATAATACATTGTTCTGAGTATTCTAATGAAAGTATGTACTACGGATCATGGGTTCACTGAGAAAGGAGTGTGAGGGAAATAGAGAAGGTTCCCCACACTTGAGGGAGGTGAGAGGGTTTTGTTTCAGGCAGGCCATCACCACAGGCAAAGGCAGGAAGATGTTGAACAGTAGGACACATTTATTTATTTACTTATTTATTTGTTTATTGTGGGAATGTAAAGTGTGAGGTGCAAGTAATTACTTAGAGCCTAATTTTCTTGTGAAAGGACAACCTTTCATTGCATCTTTTTATGTGCAGTTATTTTATTAGGTATTTTTTCAAGTTATTTCATAAGGTTAATTATACATAAGTATGCCAAAGCACCTGGCATTTCCAGATGTATTAAGATTTAAGATTTAAATTGTTCTAGTGATCCCAGAGAGTGATATAGAAATTTGTGATCTTGATAAAGCACACAGTGGCCCATGTGCCACCTGTGAGTTGCTTAGCTAATGAGTGAGCATAGCTGGCTACCCAGCAACCTTGTATTCAGCCACTTTATAAATATACCCACTTTTGGATTACTGCTAGTGTAAACTGACTTCTCCCTGCTATACAGTATCCACTGCCATCCTTCTCTTTATCATGATGGCCTATGTGCTATATAGTGGTATAGTGGCCATCATCAGCCCTTGTAAGCACTGCTCTGGTTTTGTACAGACAGGTAAGGTTAATGTAGCTACTGTAATGATGTAACTTAATGGACTTTAGTTTATTTGCATGGCAGAATTTATTTTAATGGTATCACAAATTACTTTAGTCCATTATTTATAGAACCATCAAGGGTCTGAAAAGGGTCACCTAAAAATTTCAGTCATATTTTAGTGAATTTTGTGGGGGAAGGTATATGCTATAGTATCTTTTACAAATTTGGGGTGTTAGAATGATCCAGAGATCTTTAGGAATGTCAGGGACCTATAGTAGTTTTTAAGTTCTTGACTATTAATCTGGAATCTTTTTCTTATCAGATACATGGTTTGTAATATCTGTATTTCTTCATGAAAAATACCAAACTATGCTTTCAGTAATTTGAGTGAAGAAGTAGGTGATTGGAAATAAGAAAATGGCAATTTGTATTCTCCATTGATAGGAATTGTTAATGTTATCAATACATTCTAAAAAATATATAATTGATTTTTAAAATAAAAATTTGACTTTTAGTGTTTATGAAATAAGGGCTTTCTCTCTGACTTTTAAAATGCTTCTTACTGAGGCCTGAATAAAATATAACTTATTTAATATTATTGAATGGCAAAAGGTGCAGACTACATAGACTTTAGGTATATTTAAGGTTTTAAATCACAAGTGAAAAGATGTGAGGATCAGTGGTTGTAGTGTGAGTTATGTGACTCCAAAAAAGGCTTTTGACCACTAACCTCTGAAACCCATCCATACGTTTGTCCTTTTATATATAGAACCCCTTATTGCTCATCAAAGTCATTTAGCAGGGACATCATTCAGGTATAAAGTGAGAGGTAGACAGCTTGCTCTTCATGTTTTTGAGCATTGCGTTATTACTATTACACTGTTGAGTATAACATTTTCTGCTTTGCTGACTTAACAGATACTTATGTTCATTTACTCCCTTCCTCTTAAAAATAATCATTGGAATTTTTAAAGAGTAATACAACTGAAGACCATAACATCCCCATCAAATCTGTTTAAAGCTTATATTAAACAACATTTCTTGCTCTTTTTTCCCTTGACTAGGCATTTATTATAACTCATCTTGATTTGAAATAGTAACTGTAGGCATTTTGATAAATGTGTTAAACAATTATATAGTTTCATCATTTCTTGTGTGTTATTTCTTCTTTAAGCAGATAATCAGCCATAAATTAATAATAATTGCTAATATAGATGGAAAAAAACCATTCCTACCTCATTAGTCAACAGAGAAATATGATACAGGGTATTTTTTTTTTGCTCCTGTTTCTTTTGATGTTATGCTTATTTGTAATTTTCTTCAAAAAGTCAGTAAATTACCATGTAAAGTAGAATCAAAACAATTCTTTTTAAAGATCTCACTCTACTACTCATATTTTCCTAGACTGAGACAAATTAGTTTTCTAGGGTTGAAGTTTCATTTGTTTCATTTTGAAAGACAATGTATGTTAAGCATGCTTTTGGATGTGTGCATATAAGGATGGAACAGGATAGGATATGCCAATTCCTTTTCTATAGTTAGTGGATATAGGACAAAAGGAAGGAAGAAAGTAAAAAGAAATACTTTGAAAATACATGGGAGCACAATTTGAGGCCATAGAGCATCTTTATAGATTGCTTTGTCAGGTAAACCAGAAATGCTGTGGCTCTTTCTTGAACATCTGGTTATTGGTTAGCAAAGCACTAGCCTCTACAGGTCACGTGCAACTCTATAGCAGAGTAAGGTCTCTCTGTACTTACACCATTTTAGTGGTAAATAATTTTTTTATTAGGTCAGCCACAAATATGATACATAGTTTTTGGATAAAATGTGGCATTATAGATTTGAATATATATCAATTAATATAAAATATAGCAAAAAGAAGGAAGACATCTACTTTCTTTTCCAGGTGTATCTCAGCTAAAATTGTGTTTAAAATGTTGACTTTCTTGGTTTTGTGATTGTAGAAACAGAATTAAAGTTGCTTTCTTTCAGGTGCTTAGGGAGAAAAAAAGAAGTTCAGAGAGTTAAGCCATGTGCATGCTCTCCCTCTCAATCTTTCTATATTTTTAAGTGTAATTTTGAGAATTATTGTAACTGCAGAGAAGAGAAACTACCAGGAAAGTACTTAACTTTCACCTGGTTGTTTCTATTTAGTAATTTCTAATTGGTATCAAAGTTAGAAGAAGAAACCTGTTTTTTCAAAGAGATACGCTTGAACTTTTATATTATATCCTTGCTTTTTTTTTTTTTTTTTACTGCAGCCCTACTTGATTAGTTAATAGTGAATTAAAAATAGATATTTAATATGGAGGGAGAGAAATAGGCAATTTTTTTACTCAAGATGAACAGTTAGTCATCTGGCCAAAAGCTTTCATCTGTCTTCTTTTACAATTAAAACAAAATCTATTAGTCCTGTCAATCAGCAGTCATCTGGGGTGATGACAAGCGCTGTACAAACAACAGTAGCAGCTGCCAAAGAATCAAAGATGTAACTTTTTACAATCAAACTTGCCTAATACAAAATAAATCAGCCTTTCATGATAAGATTGGTAACTTGGTTACTTTACTTCTTATAAATCTTAAATTAATATCCTGTAATTGGGATTTGGGGGTATTTCCTTTTACTTAATCATCTGTAGCCCTTTTTCTTGAAAATACACTGAGTCTTAGTCTCATTTAGAGCTGCAATTGGGAAAATAGCATTCTAAGCTATCTGGGTATTTCTAATACTTGAAAGAAGTGAAACAGAGAAAAGCTGTACAACCTTACACTTAGAGTATAACTTTGAGATTTTATTTAAAGTGAAATAAACAATTTCTTTGTCATGGTCAGTTTGCCTTTAATTGAGTGCTCTGGTTTAACCAGAATGCTGACATACCATGCCTAGAAGGTGGTGGTTTTCTTATTTAGACTGTTGATTTGCTGTTTAACATCATGTTTTCAACAAGAGTCCTGAATCAGCAGTGTTTCTTAATAATGCCCCCAGACAGAAAGAAAAGACAAGTTCTCTTCTAGTTTATAAGTTTAGTTTAATTAAACAAATATGTATGGAACATGCACTGATCAAGGAATTAGATGCTGGAATAGATATAGAGATTCAGTAGGTGAGGTTCCATCTGTTAAAGATATTAACTTCTTGTTAGGGTGACCAATGTAAGCAACATATTGTAATGCAGGCAGAATATAAGAAACATATTGTAGGACTTCCCTGGTGGCGCAGTGGTTAAGAATCCACCTGCCAATGCACGGGACACGGGTTCAAGCCCTGGTCCGGGAAGATCCTACATACCGTGGAGCAGCTAAGCCTGTGAACCACAACTGCTGAGCCTGCGCTCTACAGCCCGTGAGCCACAACTAGTGAGCCCGTGTGCCACAACTACTGAAGCCTGCACATCTGGAGTCCGTGCTCGGCAACAAGAGAAGCCACCGCAGTGAGAAACCTGATCACCCTAATGAACAGTAGCGCCTGCTTGCTGCAACTAGAGAAAGCCACGTGCAGCAACAAAGACCCAGTGCAGCCAAAAATAAATAAATAAATAAATAAATTTATATTAAAAAAAAGAAACATAAAGTGCTGTGAAACACAGGGGAGGGAACAATTCCTGCTGAGGGATCAGAGGAGAGTTATTGGAATAAATTGTGTTTTAATTTGTCATGAATAATCTGTAGAATTTCAACACGTAGATATGGGAAAGTATTTTTTAAAAATATTTATTTTGTTTATTTAGCCTGCGCTGGGTCTTAGTTATGGCATGTAGGATCTTTGTTGCAGCATGTGGGATCTTTTTTTCAGTTGTGGCATGCGGACTCTTAGTTGCGGCATGCAGACTCTTAGTTGTGGCATGCATGTGGGATCTCGTTCTCTAACCAGGGATCAAACCCGGGCCCCCTGCATTGGGAGCACGGAGTCTTACCCACTGGACCTCCAGGGAAGTCCCAGGAAAGTATTTTATTTATCTATCTGTTTATTTATTTATTTATGGCTGCGTTGGGTCTTTGTTGCTGCATGCAGGCTTTCTCTAGTTGCTGCGAGCAGGGGCTACTCTTCTTTGTGGTGCATGGGCTTCTTATTGTGCTGGCTTCCCTTGTTGCGGAGCACGGACTCCAGACGTGTAGGCTTCAGTACCTATGGCACGCGTGCTCACTAGTTGTGGCTCAAGGGCTGTAGGGCGCGGGTTCAGTAGTTGTGGCGCACGGGCTTAGTTGCTCCGTGGCATGTGGGATCTTCCTGGACCAGGGCTCGAACCCGTATCCCCTCCATTGGCAGGTGGATTTTTAACCACTGCACCAGCAGGGAAGTCCCCAGGAAAGTATTTTAAAACAATGATATTCTTTTTTTGTCAGGTAGTGAGTTTGAAAGAAGGAGATGGTGATAAAATGAGAAATTATGGCTTCATATAGTTCTGTAGAATTCTTGGTTATGATTCAATTTTTTTTTTTTTTTTTTTTTTTGTGGTACGTGGGCCTCTCACTGTTGTGGCCTCTCCTGTTGCGGAGCACAGGCTCTGGACGCACAGGCTCAGCGGCCATGGCTCACGGGCTCAGCCACTCGCTGGCACGTGGGATCTTTGCGGAACGGGGAATGAACCCGTGTCCCCTGCATCGGCAGGTGGACTCTCAACCACTGCGCCACCAGGGAAGCTCGTATGATTCAATGTTTAATAGGGGTTATTTAGATTCTTAAGAGAGACACCGTATTCACTGGTGATTTCTAAACCTGGCCAATCATCATAATTATCTAGGCCTAGGAGTCTTAAAAACTATGTTTCTGTACTCTGCTTCTAGAGTCTGTCTCAGTAAATGTTGGGTAGGGTTCAAAATTCTGATTTTAAGTTCTCTGTGATTCTGCCCTGCCAGGTTTGGAAGATAAGCTTCTTTATGAGCTTTCATTGCTCACAGAACATACAGCCTTCCTCCTCTCATTCCTGTGTTACCAAATCAAAATAAAACAAATGGGCATGTTTCAGTCTATGCTTAGTTATTTGATCCTTGAAATTTCAATGTTCAAGTGGGGTTGGAGTTTATTGTTAGCTATAGGCACTTAGGTGCTCAATAAATATTTGTTGAATAGATGAATGTACTAAAAAATCTTAATGGAGAGTACCCCCAATAAATTCAAGAGACTCACCTTTTTATTTTTGGTCTGTTCTGTGTTTGACCACAGTGTATCATGCTCTTAGATTTTTGGAAAAGCCCTACAGGTTCCCTGTGGCCCATGTTTTGAGCACCACTGATAGCTGTGTTCCTGTAACGTTATGAAGGGCAGCTAGATAAAGTGAGTCATATTGCTGAGGATTTCTATAATTTTAAGCCTCTTTTGTAGCATGTATTTTTGCTTCTTAATCAAGAATCTGTTTTCTGGAGATTCTGAACAGGGAATGTATGCTGATGAGTATTTTGAAGTTCTAAGCAGTTCAACTGCTGTCATTGGGGGTTGAATTGTGCAGTATATTTGATTTGTTGTAGCTTCTTTATTCTACTCGCTCAGCATTTTCCTGGCAGTTAATTACACAGTGGCTTTAGGGTGCATTCCATAAGATGCTGAAGACACAGCTTTGCTGAAGTCTGACACAGTTTCCTCCTTGGTTACATAGCTAATGGCCACTCTGGGATAATTAGTGAGAAGAGACTCCAATGGCCCAATTACTGTCTTCTCAAGGTTTTCCCTTTTAATTCTACTTTGCTCAAGTCTTGAGAGATTGCCTCCATTGTAGATTATGGTTGTGTGCTGTTTAAAACTGTGTTTTCTTAGTCACAGTCAGACAAAATGTCTGTATAAAGATCTATCTGTATTTTAGTGTGTTGGGAGTACTGTAAGAAGTTGATCGTACTTTAGAGAAACCATGGCGTAGTACCACTCAGAGCAAGAGATAGCTAGTATTTTCAAAGCCACAGTAATTCCTGGCTTAAGACTCATACCAACTGTCCACATCTATGTAGTGAGAGGGCTTGAGGTTTCAGGCTCAGAGCTACTAGGGTTTCCATAGCTTGGCCTGATATGTAGACTAGTAATCAAATGTAGTGCCATTTTTCTGTCAGGAAGCTTGACGTGGGGTATTATAATTTACTAATGTAATGAAAATGCATGTGCATATGCCTCGGTAATAAAACTATGTGAACATGTCTACCACAGTGTTTGGTAGGTAGACAGAATCTAAATCTTGTAAACTCCTGAGTCATCTAAGTCAGCCATATGTCGTCTGCCTTTTTAGAATTTCTTTCCAACATAGAACACAGTGATTTCATTCTTTTTCCTAAGGTCCATGTCAACATAAGGTAGTCCTTAATGGAACTGCACAAGTAAGTGTCTTATTCTGAATTTTTTTCCAAACTAGGGAAAAAAATGACTATGTTAAAAGAAACTCCTTTGAAAAATTGCTTTATGGAAAGTTATTAATATTATGCCTGTGCTATGGATGTGCTATTTTCTATGAATGTGTTCTTTATATAGAGAGAAGGTACTCAATGAATATTTGTTGATTGAATGCATGTAATGAAGTTTTATCATAGGAGTTCTAAATCTTTCCTTTCACTGCAGTCTTCCTGTTTGGTTGAAGTGTCCCCAGCTCCTTTGCAGAGCATGTTACTATCTCTTTTGTTTCAGTGTTCTGTGCTGTGCTTTCCCAAATGGCTCGTGAGCAATGGTAGGGGTAACTTAAAACCTTGGAGTGATGAAACTTGAGCCAAGCCATTCTGGAGCTCACCCTAACTTGTTATGTTTTATTGAAGCAATAAGATTGATGGACATAAGAAAAGAATATTCTAGGAATATTACAACAACAGCAACAAGTTCCTTTTTACAGCCTGACAAATCTTCCTCTGGTTTGTCTCCAGCAAAGTAAAAGTTCTTTGGGTGTGGAGGTTGAGGGGAATTGTATTCAGTATGTAATGACCACATGATGTTCAAGTAATTTCCATCACTTCAGATTGATACCTGGAGGGGCAGTGCCTGTGAGACTGTTCAGAATTCTATACGGAATTATGACTGCACCAGTAGGATATTTTCCTCTAGTATCCTCTCAATTAATAAATATTTTTGCTAAGAGGAAATCTTTCAAAGTGCAGAGACAAAACAACTAATCAATCCATAGAATATTGTGATCTAATACACTGAAATCAATGGAACCAGAGGTGGAGAATATATTCTTTATAACCATTGATATTGGCTTCTCCAGTGTATTTTTTCGAGTTCTGTATACTTGCATAAAGAAAAATCAGGCAGTTTTTATAGTCTTCTTTCATAGATAGGTAGATATTTAGGAAAATTCAAATTTTAATCTTGAAATGTTGGAACTCTTTAACATTCTTAAACTTTTTTGAAGGTTGCAAAATATAGAAAATATATGCATTTAGTGTTTAAATATTTTTAAAAAATTATTTTGGCCCTTTTAATAAGTTACATCATTATTTGGATTTTGCCCAGTTTAGAGGCTGAAGTGCCTGATAAAGCACTGAAGGAAGATTTACGTCTATAGTAGCATAAGCTTTTCTTCCAGTGATGTGATCCCTTTCCTTTCATTGGAATAGAAGTCAGCAAATTGAGGTTTGCTGGCATTTCTTCTGTGTCCTAGCTGTATGATCATAGGCACATTTTATACCCATTCAGAGCCTCAGGCTGCTTATCTGTAAAATTGGATAAGGAACCTTGCCTGTCTCAGAGGGCTGTTATGAGGATCTCACAGCATAATATATGTGAAAGCATTTGGGAAACTGTAAAGCAATACATTATTATCATTTCTGTAAAAGGGAGTTTCAAATCATATTTACTTTTTGGTTGATATGGCCTATTACAAGAAAATCTTTATTTAAACTTCTTTTTATTAATTTCCAAATGTGATTTCACCATAGTTCTAGAGTCACATTGAACATATGTTTCAATTCTGATTCAGTAAAATGATAGATTTTTCCCTTAAATCTGTGCCATATATTATTTTTTTCTAATAAAAATTATAATTGCTTATCTGCATGCCTCCAAAGAATAGTCTCCACTTTTCTATAATTGTTTCTTCAATTAAAATTTCTCTTATTTACCCCAAGGGAATTTCATTTATCTGATATTATCTTATTTTTCTCTTGTCATTTAAGGAATGTGTTAATTAAACTCAGACCCAATACTAACCCTGGCACATGCAGCAGACCCTTCTCCTGTTTGACATATTTTCCTTTATCATTTTTCTCCATCTCAGAGCCACTTTTCAATCCATCTGGTAGTGCTCATATTAGGCCAATTTTAATTAAGCTTGTGAATTAGTCTCTGAGACCCTGTCTCAGATATTTTACTAGAATGCAGTTTTAGATCATTGGTTTTGCCATAATTTAACAAATTATGCAATTAAAATATTAAAAGTAAATTGGTCAAGTCTGTCCAACCTGATTACATGTTTTTTATAAGTTGTAAGTATTGTATTGATTATTGCTTTTTACTCCATTTATTTCAAAGGAAAATATTTCTTGAAGTTTCTATACAGAATTGGAAATTGAACTATACAGATTGTGAATTTACTGGACAATTAGCAGAATTTTGCTCCACTTTTGGTGCTTAGATCATTGCATATTCACTTTTCCTCCCTCAGGGACTGACTTACATCCCCGTCCTGCCCATACTTCTCTCTCCATTTCTTCCCCCTTCCCACCCACTAGTATAAATATTTGGACAGACAACCTTCACTTTTGAGACACTTGTTCCTGTTCCATCCTGATTGTCTACAGTGCCCTTGCATCTCTGAAGCACATGCCTCTGGGTGGTTTGTCTTCAGGGAGAATGCTTTTCCCACCATAGGCCAACTCTGCTGCAGTTTTCAACTCGGAACCGATTTCTCAATATCTTCAGATATCTTAGTCTGAAAAGAGCCAGCTCCTAAGAACATAACACATTGGGCTCTCCTCACATTCTCCATCACCTTACATTATTTTAGAGGGTTGCAGTTAGTATCTCAGATGTTTCAAATATTCCTTCCTGCAGGCACTCCCCAGTGACAGTCTGATCAACTTCAGATTTACTGCTGCTCTCTAGAGAGCTATGCTGCATCTGTGCAGGGTGTTTGTTTCTGAAAGGTCATTTTCCTGGTGTGAATTCTAACCACAGGAGATCAAGCCAGAGTACAGCTTTTTTTCTCTTGTGTACTTATTTTATGTGGAAGAGAAATTAAGTTTCCATTCAGATGTGCTGCACAGCAAACAAAATTAGATGATGATGTGACATATTAATGACTGACAGACAGAAATAGGTAAAAATAAGAATATTTAAGATCATCTAAGCTTTGACATGTTTCTAGGTTTCATAGTGAATTAGAGAATTGTTTCTGAGTTTGAATTAGTCAGTAGTTTATCTTTTTCCTCATTGTTTATAATATCCCCTTCAAAGCTTAAAGATAACATAGCTTTCCACCTCTCTGTTGGTTTTTATGTCATTTGGCTGTCATTGTACTTTGCTTTTGAACAACCCAAATCAAATAGTCCTCCTTCTTTTATTCTGCTGTCAGTATTATCATAAGTGATATAGACCACAGCTCATGGGAATGGTGAGGAGAAGTTGCCCAGTTTTTTTTGAACCCTCAATCTTAATTGAAAATTTCTAAAAACAGATTTGTTTCTTTAGGATTCTAAATAATTTTGACAAGGTATTTTGAAGTATAACACATTCCTCCTGCATTATACATTTAAAATAAGTTTTCCTATAACAGAATTGATTCTTTTAACCCCTGTGGCTGCCTTCCAGGCTGCTTCTGGTATCAGTATAAGTACCAGAGTTCATTGTAGCATTTAAGCTTTTATCTTTCAGTATTTCATGAAAATAAAATCCAATTCACATTGTTTTTCAGTAATACATCAGATGCCTAGAAATAGTCTGATCTTAAAGGAGGTGTTAAGCATGTTGGTGCCCAAATTCTTTATAGAAGCCTACCTGAATGTGCTCCCAGGCGTTAGTGATCTAAATAATGCAGCAAGTGAGATGATTTTTTTAAAAGCTGACAACCAAGGGTTTAGATAAATAGTTTAAATGGAGAAAGTTTGCCTGCAACTATTTTGCATTCCTGTCTGCTTGCAGCCCACCTGCCCCATTCCCTGCCCATTCTGTCACCAAGCATCACCATTCCCAAATACAGAGAAAGTATTATAGAGAAACACGGTACGTGCTAAAACTGAAATGAACAGAAGAGCAGTAGAGTAAGAAACTTTAACTCTGAGAGCAGAGTTGGCACTAAAAATGGAGTAAAATTTTGTCAGGTGGCGGAAGGATGGGGGAAGGGTATTCTGGCACAGAATTGTGAAAACACCTGGCAAACCTGGTAGGTGGAGAAGATCACTGTGGCTGGTTCTTCATGAGTTTGGTGGAAAGTTATAAGGAAGCAAGGCAGGAAAGAGAGACTGGGTCATATTGTGAAGGCTTTGTATGCCAAGATGAGCAGCTTTGGTTTTGTTTAGGAGCAAGTGAAAATACAAGAAATGTTTTCCAAACTTGGTAGAGAACCATGATCACCTTTTCTCTCTCTGTCTCCTTATGGCTGCATGGTAGAAGATGAACTGGAAAGAAGCAGCTGTGGAGAAGGGGTAGCAGGAAGACCTGCTAACTACTGAGGCACTAATATTTCTAATCAAGGGGTAACAAAGCTGGACTAAGATGTTGAATCTGACCATCTGGCACAGCCTTCATTCATCTTCTACGTGACAGATCTTCAGATGTCTGAAAGACAGATCTTGTGTCCTTTATCAAGGCATGTATTTGGGGAAACTTTTGAAGTCCTAGCTTCCCTCTCCAGCTGGAACAGGGTATAAGGGTCAGTGACTTGTCAACCTGCTTGTAGAACTTGGCCTTACTACCCTCTTCCCATAATTTGTGTGATTGTACTATTTTTATTTCTTTGAAATTACAGTGCTTCAAAATATTTGCTTATTTTGAAATAATATTGATGTGGGGTCTTTATTTTAGCAAACTCCAGCAAGGTCTAGAACTTTTGGAGAGCAGAATTCTGGAGACTTGTGTGTTATGATTCTGTTTGCCAGATCTCAGACTGGAAACTTTGGTTTTGGTTGTTTCTCATATCTCTTGTGAGGAAAACAAATGATTCAGATGTTACATGTGTTTCTGCTTGTATACTGCTACCTAGCTCTAGTTGTAGTAGTTGTAGTTCCTACAGTGGTTAGAACTATTCTATTTTTAAGGCACTGCTTTCACTGCCTTTGGAACTGAGGAGATCATCAATAGTGAAGGCCATTAAACTGACATTGTAACTGTTCTTGTGAAAGTAGTATTTTCTTGCAGGCATCATTTAATCCTGTGCTTTTTGGAGAGGTTGTAGGACACTGTATTTTTTTTTTTTTTTTTGCAGAACCACTTAAAAAATTTAATAATATATTTTATTTAATATTATCAAATATTATTTTAATATGTAATCAGTACAAAATTTATTAACGTGATGTTTTTCCTTTTTTTTATATTGAGTTCAAAATCTGATGTGTATTTCACACTTACAGCATATCTCAATTTCTGCCACAGAACCACTTTTTGAGGTTCTCCAGATGGATAAGAATGATCTTTTGAACCAAAAATCTTTTCCAAGACTATGTTTTTGTAATGGACTCTTGGAAGAAGCTTGCTTTTAGATGACTAAATATGATAAACATGGCTGAAATGTGGTGGAGGTGCCTTCTGTTAAGAGTTGAATAACTTGGCAGTTGCTATTCCTGGCTCCACATAGCTAGGATCTGCAAGTGTGGCTGTCATTGACACTGCAGCTGGACTTGAGAGAAAGTTTTAAGGGTGGCAAAACATCATAAAAATATAATATTTTTCTCTAAAATCAGTTAGAAGGGTTTGAGCTGGAGTTTTGCTGAATCTGTTAAAAAAAAAACCAATGTGTCCTGAACAAGTTTTCATTAGAGTTTTAAAAAATTTACCTGTAGACAAGAGAATTTAGTTCATCACTTTTTAAAATAACAAACTTGAAAATAAAGGAACTGAGTAAAAATGAAGTCTTATCCATAGCATACCCAAATTACTGTTTTAGAAACAGTTGTTTGGGTTGTCTTTGTGTTTTGTTTTAATTCCATCCAAGGTAAGGAAAATTGTTAATGGAAAAGTTGTATATTGAAGTTACATCATTAAAAATAGAATTATTTTCTTTTGAAAAGGCTGAAAAACAAAGAATTCTACCCTATATATTCATTTTATTTGCTAGTTCACTAAATTACCATTTTTCTCTCTTTCTAGGCATCTTATCTTTTTATCCTCACAAATGTATCCTAAACTCTTCAGTTATGCTTTCTTGTTTGTATCTCAGTAAATACCAGTTGTGTTATCCTCATTCTGCCTTAGCCTCTCGTGGGCTCCTCCCAACCTACTAGACTACTCTCTTTTTCAGTGAACTCTTTCTTTCTGGATCCCAGCCCTCATCTATTAATTACTAAGGTCTGGGCTTAGAAGTCACAGTTGCCTCTTCTCTCACAGCAATACAATCAATCCATGTTCCTTCTCACAATGAAATGTTTTCTGGAGTTCTATAATTTATTTTTATTCATTATTTAGCATGTTTATGATAAGGCAGATGTAATTTAAGATGAAGATAAACTGTAGTATGCTCAGTTTAGCCACCACAGCCAAGACTGGATGACCATGTGGCTTTTCAACGATTTCAGATGAGGAATGGTAGAAGGAAATGGATATCTTTAGTAGTAGGAAGGGGCATATAATATTGTCCTCAAGTATTTGAAGGATTATCATGTAGAAGAGGAATTAGCAGTGTTCCACATTAGCCATGTTCCACATTCTCAGCTCTAATAATATAGGAGTCAGTAGACAATAGGCATGATTATGAGAGTGACCTCTTCTTTAGTTTTCAGTTTAGAACCATATTTTCTAACAATTGTTATTTTTCTTCCCATGATTATCACCAATTTTTCACAGCAGGGGAAGGGTGGAGTGAAACTCCCACATCTTGAAGGCGGATATTGTATAACATTGCAAGGAGGACAAGGAAGCAAGGCTAAGAGTCATAAATTGCAGCTGGAAGCTTGGAACTGATTCCTTTACCCTGCGGTAGCTCAGAAAGGATTCGGCTCCAAGTTTAATGAATAATGAAACATGATCTGAAGAAATTCTATGCAAGAAATACTCTGTTGCTTGGTTCTTAAGTGACTAGTAACTGTATGTTCTGCTCTACATG
Organism: Mesoplodon densirostris; assembly: GCF_025265405.1. Lineage (NCBI taxonomy): Eukaryota > Metazoa > Chordata > Mammalia > Artiodactyla > Ziphiidae > Mesoplodon > Mesoplodon densirostris. The sequence goes on along the minus strand of NC_082675.1, from coordinate 22,061,024 downwards.
AGCAGCAGTTCTCTTGTTCACCTTCTCTTTCAAGAGTTTGAGATGATAGTTCAGGAGTCTCTTGCAAAGCTTATTTTAATTGCAGGTTAATTTCCAACACATGTTGGTGGCCTATGGTCATTGCCGGGCAGATGTAGAAAAGTACTGGCTTTAAAACTGAGCTTTTAAAATAAAAGTTGGGACTTTTTCCTCATAATGTTTGATGATTGTATTATGAAATGAAACATTACTTCTGAGAATCATGGAATCTTCTAGGTGGAAGGGACCTTAGAAGACACCTGATCCAATCTCCTTGTTCTTCCCGAGGAGCTAAAACAGTTCAGTGGAACTGGAAAGTTGTGTGTTTGCCACATGCAATGGTGATGTTTTAGAAACTTCCTTTATTTATTATTATTTTCTTCCATCCTTTCAACTTTTAGGGAGTCTGCTTCCTAGCATCTTATTAAGTCTATCCTATAAAAATGTGTTTACAAAGCAGGGAAAACAGAAGCTATAGCTTAGTTTACAGTAATTCTTCCATAATGTAACCAAATTATAAGAGGAATTATTAAAATATAAGTGAGATTACTAAGAATTCACAAACATCTTTTCTGGAATACTATTACTAAACAGAATCAGCTGTACCTCTACTTGTCATTTTAAGAGTTAATTGACACGCTATGGCCTTAACTTCTCTATCCAACTCACATCCCTTAGAGAGGATGTTGACTCTGTAGCATTCATTTCCTTGTGTACTTGGCAATGTGCCAAAGTCAAAAGACTGGCCCTTTGGTCATTAAGCACCAATAGAAGTGATTGGCTGTGCGAGAACTAGAAAAATAGAGGAGATAAGACATTTGTCACCAGGGTGATTCAGTCCTTGTATTCATTATATGTGCAAATCACAATGCATATTATACCACAAAAATACCTAGACTAAAAATGTTATTGTACCTAGTAACAACTGAGTTTTTTCTTTCTTGTAAAATAAGATGAGAGCTCTGAAAAACTTAATCAGTGAAGCAGTTAAATGGATTATAAGCCACACCTACCTTGACCCTCAGGCTTATAATCAAAAGACCTTCTGTCTTGTCCAAATAGCAAAACCTTGTATAAAACACTGCGTGTGTGTGTGTGTGTGTGTGTGTGTGTGTGTGTGTGTGTGTGTGAGAGAGAGAGAGAGAGAGAGAGAGAGAGAGAGAGAGAGAGAGAGAGAGAGAGAGAGAGAGAACACACATAGCAATTCTTTCATATTCCCAAACCTTGCAGCCCAGGGAGCCTGGGCATGCCAGACAGAAAAACCTTCGTTCATCACACCCTTGGAGAAATACCAGGTACAGAGTACCATAAACCTTGGAAATAAGCATTATTATGCTTGTGTTTGCTTTCCTCCCTCTTCCTTTCTCCAGATGTATCTTTGTCCCAGGTCTAGAAAAAGACTAGACTGGATGGAAGAGAACTCTATTACTTTTCTTCCTACTTAGGCCAGAAAATAAGTTAAAGGAATTTAATATGCCATTTTTTGATGTATTTGCTTTCAGTAGAAAGGCAGAGACTCACCTATGAAGTACCACAAAGGATAGTACTTATCCAGCTGCTAAAGCATAAAATATATTCCTTTTTAGTTGTTGCTTTCTAACACATTTCCATCTTGCTTTAGGCAGGACACATACATACCTCTTTAACATAGAATTTCTAGGGCATGTACCTCCTCAGAGGTACTGTATATATTTCTGTAAATTTTGCTAACAGCCTTTTCCAAGGTTTAAAGCATTCCCATGAATTAATAATAAAGTGAAAACAACCTTATTTCCAACAGAATGTGAAGCATAGAACAGAACTCCATTATGAGTCCTGTTTCTTGTCTGAGGGAAGGGTCTAGTAGAGGTAGAGAGCACACTCATCCAGGTTAACCAGAAGGCTGGGCTTAGACCTTGGACTCCTGATGTTCTTATTAGGTGTTCTGAGACTTTGAAATTTAGAGACTTGTTTCTGAGATGAAGCATTTCTTCATTATTAGATGTTTGCTAGTGCCAGTTTTGAACTTTTAATGTAGCAGATGTTACCAAAGTTTCTGATTGTCTTTCTGGATGTCTCTAGGCTTGTTTCGCTGAATCCCAGTGGAAAATGCGTTTCTAGGCCCACAAGGCTGTTCCTCTGCTACACAGCAGGGACAGGCTCTTCCCCATCTGTCTCAATCATAGATTTCCTCCTGAAATTCAGGAAAACGTTTGCCGTGTTAAGTCATTAACAACTGTTTCAAAACAGTCTGATTTATACCAGTTGGTGCATGTGGAGATAACTAATTAAAATAATTCCAGTGTCGTTAATAAGATAAGTATGTTTTCTAGTTGCTATGGGATTATTGCTAACAAATACAAAGGGCATGAGGCTTAGCCGAGTGAATTATGTTTGTATTCCAGTCCCTTTACCAGTTTCATTGTAATTTAAGAGTTTACTTATTTTTTTTCTTACATTTTCATTTCTGTGAATGGAAGAGGTGACTTGGAGAAATGTTATAGATAGGAATACTAACAACAGATGTAATACCAAATCTTGGAGATTTTGCTACCGAGAGAAGTTCACAGAAATTGACATGCTAATATATGGTGAAAGAGCCTCTGTCTGAACTGTCCCACTACCACTGTCTCTTCCATGAGTCTGTTAACTGAAATTGATCACTTCCTTCTCTGAACTCCTGGAGTGCTTTATCTATATTCTTCTTATGGTACTTTCTACTTTCTGCTGTAGCTGTTTATATACACACATTTTACAAATGCTTCTCTTTAAAGGCAGGCTCTATGACTGCCGACTCTCTTGTCTTCCACGTAGCCTACAGCAATGGCTTGCACATTGTGATTTACTCGGTAACATTTGTTGAGTGAATGACCAAAAGAAAGAAATAACGTTTTCCCATTGACTTTAATCTGTTTTACATAATCATATTCCAGGTCTTGCAAAGGGACGTACAACCTGTTCTTAGGTACGTGAGGATGTTTTTATTTTTTTATTTATTTTTACTTTTATTTATTTATTTTTTGTGGTACGCGGGCCTCTCACCACTGTGGGCTCTCCCATTGCGGAGCACAGGCTCCGGATGCGCAGGCTCAGTGGCCATGGCTCACGGGCCCAGCTGCTCCGTGGCATGTGGGATCTTCCCGGACCGGGGCACGAACCTGTGTCCCCTGCATAGGCAGGTGAACTGTCAACCACTGCGCCACCAGGGAAGCCCAGATGTTTTTATTTTTAAATCTCAAAAACACTAATCAAAATAATTAAGAAACTTTTGCATGCCGAATTTTATATGAGAAGAAACTGACATATGATCCTCTTAGCAGAATCAACAGTCTTGCAGACTGAATAACAAGTGTATGAGCCTTCTTCAAGAAAATGCTGTATGGAAATAGAATTCTTCATTAATTGTACAGAGCTCAGAGCTATCACTAAAGTCTCCTGTCTTAACAACACATACTATTAAATGGTAAACTTATGGGCAAACAGAAGAAACTCACCATGCATCTGAGGAGGTATTAGAAAATAAAATATTTGATCAAGCCCTGCTTCCATTAGTCATTGGTCATTCCCAGCCCTGTATGACTCTGAAAACAAATTGTACCACTGCTGTCTGATAGTTTTCTGCCCCTTGGTGGTGATCATTATCATCTCACTCCCCAGACCTTATCTTCCTTAAAGCTCTGCCCTCCTAGATAATTCTCATAAAACAAACATTACGATTTGGGCAGCTAATGATAATGCCATTGTTAATGCTCCTAGTAAGAAGTCATGTAGGGACACCTGAGAAGATAGAGAAAATCAAGGGTGGGTGGGAGAGAGGTGATAGAATGACTGGAGAGAGGGAGGAACCTGGAGGTTGGGTGCTGGCATGCAGGCTGTGAGTGAGAAGCAGCAGAGGAGATACAGGACGGGCTGACAGGCAGGCCAGTGCCTTGGAGAGGATAAGTGTGTGTAGGAGAACAGTGGTTCACATCTGCCAACATCATTCCTTTTTGTGCGTATGTCTTAAAACAAAGCGTATATTCACTTTTTTCCCCATCTTATTAATATTCAGAATGTCTTTTTGTTAGTGGTTTTGTGTCCTTTGCTTCTGGAGCCTGTCATTGTAGAAACAAAGAGATCAAAAATCAAGGAACAGTCACATGAAGATGGAAGCTTATTACTTCAGGTTTTGGGGCAGATGATTCTTTACTTAAGAAAATTTGTCTATCTCCCCAGCTCTGGCGGACCGCCTCAGACTTACAGTGTGAATGGCTGCAGAGATGGTTTTCATGACAAAATGGGACCCGTCAGTCTTTTGAACCACACAAAGCTGTTTACCTCTGATGGCAAGAAGCCAAGCAAAACCTGTCTAAGGCTCTCCTATAGCCTCTCACAACCTTGTTATATGTGAAGCAGAAGAAATGGGGCCTTTGTGAGATAGGATGCTATTTAGAGTCAAGAGACAGCTTTGATTGGCTTTGATTTAATGCTTCTCCTGAAGCACTTGGGTATGGTAGCTGGAGGAAAGGCAAAATGGGCCTTCATGGAGCTTGCTGACTTGGGATAGTATCTGTACAAAGGGCCTAAAACAGGAGGTAAATGAACAAATGTTAGCTAGGCTTCGACTTTAGACCCCGAGTCATATTTAACAGGGATCAGGGCAGTTGTCCACTTAATGAGTTGAATTGTGGAATCCATCTGCCCACTCACTTCCATGTCCCCTTTTGGACCTTAGTATCTCTAATATTATAGGGAGGTAACAGCTTTGTTCATAACCTAATAGCCTGTGGCTAAAACAAAATGTTTTGGGCCAGTTTTCTTCCATGTGTCAGCCTAGTAGTAGTCATGTTGGGGATCTAATCCCAGTAGCAATAGGTGACTGCCGGTAGCAAAGAGCAGTGATTGTATTCCGTGTTGGGTTCCATAAGTTTGTCAAGAGCCTGTTGGTAAACTTCTGTGTATTTCTCTTGGTTTACTTAACGAACAGATTGATGTACAGTTAAAAGATATAAAAGCACAATATCTGTAATGTTTGAGGTTGACTACTTCCATAGGTTAAATTGCCTTCTGGAGACTGGGAGATTGTATAGATTATATAGACTCTTACTAGTCTGTGACCACAGAATAATTAGACTTACAATAAAAAGAAAATCTGAAAATCTTGGTTGTAAGAGCATGATGGAGATAAAACTTTTGAAATTCTTTTCCAGTTTCGCAGATGGAGGTAAAGCAGAGGCATAGACAAACAGGAGAAAAGTTGTCAATGCTAATGCTAATAATAGCTACGATTTACTTCGCGCCTCCTGTGAGTTCGGCACTGTGCTGACATCATTGCCTCCTTCACATCCTAGCAATACTGCAGGAGGGTTTTAGAATGACTGTTTTACAGGGAAGTAGACTGAGTCTAAAACTGGGTCAGTAACTTGCTGACGACCACGAAATTAGTAAGTAGTGATCTGGGATTTGAATCCGGATCTGTCTGACACAGGTGTGTGCACAATTCCTGTAGTTGTGTGCTTTAAGATGAAAAAAAAAAATTACAGACAGGCCTATGAAGAAGTAGTGCCAAAACTTCTAAGGCACTGAAGCCCAGAAAGCAGAGCTTTCAACATGTTTTCAAAGATCACAAGCTAACAACATGTGATGATCAGAATGAATTAGAGAGTGAGTTACTTAACTAACATTCTGTGGTAATTTCAGGTAAAGGAAAGTATTAACAGCTCTTAGTTTTGCATGTGCCACCACAGGATTTTTAAGGAACTGATTTTCTATGCTTTAAATATGACAATGTGGGGCTTCCCTGGTGGAGCAGTGGTTAGGAATCTGCCTGCCAATGCAGGGGACACAGGTTCAATCCCTGGTCTGGGAAGATCCCACATGCTGCAAAGTAGCTAAGCCCGAGCGCCACAAGGACTGAGCCTGCGCTCTAGAGCCTGCGAGCCACAACTACTGAGCCTGTGTGCCACAGCTACTGAAGCCCGCACGCCTAGAGCCCATGCTCTGTAACAAGAGAAGCCACCACAATGAGAGGCCTGCACACTGCAACGAAGAGTAGCCCCCACTCGCCACAACTAGAGAAGGCCTGGGCACAGCCCCAAAGACCCAATGCAGCCAAAAAAAAAAAAAAAAAAAGACAATGCTTGTGAGCCCTGTGTGTCCGTCACTGCCTTAGGCATTATTCAATGCAGACACCAGGAACTTATTTTTCTCCTTCATCCGTCTACTGCTGCCACTGGAAACAGATGTTCCCCTAAGCCAACCATGCCAGTGCTCCCTCTGACAAGCTTGCATAAAGTGGTGGTATTGTGTTTGCTGTTCTTACCATTTCAAGAGTTAGAAGACTTCAGTCTCCAGTGTACCAGCATTTATAGATAGATGTACTCTTTGGGAACCCATATATAAGTGTAATTAGTACTGAAATTAGACTTTAAATTTGGACTAAGGGTAGGGGAACTTAACCAGTAAGCAGATGGGTGGGAGATCCTGGCTTTTATCTAAAAAAAAAAAAGGGTCAATTAAAAAATCCTGTGTCTGAAACATAGCAGCTGTGAGTTAAATGCACAGATCTTCTCCATCAAGTTGATATTTAGGTTTGGCATGGATCTCTAAATTAGTTGATTATGTCTATGTTATGCTGTGAGTCTAATGGTTTAATTTGATAATGGATGACTTTGATCTTCATTAGGAGACTTTAGCCCATTGAGAATATTATTTGAGCTGGGTAAAGTGATAAGTTGTTGTCGGTGGTGGTTTGTCATCCTCTTCTTCCTGTTCTTCCTTTTGCTCCTCTTCCTTCTCCCCCTCCCTCCACTCTCTCCCCCCTCCCCACTCCTTTTCTTGTTCTTCTTCCTCTTAAGTACATTTTATGATTTAAAAATCCTATTGATATGCTGGTATAGAGACAACATTAATTTGGGAATAATTATCTTGACATTAGGGGTGTGTGACATGTGCATGCTTATTGCTCAGCATAGTGCTTTCAACAAACAGTTGGGAATGAATGAGGAGTACCCATGTATTTCTGAATCTGACTTCTCTGAATTTCTTTTAAGCATATTTAAAAGCTTTGGTTTTTATTTTTATTTTGGTCTTGGATAATCACTTAGTGAGCAGTAACCCTGTTACTGCTAATCTAAGGAGATACCTGTAATGGAAAGGCCAGTTCAGCCATTGTATATTTGCTTCTCTCTCATTGGTTCCCTGACTGGCTATAATATGCCTTTGAATTTTCCCTTTGTTTCCCTTTGTTTATGGCCCTCTAGCAATGTTTCTTTCTGCTTCATTTTTAGACTGTCAAGTATCCTGTGTTATCTTCTTATCATACCTCCCTGATCCCCCCTTTTTCCTGCCCTTACTACTCCTATCTTCTTTCTCAACCCAAATATAAATGAGAATTAAAGAAGCCGAAACATTAATTTGAAATAAGAATAAAACTTATGCCTTTTCAATGTTTGATGAGTATGTGTATTTTTAAAAATGTTTCAGAGTCTAAGAGTTGAAGAAACTAAATTGGATCTTGTTGGATTTCTTACGTACACATACTTGTTTAGAATATTGAAGGCTGAAAGAGTAATACTAGAAATATATTAGTAAGTGGCCTGAGGAGTTGGCACTACTGCTGTTACCATCTGGTCTGTCCTAAGTATTTTAGCCAATATTTATGTATTAAGTCACAAATTCATTTAGATCTTCTTGATCAATCTGGGTAATATGGTCTCTAACTTGAAGGTTCTGTTTTTTCCAGGTTGAGGATGAGCTGCTTACTAACTCAAAGATTTTGCTTTGCATTAAGCTTTTTATGTGTGTGATAAGGAAATGTTTCCAGGTGAAAGGTGGTGGTATTGTTTCTACTGATGCTGCTGCTACTACTGCTACTATATACAACTATACATGTAATGGGGCTTAGAGGAGGAGCACGTTTTGAGATATTGAACAGAAGGACTTGAGCTGTGCAGATTTGCAAAGGGAAGAAGGCAGGTCATACCAGACTTGGAAGAGATAGCTTAGAGTAAAAATTTGTTGATGATGATTCTAGATTTGATACTAATTGAGACAAACCAGCTGGAGTCATCTGGGATATTTGAATTTGGTTTGGATATTAGATAAGATGAAAACTTATTGAAATGGAGAGGCAAAGGCTTTAAAAAGCAGGATGCAGAAGAATGTGTAGAATATAATGTTATTTTGGTGAAAACATATGAATATGTGTATATGGGGCAAGGGGAAAGACCTAACAGGGTTTAGCTCAAGATGTTAAAAGGGCTGATCTCTGAATGATGGAAATGTGAAATGTTTATTTAGAAAATTTTTGCTCATCTTTATTTTCTAATTTCTGCAATGCATGTGCTTCTACTGTTATAATAGAAGGTTGTCTTCAAAAGTGGCTATTGAAGAGGAATATATTGTAGCGTCTCCTTTTGGTAGTGGATGAGGATGACTATTGGTGTGGGCCCAGGCAAGGCAAGACAAGGGACTGGGTGCCTTGAAGGCTTAAATCTAGTGTCTTTGATAATACAAAACATCAGAATAACAAACTTATCTTTTAACTGATAGTATTTAAGATAAATTTATCAACTTGTGCGATTATGAGAAATTTACCTTCCTCATTATGTTTCACAGTGATAATAAAATTAGTTTCTATTCTCAGATTGTACACAGATTGTAGTGGAAAGGGCTCAGAAATGAGCTGGGTGGCTGGGGAAGCCAGCCTGGGATTTAAATTTTACAGAGATAATGCAGAGTTCATGGTATTAAGAGTTTGGCAGAAATCCCCAGGAGTTAAGAAATTTCAAACAAAGACTGACAGGAGACAGTTGGCTGGAAAATGAAAAAGTCTGGTAGAGTTGAAGTGCATCATATATTAGGATCATCAGCAATGCAATGAATTTTCATTGCCAAATCACTAAAGTTAGAAATAATAAAAACTGTTTTGGTTTCTTTAGTCCATATTTAAGCTTAAAAGCATCACATTCTACTTGAACCAGTTATTGTAGTCCTATTTTTCTAGGTTGGAGTAGGAAGAAGGATATAGAAATAATAAACTGGAAATTAGAAGAAGGAATAATGGCAAAAAGCTGGAGATATGCAGGGGTAGGGAAGTCATGTTTGCCCTGAGAAAAATATTATGAAGCTACCTACCGACACCTTACTTGGGCAGTAGGTTCCAAGGTCAGTACCTAAAGTGAAAAATGGGATAATCAAAATTACCTTGAAAAATCTCTTTAAAAATTCCATGTTAGAAATTAGTAAGTTTAATACAGCAGATTTTTCCTCCAGTGTTAGAACAAAGCAACATTTCTTTGGTTGAGCCCCAACCTAGCTTGCGTTTATGGGCCATGATGTTTAGGGAAAAGTAATGCTCTACACACTAGAACCACCCTCAGCGTGGCCAAGGGTTCACACTATGAGAGGCTGACTGAAGGGGGAGCACATTTGTAACGTCCATCCCACACTTAAAGTTCTTGTTCCCACATTTTCCTTCCCCCTCCCCCATATTTTCTCTCTCTTCACCCCCTCTCACCATCTCTTCTGAGCACTCATGTGGGGCCAGTGTAACCACTGAACTCCACAGTCCTCAGGGTGACCATTTTAGGTACTTACCAGATCCTCTTTGGTTTGGAATGGGTTGGGGGCTATTGTTCTGCACCTGACAATACCCATGTTTCTGGACCCATTTAGTCTTGGGGCAGCTGGGTCTAAACTGGGCTCTCAGGGTGTCCAGTCTGGTCTAGGTGCCTTTGAGATGTTAAGGCCTGATATATCTGGACAAACCGATAATTAAAAATGTTACATGCATCCCTATGTTCATAGCAACACTATTCACAATAGCCAAGACAGGGAAACAACCTTAATGTCCATCGACAGATGAATGGATAAAGATGTGGTACGTATATACAGTGGAATACTACTCAGCCATAAGAAAGAATGAAATAATGCCATTTGCAGCAACATGGATGCAACTAGAGATTATCATACTAAGTGAAACAAGTCAGAGAAGAACAAATACCATATGAGATCACTTATATTTGGAATCTGAAATATGGCATCTAAAAATGAACCTATCTACAAAACAGAAACAGACTCACAGACATAGAGAACAGACTGGTGGTTGCCAGGGGGGAAGGGGAGATGGGGAGGGATGGACTGGAAGTTAGGGGTTGGTAGATGCAAACTATTACATTTAGAGTAGATAAACAGCAAGCTCCTACTGTATAGCACAGGGAACTATATCCAATCTCCTGGGATAAACCATAATGGAAAAGAATATAAAAAAGCATGTATATATGTATAACTGAGTCACTTTGCTGTACAGCAGAAATTAACACAACATTGTAAATCAACTGTACTGCAATTTAAAAAAAGATGTTAAGGCCTGGTTTACAAATTCTGAGGATGTGTGGGATCCTAGGGATGAATTGTGAGGCTGAGACTTGGGATGTATGCAGGGATCCTGGACTGAAAGCCTTCTGGATTATTAAAGGAGTCTTTTCCAAGGGGAAATTCGTGTGACCTGGACTTCCTTGGTACTGTCTGAGAATAGTGAAAAGAGCACTGAATGAGAGATCAAAAACTTGATTTTATACCACCACTTATCCCCTCTGTGTTCTTCGGTCAATGTTCCTCAGCTTTTTTAATTTGTGCAACATTTAAAAAAAATTTGTATATTTGTGGCATATTTTTAAATGGCACTTTGTGATATAATTGAAGGGAATAAAATCTCAAAACAGCACTAAACAAATCAGTAGCAGTTCAGTAGAGTTAGAATTAGAGTACCACGTGGTCCTGGCACCTGTAAAAGCATCCTTGGTTGGTATACTACTTACGTCATCACTCTTTCAGTGCTGTTTTGCTGTTGGAGCTGTTCACCTTGCCAGACTGGGCTCTCTCATATAATCATGATGCAACAGTATTTGTGGTTTCATTAAATATATTTTCTTTGGCACTAGCTTTGTGGTGCGTTATTACTCTTGCCTTTTATTCATAGCAATTTTGTACTCTGAATTTGTGCTTTCATCTGTTAAGAGGAGTAGTTAGGACAGTCTTACGTACCTCAGGACTGTTGTAGAGATCAGTGAGCTATAAAGGATGCAAAAGTTTTATACAAACTTTTGTAAAGTTATGAAGGGTTATAGAACTGTAAGGGATTTTTTTTTTTGTTAGATTTTTGTTTGCTCACTTGTCTCTTTGCCTTACTAGACAGTAAAATTATTGGAACCAGGGACTGGATATTTTTCCTTTACTTTGTTCCCAGCATATAACTCAATGTTTGGGATATTAAAGATAGTCAATAAATATTCATTAAACTGAAATTTAAAATTATTTTTATTCTTAATATTGGATTGGTTTGCTGCACAGCCAATATCCTTTGTGCAAAGTGGTATCAATAATGCAGAGGGCCTCCCTGGTGGCGCAGTGGTTGAGAGTCCGCCTGCCGATGCAGGGGATACGGGTTCGTGCCCCGGTCTGGGAGGATCCCATATGCCGCGGAGCAGCTGGGCCCGTGAGCCATGGCTGCTGGGCCTGCGCGTCCGGAGCCTGTGCTCCGCAACGGGGGAGGCCACAACAGTGAGAGGCCCGCATACCGCAAAAAAAAAAAAAAAAAAATAATAATAATAATAATAATGCAGAGACCCAGCTGCGTACTGGTAGATCTCATCCTGTGTACAGGAACAAGGTGAGTGTTTGGTGCTTCTGGTGGGTATGGATGGGGAGCAGGGACAAAAAGGCAATCAGATTTAGGTGCTCTCTTTTGAGAAGCATTCTTCCTAAATATAGTCTGCTGGATTATCTCATGGCTGCTGTGTACAAGTAGAATGCAGCATTTTTAGTCTGGTTTGAGATGTTCTAAGTGGTTTTTATTATGATAGTATGTCTGTTGGAGGCTCTTCCACAGCCTTATAGATTTCATTTTCTTTAATTGGGATGGGGAGGGATAGAGAGAACAGCATTTACTTGGCATTCTTGCCTTTTAGAGCTGTGGGTTATTGATTCAGGGGCCTAGAATAGTAATGCTTGGAAGTAAAGTTTCCCTTGGGAGCACTGATGTTAAAGGGCAAAGGGAAAATGATTAGAATTTAAATCTCCAGACTCCACTGAAGTTGTGGCTTCATTAAAAAAGGGGGGAGGAGGAAATGATCTGGGCGGCTGCTGTAGGCTTTGTTTAACACTTGCATCCTCAAACTGATAACTCAGAATTACAGCCCTAGAAGTTGAGCTACGTGGCCAAGTGGGAGCAGCCAGACAGTGGACTGCTTTTACTGTCGGGCCTCAGTTTGGGCCATGTTCAGTTAGGGACAATCAATACTAGCAAAATATCTCTTATTTTCTAAGGGAGAATGTAACCTTTGGCTTTCTTTGAACTAGTGAAATCTCTTCTGCCTGTTTGTGGAACATGTAATCACCAAATTACACACATACTTTTTCTTTGATGTGTAGCTCTTTAGAAATTCTACTTCCCCAAAGTCAGGTTTTCCTTTTAGACTATTTATCTGATACCTAGTATTGCTACTTTAAATAGTACATTCTCTAGCTTGTGTATTAGCATAGGAGGGCAATGAGGAATAATATTAGACTGTAATGACAAATAGGTTCTACCACCAAACAGCTGTGTGACCTTAAACAAATCACTTAACCTTTCTGAGTATCAGTTTCTTTGTGTTTAAAGTGAAAGAAATTTTATCATTCTATGAAATAATACAACTTTCAACTTTCAGCTAATCAAAAAAAAATGTGTTTTCTTTTGAAATATATGATTTCCTTTTAGAGAGGCCCTGTAAGTATAGTGGTTAAGAGCATGGGCTCAGAAGCTAGAACATCTGTTCTGCAGTTTACTAGTTGATAATCAATCCTGGCTATTTTATCTCTGTGCTTCAGTTTCTTCATCTATAAAATGGTGATATTAGTAATGCCCACCTCCTAGGGCTGGTAAGGCTTAAATTAGGTAATAAATGTAAAGCACTTATTATAGTGCCTGGCACTTAAGTGCTTACTAAGTGTTACTATTAATTTGTTGTTTTCCCAATGAATTTGCCTCACTAGTGATTCTACTTCAATAAATATTTAATGTAGCATATATTTTCTGAGCACATCCCAATAGATGGAAAAGGCTGCCAAAATTGTTTGGAGTTGCAGGGGAATGTCATATTGGTGTTAACAGATATGGAACAATTTATAAGAAGAAAATAGAGAGTTAACCAAGTACATTAGCTGAATTAGCGTATATATTTCAGAAGTTTGCCAAAGGTTTCTATCAATAATATTTTACCAGTGCTTCAATTTATTTCAAAATCTGTTTTAAAATCATTGTTTTCTGTGAGAAGAGGCATTATGGCACTCAAGAATCAGTGGACCTGGGATTCTAGCGTTGTGACTTTATACTGGTCACTTCCTCGCTATGAGATTTAATCTTCTCGTGAAAATGAAGTGGTTGGAATATCTGATCTTTAAAGTACCTTCAAGTTGATATTTTAGAATTCCAGGATTTAGGGCCTAAAAGCGTAACTTGAAAGTGGTTTCTTGTTTGTCTGTATTAGCCATAGTTGTGAATATTTTTCAGATTCTGAGAAATATGAAATTTATTAGTGCCTTTCCTGATTTTGCCTGCTTTGATGAAAGATAAGCCACAGTTCATATCCATGGTGCATGGTTGCATGGTGTTTAAAAATGTTGCTTTTGTTTGAATATATTTTGTAATGTAAATAATTTGGTTGAGCAGCATATGTCAGGGATGAAATAACCCTACAAGGACATGGGGGTTGTTTACACAGGGTTTATATAAATACACAATAACAGTGAACATTGGGATTGTTGCTGTTTTATAAAGGAAAATGTTTTCTGGCACCACACCCGCCTCCCTCAAGAAGAAAAAGGAAAGGAGTGAAGGAAGGAAGGAAGGAAGGAGGGAAGATTGATTTCCTCTCTCTCTCTCTCTCTAAATTATGTATGGCAGATATTTGTGTGTGTTAAAAAAAAATCACGTATCCTTGAAGATATGCAGATATATGTGCACATGTCTAAATTGGGTTAAAGGAGCGTCCTCAGGCCTGATTGGCGATATAGTACAATATACTTCTGATCCCCAAGTTTTTTAATTGAAGCTCAAGTCTTAAAGATCAAAGTGTGGAGGCTTTCACTTAAAATGATATGTTGATTATTCATCTTGTTGACAATAAGTAGATCATTTAAGCTGGTTCAGTAGGAGTCATAGTTACTATTACAGCTCCAATGTGTTTCTGACTATTCTGAGGAGGAGAGAGACAAAATATCAAGCAACTGGGGACAATATAATATCCTGAAGCCTTCACTATTGAAATGCTGTGTGTTCTACATGCTATCGGTTTCATAAAAACAAAGCAAGAGACCACCCTCATTATGGAGATTGGACAGTAGCCCAAGCAGCTGTGAAAGTGAATAGAAAACTGAGCCTGTTTGTCTCCACTTTTCCATTCATTGTGTCCAGAAGTTTAGCATCACCAAGCAGAGAGGTCACATTGCTTATTGGGGTTTGAGAGTCATACTGATGGTGTTACAGGTTAGATCTTTTTATAACAATAAGTTGAATCTTATATTAACAGAAGTGGTTTAATTTCAGTAGTGATTTTCGTGTGATGAATAGATACCTTAGCAGGGAAGGACTCCTTGTTGGGACTGGGGGCTTAGGAATCACAGAAAATGGATTTTAGATTTAAGATCATGTGAACAATGGCAAAATACAGTGTTTTTACTAGTTGTTTTCAGAATTAAATGCAATAACCTTTAAGTGTTATATTCAAGGTAATGTGCTAATGACTTGGGATAATCATGCATTTTACTATAACATGATATATATGCAATGTGTTTGTGTATATATATAAAAATAATAGGGATTATGAGAAAAATAGGGCTAGATGTGGACTATTCAAAATGTATGCAACTTTGAACCATGGAACCAAAAAAACAGTAGCTTGGACAGCCCAGGCAGGTAGCTCAGCATGGGTGGAAGTTGCCATAGATATTAAAAATGCACTAAAAAAATGCTGACTTCCAGAAATGTGAGATAATGCATTTCAAAGTGGAGCCCTGAGCCAATGGGGTTGCCATTAAGGAGCACAGAAGGAAGTAAGACTTGCCCTGAGATGAGAACAAGAAATTATGCCTCTCTTAGCCTGTATACAGGCATTCACTTTTCATTTTCCGTAAGTAGAGCAAAGGGCCTTGTCTGTGTAGCAGACTCTCTGAAGCCATTTTACTTTTCCTTCTGAAGGTTATAATTCTATTCTACTATTCCAGCTCTTCTTGCCTAAGAAAAAAATCACATATGAACCAATACAACTTCCATGCTCTATTGACATGAGCTAAGTGGTGTTGTGGAAATGTGTTGTAGCAGAACAGACTGTAAAAGTGCAAGATATGAACTTTACCTCCATAGAATTGATCATCTAGTTGAGAATATGAGAAATAAAGTTAAATGATGAAAGATTTAAAAATGGCTCAAGGAAATTCTGCAATAGTAACAAAATGCAGGATATGATTATCAGATGATTAATGTGAATATAATTGCTCTAGGAACCTAGAGATGGGAAAAGAGCTCTTCAGAGAGAGATGGTCAGGGACAGTTTATGACAAATTGATTTTAGTTTCTCATTCTAACTAACTTTCTGGCTGAAGCTAAATAAAAGCATTTAACTTAATGCTACTGAGGAGTTATACAATTCTTAAGATTCTATAGCTCTTAGATATTTAGTGTTCTCCTTCCTCGTACTTCTTCCCTTCTTCCTTTTTACTCCAAGGCATTTAAAAAAAAAGTTCTCAAAGTAGAATACTTCATGGAGTCATAGTACAGAAAGAATACTTATACCTCACTCAGTACTCATTCAAAGATAAATATTCTAGGGATGGATCTTTAGTTTTCTCCTCTAATGTTGAGTAACTTGTGATTTTGTAGTCAATATGTTCAATTGAATTCAACAGAGTTTTTCTGAATGTCAAGTATTGCACAGCACTGTGCTAATTGCTGAATAAAATGTGTTCCCTGCTCATCAAGAGAGAGTAGGAAAAGAGGCATAAACAAAATAACATGAAAGTATAGGAGAAAGAGAAATAAATGCCAACTGGTAAAACTGTGGATGTCTTCTTATAAAAAATGGGATTTGAGCTGAGCTTAGAAGGATCTCAGGTTTTGGCAGACATACTGGAGGAGAAAAAAGTATTTTTGGCAGAGATGGGGCAAAGAACAGATGTAGGAAAATGCTGAATGTGATCAGAAGTAGCGAGTAGAGTTGTGGGTGGAGTAAAATTTGCGTGGGGGGCTAGTGGATGGTGGTGTTTAGCAAAAGATAAAGCTGGAAAACTAGGTTGGAGCCAAGTTGTGGAAATCTTTGGATACCAGACTGAAGAATTTGATTTATCTGTATATAGTGGTAAGCCAGTTAAAGTTTTGAGCCAGGGAATACATGATCAGAGTTTGGAAAGGAAAAAAAACCCTCATAATAGTTGAGTGCCTGCTATGTACATTGCTACTAACACTGAATGCTTTATATTCTTGTTTTATTTACTCCTCATAATAGTTCTGAAAAGTAGGTATTATGTATGGAGGGAGTATGTGGGAACTCTCTGTACCTTCTGCTCAATCTTGGTGTGAACCTAACATTGTTTAAAAAAATAAAGTCTGTAAAATTTTTTTAAGGTAGGTTTTATTATCTCCATTTACAAATAAGCAAACTGAAACCCTGAAAATTCCCAATGTTTTGTTCAAGGTCACATAGCTGGTAATTGACTGCTCAAGGAAAGTCTATACCTGTCTAATTTTTAAAGTCCGTAATCTTTCCACTTATGAAGTGCATTAGACAAGAGATTGGATGCAGAAAGAGCACTGGTAAGCCTGTTGCAGAAGATAGATGAAGGGGGCTGAACTAGCATTGGTAATGCAAATGGAGGGATGTGAAGAAGTGTAATGGACACAGATTTGAAAGAACTTAGAGACTAATGGGATGAGGGTAATAAGGGAGAGAAAGTATTGAAGATACCCATTTAACTGAGAGAATATATTCATATGGTCACCAAATATTTAATGCACATCTACCATATGCCTGATACTGCTTTAGGCAGTGGGGATTCAGCACTGAACAAAACAAAGGCCCTGCTTTCACAGAGTTTATATTCTAGAGGGAAACAATGCATAAATACATTGGGATAGGATGCAGTTTTATCTTGAGTGGAATAGAAAGGCATTTCTTAAGAAGTGATGTATGAGCAAAGACTTGGAAGAAGTAAGGGGAAAAGCCATGTGGTTTCAGGGAATAAAAAAAGAGTAGTCCAAGCAGGGGGACCACCAAGGGTAAAGACCCACAGTAGGAAGTGTGCTTGCTGTACTCACAGAATAGGAAGGAGAACAATTTGGCTGGAGAGAATGAATAGCATAATGGTAGAAGATGAGGTCAAAGAGGTTGTTGAGGGGAGGGCAGATCATGTAAGATTTGAAGGCCATGGTAAGGAGTCAGGATTTTATTCTAATCAGAGGAAATCAGAGGGTTTTGAGCAAAGTAATGACATGTTCAGACTAATGCTCAAAAGGGTTATCCTAGTTGCTATGTGGAGAATAGGCTATGTGGGCTTAAGGGTCATGAGACCAATTGGGAGGCTTGGCCCAAGGTGGTAGTGGTAGAGTGGTACGTAGTGGTCAGGTTCTGGATCTGTTTTGAAAGTAGAACTAACTGGACTTCCTGAAGGATTGGATCAGGGGTATGAGAGAAAGAATGGAGCCAAGTTTTTTGGCCAGAGCCATTTATTGAGAAAGGGGAAGAATATAGATAAAGGAGGTTTGAGGGGAAGGGAGGTTGGAATTAAGATTTCAGTTTTTGACTCCTATTAGACATCTAAGTGGAGATTTGAGTACACGTTTGGAATTCAGTACAGCTATAAATTTGAGAGTTGTAGGTTTTAACTATGGTCAGTTACCCTAAAATCACAAACTGTAAATGGAGGTAGGTAAGGGGATGTGGACAGTTTAGGATAAACACATCACCAATGTAGGCAAAGGAAAGTGTCTCAAACTCAACAATGTCATTTTCATCAAAGAAAGTGCATAAGTAAAGCAATAGACATAATAGAGAAGGAGTCAAAACCAAGTACATATTAGGGACTAGAATATTTAGAAAAGAAGATAGAGTCAGAAACCAGGAAAGGAAACCACGAAGAAATGGCCAATGGATGAATGATTACAACTGCTCTTTCTGCATCCAGTCTCTTGTCTAATGCATTTCCTAACTGGAAAGATGGTAGATTTTAGAAGAATGGAGAGAGAATGGAGCCCTTGAGTCCAAAACAGAAAAATGTTTCAAGGGTGAGGAAGTGGTAGGTTAAGTAAGATAAAATGAGAATTGATCAATGGATTTGACAGCATGGAGATCACTGATCTTGCTTAGAGAAGTTTTGGTGGAGAGGATTCAAGAAAGTGGAAGATGAACTAGTGACAGAAAGAATAGATAGTTTCCTGTGTTTTGAAGTTCTGTTAATTAGGTGCATACACATTTATGATGATACAGTAATGTCTTTCTGATGAATTTGCCCTTTTGTAATTATGAAATGTAGTCTTTTTTTTTTTTTTTTTTTTTTTTTGCGGTATGCGGGCCTCTCACTGTTGTGGCCTCCCCCGTTGCGGAGCACAGGCTCCGGACGCGCAGGCTCCGGACGCGCAGGCTCAGCGGCCATGGCTCACGGGCCCAGCCGCTCCGCGGCATATGGGATCCTCCCAGACCGGGGCACGAACCCGTATCCCCTGCATCGGCAGGCGGACTCTCAACCACTTGCGCCACCAGGGAGGCCCTGAAATGTAGTCTTTATCTCTTTGTTTTGAAGTCTGCTTTATCTGATATTAATATAGCCATTTGCTATAGCCACTTGTATATCTATTTGGTGTTATTTAATTCTCATATTACTTTGATTAAGGAATTAAGACTTTAAGTTGGAGGTATTTGCACAGTGATATGGGTTTGGTCTAATGTCATTTATTCTAGCTCTCCTGTTCATTTGCTCATTTACTTGTGTTGGATAGCTGATGAACTTAGGAATAGTTACCAAAGGTCAGGTCCATAGATAATCCTGTCAAAGAATCAAATCTACTCTGTTATCTATACTTTGAAGATGACACAAGGTGAATATCATTTGCTGCGCATCATTTGTGTCAGAAACAGCCTTGGGGTTCAGGGAATGCTCAACTGATGATGAAAGCAGCTCAGAGCTCTTGCCAAGTCTAGTAGAGAGTAATAAAATGCCTTGGTGTATGCTCTGATACTGTGGATTAGGATATTCATATTTGTATCTTGAGGGAAATTGCAGAGAATTTACTTTAATCTGACATTTGGTTGATTTGGATGATGGTTTACTTTATTCCTTTTGATAGCTTGGATCGTACCAGCAATCACGTTGCTTCATGACTACTGTGCCCATCCCTTAATAAGGCTCATGTTGCTAGTTACAATAGAATAATTAAGTTCTTCTTGGGTCTGGGCTGCTTCTACAATGCTTACCTTTTGGCTGTAAATCTGAATGTCAGGCTGGCTATCTACTGGTGTCCATTTCATTCTTTAGCCAAATAACAAATAGACCCTTTCTCTTCCAGTGCCTCCTGCCAGTACACATCAAATATATCTTACAGTAGCATAGAGATCGAAGGGATACTTAGTTTTTAATCTAATCTGTTAAGGTATCAGAGAGGTATATGTTTTGAAATATAAATATAATTTTTTAAAGGGAAAAGTAGTCCTTAAATCTTGCAGTTTTCTTTGGCAGAAGAACAGTATTAACATCTGTTACCAAACTGTGGTACCCTTAAGAGAATTGGAGGTGGTCCAATTTCCAATAAAATATTGGATTAAGTGACTTCACTTGAGTTTTTATTATTTTTAAGTACATTTTTAAACCTCTGTTCTCTCTGTAATTTGCAGTTTGCATTTACTAGCAAGCAGTGATTTTAGTTTACATGATGAATCACACTCTATACCAACATTTGTAGGATACCACAAGAAAATATCATCAGAGTGAAAATGCCAGGTTACTAAAATGCAGCAGACAGGAAGGCACCATCTACTAATAAGGCAGCTCCATCCTTGAATCCTTGTGTTGGAAGGGAGGGAACTGATATCATTGGGCACTGATCTTGTACCAGGAGCTTTACATATTTTATCTCTTTTAGGTTTACAATAAACCTCTAAGGTAGGCTCATTCATTCCTCATAGCAATATGCTGAATCAGAAAGGTCAAATATTATAGTTTCTATTGCATTGGTTTGGAATCTTAGATAGAGAGAGGTTTGTGAGTTGCCTAAGACCACATAGCCAATCAGTGGTGGAGTTGGGACCAGATCCCAAATTCCTCATCCCTAGTCTGTTCCTTCCTCTGATGCTTTTTCTTTGAAGAATGTGATGGCAGAGCTGTAGGAAACTCTAGTGGTTCATTTTTCTATTTAGTTCAGTCTTCTCACCTAACATTCTTTCTTTCAGCAACTGCAAATCTTGTGCACGTATATGCCTAATACCAAGGTGAATACTGTCCCACCTTGTAGGAATTCAGAGTAGGAGAGGTAAGGCAGGCATGAAACAAATGCTAGCAGCGACATTTAACAGGTGTTGATCTCTGAGGGCCCAGAGACGTTGTGATTCAAGGTAAACTTTCCCAGTGACATAGTAGAAAAGCCAGGGCTGGAGCACTCATTTGTAAAAATGGGGATAATAGTACATTTTTCTCAGGCTTGTTGTGAGGATTAAATGGATTATCAGATAATCCATGTGTAAAGTATTTAGAACAGTACCTGGTACAGAGTAGCTGATCAATAAATACTAGTTTCAGTTTCATGCTGTTTCTACTCCATAAAACTGCCTCTATCCAGATTGAAGTGGGTAAGAAGGTTGAGAATTGATACGTGGATCTCATGGACAGGAACAGTAGGGGGAAAACATCTGTCTTCTTATGGAAATTTAACCAATAAATTATTATTCTTTAGCATAAGGGATTGATTATAAGTGATTGGATTTCATACAGCACACAGAATTATGCAAACCAATCCTAAAAGCCTCTTCCTTTCTCTTGACTCCTCCTACATTTCTTATGAACCTAGATCCCCACATTTGTTGGGTTAATTTTGGAATTTGTTTTACTGTCACAGGTATCACAACTTTGGTAAGGAGGCATTTTTTATTGTTATATATAGACCATGATTTTTATGCTGTTCCAACAGTGTTTGTTGACCTTGTTCTCCCCTATACTCCTGTTTAAAAATAAACAGACAAAACAAAATTGCCTCTCTCTCCTCTAAGTTGATCTAAAATGTGCTCACTTTGGACTTTATTCACCTATATTAACAGGGGAACTTTTAACTCTTGTTGAAGGTGGTATGCTAAGCATGCTTTCTTCTTCTTTTTTAAAATTTTTTAATTTTAAAATAATTTTAGACTTACAGAAAAGTTGCAAAAACAGAAGAGAGAGTTCCTATATATACTCTTCCCATAGCTTTCTTTAATGTTAACATTTTGAATAAGCATAGCATAATTATCAAAACTAATAAATTAACATAGGTACAATACTATTAACTAAACTATAGCCCATACAGATTTTACCAGTTTTTCCCTAATGCCCTTGTTCTGCTCTAGGATATTATCCAGGATCCCACATTGCACTTAACTGTCGTATCTCCGTTAAGTGGCCTCTGATATGTGACTTGTCTTCCTTGTCTTTATCAGTCTTTCCTTTAGCTTTTTTTTTGGGGGTAGTGCAAGTCAGCTGCTGATGAATTCTTTCAGCTTAAAAAAACTTTTTATTTATTTTTTATTGTGGTAAAAATACACAAAACATAAAATTTACCATCTTAACCATTTTTAACTGTACAGTTCTGTAGTGTTAAGTGCATTCATTGTCATGCAACCAATCACCAGCACTCTTTTCATCTTGCAAAAACTGAAACTCTATAGCCATTAAACAACTCTTCATTCCTGCTTTCCCCCCATTCTTTGCCAACTACTATCCTACTTTCTGTCTCTATAATTTGACTACACTAGGTACCTCATATAAGTAGAATCATACTATATTTATCTTTTTGTGACAGGTTTATTTCACTTAGCAGGATGTCCTCAAGGTTTATCTTTTGTTGTAGCATGAACCTGTGTATTTGTGTATCAGAGTTTCTTTTTAAGGCAAATAATATTCCATTGTTTGTATATATCATATTTTGTTTATCTGTTCATCTCTTGGTAGAAACTTGGGTTGTTTATACCTTTTGGCTATTGTGAATAATGCTGCTATGAACACTGATGTACAAATATCTATTTGAGTCCCTGCTTTCAGTTTTTTGGGGTATATACCTAGAAGTGGAATTGCTAGATGCTATGGTAATTCTATTTTTAATTTTTTGAGGAACCACCATACTGTTTTCCATTTCAGCTTTTATATGTCTGAAAATGTTTGTTTTTTGCTATGCTATTTGAAAGATATTTTTACTAAGTCTAGAGATTTCTTTCATAGATGTAAAGATGTTGCTTCACTTGTCTCTCCTTTACGATTTCCAGTGAGAAGTCCACTGTCATTCTTAGCTTTGTTCTTGTATAAAATCTTTATTTTCTCTGGATGCTTATAAAATTTTTTTTTCTTTATTAATGTGCTTGAGAACATTGATTATGATGTGCCTTGTAGTTTTTATTAAATAGTTTTTATTTTAAAAATAATGGTTTTTATTAAACCTGGACGTATTTTAGTTCTTATTTCCTTAAATAAGGAGATGTTTTCCCTGCCCTTTCCTCTTTCTCTTCTCCTTTAGAGATTCCCATTACACATACATTAGGCTGATTGAAGTTGTACACAGCTCACTTATGTTCTGTTGAAACACTGTTTCATTTTTAGTTATTTCCGTTGGTATATCTTCAAATTTACTAATCTTTTCTTTAATTTCTAATTTGATGTTAGTCACACTCTCTGCATTTTTAAGTTTGAAACATTATGGTCTTATCTCTATACCTCTGATACATATCTTAAAAAATATATCTTCCAGGTCTCTACTTAACATGACCATGTTTTCCTCTATTTTCTTGAACATATAGAACATTGTTATAATAACTCTTTTAATATCCTTGTCTACTTATCTGTGTCATTTCTGGTTTGGTTTCTATTGAATTATTCTTCTCCTCATTTTGGATTGTATTTTCCTGCTTATTTGCTTGCCTAATAATTTTTGATTGGATGTCAGACATGGTGAATTTTACTTTGTTGAATGCTAGGCACTCCTGTATTTACAGAATATTTTTGAACTTTGTTGTGGAGCTTTGTTGCTATCAAATTATTTTGGAAATAGTTTGATCTTTCTGAGGCTCTCTTTTAACATTTGTTAGGTGGGACAGAGCAGCCTTATCTAGGCAAATTTTGCCCCACTATTGAGGCAGTGGCCTTTAGAATACTTCATGACCTGTGTATTGTGAGGCTTTTTCACTCTGGCTCATGAGAAGGCTATTCCTGGCCCTGTGTGAGTTCTAAGAGTGTTCCACCTGCTTCTTTTCTGGTGATTCTTCTCCCAGCCTTGGATAGTTTTCTCACGTAGCTGCACTACCCAGTTCTCAGGTGAAGGCTTGGGGTGAGGGGCCCCTCTTTTCTCTCTGTGTAGTTCTCTCCTCTCCAATATTCTGCCCTGTGAATTCTACCCATCATAGCCTCCTTGAGCTTCCCACTCTGTTGTCTCAACTAAGGGAGATTTCTGTGCTTTTCTTGGGTTCCCCTTCCCAGAGCTGCAGCTTAAAACTCTCCATGCAGTGAGCTTGGGCACTCATAGAGTTTACCTCGTTTTTAGACCTTTTTCAGGGATCATTGTCCTTTGCTGCCTCTTGCCCAATGTCTGAAAACTGTTATTTCTTGTATATTTCTCCCCAGTTTTTTAGTTGTTTAAGTAATTAGATAAATAAGTCTTGTCCATGGGCTTCCCTGTTGGCGCAGTGGTTGAGAGTCCGCCTGCCGATGCAGGGGACATGGGTTTGTGCCCCGGTCCGGGAGGATCCCACATGCCGCGGAGCGGCTGGGCCCATGAGCCATGGCCACTGAGCCTGCGCATCCGGAGCCTGTGCTCCGCGACGGGAGAGGCCACAACAGTGAGAGGCCCGCGTACCGCAAAAAAAAAAAAAAAAAAAAGTCTTGTCCCTGTTACTCCATCTTGCCTGGAGGCAGAATTTGAGCCAAGTTATTCAATCTCCTTATGTTCTAGTTTACTCATCTATAAAATGTAGCTAATATTTATGGATTTGTGAGGATTGAATAGATAATACACATAAAGCTCTTAAAACAGTTCCTGGCACATAGTAAATGCTCAGTAAATGTTAGTTGTTGTTATTATTGGCACCAAAAAAGGGAGAGAATGGCTTGTGCTAGTCTGGGAAACTAAGATCGTGAGCCAGTCCTTTCTATTCTGACTCACTTTCTCTGACATACAATTCAGAGTATTAAAAAGCAAGAGCTGGGACTTCCCTGGTGGCACAGTGGTTAAGAATCCACCTGTCACTACCATACTACCCAGTAATCCCAGTACTGGGCATATACCCTGAGAAAACCATAATTCAAAAAGAGTCATGTACCACAGTGTTCATCGCACATCTATTTACAGTAGCCAGGACATGGAAGCAACCTAAGTGTCCATCGACAGATGAATCGATAAAGAAGATGTGGCACATATATACAATAGAATATTACTCAGCCATAAAAAGAAACAAAATTGAGTTATTTGTAGTGAGGTGGATGGACCTAGAGTCTGTCATGCAGAGTGAAGTAAGTCAGAAAGAGAAAAACAAATACCGAATGCTAACACATACATACAGAATCTGAAAAAAAAAAAAAAAAAGGTTCTGAAGAACCTAGGGACAGGACAGGAATAAAGACACAGACATAGAGAATGGACTTGAGGACACGGAGAGGGGGAAGGGTAAGCTGTGACGAAGTGAGAGAGTGGCATGGACTTATATATACTACCAAATGTAAAATAGATAACTAGTGGGAAGCAGCCGCATAGCACAGAGAGATCAGCTTGGTGCTTTGTGACCACCTAGAGGGGTGAGGTAGGGAGGGTGGGAGGGAGACGCAAGAGGGAGGACATATGGGGATATATGTATAGCTGATTTACTTTGTTATGAAGCAGACACTAACACACGATTGTAAAGCAATTATACTCCAATAAAGATGTTAAAACAAAACAAAACAAAACAAAAAGAATCTGCCTGCAAATGCAGGGGACATGGGTTTGAGCCCTGGTCCCCGAAGATCCCACATGCTGCAGAGCAACTAAGCCTGTGAGCCACAACTACTGAAGCCTGCATGCCTAGAGCCCATTCTCCACAGCAGGAGAAGCCGCTGCAATGAGAAGCCCATGCACTGCAACGAAGAGTTGCCCCTGCTCGCCGCAGCTAGAGAAAGCCTGTGTGCAGCAACGAAGACCCAACACAGCCAAAAATAAATAAATAAATAAATAATGTTAAAGAAAAAAGGAAAGCAAGAGCTATAGTAAAAGTGGTTTTCTCCCTCCTCTTCCCCTGCCCTCCCCTCCTGTTCCCTCCTGTATTTATTTATTTTTACCAGGCCTAAAATATCATTCTTAATACTCTAATCATTATAGAAAGTAGTAACTTTCTCTGAAACCATTGTTATTTTCAAAGTCAGAATAGTATAGTGATTAGGAGCATAGTCTATAGTGTCAGACTTGAATTGAAATCCTTGCTTCCCTTTTTACTAATCTGCAGCAAAGTTATTCTGCCTGCCGAATGCTCAGTTGCCTCATTTGTAAAATGGGGCAATATCACATATTTCATATGGTTGTTGGAAGAATTAAATAAGTTAATGTGTATAAAGCCCTTTAGCACAGTGTCTGTCAGAGTTAGGACTTAATAAATGGTGACTATAAACTTTACTAGTAGTAAAGTTCACACCAGAGATCTAAAACTGAAATAACCCACCTAACTCCAACTTTCTAGGCCATGATTTATTTTTAGTGGCCTACTCTTTTTAATATACAACTTACTTAATAATATTTGTATATCACCTTATAGTTAATAGAATGTATTCACGTACATTATCTTATTTGATGCTTGAATCTTTGTCTCTGTTTTCCAAGGAAGAACCTGAGACTCAGAGAATATAAGCAGTGAACTTAAGGCCAAACATCTAGTAAATTACAGAACCACGACTATATCAGTGATGGGAGAACAACTGTTTAAGTATTTTTTGCACTATTCATGTCGCTTCCTAGTGAAACATTTTACTTGTGTCTAGATTTACATACTGTCTCATCAACAATGGAGTTTATATTCTTTTTTTTTTTTTTTTTTTTTTTTTTGCGGTATGCGGGCCTCTCACTGTTGTGGCCTCTCCCGTTGCGGAGCACAGGCTCCGGACGCGCAGGCTCAGCGGCCATGGCTCACGGGCCCAGCCGCTCCGCGGCATATGGGATCCTCCCAGACCGGGGCACGAACCCGTATCCCCTGCATCGGCAGGCGGACTCTCAACCACTTGCGCCACCAGGGAGGCCCTGGAGTTTATATTCTTTCAGGGCAAGAATCCTGAGGACTCTTACTCTTTTTATTTTGCTTAGTGACAGCATTCAATCTATAGATATTATTTGCATGATATCTATGAAAAGAAAAACATAATTTTTTTACCCATTACTTCCTCAATATGAGAGTGACTATTGAGTAATTAATCCATATTTGTGACACTGTTAAATGGTAATTCTTTCTTTAAAACGTAGATGTGTAACTGAGAGATTTTAATTTTGAAGGCAAATATCTTCTATGTAGGTAAATTTATTGCATTTTCTTTTCAGAATCACATCAAATGGAGCTGTTATTTGCCAATTTCATGGAAGTTATGATAATTCCTTTAGTAGATTCCATTTATAGATCAAATGTCTATGACTAAATATAATTACTTACAGCTAAATCTGATCAAAGCAATAAGCTCAAAATAACCTACATGGAATTTAAAACAAAGAAAGGAGGCAGGATGTTTCAAATGATGGACATTTCCAAGTGTTTCTTTTGAAAAATAGTCCTTATTTTGAAAAATGTCTGTGTTCCTCCATGTTTGCTTTCAGAAACAAAACAAAACAAAGAGCACCTTTAACGTTTATTTCATGGTTTTTGCCGATACTTTAGTATTCTTACAGGGAGACAGTTAAAATGACCTTGAGTAAATAGAGTTAACTGTCGTAGTGCCTGAATTACCTGGGATAGTCTTAAAAATACAGATTCTGATTTAGTGGATCCTGGGACAAGACCTGAGTTCCTGCCTTCTAACCAATTCTCAGGTGCTAAAGCTTCTGGGCCAAGGACAGCATTGTCTAACAAGGGTTTATAGTGTGGCTTCATTATCTTACTCTCCTCCTTTTCTCTGTCTTTCTTGATCTGCGTGTCTCTGCATCTCTGTCTGTCTCTCTCTCTGCTTCTGTTTTTCACTGTTTCTGTTTTACCTTCTCTGTGTATCTCTGCCTTTCTGTCTCTTTCTCTGCTTCTCTCTGCTTTCTCCTCTGCTTTCCCCTTTTTTATCTCCTCTCTGTGACAGCCTGCTTCTCTGCTTATCTTCTCTTTTAACCTACTCTTTCTCTCACTCTCATTCTACTTCTCTCTCTCTTACACACCCACACACAGGCACACACACCACTCAGAGAGTTATAATTTAGGGAACAGAGATTCTCAGTGAAGAATGTTGACCAGTATTTAATGATGTTGATGATGTATTTCCCACTTTGAGTCTAAGCCAAACCTTTCTCCCTGTTCTCAGAGATAAGGAACAATGCCAAGGGTGCATGGGGAGTCTGAATTTTTATTCAGCATCAAGATTCTGGACTCTGAGACATCCTTCTACGGGTGATCATGGTTCCCTTAAAAGTATTAGAAAAGCACATAAATTCCCCAAACTGGCTTGATCATTACAGAAAGCTTACACTGGTAATTCAGAATCCAGCAATCTTAGCTGATTAGCGGAATTTCTCCCCCTAATTTAAGCACTCCCCTTCAAGGAGTCATACTTCTTATAGCCATATATCTTCTTGCCCCCAGGTTCAAGTCCTGATAGGGTTCAGACCAACTAGCTAGTAATTTTGAACTAGTTACTTAAAGCTTGGGCATTAAGTTCCTCATCTGTAAAATAAGAGTTTAACTGATGGTCTCCAAGCCTCCTTTTAGCTATTACATTCTGTGATTTTTAAAATCATTAGGTAAAGAACATTTCAAATATTGGCTGGTAGTTTGTTTAAATTCTTGATTGGATCACTTCCACATCATAATATAAATTTCTTTTTCTGTAGAATGGGGCTAGACTTGATATGTTCTCGGTTTAATTTGAAGATTAATCAATATATTGCATTCATCTCTCAATTATCTCCACTAATATAGGTAAAGGGTAATGTAAGCCAAAAATCATTTTTATTTATTTTAGAACATATTATCTAATTACAACGGAAACCTACAAACGGTAGGTTTGCCTGGGCTAACATATTGGGTATAGTTTGTATTTTCGAGGTACCTGGAGCTATCAATATACAGATATAAAATTTAACACTAGTTAATCTAAAGCCAAAAAAGCCCAGCTGAGTGCCTTTTACTTTTCAGTGCTCTGGCTACTTTGTACTTATTGTCACTGGACAGAAGTAGAATCAATGACTATCTTAGAAGATACCATGGATTTTGGAAACACCCATTGTATTTTCTTTTGGTTTTGGTGGAGAAGAAATGATGATGTAAAGTAGAATGAGTAGGGCCCTGAAAAGCTGAGTTCCTTATGTATCTGAGCTTTTCTTCTATAAACAGTCTGTATACTTATTAGATGCAGCACTCATATACTAGCACTAGTTTGAATATTCCTCGGATTCAACATCTTAAAGTTTCACAGATGATATGTTTTCTATTAAATTATTTAATTACCAAGAAACCATAGATGATTATTTTCTGAGATAAGATATTTGATTTTTTCCCAGGAAACCTTTGGATAAATATATAATTGTAAATGTGATAATGCAGATTGGTGTGTGGAGTCACTTGTATCACAATGAAGGTTCAGATAGGTAGGGAATTGGCCAAGATGTAGCATAGTCTTTATGTAAAATGTTCATTTATCCCTCAAAACAGGACTGTCTTGCTTTAAAGACATGCAGTATGTAGAAAGTCAGGGGTTCACTGAAGAGAATTTAATGAGGACACTATTTACATAGGTTTGGGGAGGGTTAAGGAAACTGGAAAATGATAGTGAGATATCTGGGATTAGCATCCCTGGGAAGCTGTCACCACCTCCCCTAGTCCAGAAGTAGAAAAGGAAGGAACAGTGTTATTAAAGCCTGATGAGAGCTGCTATTGTTGAAGAAGAGCTATGAGGTAGAAGCTGTAGCTGCAGAGGGATGAAGCCACTGAAAACAACTGCACTGAGGCAGAGTGAGAAAGCTGAGGGGGTCTTGGGAGAGGGATCAGGAATAAATACTCTGATACCTCTCTTCTCTTGCATTCTGATTTCTTGCCAGTGCCTCCCATTGGCTGAGCCCAACCCAAAGCCAAGGGGAGAGGGAGCCCTAGTTTTCCATAGAGGTTGGCCTCCTGGTACAGAGGGACCAGACAAGGGCAGATATGGTTAAGTGGGGGTGGGGGGAGACAGACAGAATAATCAGCACAGAAAGGATACATTTTGATTTACAAATAGAAGCGAGCTTTAATGTAAAATGAAGCACATCTATGATTTCTTCTCATGCTTACTGTATATTCCTGTTAATCTTAGGTATATATATATTTTAGCATCTATCCTTTAAACTTTTTACAAATAATAATTTTCACTATGCCTTATAAATACTTTAGGAAGAGGGAGTTCTGTATAAATTCTAAAAGCCAAAATCAGCTTGTTCTGTAGATTTTGTTTATTTCCGCAAATCTTTATTATACTCAAGAAAAGGATATGTGCTAGTTGATCAGGCTGACACTTTTTTTTAAGCTGATGAAAGATACTTTAAATTAAGCATGAATCTTTGAAGAGCCTGTATATGGACTGTATGAAGAAAGGATTCTACTTTAGTATTCAATCTTTTGAGTGATTTGTTGCTAATCTAATTATAGTACTTGTTACAACTGATCACACAGTGGATAACCTTTTTCAATTATTTCTGTAGTTGATATACCTTCATGATTCAACTTGGATCTTCCTATAACCTATCTTTCTAGAGGTTTACAAGCCCAGTTTTATTTGTGGCCCATCAGAGTCCCATACGGTGCTGTGAGACCTTATCCCTCGAATGAGACAGTTTTGTGGTAAAAACAAAATCCAACAGCTGTTTATTACATTTATAAGCAAGAGCTTCAGTCTGCTGCCCTTATATGTAGCCCTTTTGTGGTCACAATATGAGAGTTCCCTAGCCTGGTGAGTCTCTCTTGCACTGTCCACTCAGAGAAAGCTACCCCTGAGAACTAATACCCCGGCCCTGATAATGGGGCCAGATATCTTGCCAGTCACCTTGGTTCATTTCTAGTCCCTGATCATCACACTCTTTAGAGCATAGTACTACTCTATTATTAGCTTTTCATATCTAAACTTTTAAGAAAAGAGCTGATGTTTTTTGTTTTGTTTGTCTCAAAAGTGGTTTAAGACAGACAAAAAGCAGTGGATACTCTAACTAGTGACTCTTTGAAAAGCCAGACATCCTTTTAAGTCCTTGATTCAGATCTAAAGTACATTGGCTTACCATACTATTGTAGTTTGAGAAAGTAACTTCAAGTGTATGTACCTTAGCCAGGATATGACCTCATTCTGGACTGCTGGATTTCTTTCCCTTCTAGAATTGTTTAATAGTTATCTTTTTGAGAACTTTTTTTTTTTTTCAGGGCACGTAGAGGAGAAAGCCAAAGTATTGAAGGGTATTTATTTTGTTGGTATATTTTTATAAACTCCTGAAATAGATTTTAAAAATGTTTGTCTTCCCATTTTTTAAAATGTTTTTGCACGTTCTTTCAGTACCACCGTTTTATCAGTTTAAACACTCATCTTACTAGACAGAGTATTTACATGTTTTTGTATACACATTCAAATGTGATTTCACAGTAATATTGAAGCCTCCTATTACCATGCCGGGTTGGAAATATTCTTTGTAGTTTTTCATCATTATAGTCAAAAAATTAAAAAATAAAACTACTTGTATCACTAATTTTTTGCAGTCATGGGAAAAATAAAGAACTAAATAAATTGTTTGGGTAGTTTAAGGGAAACAAAATAAGGAAAAGCAGCTACTTTATAGATACCAGATTTCTTATGGAGGTGCCTAAAAAGTTTGGTCTCTACCAACTTGCGTATTCTATCCTTGTCTACTTTATTCACTTTATCATATGTAACTTTGTCACAAATATGGAAAACTACCAGAAAACGCAAACCTTAGATAGTGCCTTTGTTGTACTGTCTCACGTATTCAGTTCTCTTGCAAAGAAAGTATGAAAGCAGGGTAGAAATGAAATGATTGTTAATGATTGAATATACTCAATACTTTTTAAAAACAGCTTTACTGAGATATTGACATTCAATAAACTACACATATATAAAGTGTACAATTTGATAGGGTTGACATGTGTATATGTCCATGAAACCATCATCACAATCAAGATAGTGAACATATTCATCATGCCTGAAAGTTTCCTTCTGTGTGCCCTTTGTAGTTCCTCCTAGCAATGTCTTCCCCAGGCAACAACCAGTATCCTTTCTATAAATTGCTTTTCATTTTCTAGATTTTTATATAAGTGCAGTCATATAGTGTGTACTCTTTTGTGTCTAGCTTCTGTCACTCAGCATAAGTATTCATAATTATTTTGAATTTTATCCATGTTGTTGCTATATCAGTAGTTCATTACTTTTTATTGTGGAGTGGTATTCCATTGTACGGATATACCACAATGTATTTATTTATTCACATGTTAATGTGAATTTGGATTGTTTCCAGTTTCTGGCTATTATACATAAGATTGCTATAAGAATTTGTATATAAATCTTTGTATGGATATATATTTTATTTCCTCTTGGGTAAATATCTAGGAGTGGAGTGGCTGAATCATATGGTAGGTGTATGTTTAACTTTTTAAGAAACTTCCAAACTGTTTTAAAAAATAGTTGTATCATTTTACATTCCCACTGTCAGTTTATGAGAATTCTAGTTTCTCCACGTCCTTGCCAATACTTAGTATGTATGGTCAATCTTTTTTTTTTTTTTTTTTTTTTTTTGCGGTACGCGGGCCTCTCACTGTTGTGGCCTCTCCCGTTGCGGAGCACAGGCTCCGGACGCGCAGGCTCAGCGGCCATGGCTCACGGGCCCAGCCGCTCCGCGGCATGTGGGATCTTCCCAGACCAGGGCACGAACCCATGTTCCCTGCACCGGCAGGCGGACTCTCAACCACTGCGCCACCAGGGAAGCCCTGGTCAATCTTTTTAATTTAGTCATTTTAATAGGTGTGTAGTGGTATCTCATTATGGTTTTAATTTGAATTTCTGTAATGACTAATGATGTTGAACATCTTTTCATGTGCTTATTTGCCGTTCATATATCTTCTTTGGTCAGGTGTCTAAATCTTTTAGCATTTTTTTCCCATTGGGTTGTTTGTTTTCTTATTGTTGAACTTTGAGAGCTCTTCTTGCCCTGAACATAAGTCCTTTATCACATATATGCTTTGCAAAGATTTTCTCTCAGTCTCTGGCTTATCTTTTTATTCTCCTAATTGTCTTTTGAGGAGCAGCAGTTTTTAATTTTGATGAAATGCACTTTTTATTTTTTAAATTTTATTTTTTATTTTTGGTTGCATTGGGTCTTCGTTGCTGCACACGGGCTTTCTCTAGTCGTGGTGAGTTGGGGCTACTCTTCGTTGCAGTGCGCAGGCTTCTCATTGTGGTGGCTTCTCTTGTGGAACACGGGCTCTAGGCACGCAGGCTCAGCAGTTGTGGCTCACAGGCTCAGTAGTTGTGGCACCCAGGCTTAATTAGTTGCTCCACAGCATGTGGGATCTTCCTGGACCAGGCTGCGAACCCGTGTCTCCTGCATTGGCAGGTGGATTCTTAACCACTGCGTCATCAGGGAAGCCCTGAAATGCATTTTTAAATTTTTGTATTTTATAGATTGTGCTTTTGGTGTCATATATAAGAAATCTTTGGGAGTACCCAAGTCATAAAGATTTCTCCTATTTCTCCTATGTCTTCCAGATGTTTTTTAGTTTTAGATGTTATATTTTGGGCTATGGTTGATTTTTAATTGATTGTTGTGTATAGTGTGAGGCATGGATCCACATTCTTTTTTTTTTTTTTTTTGCACATGTATATACAGTTGTTCTAGCACCCTCTTTTCTCTACTGCATTGCTTTTGTGCCTTTGTCTAAAACCAGTGGATTGTTCTCTTCTGCTTTTCTGCTGTGTTGTTTAGTACTATGAAAACAAAAGAACAGATAAAGACAAAACTCTTTGGAAAATAAACGAGACTTTTAATAATCATGCCCAATTTATGCTTGTTCATCTCCTGCCATAACTGGTGTCTTCCCATCTACCCCTGTTTTACTGTGTGAAATTGCTCCTTGACTGTGTCATTGGCTTTCTGGTCTCTGTGCTTTTTCACAAGCTCTTCCCTCTGCCTGAGTTATCCTTTCCCTAGTGAAGTATCAACTCCTTTGTTAAATCCATCCAAATGCCACCTCTGAGAAACCTCTTATTTCCTAAGTTAACTGCTCCCTCCTTTGTATCACCAAAGCAGTATAGATAGACCTCTGCTGAGCAGTTATTACTTTCTATTGTGATTGTCTGCATGCATTTCTGTCTTTCCTAACAGACTGTGAGCTCCTAAGAAGACAGGGACCAGGATCATGACTAATTCATCTTTGTATCCCAGTGGGTAGAACTCACTAAGTAAGAAAATGTTAAAAGAATGGGTGACGGCTTCCCTGGTGGCACAGTGGTTGAGAGTCCGCCTGCCAATGCAGGAGACACGGGTTTGTGCCCCGGTCCGGGAGGATCCCACATGCCATGGAGCGGCTGGGCCCGTGAGCCGTGGCCGCTGAGCCTGCGTGTCCGGAGCCTGTGCTCCACAGCAGGAGAGGCCACAACGGTGAGAGGCCCGCATACCGCAAAAAAAAAAAAAAAAAAAAAAAAAGAATGGGTGACTGAGAGAG
Organism: Mesoplodon densirostris; assembly: GCF_025265405.1. NCBI lineage: Eukaryota > Metazoa > Chordata > Mammalia > Artiodactyla > Ziphiidae > Mesoplodon > Mesoplodon densirostris. The sequence continues at coordinate 22,026,897 of NC_082675.1, read as the reverse complement.
GAGAGAGGAAATTAAGAGTGAATATTTTAAGAGAAAAATTAATCGAGAAAAAAATACATGGTGTTTAGATTTCATTTGCCTTTGTGTGCAGAATGTGAAGTGGGCTATAGGAAATCTTAGAACTGCATATTTTTCCATGGGTTTCTTTATCAACAGACTTCTTGGTTGAAATTTGGCATAGTTTCTTTATACAGTTAAATGCAGTTAGTAAGTGACAGAAGAAAATAACAGAAGATAAAAATCAGGAAAGGTATGTTGAGAATGGTATTTTCCACATATATATACATAAAGGAAGAGGAAAGAAGTTGTTGAATCAGTAGCTGCTTGATTTGGGGCACATACCTTTCCTTTTGGGTTCAGTTTTATATATTATTTAGCACTTAACTATGTGCAAATTGGTGTTTAATAAACATGATTGATATGTGCTGTGTTTTGTATTATTGCTTTTAAGTCGCTTGTGGTGAATGACTTTCAGTACTACTACTTTTTACACAGTTTTTTAAAACTCTTAACCCTGATGAAAGGGGTTTAATTAAAAATGTCCGTTGGATCTGATTTTGGTACTAATTTTACATTATATTACTCAGTAATGTTTGGCAGGATTTCTAATGACTAATAAATTCAAGTTAAAGGGAAAAGTGATCAGAAGTAATACACAGACTTATGTGCATGTGTACATATGTCGATTTCAACACATAGATTTCATTTTTTTCTTGTTTATGAGAATGGACTTCACCAGAGAGAACAAGATTTGTGTTCTAGCATCTGTAGAAAGAGCCTCTAAACAGAGTCCCTGAGCCCATTAGCACTAATGAAAAGAGTCACCCAAGGGAATAAGATGGATGTTTTGTGTTTGCACGTGGTAATCTCATGTATGTCTTATGCTGAAGTTTCCCAAAGCTTGCTTCTGTGTTGTCAGGTTCATGTGCCTTTTTCCTGGTAGCTTTTAGGAATGACCCTTATGTTTCATTACTATCAATCATCTCATGTCTTTATTTCCTAATTTTAAATATCACCTAAATAAGTCTGTCACATCAGATGGTTGTTCGTGTGTGCTGATGGTACTGAAAGAAAATTAATGTTTCTCAGTTTCAGATTTAATCTTGATGTCTTAAAAAAAAAAACCCAAATGCAAGAAAATAACTGCCACTCCAATGTATATTTTACCAGTGTTTCAGAAAATATTAATTTTATGTAAAAATAACACAATCCCAATTAGTGTTTGAAACTAGCTTTATTGCAAGTTACTAAGGAAGAAGTTTGCCTGATCTCAGGCACATTATTCACAGGGTTCTGCCCAGGATCCCAGAGGAGGCTGCAGGCTCATTTAAGCAAGTAGGATTCTAGCACATACACTGTGTCTCCCTTCTCTGTCTGAATCTAAGCAGGCCCTTTTTAATCTGGTTTGTATATTGGACTTCTGGTTAAGATTTTGTTTGAAGATATTGGCTGCTTCAAGATGATGATGATAGGGAGAGGAAGGAGGAAGAGAGGAAAAGAGAATGAGAGAGGGAGGAGGAGAAGAAGAAGGGAGGGAAGAAGAGAAAAGTTTTGGTCTAGGCATCAGATGTTTTAGAATCAGACCTTACTCTGTTATCTCTGTGTCATCTTGGGCAAATGACTTCTGGGCCTTACTTTTCATTTCTGTAAATGGAGGGAGAGAGGGTTTAAAGTAGATGATCTCCAGGTATACCATATAATATTCTGTGTATTGCTCAGAATAGGGGCAGGCTGAGCACACGCAGATCAGAGCTCTTTGCCCTGGCCTTATCATTCTCATACCCCCAGGCTAAATGATTTCATAAAGAGACATTGAAGCCTAACATTAGTAAGAGGGCACTCCAGTGTCTCAGAATTTCCCTCTGTGCTGAATGGTGCCCAGTAGCCTAGCCTAGCCTGATCCATAAACAGAGCTTCTCTGATTACCAACGTGCATCTGCTTGACAGTTGGCAGGTGGCACATGGGTCTACCATGAACCAGGTTCTGTTTCTTGGGATCTGCCCATACCTGTTACTTGACAGGCAGGTGAATGCCACTGGGTCCAGAAAGGATTTCCCTCCCAAAAGTCTTAGCCACTACGAAAAACTGTAGCATACGCAGAAGCACTTATTCTCTAACTCCAAAAAATGTGTCTCATATGAGGTAAAATGGATTATTGGATTTTGGCTGGGTAGCTCTTTTACTACACCCAATCACTAAACCAGATTTGCCTGATCAATTCAAAATCTGATTTGAGAGCTACACAAAAGTTGTTTATTTTATTTAAGTTTTTAAAATTTATTTATTTTTAATTCTTATTTATTTTTTGGCTGCGTTGGGTTGTCATTGCTGCACGCAGGTTTTCTCTAGTTGTGGCAAGCGGGGGCTACTCTTGGTTGCGGCGCATGGGCTTCTCATGGTGGTGGCTTCTCTTGTGGCTCGCGGGTTCTAAGCGTGTGGGCTTCAGTAGTTGTGGCACACAGGCTTAGCTGCTCTGCAGGGCATGTGGGATCTTCCTGGGCCAGGGCTCGAACCCGTGTCCCCTGCACTGGCAGGCAGATTCTTAACCACTACGCCACCAGGGAAGTCCACAAAGGTTGTTTAAATAGGTGAGGTGCATGACTACAGTCAAACATTTTTTTTCCTGATATTATCCTGATATAACACCTAAGATAGCCACTAGGGATAATGGGAAAGATTTTAAGAAGTCTTTTAGATATATTTCCTTTACTTACTATTTAGTTTTAGTCATTCCAATCCATATTCTAGAATTTAGTCCATAGGCTCAAACCTATTAGTCGTTAAAATTATGCCGAAGTGTTTTTACCCTTGAAGCGGGGTGTTCTTATTTTGGGGGGGGGGGTGTTCTTATTAATGAAATAATCTGATTGTTAGAGTTATCATTATTCCTCTCTTTGGAATTGATTTTGTTATATAGTTCAGTAGTTTTTCTAAAAGGTTAGAGGAAACAGGGTAATTCTTGGGTAAGATCCCATCCCATTTTACTTAGAGAGCTGAAGACAGGAGATGTGAAGGCCGCATAGAAAAGGGGACAGCAGAATAGTAAAAAGGAGGGAGTCAAGAATAAGAACCCACTGGGAACTGAAAAGAAGCCACAAGTGAGAGGAGGGTCAGGAATCACAGTGGTCCTTACTTCCTGCAGCTCCTCCATTATAGGCCCATGGGAACATGTGTACATCAAGCTGGAGGCAAACAATTACTTCAAGATAATAAGTTCGTTGGCATGAAATGTTTCATCTATTGAGTAGTAGAATGAATTTTGTGATACATGAGGATATTATTGGCTTAGGACAAGGCTTTCTTTCCTAATTGGAGGTGCTTTGTGGGCTCACTATTAGCATACCAGCTGATCCCTCTTGTGTTGCACTGCAAATTGCTGATTAACTGCTTTTATGTATGCAGAGCTGACAAGTTGCCTCATTTAGAAACAAACGGTAGTGCTCTAAGTAACTAGTCAGAAGTTCAAACTGACATTTAGAAATTGTAAACCCACAGACTTCATGACAAGTAATGCTGTCAGTTTAAATTATAGCTTTTCTACCTAGAGATAGGATAAAAAGAGCTAATAATATAGCCTGTGACCAGTGTATTAGAGAGAGATTCTGCTCTAGTGAGCTGAGAGATTGTGCTATTTGGATTTAACATTCAGTTGCACTTGTTTTTCCTTGGATATTTTCTGGCTGATCAGCCAGTGTGAAGGGTCGACACTGCCAATGGTTGTAACAAATGCATATTAGTTCAACCACAAAAAATGCTCTCTTCTTGTTTTCAGGGGAGAATTTTGAGTAGCTGAATTAGGAAATTGAGATAAAGTATTATCCTTTACATTAACCTGAGGAAGTTTAGCAACAATTTCACTATCTGGAAAGATTGAATTATATAAAGTATGTGGAATGTGGGTAAGGAAGAGTCACGTTGAAGAAACTAGCTCCCTCCTTGATATTGGTATCTCCTAGCTACATGCTTCCCCATTGTCTCTGTTATTACTGTCTGGCATTTTGATGAACTTTCTCCCAATGAAATCAAGGAATCATCAGCTCTCCTATAGTGAAAGTGTATTGTATCTCAGAGTGGCTTGGTCTCAAGGTGCATATTGGATGGGGTACAAGCTAACTTTACACCTGTTGCTTTTACTTTTTTTTTTTCTTTTTTAGACTAGATATTTATATAAAGCCATTGAACTCTAGAGAGTAAAAGATCAAGTTTTTAAAAATCTGACTGGAATTGACAGAAGTTTGGCAGAAATACTTTCCACCTAATGACTAAACCAGTGGCTCATGCACAGAAATGGTCACTGTTCTAGTCCCTTCCCATCTGCCCTTTGCTTAGGAAGCACGTTACACTAGAAAGAATCCTGGACTTGGAGTTAGGAGGCGGGTTTAACACCTGCTCTTCCATGCCTTGGGCAGTGCATTTCACCTTTCTAAGTCACTTTTTCATCTGTAAAATGAGATACTTCTATTTATAGGTTTATTGTGGGGTTAAAATTAAATTGGAACTATTTGTGGACTATGATGTTTTATACAGATGTAAGGTGGTATTATTATGATTATTATGTGGTGTAGCCAGGATCAGGGTTTGCAATCATTGTAGTTACCTAAAATATCATGTTCAGAAGAGGGTCCTGTGCTTGGAATTTAATGCTGTATGGTCATCATATTGACATTCTGCCTAGCTGTATCTTTGAAATTGTATTTTGTGAGTGAAGTCAGATGGGACAATGGCACCTATGCTGGGGGCATGGAGCTTCTAGGAGCTAGCATTTTTCTACTTCTTAATCACTTCCCTGGGACGAATTCTCAGCTGCCCACTTCCCCTCCCCTGCCCAGAGACTGATGCCACTCTCCACCCTTGGCAGGGCCTTGGGTATGGGCATAGGAGGAGTGGGATTTGGTGTGTACCCTACACACCAAGTTGTGGGTGTTGCCTGGGTGCCTATGAGAATCTGCAATGTCATACAAACATCCTCATGCCCTAGGGAGTACACTATTAAGTAGCAAATAAACATCATAACTTGTATATAGAGAGACCACAGGGGGAAAAAAAGGAAAAAAATCTTTTTCCTGCTTTTAAACAAGGGGTCCTGCAGTTTCACTTTGTACTGGCCGCCACAAATAATGTAGCTGCCGTACAAAATATGTAACCAGACCCAAGTATAGTAGTTTTCAAACTCTGCCCTTCAGAGCCCTTAGGGATTTCTCTGGGCACCTTCCAATCCCCAATGGTGTAGGTAAGAGTGACTTTGACAGGAGCAGTTTAGTAGGTGTGGAGTAGGGTATAGCCAGATAGGAGTGTATGGAGGAGTGAGTCAAAGGTGAGGGTGTTGATAGCAATTGAAACAGAAACAAAGTTATCCAAAAGACTGGCTTTGAAGAATAGGGAAGAGAGTGGTAGCTGGGGTGGGAGATAAAATAGAGGGAGGTGTTCTTTGTTTGTTTTCTGTTTTTTAAAGAGAACTGAGAATATTTAAGTGTTAATAAGATGAAGTTAGTCCAGAGGGAAAAGTTAAATATAATCATTTCCAAAATATTTACTAAAAATTTATTGTATAGTTTTTGCTATACATTTTTTTTTTTTTTGCGGTACGTGGGCGTCTCACTGTTGTGGCCTCTCGCGTTGTGGAGCACAGGCTCCGGACGCGCAGGCTCAGTGGCCATGGCTCACGGGCCCAGCCGCTCCGCGGCATGTGGGATCTTCCCGGACCAGAGCACGAACCCGTGTCCCCTGCATCGGCAGGCAGACTCTCAACCACTGCGCCACCAGGGAAGCCCCTGCTATACATTTTTGACATTCAAAAGTTTCCATGTTCCAAAGCAACAGAAGGTGCCTTAGATTCTATTCTTTATACCCAAGTCGGAGAGAGCAGTGTGAGCCCCCTTAATGTGGCTCAGGGTCATCCATATTTGGCTGTCTTTTCCGCTGTTGGGGTGGTACTGGAGCAGAAGGCTACACAGTCCGTTTTTCTTGACTCAATAGTACGAGAGGGTCATCTTCTGCCCTTGTGCACTGTGTTTGGGTGTGAGATCTGTTGGGCTTTTGAATACTCAGTCATGCAGCATGCTAGGGGCAGCTGTCATATTGGCTCCTTCAGTTATCTGGGATTGCTTTTGGCAGTGACCACTATTCTTTGACTTCCTAGGGAACTGGAATTAATTGGCTCCTACTTGAATAAAATATATATCAGAATTTGAAAGTAGTGAATAGGAGTATTTTGGATTACTATATTTTTGTCCTTACCTGTAAAATGGGAATAGTAATCCCTACTTCACAAGTTGTTGAGAAGATTAAATGAGATAAAATATGCTTAGTACATTGGCACATGATTTGATGCTTGACAAATATTAGTTTCCTTCCTCATCCCTCTTCATCTCACTGGGATGAAGTGAGAGAGTGGCATTGACATATATACACTACCAAATATAAAATAGATAGCTAGTGGGAAGCAGCTGCATAGCACAGGGAGATCAGCTCGATGCTTTGTGACCACCTGGAGGGGTAGGATAGGGAGGGTGAGAGGGAGATGCAAGGGAGAGGAGATATGGGGATATATGTACACATATAGCTGACTTACTTTGTTATACAGCAGAAACTAACACAACATTGTAAAGCAATTATACTCCTATAAAGATGTTAAAAAAATTATTGGCAAAATGTGCATGGATAAATATAGTAACACCTATATTTTAAAAGAAATTTAAATAAGAAGAAAATTACTGGTTAAAAAAAGGTAAGTGTTGTGTGACTATACCTTTCTTGATGCAACAGATGGTTGCATAAATTATGTGCAAAACTAATTAAGAATTTTTAGTTAGGTTGGATGAAATTTCTGTTAAAAGAAAGCTTTCAGTGATAATTCCTTTTCCAAAGAGAGGGAAGTACTTTTGTAAAGAAAATAACTCCAGTATATTTTTAAAAATATTTTTCTGTGTAATGGCAAATAGATTTTAGCCTCTGTGGCTCCCCCTTTTCTTATCTGTAAAGTCAGAATAATAATATACAATGTGATATATTGTATGTGTTGTTATGAAGTTCTTGCAAGAATGGTGGCTAGCACATTGTAAGTGCTCAATAAATATGAGCAATAATTATTATTTTCTTCAACTGCATATTATTTTGAGACTTAGGGATCTGGTATTTTTAAATACTTATACCCATATTTGTGATAGTAAAGGAGTATTCTTTATTCTTAAAGATGTTTACGATATGTTAGTATATATCAATAACATTAGGAGGAGGCATACTGTGAGTCACATGCCATTTCGCTTTATTTATTTGTTGTGGTAAAATATACATATCATAAAATTTATCATTTTAACCATTTTTAAGTGTACATTTCATTGGCATTAAGAACATTCACAGTTGTACAAACAGCACCACTTTCCAGTTCCAGAACTTTTCATCACCCCAAACAGAAACTTAGTACCCATTAAATACTAACCCCCCATTCCTCTTAGGTTACCCCAGTCCCCAGTAACCTCTGTGCTATTTTCTGTCTTTACGAATTTGCCTATTCCAGGTACATAACATAAGTGAAGTCATAAATTATTCTTTTGCATCTGGCTTATTTCATTCAGCATATTTTCATGGTTCAGCTATGATGTAGCATGTATCAGAATTTTGTTCCTCTATGTGACTGAATAATATTCCATTGTATGTGTATGCCACATTTTGTTTCTCCATTCATCTGTCGATGGACACTTGGTTATTTCTACCTGTTGGATATTGTGAATAATGCTGCTATGAACATTGACATACAAGTATCTGTCTGGGTCCCTGCTTTCCAGTTTTTTTGGGTATATACTTAGAAGTGGAATTGGTTGATCATATGGGAATTCTACATTTAACTTTTTGAGGAACTGTGAAACTGCTTTCCACAGTGGCTGCACCATTTTATATTCCCACTTGCAATGCACCAGAGTTCCAATTTCTCCACATCTTTGCCAACATCTGTTTTTTTTCCTGCCATTTTTTGATAATAGCCTTCCTAATGGATATAAAGTGATATCTCATTGAAGTTTTGATTTTCCTAATAATTAACAAGCACATGAACATCTTCCCACATGCTTGTAGGTCACGTATATATATATTTTCTTTGGGGAAATGTCTACTCAAGTCCTTGGCCCATTTTTTTTAATTTTTTTAATTTTTTTATTTTTTGCTTTATAACAAATTAAATCAGTTATACATATACATATGTTCCCATATCCCCTCCCTTTTGCGTCTCCCTCCCACCCTCCCTATCCCACCCCTCCAGGCGGTCACAAAGCACCGAGCTGATCTCCCTGTGCTATGCGGCTGCTTCCCACTAGCTATCTACCTTACGTTTGGTAGTGTATATATGTCCATGCCGCTCTTTCACTTTGTCACAGCTTACCCTTCCCCCTCCCCATATCCTCAAGTCCATTCTGTAGTAGGTCTGTGTCTTTATTCCTGTCTTACCCCTATGTTCTTCATGACATTTTTTTTCTTAAATTCCATATATATGTGTCAGCATACAGTATTTGTCTTTCTCTTTCTGACTTACTTCACTCTGTATGACAGACTCTAGGTCCATCCACCTCATTACAAATAGCTCAATTTCATTTCTTCTTATGGCTGAGTAATATTCCATTGTATATATGTGCCACATCTTCTTTACCCATTCATCCGATGATGGACACTTAGGTTGTTTCCATCTCTGGGCTATTGTAAATAGGGCTGCTATGAACATTTTGGTACATGTCTCTTTTTGAATTATGGTTTTCTCAGGGTATATGCCCAGTAGTGGGATTGCTGGGTCATATGGTAGTTCTATTTGTAGTTTTTTTTTTTTTCTTTTTGCGGTATGCGGGCCTCTCACTGTTGTGGCCTCTCCCGTTGCGGAGCACAGGCTCCGGATGCGCAGGCCCAGTGGCCATGGCTCATGGGCCCAGCCGCTCCGCGGCATATGGGATCCTCCCAGACCGGGGCACGAACCCGTATCCCCTGCATCGGCAGGCGGACTCTTAACCACTGCGCCACCAGGGAGGCCCCTATTTGTAGTTTTTTAAGGAACCTCCATACCGTTCTCCATAGTGGCTGTACCAATTCACATTCCCACCAGCAGTGCAAGAGTGTTCCCTTTTTTCCACACCCTCTCCAGCATTTATTGTTTCTAGATTTTATGATGATGGCCATTCTGACTGGTGTGAGATGATATCTCATTGTAGTTCTGATTTGCATTTCTCTAATGAGTAAAGATGTTGAGCATCCTTTCATGTGTTTGTTGGCAATCTGTATATCTTCTGTGGAGAAATGTCTATTTAGGTCTTCTGCCCATTTTTGGATTGGGTTGTTTGTTTTTTTGTTATTGAGCTGCCTGAGCTGCTTATAAATTTTGGAGATTAATCCTTTGTCAGTTGCTTCATTTACAAATATTTTCTCCCATTCGGAGGGTTGTCTTTTGGTCTTGTTTATGGTTTCCTTTGCTGTGCAAAAGCTTTTAAGTTTCATTAGGTCCCATGTGTTTATTTTTGTCTTTATTTCCATTTCTCTAGGACGTGGGTCAAAAAGGATCTTGCTGTGATTTATGTCATAGAGTGTTCTGCCTATGTTTTCCTCTAAGAGTTTGATAGTTTTTGGCCTTACATTTAGGTCTTTAATCCATTTTGAGCTTATTTTTGTGTATGGTGTTAGGGAGTGATCTAATCTCATACTTTTACATGTCCCTATCCAGTTTTCCCAGCACCACTTATTGAAGAGACTGTCCTTTCTCCACTGTACATTCCTGCCTCCTTTATCAAAGATAAGGTGACCATATGTCCGTGGGTTTATCTCTGGGCTTTCTATCCTGTTCCATTGATCTATCTTTCTGTTTTTGTGCCAGTACCATACTGTCTTGATTACTGTAGCTTTGTAGTATAGTCTGAAGTCAGGGAGCCTGATTCCTCCAGCTCCATTTTTCGTTCTCAAGATTGCTTTGGCTATTCGGGGTCTTTTGTGTTTCCATACAAATTGTGAAATTTTTTGCTCTAGTTCTGTGAAAAATGCCAGTGGTAGTTTGATAGGGATTGCATTGAATCTGTAGATTGCTTTGGGTAGTAGAGTCATTTTCACAATGTTGATTCTTCCAATCCAAGAACATGGTACATCTCTCCATCTATTTGTATCATCTTTAATTTCTTTCATCAGTGTCTTATAATTTTCTGCATACAGGTCTTTTGTCTCCTTAGGTAGGTTTATTCCTAGATATTTTATTCTTTTTGTTGCAATGGTAAATGGGAGTGTTTCCTTGATTTCACTTTCAGATTTTTCATCATTACCTTGGCCCATTTTTAATATATATATTTAAATATATTTGTTGTTGCTATATATATATATTTGTTGAATTATAGGAGTTCTTTATATATTCTGGATATTAATCCCTTATCAGATATATGAATTGCAAATATTTTCTCCCATTCTGTGGGTTGTCTTTTCACTCTCTTGATAGTGTCCTTTGTTACATAAACGTGTTTGGTTTTGATGAAGTCCAATTTGTTAATTTTTTTTTCTTTTGTTGCCTGTGTTTTTAGTGTCATATCCAAGAAAACATTGTCAGATCCAGTGTCGTGAATCTCTTCCCTTATGTTTTCTTTTAAGAATTTTATACTTTAAAAAAACAAAGAATTTTATACTTTTAGCTCTTATGTTTAGGTCTTTGATCCTGTTTGAGTTAATTTTTGTATATTGTATAAGATAAGGATCCAGCTTCATTCTTTTGAATGTGGATATCCAGTTTTCCCAGCACAATTTGTTGAAAAGACTGTCCTTTTCTTATTGAATGATTTTGGCACCCTTGTTGAAAATTAATTGACCATGTATGTGAAGCTTTATTTCTGGGCTTTTGTATTGTATTCCACTGGTCTGTGTTTGTCTTTATGCCAGTATGACACTGTTTTGATTACTGTAGCTTTGTAGTAAGTTTTGAAATCAGGTATGGGTCTTAGAACTTTGTTCTTTTTCAAAATTGTCTTGATTATTTGGGCTTCCTTGAGATTTCCATATGAATGTTCAGATAGTTTTTTTTTAAATTAATAAATTAAGTTATTTTAGTTTAGTCTTTGCTGTGCATGGGCTTTCTTTAGTTGCAGCGAGTGGGGGCTAATCTTCATTGCAGCGCATGGGCTCTCATTGCCGTGGCTTCTCTTGTTGCAGAGCACTGGCTCTAGGTGCGCGGGCTTCAGTAGTTGTGGTGTGCGGGCTTTGGTAGTTGTGGCACACGGGCTCCGTGGCCGTGGCTCGCAGGCTGTAGAGCGCAAGCTCAGTAGTTGTGGTGCACAGGCTTAGCTGCTCTGCGGCATGTGGGATCTTCCCGGACCAGGGCTTGAACCCATGTACCCTGCCTTGGCAGGCGGATTCTTAACCACTGAGCCACCAGGGAAGCCCTAGGATAGGTTTTTGTTCTATCTTCTTTTAATATAGTCATTAATTTATATGTTAAAAATAACAGATTGAAATAGTTTGTGAGTATTCCAAAAAATAAAATCCTTAAGGCTTCCCATAGTAGTCAACATATAAGGTAATACACAATATATTAAATTGATTCATAGTACAGTCGTCCCTTGGTATCTGGGGGGATTGGTTCTGGGACACCTCACAGGTTACCAAAATCTGAGGATGCTCAAGTCCTTTATATGAAATGGCATAGTATTTGCATGTAACTTACTTGTTTTGAAAAACAGTTGTAGTAACATACAAGGATTTTAGCACTATGATACGCTTAAATACTCAAATAGTTTAATAACTAAAAGAAATTTCAGGCTGATGTATTTTTTTTAATGGGGTTCTCCATTTAGAAAGATGTTTGATAACGAAAGAGTGATCAGCTAGTGATCTGTGTGCTGCCAGCTTTTCTTCTAACATGCTGTATGATTGAAGACAATTCTGGGCTGTGATTTTCTCATTATAAAATAAGGTCTGTTCTAGATACTGTTTTTCAATTATGTCTTTCATTTTTCTGTCTATTCTCTTCTGGAATCCTTCTTAGATGTATTTTGAACTATCTTATTCTGTCTTCTTTGTCTCAGCCTCTTTTTCCTGTATTTATCTCCTTGTCTGTCCTGAATTTTGGGTTATTTCCTTGAGTTAATATTCCTAGTCTCTAATTATCAGCTGTGTACTGTTCAGACCACCTGTTGAGGTCCTACACCCCCTAAATCAGGTCTCTCTCCTCTTTTATTTCTAGAGTTTCTATTTGATTCTTTTTTAGATCTGCCTGATAATTTTCTATACTGTCCTTTTTTAAAAAAAAAAACTTATTACTTCTCTTCCTGTCTTTATCTCTTTTAACATTTTAAAAATAATTGTTTTAAAATTTTTTAGTCTGTTGAATTATGCCTAACTCTTGTGGTGCAGATGGTCCCATCTACATCACCATTCTGGGTGGTAGGTAGAGTTTTTTCTTAGTCTCTATTTCATGCATAGACCTTGGTGATTCTTGATTTTATTCAGGTAGTTCGTGTCCACCGAGCAGCATGCGTGAAGCTGCAACCTGGGCACCTCTCACTGAGGTGGCATCAGGGCGCCCCTCCAGTGGCTGATTGTATTACTTTTCCTGGGAGCTTTATTGGCTTCACCTCCTGCTCATTATTCTGTCTTTATTTCCTCTTTTCTTCTAGCAGTTGAGGTATTTCCCTTCCTTGGATATGAGCTCAGACATGTAGCCTAAAACTATTTTAATATATTCTACACATTGTGTGTTTTCAGATCAAGAGCCGTCTCTTTCTGCAGAGGCCTAGTACACCATTTTCACAATATTGACTGGAAGCCTCTGCAGATATCTAGACATGTACATGTATATTCCCCTGTTTAATAAATCTTTAGAATATTTGGTTAAACATCTCATCTTTTTTTAGCCTTGGCATAATACTTTGTACAGAGATAGTTCTCAATAACTAGGTGTTGAATGAGTGAATGAATGAATGAAATCTAAGGCATTGGTTTCCAGTTTTGAAGTTTAATAACCCATTGGTGAAACTTTAAACTTCCCTGTTGCTTAATTTTTCAATTTTCTTCTGCCTTATTCTCTTTTTAAAAAAAGTGAACAGAATTAGAGGTGAGCCATAGAGGGGAGAATACCCAGAAACTAAAACACAGTAGAGAGTTCAAAATTGCATCAAGAATTAGTGATCCAAAGAGGAAGGTAAATATCAATAAGCCACTAAAACAGAATCAGTGAAAAGTCCCCAGGGACCCTTTTGAAAGGAGAGAGCAGTGTTATCAGCTGCCCCTGTTTCAACCATTTGTGTTTTTTCATGAAATTCAACTCCTTATCTTTCTAAGCAGACTTTGATAAAAGATTGCCAACTAAATAGTGTGTTTTTTCTTGACTTCCAAAGCTGCTTTAATTTTCTCATAAATACCAAGATAATCTCACTTAAACTAAGTGCCTCCTTCCATCTCAGACAGAGCCTGTTCTCCTGCTTTTTCAGCTTGAGGAGGGTTAATATTGGCTCTGAATGAACATCTGCTGGCCCCATATTGACACAGGAATAAATTATTCAGCATGTAGTATTTGGGAATTTAAAAGCTCCATGATGAATTCTACAAAACTATATTATGTCTCTGACGTTCTAGGGTTTCATTATTTTGTCTTCAATTATTCACAAAGGCTTTTCACCTCTCAAAGCATATATGGAATTCTTCAGATCAAGTGAGCCCAAGGCTGAAACGGTGGAAGACTATATTAAGACATGATGTTCTCCTTTCTGTTTTGGTAGTATTTTTCTTTTTAAGTGGACTAAACAATCCTTTCTCTACACATATAAAATGGAATCTGTTTGTTGTGAGAGTGAGCTCTTTTGTTTGCAGAACACAGGTTGTTAGGAGACACTCTCTTTGTGCAGTGTTGCCAGTCCTTTCCTGACACCTCTGGAGAAATGTTTCTTGAGGATTTTAACAGTAATTCTCAACCTTTATGTACTATACAGAATTATCTGTTTCCTATATGTGCATAGAGTGGTGCATTAAGATTTAAAATTGAGCAAGGGCGTCTCCTAAATACTCCTTGAATCATTTTCTGTTTCTCCACTAGCAGTACATTAACTCCAGCCCTCTTTGTTTCTGATAGCATTGCTGTGATGGCTTCCCCCTAACTCAGAGATTCGTGTGTGTGTGTGTGTGTGTGTGTGTGTGTGTGTTGGATTGCCTTAGCATTCTGGTGGAGCCTGTGATAACAAGAGAGAATGACTGTAGAAATACAGTTCCATCCATGGAGTCCTGTACAGCTCAAAGTGTGAAGTATCTTCTAGTTTAACCTAATCCAGACCTCAAACAATATCCCATCAAAGCTAAAACTTTCCATTCTTGTGATTAACTCCAAAGAAAATTTTTGGAGAGTTTGAGCAAAACACATTAAGCACGGAAAAAAAACCTCTTTTTTTTTGATGAACAGATAACTAAAAACTATTAGTACTTTAAAAAGACTAGAAACTGGGGCTTCCCTGGTGGCGCAGTGGTTGAGGTTCCACCTGCTGATGCAGGGGGCACGGGTTTGTGCCCCGGTCTGGGGGATCCCTCATGCCGCGGAGTGGCTGGGCCCGTGGGCCATGGCCGCTGGACCTGCGCGTCCGGAGCCTGTGCTCTGCAGCGGGAGAGGCCACAGCACTGAGAGGCCCACGTACCGCAAAAAAAAAAAAAAAAAAAAAAGACTAGAAACTGAAATAAAGATTTTCTTAACAGCATTAATCATACACACAATACAGTTGAGTCCTAAAATTGCTAGTAAATCTGCTAGATACACAAAATGTATAATAGAAAAAGAAGTTGATATAGTTTTGAGAAAATTGTACTTTATCTGGAATGCAGTTAATGTTTAAACTTGCCACTTTAGTACTGCTCTTATAGTCTTCTTTAGTTGCTTTTTTATATACAATGTGTGTAGGAAGGGACCAAGAAAGGTGAGAGATAATGGATCTGTTTTTCTCCAGTGCTTATGTCACTCTCTGCTAATGAGTTAGATATGAAAAGCAGTATATTTATTTACTCTTTCCCCTCCTAGGTACATACTAGACAGGTATGTCTGTGTTTTGTGCATGAAGACTATTGTCCCATCTTCATTGTAACATAATGTTGAGTTAATTTTTTTAGAAGTGTTGAGCACTCTAAGGGGTTAATAGTAATGCACTGAGAATGTGTCATTCATCCACTTTTTTTTTTTTTTTTAACCAACTGGTTAGTGGAAAGTTAATTCACATCTTTTCTGGGCTACAGTAAGTAATGATTTGTTTTCATATTTTGCCCCAAGTACATAATGGCATAAATTATAATGATTGTTTACATTTGTATCTAACTGTTTACAGAACATTTTTACTTATTTGATCTTATTTTATCCTCACAGTAACTTGTGACATGAGTATGTCAGGGATTATTTTTCTCTGTTTCACAGACAAGGAAACTGAGGCCCAGAGAGGTTGTGACTGTGGCAGAGCTGAGACTGGAACTCGTGCCTCTTGGCTCCTTTCCAGTGCTCTTTTCTGTAACTCCAGTCAGAGAGGGTTTGTTCTTTGGTTTCTCTGTAGTATCTTTTTGTACTACTCAGGCAGATGGATGAGCTTTTGTTCAGTCATGGTAATGGACATGGCTTATGTCCCCACCTGCTTGGTATACAATCAGTGACTATATGGAGCAATGTCCATTTAAAATATTAAATTGCATCAAAACTTATGACATTTAAAGTACATTTACAATTCAGTTAAGATAACAATTTCATCTGTTTCTGTGTAATTACAGAGCTTTTCAGTCACTTTAATTTAGCAGGCTGGAAAAATATGACCTCTGGCTACATGGCCTTTTCATTTTATGTGCGCACATGTGCGTGTTTGTGTGTGTGTAACTGATGAACTTGGAGAGGTTTCATTACTTTCTGCTCTGCTTTTCCAAGGGCTCTAATTGTCTCTACTGCAACCCCCAAGCCTCCTCCTGTCTGCTGACAGCAGTCAGGATTTCCATGTGACATAGAGCAGCAGATTATTGATTTTGTTTTTTGTGTCAGAGCACTGTGTGTGTCACCTGAGGTGGTCGTGTGGGCATTTAGTTCATCAGTGATTATGCACAGGCCCCACTTTAGCTTGAGCGAGGAAGGAAATGTCAAACAGGAAAGGACTGGGACGATTCTTTTAAGAGTGACACCAGGGAATTTATACTAGAAACACTGAGCTGTCACTTCTCCTTCTGCGTTTCACTTTGATTTCCAGTTGGCATGTTTAAAGAGGCTGACATTTCGTTTCTCCATGTTCACTTGAGCAGGGAGTATGGGATCAGAAGCCATCGATTGGTTAGAAGTAGTCTATAACTCTTAAGTAGCATTCGATCATGAATGAAAGCTCCACATGTTTGGAAGTTAGCTCCCAAACAACTGAGTGTATCTACTGCCTGTGGAGGTCTGTCTGTTCTGATTCAAACATGAAGAAGTTGTTCTAGTTCTTCTAGGCTTCAGGGAAAGCTTACTTCCTCTCAGGTGAGAGCTAATTCCAAGGATTTTAGGAAACCTCTGTGCTCTGTCTTGGGCTCAGGTAACTCTGGAGGCCTGTGAGGCTAGGCCCACACCTGGTACCCTCTGGGAGCCCCAGGGAGTGCTGAATATCATCTCTTTCCCTTGACCCTTCAGCTACATTCCACCTTTCAAGGACAGGAGGCAGATGGGAGGAATTGAGGCCACTGTGCATGTGGGGAAGGGCTAGAGTTTCATCTACTGCTTTCACATTTTTTTTTGACAACCTGAGACCACATCTATAAGTTCTACAGTTGTTTCTAGTATCTAGGAGTGTAATGGTTATTTTCTTCTATAGATTTTACCCAAGGGTGAGTCTTCTCCTATCACAGCCCTCAAGCACTAGGTGGACTCTGAAATCAAGGTACAGGTTCTATCTAGACTGACTTGGAATCATGGAAAGGCATGTGTTTGGCTCTTTCCTGCTTGCTTCAGACTCAAGTGGCAAGCCTGCTTTTGGTTTTGATTGGTTGATGCCAATGTGATAGTTCTGAAGGGAGATGTCAAAACCCCATTGCTTTAAGTCTCTCTCTCTCACAATGTGTGAGATTGCATAGGTGCTGTTCTTCCCACTGCCCTTCCTAGTGGGCCTCACCTGCCCCAAATGGGTTAGGAGTAAATTTGATGATCTGAGGCATTAGGTGTTCTATGCATGTATATTGTTGCTGAGTAATGTATTGATCATTGCTTCTCAAGCTGCCTGTGGTGAGACTCTATTATGAAACTCTAGGGATGAAATATGAAATCAAATGGAGTGCATGTAAATGAAGAAGAGTGGTAAGTAGAAGGAGCATGTACTGAGGAGAAAAGTGATTTTCAAGAGCTTTTCCTTTAAAATCTTAGTTTGTTTCTACCCTGATCATGTCACTGAATGCTTTTTGAATTTTTTGCTTGCTTGTTTTTTGACTTTTAATTTTTTTGTTTTTTTCCTTTTGATTTAAGTTGATTTCTTTCTTGCTGTGCTATGCAGTGTGCTTGTCCATTGCTCTCCTGCAGCTCCTACCCCATCTCCTGGAACAAGGGGATGGGCACTTATTTTTACCCTATTCTCTCCCTGCTCCCCTTCCTCTATATTATCTGCATTGTCTGTATGTAAAAAGTCCTGTATGGTACAGAGATTGTCAATTTGTGGAGTGTATACCAAGGATGGCTATTAAACAGTTTTCATGGATAATTATTTCAACAAGTCCCACTCCTTGTCACTCGCAAGGGCTACTGTCGGCCACCTGCCCTAGCAGGTGGTAGCTTTTGGACCTTTCCCCCATAGTCTGTGGCCCATTTTCAGCCAGCTTGGATCTCTTGTTCTCAAAGTCTGTTGAGAGTTTGGAGTTGGTGTGGCCCTCCTGGCTTTTAGAAGTTTCCAATTATCATAAAGTAGACCCAGTGTTTCAAATAAGAGCTGTTGGCCAGCACATGTCTTCACCCCCAGCTATTCAAGTTGCTGTCCCTGATCCAGTCTGACACATTAGAGTGAAAGCAACGCACAATCACTTTGACGAGGTTGGTAATCTCTGGCATAAAGGATGATGAACTATGAACTGACAGGGGGATAGTTAGTTAGGAAACCCTGAGGTAATGTCCCAAATCTGCCACCTATTACCTTCTGGCCTCGGACATTTAATTTACCCTTCTGAACTTTAATATCTGCTAGTAAAATGGGCTAATAGTACCTATTTCACAGATTGTTGTGGAGATGAAATGATACCATATATGAAAGGTAGCCAGGGTAGTGCCTGACATTTAATGTTTGTTTTCCTTTCTTTCACACAAGCCATCCCTACCACCAACTCCCACCCCGAAGCTTTAATAAGAACTCACAAGTTTATAAGGGAAAATGAGTGTTTCACATTAGTTATATGAAATAATTTGCCTGTGAATGCTGACTTTTTTTTCTGAGAGAAGGTTTTAACATTGAATAAATTCCCTATTATTTAAAATGCTTCAATAAATTTTGTTTGAAGTAAAGATGATGATCTGTGTAACTACTTAAGATCCCTTCAAGCCCGGTAATTTTATAATTCATTGTTATCTTTGAAAAACCAATATAATATGCCTTTCTGGGTTTTACGTTCTAATATTTATGCAGTAAAAGTCTTTGAAAAAGAAGAGTGAGCTTCATAAGAAATTTTTCTTGTTTATGTACCCGGAGCATTAATGTTTTTGTGATGATGTTTTCTCTTAAAAATAAAAACAACTAAAATTTAGAGTTTCTTTGCCAAACTCTCAAAGTTGCTTTGCCTTGGGCTCTGTGAGCAAACTTAGGCTGGCAGATCCATAAAAGGTCATTGCAGACACCTCAGCTAATTCAGTGACCGTAGCTCTCTGAGACGAGTGAGGCTGAGGGAAATGGGAGGGCAGGAGGGTTGGGAAAGGAGATGGTTCAGGACATGAGGACTCAGTAGTCCCACGTGCTGTGTAAAGATCTTCAGGGGGTGATTATTGGCATTTTGGCAGCAGTTATTTTTTTTCCCTACCTGTGAGTTTTTTTTTTTTCAGGGGTCTAGCTTTGGAAGTTCTGTTAAACCAGCACTTCATTGGCTGTAATATGACATATCCCTTTGTGGCTACAAATATTTGTGGTTGTTGTGTTTGTTTGTTTTAATTTCAGTTCCTGTGATATTAAGACCAGCTGATTAAAGTTATTTATTTCAATAGAGAAAGGTATTATGACTAAACTGTGCTGAATAAAACTTCAGTCAGGGCAGCAGCGTACTTCCATAGAAAGAGCAGGGCCTTTGAAGTTAGATCTGAGTTTGAATCCCAACTGAATTGCTTGAGTGTGTGTGACATGGGGCAGCTGCTCAGCCTCTCAGAGGCTCCTCTCCCTCACTGGAAAAATGAGTTGGTAATTCTTATGGTTTAGGGTGGTTGAGAGCATTGATTTATGTCAAGTGTCCTATATGTAAAGGTATCTCCATGTTCTTCTACTTCCCCTTCCACTCCTTATTCATAAAAGAATTCAACCTCTGGTTTCACGTGGGGCCAGGGCCTTTCCACCTCCTTTGGAGATGAAAGGAGAGAAAAAACCCTCCCTGTCTCCTCCTAATTAAGGTCAGAGAGACTCATTTTCTCACCCCTTTGGGAAACTTCCCTATCCCAATGGGCTATATCTTTTTTTTTTTTTTTTTTTTTTTTTTTTTTTTTTTGTGGTATGCGGGCCTCTCACTGCCGTGGCCTCCCCCGTCGCGGAGCACAGGCTCCGGACGCGCAGGCTCCGGACGCGCAGGCCCAGCGGCCATGGCCCACGGGCCCAGCCGCTCCGCGGCACATGGGATCCTCCCAGACCGGGGCACGAACCCGCATCCCCCGCATCGGCAGGCGGACTCTCAACCACTTGCGCCACCAGGGAGGCCCCCAATGGGCTATATCTTATTTCATGCAGATTATAGAATTAGGATGATTATAAAATAACTTTGAGAATAGGGCATAAGTGGAGTGCCTGTGTGGTTGTTAATTGTAATAGTTCTCATCGCTAATAATACCAATCAGAAGAATGGATTTATTATTTTCAGTTATGTTTTCTTTAAACATTCCAAATCTTTTAACATGTTAGAGATTCAGTCCTACAATTTCCTTAATGCTTTCAGATTCTTTGGTTTGGCAGGTGGTATCATGATTTAATACTAGCAACAAGGTATTTGTTGTATGTTCATTCTTAAGCCTATTTCAAAAAGACCTTAATATCTGACTTTTTTTAATCAGGAAGGAAAGCTGAAGAAATTTTGAGTTGAGATTATTTTAAAGGAAGCATGGTTGAATTTGCTGTTCTTTTCTTGGTAATGCTGCTTCAGGTAGTGAATGTTTCATTATTCTCTCTGGTCAGTGGCTGTTCTTTAAGACTCAGCTTGAAGGCACTTGTTTTAAATGTAGTCTAATTTCTGACTTGTGTTGCAAGACACCACACTAAATTTCTGGACCTGTGATCACAGGATTGGTGATGGTTAGCACACTTTTTCATAGACACAGAGCAGAAGCCAAATGACTAGTAGAATGACTAAGGCTGTTTTAAAATAGTAAATGCTATTTGTTTCTGTTGAATTTTATAATTCTGCTAAAGGGTAATCGGGGATATATACATATGTGGTTATGTTCATGTATAAGCAATAGCATATACTTAATGTTGAAATAAAGAATTCTTTTATTTGTCCTTTCTGTATGCTCCCAAGGAAATTAAAAATACCAGAACACTGGGTTAATCCAAGGTTTTACTGTTCATGTAATTTTTTAAATAGGTAGAAGCTAGTTTTATATCAGCATTTGAAAGCTGTAGAGCAGCTGTACTGGTGTGCAGAATACATAACTCAGTGAAAATGTTGCTGCATACAGACTCCAATAGATGTTTATAGATGGTTGCACATGTCCAAATTAAATTATATTCATCTGCAGTGCCACGTTCTACAAGTCTCACAAAAAGGACTTACCTGTGCTTGATAAAAGTAATCCTTTGGAATTCTTGAATTAGACTTAGGACAGTGTTACTCCTCTGTATCAGAAACTTTTAAAGACACATGTGATTTTCCCCATCCAGGATTTTCTGTCTTATCTCTATTGTATTTTATTCTATATTTAAACAATTTTGGAGATGGTTCTTACTATTAAGTAAATCTGTAAGTTTAATATGCATCATTCATAAGGTGTTGTACTTTTTCATTATGTTTACATGTGTATGTATGTTCCCTTTGCCACCAATTAGAAGTTGTCACAGTGAAAATATTTCTTTTGCTTAACTTTCTTTTTTTTTTGGTGAGAATTAGCCTGGTTCTCTACTAGCAGAGGCTGATGTGAATTAAAAGTTTTTTGGAATTTCCTCTCATGGGTCTAATAAAATTTGTAGTTTAGGTCTGAGTTTGTATATGTTAATTTCTCACATTCATTTGAAAAATACTTTATACTTTAAGCTATTCTAGTTTCTCTTATCTGGTTAGTTTCCATTATATAGTTATAATAACGATCAACAGTTTGTTCTACAAATTAGACATGCTGCATGGATACATTTATCTGATAAAACTGTGGTATGCCTTCAGCTCTGATATACAAATTTGATTGGATCTGTATGAAAGATATGTTCTTAACACATGCTTTTACACATATATGCATGTACATATATTTTTACACATACTTTTTTGCATGTATCATACATATATAAAATCATGTCTTATAAATTAATTTCATCTTGCTTTGTCCACTTTCATCTGTGAAGTTTATATAACCAAATGACTATTTTAAACCAATTTAAACCAACATAAAAAATTAGAGAAATTCCAAATTTTGTAAAATAATATATGTTTGAATAGAAAAATATTGGCAATATATAAGCTAAAATGAAAGTGATGATCTCTGGGTAATGAGATTAAAGGATGAGCTAAATTTTTGTTATGCTTTTTATTTTTCCTAAATTTTCTGGAATGAACATATATTCTTTAATTAGAATAATATAGATCATTTAAAAAATAAATTTATTTATCTTTTTATTTTTGGCTGCATTGGGTCTTTGTTGCTGCACACGGGCTTTCTCTAGTTGTGTTAAGTGGGGGCTACTCTGTTGCGGTGGCTTCTCTTGTTGCGGAGCACGGGCTCTGGGTGTGGGGGCTTCATTAGTTGTGGCACGTGGGCTCAGTAGTTGTGGCTCACGGGCTCTAGAGCGCAGGCTCAGTAGTTGTGGCACACAGGCTTAGTAGCTCCACAGCATGTGGGATCTTCCTGGACCAGGGCTCGAAGCTGTGTCCCCTGCATTGGCAGGTGGATTCTTAACCACTGCGCCACCAGGGAGTCCCTAAATCTTTAAAATAAGATAAATGTCGGGACCTCCCTGGCAGTCCTATGTTTAGGACTCTGCACATTCACTGCCAAGTGCACAGGTTCAATCCCTGGTTGAGGAACTAAGATCCCACAAGCCACCCGGTAAGGCCAAAAAAACCAACCAACCAAACAAACAAATAAGATAAATGTAGTTTAAATTTTTTTGAAAGAAACATTTGAAATTTATTTATTCTACCTTTTAGTTGAGAAATGTGTTTTACTTGATTACTAATGTAATAAATATATTAGCATAAAATTTTTGAGTTTAAATTATGAAATTAACTAAAATAATTTTTTAGTAATGTTAACTTTTTATTGCATCATCAGATTAGCATGTTAATTATGCTCTGAGAACATAGTTCTCTAACCTAGACCATATGTAGCAATTAGGGAATTTAACACAAGAAACAATTTTAGCTTTTATAAACCAAAGATCAGTAAATTATTATTATTTTTTTGGCTGCACCACGCAGCTTGTGGAATCTTAATTCCCCGACCAGGGATCGAACCCGTGTCCACTGCAGTGGAAGCACAGAGTCCTAACCACTGGACCACCAGGGAATTCCTCAGATCAGTAACTTTTTATTACAGAGTTTTGAAGTATGTTCAGAGTACAAATACATACCAAAATTCACTAACGTTAAAACGTGTTTATGGTATAATCTGAGCTAGTTCAAAATTGCAAAAACCCCTAAGGAAAGAATCAGGAAGTCTGACAAATTCCAAAAGAAACATGAAATTTACTCATGTTGTTATGACTTTGCAATTAATTGAGCAGCTTTTCTTTTCTTCCTCTATTGTTTTGATGTATTGGTCTCCAAATGCCCACAATTTTTGTTTGCATTTATCTTCAATTCATCTTAATTAGGGAGCTGAACAAAGGCAGTACTCTTTTGACCTTAGAGTTAGATGCTTCTTGGGATCCTCAGGGCATTAGCCATCATTAGTATTGTTTTAGCCTCTTGAAGATGCTACAGGTTGTACTCTTTGGAGACTTCAAAGTATTTTCTCTTCCTAGTCATCTAGTTTAATTCAATATTTCAGGCTATATTTAACGCTGGAAAATGACATCTGGACAATAAAAAAATGTGATATTTTCAGAGCATTCATTAAACCTGTAAAATATTATTTTCTCTACTCTGGTCATTTTATAGAGGACCTTGATTGTAGACCCTGTTTATTAGAGACTCTTGAATGCATAAATCAATTTTGTCATTTTCTTTGGTCTAATGATAATGTGACTTGTTAATAATTACTCTAATAACTTCCAATTAATGAGAATTGTGACTTCATATTAGATTCCTTCTAATTAGTACTTTGTCATTTTACATCATCAGAAAATGGTGTTTACTGGTCTGGAATTAAGGAAAGAATTCCATTTGGCAGTAGGTGGTTCATTAACACATGGAAAGAAATAGACTGGCTCACACCCTTCTTGCCAATTGCAAGTGTTTTTGTTAAAAGGGAAAGCTTGCCCTGCCTTGGGGGAAGGACGGTGGTGGCAGATATCTTATCCAGGACTCTTATGTTAGGTTTTCTTTTTTGGAAAAAAATGTTTGAAAAAGGAGACATTGAAATGAAACCAAGTATAATAATCACAAGATTCCAAATGATAGTGAATGTGGAAGTATTAAGGAGAAATTTAGGATGCCTCAGCAGTTACCCACTCTATAAATAATTAAAGAAGATCACATTTCATAGAACAGGATTTTAGGATGTTACACAGTTCTAAAGACCCTTAAGAGATCATTTAACCCAACCCCTCACTTTAGAAATGATGGAATTGAGGCTGGGAGAGGGAAAGTAATTGAAATTCATGTAACTGGTCATTTACAAGACTAGTACCAGCCCAAGGTTTCTTTACTACCTGTCTAGTGTTCTAGTTCACTACCATATATTATCACTGTCTCAATTAGTGTGCGATCAGGAAGATTAGGCTAAATGTGATTATGATTGAACTAGAGGCTAGAAAATACAGTGATTTGTTTTCTTTAGGTTTGTCAGAAGTTTGGTATAAAATTAGGCCAAAGAACTTTAACTTCTTTCACCATAATTGACAAAGTAAGTGATGAATAAGTATAAGGATTTTTTAAAATTTGGCATGTAAATGCTTTTTAAATTAAATGTCATAGGAATAAGGAGCCCAATTGTGTAATTTAAGAGATTTTCCTGTTAGGTATAAATGTAGCTACTATAGAAGTGGATAGAGGCACAAAATGATCAGGTCAGAATTGAATGCTAGCAGAACAGTGAACATAACCTAGGTTCATTTTCATATGGAAGACACCCCCTGTTATAGGACGGAGGGACATTCTTACTTCATCGCTTGAAGTGCTTTCTCTGCTGTTTCAGTGTGAGACAAACAGCTGAAAAGATCAGGTTTTGAGTGGATACTAATGTCTCCAAACTATTTTATTTCAAGTATACTGATATCTGTATACTGTTATATCTATTTATGTTGAAATCTAGAAGCCTTCACTCTCAGGGGAGGATGAGTGAGACAGCAGGAGGAGATCAACTTTCTAAGCCTCCCTTTTGTTTTTATTACAAGGTGTTTGTACAGTTGTTACTTTTGTCCACTTTAAAAAAATTATTCAGGTTGTTTGAAAGAAACAAAAGAAAATTTGAATGATTTTCAAATAGACTAAATTGACCTCTTGTGATTTAAAATCATTTTATTTTTGTTTGCATTGGCTCTACTTATTGCACTTAAATATTTCTTCTGGAAGGACCTCTTCTGATCTGTGGTCTCATTGGCAAATGAAATCAGTGTAAGCACTTGAATTTCAAATGCATGTCTTTTACATTTAAATTGCTGTTCTCTGCTGTAGGAAGAGCTCATGAAAACCATCTATAGTTCATAAGACTGGACTCTTGCAGTGAAATTAGAGGCCATTAGAACTATTGGTCTTATTTCCGACTGAATTAGTTAACTGCCTGTTAAGGTTCAGAGCTTATTGACCAATAGGCATTTATTACCCTGGCCATAATGACACAGTGATTTCCATTAAATTCCAGAGTTTATGGAAATAAAAAAGAGATCTTGCAAAGAAAGTGGTTAGTGGCTGCATTTAATTATTAGGATTAATTAGGCATTTAAATGTGAATATAAAGTATGTTTTAAAAACACGTATTTCTATTTCATTTCTCTGAGCCAATTGCTGAAGGGAATGAAGATTTTGTTGTTCTTTCTTGAAAGTACTTCTGGTTCTCTTGTTTCACAGTGTATATACTGAAATTGCTGAGCCATGTCATCAGAGAGAACTTATCAATAGTACAGGATATTTGGTAGTTTAACATTTGCCATTAATAATATTCAGGATAATTTTGAAAATAATCAACATGGTTGTTATAGGATATTAATTGTACTCTCTGGGAGCTTAAGAAAATGATTTGTCTTTTTTTTCAAGGATTTTTAACGTGAGAAATTCAGAACCTTTATTTCTATCACTTCTATATTTTTATTTAATTATAGTCACAATTGTATAATTAATAAGGATTCTTTACATAAGATACCAATTAAATTAGGGGCTTTGTACATCATTTTTGAACTTGTAGTGGTTAAAAATGTATCTTAGAAGCTAGTTAAAAGAACTTCATAAAAAATTAATGTATCTTGAAAGAAGGTAGAGAGAATGACAGATTATGAAGTGGAACCTAGTTTTTAAGCCTTTGGGATTCTATCCATTTCATTAAATGTTGATGTGGGATCTGAATATTCATCTCTAAGACCATATGAAATGAAAAGCTGTGGAATCAGAGCTACTTCTCTGTAGAAGACTCATTTGCAAGTGTCAGCCGAGATTCCTTTCAAACAACTTGAAATGGGTTTCTTAATTTGCTTAAGAAGTGTACTTTCAGGAACTTGATGCAACTAAGTTCATTTGCATTTCCTCTGGACAAAATAAATCCACTTAATTGATACTGGTTTGGATAATTTCTCCCCAAGGGGCAGTGCATCTTTTTCAAACTCAGGTCCAAGAGCATTATGGGTAAAGCTTACTAGGTTAAATTCATATCTGTCCTGGCTAGGGAGCTTGCTGAGCCCATAAGAGATGTAAATATAGATTTAGTCTTCTGGATTTCAGTGTCTAAGGAAAGGAAGGAGGAGAGAACTGAGATTTTGAAAGACATTGAGTTCAAGGAATGAATTTGGAAGCAGTCAGGATTACAAATTTAGGAAAAGCAGAATGAGAGGTGTGCTAGCAGGATGGAATTCTTTACTAATAAATATTTATTGATGGATAGATTATATGTCTATGGTAGGCTATATGTATTTAGATATGAATAAAAAAATAACCCCTGCTTTTGAAGAACTCATTTTCTGTTAATTTGTTGTTTGTTTGTTTGTTCATTCATTCATTCAGTAATCATTGGGTAACTACTCTGTGTGAAACACCACACTGGAGATACAAAGATGAAAAGTCATTGTTTCTGCACTTCAGGAGCTTTTGGGTTGTGAAATATATTTCTGACATTCCCATTTGGAACACGGAAAAAGTGTTCCCTTATAAATGCTGTTTTAAAGGGAAGCTGCATGTTGTAGGAATGGAGTCCTGGCTTCAGAGCCAGGCAGTTCTGGGTTTGAATCTGTTCTGTCATTTACAAGCTATTCCCTTGGGCAAGTTACTTAACCTTTATCAGCCTCAGGGTCCTTATCTTTAAAGGAAGACATAATAATCTACCTTGCAGGATTATACAGACTAAATAACATTACTTGTGTGGAAGTGCTTGTCACATACTAATGAATATCAGTTCCATTTCTTTTCCTTTCCGTAATATTGCTAGTCTTGTAATCCAGTGGCATTTTCTATGAAGTAGGTCATTGTGAACTGGCTGGATAATATAACTACCCTTTACAGGATAATTTTTTCTTAATGGAAAGATGCTTAAAACATTCTGAACAACTGGCTTTAAAATGAACTTTTAGAAAACAATTCCTCTGTAAATTGGGGAGGATCCATATTCAATTTTATATGCACTTGTTCATATGTTACTTTGAAATAATTCTTTAATTATTTAATGTGCAGCTTTTACATATGTTCCCAAGTTGATTATATGCTTTCTGAAAGCTGAGATTAATTATCTCTTCTTATATACCTCTGTAGCACTGAATACATGATACATGGTAGAGAATATGTTATTGATGAAAGGTTAAAGTTACAGAAAAATGCCAAAGATGAATTTAATTAAAAATATGAAATCATTTTGACTCTGCAATTTAAAACTTGTCAACAAATAACACTAGAAAATAATGTTTCAATTTAAAAGTTTTATAGAAAGAGAGCTTAAAGGATAGAGGGTACAATGTTAGCAATTTTTGATCTTTGGAAGAGGTGCGAATCACACCATTGCTGCACCAAAGGTACCTGTCAAATAGCACACCAGAATTATGTGCAAGAATAATCTAACAGGTCAAAGAACAACATTAATCTGGAACTGTTTAGCCAGTCGAGGCATCAGTTGTCTATGAATGTTATTCTTTGTGCATGATTACCAAGACATAGTTTTATTAGTGGAGTTATGCAGTTGCATTCAGTTGTTGTGCTTGTTTTCACATGATTTTGTAAAATACAGGTAATTACCACTGAAGAGGTAATTTTTTGCACATTGATATTATACCTCAATAAAATTTCTGAATATTTCTCAATCAAAATAATTTATTAAGTTTTCTAGTTATGTAAGAACTGCTGTGCTATTCTGATGGCTCTTTTGAAAGATAATTCATTAACCCTATTTCTGCTGTTTCTGTTTTGGAATTGCTGCCATAATTTTATAGGAATGCCTCACCAGTAGGACTGTTACACAGATGAATGAAAGCATCCTGTGCTTGTTGGCAGGCACTAAGCAGGCTCTAAGCAACCTGAAATTCGTTGAATCTTAGCAGGGCTATTAAGAAAATAAGTACAAATTGTCAGGAGAAGAGAAATTTGTTCCTTAACATCATCACTTGACTCTTGGGTAAGAAATGTTAGGCAAGGAAGAGACTGTTTCAATTTGTCATCCTCCTGAGACCTCAAGATGTTATCTGCAGTGCTGAAATAAACCATTCCTTTCTATAAGCAGAGAAAATGAGAAAATGGTTTATGCCCAGATTGGCCCATTTAGTTAGGAGGACAGTCACATAAATAACTACCTAAGAAAACAAAAACAAAGAAGGAAAATGGGAAACCTGAATCCCTGGCATAGACCCTTTCAGGATTAAATCTCTGTAAATACTACATGCAAAACAGAACTGCCGGTTTAGGGTAACTGTGATGTGCTAAGAGGAAGACATTGTGAACTTTATTAACCTTTCTTTACCTTAGTTTTTCTATCTGTAAAAATAAAAGCCATTTTCTTTTCATGTCTCATAGGGGAAAGCTAGATTAGCTCATGATTGAGAGAAAGCACTGGCATCAAGGGGTTACAGAGATGTAATGAGGATAATAACGTAATTACTGAACATGTGTCAGCAGTAGGATGTGACTATTTAGAAGTGCATAAGGTCCCAGGATGTACACAGAGAAAGAGCATATATCAACTGTACTTGTTGGCATCAAGTCCTATTTATTACATTTCTGTGACTTAGTTATTTTTCTTTAAGGTATATAAATATATCTACCTTAGTGAGACAGGAGAATCTTTGGGGGTGAGTCATAGTATAGCAGGAAGAAAGTGGGAGGCAGCATGATGTAAGTGAAAGAGTATGGATTTTGGCATCAATCCATCCTGATTGAATTTTTGCCCACGAGCTATGCAACTTGAGCAAGTTTCTTTACTTCTCTGAACTCTTCAAGTTCTTCATTTTAAAAATAGGGTTGATAATGCCTACTTTCCAAAGTCATTATGGGAACTAAATGACTCATCTCATGTCATTCTTTCCCACTGAGGAGGGGTTCTTTGAATTCCATGAGCATACTACACTCTTTCTATTTTTTTTTTTTTTTTTTTTTTTTGCGGTATGCGGGCCTCTCACTGTTGTGGCCTCCCCCGCTGCGGAGCACAGGTCCGGACGCGCAGGCTCCGGACGCGCAGGCTCAGCGGCCACGGCTCACGGGCCCAGCCGCTCCGCGGCATATGGGATCCTCCCAGACCGGGGCACGAACCCGTATCCCCTGCATCGGCAGGCGGACTCTCAACCACTTGCGCCACCAGGGAGGCCCTACACTCTTTCTAGTCTCAGGCCTTTGCACCCCTTCCTGCAGTGCTCTTTCCTTGGTTGGCTTCTTACCATCCTTAACTCTCAGCTTAAATGGTACCTTTTCTGGGTATGTTTTAAAATAACGTATGTCTCCCCCACCAGTTATTCTTTATTACTCTACATGTTTTGTTTCTTTATTGTACTTTCACAACTTATTTTATTTTTTCACTGTGTATTTGTTTACTCTTGCACTAGATATGAGCTTTAGAAGTGCAGAGACAGTATCTATCTTCTCTCCCTTGGGTTTCATTGGCACAGGGCCTGGCATGGAGCTAATCATGCAAATATTTGTTTAAAGAATGAGTGAATGAATGTAAAGCACCTGGGAGAGTGTTGGTAAATTAGGAGGCACTTAATGAGTAGTAGCCACTATGGTTATTGTTAGTAATTGTACCTCTACTTATAGGTGTAGGTATCCATTCTTTCTCTGCTTCCTGCCCTAGTGCTCCAGGAGAGAGCAAAGAACAGTAGAGCTCTTGCACATTTGCCACTTCACTGGGTGTCACAGCCAAGGGGAAAATGGTTTCCTTTTCCTCGAATTAAAATTAACAGTCAGTTCTGGTTATTCAAGGTGGTTATTATGTTCTATGAGTTGAGCAAATACTGAGTTAGCAAATACTGAACCATTGCTCCTACGGGGAACACAGGGTTAGGTTCCTGCAAGTCTCTGGTCACAACATTTTTGTCAACTGATCAACACATAACTTTGTTTTATGTGTGCTTCTGTTTAAATATACCTGAGTTAATATATATTGTTGATTCATTAACATTGAACTCATGGCCAGCAGCACTGTAAATCATTCCTGAGCAAAGCTTATCTAACACATGTATTTTCTCTCTAAGGAACATAACAGGTTTGTACTTAGGAACACTCTAGCACTACACTTGGGGGCCATTTAAAACTGAAAACAGCAGTGAAAAGGATACTTGTTTACTTATGACAGCTGAAGTAAGAAGACAGTGTCAGTTTGTTTTAGGAATATGTGGATTGGGTGACTCAGATTTTTTCTGCTCTGCACTTGTCCTTGAATGAACATGAAAGCACCAGGAGTATTGATTTTAGGGTTACAAATAAATTTTAGTAAGTAGTTGAATTCACAAATATAGAATCTGTGAATAATGAGATTAACTATACATATTACTATCCATTTTTTATATTTAATCTCATAACTTCAAATTTTTGGCTTTACTTTAAATAATAATTTATATAAATATAATGTTTATATAAATAACTCTACTTCCATGGTAGTTTTGTTGTTTGTTTTATACAAAGTGCATTTCATTTTTAAGTATTCTTTTTGTTTCATTATAGGGTTTGCAGTGTGTATTGTCTGTGTGTGTTTGTTCATGCTTCTCATTGAGATGCCCAAAGCATCATTTTACTTTTAAAAACACCTTTAAGATTTTTAAATCATCCACATGACTCACAACCCTGAATTGATCTTAATAGATTTATCCCTTGACTTTATTTGGGTTGTACTTTGACCCTGTCTGGAGTAGTTGGCAAATGGGCGAAATGCTAGTAATAAAAATCAGACCTGAGGGCTTCCCTGGTGGCGCAGTGGTTGAGAGTCCGCCTGCCGATGCAGGGGACACGGGTTTGTGCCCCAGTCCTGGAGGATCCTACATGCCGCAGAGTGGCTGGGCCCGTGAGCCATGGCCGCTGAGCCTGCGTGCAACGGGAGAGGCCACAACAGTGAGAGGCCCGCATACCGAAAAAAAAAAAATCAGACCTGAAAAATAAAAGTTATCTGTTCATCCGTTAGAAGGATATTTGGATTGTTCCCAGTTTGGGGAAATTATGAGTAGAGCAGTGGTAAACATTCATGTACAGGTTTTGTGTGAACGTCTGTTATTTCTCTAGGATAAACACCTAGAAGTAGGATTGCTGGATTATATAGTAAATCTGTATTTTACTTTATAAGAAACAGAAAAACTATTTTCCAGACATTTGCATTATACCAACAGTGTATGAGAATTCTAGTTGCTCTGTATCTTCACCAGCACTTGGTATTGTCTTTGTTTGTCTGCTGTTCAAATAGGTATATAGTGGTTTACTTTGCATTTTCTTGACTAATGTTGGCTGATGGCTAATGATGTTGAACATCTTTTTCTTGTGCTTATTTGCCATCTGAATATCCTCTCTGCTGAAGTGTCTGTTCAAATCTGTTGCCCATTTTTTATTGGGTTCTTTATTTTTATTTTTTAAATTTATTTGTTTTATTTATTTTTGGCTGCATTGGATCTTCGTTACTGTGCACGGGTTTCTCATTGCGGTGGTTTGTCTTGTTGCAGAGCATTGGCTCTAGCACACGGGCTTCAGTGGTTGTGGCACGTGGGCTCAGTCTGGGCTCTAGAGTGCAGGCTCGGTAGTTGTGGTGCACAGGCTTAGTTGCTCCATGGCACGTGGAATCTTCATGGACCAGAGATTGAACCTGTGTCCCCTGCATTGGCACACGGATTCTTAACGACTGTACCACCAGGGAAGCCCCTTTGTTTTTTAACTCTTAAGTTTTCATAGTTCTTTGTATTTCAGCATCATTCTTGAAGGATGTTTTCCTGAAGTATTATAGAAGTCCAGGTTTACATTTCTTTCAGCCCTTTAAAAAAATGTCTTTCCGCTGCTTTCTGGCCTCCATGGTTTCTGATGAGAAGTCTGCAGTCATTTGAAATGTTATTTCCCTGCAAATAATATGGCATTTTTCTCGGACTGCTTTCAAGATGTTTTTCTTTGTTTTTAGTTTTCAGTATTTTGATTATGATGCTTCTAGGCATGTATTTCTTTGGGTTAATCCTATTTGGGGTTTGCCGACTTTGAATCTGATGGTTTGTGTCTCACATATTGTAGGAAATTTTAAATCATTTCTTCAAGTTTTTTTTTTTCCTGCTCCACATTTCTTATCGTCTCCTACTGGGATACCAGTGACATGAATATTAAAGCTTTTGTTATTGCCCAACATATATTCCTGAGGCTCTGAATATTTTTGGTTTTCAATTATTTTTCTCTCTGTTGTTCAGATTGGGTAATTTCTTTTGGTCTCTCTTTAAATTCACTGATTCTTTTCTTTGTAATCAAAGTTCTGCTATTGAGCCCATTCCTAAATATTTCACTTTAGTTATTGTATTTTTATGTTTAAAATTTTTTATTTGGTTTTTCTTTATATCTTTTATTTCTTTGCTGGGAATGTCTGTCTTTCCATTTTTCACAAGATTATTTGCCCTTCTTGCATCATGGATATAATAGTTGCCTGGTTATTTTAATTTCTGTGTCATTTCAGAGTTGGCATCTGTTTATTGCCTTACTTCCTTGTGAGTAGATATTTTTTTGGTTCTTCATAGGCCAAGTAATTTTGCTTATATCCTGAATGCTTTGGTATTATTCATTGTATCTTGTTTACATTTTAAGAAGAATATAGTTTGTTTTAATAGGCAATTTACCTGGTTAGGTTCAGGCTATAAGTCTCAGCCCATATTTTGTGGACTTTGGTTCCCAAGTCCGTTAAGTTTTCAGAGTTTTTGTAGTTCTACTGGGACCTTTCTTTTTTTTTTTTTTTTTTTTTTTTTTGCTGTACGCGGGCCTCTCACTGCTGTGGTCTCTCCCGTTGCGGAGCACAGGCTCCGGACACACAGGCTCCGCGGCCATGGCTCGCGGGCCCAGCCGCTCCGCGGCATGTGGGATCTTCCGGGATCGGGGCACGAACCCGTGTCCCCTGCATCGGCAGGCGAACTCTCAACCACTGCACCACCAGGGAAGCCCGGGACCTTTCTTTTGTATGCACCACCCAATGGCCAGTTTGAGAACCAGGTGGTAGTCTGTTCTGTAGTTTAGTTCTCAAAGTCTTGGTATGCTATTTAAGGTCAGATCCAAACACCTCTTTATGGGATCTCTCATAAGCTCCCTCCTATGTCTTTTCAAAAATTCCCCAACACTTTCCAGCTCTCTGGCTGCCCTCCTCCCTTTCCATCCTCTAGCCAAAACTAGGGCTTTAGTTTCCCTGCTCTGCCATGCATGTCCTAGAATCATGTCTTTATGAGGCATCAAGTAGTGAGAGGGCAGAGAGAGAGAGAAAAAAAAAGCATTAGGACTCATCCTGAGCTCTGGGGACCACAGCTCCTGTGATGAGGGTCCTCTTCCTCAGAATTTTATATGCCTGCCCAGCAGCCACTGCTGTTACTGTCCTTGGCACTGTTGGTTTGCCTGGGGTGTGGACTGGGAAAGAATGGAAAGAGGATTTTAAAAATGGAATTTCTCCACTCTTTCTGACCCTTGGGAGTTCTCTTTTTTGCTTCTCTGACCAGAAGAAGAGGACTTTACTTGGAGAGCTTTCTGCTTGCACCAATGAATACTTCCTCATTTTAAGCTGCTTTTGAATCCAAGATGGGTGATACCAGATGGGAAGAATAAACAGACCAACAGAAAACCCATTGCTGATTTGGTACTGCTTTGAATTCTGGTCTCCTTCCTCAATTCATCTGCTGCCATTTACAGAGAGCTCTTCCATGAAGTCTTTCCAGGATGTGGTTGTATTCAGTGGGAGAGATTGGATGCTTACTCTATCTTGCCTAGAAATGGAACCCCTTCTCTTTTGAAAAGATGTAAAGTGTATTGTTATGTTTTTGTGCTGGTAGGTATTGAGAGGCAGACATTTTCCTTTTTCTTGTTTTTCATTTTGATGTGTGGCACCTTAACACATGTGCCAGTGTAGAAAGCTTACCTAATATAGGAAGGGGAAAGAGGTAGGCTGTGAAGTTTATTGTTTAGAAAAGCATGTGTGAAATATTTGTGTAAGTTTTTTGGGGCATATATTCTTGCCTTTCAGCCCTGCTCTTACCACTTGCTTATGTCACCCTGTCATGTCCCTCTCCCCAATACATATTCTTTTCTGGAGACTCTTTGTGTGAGCTAGCAATTGACAAAGGTAAAGGCTATCAGTGGTTTAGGCAGCACTTCTGAAACTTTGCTTTCCCAAATACCTAAAAAGTCAGAAGAGAGGTACTGTTCCAAGGACTGGGGCTATAGATGGAACAGAGATGGGTATTTATTTATGTTTTTGAAAATTGTGTGAACTCTTTTATTTTCTTCTATAATTTTCCTATAAAAATAATTCTCCATTGATTATAAGAAAGAACCACTGTGGTGCAGGAAGTTATGCATGTGTCAGAACAGTGGTTATATGGGAGTTCTCTGTACTTTTCACTCAGTTTTGTGGTGAATCTAGAACTGCTCTAAAAACAAAGTTTATTAATTAAAAAGATGCTCTCCCAGAAACTTCAAATAGATTTGACATTTCAGGAGATATGTTATGTTATTGTATGACTTTGACCTGCGTGGTATAATGCTGTGGACTCCCATTTGAATTATAATTTGATGAGAAAAGCAAGAGTTATCAACTATCAGCTATCACCTCAGAAAGATCAGGGAGTGAGCCACTAATGGTGGTGTTTCATCTGCTCAGGGAAGCCTTATGTAGAACTGTTGTATCCTAATATACAGCACTTATGGCAATAATTTTTAATAGACTGCTTTCTGGTGGAAGTGGATTCTGATTAATCTAGCATGGTTTGGGTAGAGTTACATTATGGTAGGTGAGATACCAAGTGTTTTTTTCAATAGTTAGTGAATCCTTTAATTCCCACATTGTTGGCATCAGTGTTTTTCGTAATTCTCTCTGCCCACCATTATTTTTTTTCCATTTTGCTTCGGGTTTTAGCACTTTCCCCAGGACCAGTCTATATGTGTGAAGGCACACATGCTCTGTGTTCTGGGGTAGAGGGAGGGTGGGTAGGACATGGGCACAGAACGCATGCTGAAGCCAGATGATTTCTTGGCGATTGTTCAGAAAATTCCCTGGTTTTCTTCTTGGCATGACTTTACACTCCTCCTATGCCACACCAAAGCACAAGATATGGGCAGTTCAGAACCATTACTCTAGGGGACTTCAGACTTCTTTTGTTGTTTACTTTTAAAGTTTAAAAGGGAAACTCCAGATGATAGTAGACACATCTTATAATTTGACATAAACTTTAACACTGGGAATTCCTCCAGTGCTAGAAATTGACACCTACTTAGTTATTTAACTCCTGGTTGTCATTTCATCTTTAACTGCTTATCAGATTTCTGGTTTCTTTTCAAAATATGATTTTCCCATAAGCTTGTTACTTTAACACTTTTGATATAATTAGTTTAAAACTAATTTTGGGAAAAAAGTTGAGAAACAATTATGATTGAGAGCAGATTTCTTTTGGAAATTGATATTCAATGTACCAAAAGGCATGTTGAAGAGAAAAACAATTCACAGCTGCAGATTTGGTTAGAACATTACGTTTAGGCCATTTGAGCCGCTGACTCTGGGTTGCAAACTAAATAATGGTGTTTTCTAAAATAGCCTTCAATCTCTTGCATGTACTTTCAGCATATAAGACAGACTAGTAAAAAATAGAAGCATAGTTTTCTGGAGAGATAGGAATGATTACTCCCAGCTGAGCAGGTAAAACATTGCTACATGAAGAATGTGTTCTTTGCTGATTCTCAAGGTTTTATTTATTTTTATTTTTAATATAAAGTGTCAGCAAATAGAAGCAAAAGAAAATCCACTTGAAAATGTCAAAAAATAAAAGAAGCATAGCAAATTGTATTGCAGGTAAAAATCCATTTTAGCCAGCAAACAAACAAGGGTTGGCTGAGAAGCTTGCTGATGGCTCCTTTTGTTTCTCTTTGATTTAAAGCCTCATGCTTGTAATCTAATTAACATCGAACTGAGTTGCAAGTACAGTGGTCTGTTTAGTTCAATAATAATACATTTATATGAAAGGTTAATGAAATGAATTTTCCTTCCATTCAATTCATTAAAAATTGTTCTACAATCAACGGTTGCTAATGGAATAGAGATTAAATATTCATGTTCATAAATTTTCTGTGTCATTTCTGATTTTCCTTCATTTCTGCCTCCATAGGTTGAATTTTGCAAGTATGAGAATTCCCAAACAAAAAGCTTGATTTAGGGCCTCCCTGGTGGCGCAAGTGGTTAAGAGTCCGCCTGCCGATGCAGGGGATACGGGTTCGTGCCCCGGTCTGGGAGGATCCCATATGCTGCGGAGCGGCTGGGCCCGTGAGCCATGGCCGCTGGGCCTGCGCATCCGGAGCCTGTGCTCCGCAACGGGAGAGGCCACAACAGTGAGAGGCCCACATACCGCAAAAAGAAAAAAAAAAAAAAAAAAAAAAGCTTGATTTAGAGGTTAATTGCACACCATTAATTCTTTTATCAAAGAGGTAGTGTGGGATAGTGGAAAGAGTTTTTGGCAGCAGGGGCAAGTTTCATAACCACCTCTTTTGTGCAATAGTTGTCATAAGAACTTCTTGCAGAATATTGTGAGCGCTAGTGATAAACTATGGAAAACAGTTAGTGATAAACTATGGAAAACAGCTAACAGAGTAGAGGTTCAACAAATGATAGCTAGAAAGGGTTTTGGAAAATAAAACGTCTGTGCACTAAAAGTTATGATAATTTATAGTGGCAAGACTGCTATGGTAAGACTGGGCTCTTGTTAATTCTAAAATAGGTGTCAGGCTTGGGCCTCAGAACACCTTGTAGTAATTCTAATAATCAGTGATCAAGGTAAAGTCTCTGAGAGGAGGGACTTTTTCATGTTTCTACAGATAGATTTTTGGTCATCTATTTTTGCCACCTCTTTCTTCTTTTCCACCTAGGCCAAAGGACTTTATTTAACCTGCATATGATGTTTTTCCCAAATAACAAATTTACTAGATAATTGAAGCCTACCCAATCAACTGCCAAAAGTAAACATTTTTTTTAAAAGATTTTTTTTGATGTGGACCATTATTTAAAGTCTTTATTGTATCTGTTACAATATTGCTTCTGTTTTATGTTTTGGTTTTGTTGGCCCTGAGGCATGTGGGATCTTAGCTCCCCGACCAGGGATCAAACCCGCACCCCCTGCATTGGAAGGTGAAGTCGTAACCACTGGACTGCCAGGGAAGTCCCCAAAAGTGTAAACGTTTTTAAAAGCAATTTTGATTTAAAATTTCCCTTAAACGTATTACCTACTTTATAGACTTTTGAAACGGAAGTTGCCAAACATAAGTTAACTATTTCCTTAATGACTGAAGGTTATCATTAAGATCATTAATTTTTGTTTTATGCCTAATTTTTGTCAACCCCTCACCCACTTTACCAAAAGTAATTTCTATTCTGCAAGCTGGTAAAGCAGATGAGCCACCTGATTAAATAGCGAATGCCAAACTGAGAGTGAATAGTGAGAAATTCACTTCAATTTTTAAAAATGTACCCACTCTTCATATATCATATGTGATATCAGTTAGCAATCATTGTTACAACCCTTTGAGGTCATCCCTATCATCCTCTCTGTAAGTGGAAATGGCACATGAATTTGGGTGAAGTTAAGTGCCTTGGCTAAAGGCACACAGCTAAAAAGCAGCTGGGATAGGATTCTAATGTCAGCCTTATGAGTCCTTTCTCTTCTGCAACAGCTGCCCTGGGAATAAGTCACATAGCTTCAGTTCAAAGCTTTTGTAGTAGTTATTTTTATTTGTTTAGTATATACCCTTTTACTTTGTGTTTGGAAGTTTGTTGTTAAAGGAAGACCAAACTCTAGAGCTGCACTTTCCAATACAGTAGCTACTAGCCAGTTGCGGCTATTTAAATTTAATTAATTAAAATGAAAGGACATATAAAATTTAGTTTCTTAGTCACACTAGCCATATTTCAAGTGCTCAATGGCCACATGTGGCTGGCCAGAGGCTAATGTTATTAGTACAGAGAACAGTTCCATCATTGTAGAAAGTTTTATTAATTTCTCCCTTGTTCTAAATGAACATACATAACAAAATATATTACAAAAATAATTTGTGCTTATGTATCCATGTAGGTGCCTATTTCATGTGAGACAGTGGAAACTTACTGAGGACATGGGTTCTGTCCCTTCATGTTTATATGTCATATTTTAATGTGACATAATGTATGATTTGTAATATGTTATAAAATTTATAGTGGGTAATATGTGTTTATTTACATTTTACTTGTACGATGGATATGTTTTAAGTAATACAAGCAGTCTTATTTTCCTGTATAATGCATTTCTGAAAAAGTATATGAAAGTCAAATATGTGGAATATCAAACATACAAAGCTTAAACAAGAGATTGAGATGTTCAGTGAGTGGGGAGCGTTAATTCCTAGAGAACTGAAAAATAAAATCTCAAATCATGTCTTCC
This sequence comes from Mesoplodon densirostris, assembly GCF_025265405.1. NCBI lineage: Eukaryota > Metazoa > Chordata > Mammalia > Artiodactyla > Ziphiidae > Mesoplodon > Mesoplodon densirostris. Next base: position 21,988,173 of record NC_082675.1, on the reverse strand, counting down.
CTTTTAAGAATCATTTTTTAATATATATATTCTCTAATTTTATCTTTTCCATCAAAAATGAGCATAGTTAGCTGTTCTTTGTTCATCCAGTGATGTTAAAGCTTTTCTGCTTTTGGCACCTTGTAATCATTTTCATTTTTGACCCAGTTGTGGTTAAATTATAGATTAATGCTGCTGCTTTTTAAAAACGAGAATCAGCATTTCTATTTTCCCAATCTCAACTCATTTTTAAATAAAATAAGGGAAAAGTCAGTAAAATAGTTATGTAATTTACAAACATTGTTGACAAAGATGGTGATGATGTGGTAGCAGGTGATATGATTGGATTGGCTAGCAGGTTATAGTTAGAGATATTTATTCTTCAGAAGATGTAAAAAATTTCAAATTCAAACAGTGAAAGACAGGTTAGGAACATTAAAGTATAACATTTAAAAGTACAGATTAAATCAAAAGCAGAATATTTGGGAGCACTTGAACTAAGTAATAGATTGTATTGTACATATAAGTAAACACTTAATTTTTTAAAAAATTAACTAATTTATTTATTTTTGGCTGCTTTGGGTCTTTGTTGCTGCCCATGAGCTTCTTCTAGTTGTGGCGAGTGGGGGCTACTCTTCATTGCGGTGCGCAGGCTTCTCATTGTGGTGGCTTCTCTTGTTGCGGAGCACGGGCTCTAGGCACGCAGGCTTCAGTAGTTGTGGCACGCAGGCTCAGTAGTTGTGGCTCGTGGGCTCTAGAGCACAGCCTCAGTAGTTGTGGCGCACAGGCTTAGTTGCTCCACGGCATGTGGGATCTTCCTGGACCAGGGCTGGAACCCGTGTCCCCTGCATTGACAGACGGATTCTTAACCTCTGTGCCACCAAGGAAGTCCTTAATTTCATATATCATTACATATTATATACATTTGTTCTATATTTTATGTTATAAATATACATGTGTACCTATGAGCATAGGAATTTACTTCATTACTCATTTGAGCCATGGGAGAGTAGGAAGTTTAGGTTATTATTGGGTTCAGTGATGATTTAGAATTGTGAACCCAGTAAAAAAATGTTGAAAGAAAAGACTTAAAGGTGCTTCATTGCTTCCAGGGGTACTTGAAGGGTGAAATGGCTTACTGTTTCCCATGTTTAGTCTTTGAGTGTTTTTACTTTAACCGTGTCGTCGTCTGTTTGGACTGCAATAACAAAATACCATAGACTGGGTGGCTTAAATAACATTTATTTTTCACAGTTCTGGAGGCTGGGAAGTCCAAGATCAAGGTGATGGCAGACTTGGTGTCTGGTGAGGGCCCACTTCCTGGTTAATAGGTGGCTGTCTTCTTGCTGTGCCTGTTCTCATGTGGTAGAAGGGAAGAGGGAGCTCATGGGGGTCACTTTTATAAGGGCACTAATCCCACTCATGAGGGCTCCGCTCTCATTACCTAATCACTTCCCAAAAGCCCTGCCTCCAAATACCATCATAATGGGGATTAGGTTTCAACATATTAATTTTGTAGGGACACAAACATTTAGTCTATAGCAAACTCTCTGAGATGAGAAGAATGACCACTTATTAAAGACCAAATACTAACAATTTTAACAAAAGGGCATAATACTTTGGTGATTAGTTACATTTTTATTCCTGCCAAAATGTTACAAACCCTAACTATTAGTAAACAGTTACTGTAGGTAGCAGTCAAGACATTTATAGCTTTTTATATTCTTCCCCTCTAGACTGTGAGCACTTGAGGGTACAAGCCCTGTGGTACACATCACAGTGACTGGTGCTGTAGATTTTTAGAGAATGTTAATTGAAGGCAGGATGGAAGGAATGAAAACTTATACTTGTAAACTACTTGTATTTCTGTTATTTGTGAGATTAAGTAGCATGTGTGGAATAATCACTGAAAGTTCTTTGTGGTGAACAACAAAAAATATATGAATGACTCTGCAACACTTTAAAATCTGGGCATTCCCCCTTTAGTCCAGTGTATTAACTAGCTCCCTATAAGTCTTTTTTTTTTTCCTTTGGCTGCCCTGCATGGCATGTGGCATCTTAGTTGTGTGGCATGTGGAATCTTAGTTCCCCAACCAGGGATTGAACCCGTGCCCCTTGCATTGGAAGCGCAGAGTCTTAACCCTAAGTCTTTCTTCTTGGCTAAAGCTTCAGGTTAAAACCACTGTTCTCAGGGTTTAGGTGCTCTCAATAGTCAGTCCCTATTGCATTCCCTTCTCCATCTGCTGCATAACCAGTGACCAGAATGTGGGTATATGCGTGGGGAGTGCTGAGGCAGGGGGTATGTTATCTGAGGTTGGCTGGGCACCAAGTGTTCAACGTTTTTTCATAGGCCCCACTATTCCTTGGTGTGCTGCACATATACTGCCTCTCCTCAGTCCTAAGTGACCCAAATTTGCCCCTTTCTCAGATGACGCTGCTTCCTTTGAAACCTGTGATAGTAAGAGAAATATTAGGTCACATCAATCTTCTTGAAGTTATAGTAAACAGCTGTGAAACTCAGCACTTGACCTTTGCTTTGGAAGAGGCCGGTGGAGAATCCTCTGGGTGGCTGCTACACCTCCCAAGACCTGTTAGTACCAATTTCTTTTAGTCAGGTGGTTCAGATTTTGTCTGGGAGCCTTACAGCTGTGAATTTTCCAGTTGCCAGCAGTCTTATATGGAGCAAGGGGGAGGAGTGAATAAAGCAGTGATAGGAATTGGATAATATATTGAATAATGAAATATTTTCAATATTTATTGGACTCTCCTTATATTCTCTTAGTCTATAATTATGTTTTCTTGTTATGATTATTTTCTCATTAACTAATAATCAAAATAGCTCACTTTATTAAGTATTTACTCTATGTCAGGCACTGTGCTGAATTCTTTTTATTCTATCACAGTAACCCATAATCTAGGTTTTATCATCATCAGCTTGAACCCCATAGTGGCATATCTCTCACAGAAGTATAGATAACTAATTTTTATTCAACAGCTATTCATACATGCAATTAATATTGCATGGGAGTAAGTTGGGAGAGCCCCACTTTGTAAATTAGGTGCAGAGATATGTCAGAGCTTGACTCACTATGCTATCTTGACAAGAATGCAACTCTAAGCTTTTAACTGAGAAAATCTTATAAAGTTGGACTGGGGATTCTGGAAGGACATAATGGAGGATCAAGGGAGACCTTGGAGCCTTCTCACCTATATCTCTTTTCAAAATCTTCTGGAGAAAGGAAGCCGAGACTATGAGCAGCATGGTCCAGTCATACCTTTTTTCATCTAATTTATGAGTGTCCTAACAAAACAAAACATGCATGCCCTTCTTTAACTCCTTTGTGTATTTGACACCATAACTTGCCATTAACGCTGAACTTTGCCTACCTACTAGGGAGTGGATACATGGGGAGTGGATGTCATACTTTTTGGTGATTTCATTTGGCAGATAGTAAAATCAGTTATTTTCTCAGTGAAGTAATGAACCATAATGCTTTGCTTTAAACATGCAAGAAATTATCAAAATTCATTGAGACTAATTTAAATTTTTGTGTTTTTTCTCCAGTTTTATTGAGATTTAATTGACTTACAGCACTGTATTAGTTTCAGGTGTACAGCATAATGATTTGACTTACATATACTGTGAAATGGTTACCACAGTAGATTTTTGTTTCTTAAAATATATACCTAAAATCATTACTACAGACACATTTTGTCTCTCTCCATAAATAATAGAGTTTACAGATATTTGGTGTGTATATATACACACACACACACATATATAAATACATTTTTTAAGTTTAGCTTTAATATAGAATTTATAGAATTATGTAAACTATAGTTAATTTTAGTTGGAATGTGGTACATATTGCCTCTTGGATTATAGAAATCACCTAAAATGTGAAATGAAAAGGGTGGTGAAAAATGTGTATAAAGACATTAAAGATTAAAAAGTGGCTGAGTCCAGTGAAAGGAAGTGATCTTATCAATTAGTAATGAAAGTGCATTTACAGGTTATTGTCTTACTGGAGTCTGAGTTTTAACAGCTGCTAGTAGTTTAAACTAATAGAAGTCTGAATAGCTCATAATAATTGTGAGTATTCATTCTGTTTATGGATTGTTTCTTAATAGAAACACTGAATAGTATTACCTATCTTACATTACCTCAAAGTGTAGTTACAAAAATGAAATAAGTAAATATGTTTTTTTTTTTTTTTTTTTTTTTTTTTTGCTGTACGCGGGCCTCTCACTGCTGTGGCCTCTCCCGTTGCGGAGCACAGGCTCCGGACACACAGGCTCCGCAGCCATGGCTCGCGGGCCCAGCCGCTCCACGGCATGTGGGATCCTCCGGGATCGGGGCATGAACCCGTGTCCCCTGCATCGGCAGGCGGACTCTCAACCACTGCGCCACCAGGGAGGCCCAGTAAATATGTTTTATAAACATGAAAGGTGCTCTCTTTCACTCTGTATGTGTGCATAATATAAAATTATAAAATTATGTATTAAATTTTTTGAGTAGTTGTTTTAGGAGTTGTTTGAAACTTCATTTATATTCCATGAATACAATTTGTTACAATTGCAAAGTATACTGGACTGAAAAAGTTACATTTGTGTTACAAACATAGAGTATTGTAAAAGTATTTAAGTTAAATAGGGGGCCAGGTATTTTAGAAGCAGGTGTCATATAAGCAATGAATGCATTAATAATATGTCAGTTTTATGTGTTATTAATCAGGTACAAGGTCCTTTGCTGGTTAAATACTGGTAACACATTGATCATTTACTTGTTTTTACTCTGTGTTCAAAAACAAACTACACATTCTTAAGATCATTCTGAAGTTTAAATATTTTATTAATTTTCTGGCCCTTTCTGCAATTAGCTGGAAGGAGGGTTGTTTCCTTATATTCATAGTTGATAATACTAGTTTTTTTTAACCAATCCAATTAAACAATACAAAGGACAGCAATCTTATTCTGTTTCTAAGCAAAGCACATGTATTTTTAATAATAGTTTTAAAATATTATGTCTGAAACACCACATTAAATGTAACCATGTTGTGTTACTCATTACAGTTATCTTAATACTAATCACATATTGATTTATCCCTTTAATTAATGAGTAGAAGTATAAAATACGTGGAATTTGAATATCTCTCATTTGTCTTGCGCTATACCAGATACTTTGGTGACATGTAAAGAAATCTCCAAGCCCCTGTCCTTGAGGAGCTTATGCTATTAAAGGATAAAAGATTTTAAAAATCATCAAAAAAAGTAAAAGTACTATATGAATAAATACCAAAGAATGTGATAAAATCAATGTGTTCTAGAAGGGAAAAGAATGAAAGTTTTAAACGTAATTTGCCTGAAAGAAGTATGCTTACATTTTATGATGTTCAGAGAAATCAGATTTGATTATAAACACTTTACTAGATTTTTGAACCAGGACCACCTCAATTTTAGTTCTGCCGACCTGTTGTTCTAATCAAGAATCCTCATCAGCCTTGGTGGAGCATTGTGTATAAGTAAAACATGCATTATCTTTTCTTTATTTCCAGGCATACTTCCGACAGGGTGTTGCCCTCCAGTACCTTGGACGTCATGCCGATGCCCTGGCAGCCTTTGCATCTGGGCTGGCTCAGGACCCCAAGAGTCTCCAGCTTCTGGTGGGGATGGTAGAAGCAGCCATGAAATCTCCCATGAGAGGTAAATATGATGAAAGTATTTGGTCCAACACTAATTTACATTAGAATATTTCTAGGCTTTGAAGACTTTAGACTCAGGCATTGAGAATGGATAGGTTATGAAATTATCTAAGATTGGATATTTTAGACCAAAGAAGACCAGGAATCACTGTCAATAGGTGACATTAATGAGGCACAATGGAATGGGATGGTGGTAAGGCCACTGGCCTGGAAGTTTGTGGACCTAGATTATATTTTGAATTTTTTGTTAACTAACTGTATGACTGGGTAAATGAATCAAATTCTCTGGATTTTAGGGTTACATAAGGAATCCCTATGTTTTTTGTAGTTCTAAGATTTTGTACCTCTAAACCAAAACACCTCTACTAGTAAGTTGATCTGCTCAGTTGGACCAATATGCCATCTAGAAATAAACAGGTAAGAGAAGACATTAAACATTTTATGAGAGGAAATATGGATCTAACTATAGGCTATGTCTAACATTTTTCAGAGGAGCATTAAAAGATTATGTTGACTTGAAAGAGAGAGAAACATGGTAGATACATGGTTTTCTCCTATACTACTTCTGTATTATACCAGTTGGTATTCTGGGACAACAGTAGATTGAAAATAGTACTGTGGAGATTGGAGGAGTTCTAAGGCTCAAATCAGATTGGCTTCTCTTTGAGAAACATTGAGTTTTGAGGAAGGAGTTCTTGGGAAGATTGGGTTGAAAGTGTACACCAGTTGTCATCTTTGCAGAGTGATGGAGACACTAAGGCAGGTTGATGGCAAATAGTAGACAGCTAATGACGTTCCACACTAATTAGGTACGTCAAGCAGAACTCTTATTTTTGTTTCTGAAATGGTACGTTTTTGAATTAACCTAAAAATTTTGGTGGCAGTATCATTAGGTAATTTATTTAGTTTTGAAAATGTTTGCAGCATTAGATAATTTTAATATACAGGCTAGTATGGTACTTGGCTCAAAATATGTGCTAAGTAAAAGTTTGATTAACTAAATGGTACTCGTATGGCCTCTGAGCAATTCATAGCTATAAAAAAATACTTTCCTGAAAGCGAAGATTTCATGTTCCAGAAAAAAAGTGGAAAGGAAGCCTCTCTTCATGCGATTTTATAACCCCATACAAAGCTGAGTCTTTGCTGCAGGAACCTAATGGCTTCTCCCACTGGGGGACCTGCTGTTAATAAACTCTGACTTAAAGCAGATGTACTTTGGAGCTCCATGACTTGAGGATGGGGGGGGGGGAATGGACAACAAAAAAAATCAATCTGTGTCTCCTTTCCATTTTTCTAGTATTTTCTCATTCTCTCCCTATATCCCTCTGCAAGTAATTTACATGGAACATTTTTTATTTAGTTCATGAAGATATCCCTTCTTTATTCTGAGGTATTTCTGCTGCTGCCTTAGTATACTGGAGTGAATGTGTTGAGATCAGCAGAATCATATTTACCGTTTTACCTTTGAAGCAATTTGTTTAGATAAATATAAGAAAATCTTCTCTACACTGCAAGAAATAACTCAGTGCTTCTTTCAGCCTTAGGGTTTTCTGTGCCATGTTCTTTCCCATCTTATACTGAGTGACCTAAGGGCGACCCTGGAGAAAGCTGCATCTTACAGGTGCCTGGAGCGCTGTAATATTTTCTTCTCTTTCCTTAAAGCAATTTAACTTACTTATTTTTGGTATTGCCTTTACCACTGTAGCTATTCCAGGTGGGCTTTTCTCATCAACATTTTATAGAAAGACTGTTGCTTTGCACAGTGTTGTTCTGTGCATCATTTAACATCTTAATGACCTCTCTTTTTGTCATATGGTTATAATTTACAAAATCTGTCATCATTTGCTGCCCATTTTTTACCCACTGTTTATTTTAGCCTCCTGCAGCGTTCTCAGTTTCTGCCATTGTTGCGTAACTGTGCAGTCCAGGACACTTTGCATGTAGGTCTGATCTGTTGTGTCAGTTTTTGTTTTGAAATTCTGAAATGCAATAGGGAAGCTCCCTCGTCCAGTGCTTCTGTAAGCAAACAAAGCTCCCACGGTGTGCACAGCGTTCCTGTGGTTTGGCCTTTTGGGGACGTTTCAAGATTTTTTTTATAGATAGGGCTAATCTATAGTAATATACTCTTGTTCCCAAATAAATATATTAATCCACTTTGGAACTTACTTGATTTTTAAAATATTGTTGTTGCCTATATTGCTAACTGCATTAAGTCTTTTTTACTTTACTTTTGTGGTTTCATTCATGCTCACCAACCAGATATCAGCTAATCTACTTTTCCTGTAGATATATTTACATCACTATATGTAATGTATTTCCCTTAAATCATTTATGTAAATGTACAAATAAGTATTAATATAAAATGAGACTCTTTCATGACCCTCAAATTATCCTTTTACTATTTTCCATTTCTCCTCTTTAGATAGTCTTTCAGCAATTTCAGTTCATTGTATCTTATAAATGTTTATGTAAATTTGGATGGTGTAGCATAGTACTACTGCCAACCGCAGATTTAATAATATAATTACAAAGTGAGATTGTGTTTACCTTTATTTGTTCCTCTAAAGACGCTAGGGCTGCTTCTTGCTGAGGGTTCTCTTGTGTATATTTTCTCTCCTCTTGTTAATTTGGTAATCTAAAGACTATTACATTTATGGGCTATCACCTGTCGTGGTGTTTCTACCAGCTTCAGAGGATCCAGGAAGCTGATTTTATGAAGTACTGGTAGAAAATGGCTCGAATGTATAAGCTTTTCTCTCAGAGTCAAATTGGGGCTCACCTTTTATTTACCTGATTGTCCACCCTTGGTAACTCTTTCCCTCTGATTCTCTTTTAAGTGGCAGTCACTTTGCACAGAGGGCCTGTTTCTGAAATGTTATGTTAAAAAAAAACTGACTTTTCCCCCAAAGGTTGGACTCTAATTCCAATACTGCCATTTGCTATCCCCTTGACTGAGCAAGGTTGCTTCCTTTCTCTGCACCTCAGTTCTTATCTGTAAAAGGGGTGTGATAATAAGTACCTCCTCATATTGTTTTTTTTAATATTTATTTATTTATTTGGCTGCATTGGGTCTTAGTTGTGGCACACGGGATATTCGTTGTGGCATGCAGGCTCTTCGTTGCAGCATGCAGGCTTCTCTAGTTGCAGCGAGTGGGATTCTCTCTAGTTGTGGTACACAGTCTCCAGACTGCCCAGGCTCAGTAGTAGCGGCTCATGGGCTTCGTTGCCCTGTGGCATGTGGGGATCTTAGTTCTCCAACCAGGGATTGGACCTGCGTCCCCTGCGTTGGAAGGTGGATTCTTAACCACTGGACCACCAGGGAAGTCCCCTAATAATTGTTTTGAGAATCAAGCCTTGGCATGTAAAGGCAGGCCCCTTTAGGACAGTTTCCCTGTGCAGTGTCATGCCCTTCCTCTCTCTGTGGAGAGAAGTAGTAGCAGCAGTGGTAAGCTTGCTCTTGTATTTGTGTTGTGGGTGTGGAACAAACACTGCACAGCACACATCGTCCTTTTGCTGAGCACATGGTGCCTGGAAAAACTGCATTTCTCTTGAGCATTGGTGTATTTTTATCTAAAAGGTCTGGGAATTATCTGAAGTGATCCTTTATTCTTTTGCTTTGTCCTCTGTGAAGCGTTAGAGCCTAGTGTCCTGTCCACCTTTAGGAAGTGTGCCAGGACTTATAGTCTCTAAGCTGAGTTTTCCTACTTTATTTTCCACTCACTCTGACTTCTGTGTTTTCCACCTTATTTCTATAGAAGGCTTTGAATCCTTTTGTAATGAAGTAAGATATAAATAAATTCACAAATGAACCCAGAAAAATATGAAGTGGCTTAGACAAAGAGCTAAACATGTCAGTTTTTATTTTCTTTTTGGGGGGGGAGGGTTAAGTTTTCCTTTTAGTGTGAACCCAAAGGTTTTTTTTTCCAGTTGTGGTAAAATGTACATAACATAAAATTGACCATTTTTAGTTGTGCAATTCAGTGGTGTTAAGTATATTTACAGTGTTGTGCACCCATCACTGCCATCTGTCTCTAGAACTTTTTCATCTTCCCAAATTGACACTTTGTACCCATGAAACAATAATTCCTCATCTTCCCCCACCACCCCAGCTCCTGGCAACTACCAGGGTACCTCATATAAGTGGAGTCATACAATATTTGTCCATTTGTGACAAGCCCAGTGGTTCTTAATTTAGTTTCCCCTATAAGGAGTTAGCCTAAGAAAAGGTAAAAATTAAAATTAAGTAGATATTATGAACCATACCTCTAAATTTTGGTTTTGGGGCTATACTTTACTCTCATTATACTTTGCTTACCTTCTCACCTTGTCAGTAGTTGCTGTTCTCTCTTTGGATCCCTGTTTTGGAGATTCATTCCAGAATTGTTTCTCCCAGTCTTCTGAGTTTGCAGTACAGTATTATATTATATCCAGTAATAATTGGTAGTGGTATCACCAGGTTTTTAGGAAAGTTGAAGCTTTTTAGTCATGTATGCTAATTAAATATTATAAGGATAACTTGGAAGGTTCCAGAATGTCTTCATAGTACCTGAGACAGATTGAAGTCTGTAAAAATTTTAGTTACCTTGAAGGTGATTCATAGGAGACAGTCAGTAGAGTATCATGACTTTGGAATAAGGCATTGTGCCTATTAATGCATTTATTCCTCAAATTCTGTAAATTTTAAAATTCTAAATATGTCTGAAATTTATCCCTTGCTGTCCATCTGTTTTGTCATTGCAAATACAGGACTTTTTCTCTAACTGGTTTTCCTGGCTTTTATCTCTTCCAAATCAGTCCATGCTTTGCTTCCCTTCCAGAATGAACTTTCTAAAGTGTAAGTTTGATCTGTCATTCTCTTATTAATAATTCTGCATTTTCCCCATTGCCTACAGGATAAAGGCCAACTACCTTAGTATAAAAGATCTTGCTTCTCTTTTATTCTCATTACCAAGATATTCCCAGCTAAAACTACCTGCAATTCCTGGAAAACACTAGTTTCTCATAGCTCCGATTTCTATTCAGATGTCATTACCTCTGGAAAGCATTCCTAGACCTACCTGAGTAGGGCTAGCACCTTTCTCCTCTGTGGTCCTGTAGCACATCCTACCAATGCTGAGAAATCTGGATTGAAAGTTGTGTCATTATTTTGTATATTACTAAGAAAAAAGAAAATGCTGATAAGTAAATGATGACACATTTCTTTCTTATCACTTAACTTTTTATTTTATATAAACTGAAAGAATTCTTTTAGCCCCATTTAGGCATAGAAATAACCAACCATTGTGAGGCACCATTGAGTTCATGGACATTAAATCTCAAATTCAGAAATGTTAATGTGTGAATCAATGTGCAGAACTGATGAAATAAATATAGTATATCTTTTAGCTGAGTGTGATTATTTGTTTATTATTAGCCTGTACTACATTCTTACAAGGTTTTCAGGTGTCAGGAAATGTGACTTTGTTTATCTTAAATTCTTAAAGCCTTTACATTTTGAAAGCACATAACTGGTGTTCAATGATTGTTGCAAAGTGCCTTTACATTCTTATGAAGTTGTTTTGACATTGGATATTTTATATATTATGCATGATTTCTATAAAGAAAAACATCTTTACATCTACAGGCTGCCAAAACTCTGTTCCATCTAGCCTGAGAAAATCACACAATTAGTCCTTTTGCTAACAGCCTAAATTTACTGTAGAATAGGACTTAGAATCATAGAATAGTATAGTTGGGAAGAATCTTATAGATCACCTAATCCAGCCTATACAGTTTTTTTTTCTTTTTTTTTGAATTTTTGAATTTTATTTTATTTATTTTTTATACAGCACGTTCTTATTAGTTATCTATTTTATACATATTAGTGTATATATCTCAGTCCCAATCTCCCAATTCATCACACCACCACCACCCCGCCCCCGTCACTCTCCCTCCTTGGTGTCCATACATTTGTGCTCTACGTCTGTGTCTCTGTTTCTGCCCTGCGTACCGGCTCATCTGTACCATTTTTCTAGGTTCCACATATATGCGTTAATATATGATATTTGTTTTTCTCTTTCTGACTTAACTTCACTCTGTAGCCTATATAGTTTTTATACATTAAAAAAACTTATCTTACCACTTTTATTTATCAAATGAGTGTACAACTGCTAACCAGACCTTCTGATAAGTGAATATGGACAAATGAGACGTAATTACAGCCCAAAGCAGAGAAGTTTGACATTAAATTTTTTAAAATTTACGTCAAGTGAAATGGACGTTTCGTGTATATATCTTCACACATGCATAGATGCAAACATAGATACATTTGCATGTATATACACATATGTATTTAATATTGACATATACTTATCTATAACGTGTATAGATTTATGTAGCCATCACCACAATCATAATTGTGATACATTTGACAAAGTGAGGAAACTAAGGTTATGTGGCTTTGAAATCCAGGTCTCTTTATCCTTAGCTCAGTATTTTCTGTGTTATTCCACATCCGCTTCCTTCCCCATAAATATTCTCTGGGCCATTCAAGCTGCCTTGTTCATCATTCCTTTTCATTCCATGTACCTATCTTTCATTCCATGCACCTTTGTTTAGGACAAACCTTCTGCCTAAAATACCCTCTACTCACAGAAAAAAGTACAAAGACTTGTCTAAGTCCTACCTCTTCTTTAAGAAATCAGGTTCTGTTTTTATGAAGCTTTCTGATTACCCTTGATAATCATTCCCTTTTCCAAACTCTTATAACATATACTGTACTTGAGCTTGCATTATAATTTATCTTTTTATATATGTGTAGTCTCTTCCCTGTGTACTACAAATGGAAATTTGATCTTTTACCTCTTAATCCTTCTGTTTCATTTTTATTTAGTAAAAATTTGTACAAATGAAGATTTCCTTTTCTTTTGAAAATCTTCCAGGTATTTCCGTTGGTCCTCTAACTGTGGCAATGTGCTCTCTTCTTTCTACTCTTGTGTAGTTTTAGAGGCTCTATTGGATGGCTCTTTTTTTTAACTTAACCATGGTTGCAATGCTTAAAAAAATCACCAGCTGAAAAGTAGAATCTTTGCTGGCCATCAGTCATTTTGTGCCATCTGTGTCTGAACACTCTTCCTGTGTTTTGGGAACTCCCTGTCTTTTACTTCTGCCTCCTTGCCTTCCACTATAAAATTTGAAAATATCAGATCCTAATTTTCGCATCCTCCTTTGCAGCTGGTACTCCACATTTGAGTTAGGAGCTAAAGGCTGAAAGAAGAAAGGATATACAGAATTTGTTCCAGTGGTGGCAGGTGGCAATAGTGACATCCGTTTTCCAAGGGTGGCATTTAGTAGTGGTGGAGGCAGAATTACAAGCTGCAGTGTCCTGTGTTTACTTGCAGTGGTGATGTTGCCTTCACCAGGCAGCTTTTGTGACATGATTTTGACTGTGGGTCTGGAGGCCTGGTTTTCCACCCTTCCCAGTAGCCACTCAGTGCATCTCTTCTCTGTTTAAAATCAGCTGGAATTGACTTCTTGTGTGAACAAGAATTTTGCCTGGTATGGTATCAGAGAGCCTGGACTTAGAGCCCTGCAATAGGTACTTGTCTTGGCTTTGTCCCAAGCTATCTGACCTTGCGTGAATACTCAATACTTAAACACTCAGATTCTTCATTTCTAAAATAACGGTGTTGGGCTTCCCTGGTGGCGCAGTGGTTAAGAATATGCCTGCCAATGCAGGGGACACAGGTTCGAGCCCTGGTCTGAGAAGATCCCACATGCCGCAGAGCAACTAAGCCCGTGTGCTACAACTACTGAGCCTGCGCTCTAGAGCCCGTGAGCCACAACTACTGAGCCCACGCACCACAACTACTGAAGCCCGCACGCCTAGAGCCTGTGGTCCACAACAAGAGAAGCCACCGCAGTGAGAAACCCTCACACCACAACAAAGAGTAGCCCCCACTCGCCACAACTAGAGAAAGCCCACGCACAGCAACGAAGACCCAACACAGCCAAAAAAATAAATAAATAAAAATAAATAAATTTAGGGCTTCCCTGGTGGCGCAGTGGTTGAGAGTCCGCCTGCCGATGCAGGGGACACGGGTTCATGCACTGGTCTGGGAAGATCCCACATGCCTCAGGGTGGCTGGGCCTGTGAGCCATGGCCGCTGAGCCTGCACGTCTGGAGCCTGTGCTCCGCAACGGGAGAGGCCACAACAGTGAGAGGCCCATGTACCGCAAAAATAAATAAATAAATAAATAAATAACTTAAATAAATAAATAAAATAAGGGTGTTTTCAAGGTCTTTTCAGCTCCAAAATTCTGTTATTTTTGCTTCTGCTAATTGGCCAGTGGGATGCTAATGTATGATCATCACTGGCTGCCAAATCCATCAGTGGGTACCACCAAAATTCTGCTCACAGTTATTTCAGTATGGCATTGTTCTTTTCCTGTTCTAGCACTTCCTGGGCTCTTGTGCCTGCATGTAACCCTATTGGTTAGCAAGCGTTTACTGGTACTGTGTACTGCTTGCATCTTGATAGGTATAAAAACGTTCTTTGTTCGCTGTTTAGTGATCTGATTGAAGGGAAAAATGCTTTAGGCACCAATAGGTTTCGAGGTTTCTGTGGTAATGCTGATTCGGATGAGAGCTCCTTAGTGGCAAGTGGGGATTTGAAGTCATACATTGTAAAAATTACATTTTAATGCAGTACTGTTGGCTGAGAGATTCACAGTTTAAAGAGACCAACCTTTCAATCGTTTTTTTTTTCACATAGGCACAGTGGAACAACTAATGTGAAACAGTTTTTCAGGAAAGCTAACAACAAAGGTGTTACAAGTGCTACCTCATTGCAAGGTTATAGTCATTAGCTCTGCAACAGTCTTTTAAAAAAAAAACAAAAGAAGAGGAGGAAGAAGGAGCTTAGAGGTCATCCACTTTGAAGCCTAGCTTCAGATGTAAAGAATCTCCCTGGGGCTTCCTGACCCCTAATCTGTGTCCTTTCCACAACATGAAAATAAAATGAGATAAACATTAATTTTGTCTTTCATCTTACCTTAGTAAACTCAGACGGTTTCTTTTTTCTTCTTGATATGCACAGAAACCAAAAATTTCATGTGATACTTGTAATACTTGCTCTGTTGCAGTGGTCTGGAAGCAGACCCACAGCATCTCTGAGGTCTGCCTGTATATAGTAGGGGTGGGACTTGAGTGATGTGCCTGTGATATTTTGAGAGGGCAGGAGGTCAGATAAGGGAGAACCATTCAGGGAAAGTGGTGGGTCCTGATCAAAGAAAGACCAGAAGAGAGGACTAGTGTGGCGTATGCATGTGAAAGTGGTGTAAGGAAATTACTGGAAAGACATTGGTGTTACCCAGTCGTATGAATGAGTGGACAGCAAGGGTGGTGCTAGATCGGAAGGCTGAAGAGTTTATACCTGAAACAGGCCATAAAAAGGTACGATAAACATTTGTTTCTAGAGCGTATTGGAAAAGATTGTTTTGTGTATAAGCCTACATTCTCTTATTTTCTTTTGTTTTTCTTCAGACTCCCTCGAACCCACTTATCAACAGCTTCAGAAAATGAAACTGGACAAGAGTCCCTTTGTGGTCGTGTCTGTGGTTGGGCAAGAACTCCTGACAGCTGGCCATCATGGGGCCTCTGTGGTTGTCTTAGAAGCCGCTCTGAAGATTGGCACCTGCAGCCTCAAACTGAGAGGTTCCGTTTTCTCTGCGCTGAGCAGTGCTTACTGGTCTCTCGGAAACACAGAGAAGAGCACTGGATACATGCAGCAGGACTTGGATGTAGCCAAGACCTTAGGTAGAGTTATGCTTTTCTCCTTTATTTCAGTACAGAAAGGAAATGAAGAAAGCTGATTAACCTGACGTGAATGGGAGTAATATGTGCAATGAAAAGTGATTGTACCTCGGGAACATTCTCTGTTTTAGAGTACTTAGGTCTTTAGGGCTTTTCATTTAACAAGGTATCAAGCTCCCAAAAGGCCAAAAGATATGGATTACATATTCGTTGCCTCCTCAGAGATATGGGCTCACAGATTTAATATCTCAAATGATAGATTTGTGGGTGAATCTTTCACCTTAATTTTCATTTTTGCCTACATTAGAATGCACCATCATTTTGTTGGACAAAATAGTGCAGTGCAGTGGTTAAGACTGTGGACTATGGAGCCAGACTGCTGAGTTTAGAATCCTGGCGCTGCCACTTAACTAGCTGTGTGACCTTCAGCAAGTTGCCTAATCTCTGTGCTGCTGTTTCCTCATTTAAAAAAAAATGTGGTTTATGATAATCATCACAGTGATTATTCAAGGACTTGCAGGATTGCAGTAAGAGAAGAGATATGGTGAGTCTACCATCAGCATACTTGTAAAGAAGCAACATATTATGGTAGGTGTGGAGTAAAGTGACTGAACCAACAAGCTGATAGTTGTTCAGAAACAAAGCAATGACCTCTCATTTCCAGAACACTTATGTCCCTGACTGCAGTTGTATGTTATAACATCAATAACAGTTGTCCAGAGATTTAACTTCTAGGACCATAACTTCCTACATAGAGTCTTTTAGAAGAAGAGAAGAAGGCAAGTGAAATCTTAGCTAGTAAATCTGTGGCTCTTGAATTAGGATGGCCATTATATATTATAAATAATGCTGTAACCTAGATAAATTTTATCTTTTTTTTTCTTTTTAAACCCAATTCAGGTGACCAGACAGGAGAATGCCGAGCTCATGGGAATCTGGGCTCTGCATTCTTCTCCAAAGGAAACTACCGGGAGGCTCTCACTAACCACAGGCATCAGTTGGTGCTTGCCATGAAACTCAAGGATCGAGAGGTAGGAAGTTTACCTGCAGACCAAAACCAGTTTTTTTGAAACATGGGGTCTTTTTTTGCTGCTCAAAATGTTTTAGGTATCTTAAAATATTACTTTCAGGAGTTGATAATCATTGCTTCTAACTTTCATCAACAATGAGGTGTTGAACATCTATCACATACAGGACTTGGGGATATAGAGGTAAATGAGACATGGTCTCTGACCTCAGGATCTAACAGCTTGGTCAGATACATTGTTCTTATTCTCTTCAAATGTGCTATGGATATATGTAAAATTAGCAAAAAGCTATATCATTATGATATATTCATTAAATTAAAGAAGCACACATTATGCTTTATCTGAGATGGAGTATTATTGCTGTGAATCCTTCAAATTGTTTCTTTGGTGGATTTTTAACTCTGGTGGTAGAAGCATGTTAAGTCTCACTGAGAGACCTGAATCGTAATGATAGAGAAATATCATCCTTGTCTTTTCTAGATAAATGAAATGAAATATTCTCAGAAACTTGATATCCAGTAGATGCAACATGATGGTGCCTGCAGAGTGGAAAGAGGGTGGGGTTTGGTAGGAGACAGACCCAGATTTGAATCCCTGCTTCAGTTCTTCCTGGCTCGGGGATCTTGGGGAAGTTATTATTTAACTTCTCTTTGCCTCGTATTTCTTATTTAGAAAATGACGATTCTGTTTATTCCATACACAGCTGTGATAGGATTATAAATAATACATGTAAAGTACCTAGCATGGTACCTGGAATTCATAAATGGTAGTAGTAATATAATATTATAAATAAGAATGAAGTTAATAGCAGAGGCAACAATAAATTCATGAATTAATCTATGTGTTGGGAAATATATTTAGTTACATTTACATCTCAGAATGTCACTGTAGGACGTTATGGAGATTAACTATATTATTTAAATGACCCAGCATCTTCATGTCTCTATAACACAGTCAGGCACTAGAAAGGAATTGGGAAAGAAAAAAACCTTTACTTCAGTGGCATGCTGGAATCTCCCCTTGGGAAAACTGGACTCCTAGAAAGTCTCTCTCATCCATGGGTATCAGAAAAAAGCCTTTGAAAGCTCCAAGGGCGGTGAATTTTTGGCAATTTTATTCTCAGGAGAGTTGCCTAAACACTTTTCTCTTTACCTATTTACTCTTAGTTTACAAACATTTCTTATAAGCCAGATTATCTGATTTCTTGATGTTAAGAGAATGACAAAAGGGCTCGGATTTCTAGAGGCAGATATACTGATGGCATTAAGAAGTGAGAGCCAGGTTTAAAAACTAAAACAGCATCAGTATCTAGATAGAGCCATTTAGTGTAGGGACAGATAGCTATAAATATGTCAAGAGCTGAATTTATACCACATTTTCCTAAACTTTGAGGTGTATATATTAGCTTGATTACTGGATAAGCTAGAAAGACTTTTAATTAGGGACATAGGGTTGTGATAGGTATTAAAAAGGAGAACACTCAATTGCTGCCAAGATTCTGGAATTCCAGAGGAAACAGAGACTGATATAGACCTGAGGAAGCTTTGTGAAACAGGTAGAAATCAAGCTGGCCCCCAAGTGAGATGTAGAAATTGCCATATGGGGTTCTAAAACCTGGTCAGCAGATAAGTCATGTTTTGCTGAGTGATAAGATAATTTATTCCTTTAGCAAAGAACAGATATTTTCCACCATCCTATTATATATATTATATATATAGTCAAAGATTCTTGGTTTTTTTTTAAATTGAGTTTTGAACTTTATTTATTTATTTTTGCTGCGTTGGGTCTTCATTGCTGCACGCAGGCTTTCTCTAGCTGCGGCAAGTGAGGACTACTCTTCATTGCGGTGCTCGGGCTTCCCATTGCGGTGTCTTCTCTTGTTGTGCAGCATGGGCTGTAGGTGCACAGGCTTCAGCAGTTGTGGCACATGGGCTCAGTAGTTGTGGTGCACAGGCCCAGTTGCCCTGCGGCATGTGGGATCTTCCGGATCCAGGGCTCGAACCCGCGTCCCCTGCATTGGCAGGCGGATTCTTAACCACTGCGCCACCAGGGAAGTCCCCATGGTTTTTTTAAAAGGTGATATTTATTAGTTTTATCTAATTACGTAAGAAATACATGAAAATAACCAACTGTAAGCTTACCATCCTATTAATATTTTGGGTATAATCTTTTGATCATATATGCAGTTATAATTGTTCATATGTCTTCACACAAGAACTGAAATCCTATTATATATTGTTTTAACTTGTTTTTTCATTAATATTTTCCACTTATTTTTTTTAACATCTTTATTGGAGTATAATTGCTTTACAGTGTTGTGTTAGTTTCTGCTGTATAAGAAAGTGAATCAGCTATATGCATATGTATATCCCCATATCCCCTCCCTCTTGCATCTCCCTCCCACCCTCCTTATCCCACCCTTCTAGGTGGTCGCAAAGCACCAAGCTGATCTCCATGTGCCACGCAGCTGCTTCCCACTAGCTATCTATTTTACATTTGGTAGTGTATATATGTCCATGCCACTCTCTCACTTCGTCCCAGCTTACCCTTCCCCCACCCCGTGTCCTCAAGTTCATTCTCTACGTCTATGTCTTTATTCCCGTCCTGCCCCTAGGTTCACCTTTTTATTTTTATTTTTTAGATTCCATATATATGTGTTAGCATATGGTATTTGTTTATCTCTTTCTGATTTACTTCACTCTGTATGACAGACTCTAGGTCCATCCACCTCACTAAAAATAACTCAATTTCATTTCTTTTTATGGCTGAGTAATATTCCATTTTATATATGTGCCACATCTTCTTTATCCATTCATCTGTTGGTGGACACTTAGGTTGCTTCCATGTCCTGGCTATTGTAAATAGTGCTGCAATGAACATTGTGGGACATGGCTCTTTTTGAATTATGGTTTTCTCAGGGCATATGCCCAGTAGTGGGATTGCTGGGTTGTATGGTAGTTCTATTTTTAGTTTTTTAAGGAACCTCCATACTGTTCTCCATAGTGGCTGTATCAATTTACGTTCCCACCAACAGTGCAAGAGGGTTCCCTTTTCTCCACACCCTCTCCAGCATTTACTGTTTGTAGACTTTTTGATGATAGCCATTCTGACCGGTGTGAGATGATATCTCATTGTAATTTTGATTTGCATTTCTCTAATGATTAATGATGTTGAGCATTCTTTCATGTGTTTGTTAGCAATCTGTATATCTTCTTTGGAGAAATGTCTATTTAGGTCTTCTGCCCATTTTTGGACTGGGTTGTTTTTTTGATATTGAGCTGTATGAGCTACTTGTATATTTTGGAGATTAATCCTTTGTCAGTTGCTTCATTTGCCAATATCTTCTCCCATTCTGAGGGTTGTCTTTTCGTCTTGTTTATGGTTTCCTTTGCTGTGCAAAAGCTTTTAAGTTTCATTAGGTTGCATTTGTTTATTTTTGTTTTTATTTCCATTTCTCTAGGATGTGGGTCACAAAGGATCTTGCTGTGATTTATGTCATAGAGTGTTCTGCCTATGTTTTCCTCTAAGAGTTTTATAGTGTCTGGCCTTACATTTAGGTCTTTAATCCATTTTGAGTTTATTTTTGTGTATGGTGTTGGGGAGTGTTCTAATCTCATACTTTTAAATGTAGCTGTCCAGTTTTCCCAGCATCAATTATTGAAGAGGCTGTCTTTTCTCCATTGTATATTCTTACCTCCTTTATCAAGGATAAGGTAACTATGTGTGCATGGGTTTCTCTGTGGTCTTTCTATCCTGTTCTATTGACCTATATTTCTGTTTTTGTGCCAGTACCATACCATCTTGATTGTTGTAGCTTTGTAGGATAGTCTGAAGTCCAGGAGCCTGATTCCTCCAGCTCCGTTTTTCTTTCTCGAGATTGTTTTGGCTATTCGGGGTCTTTTGTGTTTCCATACAAACTGTGCAATTTTTTGTTCTAGTTCTGTGAAAAATGCCATTGGTAGTTTGATAGGGATTGCATTGAATCTGTAGATTGCTTTGGGTAGTATAGTCATTTTCACAATGTTGATTCTTGCAACCCAAGAACATAGTATATCTCTCCATCTGTTTGTATCATCTTTAATTTCTTTCATCAGTGTCTTACAGTTTTCTGCATACAGATCTTTTGTCTCCTTAGGTAGGTTTATTCCTAGGTATTTTATTTATTTTGTTGCAGTGGTAAATGGGAGCGTTTCCTTAATTTCTCTTTCAGATTTTTCATCATTAGTGTATAGGAGTGCAAGAGATCTCTCTGCATTAATTTTGTATCTTGCTACTTTACCAAATTCATTAATTAGCTCTAGTAGTTTTCTGGTAGTATCTTTAGCATTCTGTACGTATAGTATCACGTCATCTGTAAACAGTGACAGTTTTACTCCTTTTCCGATTTGTATTCCTTTTATTTCCTTTTCTTCTCTGATTGCTGTGGCTAAAACTTCCAAAACTATGTTGAATAATAGTGGTGAGACTGAGCAACCTTGTCTTTTTCCTGCTCTTAGAGGAAATGGTTTCAGTTTTTCACCATTGAGAGTGATGTTGGCTGTGGGTTTGTCATAAATGGCCTTTATTATGCTGAGGTAGGTTCCCTCTATGCCTACTTTATGGAGAGTTTTTATCATAAATGGGTGTTGAATTTTGTCGAAAGCTTTTTCTGCATCTATTGAGATTATCTATGGTTTTTATCTTTCACTTTATTAATATGGTGTTTCATATTGATTGGTTTGCATATATTGAAGAATCCTTGCATTCCTGGGATAAACCCCACTTGATCATGGTGAATGATCCTTTTAATGTGCTGTTGGATTCTGTTTGCTAGTATTTTGTTGAGGATTTTTGCATCTATATTCATCAGTGATATGGGCCTGTAGTTTTCTTTTTTGTGACATCTTTATCTTCTTTTGGTATCAGGGTGATGGTGGCCTCGTAGAATGAGTTTCCTCCCTCTGCTGTAGTTTGGAAGAGTTTGAGAAGGATAGGTGTTAGCTCTTCTCTAAATGTTTGATAGAATTCACCTGTGAAGCCATCTAGTCCTGGGGTTTTGTTTGTTGGAAGATTTTTAATCACAGTTTCAATTTCAGTGCTTGTGATTGGTCCGTTTATATTTTCTATTTCTTCCTGGTTCAGTGTTGGAAGGCTGTGCTTTTCTAAGAATTTGTCCATTTCTTCCAGGTTGTCCATTTTATTTATTTATTTATTTATTTATTATTTTTTGCTTTATAACAAATTTAATCAGTTATACATATACATATGTTCCCATATCCCCTCCCTTTTGTGTCTCCCTCCCACCCTCCCTATCCCACCCCTCCAGGCGGTCACAAAGCACCGAGCTGATCTCCCTGTGCTATGCAGCTGCTTCCCACTAGCTATCTACCTTACGTTTGGTAGTGTATATATGTCCATGCCGCTCTTTCACTTTGTCACAGCTTACCCTTCCCCCTCCCCATATCCTCAAGTCCATTCTCTAGTAGGTCTGTGTCTTTATTCCTGTCTTACCCCTATGTTCTTCATGACATTTTTTTTCTTAAATTCCATATATATGTGTCAGCATACAGTATTTGTCTTTCTCTTTCTGACTTACTTCACTCTGTATGACAGGCTCTAGGTCCATCCACCTCCTTACAAATAGCTCAATTTCGTTTCTTTTTATGGCTGAGTAATATTCCATTGTATATATGTGCCACATCTTCTTTACGCATTCATCTGATGATGGACACTTAGGTTGTTTCCATCTCCGGGCTATTGTAAATAGGGCTGCTATGAACATTTTGGTACATGTCTCTTTTTGAATTATGGTTTTCTCAGGGTATATGCCCAGTAGTGGGATTGCTGGGTCATATGGTAGTTCTATTTGTAGTTTTTTAAGGAACCTCCATACCTTTCTCCATAGGGGCTGTACCAATTCACATTCCCACCAGCAGTGCAAGAGTGTTCCCTTTTTTCCACACCCTCTCCAGCATTTATTGTTTCTAGATTTTTTGATGATGGCCATTTTGACTGGTGTGAGATGATATCTCATTGTAGTTTTGATTTGCATTTCTCTAATGAGTAAAGATGTTGAGCATCCTTTCATGTGTTTGTTGGCAGTCTGTATATCTTCTGTGGAGAAATGTCTATTTAGGTCTTCTGCCCATTTTTGGATTGGGTTGTTTGTTTTTTTGTTATTGAGCTGCATGAGCTGCTTATAAATTTTGGAGATTAATCCTTTCCAGGTTGTCCATTTTATTGGCATGTATTTGCTTGTAGTAATCTCTCATGATCCTTTGTATTGCTGCAGTGTCAGTTGTTACTTCTCCTTTTTCATTTCTAATTCTATTGATTTGAGTCTTCTCCCTTTTTTTCTTGATGAGTCTGGCTAATGGTTTATCAATTTTGTTTATGTTCTCAAAGAACCAGCTTTTAGTTTTATTGATCTTTGCTATTGTTTCCTTCATTTCTTTTTCATTTATTTCTGATCTGATCTTTATGATTTCTTTCCTTCTGCTAACTTTGGGGTGTTTTTGTTCTTCTTTCTCTAATTGCTTTAGGTGTAAGGTTAGGTAGTTTATTTGAGATTTTTCTTGTTTCTTGAGGTAGGATTGTGTTGCTATAAACTTCCCTCTTAGAACTGCTTTTGCTGCATCCCATAAGTTTTGTGCTGTTGTGTTTTCATAGTTGTTTGTTTCTAGGTATTTTTTGATTTCCTCAATGATCTCTTGGTTATTTAGTAGTGTATTGTTTAGCCTCCATGTGTTTGTATTTTTTATAGATTTTTTCCTGTAATTGATATCTAGTCTCATAGTGTTGTGGTTGGAAAACATCCCTGATACGATTTCAGTTTTCTTAAATTCACTAAGGCTTGATTTGTGACCCAAGATATGATCTATCCTGGAGAACATTCCATGAGCACTGGAGAAGAAAGTGTATTCTGTTGGTTTTGGATGGAATGTCCTATAAATATCAATTAAATACATCTTGTCTAATGTGTCATTTAAAGCTTGTGTTTCCTTATTTATTTTCATTTTGCATGATCTGTACATTGGTGAAAGTAGGGTGTTAAAGTCCCCTACTATTATTGTGTTACTGTCGATTTCCTCTTTTATGGCTGTTAGCATTTACCGTATGTATTGAGGTGCTCCTATGTTGGGTGCATAAATATTTACAATTGTTATGTCTTCTTCTTGGACTGATCCCTTGATATTATGTAGTGTCCTTCTTTATCTCTTCTAGTAGTCTTTATTTTAAAGTCTATTTTGTCTGATATGAGAATTGCTACTCCAGCTTTCTTCTGGTGTCCATTTGCATGGAATATCTTTTTCCATCCCCTCCCTTTCAGTCTGTATGTGTCCCTAGGTCTGAAGTGGGTCCCTTGTAAACAGCATATATATGAGTCTTGTTTTTGTATCCCTTCAGCCAATCTGTGTCTTTTGGTTGGAGCATTTAATCCATTTACATTTAAGGTAATTATCAATATGTATGTTCCTATTACCATTTTCTTAATTGTTTTCGGTTTGGTTTTGTAGGTCTTTTCCTTCTGTTGTGTTTCCTGAGTAGAGAATTTCCTTTAGCATTTGTTGTAAAGCTGGTTTGGTGGTGCTGAATTCTCTTAACTTTTGCTTATCTGTAAAATTTTAATTTCTCCGTCGAATCTGAATGAGATCCTTGCTGGGTAGAGTAATCTCGGTTGTAGGTTTTTCCCTTTCATCACTTTAAATATGTCCTGCCACTCCCTTCTGGCTTGCAGAGTTTCTGCTGAAAGATCAGCTGTTAACCTTATGGGGATTCCATTGTATGCTATTTGTTGCTTTTCCCTTGCTGCTTTTAATATTTTTTCTTTGTATTTAATTTTTGATAGTTTGATTAATATGTATCTTGGCATGTTTCTCCTTGGATTTATCCTTTATGGAACTCTCTGTGCTTCCTGGACTTGATTGACTAGTTCCTTTCCCATATTGGGGAAGTTTTCAACTATAATTTCTTCAGATATTTTCTCAGTCCCTTTCTTTTTCTCTTCTTCTTCTGGGACCCCTATAATTCGAATGTTGGTGCGTTTAATGTTGTCCCAGAGGTCTCTGAGACTGTCCTCAATTCTTTTCATTCTCTTTTCTTTATTCTGCTCCCTGGCAGTTATTTCCACCATTTTGTCTTCCAGCTCACTTATCTGTTCTTCTGCCTCAGTTATTCCATTATTGATTCCTTCCAGGGTATTTTTATTTTCAGTAATTGTGTGGTTCATCACAGTTGGTTTGCTCTTTAGTTCTTCTAGATCCTTGTTAAATGTTTCTTGTATTTTCTCCATTCTGTTCCCAAGATTTTGGATCATCTTTACTGTAATTAGTCTGAATTCTTTTTCAGGTAGGTTGCCTATTTCATCTTCATTTATTTGATCTTTTAGGTTTTTACCTTGCTCCTTCTTCTGTAACATATTTTTTTGTCGTTTCTTTTCTTTTTTTTTTTTTTTGATGGGTGGTGCTGTATTCCTGTCTTACTGGTTGTTTGGCCTGAGACATTCAGCACTGGAATTTGCAGGCAGTTGGATAGAGCTGGGTCTTGGTGCTGAGATGAGGACCTCCAGGAGACCTCACTCCGACTGATATTCCCTGTGGTCTGAGGTTCTCTGTTAGTCCAGGGTTTTGGACTTGGAGCTCCCACTACAGGAGCTCAGGCCCGACCTCTAGCCTGGGAACCAAGAGCCTGCAAGCTTTGTGGCACGGTTAAAAATAAAAAAAAAAAAAAAAGGAAGAAAGAAAGAAAAAAAGGAGCAGTACAATATCAAAGAGTAGAAAACAAAAGAAAATTAGAAAGATAAAAAATATGTTAGGTAAAATAAAACTATAATTGAAACAACTGCAACAAGATAAAAGAAAACCACAACAAAAAAAAGAAAAAAGGGCGGGGGGGGGGGGAACAAGCCAAAAGGAGAGATCACTAACAAAGTATAAAGAATAAAATAAAATTAGAAAAATAAAAATATAAAAGAATCAACAACAGTGAATCAACAAGGTAAAACAGAACCCCAATCTAAAAGAGGAAAAAAGAAAAAAAGCTTTGGCTATGGGGGCAGAGGTTAGGTGAGGGGTGGAACTTAGGCAGGGGTGGGGTTTAGGGTGGGAGAGGGCCTAGATGATGTTCAAGTGTGGACGGGGCCTCTGCTTAGGACCTGCGTAGAAGGGGAGAGGCAGCATGTGGAAAGGAGGGCTTCTGGAGTGTGGAGTTCAGGAGTTTGGAGGTTGGGCCCTGAGTGAGGGTGTGTGGGTGGGATTTAGGCCCAGCTCATTGGAGGGGGTCTCTGAGTATGGAGGCGGGGACCTGGTTGGGGGTGTAGGTGCGGGGCTTGAGTTCTTCGAGGCACGAGGGAGGCTCCGAGGGCAGAGGATTAGGCCCGGGTGCTTCCCGGTGCCTAAGTGGACAGGGAAAGCACTGGCCCATTCCCTTCTGTTCCTTCTCACCCCTCCCTCACCGTCTCCCCCATTGCCACTGGACCCCTAACCGTGGGTGGGTTCTGCTGGATGTAGGGACTTCTTCCCTACCCCAGCCACCCCTCAGTCATGCCAGTCCTGGTCCAGCCTTTACTTTTGTGTGTGTGTGTTACACGGGCCTCTCACTGTTGTGGCCTCTCCCATTGCGGAGCACATGCTCTGGATATGCAGGTTCAGCGGCCATGGCTCACGGGCCCAGCCGCTCCACGGCATGTGGGATCTTCCTGGACCGGGGCACGAACCCATGTCCCCTGCATCGGCAGGCGGACTCTCAACCACTGCGGCACCGGGGAAGCCCCCAGCCTTTACTTTTGCTCCCCCTTCCCTCCGTCCCACTCCCTCAGGACCTGTGCGGGGTCCTCAGTGGGCAGAGGATCAGGCCCAGGAACTCAACAGGTTCCTAGGGGTCTAAGTGGGCAGGGGAAACCTGGCAACGGCTCCCTTTTGATCCTCTGCCCTCCCAGTGGTTTCCAGTTTTCCCCTTCGGGGGTGGGATCCCTTCCTTTCCCCCAGCTGCCCCTCAGGGGCGCCAGTCCCTTCCCCTCTCCACTTCTCCTCCCGATTCACTCCCCCCACACCCCATGTCCTACCCAGTTGCTGGGGGCTCCTCCCATCCCCTTAGGTGTCCGTGGTCCCCCACCAGTGCCTGATAGGTGCCCTAGTTGTGAGGAGACGTGAATTCCACGTCTTGATAGTATGCCATCTTGGCCTGTCTTCCACTTATTTTTAAACATTTCTTCATTTTATTAAATGTTCTACTGAAGGTCTTTGGCTTTATCATAATTTATTTAATCTTTCTCCCTACTGTTATACATTTAGTTTGTTTAAAAATTTTGGGTGTTATAAAATCTGGAGAAACATCTTTATGGATAAATCTTTGAACACATCTCTCATCATTTCTTTTGGTTAATGTATCAGAAGTGGGCTTGCTTAGCAAAAAACACATTAAGGCTTCTGATACTTATTGCTAAATTGCTCTCAGAGGGGCTGTATCTGTTTTCAGTTCTACAAGCAGTGTATAAAAGCTTTCATTTCCTTGCACTAGCTAACACTAGGCATTACTATTAAAACTAAAAAGTCAGTTTGATATTTTAAAAAATGATATCTTATTGTTTTAATTTGCATTTCTTTGGTCACTACTGGGTTTACTATTTTTAAAAATTTCTTTTATAAAGATCTTGAATACTCAAAATATGTTTTTCTATTGCAATATTGGTTATTTTATATTGATCTGATTCTGGGCATTGCTGTATCATTCTACTGAGTAGTTGGGCAATTTGTGTTCTAATGTATAGTTTTAATTATTGTTGCTCTATAATATATTTTACATCTGCTACAAGTCCCATATCATTATTATTATTTTTAATGTCTAGGGTATTCTTGTCTCTCTGTCCCCCATCAAATGATTTTTTAAATCATTTTGCTAAATTTTGGAGACTCTCCCATTGTAGTATTTACTGGAAGTGTATTCAATTTACTTGTTAATTATGGATAAATTGATGTCGTTTCAATAGTTTATCTTCTATTTAAGAGCCTGGTCTGTTCTTTCATTTATTCTTTATTTCCCTCACTGATCTACACTTTTGTGGAGGTTTTTCCCTAGATATTTAATATGTATTGTTGGAAATGGGATATTTTTTCCATTGTGTCTTTTCTGAAAATTAGTTATTGATGCCAAAGAGGGAAGATGTTTACTTTGCACATTTTGTAATTAACTACGTGAAAATTATCATTATAGCTCAGTATTTTTTGTTGATTCCCTTGGATTTTCTTGTAATGCAGACTTTCTGCAAATAATGATAATTTTGTGCATTTCTTTCCTAATGTTATACCCCTAATTTTTTTCTCTTAATTATTGCACTGGTTAGAACTTTGAGAACTCTCCCCCAAAGCAATCATACCCTTTGAGTATAAAAAGTTCAGAGGATGTACTTTTTAATGATTATTCTACTCTTACATTGTATCTGTGACCTCAAATTTTATCTTGGTTTTCCTTTTGCATTATTTTGATATTGAAATAAAATACAGGAAGCTGCATTTTGAAGCAAAAATTAACCACTATGAACGCTATGATTTGTGAGAAAACCAAGCTGCATCTTTCTGCCTCTTACATCTTTGCTATAATACATTTTAAGATTTTCCCAAGTAGCAAGATAGCAGCCTCAAACCACTTTGGCCACTTACCTTAAAAAGCAAAATGTTTGGGCTTCCCTGGTGGCACAGTGGTTGAGAGTCCGCCTGCCGATGCAGGGGACACGGGTTCATGCCCCGGTCCGGGAGGATCCCACATGCTGCGGAGCGGCTGGGCCCGTGAGCCATGGCCACTGAGCCTGCGTGACTGGAGCCTGTGTCCCGCAACAGGAGAGGCCGCAACAGTGAGAGGCCCATGTACCGCAAAAAAAAAAAAAAAAAAAAAAGTTTTTCTTTTGTACGATTATTCTCAGATACTTAATAGCAGAGGTGATACCTTCGCCACAGGATTTTTCATTCTAACTAACCTGTCTGCTTTAACAGTTTCAAAATTCATTTCAGATGGACACAGAGACCTTCCTGTGAACTAATATTAATTGTCAGAAGAATACACTAATTATATTGTTTTAGAGATTTTATTCTCTATTCAGGGACTCTGATATGCACATATGCTGATGAATCTGAAGTTTTTTTAAATCAGTCTGATTTCTCTCCTGAGCTTCATATTTCTTTATCCAAATGCCTCCTGGACACCCATCTTCAATTTAACATGCCTGACTTAGCCCTCAATCTCTGCCTACTTCTGCATTCACCATTTGTCCTGTTGCCCAAGCCACCTCACTAGCATGTTTGATTTGTTACTGGGTTCTCTTCTTTCTATGAAAGAAATCTCTTTTCTGCCATATCATCTTTTGTCTGGACTGTTGCAGTAACCTCCTCTCAGAACTTTCTATACTTTTTAACACTCTCCTCCAAGCAAAGAAGAGAGCGTGTCTACTACCTGGATCTATGAGCATAGCCTGAAGCCACTGCCATAGGAATATAATTTCTTTCAGGTGTAGTGTAGTGGCTGAGAGTGTGAACTTAGATATTAGACAGCCTTGGGCTTGAACTCTGGCTTGGCCATTTATTACTCTGACCCTGAAAATTACATAACTTTTCTAAGTGTGATGGACATGTGAGTTGTTTCTGATTTTTGGCTGTTATGAAAAAGCCGCTATAAACATATATATCTTTTGGTAAACATCAGCACTTATATCTGTTAAATGTTTGGTCGTATATATGTTTAGATTCATTAGATTTTTACCAGTTTTCCAAAGTAGTTGTACCAAGTTTTATCATAAGCAATATAAGGGATTGTTAAGCCTTAATTAAAAAATAAATAAAAAGTAAAAAGTTATATAGAAATTCAAAATGTCTGAGTAAATAACTATATCGTAGTTAAATAGAAGTTATTCTAATAGTACCTTCTTGCTTATTGTTGTGAGAATTAAGTGAGTTAGTTTATATAAAGGGCTTGCTTTAAACAATGCCTGAGACATAAAGATTCAAAAAAGCATTATTATTGGCATTATCATTGTCATCATCATTTAAATGATGAATGTTGCATATGCCTGTATAACATCAGTGTTTATTGTAGTGTAAAATTGTTTTCCCCCACATATTCACGTAAACTGGATACTCTTTGAAAAAGCGCTGTTTGTTAGGAGCTTTGCATACCTCTTGTCACACTGGAGTATGTAAAGATTCTAATTTGTGAAATCTGTTTTAACTCTGCCCTGATTCTAGTTTCTTATGTATCCAGTCCGTCACCTACAGAGCTCTTTGAGTTCCCTTCTAAACTTTAGTCCTGATCATGTAATTTTCCTGCTTAAAAGCCTTTGACAGATTTTTGTTTCCTTTAAGATAAAGTCCAAACCCCTTCATAACCTTTTCCTATTACTTTTCTTCAGCTGCTTTGCGTGTCAAACACCTTATAATCTGTTCATACAAGTCTACTTGCCATACTTTGTTAAACATGCCTTATACTTTATCCTCTGTATCTTTACTTATTATGGTCCCTCTGCATAGAAGACCTTATCTTGGACTCCTCAGCAGTGTTTTTCTTATCCAGGTTTGTTTGAATTGTCTCTGTTCACTAAAGCTCTCTTTCTAATGGACTTGAGGACACGGGGAAGGGTAAGGGTAAGCTGGGACAAAGTGAGAGAGTGGCATGGACATATATACACTACCAAATGTAAAATAGATAGCTAGTGGGAAGCAGCCACATAGCACAGGGGGATCATCTGGGTGCTTTGTGACCACCTAGAGGGGTGGGATAGGGAGGATGGGAGGGAGACGCAAGTGGGAGGAAATATAGGGATATATGTATATGTATAGCTGATTCACTTTATTATAAAGCAGAAACTAACACACCATTGTAAGGCAATTATACTCCAATAAAGATATTTAAAAAAAAAAAAGCTCTCTTTCTCAGTTTCTATCTTTTCTACCCAATATCATACCAATGTTGGTGAAGGCCGGTTTACCATTCCTTTCTTTAATGGTTAGTGCCTTTTGTGTCCTGTTTAAGAAAATGTTTATGTATCCCAAGGTCATGAAGATATTTTCCTGTGAGGCTTTATTATTTACCTTTTGCATTTAGCTCTGCTGCCACCTGGAATTTACTTTTGTGTTTGGTTTGGGGCAGGTATCAAAGTTCAGTTTTTCCCTCATGTGAATACCCTGTTGACCCAGCACCATATATTCACAAGATTGCACTCTGTGCCACTTTTGTCAGAAACAAGGTGATGGGTGCTGTTGATCTGTTTGTCTATCTTTGTGACAATAGCATATTGCTTAATAACTGTAGCTTTTTAATGACTCTAGAAATTATTGTAGCTTTGTTCTTCTTCAAAATTGTTTTGGCTATTCCAGTTTCTTTACATTCATGTATATGCAAGTATATATTTATATAAATATATAAAACATATATATGTCTTAGAATTAGCTTATAGTTCCCCCTCCCTTCACTCAGACATCCTGCTGGAATTTTGATTGGGATAGCTTTGAATATATAAATATATTTGAATTTCGTAGTCCATGAACATGGTATATTTCTCCATTTATTAGGCCATGTAAACTCTCTTTCAGCAATGTTTTATAGTTTTCAGTGTAGAACTATTGCGTATCTTCCTTTAGTTTTATCCTTAGGTTTTGTGTGTGTGTGTGTGTGTGTGTGTGTGTGTACATGTGTGCATGCACACACATGGGTGTGTTATTGTAAATGATATTGTTAAATTTTATTTTTCCCTGGTCCCCCTTACTCTACCTGGATATTCAGTAACTCTTGGAATAGGTATATTTGCTCAGCCATCTATATTCCCATACTGCTTGGTTTTTTACTGTTGTGTTTTTACCATTATGTAAGTAATATATGAGTTAGTTATTGATGTAAAAGATTAAACACAATCCTTTCCAGAAGTGACCACTGTTACCAGTGTGAAGTGTATCCTTCTAGACCTACACTGTCCACTTTGGTAGCCACTGCTACATGTGGCTGTTGAGCATTTAAAATGTGTGTAGTTTTAATTGAGATGTGCCATAAATGTAAAATCCACACTGCACTTTGAAGACTTAGAATGAAAAAAAGAATGTAAAGTATTTCATTACTTAGTTTGCATATTGATGACAACATAGTGATAATATTTTGGATACATTGAGTTAAATAAAATATGTTAATTTCACTTTTCTTTTACATTACTAGTAAGTTTAAATTATTGTGTTTGTATTAGATAGCATGGCTCTAGCCCATTTTCTTTCTTTTTTTAGATAAATTTATTTATTTAATTTATTTATTATTTTTGGCTGTGTTGGGTCTTTGTTGCTGCACGTGGGCTTCCTCTAGTTGCGGTGAGCAGGGGCTACTCTTCGTTGTGGTGCATGGGCTTCTCATTGCAGTGGCTTCTCTTGTTGCGGAGCATGGGCTCTAGGTGCGTGGGCTTCAGTAGTTGTGGTGTGCGAGCTTCAGTAGTTGTGGCTTGCGTGCTCTTGAGTGCAGGCTCAGTAGTTGTGGCGTCTGGGCTTGGTTGATCCACGGCATGTGGGATCTTCCCAGACAAGTGCTTGAACCCGTGTCCCCTGCATTGGCAGGTGGATTCTTTGGGGGGTTTTTTGTTTTGTTTTGTTTTTTTGCGGTACGCGGGCCTCTCACTGCTGTGGCCTCTCCCGCTGCGGAGCACAGGTTCTGGACGCACAGGCTCAGCGGCCATGGCTCACGGGCCCAGCCGCGGTGGGATCTTCCTGGACCGGGGCATGAACCCGTGTCTCCTGCATCGGCAGGCGGACTCTCAACCACTGCGCCACCAGGGAATCCCCGGCAGACAGATTCTTAACCACTGCGCCACCAGGGAAGCCCCCAGCCCATTTTCTATTATGGTTTTGTTTTTCATAGGTGGGAATATTATACGTTTTCCAAATGTTTTTTCACTCTTTTCATGTTAGCACATACAGATCAACTACGTTCTTTTGAACTTCTGTGTAGTGATATGTATTATGGATGTACCCTTTGTCTGCTGACGGAATGTTCAGGGAGGTTTTTTTTTTTTCCTTTTACAAACATGGTTGCAGGAAAAAAGACCTTTTACAAGTCTGTCTGTATACATTTAGGACGAGAGTAGTGTGTAACAGGTGGAATTGCTGGGTCAACAGGTGTTATACATATTTTAAATTAAAAGTTTTTTCCCAAATTGCTCACCACAAAGGCTGTTCTAAAGCCAGAAGCACTTCTTATTAATCTTTAGATTTTTTTCAAATTGTTTGGCAAATCACAGCCCTTAGTGATACCGCAGTTATGGTGCTTATTGATTATTTGTTTGTAATGGTGGTCTTCTCATTTTTAACTGGCAGCTTCTGGAGGGAAAGGAGAATATTTATATTCTCCTTATTTATATTGATATAATATATCAATATATTGATATATATTGATATATATCTCCTTATTTATATCTCCTTATTTATATTGATAATTTCATTCATTCATTCATTCAACACATGCTTACTGGGCACTTACTTTGTGCCAGGTGCTCTAAATGCCTTTGGGTAAACAGCTAAATATGCCATTGTTCATGCCCTCAAGGAGCTCAAATCTGGCAGGTCTCCTGCAGTGTGCCAGCCCAGTGTTGGTGAGTGCTTGTTGCCTGGAGGAAAAGCACTGAGGGTGTATAGTAGGTAAAGAGTGATCTCTCCTTGGCTCTTGTGAAGGGTGGTCTTTGTTTTACTCAGATCTGGAGAGGAAGCGTTTTGAAGTCCAGTAGTAAATACCAACTAAGTTTACTCATTTTTTTCTTTTCTTTGCTGTCAGTAACTAAAATCTGAAATTCACATTTAATAAGGATACTTTTTGTATTTTCATAATGCCTCCCACATTAAAGATCTTTTACAATGAAATTTTACTCTTTGTGATTTTGAAGATTTAAGGTAAATAATAATCATTATCAATTTACCACCGGTGGGTTCACAGGAACAGTTAGTGTCCCCCCAGAAAGACTACTCGACTGTGAGAAAATTGAGCTGTCTGGATTTCCTTCAGGATGTGGTACAGGAAATTGATCAGTTGATTTTTTTATGACATCATCCTGACCATGGCACTTTCTCCAAAAACAATGCTGTTTATCTTGGACCTTTTTACAGACATTTTTCTACACCATGTATATTAATATATTAGTAGTGCTAGTATGAAGTCAACACAAAGGTTTGTGGGGTGTGTGTGTGTGAGAGACAGAGACAGAGAGAAAGAATGTAGTGAGGTAATTATTTTACTTCCAGTAGTATAGGAGAGTGGTTAAAAGGTAAAAAGCATTCCACTTTAGCAGAGAGCCGTATCCTCATAGGGAGTATTAAGTTCAGGAGGGGAATGCTTGGCAACCTTTCCAGTGGTGTGTGTCTTACAGGCTTTTGAGAAATAAGTGTTAAGGTGTAACTCTTCAAGTCACTGAAGACTGTAGGACTTGGAAAGTGGACACTTGGTGAAGAATGGAGGTAGGACATCAACTTCTTGATTGTGCTCTTTGTACTTTGTATAAATTGTCTGAGTCAGACCTTTTGGGCCTGTAATGAGTTATAAAAGGCTCTTTTTCTCCTACTAACAAAACAGTTATTACCTTAAAAGAAATGAGCACACCCAGTGAATATGTGTGTATGTATGTGTAATATATGATATGTTTGCAAATCATTCTGCTCTCAGCTGTTCCATTTTTTCCAGATATATTTTTTCAAGTTCTAATTTATCATCACTCACCTGTTATATTTTTGGTTGTCCTCTTCCAGCCATAGCATTTTGCATTCTCTTCCTCTACAGAGTAGCAGGAGCTTCAGACTAGGAATTGGGAGATCTAAATTGGAATCCTGGTTTTGTCACTAGCAGCCATGTATCATGCGCAGGCCACTTCTGGAAACTCTTAGTTGCTGGTTCATCATCTGTGAACAGAAAGACCACATCACATGATCTTTAGAGTCATATTGCCCAATGCAGTAGCCATTAGCCTCATGTGGCTATTTTAAATTGATTAGAATTAAATAAAGTAAAAAAAAAATCAGTTCCCCAAACACAATAACCACATTTTAAGTGCCCAGTAGTCTGTGTGCCAAGTGGAGCATACTGGACAACACAGAAAAAAATCTATTATCTCAGAAAGTTCTACTGAATAGTGTTACTAGAGTCTCTTGTGGCTCTAGTCTTTAATCAGAAGACAAAAAGTACATCAGTGTGAATCATAGAACACCTTCTTTTTTTCATAGTACTGCTAATTATAGTAGAATCACCTGTATTCTTTGTAGATACACAGGGAAAGAAGGAAGTTTCAGTTTCTAATAATGGCAAAGTAGCTTATATCAGCTCAGCTACACATAACAATTATAAACTCTAAGCAAACTGTAAAACAAACAACTATATGAAGGTACTGGAGAGTGACCAAAAGTGGCAGAAATTGGAGAATATTAGAGATGACAGAGAAAGAGGCATGAGCTTGTAGACAGGTCAATAGAAATTATATAACCTGAAAATCAGAGAAAATAGGTTGAAAAGAATTAACTGAGCCTTAGTGTCTTGTGGGACAATATGTATAGTTAAATGTGTTGAAGAAAGACAAAATAAAGAAAATAATGGAAAAAAAGAATATTTGTAGAAATAGTGGCTAAAATCTCCCTAAATTTAGTAAAAATAAATAATTTGCAGATTCTAAAAATCCAGCTAAGCTCAAGGAAATAAATACAAAGGAAACCATACCTATGCACTTTATAGTCAAACTGCTGTAAACCAATTATAAAGGGGAAATCTTGAAAGTAACCAGGATAAATGACATATTAGAACGAGAAGGAGCAACCGTACAAATGATGGCTGATTTCTCATGAGAAGTAATGGAATGGAGAAGACAGTGGAACAGAATTTTCAAAATGCTGAAAAATGAAAACCCCAAAACTCAAAACACTGTCTACCGGGGCTTCCCTGGTGGTGCAGTGGTTAAGAATCTGCCTGCCAATGCAGGGGACATGGGTTCGAGCCCTGGTCTGGGAAGATCCCCCATGCTGCGGAGCAAGTAAGCCTGTGCGTCCCAACTACTGAGCCTGTGCTCTAGAGCCTGCGAGCCACAACTACTGAGCCTGTGTGCTACAACTCCTGAAGCCCACGTGCCTAGAGCCTGTACTCCACAACAAGAGAAGCCCCCGCAACGAGAAGCCCACGCACCGCAATGAAGAGTAGCCCCTGCTCACCTCAACTAGAGAAAGCCCGCGTGCAGCAACGAAGACCCAATGCAGCCAAAAATAAATAAATAAATAAAATTAAAAAAACAAAACAAAACATTGTCTAGCCAGAATTCCATAACCAGCAAAAATATGTTTTAAGAATGAAACTAAAATACATTTTCAGATAAGTGAAAACCGAGAAAATTATCAACAGATCTGTACTATAAGAAATGCTTTGGGAAGATTTTCAGGCTGATGGAAAAATGATATCCAGTGGAAACTCAGATCTTCAGGAAAAGAGGGACAGCACCAGAAATAATACATATGTTGATAAGTATAAAAGACTACTTTTACGTTTTTTCCTCATATGGTTGGCCCTCCTTATCTGTGTGGGTTCTGCATCTGCAGGTTCAACCAACCTGGATTGATTTATGTTTTATATAAGGGACTTGAGCATTGCAGATTTTGGTATCCACGGGGGTCCTGGAACCAATCCCTTGCAGATACCAAGGGATGACTCTATTTCTTTTCTATGTATATGTCTATTTAAAGCAAAATTATAACATTAAATTGTAGGATGCATGGCATACATGGATGTATATGTTTGATTCTCATATGTTGTTGTTGGAAATGTGAAACAGTACAACCACTTTAGAAAAATGTCTTGCAGTTTCTTTAGAATGGAAACATACACTGGCCCTGTGGTCCAGCAAGTCCACTCCTAGGAATTTACCTCAGAGAATTGAAAACATAAGTCCACAAAATGATGTGTGTAAGCATGTTTATAGCATTTTTATTCATAATAGAAAAATCTGAGAATAGCCCAGGTGTTCTTTCAGTGGAAGAATGGATATATAAACTGCTGTATAGTTGTAAAATACATACAGCAAAATGAACAAATCTCAAAAACATAAGATTGTGTGAAAGAGGTCAAACACAAAAACGAAGATATTGATATTTTATGATTCCATTAGCAACAAGTTTTAGGACAGCAAAACTAATCTGTGGTGAAAACAGATCAATGGTTGCCTTTGGGAGCAGAAGTGAGGGTAGGATTGACTGGAAAGGGCTATGAATGGACTTTCTAGGATGATGGGAATGTTTTCTCTCTTAATGTATGTTTGGGTTACCTAGATATACGCATTTGTCAGACTCATCAGATGGTAACACTTAAAAATTATGCATTTCACTATGTGTAAATTTTTAATAGAAAAGTAAATATTGAACTCTAGTTAGTGACCTACATGCTGTGGTATTGGGGGAAAGTATACTAATGTTTGAAACTTACTTTAAATTGTATCCAAAAATGGATTGATGAAAAGATGTATAGATACGTGATAAAGCACGTTTAGCAAAGTCATATTTAATAAAATATTAGTAATTGCAGCGTCCTAATGTGAATATATAGCTATTCATTGTGTAATTCTTTCAAGTTTTCTGTGTCTTTATAATTTTTTACCATAAAAATGTTAGAAAAAACAGAGGATTTGGTGATGAAAGAGGGATGAGCAGTAATTCCAGTGATCAGACCTCTTGGTAGGAGTTGACCCATGTGGAATAAATTTCACTGGATGCCCCCGTCTCTACCCACCCCACCCCCAATGCCAAGAAAAAAAAATCACACCGCACCTCCTCTTTCCTTCCTGGCTATACATGCACAGTGTGTCCTGGAATACCATCACAGCAAAATATTCATATATGGGTGAAAACAGTTTCAACTAAATGTCAGAAACCAATGAATTGCACATTAGCCTTCTAGGGCACTTTGGATGGTCTAAGCGGAAGGAGGGAGTGGCAATCTCATCGTCTCTGCCTCAGTGAAGGTGGGAGTGCTCACCTTGATTGCATGGCCAGTGGCCTTTTCTTAAAACACTGTCTGTGAGGAGCCACCTCTTCCTTGCAAAAAGGTGATAGGGTGGGGCAGGGAGTAAGATGTAGGTCCCATGGAAAAAGTACTTTATGCAATTTAATAAAAATCACCAGATCTAGCCCTCTCTTTTTATCCTAAGGAATAAGAAGCTTATAGAAATGAAGTGACTTGCCCCAAGATCAACAGTCAGTTGCTTAAAGTTGTTATATTTAGGAATAGTTTTTTTTTTCTTGTCATTATGTGGCACTTTACTTCTAAAGATCCTAAATTTGTCAAGTATTTTCTCTATAATGATGCAATTTTTAGAATGTTAACAGAGTCCTAGTCATTTGAAATCATGATTATCAGTGATAACTAATTAATTAATGTATGTGGTTAATGTTTACCATTTACAAATACATTTCTTATTTTCTTATACATTACTTCATTGTCACAAAACCCCAGAGCATTATTTTGGATTTCAAGAATGGACTTTTGTATCGTTTGATATAGTTCAGTAATTTTCCAGAGAGACGGGCTCCCTGGGCTATACAAAAAGACTTTGTTTGATTATGCATGTCCCCCCCATGTGAGGGACTGCGAACTGAACCAAGAGCTGAGAGATATGGGCATAAAGAGTCAAAATTAAAGACTCAGAGACAGGTAGAATGTGACATATTGGAGACTGCAGCATCATCCGAGGACAGAGAGGAGTGTGAGTGCTACTGTTGCTGAAGGTACTGATGACCATGTGTAATGCTAAGACACTGTCATTCCAGTATGATGGTGGCGAGCTGTCCTGACAGAATAGCTGCTGGATTAGCTTGCACTTCCTTGATTTTTAACTTTGGATTTATCTGTTCTAGGGACCATGGAAACTTCAGAAACTGAAGCAAATTAGTGATATTATTTCTGTTTTTTAGATGAGAAAATGAAGGCTTAAAGAGTATGGGTGCTTTTTCTTTAGGCCACACAGCTGGTAAGAGATAGAATCATGGCTTTGGAAGAAGACAATATGAAATATGTTCTGCTAGCTATTTGGAATAGAATTTTGGTACAAATGATTAATCCTTGCTGAAATGAAATTTATCATGTGTGTCCAGTTTTTAAAAAGATAATTTCCAAAACAAAAACAACAAAAACCATAATTTCCTACAGTCCATTTTAATTTTGTAAGGACATCACTGAGATTTGTTTAATTTTATGTTATGGTGGGTTAGAACAATTAAAATCTGATGAAAGTAGATTGTAAGTACAATGCCCTTCCCATCCATTGCTATAGATGATCCAAATTAGGAATCCTTTCTTATTTTTCAATTTTAGTTCACTGTTGGGGAAAAAAAAAGTTGGTTTTCAAAGCAGTAATCAGAATCTTTTATTCCCCCTGAATAAAAGCACTTTTCTTTAATTACCATAAAACACATATGAATCTCAAAGTTCTCCTTTTCTTCAGAGAAATCACATCCCAAAGAAATCACCGTTGAATTGCTTATTGCTTTTATTCCTTAATCCACATTTTCCTGCAGACTAGCCAGGTGTCCACTGGTTTCTGGAGGAGTGTTACAGCACATCTTTGGGCCTTTCCTGGAAGATAGAGGTTGAGAGTGCTAAGAATCTTTTAAATTTTTTACCATTTTAGTCTCTGATAACACTTCACTAATTAGTTAAACTGTTTCTATTTAGAATTTGTAATTGGTTAAGCCTAAATTTTTACTTTTAACTATCTTTTAGGAGGTTTTCTAGGCAAACCAAGAGGTTAAAATATTGCAGGACGAATAAATCTTGAAGATCAATAAGCATTCCCAAATTCTCCAGAAATGTTAGGCATATAAGGAGTTGATTATGCTGATTGGAATTTATGAGCAGAATGTAATTAAGATCAAATAGACTTTGGTTGAGTTCTCACTCTGACACTTATCTGGTTACGTGACCTTGAGTAAGTAACTTACATTTCTTTAAGCCTTAATCTCCTCATCCCTAAAACAGGGATAATAGGCAATAAAGTGTTTAGCATAGTGTTTAGCATAAAGTGTGTGGTCAATTGGTAAGCCGAAGGAGTCGCTGCAACCATCCTCATCATCTTCATCTTCCTCCTCTAGCCGTGAAAGCGATTAGAGAAGTTCTAGTTACTATGTATACTTGACAGTATCATAACTCTACCTATTTATCTAATCAAATCTTCTAGCTGGGACTTCCCTAGTGGCACAGTGGTTAAGAATCCATCTGCCAATCCAGGGGACATGGATTCGAGCCCTGGTCTGGGAAGATCCCACATGCCACGGAGCAACAAAGCCCGTGCACCACAGCTACTGAGCCTGCACTCTAGAGGCCCTGAGCCACAACTGCTGAGCCCATGTGCCACAACTACTGAAGCCCGTGCGCTCTAGGGCCCATGTGCTGCAGCTACTGAGCCTGCATGCTGCAACTACTGAAGCCTGTGCACCTAGAGCCTGTGCTCCACAACAAGAGAAGCCATCGCAATGAGAAGCCCGCGCACCGCTACGAAGAGCAGCACCCGCTCACTGCAACTAGAGAAAGCCCACGCGCAGCAACAAAGACCCAACACAGCCAAAGAAAAAAAAAAAGAATGACTTGGCCAGCATCTCTAAACCAAACCTACCAACTCACCCCTTATACTCCATCTACTGATTTGATGTTTTCACCATCTCGGCATCATAAGAGAGTGGAGCGGTAGACAACAGTTCGAAAAAAAATTTTTTTAAGCTTCCTCTTCTCCCACAAATAGGTTAAAAACCTATTACTTTGCTCTACTGCAGAATACCTTTACTCTCCAGAAAAGCAGCTGGAGTGCTTTCTTTCATAAAAGAGAGGAAGAAAAGAGAATTTTCATGTAAGAACAATTATAAGGTCAAGTATGAATATTTCTATCAGTGACTGTTTCCCAAGGTTTAGCAGAGTCTGATAAAGAGTTTCCTTTTCTAAATTACCGGAGTGGAAGAATATTCAATACCTGTAAAGCCTGTACTGGGTTTCTGGTTCCTAACATTGTTCAGTTATAAAGCCACTTTTACTGCATATGAGATCCTGTAAGAAAATGACTAGAAAAAAAGAACTGCCAAATCAGTAAGATTGCTTTATTAACAGTCTGTCTCACAAAACACATAATGATTTTACTGTTTTAGGCAAACTCATGGTGGTGGCAGGAATTTACTTTAAGGGCCCTCTCTTTGGGGGGTGAAATATGCATGAGGTGGGGAAGGGCTTTGCTAAAGCGTTTATACCAGATTGATGGATTTTCGAAAGTTCCTCTAGAAATGTAGAATTTCTTATAAAACTTATGTAATGCAGCCTAAATAGTCTATCCTGTTTTAAAGTTCTTGTTCTTCTAGTGATTGATAAATGTTCAAATCTATCACAAATGGACCCCTTACTGTGAAGTTTAAGTTACTGTATTTATTTTATTGAACCACCTTATCAAATTACTCATTTCCTAATGCTCCTTACTAGAATATTTTCCTGCAATCCATTCCGTCTCCCTCTCCCTCTCTCTTTTTCTCTGTCTCTTTTGTTACTCTTAATAAACAATTCTTTCCCTCTTCTCTTAAATTCTTTTTGTTTGGCTTATCTTTAAAATTGGTTCCTCATAGAAACAGATGTCTTTTGCAATCAAGTTCCCAGCCTGGCCATTAATACCTTAGTCACTTCATAATCTATAGATGGATTATAAGCTGAAGCTCCTATTTTTAAGACTGTCTCATTCCTGAGAGTCTTCTGAACCCAAAGAATGGGGTGGTTTGAAGATACATTAAGCAGTGAGTAAAAAGGAGGAAAGGAGGAAAGAAGTTGTATATGAATCATTTGTGAAAAGAATTTGCAATTCAAGGACTGCTGTTATACATTAATGTGTGTATTGTTTAAATAAATGTATTGAAGTATAGCATGCACACAGAAAAGTACGCAAATCATTTTTAAATGAATTTTCACAAAGTGAACATATCTATCTAACCTCTACCCAGATGAGGAACTAGAATGTTACCAGCAACCCAGTAGTCTGGTTCTTGTCTCCCACTCCAAAGGATAACCACTATTCTGACTTATAATAGCGTGGGTTAGTTTTTCTTGTTTTTGAACTTTATACAAATGGATTCATAAAATATATCCTTTGTAGTTGGCTTCTGCTGCTGAATATAATGTTTGTTAGATTCGTTATTGTTGATACCTATAGCAGTACTATTATGTATTCTCATTTTTATAGAGTATTCTTATATGAATATATACACTTCATTTTGGTTATTTCCATTTTTTATATTGAAAAATCTGTCTCAGCGTTACTGTTGATCCTTTGAAGATGTCTTTTTTTTCTCCCTCTTCTTACTTTTTCTTTTTGTCTTTGGTTTGTATCACTTTTACTATGAAGTTGCCTAGATGTGGTTTGCTTTGTATTTATCCTGTATGAAGTTTGCAGGGCTTCTTAAATTTGTGGCTTGTTGCTTTTATCAGTGTTGAAACATTCTCAGCTATCGTCTCTTCAAGGATTGCTTCCACCCCATTTTTTTATGTCCTCCTGCTAGGAGTCCAATTGCATGTAACTCACACCTTTTCATAATGTTCCATTTGTCTCTTATGCTTTATATGTATTTTCCATCTTTGGGAAGTTTTTAATCTCTGTGTGTTTCAACCTAGATTTTTTTTTACTATGCTATATTTATGATCATAAATATTTTCTCTTTAGCTATGTCTGACTTGCTGTTAAGGCTGTATATTACATTTGTAATTTTAGTTATTTTTCTAGAATATCAACTTGATTATTTTTTTATAGATTCCAGTTCTCTTGAAATTCTTCATCTTATCATTTTTTTCTTGAACATATAAAGCACAATTATTTTAAATTCCATGTCTAATAATTTGTGGGTTTGTTTCTCTTTTTCTGTTTTTTCTCTTGGTCCTATTTATATTGTGCCTGGCTCAGCTTTTTACTGACTGCTCACCATTGTGTATGAAAATATTGAGATCTCAATGTTGTTATGTTCCTCTAGGTAGAATTTTTCTTAATTATCTTGTTGGCATCTAGAGCAGGAGTAGATCATTTTAATCTAGGCAAGAATGAGATATTTCTGAGCTGGGGTTTAATCAGATCAATTTCTGGTTCAATTTTCCTCCTAGGCTTTAGTCCTTCCACTGTCCGAACTTTAAGCCTGAGGTACTTAC
Organism: Mesoplodon densirostris; assembly: GCF_025265405.1. Classification (NCBI taxonomy): domain Eukaryota; kingdom Metazoa; phylum Chordata; class Mammalia; order Artiodactyla; family Ziphiidae; genus Mesoplodon; species Mesoplodon densirostris. The sequence continues at coordinate 21,945,508 of NC_082675.1, read as the reverse complement.
CAGGCCCCAGCTGTTGTGGGCTCCGAACTTCAATTTTTATCTTACCAGTACCATTAACATGGTTTATTGCAATTACTTTTTACTTCTCTTCCTTGGGGTGTGTGGTAGTTATAAAATAGTGACTATCTTAAGGATAAAGATGGCTCAGACTCTTGGGCTCGCTTTTCTGTAATATTGGCCATATCCTGACTTCCTTGGTAAGTCTTTAACTTTAGGTTTTATCTCCCTAGTCCCATGTGATTGCTGAAAGCTCTGCTACTTTTTTGTGCTTCATAGTGACCACTTCATGCTTGACCTCTCAACTTTCTGCCCATGACTCTTTCAAATTGGAAATTTTCTCCAGAGAATGTCATGTTCACTTCAGTGAGTCTCCTTTTGCCCAGGATTTTGGTCTCAAATCTTGAATGCCTTGATACCACTCTAGTGCCCTTAAATGGATTTTTTTTAAATCCATTTTTTTCCTAATTGTTCTGGTCAAATGAATTCTTCTGCTACAAACTAGTCTGTCATGACTAGGAGTAGTTTATTATTTGCTTTTTACTAATGAATGTTTAGATTCCTGATGGTTATTTATTTAGAATCACAACTTTTGGATCAAACAAGAATCTTTTTTCTTTTTAACATTTTTATTAGAGTATAATTGCTTTACAGTGTGTGTTAGTTTCTGCTTTATAACAAAGTGAATCAGTTATACATATACATATACATATAATCCCATATCTCTTCCCTCTTGCATCTCCCTCCTTGCCACCCTCCCTATCCCACCCTTCTAGCTGGTCACAAAGCACCAAGCTGATCTCCCTGTGCTGTGCGACTGCTTCCCACTAGCTATCCTATGTCCATATATACACTACCACTCTCTCACTTTGTCCCAGCTTACCCTTCCCCCTCCCCATGTCCTCAAGTCCATTCTCTAGTAGGTCTGCGTCTTTATTCCCATCTTGCCCCCAGGTGCTTCATGACCATTATTTTTTTTTTTTTAGATTCCATATATATGTGTTAGCATACGGTATTTGTTTTTCTCTTTCTGACTTACTTCACTCTGTATGACAGACTCTACATCCATCCACCTCACTACAAATAACTCGATTTTGTTTCTTTTTATGGCTGAGTAATATTCTATTGTATATATGTGCCACATCTTCTTTATCCATCCATCTGTCGATGGACACTTAGGTTGCTTCCATGTCCTGGCTATTGTAAATAGAGCTTCAGTGAACGTTGTGGTACATTACTCTTTTTGAATTATGGTTTTCTCAGGGTATATGCCCAGTAGTGGCATTGCTGGGTTGTATGGTAGTTCTATTTTTAGTTTTTTAAGGAACTTCCATACTGTTCTCCATAGTGGCTGTATCAATTTACATTGCCACCAACAGTGTATGAGGGTTCCCTTTTCTCCACACCCTCTCCAGCATTTATTGTTTCTAGATTTTTTGATGATGGCCATTCTGACCGATGTGAGATGATATCGCATTATAGTTTTGATTTGCATTTCTCTAATGATTAATGATGTTGAGCATTCTTTCATGTGTTTGTTAGCAATCTGTATATCTTCTTTGGAGAAATGTCTATTTAGGTCTTCTGCCCATTTTTGGCTGGGCTTGTTTGTTTTTTTGATATTGAGCTGTATGAGCTGCTTGTATACTTTGGAGATTAATCCTTTGTCAGTTGCTTCATTTGCAAATATTTTCTCCCATTCTGGGGGTTGTCTTTTCGTCTTGTTTATGGTTTCCTTTGCTGTGCAAAAGCTTTTAAGTTTCATTAGGTCGCATTTGTTTATTTTTGTTTTTATTTCTATTTCTCTAGGATGTGGGTCACAAAGGATCTTGCTGTGATTTATGTCATAGAGTGTTCTGCCTATGTTTTCTTCTAAGAGTTTTATAGTGTCTGGCCTTACATTTAGGTCTTTAATCCATTTTGAGTTTATTTTCGTGTATGGTGTTAGGGAGTGTTCTAACTTCATTCTTTTACATGTAGCTGTCCAGTTTTCCCAGCATCAATTATTGAAGAGGCTGTCTTTTCTCCATTGTATATTCTTACCTCCTTTATCAAAGATAAGGTGACTATGTGTGCATGGGTTTATCTCTGGGCTTTCTATCCTGTTCCATTGATCTATATTTCTGTTTTTGTGCCTGTACCATACTATCTTGATTACTGTAGCTTTGTAGGATAGTCTGAAGTCCGGGAGCCTGATTCCTCCAGCTCCATTTTTCTTTCTCGAGATTGTTTTGGCTATTCGGGGTCTTTTGTGTTTCCCTACAAATTGTGCAATTTTTTGTTCTAGTTCTGTGAAAAATGCCATTGGTAGTTTGATAGGGATTTCACTGAATCTATAGGTTGTTGAATAATAGTGGTGAGAGTGGGCAACCTTGTCTTGTTCCTGATCTTAGTGGAAATGGTTTCAGTTTTTCACCATTGAGGACGATGTTGGCTGTGGGTTTGTCATGTATGGCCTTTATTATGTTGAGGAAAGTTCCCTCTATTCCTACTTTCTGGAGGGTTTTTATCATAAATGGGTGTTGAATTTTGTCAAAAGCTTTCTCTGCATCTATTGAGATGATCCAAACAAGAATCTTAAAGAGTAACTTGTCCTCATTTTTTAGCGAGATAGTGAGGGCCCTGAGTTAGAGAGACCTATCCAAGGACACACAGCCCATTAATAGCTGTTCTCATTTCAAGGACTCCCAACTTCTAGTCCATTGAGTTTTACACTGCATCACTGGTAATATAGTGTTTGTGTCTTGTACTCACTTACTGAGGTCATAAACCATGTCTAACCAGCATTCTATAAAATCAACTCAACCTTGATCTGGTTGAGTGATGATAGTGCTCTGATGGACTTCATATTATGAGAAAAGAGCTTACATTTTGAAGTTGTGATAACATTGTCAAATTGCAGGCACATCTATGAAGCCCTATCTGGGCTATTTAATACACCCACATTTAAGACTCTAAAGTTATCTTTTCCCCTTTTGTTAGACTCTACATGTAAAATGAATTGTTTTCCAATCTAGAGTGGATAATTCATAAAGAACATTACCAGATTATGCCCATCTATCATGCTATAGAGGAGTATTTATTAACTACAATAGCTCAACTCAGAGGTTATGCCAGAGAAGAATAAGGTATATATGACTATGGAATCACATACAGTCAAAGGGTGCTAAACCAAAGAATATTGTTTTGTACTTTTGCAGTTTACTTTTAGAATGTTTGAATAATCTTAATCTTATTTATCAGTCAAGTTGCTAGCTTCTCTTACAAAGGATAAACTTATTTGTAAGTTTGGAGGATACACTGTAGAATGAATGGAGTTGACTCTGGCTAGAGTTTGATCTGGTTTATGGATCCCACAGGGGAGCCATTGACAGTGGCTTTATGGCAACATAGATTGACCACCCGCTTTCTTATGCTGTACAAGGATGTATAAGGTAGCCTCTGGGTTGCATATCTGTTTGCCTTTTAGTTTTTATGTTAGGGAAAGTGAAACACAGGTAATGGAAATAGGTAAATAGAAAAGGACATTATGGGGAATAAATTCTGCTTAGCGTTTGACCCCTGTACATATAAAAGCTACTTTAAAGTGTTTTGTTTTTAATGACAGAATGTAATCTGTACTTGATGACAGTCTGAAAAAGAATTCTAGTGTTGCTTTGGGCTTTAAGCTTCTCTGTACAAAGTACATTTGTTAAGCAATGTCTGATCCAGAGATTATTACTATTTAATAGTATTGCCAGAGCCATACTTCTGTGTGCTTATGAGTTTTCTTATCTCTCTCTATTTTGTTTTGGAATAAATGTAACCCTGAAGAGTAACATTTCTAATATTTGCTCTTTTTTTAATGTAGTTTTAAGATTCAGATGCTTCCTTAATGTGTCTCTTTTTGTCTTTTGCCTCTTGGTTTTTTCACAAGAATTAAAGGAATAATGAAGATAGTTCAGGTAAGCAACAGGAAGTAAACCAGTGATTCATTTGTATCTAGGCCTGGGAGGGACCTGTTAGAATTCTAGATACATGGAATTTTAGAGGTGGAAAGGACTTAGGGAGATAATCTATAGCACTCTTCTCATTTTATAGATGAGAACCAAGGTGCATGGGTTGTCTATGGGTCTGATTAGAAGTAGATTTGGAACTAGTCTACAGCCCCTCTGACTCCCAACTCGTGTTCTTATGATCGATCAGTCCCTGCTCTTCCACCTGTGTTTTCTTTCAACTGAAAGTCAGGGTGCTTTGGTATTTATAAACGTGCAGCTTGGGCTATGTCTTGGGCTTTTTTCCCTTTTTTTGATTAAAGAAATTGATTGGGATGATGCAGTTTGGGTCCAGGGCATTTGATTGTCAATTTCCTATGTGAGAGCTCTGCTTATCTCAGTTATTAAAAGTATGTTTCTAAGAAAAACACATGGTTCTCCCCCCCACCGTTTCATAAATATCTTCCTTTTTCCCAGTAAACCATCCTTGAAAACCACTCTACTTCTTCAAACTTTTTTTCTGATTAGCATAAATTCAGAGCAAGTCTTCCTGAAACCTCACATCCCAAAGTTACATGTAGAATGACATGAAGTAAATTTGGTATTTCTTCATGTAAGTTCTTGTTTACGTCATATGTTGTTTTGTTGTGTTACAGAAATCACCATTGGTACATTATGCAAAATGTCAAAAACTCATCCCTCAAGACAGTGTTGTTAAAAGTAGCTAAATAGGTCTGGCTAGAATGAGCAATGTACAAAAATAACTTTAAAGAACAAAACTGGGAAGAGTGTTGAGAGACCACAAGGACTTGAAAGCAGAAATTAAAAGGAAAATGCAGAGAGCAAAGCAATGTGTTTCTCGTTGGGCAGAGTTCCCATGAGGGACCCTGTGTTCAAATACTCTTTGACATTGCATTTGAATCCTTAGCTTCCAAAGGCCACTGATACCACAGAGGCCCGTGTGTAATGGTTCCTTCATCTCCTGGGCCTCTAGCCGCCTCCTATTACAGCCCCACGTTTAAAAATAGCAGGGAAATGAGGGAAAATCATAAACTAGCTATAATAAAATTAGTGCTTGCGTGAAAGACTATTGCCAGAGAACAGCTTTTAGAAGGCCCAGCGCTGCCAGAAGGCTGCTGGGTGTTGGCAGTTTTCAAGCATTCACTGGCCAGCACGCTGAGACCTGTATTAGGCGTTTTATTAAAGATAGAGTGTCTTTTCTTCGTGATCATAAGTGTAAAAGGTTTTTTTTCTGTAAGTAATAGAAAACGGATCAGAAAAAATAGATTGTCATAATAAATGTGTTACTCTTTTTCGCCAAAATAGAGAAGTAGAAATTAAATAACTTTGACTGAAGAAGTAATATTACTGCTTTTCTCAAAAAGACTGATTCAGTGAAGGGTATCTAAGAGCTAACATGTAAGAAACTAGATGTCTAGTTAAGGAACACCACCACCAACAACAAAAAACTAGCTCTTCATTAATTTGTAAAGGGGAAAAAAGTAATCTGTAAAGGGGAATTAGACATAAAGGTATGGTGAGGATCATTGCATTTCCCATTAAATGCATAGTTGTAGAAGATCTGGAATTCTCATTACCACTTGAAAGGAAAACTGATTCTCTCTTAGAATCAGATATTTTCAAACTAGTATGTCACAGAGCCTGCTCTGGTTCAATGGTTCTTGCTACTAAATATGCATTACCGTGGCAATTGGCTTTCGTTCCCACATATATCATTAACACAGATGAGTCTTGAAGTAAATCTGCCTTCAAAGATGTGTTTCAGTGACCTGGATGAAAAGATTTTTCCCTAACCTCATGAATCATTGTTTTAAAAGGACTTCTGTTGGCATATGCCCCACCCTGTTTCTGCTGTTGAACTTATAGCACTCCTTTCCTGTACCCACTGCAGGCAGTAATCTGGGTCAGGTTTTTCTGCAATGTTCTTGTTTCTAGCAGCCTTGGAAAGAATAAGCTGGAGGATTTCAGTACTAATACTATTATGGGGGCCATTCGAGTGAGAACCTTTGTTAAATGTAAATAAAAAGTTGGTTCTGCATCCAAAGCTTTCATCTTAAGTAAACTCTCCCCTAGGGCTGCAGGGACCAGACCATTAATCTGGTTCATATACTCCATTTGCTTTTAAAGATTTTTTTCTTTTTTTATGTGGACCATTCTTTTAAAGTCTTTATTAAATTTGTTACAGTGTTGCTTCTGTTTTATGTTTTGGTTTTGGGGCCTTGAGGCATGTGGGATCTTAGCTCCCCTACCAGGGATCGAACCCCGTACCCCCTGCATTGGAAGGCGAAGGCTTAACCACTGGACCTCCAGGGAAGTCCCTCCATTTGCTTTTAATCTCTTGAGTGTATAGAGTATGCATCTCCAGTCTGAATGACCAGAAAAGAACCCGTTAGCTCATTCTTGATGGCACACTAGGCTTTGACATGCCCTTTAGGTTTAAATAGGATAAAATATCTGATATTAAACTTTGAAAATGTCTGTAAAAGGATTTCACTGCAGCTGACCAGCTCTAGTCTCAAAGGACTTGATCTCTGTCCTGTACTCTTACTTAGAAATGTGGGAAATGAATCATTTTAGAGAGATTTGAAAAACAGTTACTGAAATCTTGAGCAAAGACATTTGAATTTAGAAAAACTAATTCGTGTTATTGGTTTTATTATTTCAGAAGAATGCCCACTTCTGATTAAGTTCTGCAGGTTTAATTCCTATGTGGTCATCGAACAATAGGATTAATAGTACTAGGTTAATTACTATGATGATCTTCTCTGAAGAACTCAAAATATTTTATTTGTCTTAGCACATTCAGTATTATGACTCTCAGACATTCATGTTTTCTTCTTGTTCTACTTTATTTCTCTTGGTTACAGAAGGAATTGGACATAGGTAAAGGATCACAAGAAAGCAATGACTTGGGTCCTTCTCCTACCAAATTTTAGAAACAGATATTTTGGCTTGCTTTATTCCCGTTTACTAAGTGTGATTTGCCCTGGCACCTGGCTGTTTTAGTGTCCTGTGTGGCTATTAAAAGCAATGGATTTCCCAGCTTATAAAGTTTCTTCTAGATTGATATGCGAAGATAAGGCTCTTGAATACTGGAGAAGACTTTCCAGGAAATAGTAATAGAAATCCAGCTGCTTTTTCTTCTCACTAGAAACTAGTGTTTCTGTATAGTTAGGCAACTGGGTTCTATCAAGGTATAGAATGAGAAATCACAGAAACTGGAAATAGGAAAGATACTGTAAGCATTTAGCCCAGGGTTTAGTACAGTAACCTGCTACTCCCCTACATGCAACTAGGAAGTCAACCAGCAAACAAGATTTTTTCAAATGGATATAATCTTAGCAACTCAGTATCATTGACGCCTGCTGATTTTGAGTTTAAAAGTAGTATAATAGGAAAGGTCCCATGTCTGATAAAACTCTGTTAAAATCTAACGGTTTACAAACACCTGAAGAAAAGTGATTTCCCAGACCCTTGTTCAAACACACACAACGCATGTCATAGTTGAGATGCTGTTATGTAGTCATTCTGGTGGAGTCTGGGCTTTTATAGAGTTAGTGAGTAAACAATTTTCACATGATTACTAATCATGTATATCAGTTTTCTGTTGCTACAGAAATGCCTTATGACAAAACAACCACAAAACCTTAGTGGTTTAAAACAATACACATTTTTTTTTTTTTTTCTTTTTGCGGTATGTGGGCCTCTCACTGTTGTGGCCTCTCCCGTTGCGGAGCACAGGCTCCGGATGCGCAGGCCCAGCGGCCATGGCTCACGGGCCCAGCCGCTCCGCGGCATATGGGATCCTCCCAGACCGGGGCACGAACCCGTATCCCCTGCATCGGCAGGCGGACTCTTAACCACTTGCGCCACCAGGGAGGCCCAACAATACACATTTATTTTTGCTTATATATCTCTGATCAGAGCTAGGCTCAGCAGGGCTAACTTATATGTCTGCAATCAGCTGAAATCAGCAGGACGCTGGCTAGGCAGCTTACCTGACCTTGCCCTGCCTTTCTCACATATCTGAGACATCCCCTGGGACCACCATATAGGGCAGGCTCTGTTCCGTGTGTCTCATTCTCCAGAGGGTCACCCTGGGCATGCTCTTATGATAAAGACAGAGCAGCAAGTCCTTGTCAAGCTTCTGCTTGAATCACATTTGCACATTTTATTGGCCTAAGCAAGCGAACGTGACTGAGCCTTGAGTGGTTACCACGACCTCAGTGAGAGGAGTAAAGAATTGGGACTATCAGTGTAATCACTCTACCACAATGTGGTGGCTTAATTATCTGAAAATGATATACCCAGGTTACAAATTCCTTAATATGTATTGTTTTTAATATGATTCCCGTTAACTTACTGTCCATGTCTTAAGAACAGGACAAAAGGTGAATAGAATCAGTTTATCTGGCACTTTCACATTTTTTCCCATTTAATCGGTACAAAAACCTACAAGAAGAACCCTTTTAATAACTCTAATAATTATTGCTATCCCTGAAATACTTGGGCTTTCTCACTCCTATCTGGGTGCTGTTGAAGGAATGTTGATGAGATAACTTTTTTTTTTTTTTTTTTTTTTTTTGCTGTACACGGGCCTCTCACTGCTGTGGCCTCTCCCGTTGCGGAGCACAGGCTCCGGACACACAGGCTCCGCGGCCATGGCTCGCGGGCCCAGCCGCTCCGCGGCATGTGGGATCTTCCGGGATCGGGGCACGAACCCGTGTCCCCTGCATCGGCAGGCGGACTCTCAACCACTGCGCCACCAGGGAAGCCCGAGATAACTTTTAAAGGCCGTTTTCTACTCTAAGATATTTATGATTCAGTGGTTACTGCGTGGTTTTTCTGAGTCTTTGTGTCATTTACTATGTTATCTTGGCCAAATGACTTTCAATTTTTCAACATTACTCTCTCTAATATTTGTCTTGTCCCAAGAATTTTAAGTGTATAGGTAAGTTGGTATAGGTCACTCATCAGCAACCTGGCATAGGAGATGATTTTTGAGTAGTACTGCTGGTCATTTCACAAATCTGCGACATAATAACAACAGCTACCATTTACTAAGCCTTTCTTATGTCCCATGGGGTACATGCAGTATCTCTTCTAATCCTTACAATAAGCCACAAAATTACAGAATATCATCTTTGCTTTACATATGTGGAAACTGAGGTGCCTTATTTGAGGAAGTATTTCAGCAGGTGATCTGGTACCCACCTCTTCTCATTTCTTCCTTCCACAAAGACTGATTGGGAGGGAGTAAATTAGTGAGCACTGATAAGCCATTCGAAAAGCTATGCATAGTTACTAGTTCCTCACATAAGGAGAAAAATCACAGGATGGATAACATGGTATGCATGACCCTACAAAACACATTTGCTTGAAATTACAGTTGAGCAATCCATCAGTCTTACAGTTCCGTTAATTATGTTTTGTGCAAGTTGCTAATAATAATAATTTCTCAAAATCACATTTAAACAAACAATGGGCACAGGATACATAAATGTATGTTAATTGCTTTATTTCTTCCAGGCTATTTGTGAAACATCTATTGCAGATTCTATTTTACAAATACTGTATATTCACATGTTGTCATATTTCCAAAGAGCTCATGGATAAAGTAGATTATCTTATTGAAATTGCCATTTTAGTAGATCAAAAAAATAGAATACTGGTAGTTTCATATGATTTAACCTAATATTCAGTACTGTCATCTGTGAGGGAAAATGAGGAATCACTCAGAAATCACTAGAATCACATCTTCATCCAAGACCTTGCTCTTAAGCTTCAAATCCATATTTCCAGCTTCATTCCATACAACTCTACCAGCGTGTGTTACAGACACCTTCAGTGCATCAGGTCTCAACCCAAGCTCTTCAGCTCCTCTCCCTCCCACGTGGTCTCTCTGATTGTCCTGGCTCCCCTGATGCCCAGTGCAGGAACCCGGCAGTCATACTAGCTTCTCACATTCTCCACAGCCAAGACAGTCCTCAGGCCCTGTCTAAGCTCACACACACGTGTTCATATGTATCATATGTGATAAATGAGATATATATGTATCTCTTTTAAATATCCTTTCTTCTCCTTTCCAGGAGACCATCATGCAGACCCTCATTATCTTTCCCTTAATTTATGTTCCGTGTTGTTCCACAAATGATGGAAAGGACAACAATCTCTGAGTTGGTCTTTCTCCCTCCCTTCTCCCTCCTTTTGACCCATCCTCCCAAAGACTTCAGAGCAGAATTTCAAAGTGCAAATCTAAACATAGGATTTCCTTGTATCAAATCCACCAGTGACTCACCATAGGCCACAAATCAAAGTTTAAACTCCTTAGCTCTGGCCCTTCCTGGTCCAGCTCCTACTTGCCTTTCCACTGTAATTTACTGCTACTCTGTGTGGAGCCTATCCTCTAGCCTGACTAGTCTCCTGCTCTCTTTGTCCTGAGATCAAACCTTAGATCAAGGCTCATCCTCTCTGGTTAGCCTTCCCTAAATGCTGCGTCAATGTCATCTCTTGCCAGATAGACTCTGAGGAAGGTTTAATGAAAGAACGTTATGCATCCCAGCTTCACTGATCTGTCAACAACACCCCATTAAGAATACATAGCACTACATCCTTTTGTCTGTTTTGCTTCACATGTGTATCAGAATTGACATAGGAACCTATTGAATAGTGTAGATATAGGAAAGTAGAATGATTATATGAGATAAAAGGCAGACTGCATCTGTATGTTGTGAAATTGTCCCAGTTCAGAACTGGATGTTTATTATTAAAGAAAAAATAATGTACATATTGCTGATTTTTTTGGTTGCTATTCATTTTTGTGTCACTAGGCATGAGATGCTTATTTTGGACTATTGTATATAATGTAATATGCAAAGCACAAATATAATAGAGTTTTATAATTAAAAAAATTTTTATTGAGGTATAATTGACATATATTAGTTTCAAGTGTGCAACATGATGATTTGCTAATTCTGTATATTGAGAAATGATCACCACAATAAGTCTAGTTACCATACATATTTACACATTTTTTTTCTTGTGATGATAACTTTTAAGACATTCTCTCAGCAACGTTCAAATATTCAATATGGTGTTATTAACTATAATTGCTATGCTGTGCATTACCTCCCCATGACTTATTTATTGTATAACTGGAATTTTGTACCATTTGCCCATCCGCCTGCCACCATCCCTGGCAACCACCAATCTGTTCTCTGTATCTATGAGCTTGGGTTTTTGTTTGTTTCTTTTGGTTTGGCTTTTATTTATTTATTTTTGGTTCCACATATAAGTGAGATAAAACGGTATATGCTTTTCATTTTTCTGACCTATTTCATGTAGCATAATGCCCTCAAGTTCTATCCATGTTGCAAATAGCAAGATTTCATTCCTTTTTAATGGCAGAATAATATTCTAGTGTGTGTGTGTGTGTCACATATTCTTCATCCATTGATGACACTCAGGTTGCTTCCATGTCTTGACTATTGTAATTAATGCTGCAGTAAACATGAATTAGTGTTTTCATTTTCTTTGGATAAATATCCAGCAGTGGAATTGCTGGATCATAAGGTCATTTTTAATTTTTTGAGGAACCTCCATGCTGTTTTCCACAGTGGCTGTACCAACTTACATTCCCACCAGTAGTGCGCAAGGGTTCCCCTTTCTCCACATCCTCGCCAGCACCTGTTGTTTCTTGTCTTTTTGATAACAGGTATTCTAACAGGTGTGAGGTGATATATCATTGAGGTTTTGACTTGTATTTCCCTGATGATTAGAGACGTTGAGCATCTTTTCATGTACCTGTTAGCCATCTGTATGTCTTCTTTGGAAAAATGTCTATCTGAATAGACATTTCTGCCCATTTTTGAATTAGATTGTTTGGTTTTCTTTGCTATTGAGTTGTATTCATAGAGCCTTATTATCTTAAAAAAATTCTAGTTAACTGCTCAACCACTCTCTAAACCTTTGTTTACTCATCTGTAGAATGGGGATAAAAACAGTAAATACTTCATGGGGCTATTAAAGAGATTAAATGCACATAATACATTAACACCATGCATAGTACATAGTAAGGATGTAATAGATGTTAGCCATTATTATTGTTGTTTGTCTCTTGATGCCAGAAACCATCTCATTTATCTCTTATTCATCTTATTCAACACCCAACATAAAGCTTCACCATGAAAACCTATCCTGCGGCTCCCTTAGAAACCACTTTGCATATCTTAACCCTTATTCTGGAATTCTTCCAGACCACCTTCTCTGCTTGTCTGCCTTCCTCTTCCTTGTCTTTGCCAGTCCTAGTTCCTGACCCATCCTTGCCTCTCACCCCTTATTTAGGTTCTGTAACTTGGCTTCCACCCTGCATCTAATATGCTCACTTGTCAACCACATTGCACCTCTCTTGATCTCATGAGGAGCTGACTTCTGGTAGTCATTCTCAGGTCTTATGAACTACCCTTCCCCATAAGAAAAGCCCTGGTTCTTCATTGCCACTGGGGCTTGTGGGTTAACATACTTGTCATCTTTGCTTGCCCTTAGGAGAGAAAAGTTAGACCCCTTAGGCTAATATTTGGCCAATCTCTGCCTTAGAGCTTAACTGAGTTATCTGTGTATAATACGTTACTCCTTGGGATCCTTAGCAAGTAGAAGTCTTATGCCTAGATCTGTCAGTCTAGGTCCCTTCATTAAGACTGATTTTATATATATATAAAGCTTTATATATATGAGCTTTATATACATATATATATATATATATATATATAAAGCTCATAGTTAATTGTGTCAGATAAGAAGCTATAGAAATAAGCTGTTAGTTTATATTAAGTTTTAGTGACTAAGTAATATTGTGGATATATGAGACATTTGAGATACTATGATGTGAATAAGAGAAGATAAAAGAAATAAATTGCAAAATGAATGTATTGCTTTGAAAAATGTAACTTTAATTTAGCCTTGCTGCAGTGTGGAAAACTCTATTTTTCTAGTTTAGTGGCTCAGAACTATTGTTTGCATAGAGTCTAATTTACAAAGTCAGTAGCTGAGATAAACATTTGTGTCAGATATAAATGGCTTCAGGGTTGTGTTAGTTGTTAATAGTTCAAGCTGTAAAACTACGCTTATGTGACAGACAGAGCCACTGAGGGGGTCTCTGCTTGAACTGATGACTTTAACTTTGATTTTGCCTAGTATCACAGTATGTTGAGGGAGATTTTAGCCCTGATTTTGCTTCCGAGTATTCATGATTCCCTTCTCTTTGTTATTATTTCACTGTAGCAAGAGAGAGAAAAAGGATAGACATCTAAAGCCCCAAGTTATTTCATCTGTTTTTCATAACCAATTTCCTTGACCCTGTGTAATATCAATTTAGTTAGGAAGCTTCTATTAAAATGTTTCTGATTTAAAAATCTTAGAATATTAGATCTCAAAGGACCTTAAAGATGATCTACCCCAGTATTTCCTGTATTCTTCACTGTATTCTGTAAGATATTTGAATAATTAAAGAATTGTATGGGCATAGTAGGTGTGTGATATCCAAGGTTAAAACGTAAGCTTAGTAGGAGTCTTTCTGCAGGAGCTCTCAGACCTTTAAATGTGCTAACGTACTTTGTTAATCATAAAGGGATTAATTAGAGAGGGTTTATTAAGTAGGGAGCGTGACTCAAATTTATTTGAATTCTTTTTAGTGGAACACCTACTAACAGACAGACAGAGTTTGTCTCTTTGATGCTCAAAACCATTGAAATAGGTTCCCATCTCACATGGAATAAAAGCCAGGATTCTTAGAGTGGCCTCCAAGACTCTTCAAGGCCTGATCTTCTGTTCTTCTCGAACCTCCTCTCTTGGCTCTCCCTGCCCTGCTCCAGGCACGCTACACCTCCTCAGGGAGGCCTGCTCAGATCATCCTGTCCAACGTAGGTATTCCCTACCCACCCTTCCTTCTCTGTTTTTCTCCATAGCACATAATGTCTTCTACTATACTAACTACATCATTGCCTTATTTATTTTTTTATTATCTGTTTCCTTCTACTAGAACGTTGTTCTACAACGACAGAATTTTTTGTGTATTTTGCTCTCTGTTGTATCCCCAGCATCTAAAATACTGCTTCACACAAGGTAGATACTCAATAATTATTTGTTGAATAATTATTTGTTGAAAAATAATTATTTGTTGAATGAGCTAATTGTCCTTGGGAGAAATCAAGCATCTAGATTAGGGTGGTATTCCTGAGGCTAGGAGGAAAGGTACAGATTTTTACCACCTCCTTCCCAAGTGGGCTGAGCAGAGGCACAAGCAGAGCAGAAGAACCCCCTCTACAAAGTCCCTGTATAAGGAAATGAGTCATATTTGAGTCATATTTGAGTCATATTATGATGTTGTACCATGAATGTGGTGATGATATCCTTCTCAGCACCAAGGATGAGAAGGGGAATAGGAGGAAATAGGAATGATGCTCCTGAAATAGGAGTGATGGTGCTCATCTTAGTATGCTAGGCTCTCCTGTAATTACAGCCAGTGTCCCATGAAAGGACAGGCAGCCCTCTGGCGCAGCTTGATGGTGAGCCCTGAGTCTAGAGTGGTCCTGAGTCTGGGAAACACTGGCCTGTCATTCTTTAAGTACATATTTACAGGATGCCAAATCATGCCAAACAAGTTATAGAAAGAACAGATTCATTTGGGGGATACTGTTTTTCCAGTGACTGATTTTGTTGTTGTTTTTGCAAAGCTTGTTCATTTGGTTTCTGGATTTTGATAATTTCACCTTTTTCCCCCAAATTCATATTAAAAATGAATTCCTTTTTGGTCTTTCAAAAAATAATAGAAGGCTAAGTTGGCGATTTAGGACTATAATGATAATTCTAGTTCTTGCCACCAAGAAATAGAGCTTTTATCTTTTAGCTGTTGGGATTCCTTTCTGCTATTATATATTTATGAAAAAGATACAAATGAAAAACTTAACCTCACTCTTTTCCAGATGGGTAAAATATACCACTTCTGTTTCATTAGCTAAAAAGAATGAATACAGTAGTGTCCTCGAGAGTTAGTCTAAAATTTGTCCCCTTTAATGCAACATGTTGTAGTACAAAATCACAACTACTAGTTTTCCACTTCTTCCACTCCTGCTTCATAAAAGGAGAATTATTTCAAAGTATGTTTATGTCCCATGAGATTATGCTTTGGGACATGTGATTGCCCTGAACAAAGCACAAGCTCTGCTAATTCCTAATAAATTATTACGTCTTCCACATCTGTTCCTGTCTTTTCTCTGAAGCATTCATCCAAGAGAACACAGCATTACCTGAAAATACTGGAATTGTGGGAAGACATTTTTCTAATAAATGCATTAACAGTTGATTTGTTGTGATTAGAAGAAAACCTCAGGAGTAGAGGGTTTGGGGCTGAAAACTGACTTTCTGCCTCTACTACCAGACAGTTGTCTCCTTGTGCCCTTTTCCCCTCTCATCGTGATTTCTTCTGAGAGAAATCATGTGACCCTGTCACCACAGTTTTTGATGCCAAATATCTAAGTGTCTTTAAAATGCAGCACAACCCTTTTAAAGGCAAATAGTGAAGTGCTTTCATCTGACATTTCCATTATAGCTGCTCTTAGTAGATTCTAGACATCATACATAAAGGTGGCTAGCTGACTCTTTTTTTTAAAAATCATGATGCAAACCCATTGAGCTGTCTTTTTATATTTGATGCTCCATCCATTGAACATGAACATGCAACACATTTTTTCTTAGAAATGTGACTTGATCTGAGGATATCTGCAACAGCCTGGACTAGATTTTTCTAGCATTTGTCTTATATCCTAGAGATAGAGCCATTTCTCATAGTTTTGTGACATATCTAAGTATTTCTGAACTAACATCAATTACTTTGTTATCTGTGGTACTCTGAGTCCAAACTGGGGGAAAAAAAAAAACAAACCCAAAATGTTAAATCGCCACCATTATTGCAGTTACTGTCACATTGTTGTTTTATGTAGAAGTGAAAATTGTATCCTGAGACATTGTATACACTGTTTGTTTCTGCATCTTTAAAGTTTTATTAAATCCATTTTTATTCATTCATTAAATATTTAATGAACACCTATTATAGGCTAGGGACAGTGTATGATGACTTCAATACAAAGATGAACAAAATTCAGTCCCTGCCTTTGAAGAGCTCACAGTCCAGAGAAAAAGACAGATAGCTAAACAGAAAAATTACAATTACAGCAATAATAAATTGCTTCTAAAGAGCTATTGCCTGTCTGTGATATGTGCACATCCACCACATTTTACCAATTGAGCCTCCTGTAATGGACACCAAAATGTCTTCAGCTTCCCACCACCACAGCAGTACTTTGAAGATCACCTTTGGATTTGTTCCCTTCTGGACCTGATGAGAATTTCTTTGGAATATATACTCAGCGGTGAAAGTGTGAGGTAGTAGAATATACATATACTAGATTTAACCAAAAACTGCCAGATTCTTCCCTGGAGTGGCTGTATCAGTATTTATCTCCACATACGTAGTCCTGTGTCCTACATCTCCATTAGCACTTGGCATTCTTCAACATTCTAATTTCTGTTGGTCTAAAAACTGTAACATGCTTCCTCATTGTCTTAATTTGCATTTCTTTCATTATTAGCCGATTCGAGCATCTGCTTACATTCTTGTTTGCCTTTAAGTTCCCTCTTCTGTAAGTTGTTAGACATTTTGCTGTTGGCGGTGGCGGTGTTGGGGTTGCCACCCTGCTATGCTCTAGAGCTCAGGTCACTTGTCAGTTTTAGACATTGCAAATGCTTTCTCCTATTGCCATCTTTGTTGTGCATGAGTTCGTGTAATTATTTGTATATTTTATTGCATATTGCCCTTATTTTATAAAAATGAGTGGGAAATTTAAATATAAAAGTGCTAATATTAACAAAAAGATATGTAGGTCTCATAAACTAATACAGTTGAGATAAAGATGGAAAACTATTGGCCCTGCTCAAAATAGTATACCTTTATCCTCAGTTTGACTTTCTTTGACGTGTCCTGGTAAAAGAAGGAAAAGATTAAGGCTAAAGAACATTTATAAAATGCTGAAAATATAACTGTGAAGATCCTATCTAATAGGTTGGGTGTAATCATAGAACCAGAACTTCCCTTATAACATGAAATTCCACTGTTTGACCTGTGCACAGTAAACCTTTGTTCATATTTTCAGCCTTTGTTCACATTTGGTGCAAATTATGCGCCAAAAGTCAAGAGTTCTGTCTGAGAGACCAGTTACAAGGGCATTGCTAAGTAACGTCCACCGCTTTAGGGCACCGACTAATTCCAACTATAGTGTGTTAATTTATAGTATGTTGGTTTCTGCTAAGGAAGGTGGAAAATGGGAGGACTAAAATAAGAGTATAGAGGGCAATTATTTTATTCTATGGGGAAAATTTGGGGGCCGTCTCCTTCAAAGGAAGAAGAAGTATAAAGAAAGGAAGTAGGATTTAATTAGTATAAAGAAAAGAAGTAGGATTTCTATAAGGACAATGGTGGTAAAAATCAGTTAAGACTTCCTGTAAGATTTGCTTAAAGAGCTTAGGTGAGGTGAATAAATGATATATAGTTCTTCCTTTCTGTCTTTATCCCTTACGTTAACCTCTTTCTCTTCACCATTAGCCCTATGAATATCTTCAGTTCTCTCCTATCTTAGGAAAAAGTTTCCCTTGACCTTGTGTTCTTTTTTAGCTAATATGCTATTTTTTTACCACCAAGGTGAGCCACATTTCTCAAAAACATAATCTACACTTGATATCAATACTTCCTGACTTTTTAGTCATTCTTCCTTTTTTAAAAAAAACCTCTTTGATCATGTTAAATTATTTATTTTATTAGCTTTTCTAAATTATTTTCATTTCAGACAGTACAGGCTAGGTTATCCTACAATAACAACCAACCAAAAAATCTCAGTGGTTTACAACAACTCAGGTGCATGTTTTCTTTATGCTGTATGTTCTTTGCAGGTCATTAGAGAGTCTCTGCTCATTATAGTCACTCAGAGACCCAGACTGAGAGATCAGCCACCATCTTGAGCATCTCCAGTTGTCATATCAGAGTGAAAAGAGGGTCTCACACTGGAAGTGACACATGTTACTTGCAGGTTGGCCAAGAGGTGCAATCTTATATGTCCTGGAGGCAAAGGGCTGGAAATATTTGGTATCAGCACTAATGACAACCACAGTTATGTTATGTCACTTTTCAGGGGTGCTAATTCTCAGTTTATTGTGTCTTGTGACTCCCTCTTGGTAAATGGCTTTCTTGTGTGATCCGTGCTTTTCTCAAATTGCAAGATCATCTTTATTGGGAGTGATTGCAGAAGTGTTCCTACAGATTGGCTTTGCATTTGCTTCTGCTGAAGAAACTCAGGGGTTTCTCTGGTCTAGGACTTGTTCTCAGTGTTGATTTCTTGTTTTGAGATTCTATACAATTTGTGAGATTTAAATTCATACTCCACAGCTGTGTATACCACGGGTCTGGGGTTTTAATTTCTGAGGTTGATACACCGTTTCTGTATAGAAGACAGATGACTAGGTTCCTTATGTCTTCCAAGGATAGTTTTTTAGTCCCCTTTTCATCGAAGGGAGAAGGCCTTTTCAGAGTCCTTGCTTTATACAAGAGTATCAGTTCTGGTTCTCTGCCTTCTGTGAACCTAAGACCAGATTCCTCCAGACCATTCGGTATTATTCCTCATCAGATGGACCCTGGGCCACCACTGTATTTGCTCCTATACTTGATATTTTGGTTTTGCGTTTCCTCTGTTTCCTGCACCTGGGGGACTTTAACATGTTATTAAATCTGACATTTCTATGTGTTCTAATGGACCCTGGGCCACCACTGTATTTGCTCCTATACTTGATATTTTGGTTTTGCGTTTCCTCTGTTTCTTGCACCTGGGGGACTTTAACATGTTATTATATCTGACATTTCTATGTGTTCTAATGGAAGGAGGGCTACACTAGGCTTCAGTCACTCTTCAACTATTCCAGTACATCCTTTCTTTCCCTTATATACTCAACCTTTTTTCAGTGGCTACCGATTGACTTCCATTTTATCAAATCTCAGTCTTACCAGACTTTTTCTGCACGTTCAGTATTCCTGAATAAGCAGTCTTTTTGAAATGTTCTTCTTCCTTGACTTTTCTGCTTCTTTCAGTACTTGGTATTTCTTCACATTCCTGGGCTTTTCCCACTCACCAAATGTTGATGTTCTTCAAGTTAGTTTATTTTTCACTGTGTTCTTCTCCACATTCTCTCTTTGTATGATCCCATATATCTTCATGATTATAACTATTACCAAACTATATTTCCAACCTTATCCTATCCTTCCCTTGTATATTCAGAGGCTCACTGACATGTATTTAGGTGCCCCAAACTAAGCTTATCTAAACCTGGACTCATTACTTACCTCTCAGAACTCATTTTCTCCATGAATTCCTGATGTCACTGACTGACATCCCTTTTTTCCTGGTCATTCAAACAGGAAATCAGGCCTCCTCTCCTTCAACCACTGTGTAGTTAGATACCAGGAATTGCTCTTATTGCTCCTAAATATTTTAAAAATCAGTATTCTCTCTATCCCTACTACCATACATGGCTAAGTTCCTCATTATTCATTCATTTGTTCATACAACAAGTATGTATTGGATACTTACTATGTGCCCAGTACTGTGTGCTACGTACTGAAGTCACAGTTGTGACTAAGACAGCAAAGTCCCTGTCCCATGGAGTTTTTATTCACATGTGAGAGATAGTGAACAAATAAATATATAACATATAATATGATGTTAGAGATCAATAAGTCATTACATTGCAATGACGTTCTTTTGTTACTTATTGGTGATTTAGGTAATTTGCAGATTTAGTTTTTTGGAATGTGAATAAAATCTCTCTTGAAGATTCAATCCATAATGAAAATAAGTTCCAGAAAATGCCATACTACAACTATTTCTCTGAGTTTTAGATATGCAAAACATAAATTTACTTAAAATTGTTTGGAAGTCTAAACAGTTGTTTCCTTTACATTATTGAAATGTATTCCTTTAAATAATCATTTGATTATACAGGTATGTTATTTTATGTGGTAGCCTTTTCTTTATATTTAGAAAATTTCCCAAGAATATATGCTCTCTCTCAAGAGTACTTATAATTTTCTTGTAGTATTTTTTTTCAGTCCCTTTTCTGAAATATCTATGTAAACTTTTTGTAGGTATCTTTAAAGTGGTGTGACTTTTTCAGAAAACAACAAACTATAGCTGTTGAGTGAGTGAGCACTGGAGTACTCAAATCCTGTCTCAGCATTTAACAAGAAGGGTGTATATTTGGGTATCTTTATGCCCACATTATGCTGTTCTTTGGCTTGCTACAGCTGGTGATGAATCAGTCAACGTGTTTCTAAAACCAGTAGCTGAACCATGTAACTAATAACTCCTGTTGGGGTAGGAGCAGAGGGTCAGAACATTGATCTAGGCTTGCTGGGTGGGTTAACTACCGTCACACCTGTCCCCACAGTCAGTCAGGTTCTGCCAGAGGATGGTGCCAGGTATTTTGTGACCTTTGAACGCAAACCTGAGTCTTTCCCCTAATGTCCACACCTTTAAAGACTTCAGCAGTGCCAATGACGATGAACCTGGCAGTGTGAAATGAGTAAAAAAAGATCCGAGCATCCAACTTATCGCAAATGAATAGTTTCTCTCTGGTTTCAGTTGTTTCAATTAGATAAATGCTGCTAGGAAGATGAGACAATACCATTTGCATTTATGGTCTTAGTCATGGCAGTTAGAGCTTAACTATCTGGCTTCAGTTTTGTAGAAATATATACCATCATCTGCCTCCACCCCTCCTTTTTTTGATCTTGCAGTCATTCTCAACTCAGTACATCTCAATAGTTGAACTACAGAATAGCAGGTGTGGCAGGTTAAAAATGATGATTGGGAGACTTCGTCATCTCATTTTTCACAGTGAATTCTGGAGTTCTGTTTTTGTAGGGAGTTGTAGCTGATGTTAGCCAATGACTATCACTATTCCTGGATAATGGGACGGGAGTTGTTGAAAATCTGTTGGAATTGCCCGTCAAATGAGTTGGAGCAAAATACGAAATGAAATTACTCCATACTGGCCCAGGGCTGTTCTGGAAAGAGAGATGTAGCATGTTACCGTGTAGCCCTCTCATGTGCACAAATTATGATATTGAATCATTCTGTGGCTATTTCTGAATTGTGTCCTCACTGCATATAATCCAATTTAATTTCCTCTTCTGAAAAAAAAATTAGTAACTGAGTGAAGAGCAGCTCGCTGACATGGCTAATAACCAGTTGTGTTGGGGGTCTAGGATAAATGCTCGTGGTCTTCGTGTGTGTTTGTTTTGCTTTTAATCACATGGAATATGGAATACTGAGAGAAAGAGAGAGGGGAGAAATTAATTGATTCAGATTCAGGATACTTTTTTTTCCATCTAAAAATTTATTTTAAAAACTTTCAATACTAAGGAAAATAAACATTATTAAATACACAAAAAGAAAAGTCAATTGAACTCAGCTTTAAGTACTTTTCAAGAAGCTAAGCAGTTCTTTTTTTTAATTTTATTTTTTCATTAATTTTTATTGGAGTATAGTTGCTTTACAATGTTGTGTTAGTTTCTGCTGTACAGCAAAGTGAATCAGCTGTACATATACATATATCCCCTCTCAAGATACTTTTTTAATGGATAGTGGAATGGGACTACCCTATTTCATAGCCCTTGTAGTGTTTCAAAGTCTGTATTTTCTCATGTTTTGTTATCATGGATTAGAGTAAATATTGCTCTTCCTTACATTAGGCTGTGAAACACAGCTAAAAACAGGTTAAATAAATTGGGTAAGACTGCTCAATTAATTACTAATCATATGCCACCATATATTTGTGAATCACTTACATTTTATTAGTAATTCATACATATTGTACTTTTGTTTCTCCCAACAATGTCAGAGTTAGGTATGGAGTCCAGCTCTTTCATTTCCAGTTCTGTGGCTATTCCTCTAAACCTGGTGTTGGCAAACTTTTTTGGTAAAGGGCCAAATGGTAAATACTTCAGTTGTTTTTTTTTTTTTTTTCTCTTGGCCAGACCATTGCAATGCTATTGTGGCATGAAAACAGCCATAGAGAGTAAATAAATGGGTATGGCTGTGTTCTGGTAAAACTTTATTTACAAAAATATGTGGTGGGCAGGATTTTGCCAACCTTTTTTATAAACCAGTAGCTGCCAAACTTCTCCTTACTAAAGGGTCTGATATGTTTTCCATCTGTGACTCCTTCTAGTCCCCATATTTTAAAAGTTGGACTTTCAAACAAACTCAATATTAAATAATAATGAGTTCGCTCTCTCATTTTAAAATTAATACCAATCAAAACCTATCATGGCCATGTTTCTTAAAAGCTGTGACCATTGAGTCACATGTTGTCTTGTGATACCCAGAGTCCATTTTCCTGTCAAGGGCACAGTCACCTAGATGATGACTTGAAAATTAGATAATGATATAACTCAAGCCCTGAGCCCCCAGGGTAGATGACTACCTCCCTCTTTAGCTTCTGTAACCTGTTATGTGCCAACTGCAAAAAGGGGCCCACCTTCCCATCAGGTTCTGAGAATAATTCCCTGATATCTGCGTCTGTAAACTTGCATCCCAGCCAGTCTCTCAATTGCCATGCAGCCTTACCTAGCTAACTTAACACCCAAAATTGCTTCCAAAGATAACTCTCAATTTTGTTCGTGATGGCATAATCATTTCCTTAGGTGTAAGCATCTTTTCAGAATTATATATTGAAATATAGAGGTGATTCAAACCCAAGTATTAATATTTTTGTGTTAGGCAATATGTACTTTAAAGTTTAAGAGAATTTGGCCTATTAGATCAATGGGTCAGCCTTGTGTTCTTAATATATTCAAGTAATTGATTAGACTTATGATCTTGAGTTAGAACTCTAAGTTTATAAACTATATTGGAATATTTTAGAGAGCCCAAGAATTATCATATTTGAACATTTATTTATAAGAATTACCTATACTCTTTGAAAGGGCTTGTTTGTCAGTCAGGTAACTAGAGAATTTAAGAGAACTGAATATGTTAAATTTATAAATGTAGTTTAATGCATTTAAGTGAGTATAAGTTAACATTATAATAGTCTCTCTTTAAAGGTGATGTTATAGAAAACCAAAAAAAATTTTTTTAAGTGTTGATATAGAGAGAATAATAAGAAAAGTAAACTTGAAATCTTAAGAGTGAAGTAGAGTTTTGAATTTTGAAATATAGCAAAAGGATAAATAAACCAAAGGATGCCTGGAAGTGTTTTCTGTTTATGTCCTCTAGGGCATTAAAAGGAAAAACCTCACACCGAAGTGATCAGTATGATTAATATTGTGACTATGCTGATGGTATTCCAGGCACAGCGAGGAAAGGTGACATTTTAGATTGCAGTTTACAGTTTCCTAGAGGCTTTTGAAGTATTGAAAATGGTTTATGAATTTGCACAACTGTCTTCCAGGACCACGATTTGTCAGTTACTTACATTAGACACCTCTCTTATGTGTAGAATTAACTTCCTAGTTGAGTATTAATTGAAATGTTATATTTAAGTGGCTGAGAGTCTTCATTTTAATCACAACAAGAGGAGTGAAACCTCAGAGATGCTGCTCGGAGGCACAGTGAATTGGTCTCAACATGAAATAGCAAGTGAGTGGCTGGTCTTCAGGCCTGACCTCTGAGGTAATGTCTCAGAACTGAGTTTTCAATAAAATAGATAAAGAATTTTTATTAAGTTTCCTGAGCTGGAAACACATCCATCCTCTCATTTTGCTGAACAATGTGTTTACCATTAAGGGCCCGCCCGTCTCAGTGAGCGCTCAAGGCGGCCATGGAAGGCATGTAGCCCTGCCACAGGAGACGTGAAGCTTGGCTGAGTCCCGGTGACATTACAAGTCCTGGTGGAGGTGCTGCCCTTTACCCTTGTCCTTGGGAAATTCGTCAGTTCCTAGAGCTACTAGAGATTGCAAGACATTATCTCATTCATCCCTCTGACTCCAAGTAGGAATTCACTTAAATTATCTCTGGCAAAGGAGAATGTCTTCATGTACTACTTACATAATTCAAAATTAATTTTAAAGCTGTACTTTAAAAAAAATTACCTGTGGGAGATTTTGTTCTACCTGCTCCTAAGATCTGCAGGGATGCTGAGTCACCTTGCTACCCTTTGAGAAGTAACGATGATAAAGATAATTAGAGCTTACATATATTGAGCATTTTCTGTGTGCCAGATACTGAAGTAAAAACGTTCTATACATTCACTTATTTAATCCTCACAGCTACCCAGTGGGGCAGGTACTGTTCTTGTCCTCATTTTACAAATGAGAAAACTCAGGGTTAGAACTCCCAAGTGGCAGACTTGGGATTTGAAACCTGGGTTTGTCTCACTTAAAAAACTGTACTCTCAGCCTCTGTGTTATTCTGCCTTCACCAGTTATGGTACTTAGTTTGTCTTCTTACTGTGGTTTTTTTTTCTGGGAATAAATTAGTAGGCTCTATAAAGAATTATGTAACAGTGCAAATTGATGAATTTGGGGGATTAAAGAATTAATGTTATTTCTATGAGTCCTACCTATTATTAATTAACATGTTCATTACGGTTGGAAGGACATATTTACTCACATGGTAAAGCTGGAATAAAAGGAAAAATTTTCATAGTTCTGCAATTTCTCCTTTGCTGAATACCCCATACTGCTTTAAGTTTTTGTTTGTCTTATTATATGGAAAAGTTAGAAAAGCTAAACTAGTGAATAATTAAGCCCTGATGGAAACAGAAAACAAACCTGCAAGAAAATTTTGATTTGAAATCAGAGTGTGGACCTTTAATTCTTGGCGCCATGGAAGGCCCCTATAGGTTTATAGGGCACTTCAGGTAGCATCCTTTCTCTCTTCCCAAGTAAACATCAGTGGAGAGCTAACTCTAGTGTGGCTTCAGTGGGTGCCTACTATGAAGGACAGAGCTGCAACCAGAAAAGTGGGATCATATTCCAAGTCTTTCCTCCTTTTTACTAACTATTGAACTAAAAACAACCCTCTTTATTTGGGTAGTGCATACAGTAGGGTATGTATTGGTTACCTTCACAATATTTTGATGGTTGAGTGTTGAGAACTGTGATTTGTCTTAAATTCTAATGTTCTCCTTAATTAAAGAGCACCTCTGGAATTAACTCTCATTTTTCCATGGCAAATAAGAACCTGAGAAAGTTGAAGAGATTAAAGTAAATTCCACCCCCAGCCTGGCCCCTGGTTTCCAGGCTGGCTACAATGAGAACTGTCAGGGAGATAGATGGGGGCTCTAAGGTTTCCTGGAGTTTTCAGCCATGTGTGGGCACCACATGTGGTGTGTTCAGTGAATACAAATACAAGAACACATGCTGTTTCCATTAGGGACACTTCAGACCCCTCTCTGTCCCCAGCCTTACTGCAGAGTTGAATGGGTCATTTATCATAGGCCACTTACTGATACTGACTGGCACTCAGGCCCTGCTACAAGTAAGCAACAAACAGTGTGACTTAGTTCTTTTAGAATGTTTATCATACCAGGATATTATTTCTTAACAGTTCACAGATTCATTTGTAAAGAAGAAGCATTTTACTAGCTGCTTCTTGAGGAGAAGGTATTTAAAATACAAATCTGATTATGTGTCTACCTTGCTTAAATCTTCAGTGACTCATGATAGTCAAAGTCATTCAAGACTGGGCTCTGCCTTCTCTGCAGCCTCATCCTCTTCCATTACCTCTAGGAGGCAGAATTCTGTTAGCTCTCCACATATATCATACAATTTTTGGCCTTTCCTTGACCTCTGCTTCTTTGTTCCTTTTGTTGAAAAAGTCTTTCTCTGCCTTCTTTGTCAACATGAAGCATTCTCATTTTATAAGACTTAGGTCAGATATCACCTCCCCCAGCAAGCCTTTCTCTGTTTCTCTTCCCCCAGTCTGGGTTTGCACCTGCTCTGTGTGCTCAGAGAATGGTGAGATGCCATCTGTCATGGGTAGCTCTTATCTCATGGTATTGAAATAATGTTTCTGTCTCTGTCTCATGGTGTGGGCAGCCTGAAGTCTGGCTGGTGTTTGTTCTCTTGCCTGCCCTCAGGTGCCCAGTCCGGTGCCTTGAGCAGTGCAGAGGCAGCCACTAGTGATTCTTGAACTGACTTGAACTGCCTGGTAAGCGGCTCTGAGTGTCACTCAGGCAGTCACATATGATTCTCATTATGCTCCTTATCCCAGGGCCTTACACACCCACACGATGAGAAAGTTCACATTGAAGAACTGGCCGGCAGTGTGACTCCCTCAATTTTCCATGATTGAAGAGCCCAGATATACAAACGGTACAATCTGTTTTCCTTCGTGGGTATTGTCACTAGAGACACTATTTACTGGGTGTTGTCTCTGGCGGTCCTAGCAGGCACCTAGCAGCCGCATCACCTTGTTTACACTTAGGAGAAAGGTAGTATCTTAAAAGAGTGCCTGGTATCCTAATGCTCTTGTTTCCCCATCTTATTTGGCATGGCTGCCCAGGTTGGAACAGATCTTGTCCTCAGCCAAGGGTCTAGTCAAGCTTCTCACTGCTTCCATGTGTGCTTGCATGCTGTTTACTTTCAAGAAGTGCATCTTCTTCCTAGCCAGGTTCTGGCAGGTATGCACAACAGTTTAAAAATGGTTTTCACTGAAGGATAGTGCATCCCCACCTTTTATTGTCTTATATTTTTACTAGTTTGCTATATTTGGTCTTCCTTCTACTTGTCATTTTTTCAAGAGGCCACATAGCACAATGGGAACAACAGGAGTTTCAAAGTCCAAGACCTGGGGTGAAAGCAGAACTCCACCACTTACTAGATTGTGATTGGCCTGTGGCTTAACTTCTGTGAGCCTTAGTTTTCTCATTTGAAAGTGGAGATAGTTCCTATGTCATCGGGTTAGTGTGAGGATTCAGTGAGATAATGTATACACATAAAACGCCAAGTACTCGGTCACTGTGATCATTACCATATGCAGCTGTGCTAGGGTCTGTGTGGGATATGAAATACTGTCACATGAAACAAGTAAGTAGCAATATAATGTATTATATATGAAGAGTGGCAAGATTAGCTCCTCACAGAATCACAGAATGTTAAAGACTGGAAGAGAGCCTTAGAGACTGTCTAGTATAATTGCCCTCTAAAAACCAGAGTTTAAGTTTTGACTTTTTTACATTTATTAACTGTCACCTCAGATTCAGCTTCCTTATCTACAAAACAGGGAAAATCATTGATTGTACCCCTTTACTTTGCAAAAGTGGACTAAGGGTGAAATGGAGTCATTACCGTGTGCTAGCAAAAAATCGTATTGGTATTGCTGTTAATAATAGGAGCCACATAATCTTGCTACTGCATTTTGGTTTTGTATTAAATATAGCTGGAAGTCTATGATTTTTTCCCATCATGAAGCATGGAAAACTGTTAAAATAGTTATTCAGTTCTCATGCTTCTGTTAAAGAAAAATTCGGCTTCTAAATGTTATCAAAACCCCAAAGGGAAGCTACTGTTCCTTGCCATTTGTGAATATAAGCATGACTTCTAAAAAACAGCTTTCCACAATATAAAAATGAAAGGTCTGGCTTGCTTTCTCTCTCTACGTTCTGTTCTAGTGAGCTCTAAGGGCATCTGAATGATAACTGCTTTCTTAATACATAATGTCTCCACTTGAACTTATCTTGCTTGTAGGCATGACACAAGCAACATCAAGGCTGGGTACTCTCAGTAGACCTCCTCCTAGGTGTATGTGGATGGCCAGCTAGATCACTTTCACTTCACTGAGCTGTGAAATTGACACCAAATTGTGCCATTAGCTTGTTTCTGAAGGGTATGTTGTGCTGGATGTTCTCTTCTTGCTTGCATGGTACATGAAAAAAGATGACAAGATAAAAATGTCCCATAAATGAACATGAGCGAGGAAATTTAGACGTAATTTGTCATGAATTAAAAACATTGAATAATGTATCAAGAGCCCCTGGAAGCAGAGGTGTTGAGAATTCAGAGCATGTATTTAGTACTTGGGGAAAAGAAAATGTGGAGCTTTAGGTTTCTCTTTTGAAGCTTTTTCAGATTTTCATTTGCCTTCTTTATACCCTACCAGTAAGAGGACAATCTTGCAATCAGCTGAGTCATTCAGTAGCACTTATCTGTCTGTTCACTGATTAGGAGTAGTGGTGTGTTTACATGAGCTTTATTCCTCTCTATAGCAAAATCATTCTTTGCCTACCTTTTGATTCGAAAATCAAGGTAAGCTGTTTCTCAGTAAAATCTTTCCCCTGTACTTGAAAGGAGGCAAAGGGTAACTGTAGACCTGGTGGTTGGAAGAGATTTATTTGAGTGGAACCCACATGGTCCCTGCGAAAGCATTCTGCCTGGTAAAGCTGGTCTCCATCTCGCCTCTGCACTTTCCCTTTGCTCTTCTCCCAGGTACCCACTTAGCTCACTCTTTCACCTCCTCCAGGTTTTTACTCAAACCTACCCCAATCCTGCCTATCTAGCTGCCCTGCTTTATTTTCCCCTCAGAACTTAGCGCTATCTAACTTATTGCCATGTTTATTGCTTATATATTATATTTCACACTTTAACATCTCTGAAATCTCACCTCTAGAATATAAGCTCCATGAGGGCAAAGATTTCTGTTTATGTTGTACATTCTGTATCTCCAGCACCTCTAGAAGTGCCTGTCGCATAATAGGTGCTCAATAAATATTTGTTGAATGAATTGAATAGTTCAAGGGATTTGGGGGGAAAGCTATTCTGCATTTACTCCTCTATCCTTGTCTCACCACCCACCTCCTTACTCCTGTTCACCTTTATCTTAGCTTGCTTGTCTTTTCTGTGCCAGAAGACACTCTCATTTTATCCGGCCCCCTCCCACCCCACAGAGCTTGTGAAGTCACTAAAGCAGTGAGCTGGGTGTACAGTGGATATCTGTTCTCTATTCCCTGTAACTTAAGCCTAAAACTGTTAAGAATTTTCCTGCTGGCTCAGATCTTTCCTTATCTAGCTCTGTAGTCTGCAGTCATGATAGGAGCAAAAAAGCTTACACTGTATTAGGGCAGTACTTTTCAAACTCTCTGTGGGTAAGGATTAGTCTTAAATTTCTAACTTATCACAAATTGACACATTTGTAAAGTACAACCCTCCTAAAAAAAAAAGCAAAAACAAAACAAAAAATGAAATAAAATTTTTATAAAAGATACAAGCCCCAATTTTTAAATTATTAGATTAAATAGGCATAATATTACTCTGTTAAACTGATAAAAATATTTCTAAATACTTACTCTCAATTTCTGTACACGTGTCAGTGCACACCAGTAACAAACAGTTTGCAGATCAGGACTGATGTATAAACCACAGTTTGAGAAGCACTGTGTTAGGGCGTGGTTGCTCAATCTGCTGTTCATTCAATTTTAGCATGTTATCTAAAATGAATCTGCTTATTATTACTTCTACCTTTTACAGGCTATTTGTCGTAGATGGTAAATAAAGTTGAAACTTATCTAACCCACTCAGTACCAGTAATTGATTGATTAACGTAAAAAGTCATTTAGAATAGAAATCATAACAAGGATACATATATATCCAGACATATTATTTCAACTAACAAACTTAAAAAGAAGTCTCAAAATAAATTGATCTGCAAATAAGTGATGCAGATGATGGAATTAACAGACAAGTACTTTAAAACAAGTGTTGTAAATATTTTCAAGGATTTAAAAGAAAACTTTTGATATAATGAAGAGAGAAATGAAGACATCAGAAAGAACCAAATGAAACTTCTAAATTGGAAAAATACAATACCAAGGATGAAGAATTACTGGATGGGCTTAATAACAGATTAGACACAGCTGAAGAAAAGATAAAAAAAAAAAACTCTAAAGATGGAGCAGTAGAATCCATCCAAACTGAAGGAAAAAAGGCTAAGGAAAATGAATAGAGCCTCAGCGGTGTATTGGACATGTCAAGTGGTCTATCATATGTGTAATTGAATTCCCAGGATAAGGCATACAAATATTGAAGAAATAAAGACTAAGGAAATTCCTAATAGTGTGAAAATTATACCAAGAAGCTCAGTGAATCCCATCCATACAGGATAAACACAAAGTAAACCACACCAAGGCATACCATAATCAGACTGTTGAAAACAGATGATAAAGAGAGTGACTGAAGAGCAGCCAGAGAAAAAAGACATTACATACAGAGGAACAAAGATAAGAATGATTGCTGACTTCTCGTCAGGAACAATACAAGCCAAAAAAGCAATAGAATGACATCTCTGAAGTGTTAAAAGAAAAAAAACAGTCACCCTAGAATTCTATATGTAGCAATAATACACTTCAAAAATGAAGATAAAATAAAGACATCTTCAGACAAACAAAAGCTGAGAAAAATTGTTGCCAGCAGACTTGTACTAGAGAAGTGTTAAAGGAAGTTTTTCAGGTGGAAAGAAAATGATACCAGATAGAAACTCAAGTCTACACAAAGGAAAGAAGAGAGCTAAACATGCAAATATGCAGATAAATAGAAATGACTTTTCCCCATCATTTTTTCATTTACTTAAAAGATAATTGTGTAAAGCAGAGATAATAGGAGTGTATTGTGGGGCTTATAACATGTTGAAGTAAAATGTGTTATAACAATAGCTCAAAGGACAAGAGGGGGAAATGAAAGTGTACTCTTGTAGAGTTCTCACATTATTCATGAAGCAGTGTAATATTTAAAGGTGGACCTTGTTAAGTTAAAGATGTATAGTGTAGACCCAGCAGCCTTTCTCAACTGGAGTTCCTCATCTCAACATCAGAACACAGAAAATTATTTGAGTGACTGTTATCTCAATTCTCCTAAGGATGAAATGTAGTTAGTACCATTCTACGATGCATAGGAGAAGAGTAAAATCATGACATACAGTGGATGCCTTAGGGCATCGGGGCTTGAATCTGCTGTAGAATCCCAGTCAAAGAGAGCTGTGAGAGCAGCCACTGAGAGAGAGAGAGAGAGAGAAGAGAAGAGAGAAGGGGAGGGGAGGGGAGGGGAAGGGAGGAGGAAAAAAGAAAGAGAGAAAGTAATAAGCCAATAGAAGAGATTAAGTAAATTCTAAAAACTGCTCACTTGACCCAGAAGAAGGCAGGATAAAAAGGGGAAAGAGGAGCAAATGAGAGACAAAAATTCCAGGTTTTAGTCTCAATCATCCAAATTGCTAGACCCACTCCCAGTTGCTTGAGCTCAGTGAACTTCCATGAATAAATTTGTCCTGCGTTATATTCCTTTCATCTTAACACCCTTAAGATAATTTCTTACATATAGTCCTCAGGTTTCTGTTGATAGGAATTGTAAAATCTTATAATTCTACTGGTGTTTGCTACCTCCACATGTCACACTTTTGTACCTGACCCCCTGGAGCTGCCAGGATTTGTGACTAGTTATTGGCCTAGAACAGTTGTTCTCAACTGGAGGCAATTTTGGCCATGTCTGGAGACATTTTTGGTTGTCACAACTGGGAGTGCAGGCTACTGGAATCTAGTGGATAGAAGCCAGGCGTGCTGCTAAGCATCCCACAATGCATAGGACATTCCTACCCAACAAATGTCAATAGTGCCACAACTGAGAAACCCTAGTCTAGAAGCAATGAGAGGCGATGGTGCTGGGGTCTGGTCTCAAGATTAACATCTTCTTCAAGGCAATTGCTTCAGGAGAGGCTGTTCACTATAGGTTATCAGGCAAAGGAAGACTAACCCTTGCAATTTGAGGTCCTCAGTTTCATCAGAATATGCCTATATGTCTTCATTCTATTTTTCAGGGTCGCATTCCTTCTCAGTCTGTGTTGTAACTAGTTTTCAGAAATCTTAAACCTGGCTTTAGAAAATAAGGACTTCTTTCAGGACAGTCATAAAAGCTTTCTGGTTCCTTCCCCTGACTTTGGGCTGGAAATTTAAAGTGCTGAGCTCATAATTTTCTTCCTTCAAGTTCTCTACGATCCTTAGGAGCAACCAAACCTACAGTCTTTATACTCTATTTCCACTAATATCTACCATGGCAGCAGCTTCTTGGTCACCCAGAGTCTTCCCCTTTATTGGCACTTGACTTCAGGTGATTCCAGGTAATACTTTTATAATCTATTTTGCCTCTATATGCCATACACTCAGTATCCCATTCAAAACTGGCAAAAAGGTCACTAATGCCTTTGAGAATAGTTAGATCAGAGAACTAATTCTAGATTCCCTTTCATTCTATTACCTTGGAATTCTACTTCCAAGACTGGTAGTTATATCAGTCATGCAAGCAAATCCACAGTGAGTGTTAGGGGATAAGGGAGTTAATATAGGAATTAGAACTACACAAATGTGGGAGTAGCTAAGGAAATGAAGGTCAAGAAGGGGGTTTGGAGGATGAGTGGAAAAGTCACACTCTGTCCTCCTGAAGCACTGGCACAGGTGGACTAGTTGGAGCTTGTGGAAGAATCTAAGAAGCTGAGCGTGTCCGGCTACTGACGTCGGACTGTGAAGGGGGAATTCATGGAAGGGTCTGTGGGGAGGCTGTTGCCTCTGTCTACTGCCAAGCCTCTGGGGAAGGACCTGGGACTGCTGTTGGTCAGCAAGACCAGCAGTTAGGAAGAAAACCTGGGTATGGAGCAGAGGAGGAAGACAAGCTTGAACACACTAGGCGCCTCTCTGTCTGTTCACCGTCATGTCAGATCATGAAGACTCTCAGAGAGTAGCTGCTGCTCACTTTCACCCCCCCCAAATTTCCCATAAGTTCCTCTTTTGGCCTCCTCTAACCTGAAACCACATAAGGAACAGGAATCTAGGAAATGTCGTTCCAGACCTAACCAAGGTAACAATAGAACAATCACATGGTTGCAGTTTTTATATTATTTTTATCTATGATCCATTTTGAGTTTGTTCTTGTCTATGGTCGGAGGTATGGATCTCATTTTATCATTTTCCCAAGGCTATTCAGTTTTCCCCATCAACATTTATTAAAAGTCCATCTCTGTCTCACTGTCTTGAGATGCTACCATTATCCTGTTTCCTTATGTACTGCATTGGTTCTGGACTTTGTACTCTGTTCCATTGTTCATTCTGTTTGTTCAGGTACCAATACCACATTGTTTCATCCTAGAGACTTTTAGTATGTTTTCATATCTGATAGGGCTAGTCTTCCTTTATAAGTTTGAAAGCCCATATTTGAACACTACTCTTATCTTACTTTAGTTAAACTCTCACTTAGATCAGTGTTTCACCTTGAATATTAGAACTTGTTAATGGAAAGGAGAAATTTGAGATTTAGAGACTGATTAACTTTGCCAGTGATTACTGTGGAGTTTCAGCTGGGGTGAAGCTTCTTTCCTATTCAGAGTTGAGCGAAGACCAGACATCAAATGCTAGGCCAAATGTTACTTCCTTCCCTGGTCCCTTGGTCTTGCCTATTTTAGAACAGGGAAAAAAACCCACACAATCAAAAAATGAATGAGGATCTAATGAGAATAACTGGAGGAGCAGTAAAGTCTGGATGAAGAGAAAGTAATATGGGGACTGGGAGTAGCTTTGACTCTGGGAAAGTTGTTTCATCTCTTTGGGCTTTGATTTCCCATCTGCTGTATGAGTGGGCTAGATTAAACACTTCAAACAGTCTTTCCTTTTCTAATATTATATGACTAAACCTTATAATGCTGTGTATCAAAAAAGCCTCGGAGAGGAAGCACTTGTAATACATAAGAGCATCTTCCTTGGAGATAATGTAAAAGATCACGACTCAAGTTGGGAGGTAATCATTGGCTGATTGTCTATCAGTGAGTATATTTTAAAGGCTTATTACCTGTAAGTTCACAACCCCACAGGAACAATTCAGCATTGCAGTTCTAATTTAGAAGTAAATTATGTATTTTTGGTGTTTTCTTAGCATGTCTCTTAGAGTTCAAGGGTTTTATTCACCCACTTCTTTCACTATGTATGGATAAACACTTCAAGGGATCTCAGCCTCTAATTCTATATAGTCTGTAGGTTAGAAGATGAGGCTAGCATAATAGAAAATGGAGTTTGAGATCCTAGTGAATTCCCTTTCCCTAACAATTTTAGCAAATTCTTCCATTGTCATTT
Source organism: Mesoplodon densirostris (assembly GCF_025265405.1). Lineage (NCBI taxonomy): Eukaryota > Metazoa > Chordata > Mammalia > Artiodactyla > Ziphiidae > Mesoplodon > Mesoplodon densirostris. The sequence goes on along the minus strand of NC_082675.1, from coordinate 21,911,315 downwards.
AGCCAGTGATGTATGAGTCTGTAGAATGCACATTAGTTATGGCTCCTTGTGCTCTTGTAACAAATAACACACATGGCTTTGAGTGGTGTGATGTATTGCTGGTGAATTTTTAATGTCTGAACAATACTTGGAATACATATGTTCAACAAGGGAATTAACCCCTGGGTTGTTTTTTGTTATTTTATTTTCCACTATTTTACTAGTTGTATAATGGACAAATATTCATGTATTAAATAATATGGTAATATTTTAGAAGAGTGTATAAATAATGCATTAATAAAAAATGTGTGCATTTTGTGAGGTGTAGAGAAATCTTATAATGAAGGTAAATTAATTGAAATCTGAGCATAATTATGTGATATATATGTTGTAATTTAAAAGTCATAAAGTATGAGAAAAACTGTCTAAAATTCAAATATAAATTGATGAGGAGCACTTGCAACTGTTCTTTCTACCAGTGTACTTAACTTTCTCCAAAATTATCACTGAAAAAATCCAGAATTTAAATGCTCAAATAATATTGTATTATAATAAATATAAAGCAATAAAAGGAAATACAAATCAAAATGGAAATTTTAAGAAACTAAACAATGTAATGTCATGAAAGGAACCCTAAGTAAAAGAAAGAAAAAACAGCCATAAATTTGCAAAAGATATTAGTCAAATTATTTTATCTGTTTATGCTACTTTTCTGTCTTGAGCCACATACAGGAATCAGTCTTAGCTCTACCACTTAACCAATAATTTAATTACATTAAGTCTCAGTTTCTTCATTTGTAAAATGAAAACTGTACTCGGATTTTTTTCGTTTCAAGACGCAGAAATCTGTGAAAAACACATTAAGTGAAAGAGGATTTATTATAAGGATACATTTACCCTGGAATGGACACTCCAGTTAGGACCACCAGCTTTCTCTATCTGACGGGTCAGTTAATGTCTTCTGTGTTCTCTCTAGATCTTTGCTGCTCTTTGAGAATCTGTCATCATTTGGCCTTGCCATGAGCACCCATGCCCCCAAGGCTGCCTCATGAGGCTTCTCTTTTTATGCATTCTCTCAGTTTTAGTTTCACTTTTTTTTTTTTTTTTTTTTTTTTTTTGCGGTATGCGGGCCTCTCACTGTTGTGGCCTCCCCCGTTGCGGAGCACAGGCTCCGGACGCGCAGGCTCCGGACGCGCAGGCTCAGCGGCCATGGCTCACGGGCCCAGCCGCTCCGCGGCATATGGGATCCTCCCAGACCGGGGCACGAACCCGTATCCCCTGCATCGGCAGGCGGACTCTCAACCACTTGCGCCACCAGGGAGGCCCTAGTTTCACTTTTAACTGCGTAATTCTCTTAATATTTATTAGTTTAATTTCCTGAAAGTGGATTGATTTGATTGGTTGGCGCTCTTTTTTTCATTCCAGACCACAGAACAGGTCATTGGCCATCCAACTGATTGGCTGTCTTTCAGGCAGATTCCGACACCTGATTCAATCAGCTATGAGGGGTGGTTGAAATACTGTGGTACTCAACATGGCCAGCTGTGGCGCTCAGCAGGGGCTGGGATGAAGAAGCAGTTTACCTTAGAAAGGACTTGTGGGCTGGCATGCCCGGTCATTGTCTTGTCTGATATAAGAAAACCAATACCTGACCTACATGGTTATAGGTTAATACTTTAAAAAATAATCCATGGCCCCTAATTCTCTGCTGGATACTTTCTCAGATATGCACCACTGTAGCCCCTAGGTGTGTAAGTCTGGAATAAGTATTTAAGCCTTATATCCAATCAGAAAGAAAATGTCCCTTAAGTTTTCAAGCCATTGATTGATACTTTAAGTTTCATATAAACAAACCATTTTCCATTGTCTCTTTGCTATTATCAAGGCTGGAATTAATGTATGATTAGAGGGGTAAATGACCTGATGTTTGACTTCTTTGAATCCTTGGAACAACAAATATCTTCCTTCCAGACATTTATTTTCATGGACTTTCCTCATGGCCAGGCCTGGTCTGTTAGAGCTGAGTTCCTGATGGCTCTTGTACAGCCTCTCCCCATCAGACATGTGTAAACTGCTAACATTCCATGACCCCCCATAGGACTTGTAAAACAAACAGAACCCGGAGCTCTTCCCAGCTGTGATCTGCAGACACCAGCCCCTCTTGTATTGGGTTTATCTTGTGATTCTAGGAGGAGTTAGAAGAGTTAGATACAAGCTGTGCATTTTGACCTCTGCAGGGATTTAGAATTAAAATTTAGAAATAGAACTCTAGGCTCATTGTCCTGTCTCCTGTTCAAAACCCAGACTCAGGTGTTATGATCTTCTATTTGAGTTTCCTTAGCTCCTGTATTAAAGTGCTTATCATATTATATAGCCATTTGTTTTATTGGGTTGGCCAAAAAATTCGTTTGGGTTTTTCCATAAGATTTTAGGAAAACCCAAACGAACTTTTTGGCCAACCCAATATATATCTCCTTCTGTAGACTGTTGGTTCCTCAAGCGCAAAGACCAGGTTTAATTCATCTGCTCATTCTCCTCCCCGCCCCTCACCCTCCTGCCTCTGTCTCTAGTGAAGTAATATATGTGCTAGTTCTGTAGACAGCATTTGTGTCATGAATAGGTTGTTGAAAGGCAAGCTAGAGATATTAACTTTAGAATATACCTAAATATGTGCAAAAAGAAGGATCACCAATGTTAATATTTATTATAATTCATACCTGTAAAATACTTGATACATTTGTACCAGTACACACTTCCCATGTAGGCACACGTGTCTCTCTTAAACATTTTTGCCTAAAACTCACACAAAGAATTGCATAATTCCAGTTAGACTTCGCATTAGGGCATTCCTCTTGGCTAAGGAGGAGTAGAATCCTGGGATTGGAATGAATGAGAGCTCAGTAGTTTACAGTTATGGGAAACTTCTCCTGCCCATAAAGAAAAAATTTTTGTTCAACTCACACTTGACTTAATTTTCAGGCCCTTCCCATCTGGCACACTATAGGGTATACTTCGAAGGGAAAATATCCTGTTTTCTCTGAACTCCTCCTAGCCTCTCTCTGTAATACAGTAAAAGCTTCTGGATGAATCTGTCATGGCATGTGAAGGAAATACTGTGGAAGAATCTCCTTTGAAGAATCTCCTGTGGTGTCCAGGTATCACTTGAGAATAAGAGGGTTGTTTTCTTTTCTGGACAATGAAAAGACAAAAAACTTCCCCTACTGTGAAGGTGCAGTCTTACGTTGCAGTCACCTGTGAATGGATAGTAATAAGTCTTGTCTGGATCTCTTGAGTTAGATTTAATAACCTGCAGAATGCTTCAGCAGGATCAATAAGCCTTTTACAGCCAACAGAGCTCTATGCGTACTGCTGCCTATCCACATGAAATTTTGTCTCAGCTTAGCTAGAAGGGGCCTTTCCATGGCTACGGATATTTGCTTTCACTCTTTGACTCTTGTACATCATACTGCCACTTGGGCTGCTGTGACCATTGCAAGTAGAAAAAGAGCCTTTATTTTTCTTTGTCAAGTTCTTTTACCTTTCACAGTAGAAGTGATGCCAGTCAGAATCTGCTGTTGCAGGATGCAGGCTGCTGCCACAATGGCTTTTTCCATTCTTTCCTTTCCAACTGGTGTCTGTCAGCTGGTGACCAGGCTGGAGAGCAGGTTCCCACTATTTGAATGTTCCGTCTGGAGCCCAGACACATTGTATGTGTGCATCCTTTTTATTACCATATCATGAGGCAGTCATTAGGAATAGAATTTTTCCTTTAGATTTTTCTTCAAGAAGAATTTAAGCATTTCAAAATGTTTTATGGAACTGTAATTTTCAAAATCCTCTCATTGAGCAGGGAAAACACTGTCATCTATATCTGGTAGAAGAGGACATTTTTGAGATGTTATGCTGTGTCTAACCCAGAGAACTCAGAATGAGGCTTCAGAGTTATTCCTGTCCACCCTGGATGATCGGTCTTAACTCCTGATTCATATGGTTGTAGAATTGAAGGGATTGGTGGGGAATAAACTTTTATGACTAGCAGCCCTTAGGAACCTGCTTATTGCCTAACCACCCTGCTAACCTATAACATTGTTCTGAGGACTGCTTGACTTTAATTATACAATCACAAATAAATGGTTAGGGGAAAATGAAAATAGAGAAATTAGTTGAATCTGGAGTATTTAAATAAGCTAGTTGGTTCCATATTTTATATGTCTATATTAGAATAGGGCTGCCAGGTTGAATTTAATAGTTTTGGAGTTGGCTTTTGCTGGGAACAATTGATAGTAGTTCTTTATGATACCTGTTAAAAGTTAATTATCTTCTTGGTCCACATGGTCCCTCCTTTATTTTAGTTAGCCTGACTTAATTTTTTTGGTTTGTATTTTAAAGCCAAATGGAGAACTTATTTGTTCTTTATGTGATTTTTAAAGGCAGTAGATATTCTATTCAAGAGATACAAGAGGGCTTCCCTGGTGGCGCAGTGGTTGAGTCTGCCTGCCGATGCAGGGCACACGGGTTCGTGCCCCGGTCTGGGAAGATCCCACATGCCGCGGAGCGGCTGGGCCCATGAGCCATGGCCGCTGAGCCTGAGCGTCTGGAGCCTGTGCTCCGCGACGGGAGAGGCCACAACAGTGAGAGGCCCGCGTACTGCAAAAAAATAAATAAATAAATAAAATAAAAAAGAGATACAAGATTAGCTATCTTTTCCTTTGAAACTAACTTTATTATCTTATTGGGGGTTGTTTTTATTTTTAAACCATCTAGGAAATATTTATATTCCATTTATTGATTTAAATAAAAATTTTAAAATGGTTCCTACCAGTAGAGGGGATCTTCACTGTCTTAGAGTGACTCTCATCAAATCTGGGGTGTAGTCTAAGCGTGTGTACTTTTTAAATTTTATTTTTTATTGTGGTAAAATATAACATGAAATTGACCAGTTTAACCATTTTTAAGTGTACAGTTCAGTGGCATTAAGTTTCTTCTCATTGTTGTGCAACCATCACCACCATCCATCTCCAGAACTTTTTCATCTTCTGAACTTAAACTCTGTGCCCTTAAAACACTAACTCCCCATTCCCTTCTCCATCACTCCTCCAGCCCCTGGTGACCATTATTATACTTTCTTTCTCTATGAATTTGGCTCCTCTAGATATCTATCATAAGGGGATCGTATAATATGTGTCTTTTTGTGTCTAGCTTATTTCAAACAGCATACTGTCATCAAGATTCATCCATGTAGTAGCATGTATCAGAAATTCCATCCTTTTTAAGTCTGAATAATTTTTCATTGTATGTATATATACTACATTTTGTTTATCCATTCATCTGTGATGAACACTTGGGTTTCTTCTGCCTTTTGGCTGTTGTAAATAATGCTGCTATGAACATGGCTATACAAATATCTGTTCAAGTCCCTGCTTTCAGTTCTTTTGGGTATATACCTAGAAGTGGAATTGCTGGATCATATGGTAATTCTATGTTTAATTTTTGAAGAACTGCCGGACTGGTTTCCACAGCTGCTGCACTATTACATTCCCACCAGCAGTACACAAGGGTCCTAATTTCTTCACATCTTCACCAACACTTATTTCCTTCTCTCCTTCCTTCCTCCCTCCCTCCCTCCCTTTCTTACATGTAATAACATCCTAAAGAGTATGAAGTGGTATCTCATCATGATTTTGATTTGCACTTCCCTAATGGCTAGTGATGTTGAGCATCTTTCTATGTAGCTTGTTGACCATTTGTATATTTTCTTTGAAGAAACGTCTGTTCAAGTCCTTTAGCTATTTTTGAATTGGGTTCTTTATTTTTTGTTGTTGATTTAGTTATAGGAGTTCTTTATATCTTCTGATATCAATCCCTCATCAGGTATATGACTTGCAAATATTTTCTCCCATTCTGGGAATTGTCTTTTCACTCTCTTGATAGTGTTCTTTGCACAAAAGTTTTAAATTTTGATGAAGTTCAGTTTCTCTATTTTTTTTCTTTTATTGCTTGTGCTTTTGGTGTTATACTTAAGAAACAACTGCCAAATCCAGGGTCATGAAGATTTCCCCCTATGTTTTCTTCTAAGAATTTTATAGTTTTAGTTCTTACATTTAGGTCTTTGATCCGTTTTGAGTGAATTTTTATATGTGGTGTAACGTGAGGGTCCAAATCATTCTTTTGCGTGTAGATATCCAGTTTCCCAGCACTATTTGTTGAAAAGACTGTCATTTCGCCCATTGAATGGTTTTGGCACTGTGATGGAAAATCAATTGACCATATATGTGAGGATTTATTCTGGGGCTCTCTGTTCTATTCTATTGGTCTATATATCTGTCTTTATGCCATTACCACAATATTTTGATTATTGTATCTTTCTAGTAAGTTTTGAAATTAGGAAGCGTTCATTCTCCAACTTTGTTTTTCTTTTTCAAGATTATTTGGCTATTTAGGGTCCCTTGAGATTCCATATGAATTCTAGGATGAATTTTTCCCTTTCTGCAAAAAAGTGCCATTGAGGTTTTGATAGGAATTGCATTGAATCTGCAGATCATTTTGGGTAGTATTATCATCTTAACAATATTATGTCTTCCAACCCATGAACATGGGATGTCGTTCCATTTATTTATGTCTTCTTTAATTTCCTTCAGTAATATTTTAAAGTTTTCAATGTTTGTGTCTTTTGTCTCTTGGTTAAATTTATTTATTTATTCAATTTATATTTACTATTTTAAAAGTTATTTTTATTCCTTTGATGTTATTGTAAATATTTTCTTGATTTTCTTTTTGTATTGTTCATTATTAATACATAGAAATGCAACTGGTTTGAGCATGTGTATTTTTGAAAAGCTTTTTGGAGTTCTAATTCATGTCTTTGGTTAGGCACCGTCCTCCTTGGCCTTTCCAAACTTCCCAGTAGTATTTGGGGCTAGAAAATGTTTAAATCTCACCTCCACCACTTATCCATTTACCAGTTTATGACCTTGGACATTTCTTCAGAATTAAGATTGAAATTCTACTATTGATCATACAGGGTTGTTATAAGGATTAAATATGTATATTATCTGGAATTTAGTACGCCTTAACAAATATTAGCATTCATTCTGTTTATTTGTTTATTTTTAAAATTTTTATTTCACTGTTATTCCTAAATAGGCAGTGATTGAAGTGAGTTTGAAAGCCAATTAGAAGTTATGTAAAGGAAGAGTGTTACAGCAGAAATAGCCCATGTATGAAGATATGGAGGCATGAAAAGGCTTGCCATGTTGGGTAACTACATAGTGATTAAGGACATGGGCTTTGGAATTCGGTAGGTTTGGATTCAAATTCCAGCTGCTCTGCTTCTTCACTCCATGTCCCTGGGTCAGTCATTTATCCTTTCAGACACATGAATCAAAAAAAAAAAAAAAAAAGAATTCAAAATGGAAATTAACAAGTATTTTGAACTGAATGAAAACACAACATATCAAAGTTTGTAGGATGCTGCTAAAGCAGCACTTTTGGGGGACATTCATGGCATTAGTGGCTATATTATTAAAAGGAGAAGGGTCTCAAATCAATGACTTTAGCTTTCACCTTAAGAAACTAGAAAAAGAAGAGCAAATTAAACTGAAAGTAAGCCAAAGATAATAATAAATAATATTAATAATAATAATAATAAAGATCAGAAATCAATGAAATAGAAAAAAGAAAAAAACCCAGAAAATCAATAAACCTCAAGGCTGGTACTTTGAGAAAATCAGTAAAATTGATACTCTAGCCAGACTAATTAGGGGAGGAAAAGACACAAATAACTAGTATCAGGAATGAAAGAGCAGATATTACTACAAATATTAAAAAGTTAATAAGAGGATATTATGATTTATGCCAATTTATCCCAGTAATTCTGACAACTTAGATGGAATGCACAAATTTCTTGAAAGATAAAGACGAGAAAAGCTCACTTAATAAATAGATGACCTGGATAGCCCTGTATTTACTAAAGAAATAGAATTTATAAATTGGACTTCACCAAAATAAAAACTTCTGCTCTTTGAAAGACACTGTTGAGAGAATAAAAAGAAACAAACAACAACTTAAAAATTGGCAAGAGTTGAACAGACACTTGATCAAATAATGGCAACAAATAACAAAAACAACATAAAAAGATGTTCAACATTAATAGTTTTTAGGGAAATGCACATTAAAACCCTACATACCTATTAGAATGGCTAAAATTAAAAAGTCTGACTATGCCAAGTTTTGATGAGGATGTTGAAGAACTGGAACTTGTATATGCTGCTGCTGAGAGATTAAAATTGTACCACCTCTTTCAAAAACAGTTTGGCAGTTTCCTAAAAAGTTAAACACATACCTACCATATGACCCAACCATATAACTCTGAGGTATTTCCTCTAGAGAAAAGAAAAGCACATGTTCACACAAAGTCTTGTACATGAATATTCATAGCAGCTTTATCTGTAATAGCCAAAAGAACTGGAAACAACCAAATGTCCATTAACACGTGAATGGATAAACAAATTGTGGTTATATCCAAACAATGGAATGCTTCTCGCTAATAAAAAGGAACAAACCATTTATACATGCAACAACATGGATGAGTCTCAATAAGTATGTTGAATGAAAGAACCTCCCCCTATATGATTTCACCTATATAAAACTCTGGAAATCTTTAGGCATAGAAAGCAAATCAGTAGTTGCCTAGGAATAGGGGCAAGTGGGGAGGGGCAAAAGAATAGGGATTACCAAGGGGCAGGAGGAGACTTTTGGGGATGATGGGATATGTTCACTATATTGTCTGTGGTGATGGTTTCACAGGTGTTGATATCAGAGCTTATCAAGTTCTACTTCAAATATATGCTATTTATTTTGTCAATTACCTAAGTAAATAAATTGCATGTTATTTTGAATTATCTATGCAATTCTACCCTTCCTCAGATCATTGTTATACTTTTCCTTCATATTCGTGTTATTGTCTGTCCATGGCAGAAAAGTTAGTTTATCTCAATTTGAAAAGTCAATTGGAGACATTCCTCCAGGTGGAAGCAAGAAGGAGTAACTTGGAATCATGGAATGAAAATTTGAGTCACTCTTGTTTTTCTGTGAGATGTGGCATAGTTTCACGTTTTATTATGGGATCATTAAAGGGCAGGCTATGTAGTTTAAGGAGCTGGGGGTTTGGAGGCAAAGAACTTGTGCTTTGCCATTTACTGGTTCTTACTAACACTGGGTAAGTTTGTTAACCTCTGAGCCATAGTTAACACTACAGCGTTGAGGATAGTCATTGTGAACACACTTTAGTCAGGTATCAGTTGTTTTAAGTGAAGACACCTCTTTAAATTAGTTTAAGCAAAAAAAAGGAATGTAATCACAGGATGTAGAGGTATCTAATGGATTCTGGGGCAGGAAGTTCCGCTGGAGCCTCAGGAGGGACTGGAACCAGGGTGAGGTCACTCATATTTGCCTCTCATCAGGCATTCCTTCACTCCCACCCTCCCTTCTTCTTCCTCTCCTGCCTTCCCTCCCTAGTTCAGAACCTTCTGTTTCTCTGTGCACATGGACCTGACACAAAGCCATCCTGAAACCTAGCTCTGCCTTAGTGTCTGGCTCGCAGAATTGATTGCTAGCTCCTAGCTTTCAGCAGAAACTCTCTAGAGTCCCTGAGGCCTGATAACAAATTCCTAGGTCATCTGACTGCTCAGCTGGGTTCTGGGGTCCGTTGAGGTATAAGAACCACGGCTGGAAGGCTGGAGTCATGTAGCCCACTCACTATGGGCTTTGAGAGCAGGTTCTTGAGAAGGGCTGCATAGGATAGGCACACTGAATACTACATGTGATCTACAGAACCTTGATACTCCTTTGATCAGCCATCAGCATCACCTGGGAGCAGAGAGAAATGCAGAATCTCAGGGCCTGTCATAGACACTGCATTTTGACATGACCTCAAGTGATACACATGCACTTTAGAGCTCAGCACTGCTTAGAGCAGGATTTCTCCATCTCTGCATTGACATATGGGGCTGGATCATTATCTGCGGTGGGGGGCTTTCCTGTGCCTTGTAGGATGTTTATCAGCACCCTTGACCTCTGCCCACCCCTACTCCAGTTGTGACAACCAAACATGTTTCCAGACATTGCCAGATGTGCCCTGGGGTTGGGGGGAGCATCACCCTGGTTAAGAACCATTGCAATTAGAGGCTTAAAAGAAATAACAGGTAAAGTGTTTTATAAACTATAAATATCTGCATAAACATTAGTCGGTCTGATGGGATTTGCCCTCCAAAAGCCAAAGGCCATGTAAAAGGGTAGGTTTAATATCAGGATTTGGGTGAATTTTTATTTCTTCATAATGTTAACCTTTGTGACATTCTTGTACACTTTACTGCATTAATTTAGAAAGCCATTTATTTTCATTTTTCTGGTGTAGTGGTAAAATGTTTACTCACATAGATATCATGTACACATTAAATCTTGAACTTAGCCACTTGTTTAATTATATTTGTTTTCTATAAAATACCTCTTGTCATTTAACAGTGAGATCTTTTCAGAGAAATCTCTTTGGGAAGTTCAAGCTCTAATCATTCAGGAAGTTCCACTGCTGTGGCCAACTGTGGAGATGTAAAAACAGATCAAATCCAGTTCAAATAATTAAGTTCTAATGCACAGATGTTTGAAGCTCATGGAAATGGATTATAAAAGCCAGAATCATTTTAATAGCTTTCCTTAAACTTTTAACAATGAACAGTGGAAGTAAATATTTTTGCAATTTTGATTTCTTTTTTTGGAGAAGTAAGCCAAGTATGCTTTCCAAAGGGACTTTGTCACCTTCACCTTATGTGGTTTAAAACTTCCTTTTTTACGTCTTTAATTTCTTACTTATGCTACTATATAAATTCTATTCTTGAAGGAAGGAATCTATCGTAGTAATAGCATTGAATAAGCTTTCAATGAATATTTGTGGAATGGAAGGAAGGACTGAAGAGCAAGCAGACAAGGCACAATGGTACATGAGATGCTGGCTCTAGCTGACACCCTGCATAGGATTCACCTACTGTGTTCAGTGTCATGCTGAGGGTATCTTGACAGAAGGGCAGTCCAGTTCCTGGACACATTCTCTCCACAAGGCCAACTCTAAGGACATATTAAGCAAATTAGTTCTTTTTTTCTCTGCATATCTAATGCTTGTCCCTCACTATGAATGAAGTTCTTTCATTGTCATAGGCCAAAGGGCCACTTTAAAACATGGATCTGTGCATATTTTAAAATAAAATGATCAGATGTGTGCATAATTTGTTCCCATTTCCAGGGTTTAATGTCTGTATTAAGAGGCCTAAAAGGCATCATGCAAATTAGCTGAGGCCTTGTATCCAGCCACTCCCTGTTGGGGTCATCTTGAGCATTAACAATCAGATTTGAAAGATTCATTTCAACTTAAAATCTTTCAGCACAGAAAAGAATTGACTGATACTGTTCTGCATGTCTGATGATGATGAATAACACTTTTCTCTGTTGCCCAGTAGAAGGCAGACAGCTTCTGAACATTATTTAGTGCCGAACTCAATAGCCGGCCTTAGAAATAGTCATGGCTGTGTCTGTGATCCAGCTTTATGCTTGTACATTAGGTTTAGTCATTAAAGTCTCACATGCAAGGGCAGAAGGAAGCCATTCTCACATGCAGAATGAATTTTGAAGAGGAAATACTTTTACTGAGCTTCAGACACTAAGGATACCAAGTGCCAAGACTTATGTTTTTCTTGTCAGCAGAGGGAGAGGGACTTAGAATCACCTTCAGGTCATGTGGCCTTTCTGGGTTGCCCACAGTGGCAGCCGTGAACTACACTTGGGATTTACTCTCTTTTGAAAACATGTGGGTGTTGTGTTCTGCTTTACCTCTCACATCTGGTGATCAGAGCTCAGGGTCAACAAGGGAAGTGTCTGACTGTGCATGCAGATTTGCAGTTTGTCCATAAAAGATTTAGTGCTGTTTTTTCAGCCCTCTCTGTCAGGCTTCAACTGCATTAATGCTCATTAAAGAGCAGCAGTTATGTGAACCCAGACATATACACAGAGCTCCCGTCAATACTGCAAGAGTGGGTGTGTAGCAAAGGGATGAGAAGGGTGTCAGTGAGGGTGGGGGAACAAAATTAGGCTCCTAAGGCAAGATCAATAAAGAGTGATTTAATTCCTTCCTGGATTTGTTGTTTCAATCATTTTTATTGAGTAACCATGCAAGCCCCACCACTATTCCAGGTGGGAAGGATACAAAGTTGAATGGTTAGATGTAACCTTTTCCCTCTCATACCCATAGCCTTGTAGGGTAAAGACACACTGAGTAAAGAGTAAAACTGGATAAGTGCTGCAAGAGTGGCCTGGACAGTGGGCACATTTCACAGAGAAAGTAACATTTGAACTAGGTCCTGAAAGGCAAGTAGGAATTTTCCAGATGGAGATGGAGGGGATAGGGCACTCCAGGCAGGGTAAGCAGAGGATGAGTCTCAGAGGCATGCAGGTTCATGCCAGGTTCACAGCATGGCAGGCCAGTCCAATAGTTTCAATCTAAGGAGTGTCAACATAGATGGGCAGACTGAGGCTGGATTATGGTGGTGTTCATACTATACTGTGGATTCAGACCCCACCCAGTGTCGTAAGTGATGGAGAACCATCAAAGCCAGTTCCTGTCTTCTCTTGCTAAGCTCCCAACACCAATATCTTAAACTTCAGCTTCCCTAGTCAGTCCCTAAGTCAGTCTCTGGAGCTAAGGTAGCTTTGGGTTATTAGCCAGTGGGATCTACAGTTAGTCTTGCTGCCCTAAACTGTGGTGTGCCCAGATGTTCCCTAACTCCCTAGCTCCCTGAACTCTGTAACTGGAACCTCACTGTATTCTTGTTCACCAGGTCCTTGTGACTGGGCTCTTGTTTGGTTTCTTACTCAGCTCTCTGATTCCCAGAGCTAGAGCTTGCTTCACGCTTTTGCCTCCTCAACTAGAGCCCAGACACTGCATCTGTCTTACCAGTCATCCTCCTCAAGCCTAGATTCTTCTTTCCATATTCCCAGCTGTTCCAACTGACACTTTCCCGGAGCCACACCATTGTCACTTGCTTATTGTGAGCGCCTGTTACTCTTACAGTGGTATCCAACTCACCAACTCAGACCTTCTTGTATATTAGTATTATCTCAGCTCTTGTCTGGATTTGTTGCATCTCTATGGACATAAATTTATATTGGTAATAAGCCTGTACCCCTCCTTTTCCATAACTGTCAAGCTCGTTAAACTCATTGGTTCTTCTCACCCTAATCTTGGCTCTTCCCAACTTCTTATTCCCCTCTAGCCACATAGTATGCTGCAATATGTCTATGGTAAACACACTCTTAAGGTGGTCCCCACGATCCCCCTGACCCCTGCTTCCTGATATTCATGCCCTTGTAAGATCCCCACCCCTTGAACGTGGGCGGGACCTGTGACTTGCTTCTAACCAATAGAATATTTCAACGGTGCCGGAATATACATGATTATGTGTACATGGTTATGTTCTACACTCCCTACAACCACATGAGGGGAGGGGAAGCAGATTCTTTCCTACCTGAGCCTCCAAATGAGAACCCAGGCCTGGTCAACACCCTTGCAGAAGACCCAGCTAAGCAGTGCCTGGGACTCCTGACTCAAAGAACCATGAAATAATAAATGTGTGTTATTTTTAAGCTACTAAGTCTGTGGTAATTTTGTTACACAGCAATAGATAACTAATACAATGTCTCAGTAGAGCAAAACAAGATACAGCCAATAGAATGTCTATTCTAGTTAAATACTTGATATCTGGTAATTAGATGTGTAATTGTGCTTTATTAAACATTTTTCTCTCTCCTACTAACATTCCTAAGGAAATGGGAAATTTTTATTTTCTGCGAGGAAATGGTTCATCACCTTAATTGTCTCATTCCTGAAGCAGGTGTCCTAGATAAAGGACACCAGATGGGATCCAGCAGCTGGGGTAGGAAAACTATAAAATCATGGAGATGATATTGAGTGTAACCTTGTGTGTAGCAGAGAACAAGGAAAAAACTGAATTCTTAAAAGATTTTCTTGAGAGTGTTGGGGAAGGTGTCAGTAGTGTCTGAAGCAGTAATAAGTGGTTCAGGGTGAGTACCATCGCTTGAAATTGAGGCAGTTCACAAATGCTTACTAATAGAAAATATAAACATTTGTCCAATTTATTTAAAAATCAGTTTCATAACAGCATTAGATTGATCTGTTATTTATGCATCATGCTCATAGTAATTTTTCCATTTATTTTAGTTCTTCTGATCTTCAATCATTTAACCTCTCCTGGCTTTTGAATATATTTGAAAATAGGCTAATATTCATTTCATGTAGGGGAAAGAGAGTTAAAAAAGAATATTTTGTAAACACCTACTGAGTACTTTGCTACTTGTTTCACATCTCATATGGTCTTCACAGCAGGTCTATAAAATGAGGGTTTTTTTTTTTTCTTTTCAATCTTCATTTTGTTAAGTGAGCAAACTAAGGCCAGATAAGTTATGTGCCCAAGAGCACACAGCCAGTAAGTCTCAGAGACAGAACTTTAATCCTCATGCCTTCAGAGCTGTCTTTCCTATACACCAGCAGTTTTCGAAGTTTGGTACATGGACTCCTGGGGTCCCTGAAATCTTTTCAGGGACTTCATGAGGTCAAAATTAGTTTCATATTAATACTAAAATGTTATTTTTGGGTTGTTTTATTTTTAAGCCATGCTGATGTTTTTTGCACCAGTGGTACAAAAGCAGTGGTGGAAAAACTGCTGGCATCTTAGCATGAATCTGGGCAGTAGCACCAAACTACTAGAAGTCATTATATTCTTCACTACCATACACTTGCAGTTAAAAGGGAAAAAAGCCAGTTTCACTTAAGAATATCCTCAGTGAAGCAATAAAAAACATTAATTTTATTGAGTTTCAACCCTTGAGTACATGTCTTTTTAATATTCTGTGTGACCAAATAGGTGGTATTTTTATTTTATTTTATTTTATTTTATTTTATTTTTTTAAGTCTTTATTGGAGTATAATTGCTTAACAATGGTGTGTTAGTTTCTGCTTTATAACAAAATGAATCAGTTATACATATACATATATCCCCATATCTCCTCCCTCTTTCGTCTCCCTCCCACCCTCCCTATCCCACCCTTCTAGGTGGTCACAAAGCACCAAGCTGATCTCCCTGTGCTAAGCGGCTGCTTCCCACGAGCTACCTATTTTACATTTGATAGTGTATATATGTCCACGCCATTCTCTCACTTCGTCCCAGCTTACCCTTCCCCCTCCTCGTGTCTTCAAGTCCATTCTCTAGTAGGTCTGTGTCTTTATTCCTGTCTTACCCCTATGTTCTTCATGACATTTTTTTCTCTTAAATTCCATATATATGTGTCAGCATACAGTATTTGTCTTTCTCTTTCTGACTTACTTCACTCTATGTGACAGACTCTAGGTCCATCCACCTCCTTACAAATAGCTCGATTTCATTTCTTTTTATGGCTGAGTAATATTCCATTGTATATATGTGCCACACCTTCTTTATCCATTCATCCGATGATGGACACTTAGGTTGTTTCCATCTCCGGGCTATTGTAAATAGGGCTGCTATGAACATTTTGGTACATGACTCTTTTTGAATTATGGTTTTCTCAGGGTATATGCCCAGTAGTGGGATTGCTGGGTCGTATGGTAGTTCTTTTTGTAGTTTTTTAAGGAACCTCCATACTGTTCTCCATAGTGGCTGTACCAATTCACATTCCCACCAGCAGTGCAAGAGTGTTCCCTTTTTTCCACACCCTCTCCAGCATTTATTGCTTCTAGATTTTTTGATGATGGCCATTCTGACTGGTGTGAGATGATATCTCATTGTAGTTTTGATTTGCATTTCTCTAATGATTAAAGATGTTGAGCATCCTTTCATGTGTTTGTTGGCAGTCTGTATATCTTCTGTGGAGAAATGTCTATTTAGGTCTTCTGCCCATTTTTGGATTGGGTTGTTTGTTTTTTTGTTATTGAGCTACATGAGCTGCTTATAAATTTTGGAGATTAATCCTTTGTCAGTTGCTTCATTTGCAAATATTTTCTCCCATTCTAAGGGTTGTCTTTTGGTCTTGTTTATGGTTTCCTTTGCTGTGCAAAAGCTTTTAAGTTTCATTAGGTTCCATATGTTTATTTTTGTCTTTATTTCCATTTCTCTAGGACGTGGGTCAAAAAGGATCTTGCTGTGATTTATGTCATAGAGTGTTCTGCCTATGTTTTCCTCTAAGAGTTTGATAGTGTCTGGCCTTACATTTAGGTCTTTAATCCATTTTGAGCTTATTTTTGTGTATGGTGTTAGGGAGTGATCTAATCTCATACTTTTACATGTCCCTGTCCAGTTTTCCCAGCACCACTTATTGAAGAGACTGTCCTTTCTCCACTGTACATTCCTGCCTCCTTTATCAAAGATAAGGTGACCATATGTGCCTGGGTTTATCTCTGGGCTTTCTATCCTGTTCCATTGATCTATCTTTCTGTTTTTGTGCCAGTACCATACTATCTTGATTACTGTAGCTTTGTAGTATAGTCTGAAGTCAGGGAGCCTGATTCCTCCAGCTCCATTTTTCGTTCTCAAGATTGCTTTGGCTATTCGGGGTCTTTTGTGTTTCCATACAAATTGTGAAATTTTTTGTTCTAGTTCTGTGAAAAATGCCAGTGGTAGTTTGATAGGGATTGCATTGAATCTGTAGATTGCTTTGGGTAGTAGAGTCATTTTCACAATGTTGATTCTTCCAATCCAAGAACATGGTATATCTCTCCATCTATTCGTATCATCTTTAATTTCGTTCATCAGTGTCTTATAATTTTCTGCATACAGGTCTTTTGTCTCCTTAGGTAGGTTTATTCCTAGATATTTTATTCTTTTTGTTGCAATGGTAAATGGGAGTGTTTTTTTGATTTCACTTTCAGATTTTTCATCATTAGTGTATAGGAATGCCAGAGATTTCTGTGCATTAATTTTGTATCCTGCTACTTTACCAAATTCATTGATTAGCTCTAGTAGTTTTCTGGTAGCATCTTTAGGATTCTCTATGTATAGTATTATGTCATCTGCAAACAGTGACAGCTTTACTTCTTCTTTTCTGATTTGGATTCCTTTTATTTCCTTTTCTTCTCTGATTGCTGTGGCTAAAACTTCCAAAACTATGTTGAATAAGAGTGGTGAGAGTAGGCAACCTTGTCTTGTTCCTGATCTTAGTGGAAATGGTTTCAGTTTTTCACCATTGAGGATGATGTTGGCTGTGGGTTTGTCATATATGGCCTTTATTATGTTGAGGAAAGTTCCCTCTATGCCTACTTCCTGCAGGGTTTTTATCATAAATGGGTGTTGAATTTTGTCAAAAGCTTTCTCTGCATCTATTGAAATGATCATATGGTTTTTCTCCCTCAGTTTGTTAATATGGTGTATCACGTTGATTGATTTGCGTATATTGAAGAATCCTTGCATTCCTGGAATAAACCCAACTTGATCATGGTGTATGATCCTTTTAATGTGCTGTTGGATTCTGTTTGCTAGTATTTTGTTGAGGATTTTTGCATCTATGTTCATCAGTGATATTGGCCTGTAGTTTTCTTTCTTTGTGACATATTTGTCTGGTTTTGGTATCAAGGTGATGGTGGCCTCATAGAATGAGTTTGGGAGTGTTCCTCCCTCTGCTATATTTTGGAAGAGTTTGAGGATAGGTGTTAGCTCTTCTCTAAATGTTTGATAGAATTCGCCTGTGAAGCCATCTGGTCCTGGGCTTTTGTTTGTTGGAAGATTTTTATCACAGTTTCAACTTCAGTACTTGTGATTGGTCTGTTCATATTTTCTGTTTCTTCCTGATTCAGTCTTGGCAGGTTGTGCATTTCTAAGAATTTGTCCATTTCTTCCAGGTTGTCCATTTTATTGGCATAGAGTTCCTTGTAGTAATCTCTCATGATCTTTTGTATTTCTGCAGTGTCAGTTGTTACTTCTCCTTTTTCATTTCTAATTCTATTGATTTGAGTCTTCTCCCTTTTTTTCTTGATGAGTCTGGCTAATGGTTTATCAATTTTGTTTATCTTCTCAAAGAACCAGCTTTTAGTTTGATTGATCTTTGCTATCGTTTCCTTCATTTCTTTTTCATTTATTTCTGATCTGATTTTTATGATTTCTTTCCTTCTGCTAACTTTGGGATGTTTTTGTTCTTCTTTCTCTAATTGCTTTAGGTGCAAGGTTAGGTTGTTTATTCGAGATGTTTCCTGTTTCTTAAGGTGGGATTGTATTGCTATAAACTTCCCTCTTAGAACTGCTTTTGCTGCATCCCATAGGTTTTGGGTCGTCGTGTCTCCATTGTCATTTGTTTCTAGGTATTTTTTGATTTCCTCTTTGATTTCTTCAGTGATCACTTCGTTATTAAGTAGTGTATTGTTTAGCCTCCATGTGTTTGTATTTTTTACAGATCTTTTCCTGTAATTGATATCTAGTCTCATAGCGTTGTGGTCGGAAAAGATACTTGATACACTTTCAATTTTCTTAAATTTACCAAGGCTTGATTTGTGACCCAAGATATGATCTATCCTGGAGAATGTTCCATGAGCCCTTGAGAAAAATGTATAATACTGTTGTTTTTGGATGGAATGTCCTATAAATATCAATTAAGTCCATCTTGTTTAATGTATCATTTAAAGCTTGTGTTTCCTTATTTACTTTCATTTTGGATGATCTGTCCATTGGTGAAAGTGGGGTGTTAAAGTCCCCTACTATGAATGTGTTACTGTCGATTTCCCCTTTTATGGCTGTTAGTATTTGCCTTATGTATTGAGGTGCTCCTATGTTGGGTGCATAAATATTTACAATTGTTATATCTTCTTCTTGGACTGATCCCTTGATATTATGTAGTGTTCTTCTTTGTCTCTTCTAGTAGTCTTTATTTTAAAGTCTATTTTGTCTGATATGAGAATTGCTACTCCAGCTTTCTTTTGGTTTCCATTTGCATGGAATATCTTTTTCCATCCCCTTACTTTCAGTCTGTATGTGTCTCTAGGTCTGAAGTTGGTCTCTTGTAGACAGCATATATATGGGTCTTGTTTTTGTATCCATTCAGCCAATCTGTGTCTTTTGGTGGAAGCATTTAGTCCATTTACATTTAAGGTAATTATCGATATGTATGTTCCTATTCCCATTTTCTTAATTGTTTTGGGTTCGTTATTGTAGGTCTTTTCCTTCTGTTGTGTTTCTTGCCTAGAGAAGTTCCTTTAGCATTTGTTGTAAAGCTGGTTTGGTGGTGCTGAACTCTCTCAGCTTTTGCTTGTCTGTAAACATTTTAGTTTCTCCATCAAATCTGAATGAGATCCTTGCTGGGTAGAGTAATCTTGGTTGCAGGTTTTTCTCCTTCATCACTTTAAATATGTCCTGCCAGTCCCTTCTGGCTTGCAGAGTTTCTGCTGAAAGATCAGCTGTTAACCTTATGGGGATTCCCTTGTGTGTTATTTGTTGTTTTTCCCTTGCTGCTTTTAATATGTTTTCTTTGTATTTAATTTTTGACAGTTTGATTAATATGTGTCTTGGCGTATTTCTCCTTGGATTTATCCTGTATGGGACTCTCTGTGCCTCCTGGACTTGACTGACTATTTCCTTTCCCATATCAGGGAAGTTTTCAACTATAATCTCTTCAAATATTTTCTCAGTTCCTTTCTTTTTCTCTTCTTCTGGATCCCCTATAATTCGAATGTTGGTGCGTTCAATGTTGTCCCAGAGGTCTCTGAGACTGTCCTCAGTTCTTTTCATTCTTTTTTCTTTCTTCTGCTCTGCAGTAGTTATTTCCACTATTTTATCTTCCACATCACTTATCCGTTCTTCTGCCTCAGTTATTCTGCTATTGATCCCATCTAGAGTATTTTTCATTTCATTTATTGTGTTTTTAATTGTTGCTTGATTCATCTTTAGTTCTTCTAGGTCCTTGTTAATGGTTTCTTGCATTTTGTCTATTCTATTTCCAAGATTTTGGATCATCTTTACTATCATTATTCTGAATTCTTTTTCAGGTAGACTGCCTATTTCCTCTTCATTTGTTAGGTCTGGTGGGTTTTTATCTTGCTCCTTCTCCTGCTGTGTGTTTTTCTGTCTTCTCATTTTGCTTATGTTACTGTGTTTGGGGTCTCCTTTTTGCAGGCTGCAGGTTCGTAGTTGCTGTTGTTTTTGGTGTCTGTCCCCAGTGGCTAAGGTTGGTTCAGTGGGTTGTGTAGGCTTCCTGGTGGAGGGGACTAGTGCCTGTGTTCTGATGGATGAGGCTGGATCTTGTCTTTCTGGTGGGCAGGTCCACGTCTGGTGTTTTGGGGTGTCTGCGGACTTTTTATGATTTTAGGCAGCCTCTCTGCTAATGGGTGGCGTTGTGTTCCTGTCTTGCTGGTTGTTTGGCATAGGGTGTCCAGCACTGTAGCTTGCTGGTCGTTGAGTGAAGCTGGGTGCTGGTGCTGAGATGGAGATCTCTGCAAGATTTTCGCCATTTGATATTATGTGGAGCTGGGAGGTCTCTTGTGGACCAGTGTCCTGAAGTTGGCTCTCCCACCTCAGAGGCACAGCACTGACTCCTGGCTCCTCAATTTGGGATGATTCGTTGTCTATTTATGTATTCCACAGATGGAGGGTACATCAAGTTGATTGTGGAGCTTTAATCCGCTGCTTCTGAGGCTGCTGGGAGAGATTTCCCTTTCTCTTCTTTGTTCTAACAGCTCCCAGGGCTCAGCTGTGGATTTGGCCCCGCCTCGCCGTGTAGGTCGCCGGAGGGCATCTGTTCTTCGCTCAGACAGGACAGGGTTAAAGGAGCAGCCGCTTCGGGGACTCTGGCTCACTCAGGCCTGGGGGGAGGGAGGGGCATGGAGTGCGGGGCGAGCCTGCAGCGGCAGAGGCCGGCATGACGTTGCACCAGCCCGAGGCGCGCCGCGTGTTCTCCCAGGGAAGCCGTCCCTGGATCCCGGGACCCTGGCAGTGACGTGCTGCACAGGCTCCCCGGAAGGGGGGCATGGACAGTGACTTGCGCTCGCACACAGGCCTCTTGGCGGCGGCAGCAGCCCCAGCGTCCCACGCCCGTCTCTGGGGTCCGCGCTTTCTGCCGCGGCTCGCGCCCGTCTCTGGAGACCCTTTAAGCAGCGCTCTTAATCCCCTCTCCTCGCACCCCAGGAAACAAAGAGGCAAGAAAAAGTCTCTTGCCTCTTCGGCAGGTCCAGACTTTTTCCCGGACTCCCTCCCGGCTAGCTGTGGCGCATTAGCCCCTTCAGGCTGTGTTCACGCCGCCAACCCCAGTCCTCTCCCTGCGCTCCGACTGAAGCCCGAGCTCCAGCTCCCAGCACCACCCGCCCCGGCGGCAGGCGAGCAGACTAGCCTCTCGGGCTGGTGAGTGCCAGTTGGCACCGATCCTCTGTGCGGGAATCTCTCCGCTTTGTCCTACCCAGGTACGTGGGGAGTTTCTTGCCTTTTGGGAGGTCTGGGGTCTTCTGCCAGCGTTCAGTAGGTGTTCTGTAGGAGTTCTTCCACATGTAGCTGTATTTCTGGTGTAACTGTGGGGAGGAAGGTGATCTCTTACTCTTCCGCCATCTTAGGTGGTATTTTTAAATCAACTCTGCTGCATACCAACCAAAGTACTGTGGCTGTCTCAAAGAAAAGTACGTGTGCAGTTGTTGATTTGTGGGCTGAGTGGCTGTTTGTTTTCATGGAGCACATTTCTTACTTAAAAGAATAACTGACAAAAAGACTGTGGTCACCCAGACTTGAATATATGGAGAGGTTTTATCAAAAATGAATGAGTGGAAAAAAAAAACAGAATGAGCCTATTGCCTCAAGGAAAACTATTTATTTTCAACTCAAGGCTTCAAGGAAAGTTAGAATTTTGGAAAACTTGTATTCACCACTGTAACTGTGAGCTTGACAATTTCCCAATACTTAAAGATTTTTCTGATGAGATTGGTGGTGAGTGTTCGATATTGTATAATGAAATGTGTCAACATTTGGAAGATCTGAAGACTGAGTGAACAGTATTTGCAAATAACCAATGCATGATGGTACAAAGTCATGAGTAGGTGAAAGGTCCATTCAAAGTGCAAGATAGACCAATGTGTTTTAACAGAACAGAGTACAAAAACTTTGTTGATATAGTCTCAGATTCCACATTGTAGCTAACCTTTAAAAAATATCACTTGTCAAGTTTTGGTACAGTATTAAAGAGTAATATCTGCAATTATCCCTTTTCCAATTACATATATGTGTGAGGCTGGATTTTATTCATATATTTCAATCCAAACAACATATTGCCACAGATTAAATACAGAAACATATATGAAAATCCAGCTGTCTTCCATTAAGCATGTATTAAAGATTAAAAAAAATATGCAGTGATGCCACTCTTTTCATTATTTCGTTGTTGTTTTAGAGGATCTAGTTAGTTTTTATAAAAATGTGTTATTTATATTAAACCTGTAATGGGCTTATACTTATGGTTGGTAAATATTTAAAATTTTTCATAGTTTTAATTTCTCATATAATAAATATTCAAATGTAAAATCCACACACACAAAAGCTCTTTAGTGTTGTACTTGTCAAGAGTACAAAGGGGTCCTGAGACCAAAACGTGTTTTTTAGAACTGATGCTTTATACTCTGTTTCCTGTACCTACACGTCTATTCTGAAACTAAAGTGAAATGTTATAGGCACTTTAAAGATGCATAGTCCTGTCACTAATGATGTTGAGCCTGTTTCACCTTTATTCAAACTATTCACCTTGATAGATTATATACAATTACCACTTTCCTCCATCACCACAATTCCTTTTAATTGAATGGAATTCATAAATTAGACATGACTTGGCTGAACTGATATAAATAGGTGTGTGGTAAAACTCGTTTTATACTCATGTGTGAATTTATTGTTAGGTCATTTGTAGATTTTTCTGGCAAGTTACACTCAATTTTAATGGTGCAAAACTGTAGACTGTTTTACTGACCAGTTTATGTAGGTTGCAATCAAACTTGCCATTGAAATAATTCCTTAGCCTTGCAATCTTGAAAGCAATATAAATTGGGGTTGTTAATTCCTCCCCTTCCATCTTTCCTGTATTGTAGAGTGATTCTTGAGACCACAACTTCAGGATGATGTATATCTTGTGTAGTCATTAACACTCAGCTATTAGGAGCAATGAGTTCTCTGACCTGGACCATTTAATGACACCTAATGAATATGCTAGAACTGACTACAGCAAATCTCTTGCCTGTATCTGAGGGTATTTAATATTTTCTCCAAACTTGAGTTTTCATCACATGAAGTTTATTCTTGAAAGTGATATTTGCTGTCATTAACATCTTTAGTGGACCTCAGGATCAGTAACAACTGTGGTCTTGCTGGACCTTGGTAGAAGCTGCCAATATCTTTTCTCCCTTGGTAACTACCTCTTGCCTTGTTTTTTTAACTTTGTAAACGAGGCCATGAAAGGCACATAAATTCGTCACCGTAGGATTACACATAGCAAAGATGATATAAACACATCTATTCCTTACTGTACCCCACTTCACAACACACAACTCATGTGTTACCACATGTCTCACTCCAAACACCTTGTGGTTAAAGGACAGTTACACTTAAGAGTGAGTTTGTGCACTGAACGCTCAGTCCAAGCTCACCTCCTCTCCTGCGGCTTTTCTGACTTTCTCTCCACCCCACCCCGACTCAGTGAACCCAGTCCAGCTTGACTGATCACTCCCGCCTTCATGCCCAGACCATGTGAACTTCTTTCTCATCAGCTATGATAATTACTGCACTTGTTATGTGCCCGGTGTCCAGCCTGCACTCTCCTCTCTTCAGCAGCTCCTTCACTCGTGCCAACGTCGAGTGCCTCTCTCTGTCTCCGTTGCTGTGCCGGGTGCTGAGGATGCAGCAGTGACCCAGGCGTGTGGTTCTCAGCCCACAGGGTCTGCTGTATAGTAAGGGCTAAACAAAGATTGTCTATTGTATGATGCTTTTCATTCACAGTGTTCTCTGATATTTAAGTTTGTAGCCAGTTACAATTTAATGAGCCTGTACTCTGTGTAAGTCTGGCTTTTTTCTCTCTGAGTTCAAGGTACCTGTTGTATATAAGAGTAAGAAAAGTTAATAAAAACATGCCTCATGCTTGCACTATGCCTAACAAATCTTTTTCTGTACTTCTTTCATTTGATTCTTATAGTATCCCTAAGATAAGTGAAGATGGTTTCATCCTCTTTTTGCACATGATCACTAGCATCCTGGTCTTCTGACCCAACCCCAACATACCCACACCCACAGACCTATCCTCACACAGGTGTGCACGCTTCAAAATCACTTTAGAGATTTGTCAGCTTGAGATGGCCTTGCTTTTATTTCCTTAGAGATAAATCCGGAGTGAGGCCACTATTATGGGAAAGAAAATTAACTGCCAAATTAGGAGACAAGGAACAAAAAGGGCAGGGGAGGCATTACTTTTCACAGTAAAGTCCAATTACTGTGATCCGTCACTGGACCCTCTACCTTCCTTCTGTAGTGTGGAAAATGGTAGCACAGCGGTGGCCCTCATGAGTGAGCCAAGTACTGGATTGCAGTGTCAGAAGGCACCACGTGACCATCTGATCCAGTCTCCTTTTTTATAGCTAAGGGGACTGAAGTACAGAGAAGTCTCATCTCTAGATCACTTGGTGTGAAAATATGAAACTGTGAGAGCCGTGGTCTCTTGGTGTATATCCTAAACCTGTTTTACAAGGCTGTGTGTGTCTGAGAAACCTTTTAATTCAACTGATCTGTTTTGAGTCAGTGGCTACAAAGCATGTAATTTTCCTTGGCAGGTCCCAGATGATTCTAATGAGCAATTGCTCTTCTGAATAATTGGGGACTGACCCTCTAGTATGTAGAGGATAAGTATCTTCAATCTCAAATCTGAGCACACAATTTTCCAACGGACCTTTTCTCAGAGGCTGAAATTGGTTTCAGGTCTGTCAGTTCTTTGAGTTAGTTCCAGGTGTTGACTGCAGCCTTTTTGCGTCTTTTAAGGTTTGAAATATATATATTTGGTTAGAGGTCAAAATACCATATTTTAGAAGACCATGGATTTTTGTAACTTGAATTCATAGGATATTAGTTTATGTAGAAAAAGACAAGTTACCTTTTTGTAAGTGTGGACTATAACTGTGCCTGGTAAACTAGGGGAGGTCATAAAGGTCATATGTGGGTGTGTGGCTATTTTTATTCATAGATTTCCAGAATCTTTGAATTCCGTTGTTTTCTGGTTGTGGCACAAAAGCGTTAGAAACTGTTCTGATTAAACTGAGACTTGAAATTGGTTCTTCTGATTCCTCTAGTGTGGTGCCCTTTTCACTGACCCACCCTGGAAGTGTATGGCAATTCCAGCATCTCTGCCATTTCTTTGTATTAGTCACATTATTATGTGGATGAAGAACCAAATGTAGTATGGAGTTTTGTGGCCAGGGCTGGTGAAGGAGAATACTTCGAACCACAGAAAAGCACCATTAGGCTTGACTAATGCTAAGTTACTTTGCCTTTACTTACTAAGAAAGTAGTGTTCGTGGATATCAGTGGGTGCTTCTTGGGAAGTCCATGTGTCCTTTATTTATTTAAGCACCTTGCAGCATTTTAGGCAGGTTACAGAATGAAGGGAAGAGACTCCACGTACACACAGCCACATACCTACTGCAAATTCTAGATTTATTGTGTCATGTGTATAGGACTCGTGGGAACAAGTGGCTATGCAGAGTAGTCATAGGTGCATCGTAGTGTTCTTGTTGCCCATTGGTTGCCTATAGGGCACACAGCTTCCTAAGACAATCCCTGTGCAAGTCAAGTTCTGCCAGGTTGAGTACCTCCTACTCTACAGTATTTTTTTTTTGAAATATCATATTTTATGTATTTATTTTAAACCACTTTATTAAGGCATGATTGACACACACAAAACTCTACATATTTAATGTATACAACTTGATGAGTCACATCTTTTTATTTTGAGGGTTTCATCGCTGTTCCAGAAGACCTTACATGTAGAGTATATGTACTTTAAGTACATATTTACAAAGGTAGTGCTCTCCTGGCTCCTCCATCAGGCTTAGTGTGAGCAAGGCCAACTCATTCTTGATGGAGAGAAAATAGAGAACATTCCTCTGTGTCCCTGAATCATGTCTCTGCCTTCAGCTTTCCAGTGTCTCTGAAGCCACACTTTGATGTAGATATTTATGGTTCTAATGCTGAGCTTAGAAAAATCTTTTTCTTATGGACACCTACTGTGTTCTAGGTGCTCTGCTAGGAGTTTACATTGTCAAGAATCTACAAGGGCAGGTATTGACCTTATAGCCTGAATCAACTGAGATCCAGAGGTATAAATAACTTACTGAAGGTCATACATATAAGTAGTAGAGTCTAGATTCATTTCCACATCTATCTGATTCCAAGGGTGTGGCCTTTTGCCCTTTTCAGTGTACCATGTAGTCAAGGATAGTGTTTCAGAGTCAATGTTTTTGTGTTCCTCTAGTGGAATGCTACAGTGATTTTCAGGATGAATTAACCCATAGTGATTGTACTATGTCACAGCAGTAAACAGTTACTTATTGAAGGCCCATATACTGTGCCCCTTTTACAGCTACTTGGCCTCCACAAAATCAAGTGGCATCCTCTTCAAAGGGCTTAGTGACTTGTTAGTTATTTGCACTCAGAATTTTCTTCTTAAGGGTACTATATTCAATTTGTAGATAATGTCCAGTAATAGATAATCCCAACTCCCCCCACCCCAGAGTGGAGACTTTCCACCATTATCTGAAACAACGTGAGCCAGTTGCACTTAAATTACGTTTGAGGGCCTGTTTCTTGTGATAGTGCTGAGTAAAGTACTAATGAGGATGGCAACTAGAGTGTGGTGTGGCTCCCAGGGTAGAAATGTGTCAGTTTTCTTTTTTCTGGCTTCCCTGTAGCCAACATTCAATGATTTTTCCAACCCCTGGTAAGAGGACCCATCTCTTGTTTATGAAGCCCTAGTGCTATTTAAGGCAAAATTCAGCTCTCAGGTCTTAAATGATTTAACAGAGAAAATACTAATCAGAGCTCATCTACTGCAAGGGACATGTTAACCAGATTTGTGCTTCAGCAGAGTCAGCTGAATTTTCCCTTTTGGCCTAACCTCTGAGCAATATGATAGAATAGGTTGTCTTTACTAGCTCTGGACACTTAACTGCTGCTTGGCCTAGCACAAACACTCTAATTAGCATCTGATGTTATTAACGTTGAAAGATGATTAGAAAATGGACACATTTTGTTAATTCTCCAAAGAATTAAACAACAAAAGATCTGGAGGTGCTGTATGACCATAACTTGAGTCAGAGCCCACAGTGAGCCAATATTTCATACAAAGAAACCCGAGGGGGTTAGAGCATTTATTAACCAAAATCTTCTTAGGTTTCTCCCATCTTTTGTAAATGCATGCATTTACCGTCACTTACCAGTCCGTGATCATGGGCTTTTGTATTTTAATTAGCAGTTATTGCAGAGTATTCACAGCTGACCCAATGCATAATTAGAAAAATTGGGAGTAGATTTTGCAAGCTGGCTTCCAAGGGACTTAGGTGGAATTTTAAATGTTTTGCTTCAGGTCCTGGGACTCTAACCTCTCCCTTTCCCAATTTCTAGTAATGTTCCCCTCTTTTTTGACATCCCATGGCTATTTAGAGGTTTGTGCAGGCAGTCTACAGTAACCCTCTTCTACTCATCAGATTACTTAAACCTCAGCATGAATCAGTGTGTTCTGGGGTGGGGGGGGTGGAAATAAATCAGTGTTATTTCATGAAAATCAAGGTGCTCCTTCTTCCAAGGGGTTATGTCCATTTAAACCTGATCTCTAATGGTGAAATAAATGATTCTGTGGCTTGTTAAAGGAATTCATGCCTGGGGAAAGGAAGAAGATTTGGGCTTATGTGGGCTCCTTCCCTGATATAGGAAATCATACCTCCATTTCAGATGTTCTCAAATGTTTAATTTGAATATATTTATCCCACCAAATGTTTTATTCTGTTACTCATTTAACATCTTCATCATTGAAAATTCTCATTTAATTCATACCAGCCAAATAGGTGAATCATTCATCTGTCTGATATTTTCCTATGTTAATCTCATTTCCCCCAGTACTTAGAAAACCACTAGATGGAAGTTTCATTTTATTAAAATTTAATATCAACTTGACCCTGAAGTGTGGGGCAGCTGGGCAGAATTATCATCAGGTGTAAGTTGTAGTCTGGGTTTCAAGGCGCACATGATCTTTTTTGGTCTTGTCACGTGCTTTAATTACTGTGCTATACCACCTTGAACAGAAGTTCTGAGAAAAAATGAGTCTTGAAATTTGAGGATATTTAAAGGAAAAAATATCCAGATCTACTATGGAGAAATAAATTAGGTTGAATAGAGTCTTTTCCCTCTCTCTCTCTGTCTCTCTCTCTCTGTCTCTTTGTCTGTCTCTGTCTCTCTGTCTCTCTCTCTCTGTGTGTGTGTGTGTTGGGGGGTGATTCTAGCATTAACGTAAAAGAGCATCTTTTCATCTTCACTGTATTCATATAAAAGGTTTAAGCCCTTCTTTTCCCTGTTTCAGTCTAAGAAGTAGCAAAGAAACATGAAAACACTGTAGGTAGTATTTCACAAGGACCCTTATGATGGAGATAAGGCTGATAGTGAGTTGGTGGTATGCTCTCCACTAAGATCGTATTTTACTGGAACACATTTTATTTTTTGGCCTTTTGTCTGAAATCCAAGAGAATAAATAATATACAGTTTTAAGAGAAAGGTGGGGAAAATGCAAGTAATAAAGTAGTGTTTACTGCTACCAGGAGTCCTCATCATTTAGACACTTAATTTTCTTCAAATAAGAGTGACGATATATAGCAGTGTTTTTCTAGTGTTCCCTGTAGTGTCTAGCATTTATGAGTATTTAATAATTTTTTATCATAATTAATATCCTGAATGGATATTGGGATTTTCTCTGGGGGATGGAAGGACCAGAGGCTTAGGAGTCTTGGGAAAGATTAAGTGTGTTTTTTATGAATTACTGTTTGGCTGTGTCTGAGGGCATCCCAACTGACTTATTCAATGTGTTCCTTGCCTCAAGCTCAGTTACGTGTGGCAGGGTAGCCGGTTTGCAGAGCCATGAGAGTCAGACTAGTGTTTATAATGTTGGACACTTGAAGTGGGAAGAACATGGGCTTCAGAGTTAGACAGACCTGGATTTTAATTATAGTTCACTGCAGTCTGAAAAATGGGGACAATTCCACTTCTCTTAATATAAGAATAGAATTGATGCATATAAAGGACCAGGCATGGCAGAGGTTCCTGATTTTAGCTATTACTAATAACCTTTAGACAGAGAGATTGAATCCATGTGGACATCGGAATCAGCGGGTTGGCGTGCACTCAGTGGTGGTTATTGTTTGCATATTGGCTGCTGTCCCATCACAGTGTACCAAGTCCTAATAGTTATTGAGTTCCAGTCAGTACCTTCTTAACAAGCTCTTCTAACTCCTGTGAGAGAAGTAGGATGTCTTTCCCTGGAGAAGCTTGCAGTTTAATCAGTGCTACATAGGGCTAAGTACGTGCTGAGCTCTGTGCAACAGGCACAGGCTCTGGATTCAGAAGAGAGAGAGAGATTACCCCCTTGGGGCAGGGGAGGAGTCAGGATGGATTTTGTGAAGGAGTTGGTAGTTGAGAGGAATCACGAAGAATGGGTGAAGTTTTGACCAGCAGAGGTTAAGCATAAGTCAGACTGAGGTATTAAAAATAAGGCAATGAATAAATGTATTTTTCTTTTTTCTTTAAAAATGGAGCAATAACATAATTAGAAGAGCTTTTGAAGGCACAATATCAATCTTCTTGTGATAGGTGAAGCCGAGATTATATAAGCACCACTATGCTTCTGCTGGTGTCAGTCCTGAGCCCATGTTTAGCAGCTTTATTGAAAACACAGATGAATGCTCATTAAATTTATGGATAACACAGAATTGTAGTGGGATGGGTTTGTCCACGGGAGAGGTGAAGGGGCTGGGGGGCAGGATTAGGCTTTAAAAGACTTCTGCAAGTTATACACAGTCATATGGAATGGCATTTGGTAGAGATCAAAGAATTAGCAGTTTAATTCTACCATTAAAATGAACAAGCCAAGGGGGCTTCCCTGGTCGCGCAGTGGTTGAGAGTCTGCCTGCCGATGCAGGGGACACGGGTTCGTGCCCCGGTCCGGGAAGATCCCACATGCCACGGAGCGGCTAGGCCCGTGAGCCATGGCTGCTGAGCCTACGCGTCTGGAGCCTGTGCTCCGCAACGGGAGAGGCCACAACAGTGAGAGGCCTGCGTACAGCAAAAAAATAAAAAAATAAACAGGCCAAGCCCAGCTGGATAGGGGACTACGTAAAAATTCACAGAGACTTGACCTGGAAATTATCACACTTCCTCTTACATGAGCACAGTCAGACACTGGGGACCTTGGGGCCATTCAAGGCTTAGGATTCTCAAACAAATATAAAGAACTTTTACAGGTTACAATAAAAATAGCTCCTATTTATTGAGTGTATACTATTTTATTGTGGCAAATAATGGCTAACATTTATTGAATATCTGCTTGGTGCCAGGCCTAAAGATAGGTATTATCTTATACCTCCCAATAGCCTTGCAAGGTAGCTCTTTATCTCCATTTTACAAATCAAGAAGCTGGAGCTCTGGAAGGTTCAGTAACTTGCCTGAGGGCTTAAGTGAAAAAGCCATAGTGTCTACCTGGCTCTCCCAGAGTCCATGCTTGCCTCACTTTACCATGTTGACTTCTACCAAAAAATACAAATAGGGCTTCCCTGGTGGCACAGTGGTTGAGAGTCCGCCTGCCGATGCAGGGCACACGGGTTCATGCCCCGGTCTGGGAAGTTCCCACATGCCGTGGAGCGGCTGGGCCCATGAGCCATGGCTGCTGAGCCTGTGCGTCTGGAGCCTGTGCTCCGCAACGGGAGAGGCCACAACAGTGAGAGGCCCGCGTACAGCAAAAAAAAAATAATAATAATACAAATAATGCAAATACATGTAGATAATAAAATCTACAGAATGATGTATGCAGTATGTTACCATTTCTATAAAATTTGAAAACATACAAAAATGCTAACAATTGTTGTGGATTCATATTACACAGTAATAGTATCAAATATGCATGGGAGTGGTAAACACCAGACTCAGGATAATGGTTACTCTGGAAAGGGAAGAAAGGGGTAAACTGCATCTGTAATATTTATTTTCCATAAAAAAGAAAAGAAAAAAACCTGAGGCAAATATGGGAGACCATTAAGATTTATTAAAGTTGAACCATAGGTATTCATTGTATTACTTTTCTCTGTTTGAAAATTTCAAAAACTAAAAACAGAAAGAAAACCAGTCCTAAATTACAACACAAAGCTTTGGTGGCCCTTGCATTGGAAGGACAAAAGAGCTAGACAATGCAGGCACCTTGGAAGCCCCTCTAGGACAGCTACAAAACTCTATAGTCCTCTGATGACAAAGGTCCCTGCTAGTTTGACATCTTTATAGCTTTATAAATCTAAGGTACAGAATGATGATGCAAAGAAAATTCTTTTTCCTATCCTTGTTTCTCTTGTTTTTAAACTATTGAATAAAAGCAGGAGTTTAAAGTTTCTGAATCTATTCAGATGCAGTACGGTATTTTGAAAAGAGCTGGGGCTTTATGAAGTCAGACTGACTAAGGTCTGAATCCCAGCCCTGCCACTTGTCAACCATGAGACTGAGGACAAGTTATGAAATCTGTCTGAGCCTCTGCCTCTTCTGTGAAGTGAGGAAAACACTGGCTCATACGATTGTCATGGGCTAGAGAGGACATGTTTGAAGAGTTGAGCACATAATGTGCACTCAGAGAAGGTTATTTCATTTGGCCTCTGAAGTGCTATACAAATACTAATTCCGTTAAGTTCTATGTTCTGAGTGTTCCTCATGTCTGCTCACTTCTCTAATCCCAGGGCCATCACCCCTGTTCTGGCTACATTCATCTCTCGTCTGGACTCTATGAACAGCCACTTAACTGATAATTCTGTATCCACGCTGGCTCCCCTCCAAGTTTTTGCTTCCTTTTAGTCACATCTTTCAGAAACCCAAATTGGGTCTTGCTTATTTTAGCCTGTTGGGTGCTCCCAGCTGTCCCTGTCGTCCTCTCTCATCTTCTTTCTCACAACTCTCAGTCGCACTGCATGACTCAACCATACTGAGTTTTCTTCAGTAACTTGAAAGCTTCATGCTTTCTTTTTGCCTCTTGCTTGTTGTCCTTCTCCCTCTGACCTTGCCCCACCTCACCTTTCTAATTCTCACACGTCTTTCAGGCTTCTTTTTTTTCCTCCCTTTTAAAAATCAAGGTATAATTGACATATAACAAATACATGAATTTCACGTGTACAACGTGATGATTTGATATTTGTATACAGTGTGAAATGATCATCACAATAACTCTAGTTCAGATCTGTCACTATACATAGAAAAATTTTTTTCTAGTGATGCGAACTTTTAAGATCAGTCTTAGCAAACTTTCAAATATGCAATACAGTATTATTAACTGCAGTCACCATGCTGTACATTACATCCCTATGACTTATTCATATTATAACTAGAAGTTTGTACCTTTTGACACCCCCCTTCACTGTTTTTGTCCCCATCCCTACACCTACCCCTGCTTCTGGCAACTGCCAGTCTGTTCTCTGTATCTGTGAGCTTGGTTGTGTTTTGTTTTTGTTTTTGTTTTGTTTTAGATTCCATGTATAACTGAGATCACTTATTTCACTTAGCATAATGCCTCTCAAGCTCCATCCATGTTGTTCCAGATGGCAAGATTTCATTCTTATTTATGGCTGAGATATATATGAGTATCTATGTCTATTTCTATATCTATTTCTATATCTGTCTTCTTTATCCATTCATCCATCAATGGACACTTAGATTGCTTCCATGTCTTGGCCATGTGCTGCAGTGAACATGGCGGGGTGTGTATCTTTTCGAGTTAGTGTTTTAATTTTCTTCAGGTAAATACTCAGAAGTAGAATTGCTGGATCACATGGTAGTTCTATTTTTAATTTTTTGAGAAATCTCTATACTGTTTTCCATAGTGGCTGCACCAAATTACATTTCTACCAACAATGCACCAGGTTTCCCTTTTCTCTACATCCTTGACAACACTTGTTGTTTCTTGTCATTTTGATAAAAGCCATTCTAGCAGGTGTGGGTGATATCTCACTGTGGTTTTGAATTATGTTTCCCTAATGATTAGTGATGTTGAGTACTTTTTCATATACCTGTTGGCCCAGGCTTCATTTTAAATCTGCTTCTCTGGGAGGCCTCCGCTGATCACTGCCCGAGGTTGAGTTCTGCTGTTTCACCTCATCTCCTACACTTCCCCAGTCTTCATCAAACACTGTGTTGTAATTTCTTGTGTGAAGTCTATGCTGTACACTAGCCTCACACTCTTCATGAAAGCAGAGTTTATCACAGTCATTGTTGTATCCCTGGCCTAGCTAGCAGGTAATAGGTGTTCAAAAATATTGCTTTGGTTGTTTGAATGAATTAATTTTGAGATTGATCAAGTGCTGCTCCTATACTTTACTCACTGTGTGCTCTTGGTTAAATGATCTGACTGATCCTCAGTTTTCCAACCTTTGAAGTGAGATAACACCATCCAACCCTAGTGTGTTCTGAGTTTCAAGTAAGCCAACATGTGTCAGCTGCCTGGCACATAGTGGATGCTGAGTGAGTACATTTTTTCTTCATAAATAGATAAGCCAGAAGATAGAGATTTTCCAAGAAATATAATTGTGCTTTTTAAAAATGAAAACAGGGCTTCCCTGGTGGCGTGGTGATTGAGAGTCCTCCTGCCGATGCAGGGGACGCGGGTTCGTGCCCCAGTCCGGGAAGATCCCACATGCCGCAGAGTGGCTGGGCCCATGAGCCATGGCCACTGGGCCTGCGCATCCGGAGCCTGTGCTCTGCAACGGGAGAGGTCACAAGAGTGAGAGGCCCGCGTACTGCAAAAAAAAAAAAAAAGAAAAAAAAAAAAAGAAAACAACCAAAAATTATTTGCATAGTAACATACAATATGACTTTATACTTGTAAATCAAGTAGAACAAGTCTCTGAGAACCTATTTTCAGCTGCTTATCTCAGCAGAGTTTGCAGTCTTTTTCCTACCAGGCCATTTCCAGCCTTCTAACTAGTCTCTCTGTTTATATTGCTCCTTAGTTGCTAGTCGGAGATGGCATGTTCGAGACTGCATCACACCCATTTGTTTGTTCCCCATTCAGGGCCCTAACTGCCTTCCCATGGTTCTTAAGCTCTCAGAGGAGCTACCTTCCTAGCCTTGCTGTTCTAAACCCAGTTCTAAACAGTTCTTTCCCAACCCTGGTGTCTAATCTTAGAGGCCAGGATTTTGAACTGCCTTGTAAAGAGGAGCCATATAACACACTATCTCTGACCCCATTTGGCCCTAATTTATTCTTTTGGTACTGTTCTTTTTAACTCAGAGTTAATAAGACTAGGATTTTTATTTTATTTATTTATTTATTTTTTGGACTCATTTCTTTATTAATGTAGAAAAGGATCCCAAGGCAGCTGGACCAGTAGTACAAAGAACCAGGAGTTAATACTATTCTGGTGAAAGGGTTGGCTTTACAAAAGTGAAGGAGTAGGCAAGAGCTGCCCTGGTTCTGGGGCCAGGCCCAGCCTACTGCCCAGAACCTCAGAGCAGCACTCTCTCCCCCTGGGAGAAAGTGACAGGTAGGTCAGGGGCAGATGAGCTGGAGGTGGCAGGGATGGAGGTCCAGGCAGTGAGAACCATCCTATGGCTGATGAGGACAGCGAACTGCTGGCTGGAGGCTCCCCTCTGGACCCTGGGCACAGAGGCTCACGTGAGCCTCAGCTCTGGGGGCAGGTAGAAAAATCCTGCAGATACTAGAGAGGATGGGGATCCAGACATGGCTCGGGGTTGAAGGGCCTTTCCCTTCACTCCACCAGGGGCCACCTTTCTCAATACTATGGGTGGGGCTTCAGGGCCCAAGGAACAAAGAGAAGCCCAGAGGCTTCCCAGTGGGAGGAAGAGGGGAAAGGAAGGAAGCATTTGAGTGTCCCGGGCTTAGGCAGCCAGGATTGAGACACAGGGCAGGAAAACAGCACCCCCATACAATGAGCCTGGAATATGGGGCTGGGTTGGCCCCTCTGCCAGGACCAGCCCCATGGCAATGGTGACTGCCTCAAACCTTAGCAAACAGAGTCTGCCATGAGCACTGGCTCTCAGCAGACCCGGGTGCTAGCCTTAGCTCTCCTGGAACAGAGCTAAGACTAGGATTTTTAAAAAGCAAAACTTTTTTGAATTGTAAATAAGTGCACGCTGTGGTAGAAAATTTTGAAAGCAATGGTCAAAAAGGCAAACAAAAATGGCATGTCATCTCTTTTCCCATCTGAAAGCACTATTAACACTTTTATATCTTTTTCAGTCTTTGTTCTTTTCTTCAAAAATAAGGTTAATGTTATTTAAAATTTTTTTAAATCAGTATTTTTAGATGAATTATACAGGAACAACAAATGTCATCCAGTTTCATGACTCAAAGATAATTACTGTTAATACGTTTGTATATTTTATTTCTGAAATTTAAAAAAAATGTATATAAATGTACACGGGTAAAAGACCCGGAATAGCAAAAGCAGTCTTGAGGGAAAAAAGGGGAGCTGGAGGAATCAGACTCCTTGACTTCAGACTATACTACAAAGCTACAGTAATCAAGACAATATGGTACTGGCACAAAAACAGAAATATAGATCGATGGAACAAGATAGAAAGCCCAGAGATAAACCCATGCACCTATGGTCAACTAATCTATGACAAAGGAGGCAAGGATATACAATGGAGAAAAGACAGTCTCTTCAATAAGTGGTGCTGGGAAAACTGGACAGCTACATGTAAAAGAATAAAATTAGAACACTCCCTAACACCATACACAAAAATAAACTCAAAATGGATTAGAGACCTAAATGTAAGACTGCACACTATAAAACTCTTAGAGGAAAACATAGGAAGAACACTCTTTGACATAAATCACAGCAAGATCTTTTTTGATCCACCTCCTAGAGTAATGGAAATAAAAACAAAAATTAAAAAATGGGACCTAATGAAACTTCAAAGGTTTTGCACAACAGAGGAAACCATAAACAAGACAAAAAGACAACCCTCAGAATGGGAGAAAATATTTGCAAACGAATCAAGAGACAAAGGATTAATCTCCAAAATATGTAAACAGCTCATGCAGCTCAATAATAAAAAAACAAACAACCCAATCCAAAAATGGGCAGAAGACCTAAATAGACATTTCTTCAGAGAAGACACACAGATGGCCAAGAAGCACATGAAAAGCTGCTCAGCATCCTAATTATTAGAGAAATGCAAATCAAAACTACAATGAGGTATCACCTCACACCAGTTAGAATGGGCATCATCAGAAAATCTACAAAGAACAAATGCTGGAGAGGGTGTGGAGAAAAGGGAACCCTCTTGCACTGTTGGTGGGAATGTAAACTGATAACAGCCACTATGGAGAACAGTATGGAGGTTCCTTAAAAACCTAAAAATAGAATTACCATATGACCAGCAATCCCACTACTGGGCATATACCCAGAGAAAACCATAATTCAAAAAGACACATGCACCCCAATGTTCATTGCAGCACTATTTACAATAGCCAGGTCATGGGAGCAACCTAAATGCCCATCGACAGACAAATGGATAAAGAAGATGTGGTACATATATACAATGGAATATTACTCAGCCATAAAAAGGAACGAAATTGGGTCATTTGTAGAGATGTGGATGGATCTAGAGTGTGTTATACAGAGTGAAGTTAAGTCAGAAAGAGAAAAACAAGTATCGTATATTAACACATATGTGTGGAACCTAGAAAAATGGTACAGATGAACCTGTTTGCGGGGCAGAAATTGAGACACAGGTGTGGAGAACAAACGTATGGACACCAAGGGGGGAAAGTGGCGGTGGGGGTAGTGGTGGTGATGGTGTGATGAATTGGGAGATTGGGATTGACCTGTATACACTGATGTGTATAAAATTGATGACTAATAAGAACCTGCTCTATAAAAAAATAAGAAAATTAAAAAATTTTAAAAAGCAGGTAGACATGAAAAAAAATACATGGGTAGATTCTCATGGTAAATTTAAAAAATATTACAGGTAAAATGAATGTACCTTTTATTCCTCCCCCTTTTTCTTCTAAAGTAACACTTTTGTCCAATTGGTGTGTATCCTTCCTAAAGAGTGGAGTGGGAGAGAGTTGTTACGAGTTATCTAATGGGTGGAGGTCCTGGATGCTGCTAAACATCCTCCAGTGCACAGGACACACCCCCACAGCAAAGAATTATGCAACCCCAAATACCAATAGTGCCAAAGTTGAAAATTCCTGGTCTTGAGTCTGAAGAAAAATTATTGTGTCAAAGAACATTTTTAGGGCTTTTGATTCTGTCAGGTTGCTTTTCAGAAAGGCTTAACCAGTTTATATTCCTACAACAGTGCCCTAAAGTACCCGCCTTACTCCATTTTCACCAATACAGTGAGTTTTTTTAAATTATGTTTTTACTCTTTGCTTTTTGAAAGTTGAAGTTGAATCTTTTCTTTTGTGTTTCCTTAATTAGTAATGAAGATACATTTTTCATGTTTGATTTTTTTCACATTCTTTTGGTAAATTATATGTTCTTTCATCTCTTATTTGTGACAGATTTTTTTTGCCATTTAATTTCCTTTATGATGTTTGTGACATAAATAAATTTAAATTTTTTATTCAGTCATACCTTTTGATTTTATTCTTTGGGATTTCTATCATTTCTAGGCTTAGAAAGCCCTTCCCATTCAGAGATTAAGTAATCTCCTATATCTTCTAGTTTTTTGTGTTTTATTTTTTATGTTTAACCTTTTTTAATCTATCTGATTTTTAAAAATTGTATATTTTTAACCAATTGTTCCACCTCCATTTACTTGATAATCCTTTATTTCTGCATTGATCTTATAAACCAGGAGTTTTTAAGAAGCCTCTAGCATAATTTGAAAAAATAAACTTGCACTTAAATATTTCTTATCATTAAAAATTTAACACAAATATGGACCATGGCCTAGAAGCAGGAAATGAGGTGGATGTTTAGAGAGCAACAAATATGCCAGGAGGTCTGGGTTGTTAGGAGGGAGATAATAGTAAAAAAGAAGGTTGGCATCACAATTGTGAAAATCATTACTTGCCAACCCTAGGGGTTGGATTAGTAGGCATTGGGAAGTCATCAAAGGTTTTTAAGCAAAGGATGGCATAATCAGAGCTACACTTTAGGGAAATTAATGGAGTAGTAGATGGAGGGGGTAGAGGCTGGATGACCTGTTAAGAGGCTGTTAAAGCAATACAGGTGAGTGGTGGAATCTATGGAGAACTTGAAAACGCATACATGCAGTATCTGACAGGGACAGCCATTATTCAGTTAGGTGGTTTTTCCTGTGTGAGAGAGAATATGAGTTGGTGTTGTTAGATCTCAGTTTGTTTGTTTGTTTTTCCCTAGGGAAGTTGAAAACCTGGATTTTTGTATGAGATTTCCTAATTAAAAGAGAAACAAAAAACACTGCGTGAACCAAATAAAGCGTGTTTGCTGGCCACCATGCCATGTGCTACATTAGACATACATACCTCAGTAAGATTTGCCCATCATTGCCCATTACTGGATCTAGGGAAAGAAGGAGATTTAGAGGAATCAAGGTAACTTCAGAGAAGGTGATATGGTCCAGTGGTCCAGGAGGCAGCACCCTATAGCGCAGCTCATTCTTAATAAGCTGGAGTGGCTGGGCTTGAATCCTAGCACTTACTAATTAGATGGCCTTCGGCAGATGACTTTATCTCTCACCTGTGAAATGGGGATGATACTAGTATCTATCTCATAAGATTGTTCTGAAGATTAAATGTGTTAACACATGTAAAATATTTAGCCCAGTGCCTGACACAGAGTACTCAGGAGGTGATAATTATTATATTAAGTAGTTATTAGAATGAACCCTGCAGTTAAGAGACTAGGTTGTGGGGACAGCTGGCTTGGGTTTGAATCCTTTGACACTCTTCAGCTGGGTGACCATGGGTGCATTACTTCACCTCTCCAGGCCTCATTAGTAAAATGGGGAATAACAATACCTTCCTAATCCTGTTGCTTATGAAGGGCCAGCACAGTGGTCTAGTAGTAGCTAGATTTGTTGAGTCCTCTTGAAACTACTTAGGCATCGTAATGAGAAAAACAATGCTTAGTATTCCACCCAATTAACTGATTATGATGATGCTCCCCCTTTTTTTTTTTTCCTTTTAAAATTCTCTTTTTGCCTTAGCTGTTCATCAGCAAGACTGTGTGGTTAAGGTTACAGATTGAACTTGCATCAGAAGTTACCCTCCTAGCTCTCCATTCCCTTAAATTGGCCTCCCCTTTATCCCTACTACTGTTGCTCTGGTTCAAGCCCTGTAACTTCTTCCACACTTTGTCACTCAACTCCTAACCTATCTCCCCTGCCTCCAGTCCTGCCCCTGCCACAGTCCATTCTTCACACTGCCCAGTGGTCTTTCCCTATTGCAAAATCAGAATTAATTACTACTTTAGTTTTTGTTGTTGCTATGGTTTTGCTTGCTTTTCTGTGTGCCAGTCACTAACATAAGACTTTCCAACTAAACTAGAAAACTCCTTTCTTGAGTGCCAAACATATCAGATAATCTAAACCTTTTATTTTTTCTAGAGAAATCCTTCTTGCAGGCCTTTCTGTACTGCTCCAAACTTAACCCGTTGTTCTGTAGGCCCCTGCACAGCTGCCCTCCCCTGTGATTCTGAGAACTCCCTTTGCCTCTTTCCTGTCTTGTAGCCTTTGTTTTCTAGATTGCATCTTCTTTTTTGG
Organism: Mesoplodon densirostris; assembly: GCF_025265405.1. Lineage (NCBI taxonomy): Eukaryota > Metazoa > Chordata > Mammalia > Artiodactyla > Ziphiidae > Mesoplodon > Mesoplodon densirostris. The sequence goes on along the minus strand of NC_082675.1, from coordinate 21,871,302 downwards.
TTTATACCCATATGTTACTGGAGCACACCCTCATTAGTTCCCTGAGAAAAGATGCATGATAGGTAAAGTTTTTGAGACTTTAAATGTCTGAAAATTCTTTAATTCTGCTCTCAACCTTGACTGATAGTTTGGCTAGGAATAGAATTCTAGATTAGAATGATATTCTCCCAGAATTTTGACAGTATTTGATCCATTGTCTTTTACCTTTTAATTGCTGTTGAGAAGCCCAGTGCTACTCTGATTCCTAATTATTTGTTTATTAGCAGATTTTTTTCTCTGGAATATTTCCTGTTCATAGTCGGCTTTTTCCCTTTCTTTTCATTGTCTAGGTCTCATGTGTAAAATTTCTGGGAAATTTTCTTTCTTTCTTTCTTTTTTAATATTTATTTATTTGGTTGCACTGGGTCTTAGTTGTGGCAGGAGGGCTCCTTAGTTGCGGCTCATGGGCTCCTTAGTTGCAGCATTCGAACTCTTAGTTGCAGCGTGCATGTGGGGTCTAGTTCTTATCCACTGCACCACCAGGGAAGTCCCCTGGGAAATTTTCTTTAAAAAATTTTTTTGACTGTTTATTCCTGTCCTTTTTCTTTGTTCTCCACAGCTAGAGCTTTATTAGTCAGATGTTAGGCTTCTTGGGTTGATCCTCTAATTGGATTATCTCTCCTTCTCCCTCTTTTCTGTTTCTTTGTTATTGTTTCAAATCCTACTTCCTGTGATGTAATATTCTTCTTCAATTTGTTCTACTTCATACACTTATTTTCTGCTGTCATTTAAAATTTTGAAGCCTTCTCTCTGAATGTTCCTCTGTGTGGTACTTTGTGTTCATGGGTGCAGTATGTTATTTTATGTCCCTGAAGATATTATTTTGAAAGTTTTTTTTTTTTATCCTCTAATTGTATCTCTTCTCTCTTAATTTGTTTGTTTGTTTGTTTTGGTTGTTGTCTTTCATGTCAGAGATTTCCTCAAGTGTCTGGTAATCTTTGGCCAGCTGCACACATTAGGAGTGAGGCACTAAGAACTGATGAGAGCCTCTGTATGGTTGGGTGGGTCTTCAATGCACGTTGAAAAGACAGAGAATTTTTTTTTAAATTTGGGGAATCCCCTCATGTTAGTATGTGCACATCTTTTCTTTGGACCAATTTCCCCAGAAACTTCCAGTCTGCTGCCAGAAGATATACATGTAGCTGCCAGCTTAGCAGAAACTGAGCAGAGCAAAGGGACTTGTTATGTGGAGAGGAGTGCCGGGTGAGGAGAATCTCTCCATTCAGAATGCAGATTTTTACTGATCTCCCCATTTTTTTAGTATAGCGTTTCACTTCTATCTTCATCTCTAAACATCTGCAGAAAGTAGGCTTCCATCTTTTGCCAGATTGGGGGAGCAGATCTAAGCTCTCATTGCTTCTTATATAAATTTATATCCCATCCTCTGTTTCAACCCTGCATCCCTTCCCCTGAACTTCAGAAGCCTCCGTGCGCAACTCCTGCTTCTTTCCAGCCTTCTGCAGCTGGACTTGGCACTCCTCCTTGCAGGCAGTTTAGTTTCCGTTTTCCCTGTCCTACTAAATCAGTTACCACTCATCCATCTGCTTTCCATCCTCCAGAATTTGGTGGATATCTGTCTTCTGCTGGCATCTTTCTCAATCTTTTTGTTTTTATGGGTTTGCAGGGTTTTTTATTCTTTCACTGTTGTTTTACTGAGATTTCTGACAGAAGCTGAGAAACTTGGGGATTTCTATGTGTCCTAGTCACCCAAAGATCTATTGCATCTACTTTTCCCAGTCTGTCTCCCAGGCTGGGAGTGACTTTGCAGCAGATGCCTTGTCTCATTTGTCGTTATCTTCCCAGGGCCTAGGACATAGTAGGCTCTCAAATGTTTGTTGAATGAATGAGTGAATAAATAAATTTTAACTCTTCTTTGTTAATTTTGCAAAACATTCATTTTCTTGATGTCTCTGGAAGCAAAGTGCCTACAATGCCATTCTAGATTCTGCCATTGGATAAGGCCAGTCTCCTTTGAATGCAGCTGGTATTCACAGTATGCTCAAGTTACTTAGAATTCCTAGCAGACATTGTTATATGGAGGATTTTATTAAGTATCCAATGATGAATATATCTCCCAGTCTCTTATTACCAACCCCCTGAAGCACATCCTTGATGCCCCCAGCTGACTTAATCACCACATTGCTCTCAAGTACCCAACACATGTTTAAAGCACTATTCTCTTTTTTGCCTCTGATGGCACCCATGAGAAGTGTGAAGACCACTATTTATCTTGTTAGAAGATGTTAGAGGAAGCATCCCAGGGGGAAATGTAACTCACTAGGGCACATCTGGATGCTGCTGTAAAAGACGGGTAAATCCCTGACTGGAGCCTAGAGTGGTTGTGGATAGTGGCCTTTGCCTTTTATCACCGGTTCAGCAAGTTTAATGTTGTTACACTAAAAATTAGGTTTAAAAAATCCAAGTTCTGTCTTTGACAACTCACTGAATGCAAATCAAGGCTTTGTGTTTCTTTTAAATTAAATTAAAGTTGTCACATTTTCACATTTATGAAAAACTATTTCTGGTAGATTAATGTTTTAGTACTGTCATTTTCCACTTCTTTCCATTCTTTATTTTGCACCCCTTCTATACACAAGAGGTTAATCTTAACCCTTACTCTCACTTAACGACTCCCTCTATTCCACATTTCTATCTAGTTTTCTTAGATTCCAGGCACATAAGTAAGCACAGAATGAAGTGGCTATCAGTAGAGTAACCTTAGAACCTGGAAAGCAAAACTTTATTTATCCTCCTGTTTTCTCCTTCATTTCCTCTTCTTCTGAACTATAAAAATTAGGTAAAATAAGCTTTAGGTGTAATAAAATATGATACAACATGTGCTTTATTTTGGGGGAAATGTGCTGCTACTTTCTTGGGCAGAAGCCAGAGCAGGAAAAGGCTGTATTCCACCCCCATCTGGAAGGGGGCATCGACAGAAGTGTCATCACTCACCACTTCTTCTTCTCCCTCCCACTGCTTTTTCTCTTTAACGGTGACCGAATCATCACCTCCCCTTTCACCATTTACTATGAGCAAGGTAAACCAATCCATTCTAATCCCAGATTTTTTCAGAAGGAGGCTTCTGAGGTTTCCATAAAACTATACAACTTACAGCGGTTTCTATTTAATACCATAATACTTTGAATGGAACCTTCTGGAAATAGACCCTGCCATTCAAAAAGTTGGGCTAATTCTTTCTTCCTGTTCTTTCTTTCTCCCAGCACACATACATTATTACTAAGGCACATTTAAACGGTCCTGCCTGAACTCATAGCCCAATACCACTGTTGAAAGCCATCTCTGTCCCTAAATAGAATAAACTTAAACCTGAATCATAACACATCTTTCGAATGTCTGTAATTGCAGACATTTGGGAGCAGCTTTCTGGGATTTTTCAGGCATGCCAGACACATTAACCAGTCCTAGACTTGGCACATTCCTAAACTTTTCATTTCATATCTCAGCGTTTATATATAATCCTGAGGATAATATTAATCAAATAAAATACATCTCTTTTGAGACTCAAAGGTTGGTTGGCAAACTTGAAGCCATCCAAAGGTAGTTTTTATATCTAGGAGGTAGAGAGTAAAACATTATTTTACTCAGAAAACAACAATGTAGGCTAATTGTTGCAGGTTATTTTTTCCTTTGGTTCTGGAAAAATTCTGAGTCTGTATCCAGTTTGTGATAGAATTTGACAATAGCCATTTTTATTAAATATTGCAAATTAGAAACACCTGCCTGCTAAGCTGTTCTAAGCATCTAATTGTGAACAGCAATAATAACTAGTCCTTTTCAGAACAAGTGCTGTTGCCGTTTTCCTCTTTTTTTTTTTTTTTTGCGGTACGCGGGCCTTTCACCACTGTGGCCTCCCCCGTTGCGGAGCACAGGCTCCGGATGCTCAGGCTCAGCGGCCATGGCTCAAAGCCCAGCCACTCCGCAGCATGTGGGATCCTCCCGGACTGGGGCATGAACCCGCGTCCCCTGCATCGGCAGGCAGACCCTGAACCACTGCGCCACCAGGGAAGCCCCGTTTTCCTCATTTTTTGTCTGAGATTTCTGGAGGAGGAAGTGCCGTATGATGGAAATATTCAGATTTGCAGTCAGGTAGGCCTACGTTTAAACCCCAACCTTGTCATTTTATTAGTTACCTTGACTTTGGAGCAATTGCTTAATGTGGTCTGTTTCCTCATCTGCAAAATAAAGGTAAAAATTCCTACCTCTGAGAGGTCTGGTGGGGATTTGGGATGATGTAAATAAGGCACCTGATATATCATAATTTATTGGCTCTGAAATACACATTTTTTCGTGTTTTAGTATCTCTGAAATCAGGATGATTAAAAAAAATTTTTTTTAAATTTTATTGTAGTATGGTTGATTTACGTTGTTAATTTCTGCTGTATAGCAAAGTGACTCAGTTATACGTATATATATGCTTTTTCATATTCTTTTCCATTATGGTTTATCATAGGATATTGAATATAGTTCCCTGTGCTATACAGTAGGACCTTGTTGTTTATTCATCCTATATATAATAGTTTGCATCTGCTAATCCCAAACTCCCAATCCTTCCCTTCCCCACTCTCCTTGGCAACCACAAGTCTGTTCTCTGTATCTGTGAGTCTGTTTCTGTTCTGTAGATATGTTCATTTGTGTTGTATTTTAGATTCCACATATAAGTGATATCATGTGGTATTTGTCTTTCTCTTTCTGACTTACTTCGCTTAGTGTGATAATCTCTAGGATGATTTTACAATCAATAAGAAAGCGTGCTTTCATTGTTTAATTGTAACATTTTGGTCCCTTTATTTGTGGTACATATTGTAAAGTGCTTCTTAAATTTATGGCAACTTTGATTTGATGAAATGTGGGATGCCTGGCTCTCAATGAATAATAATCATACTTATTATTATGATATATTTTTTCTAAGAAATATTTCAATGGCTCCCAGATTAAATTCCTAGACTCCAATTGGGGGTACCATTATAATCATTCTTAGGAAAAACAGTATTATAATAAAAATAATAGTTGCTCCTGTTTAATCATTTCATGTCTCATGTGAACAATTTAAAGGTAAAAGGGAGAAGATTTCATAAGACTTAGCATGAATGTGACTGATTAGATGAGCAGCAGCAGGTAGAAGAACAAGGACAGAGATGCAGGACTGTGAGTTCTGGGTATACAGACACCAAAGTGGCAGCTGAGAAACACCTATGTCTATGGACCTCCTATTCTTAGAGCTGTAGGAAAGTTTTAGTGCATCAGAATTTTGCTTAAATAGAACTAGACCTTGAGGTATTGGTACCGCACATTCATTCTGGCATTCTTACCTTGGAGGATGGAGTTTTCTTCTTTTATATCCTTGTGCAGACTGAAAGTCCCATGACTGTCAGTTTGGTTTGTTCTTCAAGTGTTTGCTGAGTGTCTGCTATGTGCCAGGCATTATGATAGACTCTGAAGTTTCAGAGATGAATATGACAACTCCTGGCTTCAAGAAGGCCCAGTCTGACCTATTGCATGCTGTGTTCCTCTTCCCTTCACCCATATCCTGTATCTTTTCTTATTGCTTTAAATAGAAAATATACGAATCATGTCTTTTTGCTTTAGAACATAGTTCCTTTAACACTTTAGTACATTTTCTGATATTCACTTTTATCCAAACAAGCATACCACTGAAAAACAAATTTAATAACTAATAGGATGAAGAATTTGGTCACAGTTGTAATTAAAATTTTTATCTATCAGTGTAACCTGTATTTAATCCAAACCTATCAGTTTCAATATTTTTATAATAAGCTAATATTTTAAAATGTAATTTAGGATCTTAATTAAAATTTTAGTTTTTCTTCAGTGAACTTATTGTGTTCCTTTTTTAGATCTTGGTGTGATGTCTTCTTTCTCTGGGGATTCCCAAAAAGGAATGTTTATGTGCTTGCATGCCCAAATAATTTCTGTGCCAAAGGAACAGTGACAAATGTCACACAAGGGAAATGACATTTTCAGGTTTTTAAATTAATATAATGAGAGAGAGGAAGGCAGGCACTAATTTAGTACATTTAAATTTTAAATAAATGTGCAAAACAGGTTAAATGAATGTAAATATATGACTTTAAAATTACTTAATTTACTCAATTTTATTGGTATTTAGCATCTGTAATAACAGCTAGCAGTAATTGAATACTTATAATGTGCCAGGCACAATTCTGAGCTCTTTAAGTATATGCTTAAAACCATCCCAAGAGATAGATATCATTACCTCCACCTTATAGATAAGGAAACAAGGACAAAGAGTCAGGAAGATGGCCAGCAGAGACAGGATTTAAACCTAGACAGTTCTAGTCACTGTATTACCCTGGAATTACTAAGTTCATTATTATTCAGGAGACAGAATCAGTCGCTGTTAGAAAAGTTACTAAAGTTTTACTGAAGTTATTAAAGTTTGCCACTGAATTTGTCACTAAATAGCTAGCTTGGATTTTAGAGGGAAGAGCAGTATGTATTTAAAATATATTACAAACCTCATCTGTTAACATCGTCACATAACCTTAAAGATAATACTTATTATTTAAAATAACACCATCAGAAATTAATTCTAAGTGGTTCTCTTATATAAATAATTGGCATTAAAGTGAAGATTATTAAATAAAACCTAGTATAATTATAATTTCACAAGTCTAATAAAGCTGGTCTTGGGTGGCTGCCGAATATGAGGGCCAAAAGAAAGGAAAAAGTCAATGCTAACACTGAGCTTTTAACTAGTTGTTGGAAGAAATAGTGATAACGTTCACTTCTTTCATTAATCATGGAAATCACAGGACAGACTTAGGAAAGGCAGTGAGGGCTTGAGTTTGAGGTGATTGTGAGATGGTGTGATGGAATGTGGGCAAAGCACAGTGAGGAGGGTAACAGCTGGGGGCCTGAAGATTTGGGCTCTGGTTCTGCCTTTGCTGGTCATTAGCAGGTTGACCTGCTGCCAAGGTACTTGACATCTCTTGGTCTTAGTTTCTATATCTAAAGACATTGAGAAGTAACATTGGTAAGTGGTTTTCAAACCTGCAGGGTGCCATAGATTCTCCCAAGGGTGCTGGGGAGAAAAGTGCATCCTAGTCTAAGTAACCTAAACAACAACACTTTTAATCACGTAAATCACATGTCTTTTTAATATATTTTTTAAAATAAATTTATTTTAAAAAACTTTTGCTGTGTTGGGTCTTTGTTGCCGCCCGTGGGCTTTTCTCTGGTTGCCGTGAGTGGAGGCTACTCTTCGTTGAGGTGTGCGGGCTTCTCATTGGGTGGCTTCTCTTGTTGCAGAGCACGGGCTCTAGGCGCGTGGGCTTCAGTAGTTGTGGCGCACGGGCTTCAGTAGTTGTGGCGCACGGGCTTAGTTGCTCCTCGGTATGTGGGATCTTCCTGGACCAGGGCTCGAACCCGTGTCCCCTGCATTGGTAGATGGATTCTTAACCACTGCGCCACCAGGAAAGCCCTGTATTTTTAATTTGATTTAAACAAAGTTTGAAAACCAATGAAATTAGGTGATCTATAAGGCCTCTTCCAGCTCTAAAATCCTCTGTCTCTTATTCTGAAATCTGAGTTTGGAATCATCCAACAGGGATAGAAGTTGAATCTGCCAGGCTAAGCAAAAGTACAGAGAGCTGAGATTGTGGACCATTTATTCCTGAACAGTTAGAAGCCATGAATTTCAGAAGCCCTCAGCCTGCATTAGGGCCTGTTCTTTAATGTGGGAGGACCATAATGATATTCCTTCATGGATGGTAGCAGAAGTTCTCAGTTGTTTCTTAATTTCCTAACATCTTTCCAGGATCCTTGAGGACTCCTTTCTATCCAATTAAAAGATTTCTTGTTTAAATTGTTATCTGCTTGTCCTAGCAAATAAGCTGTCCTTTTCTTGGGGTTTCTTCCTTCCAAGAAATGTCTCTTCTGCCTCTTGTATTTGTACTTGAACACATATGTGTTTTCCATCTTTCTTTCTCTTCACATTTCTCCATTATATCCTGCTCAGCCAAAGCCAGATTTTATGATTCGGTCTTCAAAGGGTGATTGACTACATTCCAACTCCCTACAAAACGATGTTTTATAGTCTACTAAAATTCAGGTTGGCTGGCAAGTGTGGAATGGAATAGTTTTGACTGGACTAAAACAGCACTATGGGAGAATGTCTCTTAGCCCAGGTCAAATTATTGCATAAGAAACTTGAGTGAGTTATGTCATAAAAAACTAATTTGAAGCTAAGTTATCTGCCTGTCACTCCCCCAAATAAAACTGAAGATGTAGGTGAAACTGAGAGTGGGAAATAACTTTCCAAAAATCATCTCAATTGATTATTTCAAGTGAGTGAGAGAATTTATCCCCAGTCACACTCAACTCCCTAATAGGACTACCAAGTCTCTAAGATTATTACTGGGTCATCATCTTGTGGCCAAAGAGCTATGTAGAATGGAATTCTTTATAAAAATCTCTCTAAAGGGATAGCATATGGCTGCAGTGGAAGGTGTTAAGATGTAAAGGAGGGAGGAGAATCCTTAAGTAACCTGGAAGAGATGTTAGGGAGGAACATCTTCTTTCCTCTGTCGTTCAGCATCAACCTCATCATTTGCAGTCCTTCATGAGGAAGTAGCACACACTCTTGCATTGGCTGCAACTTGGCAGTTACAGCACATAGCACAGATGCCTGTTGTATTGAATCAAGTTTACATGGAGCATCAAGTTTAAAAAAAATGAATTCATTATAAATTCTGGCAGTTTTTATGGTATAATTAAAATGTCTAACAGGATACCTTTGGGAAACTAAATGCAGTTTTACTGTTTATAGAGCCAGCAGAGGTAGTGTTTCTTGCCAACTTTCATATCTTATGACCTATAAATTGCTCTTAATAGCTAATCTGTCATCCCAGCTTCTCAAACAAGAAAGCTTGTTTCCTTATTAATCTGTTAATTTGCATCTGCAAAGGACATTTACAAATACTTGGTTTGAAAACATTGCTGTATTAATGCTGGGCATTATAAGTAATTTATCACCTGTGATAGCAACTCTTAGGTCTAGGTAATAGATCTTTCTGACATTGTATTATTCTTCCAACCCTAATATAGCTTCGATAAAAATAATTATTGTGAAAGCTCCTCTGGTCCCACAGTATTAGGAAAAGCTGACAGGTTACCTATGGAGAAGCTATAACTGTCACTAACTTCTCTCTAAGCTCATAGTAATAGATTCAAACCAACTATTCCAACTATGGTATAATAATATGGTAGAAAGAATTCTGATGTACACAAATCACTGTCTTACTTTTTAGTAACAACTGCAGAATATTCCTCCAATGCTAAGTTTAGGAATTGGGACAAACTGGTTAGACTGATTATCATAAACCCAACGCCAGTTATTGAGCATGTACAGCATGAAATGATTGAAGACTACTAAAGACCATGTAATTAAAAATTTCCCTGTTTATGTGGTATTTAAATCTCTTCTTCAGGCTGTGGCTGTGAGTTCACAATTCTTAGAGATCCCATTTCAGGAGCTTTCTCCCTACCAAGAGCCTTAACATTTAACTGTTTTTTGTTTTTGTTTTGCTGATTTGTTTTTTCTCTATTGTAATCCAAGAAGGATTTGTGGGAGCAGGAAACAAAACATAAAAGGGAAGAAATCAGAGTAATGAGAGGATTAGGATCATATCATATGCTGAAGCCAGGGTAGAGTTTGAACATACTATGGGATTCTATCTGGCTGTTAAAAGGAGGCTCTGTATTAAATTATAAGCTTCCTGGTGACTCAAACAAAAAGGTAAACATGACTGCTTATATGAGTCACATTTTTCTTAACATAAAACCATAGCAGCTGCATTGAAATCTGAAAGAAATTTTTCCACTGGTCCTTATAAAGATGACATCTGGTGGTATCATGGACAACATCCTCAACAGTATAGATTATACATTTTTAAAATTATTTTTGTACAGTTGTTTTTGTGTGGCTATTGAGTAAGCAACTCTAGACATTCATGACTGTCATTTAACTTTTTATACAGAATTACTTTATCAACTCAGTTGCTGACTAAGGGTAGATTTTTCAGGCTATAGTACACTCATTAAATAGGGAATGAATGGTATTTAAGACTGTAGGAAGTGTATAGACCTTATAGAACATGATTCAGTCTTCTGTTTCTACAGGTTTGTATTTGAGTGGCTATTGATTCCCGCTAAATAGATCTGCAATGTGCGTAAATTACTACCAGGTAGACCCTTGTATCTGGGTTAATACAGATTTTTAAAGATTAGCTAAGTTTCTGTTTTTAGTACCTAATTCTCCTCAAATTTAGTTTTTCTATAAAAATGACTAAAATTTCATCACCCGGAAACCTATGGTAATTCAAATAATTGAACCACCAGATAGTGTTAACTATAACTATAGTGACTGGAGCATGAAAGTTATTAATTTATGCTCAGTATTGTACTGGTCAGGCTAGGCCAGGTTATGCTGCAATAACAGTAAATTCCCAAATCTTAGTGGCTTATTTCTTGTGCCCGCTGTGTATTCATTACAGGTCAGCCAGGGCCCACATTGCTATGATTGTCACTTAAATTTCAATTTTGATGGAGCAGTGTGTAGCAAAGAGAAGAGAAAATGTGGTGAAGTACGCACTGGTTCTTAAAGCTTTACATGGATGTGATCACATTTATTGGCCAAAGAAGGTCACGTAGCCACTCACACCTGACTTCATGCAGTCAGTGATGTGCAGTCTTACCTGCTTCGAAACAGAGATGCCAGCATATTTGTGAATATCCCTAAAGCCTACCCTAATATCATTAGTGCTTAACATTGATCTTACTGTATTCTAATTAGTTGTTATTTTAGTTAAGCATTTTGTTGTTGTCATTATGACCAATCTCTCTCCTTTTCAGCTACTTCATGGAAATACATGAAAGTATAAATCTGATCTTGTCAGTCCCCTGCTTAAACCTGTGGCTGTTATTGCTCCCTGGGTGGATTGTAAATTCTTCAATAGAGGATAAACTGTATGTAGTCAAATGAGCATGAGAGCTAGAGTCTGATGTCTGTGGACCTTAACCCTGGCTTTGCCATCAGTGCTATCAATTGTGTATTCTTAGGCATGTCATTTTATCTCTTTGAGTCTAGCGTTATCTCACAAATGGATTTAATAATAACAACACACAGTTAAAAGGATTGTTATTAATAACTAAATGAAACAACATACATGGAAAATGTGTTAGATTTTACAAATTGATGGACAGACAGAATTCATCCAAACCCGCCTTTCTATACTCCCCTCCAACCACTATCCCCACTCCCAGGTCTAACCAGCTTCTTGGTCTCTAATCATTACACACTCTATAATACTTAATGCCTTTGCTTGTGCTGTTTCCATTTCCTAGAATTACCCACTCCCCCAGTGAGGAAAACTCCAATTTATTTATTAATTTTTAACTAATAGACTTCATTTTTAGAGCAGTTTTAGATATACAGAAAATTGAGCAGCTAGTACAGAGAGTTCCCACATTCCCTTTCTCTTCCCCATTCAGTTTCCCCTCTTAGTAACATCTTGTATCAGTGTGGTACATTTGTTACAATTGACAAACCAATATTGATATAATATTGTTAACTAAAGTTCATAGTTTACACTAGGGTTCACTGTTCGTGTTGTACAGCCTATGGGTTTTGACAAATGTATGATGCCCTGTATCCATGATTATAGTGTCATGCAGAATAGTTTCACTGCCCTAAAAATCCCCTGTGATCCATCCTTTTCTCCTGCTGAAAACACTGATCTTTTTGCTTTCTCTATAGTTTTGCCTTTTCCAGAGTGTCATGTAGTTGAGATCATACAGTGTGTAGTCTTTTAAGACTGGATTCTTTCATTGAAGAATATACATTTAAGGTTTCCTTCATATCTCTTTGTGCCTTGGTAGATCCTTTCCTTTTACTGCTGAATAATATTCTATTGTAAGGATGTATCAAATTTTATTTATCCATTCACCTATTGAAAGACATCTTGGTTGCTTCCAGTTTTTAACAATTATGAATAAAGGTGTTACAAACATTCATGTGCAGGTTTTTGTGTGGATGTAAATGTTCATTTCATTAAGGTAAATACGCAGAAGCATGATTGCTGGATCGTATGCTATGAGTATGTTTGTAGGAAACTACCCAACCATCTTCCAAAGTGGCTGTCCCATTTTGCATTCCCATTAGCAATGAATGAGAGTTCCTATTGCTCCACATCTTCACCAGGATTTGATATTGTCAGTTGTCTTGGATTTTCACCATTCTGATAGATGTGTAGTGGTATCTCATTGTTGTTTTAACTTGCAATTCCCTGACGACATATGATGTGGAGCATCTTTTCATATGCTTCTTTGCCATCTATATACAGTCGGCCCTCCATATTTATGGGCTCTGCATCCACAGATTCAACAAACCACATATCAAAAATATTTGAAAAAATTCCAGAAAGTTCCAAAAAGCAAAATTTGAATTTGCCATGTACCAACAACTATTTACATTGTATTTACATTGCATTAGGCATTATAAGTCATCTAGCGATGATTTAAAGAATATGGGATGATGTGCATAGGTTATATGCAAATACCATGCCATTTTACATAAGGGACTTGAGCATTCGCAGATTTTGGTATCCATGGGGGTTCCTGGAACCAATCCCTCGCAGATACTGAGGGAAAACTGTATCTTCTTTGGTGAGGTATCTGTTCAGGTCTTTTGTCCATTTTAAAATTGGGTTGTTTTCTTGTTGAGTTTTAATTTTTTTTGTTTTTTGTTTTTGTATATTTTGGATACAAGTCCTTTGTCAGATAGGTATTTTGCAAATATCTTCTCCCAGTCTATAGCCTGTCTTTTCATTCTGTTCATGGTATCTCTTTCAGGGAACAGTTTTTAATTTTAATGAAGTCCAACTTAACAATTTTTTCTTTCACGGGTCATGCCTTTGGTGTTTTATTTAAAAATTCATTTCCCAACCCTAGGTCCCCTAGAATTTCTCTTATCTTCTAGGAGTTTTATAGTTGTGCATTTTACATTTAGGTCTATGATCCATTTTGAGTCAATTTGTATGAAAAGTGTAAAGTCTGTGTCTAGATTCACTTTCTTTGCATGTGGATGTCCAGTTGTTCCAGCACCATTTTTTGAAAAGGCTGACCTTTCTCCATTGAATTACCTTTGTTCCTTTGTCAAAAATTAGTTGACTCTGTTTGTATCTAGAGAATTTTCTTGAGTACATGAATGAATGAACAAATGAACCAACCAACAGACCCCAAAACACTCTAATATCCGTGTAAGCTTTGACCACTTAAAGTGCTTTTACCAACATTATGTGTTGGATATACCAATGATTCCAAAATGCCCCGGAGTAAAGGGTGAATTTTCTTATGTCTATACTTGCAGAAGAGTAATACGAGTAATATGCTTTAGCGTATGAAAATAATGACCCTTCCTGCCATCAGTGGGGCACGCTTCTTGTGTTGTTTTTAGTTGTGGTGACATATAACATCATGTTCTATTTTCTGGTCATCTTCTACCACATCTTTGAATGAATAAAGCTAAGTTAGAGTAGGAAGAGAAATGAAAATCTAAAATTTTTGAGCATCTTCTGTGAGCCTTGAAATGGGCTCTTTACAAGTTCTATCTTACTTAGTACTCATCAGAGCACTGTGAGATATTAATATTCCCATTTACAGATGAGGAAACTGAGGCTCAGAGATGTTGCAGAACTTGTGTAGTATCACACAGTTTGTCCTTTGAACCCATGCATGCCTGATTCCAGAGTCTGCCCCTATTCTTCTACATCCCTCTGCCTCTTGGGTTGCAGGTGGTTAACCCAGTACCTTGGGTTCGTGGCCACTGAACTGGCAAGGAATACAAGGTGCATGTGGATTTGGACAGTGAAGATGAAAAACTGTATTTCTGGTACTAGCTGTGGGTGCATTTCCCCTTTTCTTAAAACTACATGCAATTAGTCAATCAGCAGTTATATCAGATATTCTCTATATGTGCATTTAATCATCCCACAAAATATAACCCTTATAAAATACATACAATAAAGGGAAAAACATGCTAGTTGTGAGGAACACGTTTAATTCTGAAAAATAATGTTTAATGGTAGTATCATCAATGTGGTTTTTTGGGTAGTTTAAACTTTCTCTATTTCTTGTCTCAAACTGAAAGTCCTTAAAGGTGGTTTGAAAAAATATGAGCAAATTTCCTTCTCTAGCTCCATGTCCCACGAAACTGACTCATCAGGTGCAGTTCTTCTGCAAATATTTGGGTCACAGAGCAAGAGGTAATGACTCCTGTGTGCTAAGTCTGCAGCTGGAAATCATGCTTTGGCAAGAACATGAGTAATTTATATCTTGTAAAAAGAGAAAAGTATTGTCTTATTCCACCCAGAGAGTTTGTTAGCATAACTGTTTGTGTGCATTTTGGTATTCAAATACAGATGTTCCAAAATGTTTCCACTGTGGGAAGCAGCTGCTGCTATGCTAGCACAAAAATCTCAAAGAGATTAATATACGAAGGCAGTGTGAACCTTAGTGGCAAGTGCAGCATCTGCTTGAGGTGGGGCCTGTGTTTCCCTGTAGATAGTGGGTCTTCAGATTCTCCTTAACAGCCTGAAACCATGTTTCAGATCTAAGCTTATTTCACAGGAACAGGAACAAAGACAAGTGATTAATTTGTAATTCACTTAGCTGATAAATATGATCACATGTTATTTGCCCAGCAGCTGTAAAACACTGGACTTCATTTCCTGTGGCAACTGATAGGAATATAGATATTTGGTTGTAATGACTGATGTTTTTGGTGGCGTTACTAGCTTCTGCTTGGTAACAGAGCTCAGCCCAGCCGGCCTGCAGTCATAAAACATCCATCCACACCTTAGTGATGCATTTACAGAGAACTTTACAGTTTACTCAGGACACTCACTTGCACTGCTTCATATGATCCCATCCTAACCTTGGAAAGTACATATGCTGTCATTATCAGAACGGTTTACATATAAAGAAAATACAGGTGAAGAAGTGAAATGACTTATCAGGGTTACACAGCCAGGGCCTCTGACTCTAAATTCTATTCCATTCTTATACTACATCAAGCTGCCTTTCTAATTTCAGAGGCTATGATGTGTGCTTCATAAACTATATTGACCTTTCTAGAGTTGCTGGTTTCCAGGACACCTGCGTGAAGAGTCCCAGCCTGTTAGCGCTGCTTTGTAACTGGATGGTGCCAGGGAAGAGCTAATGCAATAGTCCTTCCCTCTTTCCTCACAGCCCTAGAGGGGAAATGCCCCAATACTCCCTTTCCTTATGTTTGGGGGAGCTTCAGCAAATGAGCTCCTGTGTCTCCCTGGCATTTACAGAAATGAAGAACCAGAAGCAGAAGATCCCTGGGCTGTCATTCGGAGTTGCCACATACCACAATTTTCTAAGAACAGTGATGCCTGGGGTGCTGTGCCTGCCCCAGGCCTTATTAATCTATTCCCTGCAGTGTTCAGGGGCTCATTGCCTCCAACCAGATCTACTGTTTGGAATTATCTAGTGAATTATTTATGGTTTACACATTTGACAGAGGCTCGTGGCTAAGTTTGCAGATACTCAGTTCCTGGGACCTAGAAACGTCTGTCTGGAAAACCAAGGCTCAGAGAAGTTAAGTTTCTGAAGGTCCCAGGGCTAGTAAACAGCAGTGCAGTTTTGAACCAAGGGTGTCTGATTCTAAGTCACACTAGCTCCATAGTGAAAGAGCCATGTGTTCTACTTTGAGGGCAACAAAGATTTGCAGGTGGGAGGGTTTGTGGACTGTGTCCTGCTCTCTAGCCTGGCTTGGGCACAGAAGGACCTCAGAGAGTAAGCAGGGGAGGGCCAATTACAGAAGAAAAGGAAAGAGACTGAGTCCCCCATCCTGCAGCAAAGGAGGAAAGGAGATTGTCAGGTGTGGGGAGGGGAGTTGTGAGCAGTAGAAAGGCCTATGTGCACTGTGCCAACAAGAAGTCTTAACCTCTGATCCTGAAGAGGTTCCCAAAGTAGGAACCTGAGGCCAGTACACGTCCAAGTGGCATGCTCTTGGGTGACATCATTGCTGCGTCTGCCAGAATCACATTGCTACAGGATTGTGATTTTCATGGAATTGTTTCTGCTCTCCACCACTCAGGGAAAAAAAAAAAAAAACCCCAAAAGTACATTTCTAAGTGTTTATTTCCTCTCTATTTTCCTCAAGCTTTTTGTTGGAACATCTGTGAAATGATAAAAGCAACTTAAAACTATATGGAACCTTTTGCAGATACAGTTTGCAAGCATTGTAAAGATGGTCAGTCTCAGTCATTTTGATCAAAACTGCTATTTCGCAGGCAAAGAAATAGGGTAGCAAATCACTCACAACTATGAAATATTAATAGAAGTGTTCTGAAGTGCACATAGAACACATCTGATAAAGAAATACCCTTACTCCAGGTGGGACGGCCTTCCCTCGTTGTTATTCCCTAGCCTGGAGGCCCTGGTGAAGATCACTTGCCTACTGGTGACAGAGTTTACCCTTTGTTCTGCCAGGATCACATATTCATGGTACGAAGAGGGAGCATCATGAAGAAAGGGGGCTACGTGGCTCTAGCTGTAGGTACGGTGTGAAGGAAGGGAAGGATAGGCAAGTTGTTGAATGAAAAGAAGTGCAGGAGAGCTCGGTGTAACTTCCCTTTTATGTCTCTGCAAAGGAGTTAGAAACTAAAGACGAGAATCTAAGACTATCTGCACTTGGTAAGATTCTAGAACCCGTGTAACATCTCCTTTGTTATTTTTGTTTCCCTTTGGTTCACTATGCCAATATAGAGTCATTTTCATTAAAACCTTTAAGACAAAAAGGGCTCATGTTCTTTTCTTTAGACAAGAACTACTTGAGTGGCAAGCAGTGTGCGGGGACTAGGAAGATAGCATCTTTCTGCACAGAGGCTGGGGTCAGAAGAGAGAGCCTCTAGGCAAGAAAAGCAAAGCTCGAAGAGCAATGTGAGCCTAAAAAGGGGTGGTGAGGCCCCGTGGAGGCTACCCAATTCAGAGATGTAGTTGTAACTCCCGTTACTTCCCTCTGGGGCTCATCTAATCTAAGCCCTCCACAGTAACCAGCACTGATGAAGTTACATTGAGGTAACAAAGATAAGAGAACAGGACCCTCCAGTGGGTCCTGGGTCACAAAATTATCAATCATCAATCTAAAGATCTCCCTTGTCGTTAATGTATCCATTTGCTTTGGGAGAAGACAAGAATTGAGAAATGCCCGGGGTGCAAAGAGCCTAGCATGGATTTCTCCTATGAATTTCCTATGCTATATTACATGTAATAATTAATTTTGATTTTCTTCAATATTTTCTTATGCTGCAGAGGTTAATAGCTATTAACAGAGATATAATATCACAATATTAGAAATGTCAAGTCTTTAAGATGAAAGTTATATGGCACACAACCTGTTTCTATGAGATTCAGTATTGAATGTTACTGATTAAATTGCCATTGTCTTTTATTAGGAACTTGCTGTTTGGATGTGCTCTTTTTCAGTTCTGCATAGGTCTGCGGACCACTGATAGAAACACCATTAGAAATAGGATTGGATGGTTATGGGCAAACTCTCTAACATTTTATCTGCTGAAACAAACCAAAGCCATTTTCTGATGTGCTTTCTTTTCTCTGCCTTATCCTTTCTCTCCAGGCAGCTTCATCAGCCCTGAGCAGTCTAGGCCACGTGTACACAGCCATTGGAGACTACCCCAATGCACTGGCCAGTCACAAACAGTGTGTTCTTCTCGCCAAGCAATCCAAAGATGAGCTTTCTGAAGCCCGAGAACTCGGCAACATGGGAGCTGTGTATATTGCCATGGGTGATTTTGAGAACGCTGTTCAGTGCCATGAGCAGCACCTGAAGATAGCCAAGGACCTGGGCAACAAGCGAGAAGAGGCCCGCGCCTACAGCAATCTGGGCAGTGCCTACCACTACAGGAGGAACTTTGACAAGGCCATGTCTTACCACAACTATGTGCTGGAGCTGGCTCAGGAGCTGGTGGAGAAGGCCATTGAGATGCGGGCCTACGCGGGCCTGGGCCATGCTGCCAGGTGCATGCAGGATTTGGAGAGAGCTAAACAGTACCATGAGCAGCAGCTGGGCATCGCTGAGGATCTCAAGGACCGGGCTGCAGAGGGGCGAGCGTCTTCCAATCTGGGTAAGGACAGGATTGCTTGCGGGACCCAGGGTCAGGGCCAAGGGCTGGAAATAGCTGGAGTAACCCACTATCTTTTACAGGAATCCGTGTGTTTATATTCAAAAGAATCTCCTCATTGTGTGGGTTTTATATTTCCTTCAGATATATCTCCTTGGAGCCTGCCTGCTCTAAATCACAGGATCTTTTCTGTCATCACAGTGCTCTGAGGATTAGAACTCTGAAATACTGGAAAAACAAAACACCCCAACCTTTTAATCTGTCTAGAGAGAAGAACGACCAGATTTATCTAATTAGAGAGAAGGGGGATGAAATGAAGAGACAAAGCTATGTTTGGTTTAAATGAAAGGGAAGCTTGCTAGGAAGTCATCAATGGAAGGGAATTTGAGAGGATTTTTGTTTAGAGGGAGTTCTTTACTTGGTGACTTTAACCCCAAAGGAAATGTACTTTTTCCCCTCAATGTATGTGTATTCACAAATGATGTTGATAGTTATAGTGTAAATGTAAAATTATTTTTTGAAAAATTTAAATAAGATAGATTTGCAGTCTATGTTTTGATAGTACTTGGTTACAGTTAAGATATTTATAGATTTGGGGGAATTTATGTGGAATGGTAAGAGGTGATAAGTATTAGTAACCGGCTACTTTTTAGAAGATATTGTTATCTTTTCTTGGTACCCAAACAGATGTTGGTACATAATGAATGAAAGGAACAGATGTGTTCAGAAGTATAAGCGGAACTCATCCTTGTGCCTGGAGCCCATGGTTTGTTATGTCCACAGGGACTCAGCCGGGGGAGAGGACAAGGAGACGGTGACCTTATTCTTATTAGTGTATGCTTAGCAGATATTAGTGGCAATGCACTGTAAAAGTCAGTCCCCTTTTCTTTGTGACCTACAAAACCCTATTTCTCTTTATATAATTTTAGCACTACTTCTCCCTCCCCTCTACCTCTGCTTATTGTAACCATATGTTTCGTGAATATGGTTGTTAGAAAAAGTCTGGCAAATCCCTGGAGATGATGCTGAAGATGGTATTGAGATCAGAATGAGAATCTAGAGAGCCTGATAAAAACCATAGAAATAAGTTCTTGGTATGATATATTCATTCAACAGATTTCAAGTATTTATTGAATCATTACTATGTGCTGAATCCTGGAATAATTGCCTTACGTGATAGAGAAGTTTGAAAAAAATCCTTGCCCTCAAAGAGCTTATAATTTAGTTGGGAAAATAAGATTAATACATAGGACAACAGTGTTAATGATGTTGTGTTGCCATGAAATTCCCAGAAGGGAGGCCCTGAGGGCTGGGAATAGTCTGGAAAGCTTCTTGGGGGAGATGATGCCCAGGTGGGCCTTGAAGAATAGCTGAGATTTGGTCAGAAATGGGATGGCATTGATGGCAAGGGGTATGTGAAAGAAGAATTTGATGCAATAGGTTGGCATATCTGAGGGATAGTGGCATGATTAGCCTTCAGGAATGTGCTAGAGGATGGTAGAAGATTATTATGAAAACTAGGCAAGGAATTGTTAGTGAACAGGAACTCCTGAAGGTTTTGAAATGTAAAAGTGAGAACATTGACTAGATATTTAAGGAAGACAAGTCAAGCAGTGGCACATAGGATAGGTTGGAGGGCTTGAAACCTGGAGTGTAGAAGACTGTGCATATTGGACAATTCATATTTTCTCTATCATTTTGTGTCAGAAATCTATCATTTTGATTAGTTGTATTTATTTTCCAAAGACTTCGTTCATTTCATCTAAATTGTTGAATTTATTGGCATAAAGTTGTTTATAATACTTACTTTCCTTTTAATGCTTATAAGATATATAGTGATATGTCCTATTTCATTTCTGTTATTGGTAGTTTGTGTTTTGTACCTGTACTAACCCCCTCCCCCTTTTCTGCATCATTCTAGCTAGAAATTTATCAACTTTCTTGATCTTTTTAAAGAACCAACTTTTGCTTTTGTTAAGTTTTTTCTATTGCTTGTCTATTGTTTAATTTCATTTTTCTGGTCTCATTTTTATCATTTTCTTCCTGCTGCTTTCTTTGGGTCCTCTTTCTAGCCTCTCAAGGTTGAAACTTAGGTCACTGATTTTAGACTTTTTAAATTTCTAATACAAGCATTAAAAAATATATAATTTCCTCTAAACACTGCTTTAGCGGCATCTAATAATTTTTGATGTATTATGTTTTTACCTTCATTGGGTTTAAAATATTTTCTAAAATTGTCTGTGATTTCCCTTTAACCCCCGTGTTGTTTAGAAGTGCTGTTTAATTTAAAACATTTGGGATTTTCCTAGAAACTTTATTGTTATCAAATTCTAGTTTACTTCTATTGCAGTCAGAGAACATACCTTGTAGGATTGCAGTAGGTGTCTCTACAGATGTTGTTTAGGTCTAGGTAGTTGATGGTGTTGTTCAGATCATCTTTGTCTTTTTTGATTTCTTTGTCTATATGTTTTGTCAGTTGCTAAGAAGGAAGTTGTTAAAATCTACAACTGTTAGTGTGGACTTGTCTGTTTTTCCATTTAATTCTGTGAAACATGGCTTCATGTACTTTGAAGCTTTCTCTTTGGGCAAATATTCATTTATGATCGTTTTTGTCTTTCTGACAGATTGGCCCTTTTATCATTATGAAATGTCCCTTTTTATCATTGGTCATGTCTTTTTTTCTTGAACTACTTGATCTGATACAAATATATCCACTCCTACCTTCTTATGCTTACTTTTTGTGTTTTCCATTTTTTTTTCTGTCTTTACTTTCTATTTCTCGGTGTCTTTAGTTTGTCAACTGCAGATAACATCTAGCTAGGTCTTGCTTCTTTTTGATTTTCACAATAATGGCCTTTTAATTAGAGAATTTCATCATTTAACAGTTAATATAATTATTGGTTTTGTTAGATTTAGGTCTGTTATTTTACTGTTGGTTTTCTGCTTGTCCCGTTTATATTTTGTTCTCTGTTCTTCCTTTCCTGCTGTCTGTGGGTTAATTTAATCATATAGATTTTATTTTAACTTGTCTATTTGCTTCTTAGCTCTATCTTTGCATTATTTTTTAATGGTTGCTCTAAGGATGGCGTTATATATCCTTAACTTTTCATGGTTTACTTTGAGCTACCATTGTACCACTTCCTGTAAAATATAAGTACATTATGACCTTGTAGGTCCACTTACTCCCCACTCCCTATACTTTATGCTGTAGTTGTCACATTTATAACTACACCTATATTCTTTTTAAACTCCACAGTACAATGTTAGTTGTTCTATTTTATATTATCATTTTAAATAATTAAGAGGGAAAATAATGTTTTCTGTTTATCCGCTTATTTATCATTTCTTGTACTTGCACTCACTCTTGAAGATATGAGTTTCCATCTGGTATTATTTCCCTTCAGCCTAAAGAACTTCATGTAGCATTTCTTGTAATGCAGGTCTGCTAGTGATGAATTCTCATTTTGTTTACTTTAAAATGTGTTTATTTCACCTCATTCTTGAAGGATATTTTTTGCTAGATACAGAATTCTAGGTTGGTAAATTTTTTTTTTTAATCTTTCAGTGGCTTAAAGTAGTCTTTCCAGTGTCTTTTGGCCCCCATTATTTCTGATAAGAAGTCAGTGGAGTTAATAATCTGTATGGTATATGCTAATTTTTTCTTGACAGTTCACAAGATTTCTTCTAAATTTTGTTTTCAGCAGTTTATGATATGCCTAAATGTGGCTTTCTTTGTATTTTTTCCTTCCTATGGTTCTTTGAGCTTTTGAATTAGCACATATATATCTTTGTCTGAATTTAGGGAATTTTTACTTATTATTTTAAAAATACTTCTTTTTGTTCACTCCCTCTCTCCTCTGTTTATGTCTCTGCATTACTTTGGGTCTTTTGATTTTGTCCTATATATTGCTGAGGCTCTGTTCATGTTTTTAATTTTTTTCTCTGTATTCTTCAGATTTGAAAATTTCTGTTAATCTTTCTTCAAGTTCACTAACTCTTCTGTTATCTCCAATCTTCTGTTAAACCTATCTGGTGATGCAGAGTTTGGGATTCCCCAAGACTACTCTCACTTCTGACATCAACAGCAAGCAAGGGTCACCCTCAGGTTCAGTAACTAGGAGGACTCACAGAATTCACTGGAAGTTATTGTTATACTCATGGTTATGGTCTATTACAGTGAAAGCATACAGATTAAAATCAGCCAAGGGAAGAGGCACATGGGTTAGAGTTCAGGAGAATTGTAAGCACAAAACTTCCAGTTGTGTCATGGATGGTGCTAACTCTTCCAAGCAGCAATACGTGACAGTATGCACAGAGACTCCCTTGAGCTTTCTTTTCCAAAGTTTTTACTGGATCTTGGTCACAGAGATATGGTTGACCACCTGCATGAGTGACCTTAGTTTCCTGCCTCTCTGGAGGTTGAGCTGAGAGCCCCCACTGTAAATCATACTGTTAGCATCGACTCTCTGGCATGGTCAACACCCTCAGGTAAACAAAGACTCTTAGGCTGGGCATTCTGAGGGCTTCAAGATTATCTCCCAGAGCCAGGGGCAAAGGTTGGACCTCTCTGGGCAAGGTTAATTCTTTACTGCATTGGTGCATTTTAAAATTTAGATATATATTATATTTTTAGCTCTAGAATTTCCATTTGGCTCTTTTAATTAACATTTCAGTTTTCCTGCTAAGATTTATGTGTTTATTCATTACATGTATATTTTCTTTCACATAACTGGCCCTAGTTATTACAAAAGCTTATAAAACCTTGTCTGCTAATTCCATGTGGGTCATCTCAGAGTTAGACCCTATTGATTGCCTGTTGTTGATGTTGTTATTTTTTTAACAGCTTGATTGAGATATAATTCACATAGTATACTATTTATACATTTAAGGTGTGTAATTCATTGCTTTGTAGTATAGTCACAGAGTTGTGCATTGATTGCCTTTTGTTTTGAGTTGTTAATCACATTTTAATGTACTCTTTGAAAAGGGATTATATCCAACATTGTCAGTGATACTTTATAGAGACTCTGGACTCTGATATATTTCTCTTAATAGTATTGATTTTTGTTGTAGTTGTTTTACCAGTTAACTTGACTTAATTCAAGCTCCAAATTCTGTCTTCCCTGTGTTGGGCAGCAGCTGAAATCTCTGTTCAGGTCTTTCAGCTTGCTTAGATTTGGCCTTGCGCATGCATATTTCATGAGTTAAACAGAGATTTGTGTAGAATTACAAATCCAAGGCTCTCCACTGTGGCTCTCTCTGGGATTTTTCCTTTGCTTCTTCAAGCCAGAAAGATGGTGTGTTTCTACCTGAGTTTTAGCCTCACCACACGGCACTAATGGGGTTTGCCCTCTGGTCCCTGCCCCTGCAAAATGTCCTCTGGCATTTCAAAATGGGAAACTTACCCAATGCCTTTCCCTTCTGCAAAGAGTCAACTCCATCCTCCCTACAGTTTCTCACTGCTTTTGGTTGCACTCCAGTGTTTTTAGATAAATTCCTCCCCCTGCTTCCTCCATGCTGGCCTCCTGCCCCCTCCATGCCAGCCCTCCTGCCCTGCCCCCTGTCAGACTTTATAGTTGTTATCTATAGGAGGGTGGCTCTGAAAGGAGGTACTTCTCCATTACTGGAAGTGGAACTCCTCCTATCCATGTTTAACCCATTGCAATTTGATTTGCACCTTTTGTCCCCTGAAAAAGATCAACAGTGATCTCCAGATGGCTCAGTTGAGAGATCTCTTGACAGTTCTAAATTTCCCTAATCAGTATGCAACATTTGGCAGCCTTTACTAAGTTTTCCTTGAAATTCTCTCCTCCTCTAGTTTCTGTGAAGCACCACTGTCCTGATTTTCTTCTTGGCTGCTCTTTCTGTACCATCTTCAGTGGCTTTTCTTATCCTTCTTTTTAAAAAATGAACAGTTTTAAAAGTTACAAAAACAGTACTTACTTTGGTAAAAATTCTTATGGTATGAAAGTGTATAAAGTAGAAAAAGGAGGTCCACCTCAGTCCACCCCCTTGCATACCTTCCCATGTCCCACTCTTCAGAGTTAAGTACTGTTAACAATTTGGTTAGACTCTTTCCAGACCTTTTTACTCTGCACAAAAACACATGGTAGTATAATCATATATGTAAATATACACATGTGTGTACAGATTGTTCCTTTTATAAAAACTTGGATCATAATATATGTGCTTTTCTGCCACCTGATTTTTTTATTCCACCTTCCCTCTTAGGCATTATTCAGTTTCCCTACATTATTTTTAATGGCTCTTTTCCATTGTATTGCCACTTGTTAAATGTGGGAGTTCTTGTATTTTGTTCCTTGATTCTTTCCCATTCTTTCTTTGTATCTCTCTATCATTTTTACCACTATACCTTCAACTACTGCTTCAATGTCCATTGTTTCTAAATCTATATTCACCAGCTCTGACCTCCTGCCTGAGATCATTTTCACATTTTCATATGCCTAGTAGATGCTTCGTCTGATTTTCATGCTGATCAGTCCAAGTTTGTGAGTTGAAATGTGAAATATCTTTTTCCTAAATTAACTGCTTCTCCTAGCTTTCCTTATTCTGTTGATGACAGGCCCATTCTTGTAGTTATCTCTATTAATTCACTATTGCTGCCGTAACAAATTGCCATGAACTTAGTGGCTTCAAATAACACAAATGTTTTCTCTTACAGTTCTGGAGATCAGGAGTCTGAAATCAGTTTTACCAGGCTAAGGTCAATGTCAACAAGCCTGGTTTCTTGGCTCTAGGGGAGAATCAGCTTCTAATGGCTGCCTGTATTCCTTGGCTTGCGGCCTCTTCCTCCAACTCCAGAGTGCATCACTCCAATCTCTGCTTCTGAGTCATCACATTGCCTTCTCTTCTGTCCTAACTCCTCTTGTATCCCTCTTAAAAAAAAAGAAGACTGTTGTGATTACATCAAGCCCACTTGAGTAATCCAGAATAATCTTCCCAAGATCCACAGTTTAATCACACCTCTAAAATCTCTTTTGTCACGTAAAGTAACATTCACAGGTTCCTGGGATTAGAATGCAGAGATTGGGGACCGGGGAGCGGGAGGATCATTCAGCCTGTTATACAGTCCTGACTTAGAAATCTAAAGTCATCATTGATTTCTTACCCTATCCCCCTTTTTTTTCAGTTGACACTCAATCTAACAGTTGTCAAGTAAGTATTCTCATTAAGGTCTTTTCCTTCCCTTGCTCCTTCCTTGTTGCCCAGTCTGTTGCAATAACCAACTAGTTGGGTTTTCCTTGCTACCATTCCCTCCCTCCCATGTCTCCTCCATCCCACACACCAATAGTAGACTGACCTTCCTAAACTGTACCTTAAAATGGGGACTATCTTGATTTCCATTCTTTAATTCTACTACTCCTCTATACATACTCTTTACCTAAAACTGTATTTTTCCGTCTTCCCTAATTTAGCCACACTGGCTATACTTCTTGCTTTAATGTATTTTCTCAAGCTATTTCTTCTGCTTAGAAGAACTTCTCTGTCCCTATCTTGCTTATCTAAAGTTTACCCATCTTTTTAGGATTATCCCAAGTACTATTCACTTCTTTTTTTTTTTTAAACTATTCACTTCTTGAAGCTTCTCTTGATAGCAAGTTCTTTACCTTGTCTGAGTCCTGAGTCCACTTTTAAAATTTCTCTTATTCTGTTTCTATTCAATCATAAAATATGGTTATTGGTGTACTTGTATAGTTACCTCCACTGGATTAAAACTCAATAGAAGTGTAAACACTATTCTACTCCACAGTCTCTGTATCTCTGAGTATAACCCCTTAGACACAGTGAGTACTCAGTGTTTATATGGTTAGATTGAATGAGTCAAAGCTTATGCCAAGATGTTGTGCCCCAGTGATTGGAAGAACAGTGGTGCCTTTGGAAAGAAACAGGAAAGCTGAGAGGAGGAACTTCCCCAAAGTAGTTCTTTATCAAACGTGGTAAGTTTGTTTTGTACGTGCCCAGTATGTGTTTCTCGCAATGTAACATGAGCAAATAGAATTGGAAACGTATTAAGATGGCATCATCCTAATGACATCTATGAGATAAGGGAGGAAAGCCAGTCAGGGAGACTGAGTCATGATCACAGAGGGTGGAGGTGACCCAGGTAGAGTTCAGGGAGAAGAGAGCTTCAGGATGTGGAGGGCTTATCACTTAAATCAGAGAAGCCAGGGAGAATGAGATTTGAGTCACTAAGAAGGTTTTTTGACATTAGAAGCTTTCTGTGCACATCTGAGGGGTAGTGGATAGAACTTATGGAGATGGAGAAAAAGAGAAGGTAGAGATGATGAGAAATCTTTATCCTTTGGTGATCAGCATATACTAATATTTACTATCCACCTTTTAGATGCTTTAAAATAAAACACGTAGAAATGATTTAGACTCTTTAGATTTCTTATGAACAACAAAGAATAGCCTAGATGTTTTCTAAGTATGTCTTACTTGTGAAAATAATGCTAATGCAAATTTTGGCTTGGAAAATGTCCATCTTTTCTTTTATGCTCAAAACAACTGTAGTTGCATGACAGTGTTTCTGTAGCCTCTGGTTTTTTGGTAGCCTTCTTTATGGTTCTGATTTAGGCAGTTTGGAGTCAAATCTCAGTTAGGCTGCAAAGTAGGTCACTAGAGTAAAGCCTCAGTTAAAGTGCTCTCGCTCTGATCATCCCAGATCTTCTCATTCACTGGGGAGGCAGGCAGAAATGCCTCTCATTTTACTTTGAGATAAACTGCAATTAGGAAAATGAGATGGGAGATAATTAGAAGGATAGCCTCTTCCTTCCTTCCTCCCTCCCTCCCTCCCTTCCTTCTTTCTTTCCTTTGTTCCTTCCTTCCTTCCTCCCTCCCTCCCTTCCTCCCTCCCTTCCTTCCCTCCCTCTCTCCCTCCTTCTTTCTTTCCTACTTGCTCTCTTGCACTCTCTCTCACTTTCTTTCTCCCTCTCTTTCCCTTTCTTCCTCCCTCCCTCCTTCCCTTCCTTTTCTTTCTTTCTCTTTCCGGATGATGGTGACCACTTAGCTTGCCACCATGTCCCTAGAATACCTACAAAAGTGAACACATTGGAGGAGCCACTTCCCATGTACAGCAGTGTAAGAGCTGTTCTGTTTCTAGTATTGGGTCAAACATGAGAGATGGAAAGTGCTTCCCACCAAGGCCTAGGGTGAAATATCTAATAATCTATCTATGGAAAATAATTCAAATTTTAAAATATCTGTACCTTTTTAGTCAAAAAGACATTTGCTATCTACAAAGTAGCTTTTTTGGGAAAGAAAGGGAAATGGGACTAGTGTTTTTTTAAATTATTTTATTTTATATTGGAGTATAGTTGATTAACAATGTTGTGTTAGTTTCAGGTGTACAGCAAAGTGATTCAGTTATACATATTCATGTATCTATTCTTTTTCAAGTTCTTTTCCCATTTAGGTTATTACAAAATATTTAGCAGAGTTCCCTGTTCTATACCGTAGGTCCTTGTTGGTTATGTATTTTAAATATAGCAGTGTGGGACTAGTGTTCATTAATTCATTTGTTCACTTAATCATTCATTTGCTCAACAAATATTTATTGAACATTAGTTATGTGATAGGCACTGTGCTACATTTTATGAATAAAACTGACATAGTTCCCATCCCCATGGAGCTTATGGTTTTTCATTTAACAAGCATATATTGAGACCTGCTCTGTGTCACATATTTATATGCATTTTCATATTTAATCATCTCCACAAACCTATGAGGTCAAGAGTATTAATTAATTTTACATATGAGAAAATCACAGCCCAGGTAGGTTAAAAAAAATCTTGACCCATTTAATTTCAAGAGACCTGTAGCATAAAAGATGTATTAAGATCTCATAAAATGATGCTTGGCTTTTTTTTTTTCCATGTTTTCAAACGAACCTGGTAGTCATGTGTTGAAGTAAACGTTCGGTAGCAACTCTGGTGGGTATACATCATTCCTCTTATTTATAGTGCAGCAAAATGATAGTCACCAGAAATGGTGACTCTCAGCTGTTCTAATTCTAGGATTTAAGAAATATCACCTAAGTAACTTTTTTTTTTTTTTTTTTTTTTTTTGCGGTATGTGGGCCTCTCACTGTTGTGGCCTCTCCCGTTGCGGAGCACAGGCTCCGGATGCGCAGGCCCAGCGGCCATGGCTCACGGGCCCAGCCGCTCCGCGGCATATGGGATCCTCCCAGACCGGGGCACGAACCCGTATCCCCTGCATCGGCAGGCGGACTCTTAACCACTGCGCCACCAGGGAGGCCCCACCTAAGTAACTTTTATAAAAATTATATTTAAAAATTAAATTCTGGCAATCTAAATCAGAAAACTTTGAATTCCCAAGGAAAGGTGGAACAGTATTACATATTGTATACATAACAAACACGCGTTGCACCTTAATTATATAGTATTCCTGATTACATTTTATGAATTAAATATTCAATAAATACTGTGAACACATGTAAAACACAGTATCCTGAAAAAATCTTATAATAAATTTCTTTTGTAAGAGAAAAATATTTTATAATATGGCAGTCACTCTCTTTTACCTGTTTTTCACATTTCAATTTTTATATGTTGGGTTTTCTTTAGGTGGAGAGAGGTCTAGCTTTATGAGTAAAATGTTAATAATAATTGTAGGTAGTATTTAATTTACACTAATTAGGTGTTTTTCTTTGAAAATCCACAGTGTGATTATGGAACCATGTTCAGAATAACCATTCAAGATGTTGAAGAGTCCATGAGACCTCACATAGAAATTCTTGCTTCAGCAATGCAGTTCCATTATATTTGTGTCTTATGGTACTTGTTTGCCTTTCTAATAGCAAACAAGTATGCTATGAGTTAAAGTATTATTATTCCTTTTCACTGACGAGGATCCAGAGATTAACGAATGTCTGTAACTCACCCAGGGTTGTAGAGGCAGAGTTGAGGTTAGACTTCAGGTCCCTGATTCCATGTCCACAGATCCTGCCATGAGGAAACATTCCCACTAGGATGGTAGATTCCAGTGGGAGCCATGCTGAGATCACTCAGCCTAGGGCTAAAAGCCAAAGATGTTTCTTCTGCACCCACCCCCACCCTCCATATACAGGAAGATGAGAAAGAAGAAACACCACTGGAAGGGCTCTAGGCCACCTTGCAACAGTGGTCCCTGCTTGTGCCCATGTACAAGACAGCCAGTGCTCCCAGAGAAGTACAGGCCCTGTCAGGATGGAACAGCCCTTTCTCTTCTTCTCCTAGAGAATCTATTTTCTGTTGATTACTTGCACTGAGCTAGATACTGTGCATACATTATTTCATTTCATCCCCATTACAAAACTATGTGGTAGGCACAGAAGTAAAGGTACTGGCCCAGAATCATACAGTTTATAAGCAGCAGAGGCAAGATCCAAACCCTGGTCTGCGTGCTGTCTTCTACAACAGCCCACAGGCCCCCTCTGAACCCCACACGTTTATTGAACTGTTAGTTCTTCTGCTTGAGAAGCATAGACGAGACTACACAGATTGTCAAAGTCTAATAATGTCCACAATACAGAAAGCCAAACCACACACCTCTGCTTTTCTTTCAAAGCAGTTCCTGTTCGGGTCATGAAAAGGGGAAAAATGTGTCCCAGAGCTTGAAACAGATTTTTCTAGACATCTAAAAGAAAGTAACAAGAATGTACTTTCCCTGTTTGAAAGGAGAAATGAAAAATGGAGAGCATCAACCAAAGCAGGAGATTTTTCTGATCAAGCACCAGAGGACTCACAGAAAATGATTCAGACCCTCATTACCGTTGTGACATGCACATCCTGTGCTGTGCCCCACACCTATCAGTACCTAATAAATATTAATAATATTTATTCTCTCCTTTAGGTCAAGATTTGTCACCCTGCTTGTCTAGACATTGCTATTTAAAAGGAGCTGTGATTTGCTTACAGATACAGCGCGTTTGTAAACATGTGAGCAGCGGCAGACAGAGCAGTAAATCTTGGTCAGAGCTGCACTTTGGATGGTTGC
Source organism: Mesoplodon densirostris (assembly GCF_025265405.1). Classification (NCBI taxonomy): domain Eukaryota; kingdom Metazoa; phylum Chordata; class Mammalia; order Artiodactyla; family Ziphiidae; genus Mesoplodon; species Mesoplodon densirostris. The sequence continues at coordinate 21,841,012 of NC_082675.1, read as the reverse complement.
AGGAGAGGCTGCAAAACTCTTGTTGGAATAATGAAGTGGATGCTTACTGCCAGGTCCCAGAGTTCTGTCTCCAGCAGGCAGAGTCTAGCAGTAAATTAGCTTATGTTTCAGCTTGGCAGTTGGCACTTGGTTCATTTGTAGTTGCTAATTGTAATCTGATGTTATCAGCAGCAGGTAATTGAAATGGGCTTGATGAATTACTTAATTTCTTTTAATAGCTGAGTCTTCAAGAACTGAATAAAGAAGTTAAGGTGATCAGGAGGAAAATACAACAGCTCTGTCTTTCTAATTAGTGCTTGGAGGTTTTTTCTTCTTTACACAAATGATTATGAACATGTGAGGCTGAATAGGTGTATGAGTCAAAAGGCCCCCATGGGGGCATTTCCCATTAGGCAGCCCAGTCCTGAGCATTGATAACACTTCTGTTAGGACTTCAGAAGGGAACATTTGAGGGATCACTTTGGAGAATGTTGATTTCCGAACACCATTCTGTTTTCCCAGACTTAGGTGGGCCTTCTGGGGGTATTGCCAGTTTGGCATTCACTCTACCTTCAGCTCTTCTTGTGTGGCTGTTTCCTGTGAGTAGTGCTGCCTGGCACCATGCAGTGAGCAGGGGAGCCTCGCAATGATGTTAGTCTTTGGCTTCTGCCACCCATACCTGGCACTGGCACCTCCCACACCTGCCCGTCCCTAAGTCTTTCCATCTGTAGCAGCTCCTGTGTAGCCATTTGCTTTGCCAACAATGGTGGGTGCAGATGTGACCCTGGGTCCTGCCATCTGTGCTGGACACTTCATATTGGACCTATGCCATGTGACTGCAATGAGCTTTGGGGGGGTCTTCTGGAATCATTTGGCTGTGCTTTTAGTCTCATGTTCATTCTTTAAGGAAACCATCTGTTTTGAGGTGACTCTGGAGGAATTTACTTTTGACTAATTTTTTGAGAAAATCAAATAACAGTGGAAAAAGTAGAACATTAGAACCAGGTCTCTTAGACATTCAGATCACCTCTGTTGTTCTTCTTCATGGTGAGTTCTGTTTAAAGACAGCTTATTGTTACAGGTGTTGATTCCAGGTCTCTAAGCCACCAATACAGTATTGGCAGTAAATGTGTCTGATGGTAAATTCATTGCAGGGATTCTGATAATGTTCTACTTCTTGATCTGGGTGGTAGTTACATGGCTGTGCTCACTTTTGAAAATTTGTTGTATGCTTAAAATTTTATACCTTTCTGACTATATATTATACTTTAACTAAAGGTTTACTTTTAAAAACACATTGCATCCTGAGGGCAGAGTAGAATTGGAATGGTATGCCTTTCTTGATCCTATCCACGCCCATGGCTTTTACCACCATACACCAATTCCCCAAACCCAGACCTTACTTCCATCTGAATGTCTTTCTATTCCTGCTTCCTAGACAGCTCCATCTGCTCCAAATAGGCCTCTCTCTAAGTCTGTGATTTCATGTTGTGTATTCCCTATTTCTGAGAATGGCAGCACAAACTCAGTGCCCCACCTAGAAATCTCAAAGTTAGCCTGGGACGCCTGCCTCCTTCCCTCGTAGCCCAGATCTAGTTGGTCAAAAGTCCTGAGAATTCTGCCTCTCCAAACAAGTTCTGTTGTATCTGCCCAGCTGTGTTTTCAGCCTTCCATCAACTCTTGCCTGGATCATTGCAACAGATCCCGCCATACTGGTCTCCCAGCTTCTCCTTCAGTTCATTTTCCACATGGCTTCCAAGGTAACCTTCTCAAAACCCCAAGTGCTCAATCTTATCTATACTCAATCATTTATATGCTTAAAACCCTGCAGTGGTTCCCCATTACCTTCAGGATGAAGTCCAAAATCCTTGGCCTGGTGTGAGACAATAGAAAATATGTATATTGGTCTCTGCCCCCAGTTCCTGGCACAGAGCGCCTAAAGCCCTTGTAATTTCCTAAGGAATAAGAGCACTAGGAGCATCTTTTGTTCTAATGAGGCAACTCTGGGTGGGCTCCTATGTGGGAGCAGAAAGACCAAGCCATGATTAGAAGCTTGGAATTTTCAGTCCTGCCCTCCCCATCCTCCAGAGATAGGAGAGGGACTGGAAATGGAGTTAATAACTGATCACACCTCCATGAAGAAGCCTATAAAATCCCAATAGTAGGGAGTTCAAAGAGCTTTCAGGTTGGGGAACACATCCACACCAGAAACATTATGCACCCCAATGCCACAGAGACTCCTATGGAAAAGGTCCTGCACTCAGGATCCTTCCAAGCCTCTCCCTATGTATCTCTTCATCTGGATGTTCATCTATATCCTTTATCATGTCCCTTAATAAACTGGTATTTGTAAGTAACTGTTTCTCTGAGTTCTGTGAGCTGCTCTAGCAAGTTAATCAAACCTGAGGAGGAGATTGTGGGAACCTCCAATCTATGGCCAGTTGGTCAGAAGCACAGAGCTTGGGACCGGCATCTGAAGTAGGGGTGGGGGGGCTGGTCTTATGAGACTGAGCCTGTACCTGTGGGATCTGATGCCAGCTCTGGGTAGACAGGGTCAGAATTGAATTGAATTGTAGGACATCCAGCTGGTGTCTGAGACTCTCTTGTTGTGGGGAAACCCCCCTCCCATCATACTTGGTAACCAGAAGTGTTGGAAGTGAATTGTTCTGTGTGAGTAGTAAAGGAGTCTCAGAGAGGGGACACCGTAGGGAGGAACTAGGTTTTTCCCTACACAGGATGGAAAAAACTGAGGTTTTCTATTTACACCTGGCATATATATTTTTCAACAACGCTGAACATTCAAAAAGTATTTATTGAGCGCCTACTATGGGCCAAAAACTATTGCCAGTGGCTGTATGGTAGACAAATTTAAGTGCTTAAAGGAGAAGAAGTACTTACTGATTTCAGAAATTATTACATTGGGTGTAATTTTAATTGAGGTGGGGGTGTCAGAAAACTTCTCTAAGGAACTGGTCCCAATTTATGTTACTAACGCCGTTTTCTGCCCCCTCACCCCTCACTCTCACTGTTCTCCAAACATTTGCGCTGTCACTCCTCCATGCCTTTCCTCATGCCATTTCTTCTGCTCTGACTAATCTTTCTCCTTCTGTTAAGCCTTTGAAGTCTTGCTTATTTGTCCATACTTCAGTCAAATGTCACATTACTCTTAAGCCTCTCAGGCTCTTCCAGGAAATTTAGTGTTCATCTGTGTTCCCTAACATTTTGTATATGGCACTTATTAAGTATCATAATTGTTTACCAACTAGATCATAAATGCCAAGAATGGACAGGATATGTTTCTTTGCTTTTTTGTGGCCTTATTTCCTAGTGGCTGATAAGTGGCCACGCCATACATGTATCTTGAGTAGACGAAGGGCGACAAGAGCCGAGCCCTGTGGGAAATGCCAGGAACTAACAACTGGAGTTTCATGGAAAAACGATGTATATGGAAGCTGGAATGTGAGTCCTAAAGTCTTTTAAATGAACCAAAAATGTAATCAGCTTGAGAAATAGTTAAACCAGCAGGTGGTGATTAGGTTTTATGACGCCATTTTAATTTTACTCCTTACAGCTAGTAGGGATACTGAATTGAGCAGATAGTTCTCTTTCTTTTACATAGTTCTTTGCCCTATAGCTAAGTGAGGCAGTCTGAGTAGCAGGCAAACTAAATAATATATTAACCTTTTTGGATCTTTATCTAAGAAGTTTACAAAGCGTGGCTAAAATGAGGCCTTTTGTGCAGGTTTGAAGAACCGTAATATTTATTACTTCTGGACAAGAAAATCACTAAGATATCACACTCTCTCTTCTTTTAAGTGCATAAACTTAGCAGTTTATTGTCCTCTGCATTTATTATCTAGTCTTAGGAAACTGATACTAGTTTCACTTTTTACGTATTCAAATTACAGGTTCCCTAGAGAATATATGAAAGGCCTTTGTGATCTCTCTAACACACCTTTGAAGTGGCATAAAAGTCATGATAATAATAAAAGTCATTTCACTTTTTGGAATGCCTCCAAACACTATACTTGGGGTAGCTTCCTCTGCAGTTTCATTGTTTCATTTAAAAATTCAGAAAGATTGAGCTTATTATTCCCATTTAGAAATAAAAAACCTAAAGAACAGAGAGGTTAACTTGTCAAAGGTCCCACAGCAAGTGTGTGGGGTTTGAGCCCAGAGCTCTCTGGATCTAAAGTCTGTGTTCTTATACTATGTCATGCTGCCTGCCTCTCTAAAGAAAGTGGCTACAATTATTTAGGAAAGAGCTGAAGCTCTTGATTTTGAAGTGGCTAGGACAGTTTGACATTGTAACTGGAAAAAAACTGGAAATGAGCATTTTTCACAGCTTTTTAAAAAATTTATTTATTTATGGCTGCGTTAGATCTTCGTTGCTGCACGCAGGCCTTCTCTAGCTGTGGCGAGCAGGGGCTACTCTTCGTTGCAGTGCGCAGGCTTCTCATTGTGGTGGCTTCGCTTGTTGTGGAGCGTGGGCTCTAGGCGCGCGGGCTTCAGTAGTTCTGGTGCACGGGCTCTCTAGTTGTGGCTCGTGGGCTCTAGAGCGCACGCTCAGTAGTTGTGGCGCACAGGCTTAGTTGCTCCACGGCATGTGGGATCTTCCTGGACCAGGGATCGAACTTGTGTCCCCTGCACTGGCAGGCGGATTCTTAACCACTGTGCCACCAGGAAAGTCCACTCACAGCTTCTTTTCATACTCATTCACTCATCCCCACTTCATGCTGGGCGCACACAGGCACACCTTCAGACCGATGCCAGGCAGACATGTGGCTGCTCATAGACCACAACCTGAACTCACCCCTCTTTCCCAGCATGAAATACACAAGAGGCTCAAATGTTTAAGACTCTCTTCAGCATAATTAGTAATTTCATGGTGCCTTCAAAAAGTAGCTTTCATCGAGAACAATTTTCAGCATGTTGTTCCAGAAATTCTTCTTAAGGCTGTCTCTGACACAGCAGAAAATGCATTTGTTGAATTGGATTAAAGCCAAAATGCGACTTTTTAGTTGGTATTGCTGACTCAGCCTGTCCCCACTTGACTTTTAAACAGCTTTGTTAGCTCCTGAATACAGACAGGCTCTCAGTTTTCAAGGGATTTCAAAAAGTGGTCTTTTCTGCCCTCCTTTGAAGAGTTAAGTTACTCTGGGAAGCAAACACTTTCATTTTCAAGTAAAAATTGCATTGGTGCCATTTAGAATGTTTCCAAGAGCAATTAAAATGTGAAGTAAATGCTTTGTTGTTATGTGTCCAATGCGCTTGTCAAGCAAGCCCTCATCAGAACAGCCCCAGTGGCAAAAAAGTAACAGATTTGTGTTCTTGAGCCAGAATGTCAGAGTTGGCCACTTATTTGAAACAACAGCAATTCTGTAATTGAGTTTCCCTGATTCAAAAGGAAGGTCCTATCAAATCCATTATTTAATATCGAATAAGACAAAGACAGCTTATAACATGGCCCAGCTGTTGGTGTGCTCTGGAGGGAGATATAATATGCTCTGTGACTCAGTAAGCAGAAGGTAATGGACTAAAAGTTATCAAGCCCTTCACAACAAGGAGATCTGGAGTTTAACCAGAAATTTCAGACTGTCAACCTTAACAAAACAGATGGTATTCTCCAGTTCGTGGCACCATCCGGTGAGCTGGCATGTATGCCTTGACAACTCCTGGTACTTCTTAAATGCCTGATGGAGAAAGACATTCTCTTTGTCATCAGTGAAGAACTCATATTACTTGGTGTGTGACAAAGTGAATAAGGAGCACCTATGTGCTAAATCTCTCGGTGAACACTTTTATGATCTTTCTCCTCTACTCCCCTTCTGTCCTTCAGGGCTGTGGCGTTCTGCATAAGAATCCTCTTGGACTGTTCTTTTTCTTTATCCTGGTGACATATAAACCACTCAGCTCATAAGCTGATTTCTCTCCATTTTGATCACTAAGAAGCCCCACTCACAAATGGCTCCCCTTCACTGCCAGTGTTATGGCTTTTACAGTGTTGTATAGCTAGGGTGACTGTAGAATTTATCACTGGGACAGTCCCAAGCACCAGCAGGATATAGGATATAGAGTCAGCCTATATCTGGTGTACTTGTAAAGAGCCTTACTGCTGAAATCAGATGGCCTGGCTTGAGATGCCAGCTATGCCACTTACTGGCTTTGTGACCTTGGACAAGGTGCTTAGTTGCTCTCTGCCTCAGTTTCTTCATCTGTGAAATGGGCATAATTATAGCACCAATCTCCCAAGATGGCTGTGAGGATTGAGTGAGTTAATATGTGTAAAGCCCTTAGAACAATGCCTGACACATAGTAAGCACTCAAAAATGTTTTCATCCTTTTCATCATCATAGTTTTATATCATGTGTGGGAAGATGCTAAGAGAAAGGTGAAAATGCTACTGAAATATGTAGCATTGCTTACCCTTCAGAATATTCTGATCTATTGAAAGTTGAAGGTGGTTATCTGGGGCCAGCAATGCATGTTGTTATTTGATCTCTTCATCTCTTTTTCCCCCAGCTTTATTGAGATATAACTGATATTTAACATTGTGTAGGTGTAAGATGTACAGTGCGATTATTTGATACACATATATATTGCAAAATGTTTTACCACAGTAAGGTTAGTTAACACACCCTCCATCTCATGTAATTACTGTTTTGTTGTTGTTGTAATGAGATCATTAAAGCCCTACTCTCATAGCAAGTTTCAAGTATACAATACAGTATTTAACTTTAGCCATCATGCCATGCATTAGATCCCTTGAACCTATTCATCTTATAACTTAAAGTTATGTACCCTTTGACCAACATCTCCCCATGTCCCCCACTCTTCAGCCACTGGTAGCCATCAGTGTGCTGTTTCTGTGAGTCTCAAGGGTTTAGACTGTACCTGTTAGTGAGATTATACAGTATTTGTCTTTTTCTGTATGACATTTCACTTGGCATAATGCCCTCATGGTCCATCCATGTTGTCACAATGGCAGGATTTCCTTCTTTTTTTAATAACTGAGTAACATTCCATTGTATGTATGTAAAACACATTTTAAAAATCCATTTATCCACTGGTGGACACTTAGGTTGTTTCCATGTCTTGGCTATTGTAATGCTGCAGTGAACATGGGAGCAGATACCTCTCTGAGATAGTGATTTCATCTTAAGATAAATACCCAGAAGTGGGATTGCTGCATTATATGGTAGTTCTACTTCTAATTTTTGAGGAACCTCCATATGTTTTCCATAGTACCTGCACCAATTTGCCTTCCTACCAGCAGTGCACCAGGGTTCACTTTTCTCCTCATCCTCACCAACACTTGTTATCTCTTGTTTTTTTGATGATAGCCATTCTAACTAAGGTGTGAAATGATATCTCATTGTGGTTGTTTTTGTTTTTGTTTTTGTTTTCTTTTGCGGTATGTGGGCCTCCTCACTGCTGTGGCCTCTCCTGTTGTGGAGCACAGGCTCCGGACACGCAGGCTCAGCGGCCATGGCTCACGGGCCTAGCTGCTCCGTGGCACGTGGGATCTTCCTGGACCGGGGCACGAACCTGTGTCCCCTGCATCGGCAGGCGGACTCTCAACCACTGTGCCACCAGGGAAGCCCCTCATTGTGGTTTTGATTTGCATTTACCTGATGATTAGTGATGTTGAACACCTTTTCATGTACTCGTTGGCCATTTAATTGTCATCTTTGGAAAAATGTCCATTCAAATCCTCTTGATTATTATTATTTTTTTATAAGTTTATTTATTTTATTTTTTTATTTTTGACTGTGTTGGGTCTTCGTTACTGCTCATGGGCCCTCTCCAGCTTTGGTGAGCGGGGACCACTCCTTGCCACGGTGCATGGGCCTCTCACCACGTTGGCCTCCCCTGTTGCGGAGCACGGGCTCCAGGCGTGCAGGCTTCAGCAGTTGTAGCACGCGGGCTCAGCAACTGCGGCTCATGGGCTCCAGAGCGCAGGCTCAGCAGCCGTGGTGCACGGGCCCAGCTGCTCTGCAGCATGTGGGATCCTCCTGGACCAGGGCTTCAACCCGTGACCCCTGCATTGGCAGGCAGGCCCTCAATCACTGCACCACCAGGGAAGCCCTCTTGATTATTTTTTAATCAGATTGTTTCTTTGCTATTGAATTATATGAGTTACTTATACATTGTGGATATTAACCTCTTGTCAGGTATATGGTTTGCAAATATTTTCTCTCATTCCTTAGGTTGCCTTTTCATTTTGTTATTTCATTTGCTGTGTATAAGCTTTTCAGGTTGGGGTAGTACCACTTGTTGGCTTTTGCTTTTCTTGTTTATGCTTTTGGTGTCATATCCAAGAAATCATTGCCAAGACTGATGTCAAAGAGCTTTTCCTCTATGTTTTCTTCTAGGAGTTTTATGATTTCAGATCTTATGTTTAAATCCTTAATCCATTTCCACTTAATTTGTTGTGAATAGTGTAAGATAGCAGTCCAATTTTATTCTTCTGCATGCAGATATCCAGTTTTCCCAGCACCATTTATTGAAGAGACTGTCATTATTTCTCCATTGAGTTTTCTTAGTTTCCTTGTCAAATATTAGTTAACCATATATGTGTGGGTTTAATTTGTGGCTCTTGATTTTGTTCTGTTGGTATATATGTCTGCTTTTTATGCCAGTACCATACTGTTTTGATTACTATAGCTTTGTAATATAGTTTGCACTCAGACCATGTGGTGTCTCCAGCTTTGTTCTTTCTCAAAATTTCTTTGCTATTTGGGTTTTTTGGTGTGTGTGTGGTTCCATATGAATTTTAGGGTTGTTTTTTCTATTTCTGTGAAGAATGCCATTTGAATTTTGATAGGGATTACATTGACTCTATAGATGGCTTTGGGTAGTATGGACATTTTAACAATATTAATTCTTCCAGTCCATGAGCATGTGATATCTTTCCATTTATTTGTGTTTTCTTCAATTTATTTCATCAGTGTCTCACGGTTTTTGTTCATAGTAACTGCCTAAAATCCTTTGGATTTTTGTCATATCAGTTAGGATGTCTCCTTTTTATTTACAGTTTTATTTATCTGGATCTGCTCCCTTTTTTTTTCCTTGATAAATCTAGCTAAAAGTTTGTCAATTTTCTTTATATTTTCAGAAAACCAACTATTAGTTTCACTGATCTTTTCTGTTGTTTTTCTGTTGTCTATTTATTTTTACTCTGATCTTTACTATCTCCTTCCTTCTTCACTTTGGGCTTAATTTGTTCTTGTTGTTCTAGTTCCTTGAGGTGTAAAGTTAGCTTGTTTATTTGAGATCTTTCTTTTTTCTTAATGTGGGTGCTTATTACTATAAAGTGATAAGCTATCACTATCACTTCCCTCTTAGAACTGCTTTTGCCATGTTCTGTAGGTTTTGGTATGTTGTGTTTGCATTTTCATTTGTTTCAATATATTTTTTGATTTCCCTTTTAGTTTCCTCTTTGACCAATTGGTTGGTCAAGAGTGTGTTTTTTAATTTCTACATATTGTGTATTTTCTAGTTTTCCTCCTGTTATTGATTTCTAGTTTCTTACTGTTGTGGTCAGAAAAGGTTCTTGGTATAATTTCAGTCTTTTAAAATTTGCTGAGACTTTTTTTGTGACCTAAAACATGATCTATTGTGAAGAATGTTCCATGTGTGCTTGAAAAGAGTGTGTTTTCTGCTGCTATTGGGTGGAATGTTCTATATATGTCTGTTAAGTTCATTTGATCTAAAGTGTTATTTAAGTCCAGTGTTTCCTTATTGATTTCTAGTCTAGATGACCTATCCATTGTTGACAGTGGGGTATTGAAGTCCATTACTTTTATTGTATTGTCTTTAGATCTGTTAGTATGTGCTAAATATATTTAGGTGCTCCTATGTTCAGTGCATATATATTTACAATTGTTACATCCTCTTGATGAAGTGACCCCTTTATCATTAAATAATGATCTTCTTTTTCTCTTGTTACAGTTTTTCACGTAAAGTCTGTTTTGTCTGATATAAGCTACCATTTCTCTCTTTTTGTTTCCATTTGCATGGAATATCTTTTTGATTCCTTCACTTTAAGCCTATATGTGTCCTTAAAGCTAAAGTGAGTCTCTTGTAGGCAGCATAGAGTTGGTCTTGTTTTTTCACCCATTCAACCAGTCTGTGCCTTTTGATTGGAAACTTTAATCCATTTACAATTTGGCATGTTCTCTCATGGCTGCACAGTCTCCCTTTGGTTGTGTGCACAACAGTAGAGGCCATGGATGAGGGTTGGGTTGGGGGTGTGCAGATGGATGGCTGGAGGGGCTAGCCCTGAGCATGTGCACGGTGGTGGGTGTCAGCTGCAGGGGTCTAGGCTGGCTTTTTGCACTAGCACAGCTGCAGAGGCCGGGGCTGGCTTCCTGTGCAGTTCCCGGGCTCTGGTTGAAGAAGTAGGGAGGCACTCAGGTGGCTGGCATCAGCAAACACGAATACCTGTAGGGTGAAATCCAGTGAAATCCACAGGTGGTCCATGCGCTGGTCATTGGTCTCTTCAGTGGTAAAAGCGCTGGGGTTGTCTGCAGAGCAGGTCACTAGGAAGCGCAGATGCTCCTGCTGCATGGTGGATACTGGTAGCCCCTGCTCTTCTTCCTTGTTCCTAGTCTTCTCTGTACATCTAAGCTTTTGCTGATCTCTGGGTGGAGTGAAATGGAAACAGATCCTTCATGTGGTGCTGGGGAAGCTAGATGCTCACTCCACTCTTCCTTTCTCAACAAAAGGAACTCTTGCTAGCTGAACGGTTCCCTTTTGGTACTGAGCAATGCCGGCTTGGGGAATGGGATGATGCAGGCAAGTCGAAGCTGTTCTTCCTTCACTTTTTGTGTGATTATTCTCAAATTTTTTTGTTCCAGTATGTTGCTGAAATTTCTTAAGTGGACTCCAGAGCTCCCCCAGAGCTGTTTTTGTTCATGGATAGCTCCCTATTGATCTTTGTGAGGGACAGAGGCTGGGGTTTCCTACTCTGCCATCTTGGTGACATCACTCCTACTTCTGATCTTTTCATCTCTTGCTGACAAACTCTCCGATATCCCTGCCTGACATTTTTCTGATAAGAAACATTTCAAATGAAAGAGACCCATGAAAAAAACATCCAAGCCAAAACATTGACTACAGAGACCTGACCCCAGATTCTAAATCTGCCACACTGTTCACTGATCTTTGGAGTAAGGCAAGTAGTTTGAGATACCAAGAAAGGAAAAACTCAAGCAGGTATGATAAGCTAACGTTCTGTGGCTTGGAGATTGGCTGGACTGGGAGTTAGACATTCAAGGGCCCCCAGACTGAGCTCTGAACCTTAACTTGTGCAAGTTGCTTCCCCTTCCTGGGCCTCAGTTTTCTTACATGCAAAGAAGAGCACCATATAATATCTTTGTTCTTTACAGGATGGTTATTAGGCTCAAAATGTGAATGTGAACATGAAAATGCTTTGATGACTGTTAGGTACTAAATAAGAGTCATGTCAATATGACTCTACTGAGAACCTAGAAGTTAGTGTAGGTTTTTGTTTAGTGTTTGCCCTGTAAGATAAAGGTAATCCTGTGACAGAAGCTTTAAGGAGCATATTTTCCTGTGAGGCCACAGCAAGTGATGCGAAGAGCAAGGCTCTGAAGTGAGGCAAACCTGAGCACAGTCCACCTCAGAGCTGTGCCCCTTTGCATTACTTAAATTTTCTGACCCTCAGGTTCCATCCTGAGGTGTTGTGAGGAGACCCTGCCTCTAAGGAGGCTTCCAGGATCCACATGGGTGCTCTTTGGCACCCTTGCAGTACTCTGTGCCCGACAGGCAGGGGGCGCACTTCTCACTGCTCTGTGTGGTTGGCTTCCTGCAAGCTGTGGGCCCCTGGAGAAGCTGCAGGCTCCCCCTCTGATGCATTTGTATTCCTAGGGCTTAGTGCTCTGCTTGTTAGTCTTTGATGCTGCGTGAATTGATGAGCAATGCTTAGCACATAGCAAGCACTCAGTAAATGGTTCTGCTGTTTTTATGCTCCAAAGAGATTTGTCTCTTTTAAAATCAGCTTACAGATGTCTCCACTCATCTCAATTAGCTGGATGTTAAAATACAGACTTGGGTAAGGAATGACCATAACACAGCAATTTTTGGCTTTCCAGAAGGTTTTTACCAAAGAAAGACAACAACTGCCAGTTGTTTTGTAATGGTAAACCCAGATTTTTGAAACTCTGACCAGCAATCTCAGATCATAGTCTTGAAAGAACTTGAAGGTATACCTGGTAGATTTCCAAACCATGTATTAAGCCTGGTAAAGCCATGGCTTTCTGGGATTCTCAGAGGGGAGGGAGACTGTGGCAGCCAGGAGACAGAAAAACCTGAGCCTTGGTGTCATACCGGACTGGGTTTGAATCATAGCTCTGCCATTTATGAGCTGTGTGGCTTTGGGAAAGTTATATAAGCTCTTCAGACTTCAATTTCTTCATCTGAAACATGGAGTTAAGAGTAGAATCTCCAGGGTGGGGGTGGGGGTAGAGTTCTTGTGAAGACTAAATGAGACGATGTATGTGAGTGCTTTGTACTGTGCCTGGCACACAGTACAGGCTCAGAAATCGTGTCTGGTATTGCGCTGAGACTTCCCACGCCTCAGGGCACTAATGGCACCACTAGGCTGGTTTCCTCCTTTCTTCTGTAACTCCTTTTCCCTCCTCCTCGGAGTGATGTTAAGACTCTGGGGAAATTTAAAGCAGTTCTTCTTTGTAGAAAACTTGAAGATTCCTAACCTAGACAGATGATTGGAGCTAGTTTCTTTTGTGCTCTGGGATTTGCTAGAAGAAAAATTTCCTCCTATCCTGGTGAAAAAACAACTTTCTTCCCTTATATGGTTTTAACTTGTACTGAGCCCCCTTTTCCTGTTTTAACATTTTAGACCTTCTATCTTGAAAAGCATTTTGTTTTCTTCTAAATATGTTTGTAATAATTGCAGAAGCAGTACTGTGCTCAAAAAGTACATGCCTGACTTTTCATCCATCTGTGCTGGGACCTTTCCCCCTTCACCTCCTCTGTTCTCCCTCATTTATGGTGCACCTTGAAGGAGGGAGTCATACTAAATACTGCCCAATAATATCAGTCCTGCTTAAGAAACATGTTTGCCTATGTTTGTTCTCATGCTCATTACTCCTTTTGGAGTATACACACGTATACATACATATGTATGCATACATACATATGTCAGTGCTCTCAAGTTATACTTGAAAAGAAAGAATTCTTGGAGTCACATTGTGAATGGTTGCTAAGCATGATCCAACTGGCTTTTCAGTTCTTTATTTTATTTCTAAAGTATTTCAATGGTATGTTCTCTTTGACATTGACCCATAGAGGATGGTTTTTTATTTCATTCATTCGTCCATTTACCCATCTATTCACCCATTCTTTCATCCATCTGCCTGTCAAATAATTTTTGAATACCTACCATGCTTAAGGCATCATTCTGCAAGATGAAACTCAGTGGGTTGGGAGTCAAGAGATGGGGTTTTAGGGCTTCCCTGGTGGCGCAGTGGTTGAGAGTCCGCCTGCCGGTGCAGGGGACACGGGTTCATGCCCCGGTCCAGGAAGATCCCACATGCCTCAGAGTGGCTGGGCCCGTGAGCCATGGCTGCTGAGCCTGTGCGTCCGGAGCCTGTGCTCCACAACGGGAGAGGCCACAACAGTGAGAGGCCCGTGTACCACAAAAAAAAAAAAAAAAAAGAGATGGGGTTTTAGTTCTGGCTCTGCCATTACCTCAGTTTCCACAGAGAGGAGAAATGACCTGGCGATTCAGAGCTCTTTCCCTCTGACATTTTATAATATATCTCAACAGAAAATTCGACCATTGCCTGGGTGCTATGATTGAAGGACATTTCACACCTCTTGAGAATCATGGAAAATGTACAGATGGCTCTGTTGTACATTTAGACACTTTAATTTATATCAATATTCAAGCTTTCTTCACAAAGCTCTCTTTTTTCTGGGGAATCTCATAGTGGTGCTGGTGTTTATAAATGACCGTATGCCCATCATATCATTTTTGGCTTGTCTGATGGTTTCCCGAATGTTACATTTTCATTTTGTGAAAGCATTAACAATGGCGGACAAGAAATGTCAGAAAAGTCCAACCCTGATTTTTCTTCTTTGCCTTTCTTTTGTTCTGTTTTTATGGCTCCAGTAACAGGAATTTTATTACAGCAGTTTGTGTCCTCAGCTCTTTTGCTGAGGCTCTGCATAATTTATGATCTAGATTCCAAAATGTTAGTGAATTGCTCCACCAGAAATAATGGAATGTGACAGCAATGGATTCCACATTCTTGGCCCAAATATTTGTGTCTGTGGTTTACAAGTCATTTCAGAGCACGATTGCTACATTGCTCAAGCTGTTACTGAGAATGAATTTTGACAAAAGAAGAGAATTTGGGTAATTATAAAAACACCAAATGGGTCTGCGCAGCAGTGTTCTGCTTATAGGTATCAGGAAGAAGAGCATATCTCCCTCCCCCCCATGGTTCACCCCTTGATTCTAGGCCACATTGCTGAATATTGGGTATATGATTTAGATCTCAGGGTATCTCTTATGTGAAAGGTATACATGATTGGTGAATCAACATTTATTGGACACTCATTTTGCCTGAATAAAGTACGTATGTGCCCTAATGATGTTCCCTTGGAAGCATCACTTCCTTTTTAAAGTCTTACCTTCCCAGGGTGATGACCCAAGAGCTCCATAATCTGCTAACTTCCTTTTTGTTGAAATGTATTTTTATTAGGTATATCTTCCAACTATTTCAGAAAGATCTGGAAATAGCGCCTACATTAAATGCAAAATTATTTAAATGACCAAAAATTGCAGTTACTTCAGAAGTTCTGAAGAGACTATTTTGGTGTAATAAATGAATCCCTTGCTCCCATGTTGATGTGGCTTTTGTTGGTGAGTCAGAATAAGTTTAGTGGTTGTGGAATTAACTGTATGAAGGATCTGGGAGGTGTGTTTGGTGTTAAATTGTTCTTCGTATGGAAAAATAAGATAAAAATCATCTTACCAAATTTTTGGACTCTTCATGAAAAGAGTACTGTATATTAATTCTTGTAACAAAGGACATAAATATAGTGTGGGCAAGAACATGCTGCTACAGATGTAAGAGTGTCCTCCAGCTTCTAGGACACAGCTGCTCTTTGCTCTTGGTAAAAAGATTGATGAGTTTTCTCCACAACCAATTTGAACCTTTACTCTGTGACCATACCACCCAGATCATGGACAGAATTATGAAGTAGAATGTATATGTATGTATGTATGTACATGTCTGCTTTCTCACTATACCCTCCAGTGAGATGTGCTGAAAAACACATGCACTTAGGATATTTTATTCTTTTGTTTATTTAATATTTAGTGAGCACCATGTCTCCAGCACTCTTCTAGGCACTGGAGATAAAGCAGTGAATACAACAAAAAAATCCCTGCTTAGCTTACGTTCTAGTACAGGAGACATATTTTTAAACAGACAAATAAGTACAGTGCAGGAAAATAAAGCTGGGGAAGGAGGACAGAAAAGGACAGCGAATGGATGGAGAGGAAGGAGGGAGTCAGGGTGCCCGCTGGGATATTTTAGGTGGTGAATGAAGCAGAGTGAGCCAGACTTGGGTTTGAATTCCATCATTATAACTTACTCGCTGTCGGACCTCTCTGAGTTAGGTTCATCTTCTTGCTTGCATGAATGTATTTGGTGTTTGTTGATATTCTTTATCCTCCTCCTCCTTCTCCTCCTCTTCTTCTTTTGCGGTTAAAAATTGAATACAGCTTTATATTCTCTGACCATGCAGGTTAACCCAGAGTTTACAATATCTACAGTAATCATATTTTCCAAGTAAAAATTCAAGACTCAAGAATCTGATCTGAAAAAATATTTAAATCTGATTTATGAATTTATTTATATGAATAAATATCCAAAGGAGTTAGAAAGATTAATTATACTTAGTTATACATGTAATTAATCTTTGCCTTTATTGAGAAGAAGATTGCATGAAATTGGCCATTTCTGGAAAGTCCAGGCCCATGGGTACTTTAACTACGTTAAATGTGCACAGTCCCATAAAACTCTTCTGGGGGAATCCAGAAGTCAGTTTTAACAGGATAGAGATCTTAACTTCTTAGAACTCTGCATGGGACAGTGGGTGGCATGAATGTTGACCTAAGTGGGAAGTGACAGAAAAGTTCTACAGTTAGAGTTATAATGTGGTATGTTCTGGAAACTATGATAATGGGATTGATGTGGACAGCATTACTGTCAGTTCACAGTAACATTAAAAGCTTCTTTAGAGAAAGAATCCGCTGGGACCTCATTAGTTCTAGAGCCACTAGCTGCTCTGGGGAGACATTCAGAGGCACATCAGCCTCAAGGCTGTGTCTGTTTTCCATCAGGTTTCCTCTCAGGGAGCAATAAAGCACACAGTTCTGTCCTGGCAAGACTTCCGGCTGGAGGAGCCCCTGAATTCAGAGCATTCAGTCATCATGGTCATCATTGTAATACTCTGTATTTGTACAGTGCTTTATGAATCACTTCATTTTGTCCCCATTAACAACCCCCATTAACAACCCTGCAGAGAGTCAGGGCAGACCCTCTTTCCCTGGTGGGTGGGGAATTCACACATCCAAGATCACCCAGAAGCCAGGACTACACCCAGATTCAAGCTTATGAGAAAGCTTCCCCTGGGCCACCGTGCAGGGAAGGACCACCCTCCTTAGCATGGGAGCTGCTGCCATGTGGCAGATCCTTCTAAGAAGTCATCTGGGAGGTTACGGCTGGTGCTATGATCCTGGTCGTGTGTAGGAGGTAAGTCAGGAGAGGAGAGAAAGGAGGTTCGACTCAAGGCCTGAAGCCAATGAGAACCTTGCAGGGGAGATGGCACCTGAGAGGGGAAAGAGGCTTTCCTTGGAACACTAGGATCCCAGATTTTAGAGCTAGAGAGGGACTGTAGTGATTGTATAATCCAGTCCCCTTAATGTTAGGAAAGCAAAACAAAACCACAGCTCAGAGGAGTTGAGGGATTTACATCACAGAGCTGGTTTGAGGCCAAGCAGTGTGAGAGTCTGGTGCTTTTAATGCCTGGGCAAACAGGTTTCTGTAGTATTTTCCTTCCTCATATCAGGCTTACTCGCCCTAATCTCCTTCCTGCAACAGAAAGCCCTTTAATTTTTGACAGTTTCATATTTGAAAATTGTTCATCTGGTGCTCTTGGTTCCTAAAAGAAGTCCTGATTAAAATGTCTCTAATTGAAACAAGAGCAGTGATTAAGGGCATCCTATCCTTGTTATTGTGGGTTTATTCTCCTTACCATCTCCTCGATTTGTGAATGTACCACAGAAACGGAGCTGGCTGGGGCCTGGAGGCAGTTGCTCATTTCACAGAACCATGTTTTGTTTTCTGGTGTTTCTTGTATTACAACGTGGTGTTCTTATTTCTTTCCATGTCTGTCCTCCCATGTAGGCTATGAGCTCCTTGAAGGCCTGGCGCCAGGCCTTTTGAGCCTGTGGATTGTGTATGTGTGACCCTCAGAAGGCATTCATTAAATGTGCTTGTTTTATTTTTTATTTTATTTTATTATTTTTTAACATCATTATTGGAGTATAATTGCTTTACAATGGTGTGTTAGTTTCTGCTTTATAACAAAGTGAATCAGTTATACATATACATATGTTACCATATCTCTTCCCTCTTGCATCTCCCTCCCTCCCACCCTCCCTATCCCACCCCTCTAGGTGGTCACAAACCACCCAGCTGATCTCCCTGTGCTATGTGGCTACTTCCCACTAGCTATCTATTTTACGTTTGGTAGTGTATATATGTCCATGCCACTCTCTCATTTTGTCACAGCTTACCCTTCCCCCGCTATTTACAATAGCCAGGACATGGAAGCAACCTAAGTGTTCATCGACAGATGAATGGATAAAGAAGATGTGGCACATATATACAATGGAATATTACTCAGCCATAAAAAGAAACGAAATTGAGTTATTTGTAGTGAGGTGGATGGACCTAGAGTCTGTCATACAGAGTGAAGTAAGTCAGAAAGAGAAAAACAAATACCGTATGCTAACGTATATATGGAATCTAAGAAAAAAATAAAAATGTGCTTGTTTTAGTAGCAGGTTAACACTGCATCTCCCTCAGTCCCCTCAACTCCACCCCATCCCCTTTTGCACCCCACCCTACCCCCCAAACTCAGGACGAAAGCAGTTATTCTATAATCCTAATAGTTAACAGACAGGAAACACTGCAGCCTCATGATTCATGCTCATGTTTGTCTTTTTTAAGTATCTGTATTTTGAGAAGTAGTGGTCGTTGTTATTCTTTGTTCATTTGAGCTATACTCTATTTTTGTTCGTATCTTTGAGTTCAGTTCAACGATATTGATTTCCTTTTAATGGAATAGAAGCCACCTCAGATCTTTGCTGCATATTGAGTTATGTTTTGGTGTTTAGGAGAGACAATGCCGCCTAGTGATTAAGAGTTCAGGCTGTGGAGTCAGAGGGGCATAGGGTTGCTCATATCCTGCTTGTGGGGTTATCTCTGGGCAAGTTGTTAGGCCTTGATAAGCCTCAGGATTTTCCCAAACTATTAAAGCCAGAGCTGCTTTGACCAAATCAGTGTCATTACAGTTCTAAATAGCAATGTGTTCCTGGGTTGTTTTCTTCTTTGATCACCCATGCAGGTGGAGAGATGGGCTTCTGCCAGAGTAGGCATCTTGATGGTGGTACTGGATAAGAGGAAAGATACAGAATATCACACCTTCAACTCTTTTATTAGTTATTAAAGCTTCCCTTGTGCAAATACTTTATAAACATTTGTTCAGTGTTTTTAAAAATTTGTGCAGAAAGAGATTTATTGGAGCATTTGAAGAGTTTGGATCTCATCCCCAAGAGTCTAGCAGTACATCCCTCTCCACCTTATTTATAAAAGCAAAGAGTTCTAACAGCTTTTGACAGTATCTTGAGATTGTAATGATTTCTGTGTCAGACATTTGTTTGATTCAGACTCTGGCTGGTTGATACTATAATTCATTCCACAGACTGAGTTGGAAGGTTTTTAAGGAGAGTTGTGGTTTAAAATATGTCCACAGGGCTTCCCTGGTGGCGCAGTGGTTGAGAATCTGCCTGCCAATGCAGGGGACACGGGTTCGAGCCCTGGTCTGGGAAGATCCCACATGCCGCGGAGCAACTAGGCCCGTGAGCCACAACTACTGAGCCTGCGCGTCTGGAGCCTGTGCTCCGCAACAAGAGAGGCCGCGATAGTGAGAGGCCCGCGTACCGCGATGAAGAGTGGTCCCCGCTTGCCACAACTAGGGGAAGCCCTCGCACAGAAACGAAGACCCAACACAGCAAAAATAAATAAATTAATTAATAAACTCCTACCCCCAACATCTAAAAACAAACAAACAAACAAACAAAAAAATATGTCCACAAATTCATTAACGCTTCTCCATTCAAAAAGTAGAGCCTAATTTGCCTTCCCTTGAATGTGGGCCAGACTTAATAACTCTCTTCTAAATAATAGAATATGACAGAAGTGATGCTATAGGACTTCTGAGGCAAAGTTATAAAAAGAATACAACTTCTGCTTGACTCTTTCCCTCCTGGACCACTCACTCTGGGGTAAGTCAGCTGCCATATTGTGAGGATGCTCAAACTTAACCTCCCAGTGGACAGAAGTGGGTATTTACCCTCCAAACCAAGAAGGGGCCTCCAAGAAAACTACTCACAGTGCTTGAGGTACCTGCGGAAATGGGAGTCACATTCTGCAGACACATGTCTGACTACATAATGAACTTGCTGGTCTGCTCTCTGTACCTTCCTGAAAGGGAGAGGAGAAAGATGGAGAGAGGGGGCCAGTAGTGGAGAACTGCATTCCCGTGTTTGGCAAGTCAAGCACACACTAGATTCCCATGGACCAAGGAGTAAAGAAGTTGGTTTGAGGCAGTTCTCCAGAATCCCTCCCAAGAGGGCTACCTCTGGATGAGCAGACCCTAGCAGCACAAAGCTCTGGAGTGTAACTCTGTGGATGGGATCCAAAAGAGGGTTCCCACATCAGGGAATTGTGCAGTGAGTAGATCTCCCCACAGAGCTCCAGAGAACTTGTACAAGACCCTTACAAATGAGGGCAGCATTTCGATGCCTTCATAAAGGCAGCATCAGTAGCTAGTCTTGGGCAAAAAGTCAGCATAATCAAGAGAATACTGGTTAAGTAAGAGTCACCGTCCCTTTCCAAATCTCTTTGCCCAGTACCTTGGAGGAATGAGAGGAAGAGAGAAGTAGTTCTCCACCAGTTGATTTACAGTAGAACTTCAACAGACCTTCCTCTGTGTTGCTTATGGTTAAAGCGGTGTGCTGAAGTTTCCCAGCTTCCTTGACATACGGGTGTTACTACTTCTAGCCAATAAAATGTGAGGCCATGGAAAGCACACATGGAGTTCTTCAGTGTCTGTTTTTCTACCGCAGCCACTGGGGTGGTGGGTGTGCAGAATAGAGCCTCCTGCTGACTCACCTTGGATATGCAGAGTGAGCAAGAAACACATGTGGTAAACCTCTGAGACCAGAATGTTCTTTGTGACAGCATAACCTAGCCTACCCTGATTAATACAAGCAGGGGCACAGAAATGGAATGCCCTCATGTTAGACATTTCCCTGGACATCTGGAGCTTGGCTGAGATGTCAGGTTTTGAATTTGAGGTCTATGAAGCCTGAGTCCAGCTTTAGAGAGCAGCACTGCTGTAAGCTGAGCCAGTGCCAGTCCGTGAACTCTCTATTCCCTGTCCACAAGAAGATAAGGAAAGAAAGCGAGGGTAAGCGTTTGGAAACCTTTATAGCAATTGGACATTGCTATGAGATTTTGTTGCATTTTATAATAGTATTAGTTTGCAATAGATTGTAAAAAGCAAAGAATCCCCAAACTGGCCTTCACCAAGATAGTTTTAGAATAAGTACTACTTAATAGTCTATTCAGATCAGTCTTTGATATAGTTAAAAGAGTAATCAATTTTGGAATTATTTCTTCTTTGTATTTGTTCCATATGTCCATTCTGTTTTAAGTCTTCTTGATCTTTCTTTGGAAATGACTCTAATATAGTAACAATTACAGTAGTGATATCAGGATGTAAATGTCCATAGTTCCTCCCCTTCACTTTCAAACTTGGCTTCATCTCTTTATTCCTCTTCCTCTCGGGTTCCTCTTCCTCAACTCCCATTTACTTCTCAACACCCTAAATCTGGCTTCTTCCCCTACCACTGTTTTAAATTTCTTTTGCTAAAGTCTCAGTGATCTTCTAAATGTCAGATCTGTCCACCTTGCCTTGTACTTTGTTTACTTGAGCTCCCCTCCCTGTCTGCCCCCCTGACACCCTTTCCCAGATTGCACTTTCACTTGGCTTCCAGAGCTCCTCTTAGCCCTGGGGTTTTACTTCTCAACAACTCTGCTTAGCAAAAACTGGACATAAACCATTGGGAGGGTAAAATCTTTTGAAATTTAGTTCATTAATGGATTTAATAAACCACTCTGCTTATTTCATAAAGAATACTTTTATAATGTGAATAAGCATTGTCTTAGGTTTAAATGGTAAGTTTTAAAAAAATTATAGTTTTTTTTTGTTTGGAAATCAAACACACACACATGACCTGATTCACTCTTAGTTTCTCTTCACTCCAAAGCATGAATGAAACTGTGTCTTCATTTTAAGACATTTCAATTTCATTTGAATTACTTTAATCATCATTTACTGAGTCCTTTCCATTGGTTAAGCACTGGCGCATTAATTCCTTATTAGCGAGGTGAAATGACTCACTCAAGGGTGCATCACCAACTTCTGCTTTTAAGGGAATGGAATAGACATACTTTCCCTATTTCTCCCTCTGTGTACAACTAAAAACTCTAAACATTATATATAAAACAAACATAAGACTCAGAAAGGTAGAGAGAAAAAAGCAGATGAGCTAGGGAACCTCAGGACCCAAGAAACAACATAATGGTGAGTTCCCTGTGTCACGTTTTGCTTCATATACCCGAGACTGGACATTGGAGAAGCCAGCAGCCTGGAACTGCCATGAGTGCATTAAAAAAAAAGCCCCAAGAAAAGCTTCTCTAGCTGAAGGACCAGTCTACCAAGACGGAAAACTTTTAGACAATCTGCTCTACTCCAGTACAACACCGTAGAAAGAATTGAGGCTCCTCCCCCACCAGGAAAGGCTGACTGGAGAGCCTAAACTTTCACCCTTGCCAGGCTGTAACAAGGCATCTCAACGCACCTGCTGGGGTAGTGCCAGAGAAGGCCACGTGAGGAGCCAGAACTTTTGTCCCTGCCAGGTGAAACTTTAATCTCCCCCACCTCCCAGCTCTGTAACAGCAGAAACCATGTGGGGAGCCTAGACCTCCACCTCCACCTGGTAGTAACAATGCACTCCTCCCTCTCCTTCTTGAGGTGGGGTCTGAGGAGACATAGTGGAGAGTCAAGATTTTCATCATCAATCAGTAGTAATAAGGCCGCTGTCCCCCCACTCCTACTCCATGTCAGTGAGGAACACATGATGAGCCTGGGCTTCTACCAGCAATAATGAGGTACCTCTCTCATCTCCTCTCTGAAGGCTTATTGGAGAGTCAGGACTTTCACCATCTCTCAGTAGTAACAAGGCCACCCCCTCCATGGTGTCAGTGGGAGGCCATGTGGGGAGCAATAATGAGATGACCCTACCCCTCCCAGCCAGGGTGATATAGGTGGAGGCCTGAACTTTCACCCCATCCTGCAAACAAGAAATGCCTCCTCCATTCCCTCAAGTACAACTAAAAAATCCTGAACATTATATGTAAAACAAACATAAGAATGCTCAGAAAGGTAGAGAGAAGGTAGACCAGCTAGGGACCTCAGCGTCCAAAGAATGACAAGGTAATAAGTTACCTGATAGTGAGTTCCCTCAGAAGGCTAAGTGGAGAAAACTGGACTTCTTCCCCCACCTCGCAGTGATAAGGTTGAACCGCCCCCTTCACCCACCAGAGTGATGTCAGAGGAGACCCGCTAAAACACAAGATTAAAATAAGGTCCAGAATCTTATAATATCTAAAAAGACCAGGTTTCAGTTGAAACTCACTCATCATATCAAGAACCAGGAAGATCTCAAACTTAATGAGAAGGGTTAATAGACAGTAACATCATGATGGCGCAGATGTTAGAATTATCTAACAAAGATTTTTTTTTTTTTTTTTTTTTTTTTGCTGTACGCGGGCCTCTCACTGCTGTGGCCTCTCCCGTTGCGGAGCACAGGCTCCGGACACACAGGCTCCGCGGCCATGGCTCGCGGGCCCAGCCGCTCCGCGGCATGTGGGATCTTCCGGGATAGGGGCACGAACCCGTGTCCCCTGCATCGGCAGGCGGACTCTCAACCACTGCGCCACCATAGAAGCCCTCTAACAAAGATTTTTAAAGCAAACATCATAAAAGTGCTTCAGTGAGCAATTATGAACAGTTTTGAAACAGATGGAAAAAATGAAAAGCTTCAGCAAGGAAATAGAAGGTATAAAGAAGAACCAAATAGAAATTTAGAACTGAAAAATACGGTAACTGAAATAAAAATCTCAACAGATGGGCTCAGTAGCAGAATGGAGAGGACAAAGGAAAAAATCAATGAGCTTGAAGATAGAACAATAGAAATTATCCAATCTGAGCAACAGAGAGAAAAGAGACTGGAAAAAAAAAATGAACAGAACCTTGGAGACATGTGGAACTATAACAAAAGATACAACATTTATGTCATTTGAGTCCTGGAAAGAGGGGAGAGGGGCTAAAAATGAATATGAAGAAATAATGGATGAAAATTTCTTGAAACTGGCAAGAAATATAAACCTCAGAAGCTGAGCAAACTTTATAGGAAAAACCCAAAGAAATCTACATCAAGACACATCCTAGTTGAACTTTGGAAAACTAAAGACAAAGAAAAAAATCTTGAAAACAACCAGACCATATGTATCCTGGACCATAAAACAAACCTCAGCAAATGTAAAACAGTTGATATCACAGTATATTCTCTGACCATAATGAAATCAAACTAGAAATCAATAACAGAAAGATAGGTAGAAGATCTTCAAGCACTTGGAAACTAAACACACTTTTAAATGATAAATGGGTTAAAGAGAAAGTCTTAAGGAAAATGAAAAAGTACATTAAACTGAATGAAAATGAAAGTGCAACATATAATTTGTTGGAATCAACTAAAGTAGTGCTGAGAGGGAAATTTATAGCACTAAATATTTATGTTAGACAAGAGGAAAAATCTCAAATCAATAATCTAAGCTCCCCCCTGAAGAAACTGGAAAAAGAAAGGCAAAATAAACCTAAAGCAAGCCAAAGGAAGGAAATAATAAATGTAAGAGCAGAAATCAGTGAAATTGAAAACAGAAAAAAACAATAGAGAAATCAATAAAACTAAGCTGGTTCTTTGAAAAGATCAGTAAAATTGGAAAACCTGTAGCAACACTGACAAAGAAAAATAGAAGACACAGATTACTATTATTGGGCATAAAACAGGGAATATCATTATAGATCCTGCAAATATCAAAAGGATAAGGAAATACTATGAGCAACTTCACACCCATTATTTGACAACTTACATCAAATGGACTAATTCCTTGAAAAGTACAAACCAGCACAGCTTACCCAATGTGTACTAGATAATTTGAATAGTCTAACTACTAAGTCCTAACTACTAAGGAAATTGAATTCTTCATTGAAAACCTCCTCTCAAAGAAATCTCCAAGCCTAGATGGTTTCACTGGAGAACTCTACCAAAAATTTAAAGAAACATTAACATGAATTCTGCAATCTCTTCCAGAAAATGGAAGAGGAGGAAACACTTCCTAACTCATTCTGTGAAGCCAGTATTATCCTGATACCAAAACCAGGCAAAGACATTTAAAATAATTATATACATATATACATACATGTATAGGTAATTAATATACCTATTAATGAAAAATTCTTAACAAAATATCAGCCATTAGAATTCAGCAACATATAAAAAGAATTATATACCATGACAAGAGGAGTTTATACGGAGAATGCAAAACTTGCTCAATAGTTGAAAATCAGTCAGTGTAAGCCATCACATTAACAGGCTCAAGAAGAAAAATCACATGATTATATCAATCAATGGAGAATGGGGAAAGTGTAATTATTTCAAAGTAAAAGCTATTAAAAAAAAAAAAAGATCACAGAGTCAGTTAAGGTAGAGCCAGGATTGAGAACAAAGTCTTTTTGCTCTTATCAAAAGCTTGATTATCGAGAAATTGAACTGATGTTTGCTTCTGCAATTTCAAAATGCTGAGTCTGGATGCCAGAACTGGTGAACTCTTCTAGTTCTTCAGCCTCCTTGACTTCCAGAAGCACTTGGAGCCATTTTCAAGAGCCTCTGGTATATTCTATAGTCTATTGCACTTGTTTTTGCTGAAGAGTTTGAGGCATCCTTTGCCCTTGGTGCACTTCGCTTGTGACCCGAATAAAGCTGTCAGTGGGGTGCTGCCAAACATTGTCAGAGTCACGTTAGAAAATCAGAATATTGGCATATCCTACCATTAAAAGCATCTTAGAACTATGGGATGTTAGAACTGGAAAGGCTTTTTATAAAATATTATTCAGTCTAATTCCTTCACTTTATAAGAAAGTGAATATTTTTCACTGATAAGAGGACTTATGTTTGGGGAGATTTATTTATTTATTTATTTTATTTTTTTATTTTTTCGGTATGCGGGCCTCTCACTGTTGTGGCCTCTCCCGTTGCGGAGCACAGGCTCCGGACGCGCAGGCTCCGGACGCGCAGGCCCAGCGGCCATGGCTCACGGGCCCAGCCGCTCCGCGGCATATGGGATCCTCCCAGACCGGGGCACGAACCCGTATCCCCTGCATCGGCAGGCGGACTCTCAACCACTGTGCCACCAGGGAGGCCCTGGGGAGATTTATTGACCAACCTGAGATCACACAACAGATTCATGGCTAAGCCAAGAGAAAACAAGCAAAAAACAAAACCCCAATACCCAGAATCCATAGGGCTGGAGGAACCACTGTAGAGGTGATCACTAATTGAGGTGATTTAATCCACTTATATGAAAAAATCAAAATCCAGATTTTCCAAAAGACAAAGTAGACTTTCAAAGGTGGTTTTCAGAATTATCTTTCATAGAAACCTTAAATAGCCAGCTACTTTTCTGCATCTAAAATATGGTTTGATTCACCTAGAAGTTTCTCACGCTCAATTTTTTGAGGACATAATTATATGTAAAGCTGGATACATATGTATAAAACAAAAATTCCATTATCATTCAGATAGAGCACATGCAGGACTAAGATTATTATGCTCAAATGAAACTGTTGACATTGAGAAATACCACCATCATTGTGATAAAGCTAGAGAAATTTCTGAAACATCAGAGATTTTATTGTTATTTTACCAAAGTGGTAGAAGAAGCCCAAAGCACCTTGGAGGTTGTAATGAATCTTCTGACTCTTCAGGAGCAAGCAAAGGGAGAAATAGGAGGGTAAGTGTGTTTTTCACACTTGTGATTCAGATGTGTGTTTATTAAGTTAAATCAGGTGGTGACTAATGGAGGGAATAGAACCATAAGGTGAAAAACAATGAGCTTAAACCTTCAAGTTTTTCATATAGGATCTCTGAGTATACTGGTTCCTTTATAGGCATTAAACTTGCTATAAAGTCTCTCAAAATAAAAACATTTGAAGATTGAAGAGAGTAGGTAATATGGTGATACTTCCCAAAGGTAAGTTAAGGAAGTACTATTAGCGCTTTACTTTGGTGAAGAGCTTTACCATTTATAGTCCAGGTACTCAAACTGTGGCCCATGAATGAGTAGCGTCTCATCTCCTGGGACTTATTAGAAATGAGGACTCTCAGCCCCACCTCAGACCTAGGAAATACGCTTCCGTATGGTAACAAGGTCCCCAGTGATTCTTATGCACATTAAGGTTTGAGAAACCTTGGTCTGCAAAGTACTTTTATGTGCATCATCTCCCCTGCCAGCGTAGCATGAACACAGGAGAAAGTGATACTGACCT
The DNA here is from genome assembly GCF_025265405.1 of Mesoplodon densirostris. NCBI lineage: Eukaryota > Metazoa > Chordata > Mammalia > Artiodactyla > Ziphiidae > Mesoplodon > Mesoplodon densirostris. Next base: position 21,813,946 of record NC_082675.1, on the reverse strand, counting down.
GACCACACACAGGAATCATTTCCCTCGAGGTGAGGGAATAATGACAGTGATCGCAACTGTGGTTCCTTAAGCCCCCAGTGCACACCAGTCACTCTGCACAGGTGATCATATTCATTTCATCCTCATCACACCCTCAAGGGAGGTATTATTAGCTTCATTTGACAGCTGAAGAAAATGAAGCTCCTGAGGGTAAGTACATAACTCTCCCAAGATCACACAGTCAGGGCTTCCCTGGTGGCGCAGTGGTTAGGAATCTGCCTGCCAATTCAGGGGACATGGGTTTGAGCCCTGGTCCGGGAAGATCCCACATGCCGTGGAGGAACTAAGCCCATGCACCACAACTACTGAGGCTGTTTTGTAGAGCCCATGAGCCACAACTACTGAGCCCATGCACCACAATTACTGAAGCCCGTGTGCCTAGAGCCCGTGCTCTGCAACAAGAGAAGCCACTGCAATGAGAAGCCCGCACACCGCAAGGAAGAGTAGCACCCCCGTTCGCTGCAACTAGAGAAAGCCCGCACAGCAATGAAGACCCAGCACAGCCAAAAATAATAAACAAATAAAATAAATAAATAAGTAAAAATAAAACAAAAAAAAGAAAGAAAAAAATCACACAGCCAGGAAATGCTAGAGCCCCCTGATCTCAGAGCCTCTGCTTTTTCCTCATTTAAGAACATGCTAGAATGAGAAAGAGATTATCACAGTGGACTTCAGCCTTGGCTGGTTTTAGAATTGCCTGGGGAGCATCACAAAGTGCTGATGCCTACTTCTTAGTGTGTTCGGGCTGCTGTAACAAAGTACCACAGACTACATGGCTTATAGACAGCAGAAATTTATTGCTCACAGTTCTGGAGTCAGAAAGTCTGAGGTGAGGGTGCCAGCATGGTTGGGTGAGGTTGGGTGACCCTCTTCTGGGTCATGGCAGAAGAGGTTAGGAATCCCTCGGGAGCTTCTTTTATAAGGGCACTAATCTCATTCATGAGGGTTTCACTTGCATGACCTAATCACCTCCCACAGGCTCCACCTACCAGTACCATCATCTTTGGGAGTTAGGATTTCAACATAGGAATTTTGTGGGGTTAGAAACATGCAGACCATAGCAACCCCACCTTAGAGATTCTGATTTAATTGGTCTGGGGTCTGGGCTTGACATTGGGATTTTTAAAAGCTCCCTCTAAGAGTCTAACATGTTCCCCAGGGTTGAGACCCACTAGTTTACAGACTGGCTAAATGTCTCTCTATGTGGCACTGTTGACAGGACCTCCACTGGGAATAGCTCACCTGCCTTGGTTCACTTGTTGCCTGGGTAGGCTTTTAGATTGCCAGCACCAAGAATACTGGAGTGGTGGTATAAATACCTAAAGCATTTGATGTATTGCTACGTGCAATAACCTCATTGTGTTCAGGGAGAGAGAGGTTGATTAGGGCCATCTAGATCTTGCTAAATGTCTAACGGCAGGGCAAGCGTCTTTTCCAATCTTTGTGATGATTGCAAAGTTCCCCTTTCTTACTCCTCACACAGCCTGGCCCTCATCTCCAACCACCACTTACTTAAAATCATGTTTAGGTCTGCAAGTGGATCTCATTATTAGCCACAGAAGTGTTAAAAATAGATACCAGAATTCGAATCCAGCTCCATGGTTTGGCAACAGAAGTTGGCTGTTTGCTTTACATAAGTATTTCATTGAATCCTCACCTTACCCTGTTTCTCAGGTGAGCAAACTGAGGTTCAGAGAAAGTAAGCTATTTGCTGGAGCTGCAATTCGAGTTAGTTCAACAAAGACTTTTGGAGCCTCTGATGTGAGCCAAACATTGAGCTAAGTTCCAGGGCTCCAGAAATGAAGAAGGTACAGTCATTTGCTTCACGGAGCTCATCGTCTTGAAGGGTAGACATGTCCACTAGAAAGATAATGTGAGCCACATACATAATTTAAATTGTTCTAGTGGCCACATTTTAAAAGGTAAAAAAGGTGAAAATAAATTTATTAACATATTTTGCTTAACCCACTACATAAAACATACTATCATTTAACATATAATCAATATGAAAATTAATGACATTAATCAATATGAAAATTGAAATCCTGGGTGTATTTTATATTACAGCACATCTCAATTTGGACTAGCCACGTTTCAAGTGCTGAGTAGCCACATGTGGCCACTGTATTGGACAGTGTGCAACTAGGGAAACGTCGAGGAAACATCTTAGTTGTTTTGGGGGGAGCAGGGGTTGGGGAAGTTGGTGGTTTATTGCTACCATTTTCCTACTTTAAAAGGTACCTTAAAACCCCACCTCGGGCTAAGTATTAATGCTGTATTCCTTATGCTGTATCTTTGCATGCAGTGAAATAATGCAGTATGCATTAGAGACCCTCAGTTGTAAATGCTCTCATATATCAAAATTTTAGCAAAACGCTGATTTCAACCCTTGACAGAGAGTGTTTCCCAAGCTAGCCTAGAGAAGAGTTACCTGTGTCTCCCAGGCCTGGTGACCCACTGGTTTCTCCTGTTGGTAACTAATGTTTTTAATCGGGCTTAACTTTGTAATGATTATAGTTTTATCAAACCTTTTAAGAATCAATCTAAACAATAGTGTTTCACTTTATTAGAATATTTTAAAAATTGGCAAGATCACAAACTGTTCTATAGAACCCCTCTTCCAGGAGATGTAGATAAGGCTGTCTTTCTGTAATCAAACAATTTGGGATACTAGATGTCTCTCTAGGAAATTTATCCTGCATGTTAGCATATGAAAAGCTTTGAGAAGTCCTGTATGTTTCACACTCACTTGACCACAGAAGGCACATGAGTCTCATGACATCTTTTAGTGTCTTATGGGACACAGCTGTTTCCAAAGCAAGGTTCAGAAAACACAAAATTACTCTTGATTACTTTTGTTACTTTGCCATGACCCTATATTTACATAATGGCAGCCTCTCCCACTAGAAGGGTAAGGCATAGAACCTTTCCTTTTTCAGTCTAAATTTACACAGTGTAGACTAGTGAGTGACTCTTCAGGCCAACAGACCTACTTAGTCAATCTGACTGCTGGAGTCACCTGTTTAGGTGAACTGCTGTAGAGTGTGAGACTTGAAGAGGAACGTGGGACATGGATTGACCTCAAATGCCATGAGAGACTGGAAGTGCTGCCCCAAATGGGCTAGAAACAGTGGAAACCCATAGTTCTCCATGGTCAAGCCCAACTATGGTTACCTTTGTGATTTTGATGAATCTGAGTGGTATGTCCAGGGTCCAGCCCAATAATTAAACAATTTCATGATTAGATTATTTCATTATATTAAAGAAATGGCAGTTCTCTTTTTGGGGAACCATGCTTGTCCTTCACTGGCAACCCCCGGCACCATGTAGTTAGGAACTGTTTTCAGGATGGGATGTTCATTACTTCAGACTGAATGGAGGAACCGCTCCGTGCTGCACTCAGTCATTCCACACCTGCTCGGACAGAGAGCCAAACTCATTCTCTCCACTCCTCTCCAATCCTCTCTAGGACCAAAGTATTCTCTCTTGTTTCGTCTGTTGCTTTTTACCTCTGGGGTACAATGTCTTTCAGTGATAAAGAATATAGTGACTTTGCTGCTTTCTAATTTCCATTTCCTCGGTTCCTCTAAGGATTGTAGATGGGTATGTGCAGTCTCTAAGCTCCCAGTGTGGCTTTTTTTTTCACCTAATTTATGCAGATGCCTCATAATAGAAAACTTATCCTTTTGTCTCTTACCCAGTTTTTTGTAATGAGCTGTACAACATTTTTGTAATTTAATGGATGGGTATGTTTAAAGCATGTGTGAATTAATTATGTACATATTTTTATGCTGAATAAATTTCACTCATCATTTTTTTAAAAAGTCATTGTTAAGCAAATTAACCTGTTTTATTAATGATTGGTAATAATCCTTTTTTTCAAACAGACCTTTAGGAACTATTACAGATAAACACATCATAAAAAGAAATATGAATCCCCTTGCTGTAAAGCCTACACGGTATTGATCTGTACTGTTTTCTGTTACCAGAGTTCAAGGTGTAAAAGCATTCTTTATTCTCTTTTTCCCCCATGTAGCAGAGCCTTTAGTGGCATCGGTGGTCATTCGAGCGAGCACCTAGTGGCTAGGGGGCTTTGTGTGTTTTTGCGGTGCCTCCGTTCCTACACCTGTTACCCCATGTTGTGATCGTGCCTCCCCCACCAGGTCCTGAGCAGGAACCCATGATCATCGTCTCTCATCCCCAATGCCCACTATGGCACTGTGGTAAATGTTTGCTGAACGAGTGATAATGGCATTTTAGCCAATTATGTCCCAGCCAACAGAGATGAATAAATTATTTTTTACTCTGGAGGCCTCACAGGACCTCATCCTAAGGAGATGAGATAGGAACCAGGTTCATACTAACCATAACCAGCTGTCTGACTTGGGGTAGGTTGCTCCCCTTCTTTGTACTTCAGTTTCTCCATCTGGTAACTTTGCATCCCCCCGCCCCAAGTAATGCTATAAAGATAAAGGGGAGAGAGAGATGAGAGCACGGTGAGCTTTTTGGAGGCGATATCTGTGTAACACTCAGTCACCGTAATTGCCACTGTTATTATTTCTCTAGGGTGTGCAGTGTGTTCAACTTACTCCTTTGAAGAGCACAGAAGAGAGCTAGCTGGAGTGGAGGGTTGACTGGTGAGACATGGGAGATGAGGTTGGTTAAGCAGTTTAGAATTCACCCAGTTTAGAATCCATTTTTTCAGTATTGGAGAACCTATGGGACTTTGTCCTAAAGAGTTACCCACCCCCCACTTCCATCCCAAGGTGATGAAGTAAAAGCCTCAGATAAGTGATCTAGAGATGATTTAGAAGTCACCAGGCATAGATAGTGCCTCCCCAAATCCCACCTTCTCTACCTGTATCTTGCTCACAGAAGCCTTGGTTTATTGCCCAGATGCCATTAAATGCTATCAAATATACTGGCTAAGAGCTTGAACTCTAGAATCAGGCTGCCTGGGTTCAAATCCCAGTTTGCTACTTTCTCGTCATATGACCTTGGGCAAGTTCCTTAGCCTCTCTGTGACTCATCTGGAACGTGAGGATAATTATAGTACTTAAATCATATGCTCTTGTGAGAATCACACTGACACGTGTAAAATGTCTAAAATAGTGCCTGGCACATAGTAAGTCCTCAATAATTTTCACTATTAAAATGGATATTATTATACACTGGGAATTGAGCGAGGCATTATGTGCATCATCATTCTGTCATCTAATGATAGATCTGGGACCGGGATTTGGCTAGAGCCCAGGCACATGGAGGATGAGGCCAAATCCCACTGGAGCACAAACTCTGTACTTTATTTATGAGTAAATATTAGATACAGCTTGCTTCATTTGAAGGTTAAAAAGGAAAAAAATAGAGATAAATGAAAAATTGCTACAAAATAAGGGAGAGGCAACAGTCATTCTCAGAAGGTAAGCAGACATTTAAATATTGTTTACCATAGGAACTAGGAGAAAAGTTTACACGAGTTTGGCATCCTTAGTAGATGCAAAAAGACATGAGACGGGAGTAGAAAACTAGAAGAAGAAAGCAGGTTAATATGGAAAAAAGGATCAGATGAAAAAGAAGATGGGTGATAGAAGGAAGAAGCGCAGGGAACCTAAAAATGTAAAATCTGCAAATAAAATTAGAACTGAGTGGTGGGAAGCTGAATCAGTGAAGTAGAGAGTGAGCTCTATCAGGATATAGAAGAGAAGAACCAAGAAACAAAGACAAGAATTAGAAAGTGTTAGTATAGGGCTCTGAGGGGTCTTTTTCTCATCTTGCTCCCACATTTCAGTTGACTGGTGTATTGTGAGGTGGCTTCTGTTCCCAAGAGAAGTTTGATCTTGCCGTGTACCTGCCAACTGCCCTTTGGCTCCTGCCCAACACCAGAAAATATGTTTCTTTTGCCACATCCTTTACCCCCCGTTTCAAATGAAACCTCTTGTCCAGTGTGATACTGGACAGCTATACTGTCCAGATACTGGAAAGCTATAACTGATGGAGTTCTGTCCCAGCACTTCCTAAGAATGGCTTATCTTTGCATTGTTAAAACACTATCAGAAGAGTTACTGAACTTAAAAACAGTTTTTATTCTACAAAGCAGAGCTGTAGAGAGCAACATAATATAACTATTTTCATTACCAAGAAACTTGAGAAATGGTTGTCTACATCCTTTAAACCCGTATTGAATGACCTAATTTAGAGCATAGACCTAAATTAGGCAGATATCCATCATCAAAATTCTTTTATTATTATTTTCCTTTAAGAACCTGGTTTTGTTTTAATTATGTTGAAAAATCGGTACATATAGTATGATCTCAATAATATAAATGAAACAATCTACACCAACACAAAAACAGATCGTCAGGAACTATACTAAAATGTTAGCAATGATTATCTCAGACAGTCATGAAGTGAGACAGATAGGTAGGTAGATAGATACATACATACATAAATAAAGAGTTTTTCTGTGTTTCATATTTTCTACATTAAATATAGTAACAATAATCCATTGGCTAGGGCTTCCCTGGTGGCGCAGTGGTTGAGAGTCCGCCTGCCGATGCAGGGGACACGGGTTCGTGCCCCGATCCCGGAAGATCCCACATGCCGCGGAGCGGCTGGGCCCGCGAGCCATGGCCGCGGAGCCTGTGTGTCCGGAGCCTGTGCTCCGCAACGGGAGAGGCCACAGCAGTGAGAGGCCCGCGTACAGCAAAAAAATAAAAATAAAAAAATAATCCATTGGCTAGAAAAGAGGAAATCTGATTTACAATGGCTTAAACAAATGAGGACTTATTCTTCTCATAAAACAGCAAGTGTGAGGCACCTGATGTTGGTTCAGAGGCTAAGGGTAACAGGGACTGTTACTCTACAATTCTCACACTAGTCTCTTATGCCTCATGGTTACACAGTGGCTACTAAAGCTCCAAGCATCATGACCTGTTCAAATCAGGAGAAGCAAGGGATGCCGAGCCAGCTGCTTCTGTATCCATTTATCAGAAAAGCAAAAACTTTCTCTAAAATGCCAGCACACTTTTGCTTTTGTCTACTGACCACAGTAGTGTCACTTAACCAACCCTGACTGCAAAGAAGGCTGGGAAAGTGAATATTTAGCTTTCCAGCTCCATATTCAGAGGCAGCAAGGGAGGAGGAGGAAGTGAAAATGAATGTTGGGTGGGCCAAACTTTGTGGTCTGCTAGAAACATTTTTTTAACATGTATTTTTATAATTGAAAAATATTTTTGAGATTATTATGTTCAATTTTGATTATAGAATCTAAATAATGTAAAAATATGCATGCCAAAAGGACAAAAAGAAAGCCATAAAAGCATTAAAGTTGTCTGCTCTGGGTCTCAACAGCAGTAGTATTCTGCATTAGTGTTTCCGTGTGTGATAGAGGGGGAGAGATTGAGTGGTTCCTCTGTTTATATGTACATGGAAGAAGTGGTTGGCTGGAGATAGGAGTGTAGACGGACAGGGGACTGGTCTGGCAGGATAGACAGACAAGGACCCACCCCTTCCTGATGTAGCAGGGTTGAGGTGTGTCAAGAACCAACAGATGTTTTGGGAAGCCCAAGTTTAGGTGATTTCTACAGATTTCTCTGATCCTGTGAGTTTACACCTTGAATAAAGGAGGGAAATGGGGTTTCACATTTAAAGCGGTTCACAAGAGGAATACACGTTTCAATCTTCTGTGATGTGCATGAGTGACCCAGCCTCAGGAGCCTCTAATTTCCTAAGTAAATTCCTCTCAATTAAACAGAAAGGGGAGAAAAACTGAAAGCAGTAAACGGATTCACAATTTCAATCCCATTCCATGTTTTTGAAATTGCCCTAACCAAAAGCCCATGTTCTAATAGAAAAATGAGCAGAATATATGAATCACTTGTTTTGATAGCATTATGCTTAATCTAGCTAGAACACTTCACACAATCATAGAGTTTGAGTTTTCTATCCAGTGTGAATTTTTAAAATGAAGCTTTTCAGACCCGATTGCCTTGGGAAAGCAGATTTCATAATTTGCTCTCCAGCCTTGCTGGAAAATCCATCTGTCTTTGCAATTGAATTTGCAAAGTGAAGTCATTTTGAAGAGCTGTTCTTTTGGCCAGCTCTTCTGCTCCTCCTCCCTTTCCCTGTTCGTTTCCAGGGCTTCCTGTTGGTCTGGGCAGACCATGCCATCCTCTCGTCCTCTCTGGGCTGACGGAATGATGTGGCCTCAGGAGATGGGCTGTGTCCTCACTGCAGACTGTACAGTTGCATTCTGTAGCAGTTGCTGCCTCAGACTTTCAGAGGGGCGAAGTAATCCAGGGGAAAAGTGCTGGGTCGGGAGGCTGTGGGCCTGAGCTCAGGTCCTAGCTGTATAACTCAGTGACCATGTGGCCTTTGTGAGTGTCTTCAAAAGCAGGCCCAGCTACCCTGCCTTTGTCCTGGAGTCAAATAAGATAATGGAGGCCTGAAGCCTTTGCAAACGGACAAGTGCTGTAAAATGTTAGATTTAATTCTGTTCAATAATTCAGTGAACATTTTTGGAAACAGTGAGTTTTAGGTTATCTGAAGTATATCCATTAGGCAGTTAGATTTATGAGACTAATGTTTAGGAGAGAACTCTGAGCTGGAACTGCATATTTGGGAGTCACATAATCGGTTCTTGTTGTCATAGTATTGAATGAGATCACCAAGGAGAATTTTGTATATTAGTGTCATTATTACTGCTACTACTATTTTCATTATTTAGGGGAAGGTTCCCCTCTTCCTTGTTAATTATCATAATGAAATTGGGAGGAAGCCCATATATGGTGTCTTTTGATTTATATTCTCAGTGAATTATATTTCACAGGTAAGAAACTGGTAAAGGGGATCAGTCAGTACACCAGATTTTAAAATTAGGGTTTCCAGTTTCTTAGTCTTTTGCTTAGATTATTGGATACCAGCCAAAAGACTTCCTAATTTATTAGTTTTGCTGATTTATTTTAACAGCTTCAACTATATGACAGTACAGAAGTGAAGTTGTTTTTTTCAGATTATTAATGAGTGCCAGGGTATAAAATCACCTCAGCATCCAGTGTTTCTCAATGTAGTCTCTTGGCATTTGGGGATGCAATGGTTCTTCATTGTGCAGGACTTACCCACATGGTGCAGGCTGTTTGGTACCCCTGGCCTCACCCACAGCCTGCCATGGTGGGCCCCCAGATATTCTGACAACCCAAATTGCCCCTCGGCATTTCTAGATGCCCTTGGGGGCCCTCCTCTCCTACATGCACACACTGAGACCCTTAAGGAAATGGGCTCCATTTCTCTCATCACATGCAGAGCTTGGCTCTAATATTCTCAGAGCCCTTGATTTTGCACTCTCCTTAGATGATATCACCTGGTATCAAGTTCCCTTTGGTGCACTCACTTTGGAAATATGACAGCATCTTAAGGTAAAGTGAATTATATTCTATAGTAAAATAATGTTAGAGGGAGTGGCATATTTTGATTTCGTTATGTAAAATATCAAGGGCTATGGCAATTGAGCTGTTTGGAATAATACTGATACCCTAGAAAATGGAGTATCACACCTTGGTATTCACCGGTTTATTTGATCTTCATAATAGCCATCTGAGATAGATGAAAACTTGAGGCCAGGAGAAGTAGTAACTTTCCTAAGAGCATGAAACAGTGAAGTGGTAGAACCAAGAATAGGGAACTTCTAATTCTGGTCGCAATGTCTTTCCATCATAAAGTACTGTCTCTAAGTAACTGGCATTTCTGGGTTATTAAAGCTGGTAGAACAAGACCAATGAAACAAATTGCAGCAAAGTCAAGAAGTGACAGGCTAGGGGGATAGGCAGATTACTGAGGTAAAGTCAGCTGAGCATACAGCAGGTGTGGAAGAGGTTTTTGATTGCTTCCTTGTTTATAACTTGTTTCATTCCATAAAGGATTTTACTTAACTTATCAAATGATGATACACTAGAAATAGAAAATCAAGGAAATACAAATAAAAGTAGGAAACCAAAATTAAAGAAAAGAGCCTAAACATGCAGCCCATAAAGGCTAAAATATTTAGTTGTTAAACAGTTTCATATTCGAGTCAGAGCTTCCTGGTGACCAAAAGCAAAAATAGAAACACATAATTCTCATTACCTAAAAGATAGGAGCATAGAATTCCACAGAGGAAGGAAAACAGAATTCTGAAAGAAATATCTCAAGAGAGGTTTTATGTAAGGGAATTTGGTAACAAAATTTATACCCGTCAAAAAATTTTAACAGCAAAGATTATAATAGATTTCAGTGCGCTTTTTCTACTGTCAAACTTGAATCAAAAACAAATCAACTAATTAGGGCATTAAGATTAAACCTCAATTCACTTAAGCCTATTCTGTGTGAGTCGAAGGTAATTTGGTTCAAGTTTATAGATTTTAGTGGTCTCACTTGATCCAGGGCTAGAATTTAGAACATCCAGAGGTGTGGATGACCCCAAAACCACTCATGAAATAAATGTCTATTAATAGCTATCTCTCTTCTGACACAGAGTTTTGAGGACAGTTTGAAATTGTATGGTATGACAAGGCTTGGAGTATTGATATTGGAAGGCACATCCATCAGGATGTGTTAGGGTCTGGTGCAGTAACAACAGCCCACAAGTCTTAGTGGCCCAGAACAACAAAGTGTTGTGTTCATGCACAGCCTACCACAGGTTCATGTAGCCCTCTGGGGCAACTCACTAATCCAGGCCTGCCGTGGCTCCATCTCCCTACAGCGGCGCTGTCTGGAACACACAGCTTCCACAGTCAGTGGGGCAGTGGAGGAGAGTGTGGAATATTGTAGTCCAGCCCTTCAATGCTCTGTCTGGAAGTAACATATCACTTCTGCTCACACTTCATGGGGCAAAGCAAGTCACTTGGTCATGCCTAACTTCTAATGAGTGGGAAAATAGGTACCTGGATGTAGAAGAGAACCAGAGAACAGTGAGCATTAGTAAAGTCCATCTCAGAATGGGGAGAAAGGCAGGCCAAGCCAAGTGAGTGGGATGAGAAAGTCAGGCATCCAAGGCAGCATGGGAGTGAGCAACAGGGCAAGGGGGCTGCTTCGTGGCTGACACAGCGCAGGGGGCACAGGGCAGGGATGGCTGGGCTGGACCTGAATCCGGAAAGCTGGCCTGGATCCAGAAAGCTTGTAAATGCCGTTTTAATTGGCTTATTCTTTACACTACAGGCCAGAGGAACCCTCAGAAGGTGCTCCAGGGAGGTGGGACCAGTCCAGTGTCTAGAGGCTCAGCTCAAGGGAGGAGCAGAAGCAGCTATCTCTGCATTTCAGTGGTTCTACCCCAGGGCTTGAAACAAAAGAAATGTTTGTTTCATATTGAAACTAACTCCCTGTAACATTCTCAGCATTGTTAACTTATGAGGGTGCCTCCCACCTCTTATTGTGAACCAGAATGAAAACCAGGCATACTTTGCCTTTTCCAAACAGTGACTAATGGCCAGGCTTGGCCAGGCAGGCCCAGCATATTTTTCACTCTGCTCTGGGCTTCTCACCAAGTTCCCTCACAGTGGCCTGGTCACAGCCATTAGGGATGACGGTGCCTAGCACTTCCTACCTCATCATCCATCTCCAGAGCCCCCTCTGCAGCCACCTTCTTTTTAATAGGTTTAATTATTACTTCCCCTACTTCATGGCACAATTAATCTTCCCCACTGCCTCAGGATTTACAGCCGTACAGGCCCAGGGAATTACTGAGCTGTTCACCTGCAGTCTTGGTTTTTAACTATCCGAGGGAAGGTAGGAAGTGGGGCCATGTATGAAGCCAGTGAAGTATTTGTGAGCTCCAGTGGCTCCAGGCTGGCTTCTTGTCGCCTTCACTCAGCCCAGGCCTTTGGGGCGGTGGCAGGAGGGGACTACAGAGGAGCTGCCTCTGTCTCTGTTCAGCCTAAGGGAAGCCTTGAGGGCTGGGGATGGAGCAGCTAGTGCCTCTCTCTTTCTCTTTCGACTTCATTTTATTAAGTTTGGTTATAAGATGAATAAGTTCTAGGGATCTAATGTACAGCATGGTGACTATAGTTAATAATGCTGTATCGTAAGAGAGTAGATCTTCAGCATTCTCACCACAAAAAGGTGATGGATGTGTTAATTGACTTGATTGTGGTAATCATTTCACAATGTATATGTATATCAAGTCACATTGTACACATTAAATGTATATAAGTTTATTTGTCAATTATACCTCAGTAAAGCTGGAGGGTGGTAGGACAGGTAGTTTCCAGTGAAACGTGTTTATGGGAGGGAGAGGTGGCACGTGCAAGGATTTCCTCCGTTTTATTATAGCCACCTCCTCAGGACTGAGACAGAGGGAAGGGCAGTTGGGATCTGGGACAGAAGTGCCACTGTACTCTCAATGTCACTGAAGACATCCTCAATTGCTGTTGAAACAAAAGAAGATAACAGGCTCTTAACTTCACTTACCCTTTGGAGGAACAGGAAGAGCCTGGTGGGTTTGGTAGAAAAAGTAGACAGAATGTAATTAAGATAAATGAGGGCAGAAGAGACAGATGATGGCCCAAGAGTTCTCCGGGGGTGATGCCCACACTGACAATTACATCTGCCGCCTCCCCCTACATTCCAGAGCTCTTAGGGTTTTCTGGTCTCTAATGTATACCTCTCTGCTCTAGAAACAAATTTAACCAGCCCATCGGTCTGTTTTTACATAGCTGCCAGAGGGTTGGTTTGCCACAACAGTATACTAATGTTAATAAAGAAGAAGTGGGTATAAAATCATGACCACCTTTCACTAGAAGGCATGCCAGCTTCATTACAGAAGGGGAGCAAGTGAAATAGCATGGACTCCTGAGTCAGAAGAACCAGGCTCCTGTATCAGTCCTGCCACTTAGAGCCATATGGACCTGATTAAGTTCTTGAACCCTATATTGACCTCGCAAGATTGTTTTGAGGAGTGAATGAGATCATCAAGTAGACAGCCAGGCACAGGTTCTCAGGAAAAACTTACCTACCAGGAAAATGCTTGTAGCTGAAATCATATGATAAGCAATTTTGGAATGATCTGACATTTAAAAATATCTATACCTTTGCTGTCTTCCACTGGCAAAAATAATGGAGACTTGTCTCCGGGAACATAAATAGTCACCTGAAAATGAGTTAGTTAAGACATCTGGTTGGTTGTATTTATAACACAGAGCACTATGCTCTTTTGCCTTTGTAGACATTTGTTTACTAACAAGATCTGTCTCCTCCTCCCCACCCCAAGCTTTGAGATATTTTAAGTACACTGTAGAGAACTCTTATGTGGAAACTTGAGAGGGAGACAGAGGGTCCAGGGAACCTAGAGATGTCTGGAGCTGGAATAATGGCTCCCCAGGAGAAACTGGGGCCCCTTCTGGGGAGGGGGAGGATTGAGAGAAGCAGCTGAGAATATGCAGTGCTGCAAAATATTCTGTGGAGCAGGTTTTCTCAGCTGTTTTTACCATCCCTTCCCACTCTGCCTCTTTGATAGACAAAGTATCACCCTATCTTTAAGATGATTTGAAATTAAAGACAAAACTAAATATCATGATGATAAACAAATCAGGGCAGTGGGACAAAGTGCTGTGTTGCTTTGTCTACACATGTCTTCCTCCCAGCCTGGAGAAGGATATATATGGAGGCTGGTATAGCTGTAGAGGCTGGTGACCAGCTGGTTTCTTTTTTTCTGCTGAGGTCCCGAAGACGAAAAGTAAACTTAAACGTTCATATTGGGACTTACTTATGAGGGAGTTTCCTGATCCAAAAGGAGCTACAGACCTCTCTGCCTATCTCAATTATTTGATTTAACTATTTATTATGGACATTTTCAGACACATACATATACACACAGAGAAAATAGTATAATGAATCCCCAAATGACAACAATTCCCAATTATCAACATTTTGCTAATATCATTTCATCTATTTTCATAAACACAAACATATACTTACTTTTCCCCTCTGCGGGAGTATTTTTAAAGCAAATAGTAGACACTGTGTTGTTTCATCTGTAAGTAATTCCATATGTATTCCTAGCAGATGAGAAGTTTTTAAAAGTATAGCTACTGTCCTGTGTCACACCTAGTGAGACTAAATACAGTTCCTTTATGTCTTCTGCTTATCTTGAAAGCAGGTGGGCTGGTATAGCTGAAGGCCTGTGGGTCGAGAGTCCTTCTCTCTGCTTTGTCGCTAACTCACTTCCTCTCACTGGGCCAGGGTCACGTCATTTACAAAGTTAGGAGGACTCTTCCAGTTCCCAAATCTTGATATTTCCGTTGAGAATAGCTGGTGATTTGGCTAGAATGTAGCCGAACTCAACCTGTTTGAAAGCAGTGGGAAAGAATAGATGAGCTCTTAAAGCCCCATTTGGATTGTGTACTACTAATAATCAAAATAATAATATTTTCAGTAAATGAGAAGAATGCACACATCCTTTGTAGAGGTACAATGAGGCCCTACTTTGAGAGAATTTGCAAGAGAAAAGGCTGCCAGAATTCACTGCTAAGATGCTAACTATTCTAGTTTCAGTAGAGTTCTGTTAGGCTTGTCCTGTTCACACCTCCCTTGATCTTTGCTGGTAATGGTTAACAATAGAGGCAAAATGTATTGAGCACTTATTACGTCCCAGGCGCTTGTGCTAGCTTCTCATAAGCATGACTCCTTGGCCCTCACAACAGGTCTTTGCAGTAGCTCTTATTATTCCTATGGCAGTGACCATTCCTGATGCATAGGTGGAGGTTTACTGTGGGGATGGATGTATAAATCCATAAGCATGTGTCATTTCTCTACATGCCCTGTGAGAACTGGGCTTTGTGAGGATCTTCTGCCCCACTAATCTTCATTTAATTCCCCTCCCTGCAGCACGTTGTCACCTAGCATGCCCTCTGACAGGCCCTCTGTAAGTCTTCATCTGAGTGACAGCCCTGGAAAATCAAGCTGTGGTCTCGAAAGGGAAGGAGGATCTGCAGATTATCTCCTCAGCATGTGCAGTCACTCTGCTGGCAGCTCTCAGGGCCGCTTTTATGTTGCCTCAACAAAGAGAAGAGCTGCCAAGAGTGTGTAATGTTCCGTTCAGAATTCTCCAGGCTGGCAGCGGCTGGGACAGAGCAGACACAGGGCAGAAGAAAAAATTCCCACCTCTGCCGTCCCATCTCCTCTACCCTTGCCTGTGTCTGGAAGTCTTTGCTTTGAGAATCTTCCTATGCTTCTCTAGAAACCCTTGGAAGTGTCAGCTGAGGGGGAAGGCGGCGGCGAAAGGGAGTGTGTGGGCAAACTGGCTGGGGGTCAGATCATTTTGCTGTAACCAGCAGGCAGTTTCTTTCACAAATCATTGAACCCTGGGTAGCCATTATCATCCCAACTGCTCCCTATTAACTAGCCAGACTCTTGAGGCCCTGAGAGCAAGAGAAATGGAATTATTTTCCTTTGAACGCTCACTCTCTGAATACTGTTCATACTGTGTTTAGGAAACATGCGATAGTTAGCAAAGCCTATTGATATACACTACTGTGTTTCTCATACCATTTCTTTGAGATGATTATAACCTGGCCTTATTAATAAGAAAACCAAAAACACCAAAAAGTTTTCAATTAAAAAAAAAAACAAAACAAAGGCTCTGAGACAGAAACTTAGGGTCTCAAAATACTCAGCTGAATGAGGTGGGAGCCAGGCTTGTAAAATGGGGCTTCTGACTTAAAGTTCTGTGCCTTTTCCATTATAGTGTGCTTTCCAGATACTTAGCCAGCTTCTTATAGGATGGGGTACAAGTGGGGAGGATGGGGTGCTAGCCAGGTGACCTGTTTCTTTAGCGGTAGGGTGCATACAAAAAACCTGAGCTTCCTCAGTTTCCTTCTCTGAAGGTCCCACACTGCTTGCTTCCTCTTAACACTGCCTTAGCAACCAATCAGTGATCATATTGGCTTAAAAATCATTGCAGTGAAATCCAAAAGCTGTGGGGAAGAAAATCAATGTGAAGGCATTGCTGGGGGGCAAAGTGCTCAGAGGGATGTGTGGGCACTCATGCTGCCCTCCCCAGCTCTGGCTCTGTTCATGACTGTGCACTTATGACGGGTCAGGTGTCTTGCCCCTTATTTCTCCTTATGCAGAAGCTGAGGAGAGAGGGAATAAATGATTCATTTCCTCTAAGGATACTTGGAAATTTGAAACCTACAAGTTTTTTCTTTAGATAAAAGCCGTTCAGGGATACAGGCCACAT
This sequence comes from Mesoplodon densirostris, assembly GCF_025265405.1. Classification (NCBI taxonomy): domain Eukaryota; kingdom Metazoa; phylum Chordata; class Mammalia; order Artiodactyla; family Ziphiidae; genus Mesoplodon; species Mesoplodon densirostris. The sequence continues at coordinate 21,797,700 of NC_082675.1, read as the reverse complement.
TCAGGTCTTCAGAACTGAAATGTTTCTGTCACTAAGAGGGCTTCCTTCAGGTGATGCTAAGGTAGTGCCTTTTGGCACCTTAGAGTTTCTAACCTTGAGACAGGCTCTGAAGACCTGACCTTTCCAGCTAGGACGCCAGTGACATCTCCAGTCCTCAGGAATGTTGCTCTAATTAGAGCAGAGTTTCAAAAATTTGAGTAATTTTTAACCAAGTGTTGTGCATTCATCATAGAAAAACCATTTAAAACACAGATAAGCAAAATTTCACCACTCGAAGATCACTACTGTTACCTTTTTAAAAAATGTATGCTGTATGTATAAGTGTAAACATGTATGTATATACATACATCCTATTAATGTTTTTATTAAGTGTACTGTCTGTGCCCATATAACCCCTTGATATATTATAATTTTTCCCATGTCAGTATATAAACTTCTATTTCATCTATTATTTTTTACTTCACCATTTTTAATGGCACCATGTTATTCCGTCATATAGAGTACCATGATTTGCTTAAACTATGAAATATTTTACTCATAAAAGAAAATACACAGAATTACCATAGTTTGTTTAATCTCTACCACCTCGAGAATTCCCTTCCCTAGAAGCATATAGTAATTTCAGTAACTAATATTTGAATTTCACTTTATAGTTTACAGTGCACTTGCACATACATTATTTCATTTGATCCCCACTACTATCCTCTAAGGTTGGTATCAAGATTATTATTTTCCTCAATTTATAGATGAACTAAAAAAAGCTCAAAGAGGCTAAATGATTTATCCAGTGCCCTAAATCCAGTTAATACAGATGGCTGGACCCAGAGCTCAGCACGACTCCTGGGGCAGGGCAGACCTCCACTGCAGGCAGGGGAGGAAGTCAGGACCAGAGGAGTGGCCCTGGCATGCTCCTCTCTCTCCCACGCCCCGCTCACTTCAGCTTTTATTGTGTGTATTGACATTATTTGTTTCATGACTGTCTCCCTTATGACCCTGTGTGCTTTCTGAGGGCAGACACGTGTCTTCATTTCTCTCTCTGTGTGCTGCCCTCCACAAGGCTTAGTACACAATAAATATTCAGTTAATATTTGTTGGGTCAGTGTGTAGTAAATGAAGGAAGGAAGGAAAGAATGAAAGGTGTAGAGATAAGCAAATTGCAGAGGCTGGATTTCGATAGCTTGCTTTTTCAGTGCCTCTATTTTCAGTTCAGACATTTTAGCAACCCGTCTTGGTGTTTTTGAGTTCTTATACTTCTGCAGGTTTTGGTCACCAGTGCAAAGTTCACACGTTGATGCACAGAAAAGCATGTTCAAAACCAAGGGCAAAGAGAAACCTATTTGCATACTAGATCCCTCCACCTTTTCTGTGCCTCCCCATCCCAGCCCCAACTGAAATGAACCAGGCTGTCCTTAAAGGCGCTTCCCAAGTTACTTTTATTATATCCCTCGTTTGGAACTACTTTATATTTATGATATTTATGATATATCTCATTTTGAACTGCTTGTAAAAACAACAGCTTAGCTTAGCAGCTATAGCATAGTTTATGAGGGCTGTTTGAAGTGCTGTTATTGTTGACTGTAAAAGCTAGATAGCAGAATTACAAGAAATTCTGGAACAAAAATCATTCAAATCCTATCACCTAACAAGGCAACTGTTTTTATTTTTGCATAATACCCTCGAGGTCTTGTCCATGTGCACACATTCATTTTCCTAGTCATTGTCAGGGAGCGTGCAGCATTGTTTTCTGCTTTTTCCACTTAACGTTATTGCAAGAACTCTTTTTTCCCCATTTTTCTGCATAGACTTCAGAATTATCTTTTTAATGACTGCATAATCCCCTGGTGAGTTGATATACCAAAATGTACTCATATAATCCCCAAGTTGTTTGCCATTGAAGATGTTTCTGATTTTCCACTAATCTATAATGGTGCAGTGAAGATTGTTATGCATACAGCTTTTGCATTTGTGGTATGATTGCCTTAGAAGACATTCCCCTGAGCAGGACTGCAGGGTCTGAGCAGCACCGTGTGTGGTTCTTGCCATGCTGCTCCTCCAAAGGCTGTTCCCGTTTGTGTCCAGCAGTTGATGTGTTTACCAGCTTGAGGGCCATCTCATCAGTATAGGGTATTGTTTAAATTTTTTGTTTGCTAATTTAGTAGAAGTAAAATGGTACTTCAGGGTTGCTTTATTTTGCATTTCTTTGATTATTAAAAAAAATTAACATTTTCCCCTGTGGTTACTCTGTATTTCCTTGGATGTGAGTTGTCTGCTCACTTTTACTATTTGTGCCTATTTCAGTAAATTGGGGTCTTGATTTTTTAAAAAATGAAACAAGTGAAATCTTTATACAAGATAGCTATTGAATTTTTTTGTATAATTCATATATTTTCCAGTATTGTGTTTGCCTTTTAATTTTAGATATATATTTATAGTATAAAACTTATTATTTTTGTAACCAAATCTGTCTGGTTTTTTTTTTTTTATTCCTGTTGCTTTGAAGCTTAGAAAGCTATCCCCCCTCTGGAGAGCTGATAAATATTTAATTCTACCTTCTGTTATTTTAAATTCTTTAATTCATCTGGATTGTATTTGAGTATAAATTGAGTTGCAAATTACATTTTTTCTATATTGCTAATCAGTCATTTCAACCCTTTTCTATTGTTTTATTCTCTTTCTCAGGAATCATACACCAGATGAAAGGTGATTATGATACTGCACTGAAACTCCACAAGACCCACCTGTGCATCGCCCAGGAGCTGAGTGATTACGCCGCCCAGGGCCGTGCCTATGGGAATATGGGCAATGCCTACAATGCTCTGGGCATGTACGACCAGGCTGTCAAGTACCACCGGCAGGAGCTGCAGATCTCCATGGAAGTGAATGACCGTGCCTCACAGGCATCCACACACGGGAACCTTGCCGTGGCCTACCAGGCCCTGGGTGCCCACGACCGGGCCCTGCAGCACTATCAGAATCACCTGAACATCGCTCGGGAGCTGCGTGACATCCAGAGCGAGGCCCGGGCCCTCAGCAACCTGGGCAACTTCCACTGCTCTCGAGGGGAGTACGTCCAGGCTGCCCCCTATTACGAACAGTACCTCCGGCTTGCTCCTGAGCTTCAAGACATGGAAGGAGAAGGGAAGGTCTGCCACAATCTTGGCTACGCCCATTACTGCCTTGGAAATTACCAGGAGGCGGTGAAGTACTATGAGCAGGATCTGGCCCTGGCCAAAGACCTTCATGACAAATTGAGCCAAGCAAAAGCCTACTGCAACTTGGGCTTGGCATTCAAGGCTCTGCTGAATTTTAACAAAGCCGAAGAGTGTCAGAAGTACCTGCTGTCCCTAGCCCAGTCCCTGAATAATTCCCAGGCTAAATTTCGAGCCCTGGGGAACCTGGGTGATATATTCATCTGTAAAAAAGATATCAGTGGTGCAATAAAATTCTATGAGCAGCAGCTGGGCTTGGCTCACCATGTAAAGGACAGAAGACTGGAGGCCAGTGCCTATGCAGCCCTGGGCACTGCATACCGAATGATCCAGAAACACGACAAGGCCTTGGGTTATCACACACAGGAACTGGAGGTTTATCAGGAGCTGAGTGACTTGCCGGGAGAGTGCAGAGCTCATGGGCACCTGGCAGCCGTCTACATGGCCCTTGGGAAATACACGATGGCATTCAAGTGTTATGAAGAGCAGCTGGATCTAGGGCAGAAGCTGAAAGATCCGAGTCTAGAAGCTCAGGTCTATGGCAACATGGGCATCACAAAGATGAACATGAATGTGATGGAAGAAGCCATCGGCTACTTCGAGCAGCAGCTGGCCATGCTGCAGCAGCTGAGTGGAAACGAGTCTGTGCTCGACAGGGGCCGGGCCTATGGCAACCTGGGGGATTGCTACGAGGCCCTGGGTGACTATGAGGAAGCTATAAAGTACTATGAACAATATTTATCTGTTGCCCAGAGTCTAAATCGCATGCAAGACCAAGCCAAGGCTTACCGGGGCCTGGGAAATGGACACAGGTAAAAATGACAGAGGACAAATGTGGTTGATAAACCTGCACAAGGAGCAGTTGTGAAAGTAATGGCCACTTAATGTCTGCATGGCAGCTTATTGACTACAAATCATTTCCATGCATTCCTCATTTTGTTCCTCCAATAATTCTGTGAAATTAGCAGGGTATATTTTTACCCTTATGTTATATAGGAAGAAACTAAGGCCCAGAGTTTATGTCCAAGATTACACAGCTTAAAAGGGACAGCTGAGGTTAAACCCAGGGCTCTCTGACTCCAAATGCACTACCTTTTTGACTACATCATAATGAGCAGAATAAAAGAGATAATAGGCACGGGAAAGATGAATGAATCGATCTAACTTATATTTTCTGAATGCCCCTCACATTATATGGATGTGTTCATTAATATAACACCTATACCCACCAATTACTTGGACCCCATTTTGTTGCTTTTAGGGAAAGCCACCTCATAATAGTGGGAGTGAATAAATATATACTGTCATGCCAGCCACCTTGCATAGATACCTTGCTTAATATTTATAGCAATCCTGTATTAGTCTATATTTATTATCATCTGCTATGGGATGTGGGATTTATTAGCATCCAGAAACTGAAGCTCAGGAAAAGGGATTCATGTGTCCTACACAACTGGTTTGGTCTGCCGCCAGAATCCATGCTCTTCTCACTCTTATCGTGTCATCTCTTAGCAGCACAAAAAGATACACTGTTGGCCAAGGTGGTGCTTTCCTTCTGAATGTGGGCAAACCAAGAAGGTGTCTGTGTCTGCAGAATATATGGCCTCTCCAGATAGGCAGGGGACTAGGGCTCCTGGAGTGGAGGAAGGGCAAGGGTCAGGCTAAATCATCACCCACAGAGTGCTCTGAGAAGCTAAGGGTGAAAGATTTATAGCCATTGTAAAGTGAATTCAAAAACATAGTCTAAGCAGTAGTGGAAATTGGGAGGCCCAAAGAACCAAACAGTTCACTTGCTATCATTGTGCCTATTAATATATTTTATGTTTCCTCTCGGGTATATATCCCATTGAATCTCAAGCTCTTGGGAAGGTCACTAAGGGATGACTTTTGAATTGCTTTCCAGATTATGAAATTCCCCTGCATCTCACTCTAAGGGCACATGATAGATTTTAGCTAGAAGAGAAGTTAAGAGCTTCTATAGTAAGTGACAGTGACAAATGCTTTTCATTTTCTCAGGGGCTTTAGCATGTCTGCACCTGCACAAAATAATATCATTGCTTTTCTGTCTACATCCCCCACAGGGCAATGGGGAGCTTGCAGCAAGCCCTTGTGTGCTTTGAAAAGAGGCTAGTGGTTGCCCATGAGCTCGGGGAGGCCTTTAATAAAGCCCAGGCCTATGGAGAGCTGGGAAGTCTGCACAGCCAATTAGGGAATTACGAACAAGCCATTTCCTGCCTTGAACGCCAGCTGAACATTGCTAGAGAGATGAAAGACCGAGCTCTGGAAAGTGATGCTGCCTGTGGCCTGGGGGGCGTTTACCAGCAAATGGGGGAATACGATACAGCCCTGCAGTACCACCAGCTGGATCTGCAGATAGCAGAGGAAACCAACAACCCCACGTGCCAGGGACGGGCCTATGGGAACCTGGGCCTGACCTACGAGTCCCTGGGCACCTTTGAGAGGGCCGTGGTCTATCAAGAACAGCACTTGAGCATCGCTGCACAGATGAACGACTTGGTGGCCAAGACGGTGTCTTATAGTAGCCTTGGAAGGACCCATCATGCTTTGCAGAACTATTCCCAGGCAGTCATGTACTTGCAGGAAGGTAAGTGAAAAGGTCTGTTGTGGCTTCTCGGTCTACCCTGAGACTGAGCTCACAGTCTGCTCAGAAGGAGGTGTGCACGGTGTGAGTGGCCACCTCTGCATGGAGTGAGGATCTCAGAGGCCACATCATCAGTTCAACTCCAAAACCATGGTGTCCCCCACTGGGCGTTCCTTAGTAGTACAAAGGCTTTCCACTGTCCAGGATGCATTACCCAGCTTGTCTCGCTCTGCTTGCCAGCTGTCCAAGGAGCTGACACCCTCCTTGCTTTTCAGGGCCCTCTACTGAGTAAAAAACACATTCTGCACAAGGTCAAGTTAGATCTAATAGTGTACAAGTTAAGTGCCTGAATCAGAGGAAAAATGCGCAGCTGTTCCGGGCCCATTGTCCCTTTAGAAAATAAGCTGTATCAAAGTTGTGTAGAAGTCCATTTCAATGTGGCAGCTGGGGTCTAATCCAGAAGCACCCGTCTGAGGGTCGCTCAAGCCATCAGCCAGGTTTCCCGGTGCTGGTTACCCACGGTGCTGGGCTGGTGCCACAGTAGGCTTATTTCAGGCAGGCCCAGAAAGTGACTGCTTCCCTCCCTCCCCTCTTTTTCACCCCCTCCCCCCACCCCCTCTCCTCTCCTGCAGGCTCCATGCAGTTACCTGCATACAGTCAGGCCTTGGACGCTTCCTTCCTCGCCAAGCAGGAGCCCCACAGCAGTGTGTTTGCCCTCCACCCCTTTGTAACCCTCCTCTGGAAAGCACTTCCTCTCACACGGCACATGGCATCCTGTCATCCTGGGAGGGAAAAACAGCAGATACGGTGTTCTTGGCTCACTAGTAAAAGGAAATGGTTGCTGATTTCAAGCAAAAACTGTCATTTACAGTTTCCAAAATTTTTTGGCATATATAGTTTATCTAATTGGATTTCATTCTCATAGTAACCATGAGAGTTGTATCTTTTTATTCCCATTGGCAGCTAAGTGACCTGAGGCTCAGAAACTATAGTGGCTTGATCCTGACCATGCGGTCAGTCAGTGGTGGCATGGGGTTCAGTCCAGGTTTCCTGACCTCAGGAACCACACAAGACCTTGTATGCAGTTCTTTCAACCTCCCAAGCACAGAGCAGGGCTGGGGCAGTCATGTCCACGATTACTTCTGATCCCCAGCTGGAAGTTGGGAGAGAGGGAAGCAGCACATGAAGTGGAGAATGCGCCAGGGGCTGATGGTCGCTGTGGTCCTCTGCACAGACCAGTCTTGCTCTGGCCTGCAGGCTGAGAGATTACTGAGAGGCTAGAAGCCACTTCCCAGACGCGATTTGGCTCCCACTCAGTGGGAGCTCTGCCTCAATGCATTAAATATGAGAGGTGGCTTTTGGTTTCCTGAACCGAGACTGGTAAAATTCTAACACACTGGGGGCGATTTTCAATTGAATATGTGGAAACTATTAAATTCAGACCCAGTGTATGACAACCTTTCAACTGTGTTCTTTGGTACTTCCTGAAATGTTATTTCCATGAAGCAGCTGCTTTGCCTAAGATATTGTAACATAATTCTATATTTATGGAAAACTCTGTTTATTTTTATTGTAATTTTAAGTCTTGCAGAGATCTAAATTCTTATCGCGCCGTCTCCACAGTGTCTTTTTCGTGGATGTGCTCTACCAGAGAGCCTGGTGTACCTCGTGGACCTGACCAGATGCCTCTTTGCATGAGTTGTTTCAGGTGCAGGACACCTGGAAGGCCCTTTCTGAGTGCTCTGAGTTGGGTCTGCAGCCTCTTGAAGTGAGGGGACAGTTCAGTTGGAAACCACTTCGGTACTCTCTCTCCCTCCTGGCTTTCAGACAGGCCTGTGGACTAGCATCCCCCTGCCCACATGCAATAGCATCTCACAGGCAGGCCTGGTCAGAGCCTTTGGAACAAGCTCTCTACGTGATTTGTATGGTTACCCGTGATTAAAACCACTGGTCTCATCCAGCTTTTTTTCTTTTTGCAAATGAAGAAAGGGAGGCTGGAGCAATTTAGTGACTTACCTGGAGTCATGTAACTAGTTTCTGGCAAACTAGGCTCCAGGAGGGCTGGATGGGTGGGTCAGATTCCTAAGAGGCAGAAGCAGGTAGAAACTGGGGAAGGACAGATACCATGTCTGTCCAGTGGGCTTTTAGCTCTTCATTGTTGAACTTCTGACTATGGGCCAGGGAGTGTCCTACACGCTGGGGATCCAGCAGGGAGCAAAGTCAACTCCCTCCTTGCACAGAACATACCTTCTGGGGGAGCTGCCTCAATGACTTTTACTTCCAACTCAGAGGCCCAGGCCTAGCAGGGAGAGCTATATTGCTGAATGAATATGGTTAGCTTGTTGAAAGTTAAAACAACCGGTCTCCTCCTGGTTTTCACCCAAAAACCATTTCTTTTATTTCTGTTCCTACTCTATGAAGTATTTTAAAATGCGAATAATTTGCAAATACATATTGTTTTTGTTACCCGGTGACATGATTTAAATTTAAAATGCTGTTTCTAAGTTTTCTGAGTTATGTGCATTTTGAGATGCATGATATTTTATGAGTTTGAACCCGAGTATCACTTTTATTAGCCTCTCAACTGACTCAATTCCTTTTCGAAAGTCTGAAATTGTGTGGGCCCAGCATGCTCAGAGGCAGGCTCCCATGCACCCGGAATTAGATTAGAAAGAAGAAGACCTTCCTTTGTGTGTGCAGTTGTAGTGTGGGAGCCTTCCTGCCGTCTCGGCACAAGCTAACTCCTGTGTACAGAGAGCAGGATAATGAGGGCAAAGTGATGCTGAGAACTGCTTAGTGACCAATACAATAAATGGTTGCCTTCATATTTGACTCCCACAAAGCCCTGGAGGTTGCTGGTGTCCTGAAATCCAGAAGCTTGCTGTGAGTAAGTGACCCAAACTGCAGGTGCCTATCTGAAGGCCATTAGAATGAGAACAATCTCATTTAAAGCTTTCAACTCATAATAGCTCTTGCTCTGCAACCCCGCTGAGGCACATCAAAGTCTCAGCCTTAAAGGAAAGGCAGATTGGGTGCGAAATGCCTCAGTGGCATCAGTAACAGAAGGCAGGGTCAGGCGGTGTGAGCATTCTGCTTCCAGGAGGACACCTGATGTGTCTCTTGTCAACACTGATTGGATGCTGTGCACATGTGATAGGAAAGAGTATTAGCTGGGCTTCTGTACTTGACTATGGAACTTTCAAGAAAGACTTTTGCCAGCCAGAGAATTGGGTTAGGTAAACTTATAGGCCAGGAGTTTTCATTTGCAAAGCTAGGGATTTCACAGCTGGGAGGGCTGCCAGTTAGGTTCCATTTGTTTCAGTGTTTCTGCCTGCCCTGCAAACCTGTCTCCTGCTGATAGCCATCACCTGAGCTCTTGCTGGGGCAACTTGGAGTGACCTGGAAAGGTCACTACCGACACAGAATTTGAAAAGAATGCTTACTCTGCCTTGACTGATTCTGCTTTTGTCCTGCATTTTAACTAGCTGTGTTGCTAACACTGTTTATATACACCTGAGCCAGAGTTACCCTCCAGAACTCCTCGGCAGGATGGAATTGTCTTTTATGTGTCCTCAAAATTTCTCTATCTGAATTCAGGTTTAAGGTTAGCAGAGCAGCTGGGCCGAAGAGAAGATGAAGCCAAAATTCGCCATGGTCTCGGCCTCTCCCTTTGGGCGAGTGGGAACCTGGAGGAAGCCCAACATCAGGTGAGCAGGAGAACCCTGTCCCGAGTGGATTTTGTTTCTAGAAGCATGGAAGACCTTGGGATTACTATCCTAGTAGTGATGACATTTGCCAGAGGGTGTTGACCTGTGCTCTTGGGTTTGACATACAAGATTTCCAGCCTGTATCAGCCCAGAAGTGTTGAACCATAGTAAAGACTCTTACTCACTTGTATGATAGATTTCTCAATAATTTCTTTGGAATTCTTGTATTATGTGCTACTGTTCCTCATTAAACCTTAATATGAAATTATATACATTTTATGACAGAAGTAAATAATCCAAGTATTCATAATTATTGGGTTTACTGTTTTTGTAGGTTTCTAGTTATATCACTAGATGCTTCTCTCCCCTCTTCCTCTCCCTCCCTTCTCTCTCTCTCTCTCTCTCTCTCTCACACACACACACACACACACACACACACAAAGTTCATGTTTCTGCATACACACAAATAGTTGAAGAGAAGCCTGCTCTGTGCTGGCTCTGCAAATTAGAAAGATCCCTGGAATTATGGGTTCCTCTGTCAGGTTGGAGGAATTGTGAGATGGCATCTAAAATCACACACTCAACTGCTTAGGCAGCGCTTGCTGTGGAGGGTGCTGTGCTAGCAAAGGGGGCCAAGGATTGGTGAACCCAGGCTCCTGTCGTAGGTGCTCACAGGGAGTGAGGACATGATATGCTTGAACTTGTGCCACAGCATCCTGGGATGTTATGACGTTTTACAATTTAAAGAATTAATTCTCTAGTTTTCTGGTTTCAAAAATTAAAGTTTGTATTGATATAGTGATTTATAGTTTTCAAAGTACTTTCACTGACTGGATTTATTCCTTAATAACCCTGTGAGGTAGAGTGATAACCATCCCTTTACAGAGAAAAAACTGAGGTTCCGAATCTTACCAAAAGTCACCCAGCAAATTAGTGGCAGGGTTGGGAATACATTCCTCTCTCCTAGTCTAAATCCCTTAGTCTTAGAATTCTATTCTTTAAATTTGCATGAATTTAAAATTTGATACTGTTTCCACATATAAATATCAGAGAAAGGCCTTGTCCCATTGACCTTGTGGTCCCCTCAGAGCAGCAGGACAGTGTCTCCTTAGGAGTGTCGTGTGTCTGGTACCAGGGTGTGCCTGTGAGTGGACGTGGCTCCCTGGAGCACTGCTGTGCAGAGCAGCATCTGGTTCAGCTGAACTGCCTGCAAGAAGCCTTCCTCCTGAGGGCGCGGCTGCTGTCAGGGTTTCCCCGCCAGCCTCAGGCGTCTCCAGCCTGGCTCCCCCTCACCTGCTCCAGTTCCAGCCCTTCCGCACTGTGAGGCGTTGGGGTGGTGAATTACAGTTGCTTGTTGACAAGAGGAGAGGCTTTTCATTTGTTTTAATCAAAATCAGCACTTGATTGCGTACATAGCTGATTTTTTCCCACAAGTTTCAGACTATGAGTCTATAACCCCTGTCTTTTAGATCCCCTTGTCTGTCAAAAATTGATTACACAAATTATAATTTACTGAGTAGGATCTAATTGATGCCTTTTCAGGTCCACAAAGACCTACCTGGAAATAAAGATTCGTCCTTTCAAATCTCTTAAAACAAGTTTTCTGTTGTCTACCAAGATGTGAGCAAACATTGTCTCTAGTCGGTGAACGGCTAGACAGTGGTTTCTGGAAAACAGATAACGTTCTCTTCCCCTCCTTGCAGCTCTATAGAGCATCAGCCTTGTTTGAAACGATCCGACACGAGGTGCAGCTGAGCACGGACTACAAGCTCTCCCTCTTTGACCTGCAGACATCCTCCTACCAGGCCTTGCAGCGAGTGCTTGTCAGCCTCGGTGAGAGCAGCGGGGGTTCCCCCCTTGTGTGCGTGCATCCCTGCGTCTGAGTCGTTTAGTGAGTGCTGTGGTGAAATATGACTTGTTGTCACGGCAGACTGAAGCCACAACCACAACGCAGCCATTGAACATTCGTTCATTCAAGCAACGAATATTTGTATGTGCCGAGTGCCAGTCAAGAAGTCCCGGTTCCTGACCTCTAGAAGCTCTTAGCCTATCAGGAGACAGAAGTCGGGAGCCCAGGAGGGTGTGATTGGCACTAGAGTAAAAGGGGCTCGGGTGCTGTGGGAACGAAGTGGCTTGCCAGGCAGACCCAGGAGCCAGAGAAGGTGTCCTGGAGACAGGGATGCTTGAAACAGGTGCTCCCACCAGGTTCCCTCTGCCCATTAGTACCTGGGGACAGGTACCTGAGAAGACACTGGTCTCTTCCCTATTTTACTGCCACACATCTTTTAATGTTGCTGTCTAATAAATGTTTATACTGTCTGCCCCCAAGGCTGTGACATAGTCAGTAACGACACTCCCAGGCCTGTGGGCTGCACTGCACTGGGACAGCATCCACCTTCCCTTACCTGGGCCTTGACTGTTTCAGCCACCCTATTCCAGCCACCCTGTCCTCTGCCTCTCCTCAGGCCTGTCCATCTCTGCAGACCATTTTCGCCAACCCAGAACTTGGGTTAAGGAGGTATTCATTGGAATTAACAATGTCTTTGAAGTTGGATTTTGAGGCCTTATCAATAACCTGTCCTTTGCTTTATAGGTATGAATACTCAAACTTCCCCTTGAAAAATGTATCTAGTAACTGTGCTCATTGCCTGCGATTACAGTTTATTATCTACTATAATCACAGTGTTAAGTCTGTCTAGCACTTTGGAGCCAATTTTCCAATGTGTACAGAAATCGGCCCTGCTGTTCCAGTTAATAACTTAATAGGGTAAAAGAAGACATTTGCATACACACCTACAAATCCCCACTTTCTACTGATACTCAGACGGTAGGAAGCAGGGCATCCTTGAAGGGCTTTGGGGCTGTGGCATCTGGTCTCCTGTCTCTGCCTGCCCTCTCTTTGGACCTTAGTTCTAGCAACTCTTCCATTTGTATATTTATGATGCAAGCAGATCCTTTGCATTGTGTTCCTTCTGATAATCCTAACTTGAAAGGATGTTGCTTTATCTTTTGTGCTCTCATATTTGAGCATTAGCTTTTAAACTAGATTACAGACTAGTTTCTTAGATGAAGTGGGATTAGAGGTCGGATCGAAAGACGGAGGAAAAGCTTGAAGGAGAGAGAAGCAGTTTCAAAGAATTAGAGACCTCAGAGGTTTGAACCCTTTGCCCATGGGAATGAGAAGAGACGAGAAGCAAGTGTGTGGGTGCCCAGAATGGAATGAGGTATCAGCTCTAGTGATTACAATGTCACTTGTTACATATACTGTGCTTTGAATAATGCCTACCAACCACCTCCACATACAGGGCCTCGTTTAGTCTTTGAGATAGGCAGGACAGCTATCGGGGTTCCTTGTTTTCAGTAAACAGGGGAAAGGCACACTGAGCACATGGACCAGCATGTGTGAGGGCACAGAGGTATAATTTGGTGGGAAATGTGGAAACAGGGCTGGGCAATGTGATGCACAGAGGGGCTGCATCGAGGAGAAATAGAAAGATGGTCAAGAGCCATGTCCTGGAGGGCTCATCTGCCAAGGCCAAGTCAGAATCCAAGCTGAGCAGGGAAGTGAGAGGGTAAGTGCAGAGCATCAGGTCCAAAGAGCCAAGTGAATGGGGTCAGAAGCCAGGAGGCCGGGGAGTAACTCAGGATGTGGGGGGAGAGTGGGCAGGGCTGAGGATGGCTGCTCTGAACAGTCAGCTTTCCTGTGGTGTGGCTGCCAGACAGGGAAGCCTGGTGGCTTACGGTGGTGTGGAATCTGAAAATGTGGGGTTTGAGCAGAGTGGTCACTGCACCTGTCATCTGAGGCAGGGGGTTGAATTTGAAACAGTCTCACTGAGAGTCTGCCACACGTTGGCGTGGAGAGGCAGTGGGGTTTCTCCCTGCCCGGAGTCTCTGTACCTGATAGCCCTCTCTGATAAGCATACTCCCCGTGAACTCCCAGCCTATCCCTTTGTCTCCTAGGCCATCATGATGAAGCCCTGGCTGTGGCAGAAAGAGGACGGACAAGGGCGTTTGCAGATCTCCTGGTAGAACGGCAGACAGGACAGCAGGACTCCGACCCCTACTCCCCAGTCACTATTGATCAGATCTTAGAGATGGTTAATGGCCAGAGGGGACTAGTGCTTTACTATTCCCTGGCTGCGGGCTACCTGTACAGCTGGCTGCTTGCTCCTGGGGCAGGTAAGATCTCTTTCTGTGGGAACAGGGCAATTAAGACACTAGGTTGTGAAAGTCTAGTGAATAGAGGTGGGAGAGGTGCATTACCATAGATCAGATCAAGGAGCTAATGTCGGCTTTCAGCAATCTTCCGCCACGGTGGGTAGTCCGTGGTGGGGCATTCAATTAATAAGACAGCCCAGCTTTCTCATTCCCCCAAGAAATCACGGCTCCTCGCTGGTGAATGTGGAAGCATTTATCAAGGACGACTGAGAGCAGGAGGATTAATTTCACCAGCAGCCCTATTTTTAGGCAGCTGTTGTTCATTAGCTAATAAAGTAATAAGTCCGAATGAGTTCTTTCTAGATATGATTTAATAATTGTGACCCTTTGTCATGGTACAGTTAAAGAGACTAAAACGATAATGGCAACTCTATCACAGTATATAAATGAAGTCTTATGCTGGAAATTTCTGAGTTTAGCAAAACCCATTTTTAACCAGTTCATTTGTAAATCTATTTCAGAAGTAAAAATCCCCTTTGATTAAATCAGGATTAAATGTTCAGGCTTTAACAATTTCACTAAATACAGAACCACTAATTAGCTGTTAGGGCCATGTTTTTTGCATAACAAAATGCTGATAGTTTTACCATGCTGGATACACACCAGATCCAATTAGAGTTTATTGACTGGGGAAGTGGATCTTATAATTGGGAATCTTGAAGAATGGGCTTCTTGAATACCTGTAAGCCAATTTCAAAAAGTTCAACTGCCAAGGAGAACTGACAAGATTTTCTTGATTACGTTTCTGTCCCTTTGATTTAAAAAGAAAATGATGGCTGGATGACAGATCTGAGATGCTTCCTGGGTTCTGATTACATTCTGAGAATGCTTGTATGTTCTATGCTTCAGCCTCACTTTTTCTTTTTTTTTTTGCCGTACGCGGGCCTCTCACTGTCGTGGCCTCTCCCGTTGCGGAACACAGGCTCCGGACACGCAGGCTCAGCGGCCATGGCTCATGGGCCCAGCCGCTCTGCGGCATGTGGGATCCTCCTGGACCGAGGCACAAACCCGTGTCCCCTGCATTGGCAGGCGGACTCTCAACCACTGCACCACCAGGGAAGCCCCAGCCTCACTTTCTATAATTTTACCCTTAATTCCATGTTTTTTATGGGCTTTCCATAAAGAACATTCTTGCCTCTGACCTTTTTATGCTAAAGGTTTTAAGTTGTGGTGTTCATGGTGACTTGGTGAGCGTTGTGCACAGTGGGATGAATCCCTGTGTATCCCAGCCCCCGGAGGGCCCTGATGCTCAGGAGGACACAGCTGATGATGGAGGCATTGAGCTCTTTCTCTCGGTGGTTGTTATGTTTTGGGAACATGATTTGACAGGTGGTATATCCAAATCCCTATAACAATGAGCCATGTATTATGAGGTTCCTATTGTTTCTCTTTCCGTTTCTCTTTGCTCTTAATGAGACTCTGAAGCTTTCACCAGGGCTTTAATCCAATCAGAGAGGACCAGCATTTTCCAGGGCTGACACACCTCATCACCATTTGAGAATATGTCCTGTGTTTATTGCTAGAAAACCACTGCGGATTGCCTCAGTTTCATACAGCCATCATTTTTTGCTCCTTTAATCCATTAATGACCATTGACCAGTTGGTCTTATTTAAAGATGGTTTAAAATGTTTTTATCTGGCCTTTACACTACATATTTATTTTGATTTGCTTTTGTGAAATGAAAGGTCTCTGAGTAACACAGTTTCCATTTGGCTAGCTGTATTTTTTGTCAGGAGTTCAGTTTCTGGGGAGAATACACCTTGGCATGCTCATGCACTATTCCTGAAAGGAAACTTTCCCTGTTTGGTGCTTCTGAGAAGCATCTGTTTTGAAATACGTGAACTGATGTGAACTAATCATCATTCCAGGAGCTTCTGAATATATATCGTCAAAATCAAAAGCCCTGTCTTGAATTCCCTGTTTTCAAGCACCAAACCTTCTGGTGAAAGCTGTAAAAAGCGTACTGACCAGACTTCTGAAAACCCTCTCGACACCTCGGATTTCAGGATTTCTTCACATGGTTTGGAGGACAGCATGCTTGTCAAAGAGGTCACATAGCCTCGACCTTGCTTCCCACTGTCCTCCGCCCTCCCTTCCCCCACCCCAATCATGTATAACGTTGGCTGTGCCTGTGCCTGTCTTGTTTCAGGGATTCTGAAGTTTCACGAACACTACCTGGGAGACAACACGGTGGAAAACTCCAGTGACTTCCAGGCTGGCAGCAGCGCAGCCCTTCCAACAGCCACCAGCTCAGCCCTAGAGCAGCACATCGCCAGCGTCCGGGAGGCCCTGGGTGTGGAATCTTACTACTCAAGGCAAGTAGTGCGGTGCTCCCAGTCCCACCTTCAGATATGATCTCAGGGGTTTTTGTCTGTTTTCTCTTTTGTAAACGTCCTGCTTGAGCTAATGGAAGACATCTTCTGACATTCACACATTGTGCTCAGTCTATTCACAGTTGCTGCAGCAGAAACAAATACATGTCTCTGGAGTGCAAACCCCTTAGCAGGACATCTTTATTATTTTTGGTAATTTCCTTTCAGACAGGGAAGGGCCTTATCAGACATGCCCATTTTCTAAGATGGGTTTGTAGAATGTTTAAACATAAACACGACTTCGAATTTAACATATTAGCTAATTAAAATTGAGATGCTTTTTTGGTTATAAACAGATTCATGATGAGTTTGTTTGTACTATAGCTGAATGCCTGTTTGAGAATGTATTACCAGTGACAGGATCTGTGCGTTGAGGGGCTGAGGTGAAAGAAGTTGAACTCCCAATATCGAGGATGGGGAGGAAAAGTGCTTTTTTGCAAATATTGTAAAAGTTATATACTCATGGAAATGTCTTATCGTGATTGGCTATTTTATATATAGAAAATAATTTACACAAGGACCCTGCTTCTGGGAAAATGGAAAGAAGAGAGTCCCTTAGAGCTGGGTCATAGCCAGATTTCCCAGGCGTCTCAGCCCCCCATCCTGTGATTAACAAATGTTGAGAAGATCTGTGTCAGAAAATTTGCTGTGTGAACTGGTGTCAGGTTCCAAGGACATCTGCTTTTCTCTTGAATGATTTCTTTTGTAATCATGAAAATCCTAAGATATCGCTGTGATTTCTTTAGAGATGCTTAACTCAGACTCCCCGAGTGTGTGGTAGTCATTGCCAGCAGCTGGATTGATCTTTGGGTGTTTATGAAGTCTGAGACAAGCTCTTAGATGAAAAGTAACCATTCGATAATGGAATGTCAAGGCCGGAAGGGAGGGGCTCTGGTGGTCATCTAGGCCAACTCCTTATTCGGCACCGAAATGGGACTTGCCGACAGTGAGTTAGTGTCAGAGCTGGGATCAAAACAATCTAGATCTCACCCAGACTCCCAGGCCGGTGCTTGTTCTGCTTTTAATTATCAAAATTAATATCATACTTGAGACAATAGCCAAAGCATGTAAGAATGTCATCTCTAGCTTCTGTTTTTATGAAGCATGAACAGGCGTCAGCCACATGCCCACACTGTTGTCCTATTTCTCCCATGGCTGCCGTGCGTCTTGGAGCATCCCTGTCCTTAACACTGGGTAATGGTGTGGTGTTCACAGGGGCTTCACAGTGTGGGAACCCCACGAACTTGGAAAGTAAGGCTACTCCCTGAGATTTAATTATAAATGACCATAAAATAGGTTAGGCCAGGGGTGCACAGAACTGCTTCAGCAGACAGAAAGGCGCTTAGGCTAGTCTGACTAATCTGTAACCTGATCAAAGGTATTGCATATCCAAAGCGAGTGTTAGAGGGGAGGGGATGGCCAGCAGTAGAAACAAAAAACAAAAGGGGAGCGAAAGCAGGGCAGACTTTAGCAGTGCCCATTTCTGACACTGTGAAAAGGGGGAGAGAATCTTGGCTAAGGGACTCCAAGTCCCATTGGAAGGCTGTTCTTGTGGTGGACTTCGCTGTCATTATGCCCTCATCCTTCCTGCCTTCCCTCCCTTCTACAAATATTTGAGTGCCTGCTATGCGCTGTGTCTACTAGAGATGGGGGAAAGAGTGATGAATGAGGCAGGAATAGCTCCTGCTCTGAGGGAACTGAAATAAAGTAGACACAGAGCATATACAGTCTTGTAATGAAAATCATTGTAAGTATTTAAATGAAAATGCGGGGCATAATGGAAATGTATAAGCAGGGGTGGGGAAACCTATACTGGGAGTTGGGGAGGCTTCCTTGAGGAGGGGGTTTTTGAGCTGAGCTCAGAAGGATGATGAGAAATAAACTAAATGACGGCCACCCCAGGCAGGATGTGCAAGGTCTGCAGGAGGAGACCTCTCAGGCTGTCCCCCTCCCTTCCCTTGTTCAGGCCTCTGCTTTCTGGTTATCATTTGGCTTCTCCTGACATATACTTGCA
This sequence comes from Mesoplodon densirostris, assembly GCF_025265405.1. NCBI lineage: Eukaryota > Metazoa > Chordata > Mammalia > Artiodactyla > Ziphiidae > Mesoplodon > Mesoplodon densirostris. Next base: position 21,779,577 of record NC_082675.1, on the reverse strand, counting down.
GATATAAAATGTACCTAACAAACTGGCGTTCTGGTTTGTACCACTCTGTGACCTTGGTTAACGAAAATGAGCTCCCAAGAGGCAAAGTCTCTTTGAGCACATTAACAACAGCAGGTTTTCAAGCTTGTAAGGCCACAGTCCAGAGCTTGAACTGAGATGAAATTGTGAAGGGACCCGGGTGTGCAATACCTGCCATCTGAAACCCTGCCCATGTAGAGGTGTGCTTCTCCCTTACTGCAGCGTGGTGGCCACAGCCAAGGCATTGCAGTCCACACAAACCACTGAGAGGGCTCAGTCTGTGTGAAAATACAGATTTCTCTTGATCCCAATTTTCATGTACCTAGGTTAAAATTCATCATGAGAAGGAAGGGGGTTACCCTTTTACTCTTCCCAGCACCCCTCCTGTTGGACACCATGGTTTAACTCCAAACACTTGTGCCTCAGCAGTTCTTTTATATGATACTGGAGGTTGACTAAGTTTGCTTCCTGGTGCCTTCTGAATTAAAAAAATGACTTTGGGGTTATAGTTCAGCTCTTCTTCAATGGCAGGGAGAGAGGAAGCACTGTAACTTCCTTCTGTTCCCCACCTTAATCTTTTCCCCTCTACCTTGTACAGAAAGCTCACAAGTAGGGATGAGTCCTCAGGGGTCTCTAGGATGTTGGGTGGCTTGACGCTCAGTATGAATTTGGGGGGCTGCCCTCGGTATCTTCGATCCCCAGTTTGAAAGGCAGAAGTGAGGTCTTTCCTGTTGCTTTGGACTAGTCTTATTAGAAATTGGTTCATCTTTTGTGAACTTAAACTCAAGTTCTTGATTTTGATATTAAAACTGAATACTTTAGTGGCATGGTTTGAATTCACTAAAGTGGAGTTTTTTGTGAGACTGGCTTCTGCCTCAGTTTCAAGAAAACATTTCAATGACAGCTAAATTATTTTTCATCTATAAAATTAGTAAATATTTTTAAAGTGTGGATGCAGTGAACAGTCTCATACTCTAGGGATATAAATTGGTTTAGCCTTTCTAAAAATAATTTGCCAATAGTATGAGAAATCTTAAAAATGGGCCCTTCGACCCCAAAATTCTCATTTTAGAAATGGAGTAAAGTTGTATACATAAGAATATTTATAATTGTTCTATATATTATAGAAAAAAAACAACGGAAATATCCATAATTATTTAATGTCAAATTATTTTATATCAATATAATATTATTTATATCAATATAATATTATGTTGCAAGTAAAATCATGTTTACAGAGAATTTTTAAGCACATAGTCAAATATTTGTGACAAATTAGTAAGTGAAAAAATAAGATTAGAATTATTGTATATAGTATAATTCAAATTTTGTAATGTATACAAAATACTGATATGAAAAGTAAGAAAAAGTCCTTGGAAGGAAATAGCCCATAGTGTTAGGGGTAATTACTGGTGGATGATGGAATTATAGATGCTTGGTATTTTATTCTTTGTACTTTTCCTTATTTTCAGTTTTTTAACAATGAACATATATTATTTTTAAAGTCAGAAATAAATAGCCATGTATAAACAACTCTGCAATTCAAAGAGAAAAAAAGAAATCTTTCTGTAATTTCAATTTACAGAGAATAAAATCCAAGGTTTGGAGCCTGACACCACGATCTAGTTGTAGGAGGGCAATCTGTGTTTCTTTTCTGTGCTTGCCTCTTCGTGAGCGCCATGCTCCAGCCACCACACCTTCCTCTCTGTTCTCTAAATGTACCCTGTGACTCCCCCCTCCACTCTAGCTCAGGCATGTCTAACCTCTGGATCTGTAGCTGCAGCTGCCCACTAACCAAAGCTGTCTCGGTATCTTCCAGGCATGTCTAGTCTAATATATCTAAAGGCCACTATTTCTCCCCCAAATCAGTCACTCTAATGCACCACATTAGCAGATCTTGAGTTCTCCTTAGACAGTTTGGACCATGTGTCTTTCTCAAATGCAAACCTCCTGCCCTTGGCTGTGGGGTGACACCACCCTCCATGGCCATACAGCATCTGGCCCCTTCGAACCTCTCCAGCCTGTTTCTAGGGGTTTCTGGGTCAAAGTTCTCCCTGGACCACTGCTGCTACCTCCCCTCTGCCCTTTCTGCTCCCTCTCACGGCCTTCCAGTCCCCTTTGGTCAGAGTGACCTTTCATAGATGTATTGGGACTATGTTTCCCTTTTTTTCCACCCATCCCAGAGCTTCCCCATCACACTTTATCCCTTCAAAGGTTCTGATGGTCTTCAGACTCCAGCTCACATTCCTCACACTGGCCTGTAAGCCCGTGTCTTCTGGTTTCTGGCTTCTGTCTGTCCCTTGAATGACACCTATAGTTCTTCAGTTTGACATCTCCCTGTGGCCGCCCCAGCCTCCATTCACTGCCTAGGGTAAATCGAGGGCTTTCCCATCTTAAAGTTTTGCACATGCCCTTCCTTCTCTCTGTAAAGTTCTGCCCACTGCTCTTGGTATGGCTGGTTCCTTCTCATCCTTCAAGTTCCTACTTAAATGATAACTACTTTTCTACTTTTCCTGTAGATAGTCTAATCTCCCTTTAGATCCCTGTTCAAATCTCACACTGTTTCTATCAGGACCACCCAATCCCTGTAAGTCTAAATCAGTCTTTGCTGTTCTCTGTGGTCGCTAACAATAGCAATTATTTCATTCTTCCTTGTTTCATAATCACCTGATTTGTGTGTCTTCCCAAGCAGATGGTGATGCCATGGAAGGCAGGTGCAGTGTCCTTCTCTCTGAATTCTCACTGTCTAACACAGTGCCTGGCCCACAGTGAATTTGAAATTTAGTCACCAGAAGGTGTGCTGTGAGTAGACTCTGTGCTTATGCTGGGCTGGCTCACTGATTCTCTTTTTCTTGTGGACGTAAAGTACACAGTGTGCCCCTAGAAACTGAGTCTCGGTGCCTGGGGGAACACCTTCATTCAATTACCCACAGTCTGGCCATGATATCCTTGTTATTCTGCAGACCATTTTTGCTGTCCTTAATGGCATCTTGCTGCTAAAAGGAAGTACAGTGCTACAAAAGAGTTTCTGAAAATGGATTTAAAATAAAAGAACTGCTTTTATTAAGTGTTTAATAAGAACTTCCAGTCCCTTCTTCCCAGATCAAAAGAGGCATAGATTGAAACCACCATATAGAATACGAACCTCCCATAAGGGAGATGTTATGAATTTCAGAGCACATCTTCAGCTTTTAATTCTGATATTTAGCCAGAGTATTGCTGCTTCCTGGGCACCTGGGATGGCGCAGTGGCACTTTGGGGAAGCTAAGCTGACTGGTTAGAACACTAGCAGGGCTGTGTTCAGTGGTAGGTCTCGTCTGAAAGGTGTGCTTCCTCGGGGGTTCTAAATAAAATGCAATTGTAGACTGCCCTGATAATAGGGTAAATATTCCTTTATTGTAAATGAATATGAAACCTTGATAAACTATAGCTGTTAATGATTTTTATCTTTTGGTGCTTTTCTATATTGCTGAATTTTCTACAGTGAAAGTTATTTTTATAATCAAATGTATTTTCTTATTTCAAAACATGTATTAATTTAGATTGCACCAATTCATAAATGCTGATGACTCCAGTTGGTTCTAGCCTGATAACACAGGGCAACTGTTAACAAGTCTGACAATCCCAAGTGTTGGAGGAGATGTGGGTCCACAGGGTATATTATATGTGGCTGGGAAGAAAGTAAATTGGCATGATGCATTGGAAGATGGTTTGGCATCACCTTCTGAGCTGCATATTTGCAAACCCTTTGACCCAGGTACACACCTTAGGTGTAATATCCAAGACAGGATCTTGTACATGAGCAAGAATTTTCAGAGCTTCACTGTAAACAATAGCAAAGCCCTGGAAACCCCCACATGCCATCAGTGAGAGAATGGATGAACAGTTAGTCCCCAAATGGAATATTAGGCAGCAGACAAAAGAGATGAGTCATAGTGAACCCCAAAATGTGCCTAAATCTTAGAAGTGTAATGTTAAGTGAAAAAGTAGGTCCCAAAATACTACCTATATGTTGACATCCTTTTGATAGAGTTAAAACAAATAAAATAAAAGTATACTTTTAGGAATATAGCTAGGTGCAATAAAACTTGTGTGGAAAGGACAGGTAGGGAATGATGGCCATGGGATTTGGGATGGCACTTGCCTCAGTCTGGGAAGGGGAGGATGGGCTCTGGGGAGGCAATGAATGATTAGATGTCAGTTATTCTCTGTTTTTTGTTTTGGCTGGTGGGTTTGTGAGTACTTATTACATTATTAAAAATTACTCAATAAATACATGAAAACAGGCTGTTCATGGATCAATGATGAATCAAAGATTATGATTAATTCAGTTCCAAAGAGATTTTCCGCCCCCCATTTCCACTAAAAGAGGAAAAAAAAAACAACGGGTTTTTTGGTTATTTATTTATTTTTTCTGTGGTACACGGGCCTCTCACTGTTGTGGCCTCTCCCGTTGCGGAGCACAGGCTCCGGACGCACAGGCCCAGCAGCCATGGCTCACGGGCCTAGCTGCTCCGCGGCATGTGGGATCTTCCTGGACCGGGTCACGAACCTGTGTCCCCTGCATCGGCAGGCGGATTCTCAACCACTGCGCCACCAGGGAAACCCAAAACGGGGTTTTTTAAACAAATGAATTGCAAAAGCAAGATTGCAACTAGGACATATTTAGTCGATGTAAATGGATACTTGATAAACTGATTTAAATTATTTGTATCTGTTCTTTTAAGCAAGTACCCAAGCACTGGTCACTGCTACATCGTTGGCTTATTTTAAATTACAGTGGGCCTTTGAAAGTTTAAAACTATATTTACAGGACTTCCCTGGTGGCGCAGTGGTTAATAATCTGCCTGCCAATGCAGGGGACATGGGTTTGAGCCCTGGTCCGGGAAAATCCCACATGCCGTGGAGCAACTAAGTCTGTGCGCCACAACTACTGAGCCTGCGCTTCAGAGCCTGCGAACCAGAACTACTGAAGCCCGCACGCCCTAGAGCCCGTGCTCCGCAACAAGAGAAGCCACTGCAATGAGAAGCCTGTGCACCGCAACAAAGAATAGCCCCTGCTCGCCGCAACTAGAGAAAGCTCATGTGCAGCAATGAAGACCCAATGCAGCAAAAATAAATAAATTCATTAAAAAAAAACCCCACTATATTTACAATATTTTCTAATTCTGGCAAATTGCTAATCAAGGCTGACTTCCCAATTAATCCAAACTAGTAAGGTTTTATTTTACAAATCAAATTTTTTTACCCCAAATTTTTTTTTCAGAATTCTGTGGAATAAAAGTGGATATACTGGGCTTCCCTGGTGGCGCAGTGGTTGAGAGTCCGCCTGCCGATGCAGGGGACTTGGGTTTGTGCCCCGGTCCGGGCGGATCCCACGTGCCGTGGAGCGGCTGGGCCTGTGAGCCGTGGCCGCTGAACCTGCGCGTCCAGAGCCTGTGCTCCGCAGCGGGAGAGGCCACAACAGTGAGAGGCCCGCATACCGCAAAAAAAATAATAATAATTTTAAAAATAAATAAATAAATAAAAGTGGATATACTATTTTGGGGCATTTATTTTGTCCTTTAAAACAAAGAGTTTCCGATTGCATTCTAAATTAGGGCAGTGCCATTTTGAAAATATATTATGAGCATGTAGTCAGTCTGTGCCAGAGCTGGTCCTGAGCCTGGAAATATATGCATGAATAATGGCAGGAATTCTTGGCCTTACAGTAGCTCACAGTGTGGAACATGCAACAGATGTGTAAATTATCAATCCACCATGTGCGAAATGCTATGGTAAAGGTCTAAAAAAGAAGGCCATGCCTCGATCTGCCTACTTGGGGTCAAGGCAGTAGTTCAAGAGGTTTCCTGGGAGGTGACATTTGAGCTGGGCCCTGAAGAATGAGAGAAACCATCACTGGCAGAGGCAGTTCCTCACCCAGCAAGGGCACGGAGGAAGGAAAGGGCCAAGGCTTTCAGGTGATGAGTGGTCGTTGCAAGAGGAGGGCAGGCCCCCATCCTTTGCTGCAGGAACTGTAGTCTCTACGTCACAGCCACTCAGCTGCTGCCTCCAGAGGCCCACCTCTTTCTTGTAATATACCAAGTCCAGCTCCCTTTCTGATAGGGTGGGTTTGCCTGGCTGAATCTCTTATGTCCTGTCTTCTGTGACATGGCTCAGTTCCAAAGGGCAGGCCTTATCTCTGAGGTGACTCACTCAGGCTCAGCTGTATCTGTTTGAGGGGAAAAAAAAGATGATGCCAGGTTAGGGATTAGAGCACTTGAAGAGACACAGCTGCAGAAATGAGTGGAACGCTCTGTAGACTCTGGTCTTATGCCCCTGATTCCTGAATTTGGATTCCTTCCAAAGAGCTGAGTACAAAATGAGTACAGAAGGCTCTGGTAAGCTTCTTAGTGTAATTCAGCAGCTTAGCGAGAAGGATAAGTGTAGCTGGTCTTTCTGTATGACCTCTGAAATAGCCTAAGTTGAATCCCCTTTTGTATTTCTCATGCACTTTTTAAAAGCAGAGTTCTTGAAATTGCTAGATATGAGTTTTCCCATTATTCATGGGAGGGATAATCGATGAATGGTAGAATCAGCCTGAAGACAAAAAGCAGACAGTGGTGATACAGGGAAAACCATTTGTGCCTGTCATTGAGCAAGTGTGGGGCCCCCGGGCCTGGAACTGTGAATGGCCTGGGCTTCCCTGGGCCAGGGGCTGACACTTCAGCACCTGGGCCACAGGGCAGGGGCCACTCTGGTGGGTGTCATGGAGCCCTGGCAAGGGCACTGTTGGACACCAGACACTTCTTTTATGTCTTGCCCCAGATCCTTTGTTCATGGTCCCAAAGCTTGGAATGACATTTCTGTTAGAACAAGGGCTGGGGGAGAAGGGGTGGGGTGAATCCACTGACCAATCCAGTCACTGCTTCCCCTCAGGTCCACATCAACCTTGGCTGGCTGTTGTCGTAACCAATTTTATAAAAATTCTTTGAACTAATCAAATCTCAATATCTCTGACTTTGTATATCCTGCCCTTTGCCCCAGTGAAATTCCCTGGCCTTTTCTTTCTGATTGATTCTGTGTAGCTTTATCTAACAATCAATATTTAAGACATTTAATATATAACTCTTGACTTAGCTTGCTTTGGGAAAATAGCCTCAGTATAGCTACCACGTTCCTCTTTGAACTGGCTAAAATAGGTATTGTTTTCATCCCTTTGTACTTTTATCATTTGAACACAGTGGTAAAGAGGCCCTGGAGAGGTGCCGTCCTTAAAGCACATTTTACACGAGCACATTTTACTGTGTCAGACCCACAACTCACATGGTGCTGGTGAGGTTTTCCTCTAGTAATGCCATGTAGCACCTCAAAATTTCAGAGACTTATACCACAAACATGTATTCCTTGCTCTGGGTCTGCAGGTCAACAGGGGTGGTTCTGCTTTAGGCAGCCTGTGGGCTTAGGTCCCTGTGTCTCGTCTTTCTGTGACTGGTGGTGACCAGACAACACTCAGAGCAGAAGTCAGGATCACAAGAGACCAAGCAAAACAATCAGGCACATTTAAAGCCCTGCTCACCGCTCACTCCTGTTCCATTGGCTAAAGCAAGTCACGTACCAAGCGGGACAGCGATGGGATGGGAGTCCCTCCCGAAGTGACTGTGTGCTGAACAGTAGGCCAGCCTCCCACTCCCACCGCCCTTGGAGATTGGGGAGAGATGGGGATGATGTTCGCTCAGGCTTCATGCTCCCATTCCCTTCAGCTTCTGATGTGGACCACTTTCTGCTTCTCTCTCTCCCTTCTGAACACAGTGCACACCCAGGTGTGCAAGTGCTCCTCCGTCTCCTCTGATGGCTTCTCATCTTCCTCTTGCTCTGAAACTGTGGGCATTTCCCCTCGCTCACACTTGGTTATTGGGCTTTCCCTTGGAAATGTAGTCTTCCTCACGGACACAGATGTGCATGCCTGGCCCAGTGTCTCACTTGATTTCTAGGCTTGACCTTCCCCCTGTATACAAGCAGGACCCCTGGAAATCACCTCAGGCTCAGCACATCCAAAGTCATACCTTTTCTCAGGTAGCACCCCAATCTGCTTCACCTTTATTTCCAGTTTTTCCTATTTATTTTAAAGTCTCCATCTTTTCCCCCCAAATTCCTTAGTTTTGAGGCCTTTGAATCATGTGTCCTTAAACTTCCCTCTCCTTCATTGCTGTTTATGTAATCTGTCACTAGCTCTGATCTTACCCATTTGCTTCTAGAATCCCCCTTCTCTTCTGCTCTGGGCCAGGCTCTTATAAGAACATGTCCACGTTACCAGCCTGGCTCTCTGCCTCCTGCCTCCTGCCTCCTCTTCCTTCAGTTCTCCTGGCCCTCTGCTGACTGAGAAGTTTTCCAGAAGCTCCACTGTCACCTGACTGCTCCTGCACACATCATAGCCTACAGAGAATGCTGGTGGCCAAGGAGTCCCTGAGATGAGTTGGTCATCAGGCCCCATTGTTCTATATGGCTTGTCCCACTCCAGCTCCTGGAGTCAACCCTCTGTTCCCACAGGGGCCAGGTTTGTCCCCTACCACCTCCACACCATGCACATTCCCCTGAATTTGCAAATACTGTCTTCTTCTGCCAGTGTGGGATCCCCTGGAGTTCTGTCCCCCGGGGCATTGCTTTTCCTGGAAGTCTTAAGCACACATTGAAGGCAGGATTTGCTTACACAGGTGGGTGGAAGGCAAGGTGGGGGAAACTATTAAGGGGAGAGGACAAGGTAGGGGATACCAGCTGGGGCTTTCCCCTTTTCTGTACTCTCAACCAGGATTTAGAAAAGTCTGGGCACATAGTACATAGAACTGTGATGTATACTCGTTGGGTAACTAGAATTTAATAGGACAAATTGGCTCAGTCCCAGTGGTGATGTCCCTGAATAGTGATCGTGTCTTATCTCTACACTCCAGCTCTTAATAGTGCCTGGTACCTAAGAGGCCCTCAATGAATGTTCCCTGGATGAGTGGATGAGTAAAGGAGGGAGAGAACAAACTGCTGGGGGTTGGGAGGACTGCTTCCCCTGAGCACATGGTCAGTATAGCATCCTTAATGTAAGGTCAGCGTGGCATCATCAATGTAGCAAAGCATGACACAAGTGAGAGCATGTTTCATAGTTACTTCTCATGTTGCTCTAGCCCTTTTCTTCCCACTTCTACCCCTGTGAAGTACTGTGAAAGCACAATGTTATCCTCAACACTCAAAGAGGTGGACTTACCCAGATCAGATAATTAGTGCAGACTTTGAACTAACATCCACATTACAAAACTTGGCCCCTAGGCCAGCACATGAAACTCATCTGAGTGTCAGTAACACACTAAACTAGTTAAGGCTTCAAAAGTAATGAGATGTTCTTTGCTGGCTTTTGATAGACTTATGCTAATGCAGTGAGGAGTCACTGTTTATAAACAGGGAGTGACAGAATTGATTTAAGAACCTGTCACTTCCAAAAACATACTGTCTGATGGAGACAAAGTTATCATCGTAAACTAGTCTTTTCCTTTATTCCCATGTGTGCTGCTCATCCCCCTGCTAATTAGAGACATCAGGAAATAACACTTCCTTTTCTGGCAGCCCTCATAGAAGCTTCCTGCTTTTCGGAGGGACTGGGTCCCTTCCCGTCTCCGGAGTCGGCCCGTAGCTGTCCTGCCCTCGTCCCCTCCCTGCCTCCGCTCCAGGGCCTCCTGCGAGCCTGAGCCTGTCGCTGATATGGGCTTCAGTTCATTTTCTGTGTCCTCATCTCCAGCCTCACAGGTGGATCAAGCAACAGTGGATGCTTCCACCTAAAACTAGAAGTTGGATTGACACATCCCATCCATGAAATGATAGAGCCATGGGATAACTTTAAGATCTCACTATAAGTTAATACATACATTTACTAATTTAGACTGATGAGGTTGACACTGTATGTGTCATGTATTGATTATCACCTCAAGGTTGGAGACGGCCTTTCTTGAGAAAATTAAATGGAAAGACCGAGTGAGATACAACATTGATTTCCTTTCCTTTAGCTAGCCACTCCAGACTTGGGTGCCACATCCCTGTAGAGAACTAAGAGAGCTCTTTGGGGTTTCCAAAAAAGCTATTTGTTAGGTCTGTGTAGTTTTAGTGTTGTGGGTTTCTACTGTTTCCTTCTATCTCAGCGCCTTGTAGGCTGCCCTAATCACAGTATTATTTATTGTATGGAGTTCATTTTGTAATGTCTCTCTCTCTCACCAGACTAGAAGTCCATTGAGTGGCGGGATTGGGTTGTCTGATCCACCATCAGTACAGTACCTGGAACGTGGTCAGCTGTCAGGAAATAGTCATTGAATGACTAAATGAAATGGACCTACCTTTTTTTCTCACATATAAACACTGTCAATTCATAGTTATGTTAATGCTGAAGTTAGGAAAGTTTCCCATCAATGCTGGAATTGATCTGGCTACGCACGAGAAAAAAAAATTTTCCAAAGAAGGACACAGATTGAGCAAACTGGACTTAATATTAGAGTGAAATGAGAAAAAAAAAAAAAAAAAAGACAGGGGGGACTCTGTGTGTGTGTGTGTGTGTGTGTGTGTGTGTGTGTACAACCTTTCTTTCAATCAAGCATAAGCTAATGCTTTATTATTTTTTTCTTCTTGTCTGCTTCCTCCTACTTTAGTCCAATGTTGACTTTTAAGTGCTGGAGAGAAAAACTCAACAGAGTTTATAGTGAGTAAGGACTTTGGATTACAGTGTTTTTGAATGTTGGAAATGGCTAGGTTTAGAAGGATAGAGAATTATAGTTGGAAGACATTTACAAGGAGAAAAAAACTATTTGTCTAACTTATCTTTGAAAATTAGTCAAATAGGCAAGAGAATCCAGGTTCTGTAAAATACGAATTGTTTCAGTTTCCCATGGCAGGTAGGATTTTTCAGTATATGCATGCAACTTTGATTTCATCTTACACTGCTAAATAATATTAACAAGCCAGGATGCATACAATGCCTTGCTGAGTGCTCTGTTAGGCCAAGTTAATGCTCATGTTTTAACTCTGACTCCCTATTAGAACCACTCAGCTTGCTTCTTTTGGGAAAGAAGAGAGAAATGGCCTCTGTGGCTGATAGCAGCCATGTGCCAGACACAGGCATACATACTTTGCTAGACGTTTGCGACATCCTCTGAGGTGGTGATTGTGGTCCCATTTTACATAGCAGAAAGCCTAAAGAAACTCAGAGCCATTCAAGGAATTGTCGGGGGTTCACAGCTAGTTAAATGGTAGAACTGGAACTCAGATGTGGGCCTTAGAAAGGGTTCCTCAAAATCAGAGTGCTATACCTCCTGGGGCTCTAGAATTGCGTTTTCAATGGATTTTGTTTGAGGATGAGAAAAAGACTGACAGAAAATGACCCATTCACTGCCTTTCCAGACTTTTGCTGTCCCTTTGGAGATTTTGGTACACTTGTCTCCTCCCCTTTTGAAAACTTCCATTGAGTCTCCAAGTACTGGGTATTCTCCAGTCTCATTGGTCTCGGCAGTAAAATGGAGCAGAGAGAAATGTAGAAAAATATACAAGATGAAAAAGTAGAGAAATATTTTGTCACAGTGCAATCCAACACAGCATTTAAATAATCTTACTAAGGTGAATATGAAAGCAAGGAGAATGGTTTCTCACTGAGAAATAAAAGTCCTTTGGCTTAAAGAATATTTTCAAAAAATAAATCCTTCATTACACAAGGTATTTCTTAAAATGAAAAGAGTACAATTTATCAAGCTATATCATGAAAGAAGTAATTCAGCAGTCCTTGAGAATTTACCTAGTTTCCATTCAAACATTAAAGTGATTGTTTAATCTTACATACAATTCCCTGAACTCTCCCTAAATAATTGCTTTGGTGATTTTAGCTCAACCTTGAAACAGACTTGCATCTGTTGTATATTTGACTTCATTTGAAAGAAAGAAACAGTTATAAGGAAATAGAGACTTCAGAGGTTTAAACCCTTTGTCCACAGGGACTAGAGGAGAGGAGAAAAGTAAGTGTGTACAAGCCCAGAATGGAATGAGGTATCAGCTCTCACAATAATAATACCACCTGTTCTATAGGTGGACTTTATATAACATCTACCAGGCATCTTCACATATATTCTTCAGTTAATCTTTACAGTAGCCCTTGGAGATAGGAAGCACAGCTATTAGGATACCTCTTTTTGGGACAAGGAAGTTGAGCCTCAAAGACTGACTTATCCAAGGTCACAAAGCTAAAGGATAAAGTCGGAACTTGAACCCAGGCCTCCAGGTTCCAGTCTATTGCTCTTTCCAACAGAGCCATTTTACTCTCTCAAGAGGCAAATATTTACCGTGGATAAGCTTTTGTTAGATTTGCCAAGGCTCATGCAAAGTCTCTGATTATAATAGAAGTTTTCCTATGTTTGAGACAGATGGGCATTGCCTGGGATTTGTAACAGTATTTATAGAGATGGAATTTGAACTGTAATAATGAAGTTCTGAATTATTTTCTGTGTAACACTAAGCTTTCAGATGAGCTAAATTTAAGTCAATATTATATGAATAAACTGATCTACTTAACTTCTACATGGCTTGGGCATGTGGGTTCCAGGATAAATCTGAAGCCACTTAAATCAAAGTGGGATAAGAGGGACTTCCCTGGCAGTCCAGTGGTTAAGACTCTGTGCTTCCAATGCAGGGGGCGTGGGTTCGATCCCTGGTTGGGGAACTAAGATGGCACATGCCGTGAGGTGTGGCCAAAACAACAACAACAAAAACCAAACAAACAGAAAACAAAGTGGGATAAGAAACAGGCAGCAGGGAATTCCCCGGCGGTCCAGTGGTTAGGACTCTGTGCTTCCACTGCTGGGGACATGGGTTTGATCCCTGGTCAGGGAACTAAGATCCTGCAATCCGCGTGGCATGGCCGGGAGGAAGGAAGGAAGGAAGGAAGGAAAGAAGGAAGGAAGGAGATGTCACTTAGTGTGATGCAACTCTAGTTAAAAGAACAGCTCTGAAGGGTTTGCAATTAATATAGCGTGGACAGTTTTAGAAGCATTTTTTCTGAGTAATTTAGCCTTTCAAATAGAGTTTGAAATTTTTTATCCATTTATTTGTTCAACAGCTATTTGCTTAGTATCCCCATAATGCCAGTTACTATACCGGGCCCCAAGAATTCAGAGAAAAGACACGTTTCCTGTCCTTAGGAGTTCACAGGCCAGTAGGTTTGTGGGTGTCATGAATAGAGACACTCGAAAGCACAGATGAAAGTTTCACAAAGGTCATTCATCTTCTGGTGGACACCAAGTTTACCTGCCCCCAAATTTTCAAGTCTTTTATTTTCTTGAAGTTGGGATTTTCAGTATTTCATATTACAAGAGATAATGCAATCACTCTAATTTGTGAGAAATCCAATTATTTATTTATTTATTTATTTTTTTGCTGTACGCGGGCCTCTCACTGCTGTGGCCTCTCCCGTTGCGGAGCACAGGCTCCGGACACACAGGCTCCGCGGCCATGGCTCGCGGGCCCAGCCGCTCCGCGGCATGTGGGATCTTCCGGGATCGGGGCACGAACCCGTGTCCCCTGCATCGGCAGGCGGACTCTCAACCACTGCGCCACCAGGGAAGCCCGAGAAATCCAATTATTGAGACATTCATTTTCAGCAAACATTTGTCAAATGTATACTATGTGTCTGGTTGTCTACTGTGTATTGGGGTTGCAGAGATGAAACCAATAGATTTCCTGCAGTAAGGAGCTCTCAATCTAAAAGGAGAGAGACGATAAACAAATATGCCCTGTTTGGATTCTGCCACTTATAGCTGCATGATCTTTGGCAAGCAATTTAATCTCATGGAGTTTTTGTAACAATAAAATGATAATGCCTGAAAAACAGCAGGAGAGAGCTGGGCACATAAGAAGCCTTCATGTAGTTGCCACTGTGACTTATGAGAGAAGCGGGAGAGGCACACAGAGGTCACAGGAGCCACTTGTGCCTCCAGGAGGGCTTAGTCAGGAGAGGCTTCCTGGAGGAGGTGCTGCTTGAGCTGCATTGGAGATGCAGTGGGTTTCTGCCAGGCCGACAAGGCAGTGTGAAACCCAGGTGGAGCGTGCAGCACAAGCTGAGGCTTGGGATGTGGGACAGCTGCCACATGCAGGGAGAAGCAAGGAGGGCAGCACAGTTGGAGTATCAAGTACAGGGAGAACTTTGACCCAAACACCCCTAGAAACAGGCTGGAGAGGTGTGAAGGGGCCAGATGCTGTGTGGCCATGGAGGGTGGTGTCACTCCAAAGCCAGGGCAGGAGGTTTGCATTTGAGAAAGGCACATGGTCCAAATTGTCCAAGGAGACCTCAAGATCATTTTGCCCTGTTCTCTCTGAGGCTCTTGGGTTAAATATTATACATGGTCTGTTATTTTAGGGGAAAAGAGAACCATTTGAAAACCTCCTGGACAGTTAAAAGTCCTGTTGAGCATCTGCCTTCAACCTAGAAATATTGTACATATAAGGGAGAAGCCCCACTTTCTAGTTCTAGAGAAAACCAGAAAAATTAATATTCTGATTTGGTCCAGCAAATGCCGTAAGAGTAAGTCAAGTATAAAATATGTACATTTCCTGGTAATGTCTTTGATTGCGTTGGCAGAAAATAGCCTGTCTTGGGTAAATGTTCAGGGGACAAGCAAGGTTTTAGCTGGGCATAGTCCAAACCAAAATCCCTTCTCTTTAAACCCAGGGCCAGGGCCTGACTCCGTGACAGCCTGCAATATGAAATGGTATCAAATGCTCTTTTTACCCTATTCTCTATTAGAATTAAAATTGAATACTTTCGTCATGGTGTCAGTAAAAATAAATAAAAAAAGAAGACAGTAGGAAGAAATGGTCTCCTTTTTCTGAAGGGCAGACGAGGCTGTGAGGCTTGAGCTGTCTTTAAACACTGCAGCAGCACAGCTGTCAAAGGAGCTCATTTGTCCTCAGTTTAACCATAGAAAACATGTTTTCTTAAATTATTTTGGCCTTATAGGGTGTTTCTTAAATGAAAAATGATCACAGTTAGCATGCCTGACCCTTGTTGGCCCGATAATTTTATGAAGAATAATAATGTTATATGGCAGAGCAGTCTGGAAAGAATGTCAGCTCGCCTCGGTCACAGATTCTCAGTGACCTCGGAGCATATGCTAAGTCAGTGGAGGGCTAAGTATGTAGACTGTGTACTGCGACAGAGGAACCAGTACTTTCTTCGGCATCCACGGGTTTTCACTTCCTTCTTTGGAAGAATCTCATCTTGGTGGGAAGTATAATTACCCTTGCATATGCCACTTTGGGAAGAGAACGTGTGTCCATAATCACTGAAAGGAAATACCCAGTGTGGTCAGAGTCCGTCCTGGCTGGCCTCGTGAGGTTTAGCAGCTGCTGCCAAGACGCCGTGCAAGGGGGGTGGCCTGGTTGGAATACCAGAGGCGTTATTGGTTTCTGGATGCGATAGGGAAGGCCACACATTCTTGTGTGTAATGTATCAAAATGATGCACTGATGCATTGATAGCTCTCTTCAATGCATCTCCTATTCACCATTTACATTTTTATTTTACTTTTTGAATAACTAGTACTTGGTACAAAATTCTAGGGTTCAAAAGAGAAAATGGTGAACAGTCTCCCTCCCATCTCTTTTTCTCACGACCTAAATCTCCTCCTCAGAGTTGCCAGTGTTCCAGTTTCCCAGGTACCTTCCCAGAGAAAATCTCACCCATTTACTTTTGATACGTCTGTCTCTTGCTGTTGCTTTTTTTTTTTCTTCAAGCATGAATTTGTTTTATTTATTTATTTATTTATTTATTTGGCTGCGCCAGGTCTTAGTTGCGGCATGCAGACTCTTAGTTGTGGCATGCATGTGGGATCTAGTTCCCTGACCAGGGATCGAACCCGAGCCCCCTGCATTGGGAGCATTGAGTCTTAACCACTGGACCACCAGGGAAGTCCCTGTCTCTTGCTTCTTGAGGGCAGTGATAGTGTTTGACCATAGGTGTGGTAAAACTACTTTGCAACCTTCATTCTGAACATAGAGCTGATATTGAAAGTATATGAAGTTATTTGGGGGAGGGGTGTAATTAGGCCTGTTTAACAATAAAATATTAATTTTACATGACATTTTATAGCAGTGAAATATTTTTATTCCATGTCTCATTTTACCCTTATTACAATCTAGAAAATAGATAAGAGCAGGTATTATTATTCCCACTTTACAGTTCACAAAACTTAGGTGAAGAGAAAGTAAGTGCCTTTCATTGTGTCTTATAGCTGATTGGTGGCAGAATTAGATTAGAGATGATTCCCCTTGTGTTCATACTTCTGTCCAGTGTTGCAAGCCTGATTTTAGGGGCATGGATTCTCCATTACTGTATATTTTGAGTTGTAATGGAATCTGTTGTGATTTTAGAAATACTTTGTCTCTTGCTTTCAATAAAATATTGGAACAAGCAATATTGTGAAAGGTTATTAAAGACCTATACTAAGAAAACTATTTCATTGTAACTAGTCTCTGAGCCCTCCTCTCTTTTAGCGTTATGCTGGGTGCCTTATGTATGCCATGTATTGCCATATATTTAATTCCTGATATTCACCCATTTTACAGTTGAGGAAACTGAGACACAGAGAGATGAAGTAAACTGCCAGTGGTTATACAACTTGAAAGTGGTAGAAATGGAATTCAAATCCAGTTTGTGCCTATTTCTGCCATGAAGTGCTGTGTCCCCAGATTGGGTGGCCAGAGCAAAAATGATTATTATCTCCATAATACATTTATTTATTTATTTATTATTTATTTATTTATTTTATTTTTGGCTGCATTGGGTCTTCATTGCTGCGCGTGGTCTTTCTCTAGTTGCGGCGAGTGGGGGCTACTCTTTGTTGCGGTGCGCGGGCTCTAGGCATGCGGGCTTCAGTAGTTGTGGTGCATGGGCTTCAGTAGTTGTGGCTCATGGGCTCTAGAGCACAGGCTCAGTAGTTGTGGCACACGAGCTTAGTTGCTCTGGGACACGTGGGATCTTCCTGGACCAGAGCTCGAACCCGTGTCCCCTGAATTGGCAGGCAGATTCTTAACCACTGCACTGCCAGGGAAGCCCCAGATATTTTATTTATTTGAAGATCCAGCAAATGAACATGCATCTTGATTATTAGCAGTTATTAAAAGATGATAAAAATTCAAGTGTCAAGCTCTAGTTTAAAATACCATAGAATATTAAAGAAGTAAAAGCTTGCTTCCTGCTTTCAGGATGTTACCATCAAGTTGAAGGCATAGAAGTAACACAAATGAGCTTCAGAACATAACATGATCATAAAACCACACTCGGAAACATGGAATCAGAGAGGTTTGAAGTTAGAGGGGCCCGGGAGGTTATTTAGAGACTCCATCCAAGACTGAAGTCATCCCTTTCCCTCTGATTTGTGTGTCAGTGATACCATGAGCCTCCCAAGACACCAAACCCGCAGACATGGAGTTCTAGTACATTCCTTCCACTCCTTCATCTCCAGTCTTCTGAGAAGCAGCCTTGCAAACTAAATTTAAAGCGGCCGTCGCTACTATACCCCTCCCTTGTCCACAGGAAAAGTAATAAGCCCATGTCTGTCCTTTCACCTCCATGTCCAACCCTGCCAAGCATGCTTCTCCTGGTTCATATCCTGTCAAATGTGTGTGGAAAAAAGGACACCAAAAAATTGCACCCAGTCTCTGTGCAATCCAGGACAACAGACTCTCTGTGGGCACAAGATTCCTCCTGAACCATGGCTATCCTGCTGCTCCCCTGATGGAGGCTGCAGAGACCCATTCCTGCATGGGTCCCCACTCCAGCTCTTACTCAGCCTCCTCTCAGCTGTGCTAGTCTTGTCTCCTCCTCCTCACGTACCAGATGCACATCCAGGATGTGAAGGTATCTCCGTCCAGCCACCTTCCCACCACAGAGACATATGGGAGAAAGGGCCCTGGGCTGTGTCGTTTGTGTTGATGGGGAGTTGGAGTCAGCCTGAGCGTCCATCACTGTAGAGGGTTGGGAAAGTGCAGTGGGAGTGCACCGTGGCATTGAGTGCAGCAGTGGATACTGCAGTTGCAGTGGTTCCACTTCCCGTATGGTAAAATAAGCTCCTCCCACAAAAAGCAACTAAAACTGTGGGGAAGAAAAATACCAAGTACCTGAAGGTACTGAGAGTGAACAGAGGCAAACAGATTCTGGAGAGGAGCCATAACTTGGAAGAAAGGGATGGCACAGAGGCCCATGTGTATGGCTTTTACCATAAGGTCAGACCACAGTCAGCAGCCACATTTGGCATTTAGAACTCCAGTAAAACATGACACCCTTCTGGTCTGAAGAACCGGATGACAGTACCCAGGGCAACTACAGCCTGTGAAACTCTGCCCCATCTCTGGCTGACCCCTGAACTGCAAATGCACAGGACAGATTCTGTCTAAAGATAGAAGAACTGAACTGAGATTTGAACTGCCACTCAAGAGACAGAATTTTTCATTTGAATCCAATCAAGTGAACTGCCTGCTTTTAAAAAAATAAAATCAACACTCTTTAGAGGAATGTAACAGAATTCACAACATAGCTTTCACAACACCCTGGATACACTGAAAACAATTTTGACATACAAAGAACCAGGAAAATATAACTCAGTTTTAAGAGAAAAGATAGTCAACTGATGTCAACCCTGAGCTGACTCAGATGTTGGAATTAGCAAAGATTTCAAAGCATTTATAATGTTAAATAAACTATGCTCACAGTGAATGAAAATATAAGAATAATATTATATTTAAGTATATAAAATATATAAAAATTTATCGAGTATATTTCAAATATACATATAAAGCAAAATATATAAAACAAAATATAGAAATATAATTTAGCAGAGAGTGAGAAACTTTTTAAAAGAATACAATGGAAATTCTAAAACTGAAAAATATAATATCTAAACTTTAAAACTCACTGGATGGGCTTAACAACAGATTGGAGTTGACAAAGGAAAGATTGAACTTGGAGATAGATCAATAGAAAATATCTAATCCTAAGAAAAGAGAGATAAAAAAAGATTGGAGAAAAAAAAGAATAGAGCCTCACAGATCTGTGGAATAATACCAAAAGATCTAACATGCCTGTAATTAGGGTCCAAGAAAAAAAGGAGAGAGAGAGAATGAGGTAGAAAAAATATTTGAAGAAAAACATTCCCAAATTGTGAAAGACATACATTTAAAAATTCAAGAATCTCAGAGAACCCCCAGCAAAATAAATAAGATATTTACTTTTGTAAATAAGATAGAGAAAATTCTGAAAGTAGCTAGAGCAAGTCAACACATTGCATGGAAGGGAACAGTGATTTGAGTGATGTGGATTTCTCATCCAAAAGGATGGAGGGCAGAAGACATTGGAATGACATCTTTAAATGCTGAAGGAAGAAATCATTGATCCAGAATGTTAGGAACAGCAAAAGAAATATTTCAAGAATTAAGGCAAAATAAATATGTTTTCAGATTTTTTAAAAAAGTTGAATATTGATAATCAGAAGACCTGTACTATAGGAAGTACTAAAAGAAGCTCTTCCAGTTGAAAGGTTAATGTTGGGTGGAAACTTGAATCTTCAGGAAGAAAGAAGAAGGTCAGAAATGGAAAATAAATGGGTAAAAACAAGACCTAGTTTTCCCTTATTTTTAAAAAAGTGCATAAGACTATATAAAATAAACAAAAAAATCATATTGTCCTATGGTGTTCATAATGAATATAGCTGCTATACATATCACAATTATACAGTGAAAGTTGGAGGTGGTGTTCAATGGACCAGTTGTGTGATACTTTGAAAAGTTAAGGACACATGTTCTAATCCCCACACAACCACTGTACATGACAAATGATGTCAGAGTAAAAAGCCAATATAGATTAAAATGGAATTCTAGAAAACATTCAGGTAATCCTAAAGGAGGTAGGAAAGGAGGAAAGGCAGAAAAAAACCCACAGGGGACAAACAGAAAATAATAAAATGCTAGGTTTAAATCCAACATATTAGCACTTTCATTAAATATTAAGTAATTAAATGCGCCAATTAAAGGACAGACATTGTCAAACGGATTTTTAAAAAAGCAGAACCGAAATATCTGCTATTTATAAATAGATTGAAATTAAATGCATGGAAAAAGATATACCATGCAAAAAGTAAGCATAAAGAAGGATGAACTGCCTTCAATCAGGTAAAATAGACTTCAGGACAGAGTATTAACGAAGATAAAGAGGGATATTTCTTAATGATAAAAGGATCAATTGACGCAAAATACATAAAAATCATAAATGTAATCATAATCATAATGACGAAGTTTCAAATTACATGAAGCAAAATTTAACAGAATTAAAGGGAGAAACGGACATTTCTGCAATTGTATTTGGCAATTTTAACACCCCTTTTTATTGCTAGAACAATTAGAAAAAAACAAAAACCAAAAAAACCATAGGTGATACAAAAACACCAATCATCTTGACTTAATTATATTTGTAGAACACTACATCCCCAAACTGAAGAATATAGGCATGCCTTATTTTATTGCATTTTGCTTTATTGCGCTTCACAGATATTGTATTTTTTACAAACTGAAGGTTTGTGGCAACCCTGCGTTGAGCACATCTATTGGTGTCATTTTTCCAACAGCATTTGCTTACTTTGTGTCTCTATGTCACATTTTGGTAATTCTCAGCAATATTTCACGCTTTTTCATTACTGTTTGTTGTGGTGATCTGTGATCAGTGATCTTTGATGTCACTATTATAATTGTTTTGAAGCATTGACTTATTTTAAGTAGTTGCCACGGCCATCCCAACTTTCAATAACCACCACCCTGATCAGCCAGCAGCCATCAATGTCGAGGCAAGACCCTCCACCAGCAAAAAGATTACCACTCACTGAAGGCTCAGACAATGGTTGGTATTTTTTAGCAATAAAGTATTTTTTAACTAAGGTATGTACATTGTTTAGATATAATGCTATTGCACACTTAATAGACTACAGTGTAGTGTAAACATAACTTTTATATGCACTGGGAAACCAAAACATTTATGTGAGTCACTTTATTGAGATATTTGCTTTATTGCGGTGGTCTGGAACTGAACTGGCAATATCTCCAAGGTCTGCCTGTACATATTCTTTTCAAGTGCCTATGGCACATTCAACGAGGTAGACCATAAAACAAATCTCGGCAAATTAAAAGATGATTGAAATATTATATAGAGTATGTGTTCTGACCTCAGATATTTGGAAATTAAACACACTTCTGAATAATTTATAGGTCAGAGAAGAAAAGAAAAAGGAAATTTAAAAATATTTCTAATAAATAATAATGAAAATAAATATATCAAAATTTACAATATGTAGCTAAACATACATGGAGGGAAATTTATAGCTTTAAATGTTTATATTAGAAAAAGAGAAATGTAAAATCAGTGACCTATGTTTACACCTAAAGAAGCTAGAAAAAGAAGAGCACAGTAGAAAGAAGGAAATAACAAGGATAAAAGCAGAATCAGTGAAGGAGAAAGCATTAAAATGATATAGAAAGGTTCACAAAACTAAAACTTGCTTCTTTGAGAAGAGCAAACAGTGCAGAAACCTCTGGTGAGACTGGCTAAGAAGAGAGAGAACATGGATTGTGGATGTAAGAGCTGAAAGAAGCATTGTTTCTGCAGATCTTATGGACACTAAAAGGATAAGAGAAGATTAGGAACAACTTCATACCAATTAATTCTGCAACTAAGATGAAATGGAAGAATTCATTGAAAAATTCATTTTATGAAAACCAACAGTAGGTGAAATAAAATATGAATAGACCTACATCTATTAGTGAAATTTAATTCAGTAAAAAACCGTTTAACGGCAACAACAAACTCACTTCAAGCTTGGATGGTTTCACTGATTAATTCTATTAAATACCTAAGAAAAAGCCCACAATTTTACACACAAAAAGTTATATGAATGGCAATGTGCACATCAAAAAAATTTTTTTAACATCATTAGTTTTTGAGGAAATGTAGTTTAAATCATAAGAAGATACCATTACATTCCCACCAAAATTGATAAAATTTAAAAGACTGACAACACGAATGTTGGTGAGGATATAGAGCAACAGGAACACTCATGTATTATTGGAGCTACTGTAACTATATAATCACTCTGGAAAAAGTTCTAACAGTTTTTACGAAATTAAACATATACCTACCCTATGAGCCAGCAATTTCACTCCTAGATATTTACCCAAGAGAAATGAAAATATATGTTCACAAAGAGAACTCTACATGAATATTATCAGCAGCTTTGTTTATAATATCTCCAAACTAGAAACAGTTTCAGTGTCTGTCAATAGAACGATTAAGCAAACTGTGCTGTAGTCATACAATGGAATGGTACCCAGCAATAAAAAGTAACAAACTGCAAGTACAAATAACAGCATAGATGAATCTCAGAAATACTCTAAGTGAAAGGAGCCTTATACAGAAGAGTATATATATATATATAAGTATGTATATTATTCTATTTATATGAAGTTGTAGAACAGGTTTAATTAACCTATGGTGGAAAGAAATCAGAACAGCAACTGCCTCTGGGGTGGGGAGGGCAAAGATTGACTAGGAAGAATCATGAAGGAACTTTCTAGGGTGAAAGTAGTGTTCTGTATCTTGATCGGGTTTTTGAACACAAGTGCATGCCTTTGTCAGAACTCACTGAATCCATAATGAAGATCTGTGTAGTTCATTTCATGTAATTGTTTTTATTCCTTTACTATATATAAATTTCACATTAAAAACTGTAAACAAATAATTGTACTCTAGCTAATAATATGCCTTCTGAAGTATTGAGGGGAACTTTAATTGAAGTCTGTAAATTTATTTTGAATTGCATCCAAAATACAAAATGAATTGATGAATGGAAAGAGAGAAAAATCGTTGAACAGATATGTGATCAAGAAATTTTACTAAAATGTTAATGATAGAATCATCTAGGCAGTAAGTATTTGGGTATTCACTATAAAGTTCTTTCAACTTTTCTATATGTTTAATTCTTCCATAATGAAATTTTGGGAAAATGTAGAAGTGCAACATGGACATATGGATCTTAAAAATAGAGTGGAAAAATGAGAAAGAGGAGGAAGTATATAATACAATATTATTAACATGATTAAAATACCTACATCCAGATTTGGGGGAAGAAATTCAGGCAAAATGATATACAACAAACACATTAGAACAATTGCCAGTGGGAAAAGGAATGTGAGTGGGGTCTAGGGATGACAGGATAAGTGACAGCTGGGTGTTGGATAGGTAGGATTTGTATGGCTAAATGGTGATGATGGGGAAAGAGGGAGAGAGGGTGGATGGGTAGATGGAAAAGCATTAAACTTAGTCAAATCTTGGCCTCACTGCTTACTAACTATGCCTTTTTAGACAAGTTGTTTAACATTCTTTAGACTCACTTTTCACATCTATAAAATGGGGATTATGATCTCTACTTCACAGAGTTGTTGTGAGCCTTAAAATGAGAGTGTCCAGGAAGTTCCTAGCACAGCCCCTAATCTATGGTACACACGCAGCAAAGGTCTATCACCCTTTGTTTTTCTTTCCTCTCATCTAAATCCTTGGTGTCCTTCAAGGGGCTTACCTTCTCTAAGTCTACAGCACCATGCCTCTTTTTCCTATTTTCCAAAGACCACTGGTACTTGCAGACCATTCCTTTCAATCCCATTTTGTCTCACACGTGTAGAGTTGCTCTCTGTATATCTATCTTATCTCTTCACTAATCATTCCATAGCTTCTTGAGGACTCAGAGTGTAGTTTTGAGTGTCCCTCTGCACAGTTGTTACCCAGGACTGTTGTTGTATAGTCACTTGTGTGTCTCTCCCTGACTAGAAAGGCAGGGACCGTGTCTGTATTACCCCCTATTTTGTCTCCACATGGAAGGGGCTCAGCAAATGTTTGTTGAATGTATGAAAGAATAGACATTACCTTTTTTTCACTGCTCTTTTAACTCAGCGCTGTCTGGTAAGCACATTGATTTATCATTGCTTGTACCAACCGTCAGACTTGCTGAACTTCTCCAAACATACTGATGCAATTGTATGAGCCCAGTCCAGATCGGCTGCAGGATAGCACTCCAGAAACCCCACTGGACTCAAAGACAGGGACCCTCTCTTTACTATGGTAAAAGAGCACTATGGCTGTTTTTTCAACTATTCTGTTAAACTATGGATAACATTTTAGATCTGGAAGTGATCTTAGATTTTATGTAATCAAACCCTTGAATACTAAATTTAGATGAGAGGCTCTAAAGCCAATTGGGATTAGTCAGTGGGAGTGCCTTCATGGAGGAGGTAAATATTAAGCAGAGTTTATCGGTGGGGAGAGATGTAAGTTGTCTAAAGAGAGGGAGGAACATTCCAAGGATGTAGAGTGACATGAGCTGGGGATTGGTGATGGCAGCAGATATGTGCTGGAGGGGAGCCCACAGTGGGGTGCCAGCTGCTCATCAGGATTATCACATGACTTAAAGGGGTCAAGATGGCTAGTGGACTGGTTGGAAGCCATTACCCTCTCTGCTCTGTCCTTTGTAACAGCCTTATCGCATCCTTGATTTGGTTCTGACCTCCTCCTCCTTTTATTTGGACCAAAGACAGGCTCAAACCCTGATTTTTAAATGAAATCCAAATAACCCACTTGGAACCCTATATTTCAGCCTATTTGGTTTTGCATTGTGTTTGGCGTAGATGGAAGCCAGCTGAAATGGCCCAAAACCCAGGAGGGACCTTTAGCACAGCCTCAGCCTGATGTCTCCTTGTCTTCAAATCAATCCAAGCTACTCATTAGGAGGCCTCGTTTCAGCAAGTGCTGTGCTGCATGTGGGCCCATCCTGGGATCACCAGAGCCTTCCCTTTGGTCCATCTCATCATTCTTTCTCCATTCCTGCCTTTGCCACATTTCTGGATCCTGGAAGACAGCTGAGGAAACCAGCTTCCTTACTTTCTCTCTGGGAGGGCCAGATACCCAGCATATGTGCCCCCTTCTTCTCCTAAAGGGGTCCATATGCTATTTTCCTAACTCAGATCATCCCCTTTAACTGGGGTTTGTATAAGCCTTCCTCTGGCTAACAAGCATCAGGTTATATTTACATTTAAAAGAATTGTTTACTGTATTCTAATAACCTTAAAAGCAAAACTGTTCACCAAGAGGCATTACTTTTTTCTCCAAAAGGTACCAATGAGCACTTTCTTCAGGTAAAAACTCTCTCCAGAAGAGCTTGCCTCTTTTTGTCCTAGGGATTTTTTTGCCTATCCTTCCTTTTCTTTTCTCATCACTAAAAAATAAAAAGAAACGTAGCTACCCCAGTAACTGCTTTCCTGGATTCCAGGGCCCCTTGGAGTATGTACAGTCGAGAGCAGGTGATCTGTGAAACACTTCAGGGTTAAGCAGGGAGAGACCATAGTTCACGGTCTTAGGGATTCCGCTTAATGGGCAACAGCATTTCTCCATTTAACATTGCTTCACAATTTATGCAATAAAAATAGCTCTGGATAAGCTGTTATCATCCTTGGTCTTTGAATTTGGATTTTCCAGTATTCCATCCTCAGTCTTAATGATGGAGATTATTGCAGTTTGTCACTTTTCATGATACACACAGTAAATCCTGGATTCAGAGGTGGCAGTTCTCAACCCTATCGTATCTTGAATGGAAATGACTTTTCTTATTTGGTTTCTCAGCAGCCACTATCGAGTTATGCTTCTTTAAGTTAAAAAAAAAAAAGAAGAAGAAAAGCAGACCACCAGCAGAATAATTTGGATCCATGTAGGTTCTGCGCAGATGCCCCATGGGAGAAGATAGGCTACCCTCATCCAGAGGGGCGGTGGATAAAGCCTCTGCCTCCCACAACTCACTAAAGCCTGGTTCTCATGCCTGACACAGCAGAAGCCATTTCATTCTTTGCGTTTCTTTGTGACCAACATGCCTATACATCCACCAAGCTCTGTAGATAGTCTCTCTATCACCACCGGCTTTTATTCCTGCTCCTACCCTGTTGTAAACCTGGAAACAAATATTTAGCTAGCTGTGGAGTGCCATCTACATGAGTCCTCTCCCTCTGGGGGTCTGCCGCACACACAGCATGCCTGCCTGGTCCTTTCACATCGCACAGGACATATAATATATTTACGTCTCGTGTAACCATAGAAACCTGTTGTGTCAGAGAAGACTTTATGATTTCGCTGCTCTCCGGAAAGAGAAGAATAAAACCACAGGGCAGCATGCCACCTCTTGTTTAGTTACTTTGTAATCGTTTAGCAATTAAGACTGTAGAACATATTTACTATAATTTTCACATCTGTAGACAGTTTATAGAGTATTGAATATACATAATGAAATAAAACCACTTGAGACATTATTTTAGAAGCCCCATAGCCAACTCAGTTCTTTTTTTTTTCGTATTATTTATACAATTTGCACTTCATTAATTATTCTAAAAATGGCTGGTCCTTTTTTTCTTTTTCTGTGATAGGTTTTCCTTTAGAGAATTCCTGGCATAAGGAATTCATACATTTTGTTATGGTGGCTATACAAGAGGGCTGTAGAAAGAACACCAGTTTGGGAGTTGGGAAGAGTTGGATGTAAAGCCCAGTTTGAATCTGGGCTCTTCTACTTAACTGGCTGGACTTCTTGGGGCAAGTGACCGAATCTCACAGAACTTTCAGGGCCTTTTGACAAAAGCCTATGAAATGGTCATAATAATAATATCTTCCTTGACAGATCATGATGAAAGCAATAACATAGGGAAAATACCTGGCACGTGATAAAGGGTCACTATATGGCACTGTTATCATTTCTCTTATTCTTAACTTTTATGTCTTTTGATCTAATATGGAATGTACCACAGGTATATTCTGATGCTCACAAAAGCTTGTTTTGTTTAGCACATATATGGTACTTCATATTTGTCAAAGGTTTTACAAATATTTATTAATTACAAAACGCCCAAGGTTGCTAAGGAATACAAATTTCATCTCTTTTCCAATTAATTCTGCACCTTTCCATTTGGCAAATACATGTGTTTCAGGGCTTTTAATAGAGCAAGGAACCCCCTTGGCTCTTTTGTCTATGCCTTGGATTGTTTAAAGGAATTATCCACGGTGTCATGGAAGCTTGAGTTAGCTGTTAAATGGCTTGGGCGACCCCTGCTGGCTGGCTGCAAAATCAGGAGCGTCCAGCCAGCCAAAGCTGCACCCTCACCCCCAGGCCCTTTGTGAATTAGCCATGGACTGTGGGTGGTAGGGTATAATCATGGCTGCGAAGGCATGGAGTTTACTCTTATTGTTATTATTTATTTATTATTGTTATTTAAATGGAGGTATTAGAATGCAGGAGACGTTTCCCACCAGCTAATAACCATTTAAGTTGCATTTGGGGGCTTTCACGACTTGACAACAGCTTTTCAAAATCTCGAGCTGTTAAACCCCCTACTGGGTTAATGTGGCAGAAAAAGACAAGAACAACACCAGCCAGTGGCTTTTTGTACAGTGCTGTACTCCAAGCATCTGGAATAGAGGAGGGGAAATGGATCCTTTTAGAAAATCCAATTAGAGAGAGAAGGAAATATGCTTTGCTGAGAGAGAAAGAGAGAGGGAACAAGTTCTCCCCCACCCCCAGGCCAAAGACTTTGATATTAACAAAGGAAAATCCTGTATCACTTTGACTTGTTTCAGAAAACCAGTGTTTCTCCTCAGGAAACAAACACTGCAAGTGGACAGGGAACTGTTTCCACCCAGAGTTCAGTTTAGCAATAACAAACGTGACTATAACTATTCAGAAATCATCACAGAAGTCGGGGAAATCAGAGACCTTTCACCATTCCTCCTAGAAGCATAGGAGTCACATTCCCCCTCAACTAGTTTCTCTGTTTTAATTAAATGTCTTAACAAAAGATCTCAGGAATAGGGAGTGATTTTAGAAGTGATTTTAGAAGCTTTAAGGGACTGTGCCCCACATGAAAAAGAACTCCCCTCCCACGGCCTTTGCCCAGTGCTTAGCCACGCCCTGACCTTCTCTGTCCACTGGCCTCTTTACCCAGACCTATTAAACAGACTCAGTTTGGTAGTTCTTGGTGACATAATTTGTACAGAAATTTCAAATGCATGCAATTTACCTAGATTTAGAGGATTATAAATAAAACTACCATGCAGCCCCTCCCATTTTCCTCAGTAAGGAGACTGTGTTGCGTTGGAATATGCATTTCCATTATGACATATTAGGGCTGGTTGCATTCGTCACAACTGAGGGGCTTTCTTACAGCATCACATGCAGGTCTAGCTGCAGGGCTCCCATTACAAGCAGACACAGTAGGAGCTTTGCTATAATATTCTCATTATCCTAAACCCTCATCTCTTTTTCATTTGTTAAAGGGCTCATTTGGCTTTTTAATATAATTTGTATTAGTGCAATTGTAGGAAACAAAAAGCTTTAAAGACTAACTCGGGCAGGTCTCTCATTAACAGCTGGTAAAGGAACGCCCACACCCCACACTTCAGCTTCCTGCCCTCAATCCCTCCACGTTTACATGATCCTAGATGATCTGTAGGGTGTTCCTCATGGATGCAAATGTTCCTCCCACAGACCTTCTTGGCGCTTAGTGGACAAGGGAAATGGACCTCATGGTAATCTTCGAAAACCATTTTCAGTTATAATAGCCTGTGTTTTCCGCAAGAACATAGGATCAAATGAAATTAAAAGGCACGCAGAGCATACGGGAAGGGCTGCTGCTGAGAGGGCTGAGGTAATGGAACCACCTCTGTGGACTTTGCGCTCCACAGTCCCCAGTTGCCTTGGATGTTCCTTGGATCAGGCAGCTTCCGAGCCCATGGAGGCAGGGATGGCGGCGTGGGAAGGCACAGGCCTGAATTCGCACCCCCCTGGCTCCTGGGTCCAGTTCTGCTGCTTATCCCTGATGGGGCCTAGGACAGGTGCCTGCACTCCTCTGAGTCTCCCTCTCAGCATCAGGGCCCTGGGGCTCAGTTACTGCCTTCTGCTGTTACTAAGAACATGTCCTAGCTCTGTTGCCCTTTGGACTGGGAATTGGGGGGCTCTACGGATGAGAATGGGTACCTTATTTCAGATGCCTGGGGAAGGTCCTAGAGCCACTCCCCTGATAGAATGCTTTGTCTGCACACACCCTCACCTACCCTCACAACACACACCCCTCACATGTACAGCTCTCACATGACACGCTCACTTCTCACAGTGACACACGCACTCATCTCGTGTCCTCACCACCACACGCTGTGGACACCCTCACATGCTCCATGACGAAGTGAAGCAGGGCCATCGTGAGCCCTTAGTCTCCAACCAGGGTGGGAAAAGAATAGCCACGCCCTGTTATAGAAAGCGCCGGGCATTTGGGACCAGCCTCCAAGGGCACAGGATCCTCTGGCGTTCCAGAATTCTGGCCCCAAACCCAACCATGCTTTAAAAAAATCCTTTCTGTAGCAATTCCGCCTTTCTTTGGTCACCTCACATAAAGAAAGTTCAAGATTCAAGGAAGGAAATGGAAGAAAGGCACTTTACCGTTGCTGTAGGCACTGTTTACTTAAAGGTGCATGTTTTGCTTTTCCAGTGACTGGTGCGGTTCTCCTGGGAGGGGACTGAGGCTAACCTGTGGGTGGGTTTTGCAGTGAAGCATTTCTCCGCGGTGTTGGTGGTGCAGTGCTGGTGCTGAGATGTGTCTCCCAGGAGCTGAGCTCTGCGCTGTGCTAGGCCTTGTGAGGGCCGGAGACATGTGAGAAAGGGCCGCACCTCCACCCCTGTCTGTCCAGCGCGGGGTGAAGATGAGCTGGCTGCAAGGCTCCTTTGTCTGGACCTTAGGAGTTGTTCACCTAGAAATATGCAGGGGATGGAGAGGCGTTCAGGGAAGCTTTCTAGAGGAGAAGGCCTCTGAGCTGGCTTTGACAGAAAGATGTGGTCTCCACGTGTGGAGGCAGGGCGGGGTTGGTGTGGAGGGGAGTCCAGGCCGAGGGCACGGCCGCAGCAAAGCCGAGAGGTGGCATGCTGCTCGGTGTGGGCGTGACTGGAGCGCTTCCTGGTCTGGATGGAGCAGGCTTGTCTCAGGCGGTGGTGGGAGGAGAGACCCGAAAGGCGGACATGCGCCAGATGACAGTGACCTTGAACAGCCTGCATCTGCACCCCGTCTCCTGGGACAGCATCTGTGGCACTCACACACTTAATTCTGAATCAGGGTGCTGGCTTTAGGAAGATTAGTCTGACAATAGTTATGCATTTTCCCTTAATGCCATTTTTATCCTTTCACTTTAGCTGTGTCCTCCCCGCCAGATAGTCCACTCTGTCATCCCCACCTGCCCCAGCTCTGGATCTTTCCTTCATGCGTCTCAAGTGCCGCTGCCTCTGAGGGGACGGAAAGGAACTTCCTTGACTCCTTCCCTGCCCTGCAGCCCCCAGTCCCCCTGCCCTGCAGACTTCGCAGCTCCTGGCTTGTGGTAGAGTTAAGTCTGTCTGCGTTTCAGCTCCCCGCCCCCAGGCTGGGGGGTCCTGAGGCCACAGACTCTTAAACTTTGTGGGGTCTTTTGGCATCTTGCACCGTGCAGGCCCTCAGAATATCTGGGAGAATGAGCGCACCCTGTCCGGGACTATGTGTTTTTGACACTTTAGCTCCCTTACTTCACTGCTCAGAGAGCAGAAACCCATTTGTTTGTGGATTTTCCTGGCAGAAAACATCTCCCGCCTAGATAGAGTGGCTGCCACCCCGAGGCTTGTTGCCCAGGATGGGCTCTGAGTACTGGGCCCCACGTGATGAGTGGGAAGGAGCAGGGCAGTTCTCTCCTCAATTTTGAGCAAAAGCTTGACTTTAGGAAAGAATCCAGGAAGAGGATAAGGATGCTTTCCTTCCTCCATGGCTAAGGGCAAGATGGTTTCCTGGGCCAGAAGAGAAGAAAGCCCAAGATACACTCTTGTTATCAAGTAAATTAGGAGCCCATTTAAATTCCACTGGCCACTAACCTGAATGCGGTCATCTGTAGCAGCCAGGGTTGGTCCCACTATGGCCTAGGAGACACTCGCCTGGGCCTGCCTTGGGCTGGAAGGCTGCTGAGGGTGAGGGACAGGCCTCCATCCACCGTTACTGCTGTCTTAAGGGGTGGCAGGAGGGCAGGTAAGGAGACTGTTCCTGCTCAGTAGGAGGCTTTGGGAATGTTGCGTTTGACACATGGTTAAAGTGGAATATTGCTCCTTGTGGGCCCTTTGAAGGCTCTTTGGAGTTGCCCTGCAGCTTGCTGGACCCACGTGGATGTACCTCTAGTCCTCCATCTTTCTCATGCATGCTTCCTGAGATACCTTCTCAGCCCTTGGCAGCCAGTGCTGCACTTCCTCGGGCCTCTCCAGGTGGCCTTGTTGGACAGAAGCTGAGATGAGTCATGTCCGCTGTCCCCTCCCTGTGGACCACAAGTGGGCCCAACCCCAGCAAACGCTAGCAGTGCCGGCTGGTCCCTCCCCAACTGGGCAGGGGCAAGAGTGGGACAGTGAGACTCCTTCTCCCCCAGCAAGAGTTGGGCTCCTGTCCCTCCAGTCTCTCTCCCAGCTTCAGGTGCACATTTCAAGGCTCTGTGAGTGGTACCCCCTGAAAACACCCCCCCACCAGGCTCGAGGTGGGAGAGGCACCCTTCACTCCTTTCCCAAGAGGGTGTGATGGGGACTCACTGTGTGGGGGGAGCTCTCACCAAAGAATCTGTTCACAAGTCTCCTTACCCCCTACTCTCTGGGCCCTCTTTGACCCTTGATCTTGCTGGGTACCCAAGAGTCCTAGAGTCCTAGGACAGGTTCTCAGAGCCATTTCCTGTGGGCATCCGCACATGGGGAGCTGAGGCAGAGTGCCTGCCCCTCAGTGGTGACGTTAACTGGCACCTCAGTTAAAAAGGTCTCTTTCTGACATTCTGTTCCCTACACACACACACACGCATGCACGCACGCGCGTGGCTATCCTACAGGCTTCTCTGCCCACACGATGGGAGCACCGTT